>NC_062221.1:135767237-137057028 GCF_902686445.1 Sciurus carolinensis | reverse complement strand
CTGTTTATCACATCAATGCTCTTTCACCCTCAAAGAAAAAGATTGGTCTTATAACAAATCCCTCATGGTAATCAAGTGATGTGGGGTAGTGGGCACTATTCTCAGGGACCTCCTGACTGCTGGACAGTGTCTCAGCTGGCCTTCTCCCCTAGCTCCCAGTAGGCAGTACTCAACCCAACTCGTACCTCTCGTGGGACCCTTAGCCTCCTTTCCAGGGTTGGGGATGCACCTGAACTCAGTTTCTACTAGATTCCCAAGGCTCCTACATGCTGGGCATCTGGCCTTCCCACACAGCTGCCAGAAACAGCTGGCATCCAAACTCACCCTGCCTGGTGCCCCAGGAGCCTGATCATTCCCCAGCTTACCAGATTGCACTCATGCTTGCCCTATAAAAAGGTGGAACAGCTTGCAGGGGCTGGGGGACGGGCCCTCCCCGGAATCCACAGCCTCGCTGCCTGCTACAGGGTGACTTCCCATTGGGCCAGGGGAAGTCTGGGTTCTGTGCCTTCTCTTGTTAACCCTGGCTGGTATGCACTGTGCTCAAATGTCCTAGGTGGGTGTGGTGAGTGGGTTGAGTGTTATCCCCCAAACATTCAAGTTCACCTGGCTCTTCAGATTATGACCTTATTTAAAAATAGAGTCTTCGTAGATTTAATTAAGTAAGGATCTGGAGATGAAATCATCCTGCATTTAGTATGAGCCCTGAATCTAATGACTGCTGTCCTTATGAAAGAAAAGAGAGGTAGACACACACGCAAAGACACAGGGGAAGAAGCCGGCGGGAGGGAGGCAGGATCGGGGTGATGTGTCTGCAAGCGCAGGTGTGTCAAGGATTGCTGGTGGACCAGAGACTAAGACCACGGGACAAGCCTCCCTCAGCCTCTGGAAGGGACTCATACTGCTACAGCTCATAAGCTCCTGTTGTTCCGAGCCACCAAACATATGGCACTGCTATGCCAGTCCCAGGAACTAGTGCAGTTGGCATCCCTAGAAACAGAACCCAAGGAGTGGGTCCTTGTTTGAGCAATCGACTGAAGCAGAGGTTAGAGGGCAGTGCAGGGGACTGTCTTGGTCAGGACAAGTCCTCAGCTAGGGAGTGGCCTCAGTCTGACCTCACAGGAGACCTTGGGAGCCTGGGGTTTCCTGCAGGATTTGCCCCAGCTCATAGCAATGGGGGCAGCCTGCTGTCGATGCAGGCTGCCAGGGCAGAGTGAGGGCGGCCTCCAGCGTGAGCTGGTCCTCACTGGGTGGAAGATAATGCTCTGTGGCGAGGGCCCTCAGCCTCTAGGGAACAGGCATGCCACTCTGTAGCAGAAGTCAAGCCCAGACCACCACTGCTTCCTCCATGCTAGCGATCATTTCTTCATTCAGATCCCGGGAGGTTGCGAGAGTCCTATCCTGATGTGTACCACGTGGCAACCTCAAGAGGAGGCCCTCTGAGTGACGCTCACAAGTGCCACGTGTGGTGCATCCTTCTTCCTGGTGTCTGCAGCTGGGCAGGGAGGTGGTCCATGGAGGGAGGAGTGGGGATCTGACCGTGGGTGTCCACTGAGCCGAGAGAGGCAGACGTGGCGGGGCTCTTGCTGAGGGGCTCAGGAACCTGGTGCACACCACGCAGCCCTGAATGGGGTGCAGAGTTGAAATGCCTCCGAGGGTGGAAAGCCATGGCAGCATTACTAGCAAGACATTTAGGAACAAACTAGGAATTTAATTCGTGTTGACACAACTGAATATTTTATCAATCTTTGCTATGAAGTTCTGTGTCAGCTCCCATATCTTATTTTGAAGTTATCAGCATGTGCAGCAAAGGGAATGTTTCCCATGGCCTCTTTCCCTCCACCAGACCCATTTTATGAAATTATAAAAGACATTCACATGAAGATCACATCATCAGCTCCTGCCCGCTCTCCTCCTCTCTCCACTGTGTGCCACACATGCATTTCCCTGGAAGGAAAACATGCGTGAAAAATTAAATTAACTGGCTACTTTAGGTTGTGTTCCCAGCATACCTCCTTGGAATGCCTTTCCAAATCAAAAACAGGTTTTGCGGCAGTAACAATAGCATCACAAATCAAACAAATTGGTTTCTGAGTTTTACCTAAAGTAATTGAGGATAAAAAATACATGGTTCCAGCTTCCCCTTCCCATCTTCATCGTTCTCAGCTGAGCGCGGTTACTTAGAGACGCGGTCGAGGGGGAAGCGCCTTGCTGTGGGGGTGGAGAAAGCAGGGGGCGGCCGGTTCTGGCTCTTGTGAACCTGGTGAGTGCTCCTGGAAGAAACAGGCCGGCTCCTGGCCCTCTTCCACCAGCCTGGTGCAGAGAGGAGTCGTCAACGGCTCTGGGCAGCAGAACGCCCTGGGGTACGTTTTCACTAAGTTCTAAGTTGAACAGGCAGGCTTTTCCGTGACACGGCCTTGGCTCCTGGTCTTCAGGACTCCTCCTTCGTCTGATCCCTTCCTTGTGGGACATGCAGCCTGGGCCAGCTCGATGAAAACAACAGCACCTGAGCTCCACAGTTCTGTGCTGATGACGAGGGCGGGCCTCTGTCCCTCTGCTGCTGGACTAGTAGCCCGAGTCCTCGCCTCCAGCCCACACCTCTGGACCCGCCCCCAGTCACTGTGTCTGAGTGGAGACTGCAGTGTCAGTTGGGCATCCGTCCTCTGGAGTGGCCAGCCTGGAGCCCGAGCGCTGGGCCAAGCCCATGCCTGTCCCCAGGCCGCTGCAGATTTACTGCCTTCCCCGTGGCTGCCTCCTTCCTTTGCAGACCTGCTAACCCTCCTGCCAGTCTTCACCTGCTCTTTCTTCTTTTTGGTAACTACTGAAAAGTATTCCTAACCAGGTTATGAGTAGGTTTTGAAGCTCTACCACTCTTCTTACCAGTTGCGGGGTTTGGCTGCCCACCTAACCTCATGCCTTAGCCTCCTTGTCTAGAAAATGGGTCAATAATAGCATCTGCCTCCTGCTGGGTGTTGTGAGAACAAAGTGATTTGGTGCACACAGGAGTTTTGGAGTAGTGTTTGGCCGGTTGTGAGTGTTGAATGTTACCTGTTACCTTCTCCATATCCTTAGCTGCACCGGAAGATGCAAAGGCCAGTGGGACCTGAGTGGAGGGGCGACTGGGAGGCCTTGACTGATTGCATGGAGGAAGCTCGGGCAGCCCTCTTTGTGGGTGTGTTTCGAAGGCAGCGCCAGATGGTCACTGTTTTCCGTGGTCCCAGGTGTGGACGAGTGGTCTGTGTCTCCATTCACCAACTCCCTGGGCCTTAGAGTTGAAATATGAAAGCCAAATTCAAAATCAGCTCCCCACCTTGGATGATTCTGTGATTCTAATCTGCCTGCAGTGGGAAAACGTGTTAAAAGGGTTGGAGTGCTGGTTCTAAATTTGGTCTTCATGTTTCAATATAAACGAGAAACTGAACAAAAATGGAAGGAAATGAGTCTTTTAAGAAATGTTAAAGTGACTTCCTGCTTTGTCTGGCAAAGAATGAAGACCAGTTATGTAATGCCTTCCTCCCACTTTGAGGAAGATGGTGGATATAACTTCAAGGCTGTTCCTTGGTTTCCTTGGGGAAGAACTCAGTGTTATGGCGATGCTGCTTGAAGGCTGTCAGGCCGACTTTATTCAGGACCATGGAGAAGGACGTGGGGACCAAGCAGTGAATGTGGATTTCCAGAAGGGGGAGATTAGGCTTCACTCTGAGGACAAGAAGCACAGTGGGCACGCAGCCACAGGGCAGGGTGGGCGCCGGTGTGTGCCGGAATGCAGAGGTGAGGGCATTCTGGAGAGAGCAACCTAACGAGACTCTTGCCGAAGGCAGACCAGGGCGACCAGACTTCCCCTGGGGGTGCTGGAGTTTGAGGAACCCAGTGGGGTGTCCAGCAAGATTCGAGATCTCCTGGGGATGGCGAGGTTGGGGACTGGACCCAGCACCTAAGGCGATCAGATATTGAGGGTGATATAGTGACTTAGCAGGATTACTGTTTTATTTGGACATAAACTGAGACATTAAGCAAGAAGCCCAAAAGTCAAAGCCCAGAGGAGTGTAGAGGAGCCCACACAGAGTGTGGTTAGCGAGAAGCACTGCCATTATTAATGCAGGGTAAGAAACTCGACTCGCAGTGGCGGAGAGGAAGTCCTCTGGGAGACCTGGCTTGCGTTTGGGACTCTGTAGGACTCTCAGGGTGATGGCCTTAGGATGTTGGCCACACCTGCCTGTGTGCACCAGAGAGCACAGAACTCCCACCCTCTGCCCTGTGGACTCAAATGCAGTGCAACAGGCCAGTTGAGTAGGTGAGGTTACCCGTAGGCCTCCCTCCGGACTCCCCATTCCACAAGAGGAAAATGGAGGCTGAGCATCTCTTGTGCTTTATCCTGTCTTCTAGGACACTTAGCTCAGAATATTTAAACTTTTAAGACTTTATGGAGGAACAAGTCATTTAAAGAGTGACTGAACTTGTCCGCACAGGGATCTTCACTGAGTGTGGCCATCTCAGCCTTGGTGGAGGGGCAGGGGCAGGACAGGGGCCTGGTGAACCTCCAGGGTCAAGGCTACAATGGATTAACATGAACATCCCCTAAGCACATTCCAGAGGTGGGCCTGATGTCTTGGTCCCCAGTAGCCTCTACCCTGACGTCACAGGAGATCTGTAGCCACTGCGTCAACACCAGTCCCTCCCACAGCCTCCCCTCTGGGCCTGGCTCAGATCAAGGAGGAGTGGGTCCCCCCTTCCTCCCTGTGCCCCTTGGCGCCCTAAGGCCAGTCACAGCCCAGGACCGAGCTTCTGTTCCCAGCCACTGCTGGCTCTTGTCTCTACTTTCCCTGGCTCAATCACCAGCTCCTTGGGGAGCTGGCTTAATATATATGTATATTAGACATTGATGGACCTTTATATTTTTCATTTATTTATATGTGGTGCTGAGAACTGAACCCAGTGCCTCACACAGGCTAGGTGAGCACTCTACCATTGAGCCACACTCCAGCCCCAGAGAGCTGGCTTTTAACCTTTAAATACTTATAGATCAGGTGATCCAAGTGCCTGGGTGCTTCCCACAGCAGATGGGCCATGCCGGAATGCTTGCTGAGCCTCCAAAACACCTGGACGTGGAACCTGTGCTTGGTAAGAGTGGACTGGGTCTGGGGCGATTCATCACCCCAAGGGAGTGGCTGGCACTGGTCTCGTCTCCCTGGTTATCCCCTGCACGTGTCTCTGGGAGGGACCAGAAGGTTTCCATTCACAGAAGACAAAGCACAACCAGAGCCAACTTGGGTGAGGTGATGGGTGTGGAGTCCCTTAGAAACCTGCAGAAAACTGCAGGCTCAACAGGCAGGCGGGGGCTACGCTCAGAATGCTCACACTGCAGTCCCAGGTGGGCATCCCATGAAATAATGGGGCAGGTGGGTGGGCCAGTCACCGCAGTGGCTCAGAGCCATGGGCGTCCAATCTGGAGTGCACTATGGGCTGGGGCGACCTTGTGTCCTTTGGTGAAGTTCCAGCTGTGATGATTTGCAGAAATGGACGTTTGCATTTTTGCTTCTAATAGTTAATATCAAAGTGCTTTTTAAGTATGTAGTTTTCTACTTAATCACATTCTTTATTATGCTTGAGATTTTTGGCCCTGTCGCCAAACCTCTTCACCTGTATGAAAAATAAAATGCTATACAATTCTTAGTGATCACACAAAGGTACACACACACACCCCCACACAGAATGGTAAGCCTGTGCCAAGGACCGTAATTGGCAGAAGTGACCATGTCAAATCGCTGTGGGTTATGCCTCTTGAAGACCCTGAATGTCACAGGAGACACCATCCACACGACTGGCAGTTCATCCTGTCAATTAGCTGTGATGCCCAGGACCAAATATCAGCAAGGCTGCAGTTAATGGCCAGGGATCACTGCTGGCTGCCGTTCAGCTGGAGCCGGCCTGAGATGCTCCACACCAGCCAGGCTGGTGCTGTAAGGAGTGTTCCTTCCCAAACCCACGAGGAGCAGCCCGCTCTGCCTTCTGCCTCCTGCCGTGGCTGCCGAGGCTTACGTCTGCATGTCACCGCAGAGGTCAGCTTCTCAGGCTGAGAGAGACAAGAGGCCTCAGGCAGGGGCAGCAGCACCCACGTCCTTCAGTCCGGCAGCTGGTGTTTGTCCATACCTACGTGATGCTGAGCCGTGTGCTTTGCTCAAGGGGCCTGGACTGCGGTGACGGCCAGCATCTCTCGGTGCCCTAGTTCTGCCCCATCCTATTCATGTGACCAATTCCATCCCCCTCATTTCAGGCCACGGAGCTGCTTGAATGAGACACGTGACAAGATGACAACTGAGATCACCTCCCCGTACTAGTTGCAAAAGGGATGTTGCTTTTCTCAGAGGAAAATGATTGGACGGGTTTCACTTTTCCGCTCACACCCTCCCCCAGCGTGGCTGGTGGGTGCAGTTGACAGCGAGGCATCTCCGAGTCACTCCTTCCTCTTTCCCTCCGCGGTGTCCTGGAGACTCAAGCACCTTTCCTTTTACAACAAAGAACCACAAAATGAAGAGGGCTTTTTGCTGTGGCCGCTTTGCTATTTTTGAAAATCACTGAGGGTGATCAAAACCAGCCATTGTCACTTCAGTAAGGTTCGGGCACCGTGTTTGGATGCCCCGCCCACCAGCAATCAATGTCTTGCAGTAAATATCATATGGGAAAATAAGTTTAAATGACCTGCTTCATCATTTAAATAAGTTTAAATAACCTGCCTCAGTGTAGCGTTCAGTGTCAGAGTATTTTGACATTAGGACTTATGAGGTGTCACCTTCTGTTAGGTTTAAGAAGGTCACCGATCAGTGAATCTGTGACCTGCATGCATTTAGTTCTTTGACATATGTAAGTTATGTACTAAAAGCAAATGAAATCAGGCAGCTGTATTTTATATTTTTGTCTACGGGGCGGTGGGGAGACTTTCAACTTACTTTGTAATTTGGTCCTAACAGTTCATTATTTTTAATGAGTAGTCTTCCTATCAGTGAAACTTTCCCACTGTAGATTTAATTAGTGTCCCCCCCGCCCCCATTTTGCTAGTTGACAGAGCTGGGAGGAGGGAAACGGCGGCAATTTGAAACCTTGTTAGAAATTTATGAAGTGCTAAAATGTTTTATTCCCAGAGGCCGGCTTGCCAGCTGTCACCGCACGCAGCCGCCGCCTGCCTCTGGAGGCAGGGGAGCCCCGGGTGGGGTGCATGGTGCTCTGGATAATTAGCACAGGGAGAGGCAAGTTCATCAGTCCCCCTGCAATTGACCGGTGGTGTGTAAGGTGAGAAATGAGGCGGATCTGGGGGTGCAGGCGGCCAGAGGAGACGGAAGTCGTCCGCTGTCTGTCTTTAATGAGGGACACAGCGTGCCTGCCAGGTCAGCCTGGGCGTGGAAATTAAAACAAACAAACACACTCCTATTTTATGGGTGGCCTCCAGCGGATAATTGGCCTATTTCTAGCAGAATGTCCCTGAACTAATTCGTTCTGGAGCAAATGCCTTTTCAGAATCTCGAAAGGCTTCAAGGATGGGCTCATCAGGGAACCTGTCCCGCCCGCCAAGAACCCGCACTCCCAAATCCTTCCCGCGGCTTCTCCCAGGCCTCAGATTTCTCCTAAGGAGGACAAAGTGGGGTTGTGGTTGTTGTTGATTTTTGGAGGTGGGGAGGGGAGGGCGAGTGTCCTCAGGTCCCCTGCAGAAGCTCACTTCTCTTGAGCTGGGGTGTCCTGACCGGAAATAGGAATAGGCCCTTCAAGATGTGCAGTGCTGTTAGGAGCCCATTGGCCCTGGGTCCCCTGAAGAGACTGGCCTGGCCTCTCCTCATCACCCACGCTAGCAGCCGGCTGCCCACGGAGCTGGGCTCATAAACACAAGGGTGGAGAAAGACCTGCCCCCAAAGCTCCGCGCTCGGTCCTGGGCCTCGCCCACTGCACCATGTTGTTCTTGGCTCTCTGCACAGTGTCCTTTCTCCCCGCCCCCAGCCCCTTTCCCTGTGCCCATGAGAATGTATGTACTAACATCCTAGGCCAGCAAGAACATAGTGACCCAGCTTGGGGGACTTGAAGTGAAACAGAGTTTTTGTGTCACCGTTCTGGAAGCTAAAAGTCAAAAAGTGAAAAATCGGGGTGTCAGCAAGTCAGTTCCTCTGAGGCCTCCAGGAAGGATGGGTCCCACGTCTCTGCAGCTTCTGGTGGCCACCAGCAACCTGGGTGTTGGGCTGTGGCTGCTCCGCCCAGCCGCTGCCTCCGCCCTCTCCTGGGTGCCTGTATCTAAGCCTCTGGAACTGTGTCTAGATTTCCCTCCTCTTATGAGGGCCCCGTGACTGAAGAAGGCTCAGCATGATGAAGCATGACCTCAGTCTTAGTCATTGTATCTACCACAGCCTGATTTCCTACTAAGGTCACTGTCCCAGGAACTGGGAATTAGGACTCGAACCTATCTTTTCAAGGGGCACAATTCTTCCTCCCAGGGTCTGGGGAGGGAGGTGGAGGGGATGAGGCTGTAAGGCTGGGGCTGGTTCATAGACGGTCTCCAGTGCCAGGCCAAGGCTAGGGCTCCAGCAGCTGGGTCAGATATTTATTATCGTGGAACAGACTATACCAAATCTTTGGGGCCGGACGCAGCAGACATTTGTGATTTCTCATGATTCAGTGGGTTAAGCAGCCAGTTCTAGAAGGCCAGGCTACGTGGGGAAGTTGAACTCTATGTCTGGGCTTCACTTGGGACAACTGGGCCCTCATATGTGTCCTTTCCCTGCAGTGTGCTGTCCAGGCTAGTCCACCTGCATGGGCCCACGGTCCAGTAAGCCCAGCAGGCGGCACTCTCCACACTCCGCTCGCATGGTGTCTGCCAGTGTCCCATTGGTCAAAGCAAGTCACAAACCCAGCTTTGAGGAAAGGGAACGTTGATTCGGTACTGTACGGAGTGGGTGAGGGGCAAAGTCACTTGCGAAGAGCTTCGCCGAGTAACAGGGGCATTTATGGCAGCTTGTTGCAGATCATCTACCGTAGAAGTTGAGTGGCCTCGTCTCGTCTGCATGTAAGCGCAAAATACCTACATGTTACCATTTGATTGGTAGCGTTCCCACCAGACTGAGCTGTGGAATATCCTACAGATTAATTGCACAGGCTTGGGATCTAGGTCCCCTGGGTCACAATTCTAGCTCCCAGACACACAAACTGTATGATCATTAGCCAATCTTTCTGGGGCTCGGTTTTCTCCTTTATGAAATGAGAGTACTGATACCTTCTGCCTAGGGCTATGAGTCATCAGATTCAACCAGTTAAGTTATGAAGTATTTAGCACAGTGACTTGCACAGGGAAATGGCTGAATAAATGTTGCCTTTTAATTAATATCTCATACTGCTCTGAAATGCCCATGCCAGCTAAGGAGCCTGCTGGGGGTGGGGGAGTCATGTGGGAACTCTGGGCTCCCCCAGCCCGGACGGGGAGCTGCCAGCCCTGCCTGCTGTCTTATCCTTTGCTTTCTCCACTTCTGCTCTCTCAGGGTGGAGCCGTCCCTTCTCCTTAGCCTCCCCCGCAACCTGTGCACTTTCAGCTCAAACCGCCTCACCCGCAAAGCTCAGCTCCTGCTCCAGGGCCTTGAGTGCCTGTGCCCACCCATCTCAGCCCTTCCTGTGCCCTGGCATCTTGGGTTCTCTGGCACACTGCAGGAGCTGTGTCCTGGCTCCTGTCCTTGGCCTTTGCACCCTGTCTTGGGGCAAGACTTCCTTCTCAGATCTCTGAATTTTGCTGGTCCTTAGTACAGAAAAATTTAGGAATGGAGACCCTTTCCCGTCTTGGTCACTCCCTAAAGCTGGCTTGTGAAATGGACTCCGAGGACTCAAGAGGCACATCAGACGCTCAGAACTGAGTTTCTGGGCTGTTTCCTCTGGAGCAGCAGCGGCTGTGCACTTGATGTAGGAGGAGCCACAAGGCTACATGTGGCTTCATGGCAGGTACCTGCAGTTCCACTGGGTCCTTTCCACCTGCTGGCAGCTGGGTGGGCTCCCTGCCTGCAGCAGCACAGCCCTACCTGGGCACTCCTGGGCAGATGCCAGTGCCGGGCATCGCCCTCCCCAGTGACCAGGGGAGGTGGTGCTGTGGACCTGCACCAAGAGGCCCCCAGGCAGGGAACTCAGGCAGGCTTCTGCCCTGGCTCCCCGTGCTCCCCAGAGGCCGGTGTGCAGGTGCCCGTGGTGGTGGCTTGCGTGTGAGCATTTCCTTCCGGGGCCGTCTACCTTTTCCACATTACCCGGTGCCCCACCTCTCTTGTCTGAAGCCGTCTCTCAAGTAGATTTCCTTCCCATCCCTGCAGGTCTCAGAGAGGGTGTGGGGGAGGCTGCAGTGGTGGTGCCAGAGGGCCCGGGAGGGGAACCGAGGCAGGGGTCAGACGGGGGCAGGGGAAGACGTGGATGGCCCCACGGGCAGAGCCTGGTGTGCAGCCTGGGCACTGAGGGTGAGCTTGGTGGGGACTGGCCTGCTGCAGGGACGCCCTGGGCCTGCTCCTCTCCGTTTCTGTCCTTGCCGCATCCGTGGACTCATGCCCGCAGCAACGGGAAGGGACGTGCAGCCCCAATATGCCTGCTGCAGAGTGCAGACAAGGCCGTGGGGGCGAGAGGTCAAGTGGCAAGCTCAAGGTCACAGCGCTGGCCAGTTGCAGAGCCTGAGCCCCGAACAGGACTGGACCAGCTCTGCCCGAGTGCCGTCAGGTCCGTGTCTGTCTTGGTTCATTTGAAGCTGCCTCTGCTTTTTACTGGACTCCCTGGTTGTCCTTTTTATGCATATTTGGTGTGTGACCCCATCAGGCTGATCTGTTGCACACTTCCCACAAGAGAAAAGGGAGTTAAGTAGGACAGTGACGATGACCAGGGCCCATCAGAAGGCTGTTGGACAACAATTACTACCATCAGTTTTAAGGCTGCCTCAGGCTACTCTGGTAGGATGGGCAGCCAGCCTTCCAGTTAGTCTGCAAATGGATTAGTGCACTTCATGACCGATGCTTGGGGTTGAATTTCACGTCCCGTAGGTCTAAAGGTGTGCTCTCTGTTTAGCCTTTGCTCACCTGTCTTGCTTCATCTTTAAATAGGAATTCACTCCCTCCTCACCAACAGAACACATCTTCATTTATATTTTGACTTCCTAAATTGATCGGTGGGGTTTTTAATTCCATGATCTTCATCAAATTGCTTTGGTCCTTTCTGCAACCTTAAGGGTTTCTATTTAGTGTGACCACCTTAGACTAGGCGGGTACAGCCACATTTCCCACGGGAAGGGTCATTCTTGGGAGGTAACGGGTCAAGGAGTGACCGCCTCATATCTAACCAGACAAGTCCTGCTCTGGAGGCTGAGGTGCTGTTCCTGTTGGTGCTGTACTGGCTCCCCAGCAAGTTGTTGGAGATTAGGGACCGTGTCCCTTCGGTTCTGTGAGCCCCACAACTCGAGCCACACCTTCAACAGGTGTTTGTGGACTACGCACATGTGGCAATGGCAGGTAGGCTAGTGAGCAGGGCGCCCGCCTCCTCTCTGGCTGTCTTCTACTTTTTCCTGCTTGGGCTTCACCCACCTTTGGATTTCTGCTTCTCACCCAGCTCGATAACTGTGGTTTTAAACTCAGGCCTGTTTCCTCCCCTGCCTCCACTCTTCCTGGTCCTCTCGCCCACCTGCCAGCTGTCCAGGGAGCCTCGTGCTGTGTTCTCAAGGAACAGCCTCTGTGCGACCTCTGCCCGTGGGTACTGGCTGCAGCCACAGGGAGGGGACTGTCCCAGAGCACAGGTCTCCTCTTCAGGCTGCAGAGGGCCGGTGCTCAGGTGGCAGGAGTGCTGGGCTGGCTTCAGAGCCCACAGCCTGATAGCAGGATGGACGTGCCCATTCCGTTCATGGCAGAATCATGGGGCACGTGCCCTCCTTCCTGGGCTCAGGGCTCGTGCTGCTGCCTGTAGCTGGTGGTTTAGGTCACAAGCCCCCATAACTACTCTTCCTCCTCACTTGGTACAAATGCTGTCAGAGATGGAAATGAGACGCGGCCTTCACTGTTCCCGCCATGGCTACACGGAAGTCAGCCTACATGGCGATGGTTGGTTGCCACCTAGGTGGTCTGTGGAGCCAGCTGGCAGCATGGTTTCATGCACAGTGAACTGGTGCCCCAGCACAGGGGCCCTGGGCAGCAGGGAAGGAGACGGCCATTTATCTCATAGGATATTTGATTCTGAACAGAGCAGCCTGTCATGCTTGATTGATTTCCTTTTTGTCTTTTTAAAATGTAGCATAGAAATGTGTCCCACTAAAAAAGTGTAGGTGTGCAAAGGACTCGACTAAGTTAAGGAATACGAGAGGCTGGGGTTGTGGCTCAGTGGTAGAGCGCACGCCTCGCACGCGTGGGGCACTGGCTTCGATCCTCAGCACCTCATAAATGAATAAAATAAAGACATCGTATCCATGTACAACTAAAAAATTAAAAAAAAAAGAAATAGGAGTGTCCTTGAAAAGTGCCCAAGTGCCCGGCTCCTGCCCCACCCACGCCTCCTCGTGAAGTCCTTGGCAGTCAGTCCATCCTCGGTGTCCTTCAGAGTCAAGCCGCAGATGTCCACAGCCCTGAGGAATCTGTGCTAAGACGGGCATGGCCTTGAACTTCACCTTGCTGGAGTCACAGAGCCGGGTGAGGGGACTAGCCTCCTCCTGCTCCTCGAGGCCGCGTGCAGTCTGTTCGTCCGGTCTGCAGGTGTTGGGGTTGAATACCGTGTGCCTCGCTTGGGCTCTCCGTGCCAGGGAGGCAGGGATCGAAGCCGATGGGTGGAAGGACCACAGCACAGAGGCAGCTGTGAGCACAGACTGGTGTAGGGGCCGTGGCACCGAGGAGGAGGTGACGGTGGGGAGGTGTGTGCTTCAGAGAGGGAGGCCGTGACTCACTGGGGAGGGCACTTCTGAGTGGAAACAGGGTCCTGGGGTTGCGGGGAGGGGTGGAGGGGGGCCACCTGCAGGATAGCGGGGAGGTGTCTGGGAAGAGATGAGGCAGAGGACCCGGGAAGCCACGGGGGCTTTGGAGCCGTGCAGCCTTGTCTGACTCCAGCGGACTCCAGCCGAGGAGGGCACAGGGAAGCCGGGAAGGGCGGCCGTCTGCTGGGGGCGTCAGAGGAGCTGCGTTGGAGGTGGTGGAGAGTGGCCCTTTGAGGACGGTGGCCTGAGCATCGGGATGGCAGAGGCACTCCTTGTTGAGGTGGAGACAGAGGAGAGAGGTGAGCGGAAGGCAGGGAGGAGCAGAGGCTGAAGTGTGTTCAGTTCCGGGAGCAAAGTCAGCCACCAGGTGCGGCCACGAGGATGTTCCTGGGACTGAGAGGCAGGGGCTTCGACATTTAGAAATCAGAAAGGAGAAGGCAGAGGCAGGCTTGGATGGGGCGGTAAGAAGCTTCCTGCCAAATGCTGAGCGTACAAGTTTGGCTCCTCCTCTCGGGTTTGTTTGTTTTGGTACCAGGGATTGACTCCTGAATCCAGGGGTGCTTAACCACTGAGCCACATCCTCAGCCCTTTTTATTTTATGTTTTGAGACAGGATCTTGCTGAGTTGCTCGGGGCCTTGATAAGTTGCTGAGGCTGGCTTTGAACTTGCAATCCTCCTGCCTCAGCCTCTGAGTCACAGGGATTACAGGCGTGCACCACCACACTGGGTTTGGCTCCACCTCTTATCTGCTCTGTGCCTCAGTGTCCTTAGCTACGAGGCTGCAATGACGAATGTACCTCTCTCTAACATGAAGAGTGTGGTGGCCTCCTGGGAAGTCCTCCTAGAATGTTGCCTGCAACAGGGGAATTACCACACAGGAGTGAGATGTGGTAGCAATTTTTTATTGCACTTACTTTGAATCTAATGATTAGTGGATTAGATTAAAGGGGATTTGACTTTTATATTGTCAAAGGGCAAAGGCAGATCTTGAGGGATGAGGGGAATGCATCTGAGCAAAGACCTGTGGGGGATCCTGAGACATTTTGACCAGATATTGCATCCGAGTAAATCTCCTGTGTGCCTAAGAAATTTTCTTTTTAAAAATTGTTTTTTTCTATCATCTTGGATTTAAAAAAAAATCAATTGGGTTTTTCTCTTCCAGTATGAGCAGATTCTCACTGTGTTGTTGAGGGAATATAGAATTCAACATCTCTAGCAGGTTAAGCTCTTGAATTATGTCAGAGGGGGAACAAGATCAGAGAAATATCATTTGTGGAGAAAATTCTCTCGTTTTCTGGAACCTTGTAAAGACATATTTGTTCCAGGCCCCAAATGGGATAAAAGGCTGTTACTGTGGGAAATAGCAACTCAGATGTAGCAAAATTGTTGTCAGGAGTGGTGATGCAGAGATGGATCTTTTGGGCAAAGTGAAACCAAACAGGGAGCCTCCCCTGCATGTCACCAGGTTAACTTCTGAGGGCACCTGTCCGGGGTCACCGTGACGCTCACTTGTGGACGGGCTGCGGCTTGCTAATCAACATCAATATGGTCAGTTCCCTGGCCCTTCAAAAGTGGTTGCGTCAACCACTCATTTTCAGGCCAGAAATCTTTGAACGAGAATTTGCTCTGCTCTGGTAAGAGCAGAATTTCATAACCCAACGCAAAAGCCTTCTCCCGTGGCGGTCATGATCTGCTTAGTGGAAAGTCCCGTCTAGAAATCGTGCTTTGAGTCAACAGGTGTGTGGTCAGTCTGCCTGTTGCTCAGCAGGGGTCACAGTGGGGGACATTGCTTAAGTTTTACAGTTTTATTCCCTCCTGTGTGAAATGGACCTGGTGACATTGTCATGACCATGCTGACGATAGTGGTGACGATGACGATGTGGTGACTGCAGTCATGGTGCTGAAGGTGAGGGCGGTGCCTTTTTCCATGGCTCTCCTGAGCCTGCAGCATGCAGCCTGGGCCATCCAAGGGCCCTGCTGAATCTCAGGTCCCTTCTCTTCTGTCCCACACCTCTATTCTGTTCTTCCGGGTTTTCTTTTTGCTTTTTTTTTTTTGGTACCAGGGGATTGACCCCAGGGGCAGTCGGCCACTGAGTCACATCCCCAGCCCTATTTCGTATTTTATTTAGACAGGGTCTCACTAAGTTGCTTAGCACCTCAGTATTGCTGAGGCTGGTTTTGAACTTGTGATCCTCCTGCCTCAGCCTCCTAAACCGCTGGGATTACAGGCATGCGTCACCACACCGGGCTGGGTTTCCTTTTTGAATGTGTATATGTGCATCAGCTTTGTAACGACATTGTAACAGATTATCATGAAGTTGATGACTTAAAACAAAATACATGTTCCCTTATAGCTCCGGAGGGCAGAGGCTCAAAGTCAGTTTCGTTGGACCCAAATCAGTGTGTCATCAGGGTTGTGTTCCCTCCAGAGGCTGCGGGAGAGAATCAGTTGTCTTGCCTGGTTCAGCTCCGGAACTGCATTTCTTTTATCCCCTGACTCCTGGTCCCTTCCTCCATCTTCAAACAAATTCAGTGGAAGTTGCAGGATAAAAATAAATAAATAAATAAACATACAGAAAATTGGGTCCCTTTCTCACACAAACAATGAACTACCTGAGAAAGAAATGAGGAAAACAATCCCATTTATAACAGCACCAAAACCAACAAAATAAATTTTGGAAGAAGTTTAACAACCTGTATACACAACTTTGGAAAGGTACGTTATAGAAGTCACAAGCAAAAAGAAGGGCATCTGTGTTCATGGACTGGAAGACTTAGTATTGTTAAAATGTCCACCCCATACCCCCCAGTCTAGGTATCCAGAGAAACCTCTCTGATGTGGTTTGAATGTGCCCCTTCCAACATTCAGATGCCCAAATTGATGCCAATGTGTTGGCATTAAGGGATGGAACTAAACCCTCACCAAGAAGCTTCATGTCCTTCTCCACGATGTGAGAACTTGCTTCTCCTCTCTAGAGCAGCATCTACGAAACACCACCTGGGACGTAGACAGCAGCCCTCACTGGACGTTGAACCCAACAGTGCCTGGACCTTATGCTTCCCAGCCTCTCAAACCATGAGAAACAAAATTCCTGTTCTGTATAAATTGCCCAGTCTGTGATAGTTTGTTATAGTAGCACAAACAAAGTCATCTGTGAGAATCCCAGTGATGTTTTCCACAGATATAAAAAAGACAATTCTAAGACCCAGGTGGAACCCCCAGGGACCTGAAGAGCCACATCAGTCTTTGGAGAGAAGAACAAAGTTGGAGGTCTCACACTTCCTGATTGCAAATACATTACAAAGCTACAATAGTGAAAATAGCACATTACTGTCACAGGGACAAGCCGACAGGCCAGGAAACTGAACAGAGGACTCAGAAATAAACCCACATACACATGGTCAGCTGGTCTTTCCAAGGGCACCAGGAATGCACAATGGAGACAGAAGAGTTTCTTTGACAATGGTGTTGGGGAAACTGAACATTCACATGGAAAAAATACCTGAATTGAACCCAGGTCTTACACTAGGCACAAAATGCAGCCTCAGCCTTAAGGTATTTAAGATGTAAACATAGGACCCGAAGATCTCAGTCCTGGAAGAAACTGAGGGGGAGGACCTCGCGACATGGTTCTTGGCAATCATTTCATGGATAAGACACCAAAGACTCAGGTAAGAAAGGCAGAGCCAGATGGGCAGGGCTGTGCCAAGATGCAAGTGGGTCAGGTGGACAGTCCATGACTAGCTGAACAGGGACACTCAGCAGAGTCACTGTCCAAATATGTCCCTTGTTCAGGAGTAGCTCTGCTGGTTACCAGGGAACAACAGGAAAGAAGCACAGTGTCCTTTCCCCTGCTGTGACTTCCGTGACACCATGGCTAACACCAGCAGTAGAAGCTAAAGCTGATTGGAAGTTGGACGTGGTCGCGTCCCAAGGTGTCTGAATTACGTTGGGCTTCCAGCTCAGGTGCTGCAGGGACTCTGCAGAGATGGAGTGGGCACCTGCTGCAGATTCACAGTGCACAACTTGTGCAGTTGTAAATGGTTGGCTTTTTCTGCTGCCCGTCCAGTGACGAACTCCAGAGCAGGGTCTATATCTGTCCTACTACCACACCTGGTGCACGTTGGCATTCTAATTACAACTGCTCTTAGAAAGCATCCCAGGCGAATCTACAAGCTTATTAAAGCCCTGGTAGGTTCCAATTCCAGTGGTCTGGGGCTGGAGACTGAGACAAGCATCTCTGATGCTCTCCCAGAGAAGGTTGGGGCTCAGTCTGGGTGCCATGTTTTCAGAAGCACTCTGGAGTGTGGTAGAGAAGCTGGGCCCCTCAGAAGCAGAGGGGCCCCAGGGTGGAATCATCTGGAAGGTATGAGTGTGTGCGTGTTTACCTGGGTAGCGAAAACATTACAAGCGATTCCGTCCACCCTAGCTATGTAATTTCATTCCTTCTGCCCAAAAGCCTTCCAACTTCAGAATTTTTAATCTAAGATCTTTAGCTGACCAACTGGAAAACCAGGGAGGCACATGTTGCTTAACCCACACTGAATCTCCTCCATGCACCACACACAGGGGCTTGTCTCCTGCTCCTGGGGGACCAGAGACCGTTCCCACTGTTTTCTGTTCATCCTTGCTCCTTTTCTGATCCCTGGTCCGCCTCAACTACAGGTGACTCTTCTGGAAAAGCGTCCTTGGGGCTGCTATTCTCCCTTCCCAACTCAATTCTGTGAAAGGGGAACAACCTTTTCCCACCTGCATGGCACACAGTGGTTGCTTGGCTAAGGTGCCTTGGGAGACGGCAAGGGGGCGACCCTGGACTGGGGGAATGATGCCACCTGTAGATCTGCTGCTAAGCATCCCTCACACTTCAGACACTTTGACCTTAACAAATACAGAAGACGTGCAGGCCTTCGCCCCTGTCATGCGCGTGGAAGCTGTGTGCGTTCTTCCTCCCGTGTGCTTAGAGACATCTCTAGATTACTTATAGTACCTAGTACAATGCGAATGCGGCATCAGCCATTCTTATGCTGTAATGTTTAGAGAACAGTGATCAGAGAAGACACTGTACATGTTTAGACCAGACATGATTTTTTCCCCGATTTTTTTGACCTGCAGTTGGTGGACTCCTTGGAGGTGCAGCTGTGGAGGGCTGAATGCAGTCACCCCACACTTGCTTGCCCTGTCTTTCTGAGTCCCCTTCTCACCCCAGCGTCCTGCCATCTGGAAGCCGAGGGTCCTCAGTCTGTCTTGCTTGGGTCAAACAACTTGGCTCCATCCAGACAGATCCCAAACTTGCCTTCCCATCTGCTCCATCCAAACTGAAATTGTGCCTCCTTAAAACACACAGCAGCACTCGACAAATGCAGAAAATTATATGATTAAAGCAATTTGCACTCAAATGTAAATGAGGCCTGATGCTCTGAAAGTCTTGAATTTTAAAGAGGCGCTTATTATTCCCAGTGGCTCTCATGTGTGGAAAACACAGGGAGGGAGGGGCACCTGTGGTCAGCAAATGCTCTGGATGGTTTCCAGACTTCGCCACCAGGCTGCCCTGAGTTGGCTGCAGGGTCTGAGCCCACAGCTTCGGGTCCCGGCCAGACTGCCCACGGCCTTGCCTCCCTTTGCCTGCCTCGCAAGGAGGCTGCATCTGGCATGTCGCACTTGGCTGAGTGACTCAGAGCTCACTGCAAGGACGCAGAGCTTCGCACCTCAAGGCTGGAAGTGCACTCAACGCAGTTCTCCTGACAGCGGCCACGCATCAGAGCCTGCAGAGTGCTGTTCCAGCAGCTTTCTAGTGGCTGCTTTAGAAGGTGGTCACACGTGCTGCGTTTGCCCACACGTGGGCGTGGCCGTGTGCTCCTGGGCAAAAAGCTGGCTTGCGGAGCTCTGGGCTCGAATGTTGGCAAGAAGCAGCCTCGCCTGCTGCACCCAGAGACACCCTTTCATGAGAGACGGAAGTGCCGAAATCATTTCTGAGAAGTGAGGAAGTGAAATAATCACAGGCTGACACTTCCTGCCAGATACAGGTTGTCTCTGCTGGAGACGGTAATCCTGCGAGCTTTGTTGACTGTGGGAATTAGATAATGCACCACGTCCGGGTGCTGTGAGCTGAATGGCTTCCTCAGAAATGCATAGGGTGGAACTTTAACCCCCCGAACCTCAGAATCACACTGGATTCGGAGACAGCATCTTCGGGAGGAGGTCAAGTTGAACTGAGGTCATTAGGGTAGGCGCCAAACCAATAGGCCTGGTGTCCTCATAGCAGATCAGGGTGCACACACACAGGGGTGACCATGTGAGGACTCGGGGAGACACTGTCTGCAAGCCAAGGACAGAGACCTCATATACTGAGCTGGGTTCTACATCCTGCAATGAACGAGAATGATCTACTAGTAAAAATAAAAATGAGAATAAAGGAAAATATCTTCTTAAAAAATTTTTTTTGTTTTAGTTGTAGGTGGACAAAAATACCTTTATTTTATTTTTATGTGGTGCTGAGAATTGAACCCAGGGCCTCATGCGTGGAGGCGAGTGCTCTACCACTGAGCCACAACCCCAGCCCAAAGGAAAATATCTTTAACAATTCAAATTTTGGTAGTTCTATAATATTCCTTATAGTTATTTTTCTACTTATCTATTTGTTTTTTGATCTAAATTCCAAATTAGTAATAATTTTGCTTTCTACTGAACATTGTATCTTAAACATGTTATGGTATCTTGTAGTCTTTTAAAATATTTTCATTCATAATAGTATATTAAACTAATGTGATAAATAATTTTCTTATTAATTATTGTGATAATTTTCAACTTTATAGGGATTTAAGTAAGATAGAAAAGGATAACTTGGGACAAAAACCAAATTCAGTTGTTAAGATCATAAGCTCAGTGCACATTGTAGAACCAAGAAGCCTGGACATGGGGCTTCATAGAAGAGGGATTTCACTAAAATTCAATACTGGACAGTCAGAGTGTCTTAGAGACTCAGAAATTTGGGTGCATGAAACAAAGAAGAAAGACTACACTGGAGCCCAGCTGGCCGCAGCCCTGGTAGCGGCAACGGTTCAGCACAGAGGGAAGGAGAACAGAGAAAACATGGCAGACAGATTTAGTACAGACACCTGAGACCAGAAAAGCAGCCTGAGTTTAGCTGACCCGGAGTCTGCACTGTGTGCTGGTGCTTGAAAAGTGCTCAGCTTAACAACTGGCTGGTGGAGCCATCTTGAGGTGGCCATGCTGAGGAGCCAGGAGGTCAAGCAAACACCATCATACTGTCCAGCAAGCACCTACCATGCAGCCTAGGACATACCTAGCAGAACACAGTGAAACAGCCACAGAGAAGATTGTACACAGGGAAATCCCAGTCAGAAGATCAAAGGGGAGTCCAACTCGCTTCTCCTTTGAATCTGGCAATTCACGTGACCAGCAGAAGCAGGTCAGGAATGCAAACAGGTGGGTGTGGACACACTCAGGGATTAAGCCTGGGAAGGCTGTGTTCATGGGCAGCAGAGTGGGGGGGACTGGCTCCCCTGCCCAGGAGTAGAATTCTTGGGAAGCTCCCGAGATCCAGACTCCTGAAAGAATTCGGCAGCTGCCAGGCCCCAGGGGTGTGTTGATCTAATCTCTTCAGAGCAGTTGCCACCCAACAAAGTCCCTGAGGCTTATTAGACCCCACCCCAGAACCTCACTCAGAACTCTACAGCAGACCCACCCTGGGAGTGCACTGAGCTGGTCTGCAGATAAAACTCCACCCCACAGCACTTCCCTCTCCTTTCTATCCTGTCCTGGTCAGAAGGAGGCTGAGAGCCACTTCAACCAGCTCCAGTGCTAGGCCACTCCAGCTGGCAGCTTAGTGAACACAGAGAGAAAGGCAGCGAGCCCAGCCCTGGCTCTCCCTCAGTGCACAGCCCAGCAGAAAATGGAGAGAACAGCCGGGCACAGACGGTGACCATCCAACATACATATATGCAGACACTTATTTATTTATTTTTCTCATTTTTAGCACTCTTTACTGTAGTTGTTTTTCCTTGCCTGACTGTCTTTGAGGGTTGGGGTGTTTTATTTGTATATTTTGGGTTCGTTTTGTATTGTTTTCGTTTCTCTCTTTTTTTCTCTTAATAATAGTCAAATTTTATCGTTCTTTTTTTCTCTGTCTTTACTTTGTTTCTATTTTACCTCCTTCCTTATACCCACCACCTGCTACATTTCTTCTGCATTCTTTATTTGCAATGTTCTCAACTCTTCTACCTTCCTGTCACATTTTATTTTTCTTTTAGTGAGCTGTGTTTTTACAATCTTTTAACACTAACTCTTGCTCTCGCTGTTCATGTTGTGTTGCCATTACTGCTGCATAGTTGACACCTGTTGTTTGCTTTAGTGCAGGTTCTGGTTCCTGGTTATTTCTTGTCTTTGATGATGGCTGACCCTCCATTCTCCTGTTTTTGTGGTCATTGTAGTTACAGCAGGAACCAGGTCTTTATGTTTACGCTGTGTATTGTTTGTATCGATCGTTGCTCTTGCGTGTTTTCCCCGTCCTGTGAGGTGCTGGTAACCCACAGGGACACCGCAAGTTCACAGGGTAGAGAACTGAACTCCACTAAAAGACAGTACACCTTACTCCACAAACAAATGAATGACAATCTCCAGCTGTACTTTAATACAAAAAATAGACGAGACAAAAATCCAAGTTAATCATCAGGTTCCAAGTAGGAAGGAGTGTGGTTGGGCCCTGAGGTTCCACTTGCAGACATCCACTGCTACAGTGAAAATGGAGGGAACACAGAGGCTGCGGATACCACAGCTGTGGGGGGCTGCCGATCTACATCACTCTAGGACATTTTGGCAAGTGAAGACCCTGCCCCAAAAAGAGCCACATAAAGGAGTGGAAGATAAGTTCCTCCCAACAGATGCATAAAATCCAACACAGGATATAAGAAATATGAAAAAGGTATCACGATGCCTTATAAAGTTCATTGCTCACTAGCAACTGACCCCAAAGATATTGAAATGGATGGAATGTCAAATGAAGATGTCAAAAGAATCATATAAACTTGATCAACGAAAACCAAGAGAACACAGAAAAACTTAATGAATTAAATTAGTACAGGATATGAATGAGAAATTTAATAAGGAGATAGAAATAATGAAAAATAGTAAAAGAGAAGTCTGGGACATGAAAGACACAATAAGTCAAATAAAAGGTTCAGGTGAAAGTCTCTCTAACAGAGTAGATCATGCTGAAGACAGAATCTCAGAGTTGTAAGACGAGTGGCTAGCCTTGAACATTCAGATAGCATTAAAGAAAATAACCACGATCAGATTATACAAGAACTCTGGGACAACAGTAAGAGACAAATTTAAGAATTATTGGAATTGAGGAACGTTGGGAGATGCAAGTTAATGTCATGATAAACTCTTCAAGGAAATAATGACAGAAAAATTTCCAAACCTTGAGAACCTCCTCCAGATATAGGAGGTATTCAGAACCCCAAATAGATAAGATAAAAAAAAAAAAAACCCTTCACGACACATTATAATTAAAATGTCTAATATAGAGAATAAGGATAGAATTTTAAAAGCCTCAAGGTAAAAACATCAGGTCACATTAAGTGGCAAACCAGTCAGAATCATTTCTAATTTCTCAACACAAACTTTGAAAGCCAGGAGGGCTTGGAATGATGTATTCCAAGTCCTGAAAGAAAAAGCTGTCAACCAAGATTGCTATATCCAGCAAAGCTACCCTTCAAAATTGAAGAGAAAATAAAAACCTTCCTAGATCAGAGGAAACTAAAAGAATTCATGAATACCAATCTAGCACTAAAGAACTTACTTAAAGAAATGCTCCACACATAAGAAATCAAAAACAAACCCCAGAACTCACAAATGAACAAATCTCATTTGAAGAGTAGCTAAGCAAATGAGAGATAGGACCAAATTAAACATTAGAAATGAATCAAATTGGCAGAAATTAATAAGCATCTCTCTATGAAAACACTGAACGCAAATGATATCAAATCTCCAATTTAAAGACATAGGCTGACAGAATGGATTAGAAAATAAAACCAACTACATGTTGTTTACAAGTGATACACCTTACAAGAAAAGACAGCCAGAGGCTGAAGTGAAAGAATGGAAATTGATATGCCATGTGAATGGATCCCCCAAACAAGCAGGAATAATTACCATCATATCTGACAAAGCAGACTTCAAGCCAAAATTAATCAGAAGAGACAAAGAAGGTCACTTCATACTGGGAAAGAGAACAATTGAACGAGAATATATAGCAATAATAAATATTTATGACCCCAAAATGGGTGCAATTAATTACATGAGACACCACTCAAATTAAAGCCTCAAGATTGACCCCAGCACAATAATACTGGGGCATTTCAACACAGCTCTCAGGATTAGATAGGAATCTAGACATAAACTCAGTAAAAATTCTTTGGACCTGAAAAATATTGTAAATCAAATGGACTTAACAGACATATATAGAATACTTCATCCAGCAGCAGCTGAATACTTTCTTTTCAGCAGTTCATGGAAACTTCTCCAAAATAGACCACATTTTAGGTCCCAAAGCAACGCTTAGCAAATACTAAAAAAGTGATAACATTCCTTGTATCTTATCAGATCATAATGGAATGAAATTAAAAACCAAGGCCAAAAAGCCATTCAGAAACTATATAAACACATGGAGATTGAACAATCCACTTGATTGATGAATGAGTGATAGAAGAAATAAGTAGAAAATTTTTAAAATTCTTAGACTCAAATGAAAATAGTGAGACAGCATCATCAGAACATCTGAGACACTAGGAAGGCAGGCCTAAGAAGAAAGCGTACAGCAGTGAGTGCCTTCATAATAAAATCAGAAAGATCCCAAATAAACAACCTAATTATGCATCTCAAGACCCATGAAAAAGAGGAACAAACCAATTCCAAAACCAGTAGAAGGAAAGAAATAATATCAGGGCAGAAATCAATGAAATTGAGAGTAAAAAGAAATACAAATGAAACAAAGAGTTGCTTCTTTGAAAAGATAAACAATGTTGATAAGCCCTTAGCAAAACTAACCAAAAGAAAAAGAAGACTCAAATTAATAAAATTAGAAATGAAAAAGTAGAAATCACCACAAGACATCACAGAATTCCAAAGGATCATTAGGGATCATGTTGAAAATGTATACTCCAATAAATTGGAAAACCTATAAGAAATGGATGGATTTATGGACCCATAAGATCTGCCAAAATTGAATCAAGAGGACATAGAAACACTGAACAAAAAAACAACTTAAAATGAGATGCAAGCAGTAATAAAAAACCTTCCAACAAATAAAAGCCAAGTACCAGACACATTCCTAGTTGAATTCTACCAAACCTTTAGGTAAGAACTAACACCAATGTTTTTCAAATTAATCTATGAAATAAAAGAGCTGGAACATTTCCAAATACATTCTATGAATCCAACATCACACTCATACCAAAACCAGATAAGAACACATCAAGGAAAGAAAATTACAGAACAATATCCCTAATGAACTTAGATGTAAAAATTCTTAATAAAATATTACTAAATCATATTCAACAACATATTAAGCAGATTGTACATTATGATCAAGTTGGTTTTATTCCAGGGAGGCAAGGATGGTTTAATGCATGGAAATCAGTAGGTGTAATTCATCACATAAATAGAATTAAGGACAAAAATCAGTTAGTCATCTCAACAGATGCAGAGAAAGCCTTTGACAAAATTAGTACTCATTCATGATAAAAAAAAAAAAAAAACACTAAAGAAACTAGGGATGGAAGGAACCACCTCAACATAAAGACAACCTCATGAAAAACCCAAAGCCAGTCTTTCAATAAATGAAGAAAAAGTAAAAGCATTTTCTTTAAATATGAAACAAGATAAGGATGTTCCACTCTCACCACTCCTGTTTAATACATGCTAGTAATTCTAGCCAAATAAATTAGATAAGAGATGGAAATAAAAGGGGTCAAATTGGGAAAGGAAGAAGGTCAAATTACCACTATTGACAAGTGATATGATCTTATACCTAGAAGATCCAAAAGACTCCACCAAAAGACTGCTACAGCTAGTAAACAAATTCAACAAAGTAGCGGGTTACAAAATCAAAAGAGAAAAATTAACAGTTTTCCTATATACCCAACAGTGAATCTGCTGACAAAGAAATCAAGAAAACAATTCCATTCACAATAGCCTCCAAAAAATACCTGGGAATAATCAAAGCAAGGAGGCAAAAAACCTCTACAATGTAACCTATAGAACATTGAAGAAAGAAATTGAAGACCTCCCATGTTCACGGATAGGCAGAATTAACATTGTTAAAATGGCCTTACTACCAACAGCAATATACAGATTCAATGCACTCCCTATCGAAATACCAAGGACACTCTTCACAGGACTCGAAAAAAGCAGTCCTAAAATTCATTTGAAGAATAAAAGACCCAGAATAGCCAAAGCAATCCTAAGACACAAAAGCAATGCTGGAGGCATCGCAGAACCTGACTTCAAATCACACTGCAGAGCTATAGTAACACACACTGCACGGTACTGACATAAAGACAGACCAATGGCATGAATAGAAAACACAGAGAGAAACCCACACAGCTGCAGTCATCTGATCCTTGACAGGTGCCAAAAACATACATTGGATGAAAGACAGCCTTTTCAACAAATGGTGCTGGGAAAAGTTTATTCATATGTAGAAACTGAACCCTTATCTCTCACCTTGCAAAAAATCAACTCAAAATGCGTGGAAGACCTAGAAATTAGGCCACAAGCTATGCAACTACTAGAAGAAAATATGGGATCAACACCAGCTTTTAGGCACAGACAACGACTTTCCCACTGGACCCCTAAAGCTCAGGAAATAATGTCCAGCGTCAGTAAATGGGACAGCATCAAATTACAGGGCTTCTGCACAGACACAGAAGCAATTAGGCATGTGAAAGAGAGGACCCGGAGAATCGGAGAAAATCTTTGGCAGCTACTTTTCTGACAGTGGATTAATATCTGGAATATAAAAAGCATCAAAAAACTTAATGGCAAAACCCCAAATAACCCAATTAATAAATGGGAAAATGAACTGAACAAACACTTCTCAAAAGAAGAAATACAAATGACCAACTAATACATGAAAAAATGTTCAAAATCACTGGCAATTAGGGAAATGCAAATCAAAACGACACTAAGATTTTATCTCAAACCAGTCAGAATGGCAGTCATCAAGAACACAATAATAAATGCTGTAGAGGAGGTGGAGGAAAAGGAACACTTTTAAACTGTTGCTGGGACTGTAAATTATGGAAATGGTATGGGGATTCCTCAAAAGACTAGGAATGAAACCACCATATGATCCAGCTATGCCACTCCCAAAGAACTGAAGTCATCATATTATAGTGACACACACACACACACACACACACACACACACATACACACCCATGTTTATAGCTGCACAATTCGTAGTAGCCTAACTATGGAACCAGCCTAGGTGTCCATCAATGGATGACTGGCTAGACAGAATATGCTATATGTGCACAGTGGAGTTTTATTCAGTCATCAAAAATGAAATTTTGTCACATGCAGGAAAATGGATGGAACTTGAGATCATTAAGTGAAACAAGCCAAACTCAGAAGGTCAAGGGTCGTGTGTTTTCTCTCATAAGTGGAAGTTCAAGAGGAAAAGGAAAAGAAAGGCGAGAGGTAGGGGAGGAGTATTGGAGAATCCCATAAAAAGGAGAGGGAGGTCTGTAAAATTGAGGAAAGAATCAGAAGGGGGAGGAGGGAAGAGAGGGAGCGTGCTGGGGAGTGGTATGGCCGTCACGTTGCTCTACTGTCTGCACATACAGATGTGGAACGGCAAATCCCAGCACCACAAACAACTGGGATGCACCAATAAAAACACTCAGGGAAAGCATCAGTACAAAGGAATAATTAAAATTTAAGAACTATGTACAGAGAGAAAAATATAAAGACCAAGGCATGAAGTTTGGAACCTTCCGCCTCCCTCCTTGATCTCTGGTGAGAGGGTCAGGGTTAGAGAGGGTGTTTAGTCACCAGTGTCTGGGGACTTAAGTCATCATGCCTAAGCCATGGGACCACCATTACAAACCCCGAAAGGAGGGGTTTGGGCCGAGAACTTCCTGTGGGTGAACACATCAAGTGTGAGTGGGTGGCATGCCCTGGAGGGCAGGGGCTGCCCCCTTCCCCATACCTCACCCTACACATCTCCCCCATCTGGCTGGTCCTGAATCACATCTTTACTTTTGACGACTAATGGGAAGTAGAGTGTCTTCATGGAGTTGATGAGCTATTCTAGCCAGTGATCCGAGCTGAAGCGGATGGGGTTGGTGGGAGTGCCTGGCTGTGCAGCCAGGTTGGATGGCACCTGTGACTGGCACCTGAAGTGAGGGGACTTTGAGACAGCACTCAAACTGCAGGGTCTATGCTAATTTCAGGCCATCAGCAGCAATGGTGAGCTGAACTGGGATTGGTGGTGGGACAGACAGCTGGAGAGGCTTTGGGGTCAGTCAGAGTTTTGTAAATAAAAATAGCTTAAACCCCAGTGTATTTGGGTTTGAAGCATGACTCTGCCACTTGGCCTTCCTGGTCTTGGATGCTTTGGTTAATGTCTAGAAGTTTCTGTCCTCTCTCCTAAAAGGGACTGGTACCCATCCCATAATATTGTGTGAAGACTAAAGGATACAAGGTAACTTAGAGTCTCTTAACGGTGTCTGTGACGTGGTCAGGTACTGTACAAGCGGGGCACGTTACTATAGTAAAACGGGTTCCCCCAGCAGAGGTGCCAGGTGAAAGGGTGCAGCTTCTCTCAGGACCCAGGTGCCTGTCAGAGGTTGCTATCTGAAGTGCACAAGCTTCACTTCAGACAAACACAAGTGTACTTAAACACTCTGTGGCATTTATTTGCTATGATTTCTGTGTCCCTTGACTAGCTATATTTCCTGTTCATGAACTGTCTGCTCATAAAACTGAGACTGGGGGTCTCAGCTGTACTTTGAGGGAAAGGCTGCGGGTACATTATCTGCAGTCTTGCTGGCAATTCTGTTTATGTCGAGTGGACTGAGGGACGGTGCCCTGCGGTACAGACCCACAGTCCTCTAGGAGAGGGCTTTGTCTTTCTGTGTGCTGGGCCAGATGACAGGTTCTGCCAGCCACCTCTAAAGAACTTTTACAAGGTGGCCGATGATCATTTAAAAATATTATCCAGCCTCTTCTAGGGTAGCTGGACAGGAAGCTCCCCGGAAGCTGTTCAAGTTGAGAGACCCCAGTGCGAGGTCTCCTGGGATGGAGATGCTCAGTGTCGTCTCTGGCCACGTTCAGAGTTCCTTGGGGTGGCGTGGCTCTCTAGGCGACTTGAGTCAGTGCTCATCCAATAAACCTGCACAAACTGAACCTGCTCATCGTTGGTGAGGGCCAACATCTGTAGAATTGGGTCGGGGCCCATCACGCACTGTAGATTCCAGGGTAACTGATGCTGGGGCTTTGGGGACACCAGTGAGACACACTGGTTCCTTGTCCACAGCTGGAACCCATTTAGAGAAAGAAAGGTGTCAGATGGGCTCCAGATGCCATCTTTTGACCACAGTTTGACCTCAGTTTGGGAATGGGAGACTGGTGGGTGGTAACAACATCTTCCTCAGCTGAACCCCAGACCCAGGCGCAGCCAGACCCCAGAGCCCCTCCACATCCACAGGCAGGGTCTGCGGCCAGTCTCCAGTGAGAGAAGAGGCAGGTGTCAGTGAGAGGGCTGAAGGGCACGTGCTCCATCCTTTGCTTCTCCCAGTCCCCTCCTAGAGGAGGCACTTGTGGGTAAGGGAAGGGAGTTCTGGAAGGCTCTGGTGGCAAACTCCAAGGCTCCCAAGCTGTTACGTTTGGGGCTGAGTGGACAGATGTTCTGCAGACCCCTGGTCTCTGCTCTTTGGATGCCATGGCACCCTGAAGCTCCGTCAGTAATATCTCCATCACAGCCAAATGCTCCCTAGGGGACAAAATCCCCAGTGGAGCAGGGCTCTTCAAAAGAAAGAGAAGATAGGGAGTAGGCGATGGAACGTGCCGAGTACCCCGCAGATCGCACCCTCCTTCCTGCCGCTGGCCAGAACCCACCCAGCCTCTGCTCTCTCCTTGCCCCGTGTCCTCTGTCTGGTCACTTCCTGTCTGCCCTTCCGCTAAGAGCAGCTGCCTGCGAGCTACAGGTGAAGGAGCAGCTGCCTGGTTCTTTCTTCTTCCTGTGCCAGCTCTAGGGTCTGGCACAGCCCTTCGTGTAGCTTGGGCATTTTGTGTGTGTGGCAGCAAGATACTGACTTCAGAGAAAAGTTTGTAGATCCTGGGAGGAAAGCAGATGCAAATGTTTTGTGTACTAATCTCGGCTATCCTTGTAATTGTCTCCGGTCGTGCTATGTGTTCATCTTAACTGCCAATCACATAGATCTTACCCAGCACAGAAAAGCAGAAACTCTTAGACAGTGAGAAGAATAGAAAGTGATCATCAAAGTGACCATCCCTGGGACTGGCTCCCTGCCCGGGACCAGCACACAGTGTCATTGAATAGTGATAATAATCACTATTGCCTTCTTCCCATTCGATTCTTCTCCAACAGCATTTTTTTATGCGTCGTTCATATACTTTTATGTGGGATTCAAGCTATAATCTTCCAGTTTTATGATACATGTAACTAATTAAGGGCACTTTAGGGGCAAAAATTAACTTATTTTGCAAAGCATGTTCACTTGAATTTGTCTCAATAATTGTGTGAGCTATTTGAGGAATTAGAGCCAACATGTAGTTAATTTCAAGACCCTCTTTCTCATCAATCAGAAGAGGCGCCTCTGAGGACATGGAGGTATAGACTCAGTATGTCTATACTAAGGCAGAGAAATGGGCCTCTTCTTAATCATTTCTACCTTCTTAGCTGGAAAGCATAGGAACCTAGGCATCGTCAAATCACCCTGCATCTGTTGGCTCACCAATCCCTCACGCTTCTAGAACATCACGCCAGTGCCTTTGACGTTGGGCAGTTCTAGTTCTTAGAAGTTCTTTTCACAGAGGTAGAAATTTGCCTCCCTTTAGCCTGTCAGCCACTGCAGGCTCTTCAAAATTCTTCTATCAAAATCATCCTCAGTTGTCTCTTCTGGTCTTTCAGGTGGGTCCCAATCTATCATTATTGGTGTCCTCATGAGGAGAGAGCAGGACAGACACCAGCAGAGGGCTGACCAAGGGTGGACACTGGGAGGCGACACTGACTACAAGTCAAGGAGAGAGGCCTCAGGCGGGGTCATCGCCGTCCATGCCTTGACCTTGGACAAATAACCCCGGTGCATTTCTGCCATGCATGCCCCTTAAACCTGCGGCGTATTGTTATAGCAGACCGAGCAAACTCAGGCCCTCCACCCTGGAGTATGTAGCAAGCCCCTGTTCAGACTCAGTTCCTGCTCTGTACAGCGAGGAGAGCGGTGACGCTGGCCTCCTGGGGCTGACGGGCTGCATGAGACCAGGAGCAGGGTGCTGCTCAGGCGCGGTGACGGTCCCTCTTGTCAGTACTGCCCCCAGGGCTCCGCAGCTGGCCATTCCCGGGCACCCACTCAGGTCCTCCCACTTGCAGCCCCAGCCGTCTTTCCAACATTCTTACTGAAGTCCACCCGCGTTGCCCCTGGCATTCTAGAATGCCAGCCTCATCTTTTAAGTCAGGATTCAAAGTGATTTAAATTGTTTTGTTTTTAAATGCACAGAGTCAGTCCACATGAGCAAGCATGAAAATAGTTCTCACAATAGTGTCTTGGGTCATAGGCTTACCTTGCTTTGGCTATGCTTTCTTCTCTGCTGGCTAGAGAACCACTTCACAATGTTTTCTGATGGTAGCCACGTTGGGCTCCAGGGATCCCAACTGAGCTTGTTAGAAGCAGTAGATTGGGGACAGGTAGCCCCCACAAACATGCACGGAGACCTCACTGACCTAGATTCTGGAGAACGGTGAGTGGGTTCTGGCCCTGCCCCATCCTCTCTTGTACTCTCGGTTGTCTTGGCAACCATCCTGCAGTAGTCTCACCTGAGCACCCTCACCTGGAGGCAGCCTCGCAGCTGGACCCTGGACCCTGGCAGGCTGGTGGACCTGGGCATCCCTTGCTGAACTCTCTGGCATTGCTCTCTCCTTCTGATGCTCTGTCAGACTGGATGCATTGTGTCTTCATCGACACTGGAGACTCCTGAGACTAGCACAGTCCTCGTTCTCCCTTCCAGAAGTGGGTGATCCTGGGTGAGCTCAATTTGCAACGTTCCAGTAATAATTTTCAGGCATTGCAACTCCATTTGATTTTCAGAAGTCATCATGAAGGAAATACTTTAAAAGTCTTCCTGCTTTAGGTTTAAACGGGTTCTGCAGCCAGTCACCCACTCCAATCTCAACTTTCTAGAAAAGATATGCTTCCAGGACAGTCCTCCAAATGGAGTGTGAGGTCCAAATCAAGTTTTGCATTTCCCATGTGGGGTAATAGACTCTGTTTTATGACCTTTCCCTGTGCCCCAGGGGAGCCCTGGTCCATTGCACAGCCTGCTGGGTGTGTTAGACATGTAAGAAGCAGGATTTGGGTGACTGTGGGGTTTCTAGCTGGTGCCAGGCTTATTATGTGTCTAGTTGCCCTGAGAATGCTCAAGATTCACTGTTCTAAATGTATAGTAGCAAGGAGAATGTAATTCTTCTCTCTTTGGAGAAGTTTCTGTGACTCAGCGAATCTATTCTAGTGTGATAGGCAAACTGTCAAAATTAATGAATTCCAACTGAAATTTGTTCCCTCAAGGGAAAATCCTAGTGTAGCTGTAAATTATCATTAATGCCGCGATGTATTTGAACATGTTACATTTTCACCACAGATTCAGGCCCAGAGGATGTCCTCAGAGGAAACCACTCTGAAAATCATGTTTTCTGGTTTGGTTGTTTCAATCCTTGATCATAATTTTAATTCTGGGAAGAAGTACATGAAAGTAGATAATTATGATTTTCCAGAGCAACAGCAACAAAGGAAACAGAGGAAATGGGTGCTACCACCAGACATTTCCCTGGCAGTTGCTTGGTTCTGTGCTAACGTTGAGTGTGCTGGCTGAGCCCCCATCGGTCGGTGCGAGAGCTGACCAAGGTAGGTTAGGCCTGGTGGGTGAGGCTTCAGAATGAGGTCCGACCTTGCAATGAGCCTCGCCCTGTAGGTTTCCTGGACATCTTGGATCTTCATTCTGCATCAGTGTTTAGATCTGGGTGTGTGTGGTGGGATCTGGGCAGAGAAGGGATGGCACAGACCATCTGCTCTCTTTCTGAGGAGGGTCTCGGGCTTCCTTCTGCTCACGGGAGCTGAGCCCAAACACCATCACTGCCGGGTGCTGGTGCAGGACCACATCCCAGCTCAGTTCCTCCTGCAGTTCAGAGTTCCGTGGTTCCATCTCTGATGTCTAGAGCACGGCTGTCAATCAGGTGTGCTGGGAGGGTTAAGCGGGGCTCTGTGTGTAAGTGTGGTCCTGGCACCCAATACATATTCACTAAGCGCCAGCTATTCAGCCATACCCAAAACAAATGGTAACAGCTCTAACCTAATTTTTTTAATATTGTTACAGAATAAATGATGATTTAAGATTCTCGTAGAAAATGTGTTTGGCTCAATACATGGTACCTTTCTTGGAGCTCATTCCAAAGCTTTATAAAGTCTAATAATGCACTTGGTGAGACTTTCTTGGCAGGGATGAGTCTAGCAAATCATGTAGGTAGAGATTAAAATAGAGCCACATGTAGATGCACACCACTTAGTGAAGCCTCCCTTGTCTGCATACCGAGCCATGCCAGGTGGGACCCCTCCCTTCTCTAGGGCCCTGAACCCCCACCCCCACGCCATGCAGTCCAGAACAACAGAGCTCACGTGCTTGGGAGGGCTGGGGTGATCTGTAAATGTACAGGTGGCATAATGAATCACTTATAATAAAGATGGATTTTAAAGCATGTGTCACTGAGATATATTTACATTTAACTGAATTTAGTCCAACAGTTACACATGCAAAGAGTATTTATTGAGATTCGATTATATGCAGAAACTGCTGTGGGAATTGGGGACAATCGGAAGGTAGAACCACCCCAAATACCTAGTACTTAGGAACCAAAATTGTAGGGCAGGTGAAGAGATCGACACTATAAGGAAATGTAACAGTAGGTCATACAGTGCCAGAAGGCCTGGGTGCTGGGAGGGAGGTTAGGTGGGCTGGAGGCCGTACCCACGTGGTGGAGGTTGTGACCTAAGAAGGAAGGACCGCTGGAGGAGGAGGAGTCTTGGCAGAGTGACCAGGTGAGGGAGGAGCCAGGTGATTTCTGCAGGAAGAGCATCCCGGGAGAGGCAGGATGCTGCAAGGTCCCCGAGGCAGGAGTCTGTAGGGAGGTCTAGCTGCTAAGACGCCCAGGGTGGCTGGTTGGGATGAGCAGGGAGGGAAGCTCAGTAGCTCCTGAGCAGCAGCGGTGAGCACACCACGCTTTTACCTGGAGAGGACCTGACCTCTGGAAACCAGACGAATTAGAGTGTGTGAGTAGGGGAGAGAGGGAGGCACAGAGACCCACTGGGCACCAGCATGGCCACCCAGGAGGGAGGTCATGGTGTCTGGGACCGGAGTGGGGAAGGGAGGAGGCGAGAACAGACTCCAGTGTTTTCTGGTGCAGCTCCTTGACTTCTCCATGCAGCAAGCTTAGGGTACGAGGATGCCAAGGGCTCAAGAGGACCCCACGTGTTTGGCTTGAGCAACTGTTAAGAATGGACGGCCTTGAACTCTTATTTAAAATCTGGCATTTTATGGAGATATTACTTTCACATGAAATGCCAAACATGTGCAAAGGAATCACATTCAAGAGCAGGAAGTTCAGGTGAATTCTTGAATGTGGTATTTTAAGGCTGCTGGATCACAAAATAGAGCTGTAACCAAGTGGACTGGGAAATCAGCATAGCAGTTCACCAGGGTTCCTGTTGGTAGATTTTTTTTTAAGTCTTCAGCACTAGAGACTCCCAAATCACCAAAGCAGCCTCCTTGGGCGGGATTTCTGCATCCTGCCTCCCCCTCTGGGAGCCTATGGCGTATCACACGCTCACTGGGGTAGGGTAAGAATCAGGCACACTCTGGTCCTTCCCCGCCAAAGGTCTCATGGCCCGTGTGGTGGGCAAGTCCTGCTCCTGAGCATGGTGGGGTGGACAGGAGGCTGTAGAGGCATGTTCACCTACAGACTGGGCTCTCTCTGAGGCCTTTATCTTCCTCCTAAGTTATGTCTTCTAGTACGTGGATTGATATTCCTAATCTACTTATGTTGAAATGGTCTTTCAAGTTCAGATACACATTTAACTTAATTTTAGATTAAAGAGTTCTTTGTGCCTTCTGTTTTTATTTATGTGTCTGAGGATTGAACCTGGGGTGTTCTACCACTGAGTTACCCACCAGCTCTTTGATTTTTATTTAGAGATAGGTTGCCCAGGCTGACCTCAAACTTGAAATCCTCCTGCCTCAACCTCCAGAATCACTGGGATTACAGGTGTGTGCCACTATGCCTGGTTTGTATCTTTGATTTTGTTTCCCTGTATACTGATATTATCATTTGGGGTTAAGTCAATATTTGGGGTTTACATTATCATGACTGTAAACATTAGCTCGAGCTGAGCCACGCAGGGGTTTCTGAGTGCTTTTCCCTCTGTTAGAGCTTTGTGTTTCCATAGGATTAATAATCACTTGCCTCGTTGTTTACTTAGTTTCTGCTACATGCATTACTAATTCGCCCCCAAATTCTCCACCAGGATGGCCTGCTCCTTTTCCTGCATTCAGACACACCAGGGACTTTAGTCCCTGGTTTCCTCAGAAGTGTCTGGGGGCTTCTGCTGCAGGCTGGTGCAGTCTCAGCTGTAAGTTGCCACCCTGGTGTCTTTCACAGTCCGTCGGGAAACTCTTCCTCTGTCTGTGCTGGAGCCTGTTTCCTGGACACCTTGCTGCCTTTCTTGGTTCGCTGCCTTTTTACTGGTCTTCTGGTTGTTAGTTAGATGTAAAGGACAATCACGGAGGAGAATTATTACAGACTGACTGATGGACCAATGACATATTGGAATGTAATATAGGGGGGGCAGGAAGGTTATGGCGACATAAGCCGGAAATTCCTGTAACGGGAGAGGCGGGCTTAACACAGATTGACAGGTGATGCCTGTAGTGGGAGAGGAAAAGGTGGCTTTATACCTAACACTGGTGACTTTCTGAATAAAGGTAACTGAGCGGCAATGTTTTGTGGCTTTTTCTTACCACATACGGTCTTCATTCGCTTGCTGGTGTGTTGGGAGAACCCCCGGGCTTTTCTCTGTCGATGGGCCTACCAAGCCCAGCAGAGTGAGGGCAGATCTTTGACCTCCATGTCCAGAGACCAGAATGTAACAGCAGGTTTCAACCACAGAGGTCCTGAGAATGTTGGTCCCCTTCCTCTCCAAAGAAATGTCCTTTCTGCTCACAGAGACCCCATCCAGTTACAGTAAGTGTCCTGTGCACTGCTGGTGTGCCCAGGGCTGTGCAAGGGAGGCAGAGCCCTCTGCTGCACCGAGGCCCCACTGGCAACAATGCCTGGAGTCACGTAACGAAGCTGCCTTGATGACAGCAGACGTGCAGCGTGGGCCAGGTGGGGGTCGTGCAGGCGGCGATGAGGCCAGGTGAGTCTTGTGCAGCGCTCCCCAGGATTCCCAGGGAGACGGGCGTGTCCGATACCAAGAGTCCAGAAACGGGTGCTTCCCATCACTGGAGACGGCAGGCGTGGCCCGTAAGACCAGGCGCTGCGCATCTACATTTTGTCACTGCTTCTCCATCCTCCACTGAAGCGTCATTAAAATGACATTAAGGGACTTTACACACACCCCTCAGGACCAACAGAAAGAGAGATGTGATGTGGCAGCCAGGAGATGCTAATGGATGGTCCTCGCTTAGCATGGACTAAAGGAAGTTCTGCAAAAGGAAGCCGAGGAACACATCCCTACTGCAGACCATGCCCTGGAAAGGGGGTGGATTGAAAGAGTCAGGTCAGAGGACCCTCAATTCTGCAAGTCTAATTAAAAATCATTGTCACTTAAGACTTAGAGCAGTCTTAAGGCAGATTTGCAATTATGAGAATGGTCATTCATTTTGTTTCTGAAACACAAAGTCAAATCTGTGTATTACCTGAGAAAAGAAATGACTTTAAAATTAGATTTCTATAAGCCCTTAGGCCAGAAGAAAATGGAAAGTGTAGACCCCTGATCATAGTGAAGTTGTAGTGAAAGAAAACGATGCTCGACACTATCTTGGTCAGTGAAATTAATTAAGAAGAACGTGCGTCTTTTCATCATTCCACTTGAGGGCTTTTGCTGAGTTGAAGGTGTAATTATGGACTTGGATTTTACATTTTCATGTTGTGGTACTGTTTCAGCCTCTGGTTGTAATTCATTCTGTTATAGACGATTCCGCTGGCTTCTATTTGTTTCACCCTCCTCTCACTTTGATAGTCTTATGTTTTTATTGCTTTGCTGTTTTGCTTCTTGCTGTTTCATATTACCATGTTTGGGGACATTCTTTGTCAAAGACTTTTCCTTTCTATGCTGTTGCCCATTAATCTTCAGGAGGTGCATCTGAAACATTATCAGGATAGTAGCTGTATTTCCCACCCTCTGGTTTCTGCTGACTTTCTTCATTTATAATTCCTTGCATGAAGCGGCACTTATCCTACTTCTTTCATTAACTTTCTCTATTTTTGTTCCAAATATATATGCTTCCAAATCAAGGAAACAGCACCAGCCTGTTTTCCACTGCTGTGACAAAATGCCCAAGGCTGGGTAAGGTATGAAGGAAAGAGGCCTGTTTAGTTCAACTTTGGAGGCTGGACAGCCAGACATGATGGTGCTGGCTCTAGTGAGGCCTCTCCAGGCTGTGTCACACTGCAGCAGTTGGCATCCTGGTGGAAATGTGTGTGAAATGGAGCTACCACATGGTTGGGATGGGAAGCCAGAGAAGGAGGAAGGCCAGGCCCCCTTTTTGATAAGAACCCCTCTCCTGAGAATTAACCCTGGGGTCCCCTGAGAACTCCATGAGTCCCTTCCGAGGGCAGCAGCTGCAATGGCCTGCTGACCCCCCAGCACCTCCACATCACCACAGGCTCAAGCACAGGAGACTCAGGGGCGTGCTCAGGCCTCATCCACGCCACGGCAGCGTCACCAGCCTCTTCGTGGTTTGCTCCTGTGCTTGGTGGCTTGTGACTGTGACGCCCACTGTGTCCTCTGCTTCTTCCAGTTCTCCCGCCACTGACATGCCTTTTCCAAACTGCGAGCTTCAGTGTAAAGGCTGGAATGCAGCAAGCTGCATGCATATTTTTCATTATAGGGTCTGTGTTTTTCTCTGAGAATGTGCGATGTTAATGAGAGCAATTTTCATCCAGCCGAAGAGACAGAGACTTTATCTCTAAAATGAATTTCCTATACACATGTGGAAATAATTCTCTGGAAGGATATTGCAAACAATATTCAGCTATTTTCTGGGTAAAGCACTAACATATTCTTCTTTTCTCTAGAGATTTGTAAAACACAGAGCAAAAAATGAGCTTCTCCTTTCTTGTAAAATCAGTAAAAATCTTAGATAAAAAGAACATTCTTACACAAAGTAGCTGAAATCTCAGAAACGTGTCTTGCAATGTCTCAGAATTTCTTTTTCTCAACCACTCATCCTTTTGGCCCTTCACATCTTCCGATCATAATGAGTGTTGATTAAAAAATGCAGATCATTAGTTTTTAGAAGGAATCTCTCCAGTCTATGGTGTGGAAACCACACTGGTTTTCTTTTAAACGTCTATTCATTCAGTCAGTGGAAACTTGAGGGCTCCAGGAGGTCTCAGCCACGCATGGGGTAGGAGGAATGAGGTCACATCATCCCATACCCAGTGCCCTCTTCTATATGGTGACAGTGGTGTATGATCACCACGTAGCTTGATGAAGCAGGAGGGAGGGATGCAGAGGCTGAGGCCAGCTAGAAGGCCAGAGTAAGTGCCTAAGGAAACCAGTCTAAGTGGAGGACAAGGAATGGATAGGAGATAACCTGCAAAGGTGGGTGTTATGGTTTGGATGTGAGGTTACCCCCCAAAGCTCATGTGCGGGACAATGCAAGAAGGATAAGAGAAGAGATTATTGGGTTATGAGAGCCTTAACCCCATCAGCGAATTAATCCCCTGATAGCTGAAGAGGTAACTGAAGGCAGAAGGGGTGTGACTGGAGGAGGTGGGCATTGGGGTTGTGGCTTTGGAGTATATATTTCGTGTCTGGCGAGTGGAGTCTCTTGGCTTCCTGATCATCACGTGAGCTACTTCCCTCCACTACACTCTTCCACCATGATGTTCAGCCTCACCACAAGGCCCAAGGAATGGAGCCTGCTGTCCATGTACTGAGACCTCCAAAACCAGGAGCCCTCAAGTAAACTTTTCCTCCGCTAAAATTGTTCTTTGTTAGGTCTTTTAGTCATAGAAGCAAAAAACCCTGACAGAAACAGTACTGCAGTGAGGCTTGAGTGTCCGTCCTGAGAGGCTCTGAGCTGGGAAGGGCCACAGGGAGGAGACCAGGGTGCAGCCCTAAGAAAGGCAAGGCGTGAGATATGATTGAGTAGCCTTCTTTTATGTTTTATTTATTACATGCAGCATGCCAGAGGCAACCTCAGTCTTAACGAGAGTGTTGGTGTAACACTCTTAGGTTGTTAGCACTAGGAATGGACACTCACCTCTCAGTTCTTCTGGATTTCATGTTTCTCACTTGAATTCTAACTGATTTACTTCCTGTAAATTGAAGCTCTTTTAGTCAGTACACAGATATTTAGGATACTTTGTTGTCTTTTTCTAAATTCTACTTCACTATTAATAACCCCAGCTTTATTTTGAGTAATATTAACATGGTATATTTTCTGATCTTTTTACTTTTTAACTTACTGGTTTCTTTATACTTCTAATGGCTTTTTTAGTGGACAGTATATAGCTGGATCTTGGTTTTTTTCATCCAATCTGATATTTTTTTGCTACTTTATTGGAGGGTTTAGGCCATTTATATTTAATGTGATAGTCAATTTATGAGATTTCAAGTATCATCTTGCTAATTGCTCCCTAGTTGATCTATTTGTTCTTGGTTACTTATTTCTTCCTTTTAGATAAATAGTATTTTTAAATGATCAATTCCATCCACATTAAAAACCTAATGTGAGTTTTATTTTTGCTTTGCTTTCTGTTTTTTTTACACGTGGGTGCTCTAGGGTTGCAATTTTCTCCTCCACCCACCTTATCCCCTGCCCTTCTCTTTCTTTCATATTGGGAATTAAACCTAGGGTTGCTTTGCCATTGAGCTTTTTATTGTTAATTTTGATACCGAGTCTCACTAAGTTGCTGAGATTGGTCCTCCTGTCTCAGTGTCTTCAAGTAGCTGGGATTACAGACATGCGCCACTGTTCCTGGCTTACAAAGAGTACATATTTCAAAGTGATAAAGCCTACTTTCAAATGCTATCCTACCATGTAGCTTGCAGGAGAGGAAATAGCAGTAGGTTTTCATCTTCCTCCTGACTCTGGCCTTTGTGCTGATATCGTTCTTCAAGTTGTCTCTAGTATAGGTTATGAAACCCCACAGTACATTATCATTACTTTTGCTTTCAGTTTTCATTTCGATGATTTTATAAAAATGAGAAAAGGTGTTTCTTATTTACCCACGTAGTCACCATTTTTCAACACTCTTCCTTTCTTTTATAAAGTCATAAATTTCCATCTGACATCATTTTCCCTCTGCCTGAAATATTTCCCTTTAACACTTCACATTCCCTTTAACATTTCTTGTAGCACTGATCTACTGACAGGGAATTCTCTTAGCTTTAAATGTCTAAAAACTCATTATTTTTCATTTGTTAAAAAGTAATCTTTTTCTCCATACAGAATATTAGGTCAACTTCTTGTTTTCTTCTATTTTTCTTTTATATTTTTCTTGTTTTTAAAGTAAAGTTTTGACTTCCTCCCTCTGTTTTCTTCTGGCTAGCATTGCTTCTGATGAGAAGTCTGCTGTAGTTCTTTTCTTTGATTCTCTGCGTGCAATGTATACTTTCCAAACTCTGATGCTTTGAAGAGTTGTTCTTCATCACTGGATTGGACCAATTTAATTATGATGTGGTTTTTCCTGTGTTTCTTTTGCTTGGTGTTTTGGGATGTTTGGGGTTATTATTTATTTCATTAAATTTTGGTCTTTTTGGATAGTGTGCTGACCCTGCATCCTGCTGGCCTGTGTTTATTGTTTTCCAGTCTTTTCCATTTGTTTTCAACTTGTGCAGAGTCTCTGGTTTCCACTGCTCTGTCTTCTGGTTCATGGACAGCTCTTCTACAGCCTAATGAGATGTTGAGACAATCCATCTGATTTTCATTCCATGTATTACATTTTTAACCTCTTAAATTTCTACTTGGCTATTTTTATTTTCTCCACCATCATGTTCTTTCTTTTCTCCACTCTCTTGAACGTAGTGAGGAAATATTTGTCACAGCTGTGTTCATATCTGTGCCTGCAAATTCTATCATCTCTCATTCCTGTGTCTTGATTGATTGATTTCCTGACAACAGGTCATATCCTGTTTGTGTCTAAGTTTGTATCAGATACCAGACATTGTAAAATTTTATATTATGAATTGTTAGATTTTTCTTGCTTTCTACTAACTAGTATTGGAGTGTGTGTGTGTGTGTGTGTGTGTGTTTAAGTTGCTTGGAATCGGTTCTGTCCCTTGCAGGATCACTCTTACCTTTATTACAATCTGCCTGGCCCGTGGCCATGGGCCACCCCGAGTGCTCTGATGCTCTCTTCAGACTTCTGTCCACTCTGGCTGGTTGGACCGTGAGCTCTGCCCTCCTGCGTGAGCTTTGGGAATTTCCTGCTCCTTTCTGGTGTCCCTTACCAACACTAGCAGTTCCCTCACAAGCATGCAGATGCCAGTACGCGGTGGGGACTCAGCGGAGGAAGCAGCTCCAGCTCATGGGCGCCCCTCTCTGAGCAGCTTCCTCTCTGCAGTCTCAGCAAGCTTCTCTTTGTCTTCGCTTTTGGAATGCTCTTTTGGGACTCTCAGGAGGGAAGCAGGGGCCCGGGCCACCTGGCTTGCTTCCTCAGTTCAAGGACCACCGATGGGTGCTGCCTGGACATCTGGCTGCTGGAGGCCGAGGGTCAGTTCAGTTCCTGCATTCTGCTTCTCAGTGGTTATTTTACCATGGACAGAGACAGAGTTTCATATTTCTAAGTTCCGTGTCATTATGAAGTTTGATCCAGTCCTTATTTCCTGCAGATAGTTGCACCCGGGCTTCGGTGCTGGGACGAGGTGAGCGACTGAAGTGTATTCGAGTCCGATGCACAATGGAAATGACATATAAGCATATTTTTAAACCTGACTGGAAATTATTTCATAAAAACTCAGGAGCTATCCAAGTCATTATAAGACCATCATTTATCAAGACCAAGTTTGATCCACATGACATGGAATTTCTAAGCCTTTATTCAAATATAAAAATATTTTGTAGCCTCAAAATCGTCTGGAGGGCATGTGTCCCTGGCAGATTCACCTGAGGCTGAGTCAGACGCCCTTCCACTCTGGAAGGCCTTCACAGAAGCGCCTCTCTCCAGTGACAGGCTCTCAGAGACCCAAGTGCCTTTTCCATTCAAAACGAATATACCCCAAACTCAGGTTCAGAAGTCGCTGTTCGTCCTCATATTTCCTGGCGTCTCTGAAGCAGCAGCCACAGCAGAAACCGTTGGTCACATTGCCCAAAGTGCTGTCCTTTAGTTTAAAGGACATCATCCTCCGAGGGTCTGGGCTCTCATCTCGACTTCCTCCTTATCTCCCTGATGGAGTTTTCTTTTCCTGTTTCTTTGAACTTTGAACTTTACACTTGAGATATAACATGCATGCAGGTTGCCACGTGCATGTCACAGTTCACAGTTCAGTGTGCCCTGTGCAGGTTGAGGGACAGCAGCTTGGATGCCACTCATGCCCTTCCAGTGGCTCCACGGGCCCCGCCCCCCAGGGTAGCCCTTATTCTGCCTCTTAACAGCGTAGAGGAGCTTTTCCTATTTTTAAGTTTGATAAAAATAATAGCACAGTGTGGACTCTCTTCCGTCTGTTTATGTCCTTCAACATTACAGTGCGAGGGGCCGGGGCTGCAGCTCAGGGGTAGAGCGCTCGCCTAGCTTGTGAGAGGCCCTGGGTCCCGTCCCCGCACAGCAGACAGACACATATTATGGGGTGTGATTGACAGCATTTTGTGTGACCGTAGTTCACTCTTACTGTCGCATAGCATGTGAACGTACAAATACGACTGTATTTATCAGTGTTACCGTTGATCAATATCCAGTGGTTTTCAGCCTGTGACTCACGAAGTTGCTGCGGTAGGTAGTCTGCTGTGTGTTTTCCTTGGACGCAGGCTTCTGCTTCTGTTAAAATGCGCTCAGGAGCTGGCCTGTGGAGTCGCAATTGACATGTCGACTTTATGTGACACCAACCTGCGGTTCTCCAGTGATGGGTCAGCTGACCTCCTGCCTGCAGCGAGGTCCTGTGTTCACATCTGTGAGATGCGAGGACTGTTCCCGTGTCCAGCTGGTTGTTCTGCGGGGGGCATGTGGCACCTGCTTGTGCTTTTACTTTGACTAACGGCCTGGGGCACCTTTTCAGGTGCTCGGTGGCTGTGGACACACAGGCCTTTGTAGGCCTTTGTCAGGTGGCTGTTAGTGTTGTAAGGCCTCCTTCAGCGGATGTGTAGGCGTTCCTTGTATTTCGGGTGCAAATCCTCTGTCGCATCCCCTTTTCCCCTTATAGATATTCCCTGAGGATCCCCCTATGGATTTTGCTCTTGTTCTTTCCTTTTCCTGGAAGATTTCATCTGATGCTGGGCTTCGGTTTTCCTGGTCATGCAACTGATTTTTGAGCCTTGGACTCCTGCTTCCGTCCTGCTGGCCAGTGGCCCAAGGGCAGTGCCCCTGAGCCTTCGTGGGGCTGAGCTGCTCTTCCCTCAACCCAGGCAGCTCTGCCTGGTGCTTTCTCTTGGTTAATGTATGACGTGAAGCAGGAGCGTGGCTCAGGGCAGAGCGAGGGCCTAGCATGCATGTGGCCCTGGGGTCCTTCCAGGTGTGAGTCGGGGGGCCCTCTCCCCCATTCTTGTCTCCCCCACACTCCTGCCCACAGATCCTCCTGGGGACGTGGGAATATCCGTGTGGTCAGGCCGTGCGGCAGCCCCTCCGACCTCCTGCCTGCAGTCCTCTCCCCTAGCGTGCCCGTTGTTCACTTTATGAGACTGATACGGGACATAATAGCTCCATGTCAAAACTCTCAGTGGCCCCTACTTTTAAAAGCAGTTTTGTTGAGATACAGTCTGCTTGCTATGACGTGAGGCCAGTGCAGGCGTATCCCTCAGTCATTTTTAATCAATCCACAGATCCACGCAACCTTCACCATGGTCCGTTTTACAACATCTTCAGCACCTCAAACTGTCCCCCTCTTGCTCCTAGTCCAGCCCTCGTGAACCACTAATGTACTTTCGGTCTCTGTGTGCTTCCCTCTGCTGAACACTTTGTGTGACTGTAGTCAGGCCTGGGTTTGTACTCAGTGTGATGTTAGCAAGGGTCACTGAAGCTTGTGTCAGTTCCTCATTCCTTTTCACTGCTGACTAATATTCCATTGCACGGATAGACTGCATTTTGTTTATTTAGCAGTTGATGGACACATGGACGTGTCCATGTTTAGCTATCATGAATAATGCTGCTTTAAACATGTGTACACTGGTTTTTGTGTGGACCCACCTTTTCATTTCTTTGGGGGGGTATGCCTGGGGGTGAGTCCCTGAGTCCTGAAGGATGCATCACGTGCTTCCTTGCTGGGCATCTGACATTCCTACAATCTGGACTTCCTACTGTGGCACCTGAAATGCTAGCTCTGGGTGTCAGCGTCTCCCTGTGCCCTTGATAATTAGTGTGTTCTGGATCTTGGCACAGTGCCAGGTCATCTGTAGGTGCCAGATAGGTGTTTCCTGGAGAAATTAATCTAAAGACCCAAGAGCTCCCAGCTCAGGACTGTCCATCACGCCCGGCTGTGGGCTGAAGCTGCCGTTGGCAGCACCTTCTCATTTCTCTTGTGACAGCTCAGTCCAGACCTTGCTCTGGGCTCTCCTGCAGCGTGTTTCCTTCCCTCCCCTGGGAAGTGCCTCTTAGAACTCCCTGGGGCTGGCTCACTCTCTCTCTGTCTCATGCTCCACACCGACAGCACTGTGTGAATTAACTGCCACACTATCCTGCAGTTCAGCAAATAGAATCGCGATTGCTCTCTTCACCAGATGGCCACACCCTCTGGCTAACGCTTCCTGGGCAGCAGCACCCGGACCCTCCACACGTGCTGTTCCAGAGCTTCACCCAAGGCCTGGCACACAGGAGGTACTCAATAAGTGCTCCATGAGAGAACGATGCTGTCGCTGCCTACTGTGTGAGTTCCCCCACCTCTGTCCCTCTGCCACGTCTGATTTTTAAGGAGAGCTAGAGTACTGACGTCGCTTTGTCGAGGAACACTTTGTGTTTGTCGCTGGAGCCTTGGATGTGCCGTTTGTGAGAACCGTGCAAAGTATCACGGGGTCTAATGTGGAAGGGACATTCTCCCAAGCCCCTTCCTGCAGTCCCTCCAGGCAAAGCCCAGGACTTCACACCCTGGACTTCACAATGTGCCCAACACTTCGCTGAGCTTTCCATCATTAAACCCTGGCTTCCCAGGGGACGTCTTGCACGCCACCAACCCATGCTGGGGTGTCTGTGCCTGCCCAGGAAGGAGCAGGGTCACTGCGTGTTACCAAGTCCCAGTACTTAGGCAGACGGGCGGTCCTTAGACGGAGGAAACGAAAGCTTCGGAGTGTGGTCAGATTGGCTTTCCCTCTGGCCACATGTCTGTGTCTTACAAAATGAGTTTATGTCACATTATTAAACCCAGAGGTGTGAAGTTGAAAACTGAATGTAAAACGCCCTGAAAGAGGATAAGGAGAAGTGACCAGACTCCCCCAGAGGTCCCTCTTCTCTGTACCAGGGTTCAATAATTATTTATCACTCTTCCTGCAGTCATTTAAATAATTTCACAAGCTGGCTCTTGGAATGGGTTTTTCAATAACACACTGTACGTTTAATTGAATAATCTCTCTTATATACATTCGCCTTGTCAAAGATTTGCTTTTCTTAACAAGGCTACTTTTAGTATCGAGGAGGATAAATTCAAACATGACCAAGTTGTATTTAGTTCAAATTACCCACCATTGAGTTGACAGAAGAGTATTGTAGAAAAAAAAAAAAGAAAGAAAAGAAATCTGGGTGGAATTAATTAGCCTTGAAGAATGACAGTTACCTCATTCCTAACAATATGTTTGGGGTAATGTCAGTTTCTTAGAAAGCTCGAATGTAAAATTATAGAGCTACAATCAGCATTTTCATTTGTAGTGAGCACTGCAGTGTTGAACTATTAGCTCTGTTCTGATCTGAACTGATTTCTTAGCTGGCAATGATTTTCGTGGTCTGGTTTATGAAGTTGCTAACAACTTTCGTTCTATTTGGGGAGAACAACAAAGCAACTACTACCTGGTGACCTCCTTCCTCTCTTCGCATTGGGGACGCTTGATCTCTTTTATGGAATGTGTGTTTCTCCATCACAGTTAGTACGAGATGGGAAAAGGAACGAGTCATGACAGTGAGTGCCTCCAAATGGCACTCACTCGCTGTCCAGCTCAGCAGTGGTCAGCCTGGGCCCTGGTGGTCAACTCCTCATTGCTGCCTGAGCTGGGATCACAGTTTACACAGGAGACTCGGCTGTGTCAGGAAACTGGTGCAGAGAGGTGAGAGAGAGGGTGTCACCTCTTCAGTGTGTCTGTAGAGAACGCCTCTGTGACTAGTCAAACATCCGAGAACAGCCAGGTGCTGGTGCACACCTGTAATCCCAGCTATTCTGGAGGCCAGGGGAGGAGTTTCGCAAGTTCAAGGCTGGCTGGGCAACTTAGCAAGATCTGTCTCAAAATGAAACCGAAAAGAAGGAATGGAGATGTGGTTTTATGCTTTCCTAGGCTGTGTGAGGCCCTGGGTCTTAATTCCAAGTACCACACACACAGAGTCACAGAGTGGCTGGGCGTGGTGGCACACACCTGTAATCTTAGTAGCTCAGGAGGCTGAGGCAGGAGGTTCCCAAGTTCAAGGCCAGCCTCAGCAACTTAGTGAGGCCTTAAGCAACATAGTAAAACCCTATCTCAAAATTAGAAAAAGGTTGGGGGGTGCTGAGGAATTGGTTCAGTGATTGAGGGCCCCTGGATCCGGTTCCTGGAACCCCTGCCACCGTCACATTGTAGAGTGGTAAAGCAACGTGAGTGGAATGGGCATTGAAAACCACCTAGGCTTTCCCAAATGCCTTCCTTTCTTCCTCTTCCTAATTAAAATATATATATATATATTAGAATGCACTCACCTGCAAGAGCCTCTGATGCTTCCCCCATGCAGGAAAAGGGACTGTTTCCGGGGGCTTTCCCACCTGGGAACGTGGTCCCTGTGCAGGGCTCACTGGGAGCAGCTTCCGCCACATCTGCTGACCCTCCTCTACACCAGGACCTCTGCTCCCAGCTTTCGCCCACACCTCTCCTTCTCTCTCAATGTCCACCAATGTCCAGTTGCCTGGCTGTGGGAGAGAATCCCTGTACTTTTAAAGTAGATTTAAATTTGTGGAAGACAAATTCCAAAAAACAAAAACATTCCAAAAGCTGAATGAATTATCAGGGATTTCACCATATCACAATTAATATGAGGTGGAAAAAGGAATGAGTCACGACAGTGAATTCATCAACTAACGTTTATGAAACATTTTCAATATGCTGGGTAGCAAGCTTTCTCCTTTAGCGTATTCAGTTTTACTAAAAATCCACGTGCAGAGTCGCGAGCCACTAGCACGGGGGTGTGTTGGGAGGGGTACGGTGAGGCAGCGCCCGTGCGATCACCCCTCAGAGCGTCAGTGCACCCGGATGGGGCGACACAGACCCTCCAAGCAGCCGCTTGATGCAGAGAGGACAGCAGTAACCACGAGGCCCACGTGGCCTGTCCTCTCACAGAGTCATACGTGTACAGCAGCTACGTAAACCCCTCGTCCCGAGTGTCATTGTCACCAAGCGTCACACGCTGCACGGAGCGTGCGCTGGACTTCTGTACTGCTGCTGGTCCAGTGGACAATGGCCCCGCCACCCACACCTCAGTGATGTCCTGCATTGTCACCCAGGCTGGCTGCAGTCACCAGGGATGGGACTTCCAGCTCTGGGGTAAATCCATGGAGCCACCAAGGTACGCCTGGCCGGTCACTGACCTGAGCACCGGCCACTGACCCGAGCACCAGCCACTGACCCGAGCACCTTTCTGCAGCACACGACTGTACGCAAATGTTGGCTTCGCGTATGGAAGTGCTTGTTCATAAAATGAGCTACGTACCGTCTCTCTCCTCATTCAGAGGGTCCCCAGAGAATCACAGCCCAAGCACTTTGGCGCATCATGACTTTATTCAGTGTAGGAATGCTGCTCACAACGCTCTTCCACATCCAGTGATATTCCAGATTGGACACTCCCTTTTTTCTTTTCATTTCTTCTGACTTGGCAGGGACTCACATGGGCATTAGTTGGCTCTAATTTAATGTGTCGCTTAACATTAAAAATGCATGGCCACAGGTAGTAGGCAGCACAGCCGCACAGCCTGGCTGGTGTGTCCAGTGCCCTGGAAAGATGGCGGGGGCGCTGGGAGCAGGCCTGGCGGGTGTGTTCTCAGGAGGCGCATCAGGAAGGAAGCTAGGACAGCACGGGCAGAGAAGGTGGTCTGCCAAGGGCAGCCACGCCTTCAGAGTGGTTCTGAACTCACACTCAGGCCCAGCCTCTGCACCCACTTCTGACCACTCAGTCCTTGGACCAGGCAGATCCCAAGGCTGGGGCCTGCTCCCAGTGCCAAGCTCGGCGGAAGGCATTTCCAGCAGCTGGGCGTGCATGGGGTGGGACTTTGGCCCTAAACCCAAGGCCTGCAGAGAGCCGCGCGGCGTCTGCTTCAGTGGCAGCCAAGCGTGCCTTGTGTCCTACAGAGCACGCTGACTCGGGCCCTCGTTCTGGCTACCGTGCCCCAGGGCTCGGCTACCCGCAGAGCGAGCCAGCTGGTTATACCTCGCTGTTCCAATCCAGGCCTGTCACCTTTTAAGTCCTGGTGACTTTATCTGTTCCTTACCAAACCATGGGCGTGAAGGACATGCGTAACGGGCACACGCATCTTATGACCCGGTCGCCATGTTCAAGGAGGCTCCATCCACTCCCTCCCCCACTGAGAAAGGCTCCGCTGGGTGGGGCAGGCCTGACCCAATCTGAGGAGCTGCCCCACTCACCCGAGCTCCAGTCTAAAGGGAGCCTCCATCAGAAAGATGACACCATGGTTCTGCCGCCTTCTGGCCTGTGACCTTGGTCAGGTGACACCCTCTGAACACCGTGTCCTCTTCTGCAAAGCACCTGTGCTTACCTGGTGAACCGCTGTTCAGGGGAGCCAGAGAAACGGTCTGGGACTGGGTCGTGCGCGTGAGGCACCACCAACCCCCCTCAGCCTCCGGCCAACCAGGCCGACGCCTGGTACCTGCCACCCCTCCTCTTTCTCAGGAGCCTATGACTGGGCGCACACCTGCTCTCAGCAGCTCAGCGGGCAGGCGGGTCTGAGAAGCAGGCCTTCCTTGCAGTTATGAACCTCTGTATTTATTAACTTCTGGAACCTGGCAGCTTGGTTTCATTTGTTCACGTCGGCAGTGGTTGTGTGTGTGTGTTGCCAAGTGCCACGTGGGCCCTGGATAAATGCAGTGGAAAGACGGAGGGGTAGCCGCGGGCTTGCGGGTATTTTATCTGTAGGAGTTAGAACGAAAGCATTTAATCGTAAGGTCAGAAAAATAGTTTTGGAAATCATATCATAGAATGTGTACACCCACAGATATGCACTTACTGCAGTGTGATAGAACTGGGGTGATACGTGTGCTATGAGGTCACCCGAGTCCACAGCAGTGGCACATTGAATGTGTGTGCATTTTAACCCAGTGTAATACACAGGTAAGCCACAGGCAGGTGGACCAGATGGGAAAATGTGACCATCAAGACTGGAGCTGTGGGTGGTGGGATCGGGTGATGTCTTGTCGGGATTCTCTTTACTGTTGTTATCAACTTTCAAAAATGTACATTGTTCATTTGACTCTATTTTCTGACAACTGATCATGCTTTTAAAGTGCTTCATACGTGGTCTTCGATATTAACTTTATAAAATCGTAGCTAATTTCCTTCTGGGCTGGATCTCAGTGCGCCTAGTCGGCAGAGCATCTGGTCCTGGCGCCTGGCTGCGGGCACTATGTGCTGGGCCTCTCTTCCTGGAGGGCCCCCTGGAAGTTAGGTTCCCTGCTCCAGGGAGCAGTGTGAGCAGTTGGGACTCTGTCTCCATGAAGCTCATGTCTTTCTGGGAAAAAAGACAATAATGCACACAAAATACCTGAGTGAAGTGCAGTCAAGGCCAGAACGATAGGGACAGAGCAGGGCAGGCAGCACCCCACTTAAGTTACTCAACTATCGAAAGACGAGGTCCAGGGGAATTGACCAGTTTGCATACAAAATACGAAACTGGGTGGCACCTTGCTTTCCAGCCACAGCCTCTGTCCAGAGTATTTTGAACACTTTGACATTGTCTGGTTTTGGTCGCACTCACGGTGGTTCCTCCGAACGCCCTGGGAGGCCAGGCCGACAGCGTGCGTGTGGTGCTCACGGCTCTCCTGTTGTCTCCTTGCAGTGTTGGGTGAAGAACCCCACTCCAGCCTCTACTTCGTCAATGCATCTCTGCAAGAGGTAGTGTTCGCCAGCACCTCGGGGACGCTGGTGCCCTGCCCGGCTGCAGGAATCCCTCCTGTGACCCTCAGATGGTACCTAGCGACGGGCGAGGAGATCTACGACGTCCCTGGGATCCGCCACGTCCACCCCAACGGCACCCTCCAGATCTTCCCCTTCCCTCCTTCCAGCTTCAGCACCTTAATCCATGACAATACTTACTATTGCACAGCCGAAAATCCTTCAGGGAAAATTAGAAGTCAGGATGTCCACATCAAGGCCGGTGAGTAGCTCCTCAGTCTTCGTCCCCTGCCAGGGTAAGTGGGAGGAAAATGACCATAGTACACTGCCCCTGCCTCTCCCAACCAATGAAAGCCCCTTCCTGAGTTCATTCTGTCCCTGAAAATGCATCGTGGGTGGTTTCAAAGTGCTCCTTCTCTGGGCTTCATTCAGAGCGCCTGAGGGTTCTGAGGGTGTTGGAACTCAAAACTTGCGAGGAGTGATTGTCGAGTTCGTAGGTTCTAAACTGTATCCCAACCTCAGTACTTTTTTGCTAATTGACACATTGACAAACTTTGAGTGCACCCATCCTGTGAATTTGCCTGCAGCCATCCCTACAGTTTGGATGTGAGAGGTCCCCTAGAAAGCTCACAAGGCAATGCAGGAACCTTTGGAGGTGGAGTGATTAGATCAAGAGGATCGTAAGCTCATCCATGGATTAATAACTGGAATGGAGTACTGGGTGGTTACGTAGGCATGTGTGGCATGGCCAAAGGAAGTGGGTCCCTGGGGCGTGCCCTTGGAGAATATGTTGTGCCCCTGGCTACTTGGCTCTCTGCTTCCTGGCTGCCACCAGCTGAGCAGCTTTCTTCCACTGTGCCCTGCAGCCATGATGCACCACCTCACCTCAGGCCCAGAGCAATGCGGTCAGCTAGTCACGGACTGAACTCTGAAGCCATGAGCCCAAAATAAACTTTTTTTCTTCTGCGTTGTTCTTCTCAGCTATTTTGCTCACAGTAGCACAAAGCTGACTAACAGACCTTCCCTGACCCCATCCTAGACAAGGTGAAGACAAAAAGACAAACAGTTAAGCTGAGATGAAAACTTAACACGTGTGTACTGCAGTAGAGACAGGATCAATCTAATACCCCCGCTTTCCTTGTGAAAGAAAAATGCTATTTTAACATTTTTTACTGCATCACATGTTGTTGAAATATGTTCCTTTTAACAACATATTGTGACTTTTTAAAGTTGTCATTGCTACAAGTTAACCCAGAAACACAGTCTGAGCTGCACACACATCAGAGGCTTTCTATACAGGACATATTGTGTCCTTGTACAGATTTACCAAAGCCTTGCAAAACAGACTCGCAGTTGGACTCCTGTTAGCAAACAGAGCTTTAGTTTTTTAAAGCCCAGCCCTGAAATACTTGGGTAGACTGTCGTAACTGAACGGAGGGCCACAAGGAAAGCGAATTTGATTGCTGTCTCATACATGGGGTGACGGGGGGATTGTAATAATGTCTCCAGCCAGTGAGGAGGGCCTCCTGGAAGACATTACAACGTGAGCCAAATCCAGGATGCTTCTGAATTCCAGCACGGGATCTCTGATAGATGCCACCAGACGTCAGACGGACTCACTGTGCCACCTAGTCGTTTTCCCAACACTGTCTTGATCTCCGTGATGTGCTCATGAATTCCAAACCTGTACGGGAATGCACCAAAGAAAGGCAGAGAAAGATCGACTTTAATCAAGAGATATGAAAATTTGATATGTCAAATCATTAAAGTAAAGCAAATGAGATTGTGTACGGACTTCTAACCTGACAAAGAAGCAGTGAGCGCCTTCGACTTGGCAGAGTGATCATTTCAGTGATGTGAGTATATTTAGAGCCTACAAAGCACCACTCAGAGAAACCCGGAATTTCAATCGCAAATGCAACACATCTGAATTATTAATCCTTTATTCCCGATGTTGGGTACCTGTCAGACAAAGGCATTAAACGCTCACTCCTGTTCCAACTGCTGTTTTCTAAATTCGTCAGGCAAGTGTTCTTTGGCATGGCGCTGAATGCTTTGGAGGGCGGAGTTGCCTCAGTGTGACGGCGTCTCTGCCACCGTCCCTTCTGCAGTCAGGCCATGGCTGTCTCCACGGTGCTGAGGGAAGTCCTGGGACGTGCGGGTCGGTGGCGCACACACCGTGTCAGATTGAACGTACAAGAAGGCAGCTGCGTTGCCCGAGCGGAATTTCCTTTCTCACTTAACTGTGCTCGCTATGATGGACACATTACGATTGCAATGATCTTTCCTTGTTTGTGTTTATTTGTTTATTTTTTGGTGTTAGGGATTGAAGCCACGGCCTGGTGCAGGCTACATGCTGTACCACCGAGCGTACTCCCGCCCCCCGGGACCCGTTAGATTGCTTGCAGAGTGCTTGAAGGGAGCACTGGAGTCTGGTTTCGCCCTGTGTATGTGGACGAGCACAGGAGAACTGGTCACTCAGGACAGGGGTGGGATGCCCACGTCGCCTTCTGACAGTTGCGAGCAGGTTTTGGCTGGGTGAACACCCACGCATAGGGCATCTTCTAACCATCCCACTAGATTGGAACTGGAATTTTCCTGGAATAATCCATTACATCATAGCCTTTTCTTTGGCAGGACAAAACATTCTTATTCTCGTCAGTTTTTAGTAACTCTGAACTAGGTCAAGATTCCAGGCTCTCCTGTGTCTCACTAGTCTCATCCTGGTTCCAGCAGCAAACATTGGCTTGCCCGTGCTGCTCCAAAGGCGGGGCTGTAGATGGGCTGCCCTCGCAGCGCTGCCCCGGCCCGAGCCCTAGGCGCTGCCTGGCAAACAGCCATCCACCGCGCTAGTGTCTCCTCCTGGCAGTTGACAGCATTTGGCTGTGATTTCCACTTAGAGCCAAGATAGGAGAGCAAAAATCTTTTATCTGAACCAACCCAAACCAAGCAAATTAAAAAATCAAAGGACAAAAATACACTAATCAAAGTTTTGGTTTTGGAGATGTGCCTGAGGCGGTGAAGGAAAGCCCTTGGAAGCTGGAAGCAGCTCGGAGCACCCTGCCTGGTCACTGCCTCCTTCTCTGGGTGGAGGACGAAAATCTGCACATGAATCTGTAGGGCAGCTTCCTTCACAGCTGCCTGGTGGGAACAGTGAAAATGGCCTTCCCGATGGGGTGGATGAGGAGGAGGATCTCACATGGCCGAACCTCCCAGCTCAGCCTCACCCCTGGTTTCCTGGTGCCCTGTTTGAGCAGGAATCCCACCAAGTCCTCTCCTGCCCTCGAAATCTGGTCAAGTTCCTCATCCCCACCTTTGACATGGACATTTTGGTGAGGCTTTTAACACGAATCCCCTAACCCTTGACCTCTCCTTCTCTAGCCTTTAAAAGACACTTGACTGCTTAAACAAGGATAATAACGGTGTCTCGTGGAGTTTGTAAGACATGGGAAGTCAAACGTGTGGCCCGGTGGCATTCAAATTCACATCAAGGCATGGAGTGGGACGGGAAGGGATCTTTCACTGTGTGGAGCTCTGTGGTGTCACCTGAGTGTAGAGGTGATAGGCCATAGGTGTGGATGACAAAGGCAAAAGCACCTATTAAAATGACCAAGCTGAGAGTTATAATGAGCCAACAAAGGAGAAGAATATAATCCTTAAAAAGTAATCCAAACCAACAAGAAAATAATAAGAAAGTGAAACCAAGATCAGTGGTTAAAATAGAAATCAAATAGTAAGATGAGAAAATTGAACCTAAGAATTTCCAACATTTACAAGGCAGACATTGCCAGAATGAATTCAACACTGCTTAAAAGAAACACCTTTTAAATAGAAAGATACAAACAGCATATTAGTCTGTCTTCTATTGCTGTTACGAAACACCCAAGGCTGAGTACTTTATTTTTAAAAAAGGTTTACTTAGTTCATGTTTTTGGAGGTTAAAGTCCAAGAGTGAGAAACTTCCTCTATTCAATATCTGGTGAGACCCCATAGCAAGGGGCAACAGGGCAGAGAAATAGAAAAGAAATGACCATGTGCAGGAGTCACATGGTGAGGCTGGAAGCCAGAGAGATTCAGGGGCAAGTCTTGCTCTTTGTACACAACTCACTCTGGTGGAGCTAGCTGGGTGTTGTTAGAACCATATTAATCCATTCCAAGGGCAGCACCCCAGACCTTACCACCTTCCCTGGCCCACCACATAAAACTTCCACCTCCTGTCCACATTGCCACACTGGGAACCAACCATCCGACGCAGGGACCTCTGGTGGACATTCAGAGCACATCCAGTCCACAGCAAGGGGCTGAAAGTCAAAGGATGGGGAAAGGCAGACCATGCTCGCCAAATCCAACCGGTCTAGGTGAGACAGACCCGGAAGAACTGAGCAGCTGTGCTGTCAATCACGGGCACAGTACATCCGGTATTACCAGGCCTGCAAAAGAATCTGAGGTTAAGAATTTGCACCTGTTCCAAGTGCTTATGACCTTGTAGCAGAACTTCAAAGCACGGTACACAAGGTGACAGAACTGCATGGAGGAACTGATACGTCAGGATTGTAGCTGGATATTTAAAACACCCTGCTTTCAACAATTGGTAGAAAAGAGAAAATCAGTGAGAACAAAGAACACTTGACCAAATTGACTTTTTTAAAAATGGTACTGGGGTTAGAATCCAGGGCCTCACACATGCTAGGCAAGTTTCTGCCAGTGAACCACATCCCTGGCCCTATTTTAAATTTTATTTTGAGATATGTTCTCACTAAATTGCCCAGACTGACCTTGAACTTGTGACCCTCCAACCTCAGATTCCTGAGTAGTGGAAATTACTGGTGTGTGCCATCTGGCTCAATTGACATTAAGATAAAGAACATCCAACATCATAATATGCATTATATTCCGGCATATACAGATATTTACTAACATATACTATATTCTGGGCAACAAAGCAAGTCTCAGATGAATTTTAAATTTTTCAAGTCATATCGAGTACATTCTTTAATCACAGCGGAACTAAATTAGAAATCACTAACAATAAAATTCCTGGGAAATCACCAAATATTTGGATACTAAATAAAACACTTATAAATGATGCATATGTCCATAAAAAGTAGAAGAAAAATTAGAAAGAAGGAAATTAGCATAAGGAAATTAGAAAGTTTTTAAACAGAATAAAAATATGCACATAATATGTAGGAATTTTGGATCAATTCCCAGGGCTGCCAAAGGGAGAAAAAATGAATTTTGGGGAGAGCATTGAAGCTATACTTGGGAGAGAGATTTATAGCTCCAAAGGCCTATATTGGAAATGAAGAAAGTGTTCAACTGGTGAGCTCACTTTCCATGTTAAAACTAAAGAAGAAAATGTGACACATGTATGAAAATACATTTTATAAATATACATATTAATTTAGAATGAAATGGCATAGGTTAAGGTGCAAATTGGCACATTGTCAACTGGAAACAGTGGAGGAAATCTGTGAAACCAAAAGTTGCTTCTCTGAAAAGGATTGAAAAAATTTATATGTTGGTGGTCAGATTAAAAAGAAAAAAGGCAAGAAAAATGACCAATACTAAGAATGTGAGAGCTGATATCTCTATATATTCTGCAAATTTTAGGATAATGAGGGAATATTAAAAAAGTATATGCCAATAAATACAACAACTTAAAAGAAATGAAAAATTGCTTGAAAGACCCAAAATACCAAAGCTCACTCAAGAAGAAATAGGTAATAGCTTTCCTTCGTACCCATAGTGAATCTGCTGAGAAAGAAGTCAGGAAAACAATCCTGTTCACAATACCCCTGAAAGAAAGAAAAGAAGAAAAAGAAAAGAGGAAAAATAACCCTGGGAATAAATGTAACCAGGGAGGTGAAAGACACCTACAATGAAATCTATGGAACTTTAAAGAAAGAAATTAAAGAGTAACTCAGAAGAAGGAAAGATCTCCCATGTTCATGGGTAGGCAGAATTAATAATGGCATTCTACCCAGAGCAATATATAGATTAAATGCCCCGATAATAATGCCAATGACATGCTTTACAGAATTAGAAAAAAAAAACAGTCCTAAAATTTATTTGGAAGAAAAAAAAAAAAAGACCCAGAATAACCAAAGAAATTCTAAACCAAATAAAACAATGTGGGAGGCATCACAATACCTGACTTCATATTATATGACAACTGCACAGTACTGATTTAAAAACCACTGTGAAAATCAGTATGGAGGCCCCTTAAAAGACTAGTAATGGAACCACCACACGACCTAGCTATCCCACTCTTCAGTATTTATTCTACAGAATTGAAGTCATCTACTGTAGTGACAAATGTATGTCCATGTTTAAAGCAGCACAATTCCCAATAGCCAAACTGTGGAACCAGCCTAGGTGTCCAAGAAGCAAATGAATGGATAACAATAAATGTGTTACATATACACAATGAAGTTTTATTCATCTATAAATAAGAATGAAATTATGTCATTTGCAGAAAAATGAATGGAACTTGAGAACATTATGTTAAACAAAATAACCACACTCAAGAAGTCAAGAGTTGTGTGTTTTCTCTCATATGTAGAAACGAGAGGGGGAAAAAGGGAAAGAAAAGTGGAGGAGGATCTTATGAAAATAAAAGGGAAATCAGTAGAAGAGAGGAAAGGAACCAGGAAGAAAGAGTAAGAGGAGGTCAAGGAAAATGCTGGTTAATGATATTAGCCAAATTATAATTTTATGTTGTACATATATGTGAATAAGTAACAACAAATCCTACCATTATGTAGAAATATAAGGCTCTAATTAAAAATATGGAAAAAATAAGAAATAGATGAACTGAGTATCCCTATATCTTTCATAAAATTGAATTCATAGATATTCAATTTTCTATAATGAAATATCAGATTCAAATGAATTAACTTTGAAATCTACTAAACAGCTAAGAGAGATAGTAAAAATTCTAGAGATTTTTCCAGAAAAGAAAAAAATGAATATTTCCTCAAATGATTTTATTAGATCAGTATTATCCTGATATCAACAAAACAAAGACATTATTTAAAAAAGAACCACAAATATTACTAATGAATGTAGATGTGAAAATTCTAAAAACTTTATCAAATGTCATCCAATAACAGGTAAAAATATGCTACATTATGACTATGTAGGGCTTATATCTAGAATGCAAGATGGATTCAAATTTGAAAAAAATAAGTCAAGGTAATTTACCATATTAACATATTAAAGCTCAGGTGATCAATTCAACAGATCAATTCAACAGAGAATCATTTATAAATCCCATGTCTGCTTAGACTAAAAACTCTCAGGAAACTAAACATGGAAGGAAAGTTCCTCAATCTGAGATAAACAGCTACAAAAACCCTACTATAGCTAAGTAGCATCATACATAATAGAAAAAGATTAAATGTTTTTCTCCAAAGACCAAGAGCAATAAGAAGGTGTGTGCTCCAAACACATCTACTTGGCATTATACTAGAGTTTGTAGCCAGAGCAATATGACCTGAAAAAAAGTAAAATATGTTCTAAATGCAAAGAAAGAAATTCACCTGTCCTTCCTATGTGGATGATAATCATGACTTTTGTCAGTCTGAAAGAATCTGTATAAAAGCTAGTAGAAGTAATAAGTGAGCATGTCAAGACTGTGGTGCTCTAGAGCGACACACAGTCGCACACACTCACACAACTTGTAGGTAGAAGTTTTAAAAGTACTGTTTAGGCTAGGATCCGAACACCAACAAGAGTGATGAGTCTGACTACCTGAGAGAGACCTGCGCTGGAAGTCGCAGAACATTGCTGAGATCAATGACAGGCCTCCAACCCTGGCGGCTGGGCCTACTCTGTAGGCCTTGAGCCCCAGCACCCTCCAGTGGGCTAACACTGCGAGCCCAGACGTCAGGAATGCAGTCTAAGTGCCCCTGAGCTCTTCCTTGGATGCTGCCATTGTGGGGAGAGAGGGACAGTCTCCTCCGCCCACGTCTGTCTCTAGGAGAGGGAAGAAGAACGACTGTTTCCCAAACTGCTGTTCGAGCATCACGGAACAGTTTTGCTTGGGAGGAATCATTTTCATTGTTGCCCAGTTTTTAAATGCCAGATAAGGTTTATTTCTAGGCGTTTTCATTCTTTTTTGTGACCAAGAGCGGTCTCCAGTCCCCTTAGCTTCTAGGAGAGTCGCTCTTCCTTCAGGAAGCCCCTCCCGCCTGGCCTGCGGGGCGCTGGAGCAGGTCTGTGGCCACACCCTTGTCCAGCGAGGGCAGTAGCATTGTTCACGAGCGGGTGTTTCTCAGCTGGGGGGCAGAAGACATGAGAGGGAGGCTTCTTAATTTTTTCCAGTGAACGGGGTGTGCAGTGAGTGCGTGCGTGCCGCATGCGCGTGAGGATGACGCTCTCAGAGAGAGCCCCCGACTGTCCCACTGAGGCTGCCCTCTTGCCTTGCAGTCTTACGGGAGCCCTACACAGTCCGTGTGGAGGACCAGAAAACCATGAGAGGCAATGTCGCGGTCTTCAAGTGCATTATCCCCCCCTCCGTGGAGGCGTACATCACTGTCGTCTCCTGGGAGAAGGACACCGTTTCCCTCGTCTCAGGTAGGCTGCGCTGGGGCGTGCTGCGGTGCAGGGCCGGGCGGCACCACACGTCGGTGCACAGAGGCTCCTGTCCCACCGCTCTGGCCAATTGACCGGTGGAGAAAAGTTGTTGTATGCACACTAAGTAGAGGCATTGTGCTGACATTTATAAGCTAACTGTGGGTGTATTTCTGCTTTTAAAAGTGGATAAGTAGAGGCATTGCGTCCATGACACCCCAGTGACGTGCATGAGACCTACTCTTGGAAACTTGAGCCTGGGAAACAGAAGCCGTGGTTCTGTGTGCTTCTGGTCTTTTCAAATGTGCATCTCTGATCTCAGACTCGAGGAGTCTAGTAAGAACACGGGCTCAGAACCGTATGTGAATAATGCAGAAGCTTACAGTCAGAGCAGAAACACCCTTTAAGAAAGCTGTGGTTTTCCATTTCTAATGGTACGGAGGTTAATTTCTGCTCTGGGTTCTTTACCTGGAGAGGCCCCTGTGGGCACGGTGCACAGGTTTCCTATTTTGCGTCCCCCTGGACGATGATTCTTGGCATATTGAAGAATGCTTTGTCTGCTTTTGGGAAATACCTGGGATGAGCAGACTCTTGTAACGTGTGTGATAAACAGTTGGGTCTAAGCACACGCTCTCTAAGGTGATTCTTGTTTTCCGCCTACTGATTGGCTAGGGAGGATAGGTTAGTTTACGACAAGTAAAAATCTAAGTCCAACTTGAAACATTCTGTCCTTAAAGCGCGTGTCAGGAATGTGGGATGCACAGGGAGATTGCGTATTTTAATGCTGTTTTCACGGGCAGGCAACCCCTCACGCTTCAGCGGGCAGGAGCTGCTTGCTGCTCTGTTGGCGAACCACCGTAATTTGTTAGGGTATTGAAAAATGCTGCTTAAGGGTTGGAACATGACTGCAATCATCAGAATGGAGACATGCCTAGACACCTTTATTTGCTAATTTTCATGGTTTAATAGTCTGAATCTCCTCTCCTCAGGGGTTCTTTAGGTTATCTGAATGGCAGATGGGGAGATTTGAGTGAGTCTCTTGGCTGAGCTCAGAGTCGGGGGGGAAAGACCCTCAAATGTGCGTGGCTAGGTGGTGTGGGCGGGAGCACCTGGGGCTCCCAGGCACTGTGGCCTCTGCTGACGGGGGCCCTGTCCTCCCCCCACACTGCCCTGTCTCCAGCCTCAGTGTCTGCACTGGCAGAGGAAGAGAGTGCGGGTGAGTGACAACTGCCTCGTAGTGCTCACAGCTGGAGTGACGCAGGGCACTCCGCGCATGTTTAATCCACCAAAGCAGGTCCAGTGGCTGTGGCTGACCAGTGGGACCCATGTCTGGAAGGAGGCAGGAGGAGCGGAGGGCTGGGGAGCCCAAGTCTGCACCATCAGGGTCTGTCTGCGCAGCAGGCACGCATGTGGCGTCCTGGCATCCTTGATCAGTGCCGCAGGCGTGGCTTCGGCTGTCTGCAACCCGGGTGGACAGACTTCTTCTCTTTCCAAAGTGAGCCTAAGCGGAGGAAGAGCCTTCCTGTGTGTGGAGTGTGGGCGGAGGGAGGCCCGCAGAGCGAGGCTGCACCCGGCCGAGGGACCTGCCACGCCCTCTCCTGGACCACCGGCTCCCGGTTCACTCTTCAGTAAAAATTCAGAAACAACAGCGCCCACCTCCCTCCACAACCGCCTCTGCCTACAGCGGCAGCCTGGTAGCTTAGCTGGTTGAGGAACCTGTCAGTCAGCAGCTTTTATTTGTCTGTATAGAAGCCGTTGAGTCAGGGAGAGGGAAAGAGAGGGAGAGAGAGACGCTCAGCTCCTTGAGCCTGAGGCGAACAGACCTGCAATTAAAAATGGCCTTGCTCCTGACGACAGGGCCCTAGCACTGGGCGTGATCTCTAAGCATAAGGTGGAACTTGAACCTCACACTGCAACCTGCCATTGCTTGTTGCTGCTGCTGTGGGCCCTGTGCCCAGGGAAGGAGTCCCAGAGTCACCGAGGTGATGGAGGAGGCAACGGCCTCAGAGATCTTGATAATAAGCCCATTTCAAGTCATTGAGGTGGAGAAGGATTCCATCTCTCTCTGAGGCCAGGACCAGGCACAGGTGACTGCAGGGAAAGGCTGGGGTGCCAGGAGGGGCCAGGGACCGCCCTCCTTCATGCTGAGGGGCTGAGCCTCTGGGGATTTGCTCTGATTTGGGGCTACACTGGATGACCTTGGCCAGCCCAGACGTCCCAGGTATAGGGAGTTTTGTTCCAAGGTGGCACCAAGCTCCAGGGAGGACGTCCACCATGCCACACGCACAGCAGAGGATGGGGAAAGGAGTGTGTGTCTCTGGGGCCAATGGACCTGGCCCCGCAGCTCCCGCTGAACTACTTTAGATTGACCCCTTGGTGTGGTCAGCACCCCACCTCCCTCTCCCTGGATTCCCATGATGCCCCAGGCTGCAGTGAATCTGGCTGGCAGATCTGTCCCAGGAAATGGTCACCTTTCCCTTAGCTGGTCTTCAGCCTGAGGAGGAAAGTGATCACCACGTTAGCCATGAGAGGAAGCTGGCGTGAGACCCCGCAGTGGGTCTAGGTAACAGCCCCAGAACTGGCTGACGCTCCTGGGGGACCTCTGCTGGCAACGGGGAGAAGGCCCTGAAGGACGGGGACAGACAGTGGCCTCTGCTCCTGCTTGGGCTTCCCTGGTGATGCCGGGGTGCTCAGCCTGGAGACTCTGGGGGGCCCTTGGGGCATCACTTTCCAGAGCAGCAAATACCTCCCCTTAGTAGGCCAGGTGCTCTTTGGAAGTGGGTGAGGTAAGTGGGTATTCATTTCTCTAAATCCTTTTTTAGTGAAAGAAAAATTCAAGCTCTGTTCCTTTAAGAAGCAGCAGCACATGGTTTCTGCTGGGGTCTCCCTGGTTGTCCTCTCTCTGTGGTTGAGAAGGTGAATGGAGAGCATGGGCGTGCCACCGCCTGGCCCTGTGTGAGCCATGCTGTTCCCAGGAGCCCTTGCACATTGGGTCCTGCAGGGCTGGCCCCAGGGCAGCATCAGTGGCCTGAGTGTCCACTCGGGAATCACGCTGTGCCTCTGCCACAGGCCCAATACCGAAGATGGGAGTGAACTCTTTTATTTTGAGACATTTATAAAGAGAAATCCAAAAGCCTGAAAGTAGCAATCCTGGGATCCCGGGTGGAGGAGAGGTCCCTGTGGTCAACCCTGCAGTCCTGTGCACCTGGGCCCTCCACCTGGGCTCTCCAGCTGGGCCCCAGAGCCCCATGGGCTTTACCTCACTCTCAGGTTCAGGTGCAGGGGGCTCATGAGTGGGCACAGGGACGGGCATACACTGTGCCACCCATGGGTCCATCAACGTGCCGGTTTCTGACCCGTCGTCTTCTTATCTCCCCCAAATGAGCCAGGAGTGGCAAGAGTCACGCATCTCTGTGCATCTTCTAAACATCCTTGTTACTTACCTTGCCCTCTGAAAGAGCAAACGCCTTTTAAGTATCAGAATATTAATGTAACTGGATGAAAGTCCCTGTCGTGTGGATGGCGATGCTCTCTGAGGTGTCGCTGATGTTGAGATAGGTGAGACGCCATCCCAGAGAAGCACAGTGACCGGCTTGCTCTTCGGGTCGGCTCTCTGCGCCTTTTGAGGACAGCCCCCCGTCAGGGGCAGCAGTGAGGCAGCCCAGCACTCAGCTTCTGTCTCTCCTGATAAAATGGTGTGACTCTCACCAGGGGTTTAGCTACATTAACATCAAAGGCACAGCCCAAGGGTAACCAGATTTGGAAAATGGAAAAAGCAAACATTTTACTGTTCCCAGAGAAACCGTCTCCCTCTTTAGCAGAGGCCCCATTTTCTGTTAGAAAATTTCTCATCTGAATACCTCTGCCAGAGTAGAGGATTTTATCTCCTCAGATCGAGGGGGTCGGGTCCAAGGACTGTCCTCTTCCTCCTGTTTTGGGTAAAAGGGAACAATTTTCAGTCCACATTAAATATCAAAGGATACATAGCTGGTGCTTTGCAGGAAACATTTGCCAGTGCTTGGTGCTAAGTTCAGGTCTGAGCGTCACAGATAACACAGGACCGTTCTTCAGAGACAGTGTGTGTGTTGGGTGTGTTTGTGTGTGGGGTGCACACGTGTGTGCCATGCATAGATCCTATCTGCCCAGAAGGCGCTGGCTCTTTTGGCCAAGCTAACGCTCCTTGATTTCCTACTCTCAGTATTTAAAGAGGAAATTGGCTTTTAGTGTGAGATTAGCTGGTGACCCAGTGAAAGGTGTCTTTTCATGCTATAGCTTCCTCACATGGATGGAAAGGTTTCATGGGGCTGCTCTCACAAGAACATGTCAGGGTATTAAAATTTCACACTGAATATTCTGTTTCGTAAGTCAATTAACTGCTGGGTCATTTCTCCCTTTCTTAGACTTGACCTGAGAACATTCTGTGTGTGTGTCATGGGTTCCCGAGACCACCCCAGGCTTGGTAACTAGCTAGGAGGCCCTCAAGACTCTGCATGTGGTCACGGCCATGGCTGAGACTTACTGAGGGGAGGGACAGCAAACTCGGCAATGGGAAAGGCCGTGCGGGCGGATGGCCACTGGAAGCCAGGCCCAGCTCCTGTGACCAGAGATGCAATGCCATCTGTCTTGGGGCCTCAGTGCCCAGGGTTTCTCTGGGGCTGGTCACACAGACACCCTCTGCCTGGCATGTGGCGCCATCCCAGACAGCCAGAGGGAGACCGAGTGCTTGGCACAGATCACGTTGCAGATACAGGTTTGGCAGAGGGGACTGTCTCGTCTGCTGGGGTCCCAGGACCTTTCCACCCCAGTTCCCAGACACAGCTAAGGGGCAGGCGTGCACACCAGCATCAGCACTGGTAAGGCCATTCTGGGTAATGTCACTTCTTGTGTGAAAGTGCCTTGGCTCTTTTTCATGCTTGCATCCATCAGTTACTGGACATGGCCATCACCGTTGCTGAAGCAACCGAGGAAGACAGTTGTCACCCAGCACCTGAACATCCACAGCCTCAAGAAGTTACAGCCCCACGTTTGCAAGCACATCGACTCCGATTCCTCCTGTGCGTCACCAAAATGTAAAGATAGTTTACTTTACATTCAGCCATTGGGGATCTTCTCCTCTGTCAATCATGTCTGGATCTCTAGATCTTTCCAAACATAGGAAACAGATGGCCAGCTATGCCAATTAGATCTAATTTGGACCCAAGTGTATTCTCTGGTCTCTTGCTCATCTGAGTTTTTATTTCAGGAAAGTCAGAGAGAGTGACAGGATCATCACCGCACAGTGTCAGGCAGGGTGACCGTGAAACTGTCCGTTCACACCATCAACAGGCCCAAGTCAGGTGTTGGAAATGAGGGCTGCTCGGGCAGCGTGAGAGCATCAGCAAATGGGATTCAAGACTTGGAAACACAGTTTTCGACCTGGGGTATTTATTAGATCCTGAGGAGGGCAAAAGTATGTCAGGAAGTTGTCGAGACCAGAGATAGAGAGGATCCAGCGGGGCTCTTGGTGCTGCTGTCTTTGCACTGGGCTGGACCAGGTGGAAGAAAGTCCCTAAGCAGGGAGGTTGATGGCAGGGGCTCCAGAAGGTCATCAGGCACAGCCACCATGGTAGTCAGCCCATTGCTGATGGGACAGGGAAGAAAAGGCAGCCCAGATGCCCTCTCTCCTCAGTGACCACATGGCCACATCTTCTATGGCCTCGGGTGTCAGTGCGGTGACATCCTGCCTTCTGCCTGCCAGGCTAGCTGGACACCAGGCATGGAGACATCTGACCAGCTAGTGCTGACTGGCCCTTCACTCACCGCCAGACTCTTGGATGTTTCCCTGTGTGTCACTGAGCGTGTTCCTGGGCTGCTCCTCAGAGCCCTTAGGCACCATCCCTAGCCCCAGAACAGCTCCCCAGGTGCTCAGAAAAGCACTTCTACTTCACTGGGTCGGAGCACAGGTCTGGGAGGCCCTCCTACCTGGAAGACTGTGGTCCTCCTGCTTCCCTCACACAAGGAGACGTCCCTCTTCCCTCCTGGTGGACCTCCCTCCAGTTCCGCCGTTGCCTTCCGCCTGACCTTCCTGGACACCGTCCTCTCTAGGACACAGTGCACAGGAACTTGGGGCCCCCATTTTAAACAAAGCCTTCCTGTGCTGACTTTCCTCTGTCATTTCCTGCCTTTATTCTGTTTTGTGGCAGACTCTGGAGAAGTCACTGTATGCCACCACTGTCCCTTCTCCTGTAGTCGGGGCTCTTCCTCCTCCAGGATGTTGACAGTCCCTCCCCAGAGTCACCTGTGACCTCCTGACGTCAAATCCCAGGGCCATTTCTCGGACTGCCCTGCAGGAGTGCACGTTGGCTCTCGTCCTCCCGCCAACATGACCTGCATTTTCGGATCCTGTGCACATAAACTCTCTTTCTGAGTGTGAATTCTGTGCTTCCTGTTGTCCACGTGCTCAGATGCCCTACCCAGTTTTGTGGGGACTCGAGGCATCGTGGATACGATGCTGTGAGGCGTCCAGCAGCTGTGCGCTCTCGCAGTTTGGATGTGTCGCCGTGTTCTCGTGCTGCGGGTTATTCGGTGTCTCATTTCTGCGCTCCCCGCTCCAAGGCAAAGGTGGGCGTATCAGCAGAGGAGGGGACCACAAACTTCCCAAATGACAGGTGGTCTGAAAGCCCACACGCAGTATGTGTTTCTTCTCAAAAAGTCCCCCAAGTTCCAAAATCAGTTCCAAACTCACTGAATTTCTATGGGGTAAGCAATCGCTTAGGGCTGAAACTTCTACAGCTAAATCACATTTGGAGCGTTGTGCTGACTGTCTGAGGTCCAGGTCTGGAGAGGCAGGGGCAGCACTGCAGAATATTTCTGTCCATTCTGGTTCTTGAGAGGTCGGGTTGGTGCCGGCATTGGTTGTCCAGAACCGGGCTTCGCCAACACTGGGATCCAGCGCCTGTGGCTCTGCACTCAGTAGAGTTGGAATGTTCCTGTCGAGAAACCAAGAAGCAAATACCGGAAATGAGCAAAAGCACTTTTCATACAGCTTTAAACATCTCCTGGTGGGGCCTCAGGCTCTTCCAGGGTGGGTCTCGGCCTCCGTGTGCCTCTTGGGCAGCAGTCCAGGCCAGGGGTGGGTTGAACCAGAGAGGCCTGGCTCTGAGTGGCAGTCTTACTGTGGGACCTTTAGCAGTTCTCGGCCTCTGTGGAATCAGACACAGTTCTTTATAACAACCAGAAAGGTCAAGTGCATTGCCAGGCTGAGGAAGGTCCCTGTGAGTCGTGGGCGCAGCCTCTCTGGCTCCTTCCTCTGCGGACGTGCAGGTCCTGGCGTGGGCCCTGCGCCCACATCCACCTCTGCACCCCAGATCCAAGTTGGACCAGCCTGTGACTTGGGCGTGACCGTGTGACCTTCCGGTACCACGGTGTCCTCATCTGCACGTAGAAACAGCAGGGAGAATATCATGAGGTGCTGCGAGGACCTCACCAGGAGGAGGTCACCAGATGGGCCCAGCGCATGGCTCGGCCCAGCTGGCCAGTGCTGCTCTGTGCTCTTTCTGAAGTGTCCCTGTTCCAGAAACCGGATGTCAGACCACGGTGTGTCCAAACTCATACACGTTTGCTCGTGGGGTGCTTCTTGGATGTAAAAGCAAACATAATTCCATTTAAAAAGGAGTTAGCAGGGGCTGAGCATGTGCCCCGCGTTCACAAGCCCTGGGTTCAGTCCTCAGCAAGACAAAAAACCAACAGCAACAACAAAAACAGAGTGCTAAATGCAGATTTCTATACATGAGCATTAGGAGGATTTTGAACCCACAGTCTGTAGAATTCTATTAAAAAAACAACCCCTGACTTAATTTATTAAGGTTTTTACTTTTCTTAACCAGAAGTTGGAAATCTAAAATGAACTAGAATGTGGTTGAGAGGATCTGTGCTTTGCCTTAACTCATAGCTTAGTTGGAGTCGATATTTGCAGGGAGGTCAGGAGGACGTGGCGGCACCTGTGACGCATCTGGATTATTAAATAGCTCACAGTCATACATCATAGGTTGGGTCATATCTAATAATTTGCACCCCACAAGCTAGTCACTCTCATTGGCCCCAATTTACAGATGAGGTGCAGAGAACTCCAACCATTAACCCAAGGCATGGTCTTGCAACTCTCCCTCTAGAAGATATTTTGCCTTAAAAAACAAAAACAAAAACAAATCCTTTATTTCAGTTTCCCATAGTGCATAAATGCATGGAAGTGACAAATATCATCAACTGAATGACATGCCATTCATAACAGCAGAACTCTTAGAAGTCAGACTTATTTAATCAAGAAAAGCATTTTCAAATACATGATCCAAGCTAGACTTAAACTTCTGAATATTTGACCTGTTTAGGGAATTTCACTGTGGTTTGAGAACAACATGATTAATATTTCTGATAACGATATTATATAGAGAAGAATCAAAATAAATATAGTTGCCTAGGACAAAGATAATTTCTTAATTTCAATTTTATTTAAAACCATCTCTTCCTATCTACTCCAAGGATATCTATTACAGTGCCAGATACAAAGCAGAAGCTTAGTCAATATTTACTGAGTAAATTTTGAATAAGCAGTTTTTCCATTAACTTGGGAGGGTATTTCTTTCGAAGTATTTTTAATGCTTTCAGAAGAAAGAGCCTTTGCTTTTCTTGTTTTCCCTATATTTTTATTAGTACATATATTTGAACATAATAATGGGATTTGTTGTTCCATAGTTGTGCATGCACACAACACTGTATTGTTATGTAATTTGGCTGACATCGTTTCCCAGTTTTTCCCCTTCCCTGCCCCTCTTCACTGTCCCTAGTCCCTTTCCTCTTTCTATTGACCTCCTTTCAATTTTCATGAAATTCCCATCCTTCTTTTCCTTTTTCCTCTCTAGTTTCTGCATATGAGAGAAAACATGTACCTTGACCTTCTGAGTTTGGCTTATTTCGCTTCACATGATGCTCTCTAGTTCTATCCATTTTCCTGCAAATGACATAACTTCATTCTTCTTTATAGATGAATAAAGCTCCATTGTGTGTAGAGGCTTCATTTTCTTTATCCGCTGACGGACACCTATGCGGGTTCCCTAGTTTGGCTATTGTGCATTGTGTTGCTGTAAACACGAGTATGCGGGTGTCACTGTCGTCCGATGACTGCAGAGCTGGTCATACGGTGGCTCCATGCCTAGTCTTTGAGGAGCCTCCATACTGATTTCCATCGTGGTTGCAGAATTTACCGTCCCACTATCAGTGCTGCAGGGTTCCTTTCCTCCACGTCCTCTCCAGCACTTATTATTTGTATTCTTGATGGCTGCTGTTCTGCCTGGTGTGAGCTGAAATCTCAGTGTAGTTTCCATTTGAGCCTTTGATTTCTGTATGTATTTTTCACTACTGCGAGAGACAACCTCGTGTGACCTCCCCTTCTGATGCAGAGCATCGGGGTGGGTGAGTCAGAGGCAGCTTGGGATCTCACAGCTGACTTCTGCATGGCGTTGTTCTCGGGGAACTAGAAATGCCAAATTCCCAGTGTTTGTCATCACCAAAGCAAAGCCTGACTCCTTTTCTTCTGGTGGAATGGTTTTCTTGTCATAACCTCCTTCCGATTTTATACTGCGACATCTGTTCAAACAGCACTGGATACAACATGGTGCCGCAAGTCAGGGGGATCCTCGCCTGCTGAGCACCTCAGAAGTATGTCAGAGCAGTCCCCGAGGAGCCGGGTCAGAGATGCTGAGGTCCCACCAGCCTCTCGGGCTGAAGGGACGATTGGGCAAGTAGACTCAGCTAGACACACACGGCTTTAATGTGTGCGTGCCAAAACAGGGTCAGTGTGACCCACCAACTGATGATGGTGGATTCGGACACTGTAGGGTTTCTGTGTGGAAGACAGGTCGGGTCTGTCCTTGAGCCTGTGAGGGTGAGTCCCCAGCAGCATCCCCATCTCCTTCACAGAACCAGAGGTTGCACTGAAGAGCTATTTTCTGGCTGAAGAAAGAACCCCGAAAGTAAAAGCTACCCAAGCAGTGTGGCGTGGGGTGGGGACTCCACCAGATCCGGGGTTGCTTGGGCAATAGTCATTCTTTTTCTTTGAAAATTTCTTCATTGCTGCCATTTAAGCACTTAATCATGGATGAAGAATTGCTCTGAAAGTTGCCATTTTAAAAACTTACATGCTCTATTGAGAAAGGGCACTGGAGAAAGAGAGACATGTCAGATATAAAGCATTTAAATCTATCAAGCTCGCTATACTGAAGGAACTGCAAAAACCTGTTTTCTGCTATTTATTTAAAAGTTCACTAAAAATTGCACTTCTCCAAATGAATCAGTTTGGCAAGGATTTATCTGAGTTTTATTTAACTATTTATTTAAAATACATATTGATGAAAATAAAATGTACCTCTGGGCACATTTGAGATAAATGCACACATGCATGAAGTCTCACTCCCTATGGTTGCTGTAATGTGTTGCCCAAGACTGGGTGGCCTCCCTGCAGGCGGGGTCTATTTTTCACGGCTCCGGAGGCTGGAATTGTAAGATCGAGGTGCTGGGCAGGGTTCACATGCAGCCCTCTTCCCAACACAGACAGCGCCACTCATGTCTTCACACGGCAGGAGGTGCGTGGGCTCCCTGGGTCCCTTTCATGAGGATACCTGTCCCACTCTGGGGGGCTCTGCCTGCCTCCACATCACATGCCAAAGCTTCTACCTCCTAGTGCCATCATGTTATTGGTCAAGTTTCAACACATGAATTTAGGGAAACACAAACATTCCATCTGCAGTGCATTTATTTTCTGTGATAGATGAAGTATCATTACATGGGTGTCCTGTGCCTTTCTTTCTTTCTTATTTATTTTTTTTTTTATTTATTTTTTTTGAAATCAGGACATGTTGAGGCAGTCGTGAAAACCAGGGAACAAGAGATTTCCAGAAGCACCGAGCCCAGACTGTGTGAATCCTCAGCCTTTTGTGCGACCTTCCCTTCCCCTCCCCACCTGGGTGGCTTAGCCATCCCTGCCTCGCTGACGCAGATCTGTGGTTCATAGCTCGCCTCTGGTGCAGATGGGGGCAGATCCCGCTCTCCAGCTAAGCTCACCCTGCTCTCCCCCAGCCCAGCTTCCTTTACTCCTTCCCACGCACACATTTTCTGTCCTTCTGTGCCCATGGCCTAGTCCCAGTATCTTCTACTACAGTTGTTCTGTACCAGGAAAAGTAAGGGGTTTTTATAAAGAGTCTTCATCAAGTCATTTTCAAACTACAGATGATATTAGGAAAGAAAGGCCACACTGAGCCCCCGCCTTAATTAGATGGTGAAATTTTTAGTCCTCGGCATTGTTATCCATTTGAATTGAAACCCTATCATTGAAAAAGCCAGATGAACTTGGAATTGAGGAGGGCCATTTTCTGAAAGGGAACACAGCCAGGCTAGATCCCGGTGGGGAGCCAAGTGATGCGCCGTCCGGATGCACGTGACGATTCTACAGATTCCGCTGCCAGGGGAAACAATTTGTTCTCTAAAGTGTTATCCCAGGATGCGAGGTTTTAAAAAAGCGTTTACGCTACCAGATTTTACAACGCACAATGAAATGTCAAGGAAAAGTCCATCTCAGACTGGTCAGCCCTGTTTGACTCCTTCAGAAGGTAGACGCTCTGTGTTGTCATGTCTGTCTGTGTCCCTTCTGTCCCCGTCACGCCCTCTTCTGCTGAGTTCTTGTGCGCCTGGCCACTCAGTGAAAAAACACAAGCCAGTCCAAGTTTGGATCATTTCCTCTTCTGTGGGCTCCCACCATCTCATCCCTGGAACGAAACCCAAGCATCCTACCGCTGGCCATGCGTCCGGGGATCTCCAGCAAATGGTTTCCATGGAGCCCTGAAAGAGTCAACTTCAGATGCAAGCCACGTAGAGCCTCTGGCTTGAGGCCCGATGAGGGATTTTCAGTGAAGCTTCACCTGCTTTATTTATGGTCCTGCACAAGTGGACATAGGTTTATTTCTCTGAGTCCCTTGCTCTTTGTTTATGGGCTGTGATTTGCTGCTATGAAAGATAATACATATGTGCTTGTCTCTTGCTTTATCAAAATTACCAGAATATTTGTTTTAAGTATCTTTAATTTTTATATTGTGATTTAAAAAAACAAAACCTTTATAAATAGTAAGAACATCCTTTTCAAGGATAATGATGAAGTGGGAAAGTCAATTTCATGTATTTTTATTTAAAATGTACATTTATGGCATCGCTGACAAGCTCATAGATTTCACACCCATTTTCTGTCATTGGGAAGCAAATGTGTCTGTAGATACATCTATTTTAAAATTCTAGCCGCAGATGAAGCCAGCTTTTACTAATGGTGGCTACTGATTTATAGGTCTTTTATAACTACCCTCGCAAGGTGTCTATTGTGCAGAATAGGAAGGCAGGCAGGCTGGCGGGTCAGCCTGTTTCTTTCTGAAGTGTTAGGTAAATTGTCCCACAGATGTGTGTCCAACATTTTAACCCTGAGTGTGACAGCAGGCGTGGGTATCCAAGGTGGAAGGGGGCGCCTTGGCAGAGGCTCTGAAGGTCACATGACCCTACAGGGTGTGGGGTTCGGTTTACAAAAGTTGTATGTGACCAGAATTTAAAAATCGAACACAACAATTTGAGTGAAAATTTTTTTCCTGTGATTTACATTTGATTCACCCATTCTTAGTCTCAGAGTCTTTCTTAGAAGAATTATGTGGAGCAACAACTGTGAATCCAGGACAGTAATTTGTACCAAGTTTCAGGAGTGCGGTTAGTGGGGTCAGAATCCTACAGGAGAGGTACCCCCCCCACCCCGGCAGAAATGAAGGAGTAACCAGAGGAGAGAAAGAGCAAATAGACCCCACGTATCCGTTTCATTTTGTGTACCCATAATTCTCCCTGACGGCCGCATGATTAATTCAAGGATTTATTGATTTTTTTCTCTTCTCTGCTCTCGCCCGCTGACCTGGTTTTGTTGACGGGTTTGTGTGGATCAAACCCATCTGACAGATGAAAGCCTGCTGCCATATTAGTCCCTGCAGTCTGGAACACGTATTTTACACTGAGTTCCTATCAACAGTAACTAAAACTGGAGAAATGTCTGTCACAGGCTTTCTGTGCCACAAAAAAAGGTGCATCCTGTGTGTGTGTGTGTGTGTGTGTGTGTGTGTGTGTGTACAAACAAATGGTGTGGTGACAGTTGTGGCTTTTTTTACCTTTGTTAGCAAATAAACCAACACTGAGTTTTTTAAAAATACCATTATGATTTGAGGGGATTTGTTGCAAAATAATCCAGCAGAGAGGGCAGCCTGATGGCATGAATTAATAATTGTTGAAGTCGGGTTGTGGGTACTTGGAGGTTTTGTCTGTTCTTTTTTGTCCTTCAGGTGTGTTTGGAATGTTCCATAATGAAAAGTTGGGAGAAACAGCTGTAGCACAAATCCCAAGATCTATTTGAACACGAGCCATCAGCACACCATCAAGGCGGGAGTAGGCAGTTCACCAAGGCCAGGTTTTGAAAATTAATCATGCATTGAGTGAAGTATTTTTCTGCAGGTTATGAGGCCTGAAATTCTGGGACAAGACTAGAAATATAAAGAAAATTCTCCTTTAAACTTAGCAGTGCTTCTCCAAGACCAGACTATTCCTTTCAGCTAATTAGATCAGATAGGTTTTTTTCAGTGCTGGTGGAGATCCCAGGGACTGAACTCAAGGTCACTCCTTGACTGAGCCACCTCCCCAGTCCTATTCAGTATTTTATTTAGAGACAGGGTCTCACTGAGTTGCTTAGCACCTCGCTTTTGGTGAAGCTGACTTTGAGCTCAATCCTCCTGCCTCAGCCTCCTCAGGAGTGTGCCCGGCTAGATCAGATCGTGTTGACCAGTTTCCCAAGCTGTGTCCACAGAGATCAAAAGGCTCAGGAACAAGATATACTCTATGTTTGTATATATATGTCAAAATATACTCTACTGTCATGTATCTCTAAAAACAACACATTTTAAAAGAGCACAGGGCAAAGGTTATATGGATTCTGGGTTTGAAAAAAATTTTGGCAATAACATATCAAACAAGAGCAAGTCTCATGCACCATGAATCCTAAAGTAATCATAGTTTTTATTTTTTTAATTAATTTTTATTTTTATTTCATATTCCTAGACAACTCACATTATTCCTTTACAGAATAGAAAATATACTTTCAAATTTAAGTTCAGTAAATTTAATTTATATGAAGTAGGTTTCCTCTAGGCCTTGGATGGGGTGACTAAGGCAAATATGTTTGCACAGGATCAAACACCATGGATAGAGAGAAAGAATTTGGAAATCCTATTTTTATGGAATATGGTATATAGACACTGGGTTTTGCTGGATTCTAATTCCATTTGTACCTCTTTGTCATTTTTATCCTCACTAAAACAAAGTAGGGTTGTGGCCACCTACAGATGGTCCAGGTATGTGGGAAAGAGGGAACAGCAAGAGGGAAGTGCCATGTGAGGGTCCCAGGCAGAGAGGCACCAGGGTTGGAGCCAAGACCTCTGAGCAAGCAGAGGGTAGGGAGGGGGCGAGGGCAGGGCCAGGCCAGGCCTCCAGTCCCTCCTCTGGCTGTGCCGGGCAGTCTGGATACTGTAGGGTGGTGGTCAACCGTTGGATTCTGCTCCATGCGGCCACATTGCTGTGTGGAGATGAGTTGCTAGGAGACGTGGGGACAGGGAACGAGGGCATAGTTCTGGGACATGTTTGGGGGAAAATTGACATGTTGGCTGGTGGGTCGGAGGAGGGGAAGAGCAGAGGTCCTTGAGGGAGACTCGGGATTTTGGCTCACGGAAACGTCAAACTCCGATGGTGTAATTTTGTGAACCAGACGTGGGGCGGGTGCGTGAGTAGGCAAGGCCCCTGGGAGCTGCCTTCCCGGGGCGTGGGCGTCCTGCTCACCCGGCTCACCAGCACTGCCTTCCGGGAGCCGCCTGGCCAGGGCCTCACAACACCTGCTTTCCCTGCCTCCTGCCTGTATCCAAGCTGCCTTCTCATTTAGGGGCCGCTGTGGTCTCTGCCTCCTGGAGACCGCACTGCGTTCTTGCGGGCCGACTTTCACACTAGTGGACATAAAGGACGTGTCCAGCAGTTTGCACGTGAGAAACATGAAAGCCAGGCGGACGTGCCTTCTCGCCGTGCCACCCTGGACCCACGCGGTGGTTACTAGGCACTATCATCTTGCCATATGTATCTGAGCTAAGTACAAAAACACTGAATCGTGTCCCCCGAAAGTCCCGTGCCAGCGTCCTAGCTCCTGGTGCGACTGTGTTGGAGGCCGGCCACTCCAGGAGTAACGAAGTTCAAATGAGGTCACCAAGGTGGGCCCCAGGGCACCGGGACTGGTGTCCTGACGAGAGAAGCAGAGCCTGTCTCTGTCCTGCGAGATTCGGGGGGCTGGTGGCCCTCTGCCTGTCTAAAGAGATTCCTCGCCAAGATGGAGATGGATCCTGGGCGTCCAGCCTCCTGAACCAGGACGGGCACGTGCTGCCTGCACGCCAGCCTGGGAGGAGCTCAGGCTGCTCTTCTGTCCGAGGTGGCCTTCCTTCTCCTGACGTTCCATGTTCAATTTCTGTAGCGCTTCCAAGGAGTCTAACTTTAATCCTTCTTCTTTAAGTCTGAACTATTTTTCTGTTTTGCACACAGTTATCCCTTTCTTTATTCGTATTCGTGTGAGAAGATTTTTTCTTCTTCTTAAGAAGAAATTCTTTTAACTTCTTGTTGTAAGTTTCACAATTTCCGAACTTTGGAGCACTTCCTTTGCTCTCTTTGATCTCTCTCCAAATATCCCCCCATTTAGAGCAGTGCAGAAATTTTCTTCTAAAGTCATGCAACGAGGAAAACAAACTTTTGTATCTCCCTGAAAAAGCAAGCGTGGTCCCGCATGCGAGGGTCTCTCTGGGGACTCGCTGTGCCGTTTCTCACCAGAGCGTTTGCCGCTGCTCAGGGCTCCATGCTGCAGAGCCGGCTCTGAGCTCTTCTCAGGCGCTGCCTGCAAGTCAGGGTGGATTTTCTGCAATCGAACAGCAGCAGTATTGATGGAGCTCAAGCTTCTCTTATACAAGTTACACGAGAAAAATTATTTTTAACACTCAACTTGTCTTCTATTTATTTGAATCGATTGTGCTTTAGTTTAGGAATGCTTAGTCACCTGTGCAAAAACAACTGGGGACACATTTTTAAAGATCCATCATTAAGAAGATGTTGCACACCCATGTCTACCGCAGATGGCTCACAATAGCCGATAGGTGGAAATAATGCAAATATCCATGGACCTGGGACAGACCTGCAAAGGAATATTTCTCAGCCCTGAAAAGGAAGGAAATTCTGACAACTCCTAGAACAAGGATGAACCGGGAGGACATCATGCTGAGTGACCAGTCACAGAAGGACGTGTGTTGCCTGGTTCCACTTAGGGGAGGTCTCTGGAGTAGTGAAATTCATTAGCATAGAAATGGAATGGAGGTTGCTGGGCTGGGTGAGGGGCATGGGGAAACTCTTTAATAGGCAGGTAGTTCTGGTGTGGCGAGGCGGAGGGGTTCTGAGGCTGCACGGTGCGAGGGGTCACGGTGGGGGTCATCCTCCACACCCCTGAGCTGTGCTCAAGACCACAAGTTTCATAGTGTGTTTCTTTTATCACATTTGAATGAAAAATTATTGCATCCTTCCTCTTTAAATAAGTACATAAAGAGATTGATTTTCCATAAAGACCTAGATAAACTGACCTCAAACAGTGTTAAGTGGCAGTATTCTATTTTATACACAGCCCAAAAAAATCACCCTAAGAATTATATTTTCCTAGTAGTTTTTCAAAGAATGTTGCTGATGATATTGAGTTTGGATTGATTTTTATTATAGGTAGAGGTTGAAAAAATTAATCCTTAGAAAATGAAAACTAAATAAATTACAGAGTTAAACATCATAATAACACTTGGGAAAATGTGAAGGCCTTTGTAGCAGACGGGTGTCCCTGAACACTGTGTCGCCTGGGTGGAAGGCCAGAGGCGGCCAGCCCAGGGGGGCTGTAGGGTTGTTCGCAGATGTTGGACACGTGTCTGGGGTGGCTGAACTGGGTGACCAGGTGCTCAGCGACGGCACTGGGATCTGCATGCACTGCTGCTGTTGGCACCTGGTCGGTAGAAGCTTAGAGTTCTCACACCACACTCCTAGGGACACCGACCCTTCATGTCTGTCCACTAGGGATCCTTTGGGGTGAGTTCATGGCTGCTATTTTTTTTTTAATTTCAGAATAAATGATCTAGGCAGTTCATATAGATAAGGCACAAAAAGCAGAGGAGTGGAGAGTTGTCTGTTGTTGAAGTGAACACGTGATGGAACTTTCCTCTGTTCAGGACACCACGTTATGTAATGACTACTTACTGAGCACCTACTACGTGCAGATTCTGTGCCTGGCTTTGTAGACATGCCTGTGAGTCACAGATGCACAGACCCGGCACCCAAGGAACTTATCTGTCGTGTCCCTTTGGGGCAAGGGGTCACACAGCTACTTCCTGAGGTGAACCCTGTCTCCCCGCTACCACCTGGTCTCAGGTTAGCTTCATTTTTATGCCTTCTTTTTTTCTGTCACCACGTTTTGGCAAGCGTCTCCTGCAGGACTGGAGTGGGGTTCCTCCCGGGCAGTCCGGAGCCATCTGAATCTTCAGGCCATGACACAGCCCTTAGTTCCCTGAGCCACCTGACTTGTAGCCACTTTGATGCGACCTAATAATTCCCTAGATCAACCTTCATCTCCTGTCTCCTTGAACAGTGCTCCTTAAACTGTTAGGCACACATGAGTCGCTCAGGAACCTTGTTCTTAGATAAATTCTATTCGGTGGTTTGCGACAGGGCCTGAGGTTCTGCATTTCTAATGAGTCCTCTGGTGCTATGGAACCTTCTGGCGCCAGGCCTGCCGAGGGGCAGGATTCAGCCCCACTCCACATCTAGCCGTGGGTGGAGTTCTGCGCATGTGGGGGCCTCCGAGGGCTGCCTTTTGGGCTGGCTTCGGCGGCTGCAAGCCTGTTCTGGAAGCGCTCCCGGGGTTGAGCGGGCTTCTGCAGCTCGGGCCTGGTGTGAGGGCCACCCAGCTGTTGGGCAGGGCCCCCTCTCGGGGTGGCTGCTGCCCTGTGTCCGGCCACCCCAGGGTCGGCGGTTTATGCCAGCGTCCGAGAAAGCAGGAGTGCACTCCAGGGCCTCTGACCTTTCACCCCGGGGCCAGCGGGCAGCAACCTCCGGCTCAGTTTCCGAGGGTGCCTTTTCTAAGGAACAGACTCAGGCCGGCCTTGACGACCCCCAAGGACAGTGCCCAGGTCTTGGAGAGTAGGAAGAGAGGGGGATCCTGAGTTAGGGTCCCCGCTTGCTCCCTCTGCCAGATTTGTGTTCCCACAATTCCCTTTGGAACTCCTCCCCATAGGGAGGAACTGAGCGGGTGAAAACAGTCCACTATGGCGTTTGGAGATCTCCTTGGGAGATAATTAGGATGAACGAGGTCGCCAGGGTGGGTCCCCATGAAGGTGTTGGTGGCTTTGTCAGATGGAGAGCGACCCCACTGAGCAGCTTTGCTTGGTCCCACCATGTGATATTCTACTGGGGATCTACAGAGTCCACTCCAGCAAGAAGGCCCTCAAAGACGCAGCAGCCCATCCTGAACTTCCAGACTTCCGAACCATGGACCAAGTAAACCTTTATTTTTATGAAATGCTCAGTCTATTGTTTGTAGTTATAGTAACAGAAAATAGACTACGATGCCTTCCATGTGAATGCAGATTTACCTACGGACTTCACAGCTTGTCTGTATTCACAGCGGGAAGAGGTATTTCTTGGCCTGTTGGCAGAATTTTTGCTCCTATTCAGGTATATGGGTAAGGGGCATGTGCAGGTGGGGACACTTAGGAAGGGAAGAATGGCTTTGTGACCATGAGTGTCACTTGTGCATTTCTTGTAGGCTGATTACAGTTTGGGTTTTGGGGCTTACTATCTCTGAGCACATACACACACACACACACACACACACACACACACATATTACAAGCTTATAATTTAAAAGTATTGCATCTCATTTATTTCTCAGGAATGAATGAGTTCTGAAGTTGGGAAATAATTTATATTAGTCAGGATCCTTGAATGTAAGTGACAAGAAATTTTAAAAAATGTCACTGAGTAATGTAACTGAAAATTCTGGGGTTATCTACCTTCAGGCCTGGCTGTATCAAGGTGTTCTAAAAGCTCTGACAAAAGCATCTTTCCCTTTTGCTACCAGTCTCCTGCTCTTGGATCATCTCTGGGCTAGGCTGGCACCTCGGCAGGCCAACTACGCAGTAGTGCTCAGCCCAGTACAGGAGCAGCTCAGTGTCTCTTCTCCAATGTCCCTGGGATAGGCATGTCACCTGCTCATCTATGAGCTATTCTCCCTGTCTAGGGCACTGGTGACCTCAGATGGCTCCTCCAAGGAAAATCCAGCGCTCTTCCTTAAGAGTGGACTTGGGCCCATGTACGCCTGAGCCAAGGTATAGCACTCTGATAGGTCTGCCCTTGGAGTTAGGTAGACCACTCTCAAGCTGACACTTAGGAATCATTTTGTCTAAAACGAAGCATGCATACAGGTTGACATATGTGTTGTCAGAGTAACTTCGATAGCTATAAGGCGGGGTGTCCATGGAGCAGAAGGTTGAAGGGCGTCAGAATCAGTGAACTCGCCTGAGACATTTGTTTCCCATGTAGCCATTGGCGCTCATAAATCTAGGGCTTTCATCTTTTCACAAATGTTTTTTACAACTTAATGGCCTCATTCTTCAGGCTTCAAGGCAGGTCTGGAGCATGTTCCAAGCCCTGGTCCCCAGAGGCTGCCGAGAGGCTGGCTCTGTGCACGTGTGCTCTGATTCAGGGAGAACCTCGAAAACCAGAAGAGTGTGTTCGCAGGGTATTTCAGTAGCCAAGCAATCCCAGGTGTACCCGAGAGCTCACGTGGGTGTTTATTTACCAGTGTCCATAGTGCCTCCGTTCATTTGCCAGGCAGGGATCTCTGGTTCAAAGGAGCAGGACCAGCTTTGGAAAGTGTATTCCTGTTGCCTGCGAGCCCTTGGCAGGCCGGAGCAGACACCCTGCTTCCAGGGGTCTCCACCGACCCCTGCGAGGGAAACCCTGCTGCCTTTGCCAAGTCTGGGAGCCCATCCGCCTTGTCTATCTCGATCAGTTTAGACCCCGCCACCAACAAGGAAGCAAATCGACACCAGGCACGTCCATTAGGTCAGTTTGTCTCCTGATCCTGTGAGGACACAGCGGATGGATATGCATTTGTCATTTCAGTGTGAAATCATCCCAGGGCCATGCTGTCTCTCATCCTTCCTCTTGTTCTCTGGTACAGAGTAGGGGTTCAGTGAGGGGCATTTTTGTTACTTAATGAATGCATTTCAAATAAACAAGAAAGGACAGAAAACAACACAACAGGTGCTTAAACCCGATGCAGAGACAGGTTTGACTTTGCCCCATTTAATTCATTTCCTCTTCACCAATGACCTTGCTAAGTAGAACTGAGAACGAGGCATCTTCGGGGACCTTCGAAACCTGTCTGTGAATCAGTAAGCCATAGAAACTGTCCCTTGGGCGTATGATCCAGCTGTACGGAAGTGATATTTTACAGGCTGAGGTTCAGTTCAGGCATCCTATCAATCATCTCAAATCAAGACACAGGGCCCCAGATGTCCGACTTCCTGGAGCCTCAAGGCCACAGGGCAGTGAGTGTCCACGGGGAGCATGCAGACGTGCTCAGCTCCCAGGGCAATGCTGTCGAGGCTGGAGCCCCGCTGAGTAGGGAAGAGGCTGTGGAAGGGCCCCGTGCAGCCACAGGGCCGTGGGTTCCGTTGGAAGAGCAGCACCCATTTCCGTGGCTTATTGATGTGCATCTCCTTTTATTAGGTTCCTGTCGTCACTGGTTGGCCTCATTGCTGGCTCCGGTTGTCAAGGACATCCTGTGGGGAGGGGTTTTGGTCAGTAGACACTCCACACTCCCAGCCCTGCCCTGGGGCCACGCGTGCCTCGCGGGTGCTCGGTAGCCTCCTGGGTCTCAGGCAGGATGCGGCCGCGGGCACCGTCTGTAGTTTTCTGCCTCCTCCGTGCACAGTGCCAGAGGCAGAGCCGCCACCTTCCTCAGCAGGACTCGGGCTTTTTGTTCTGGGAGAACAAACGGGGTCCCATCCAGCCTTTGCCAGCAGGGCATCTCTGAGGCCTCCTCTGGGGTTGGAATGGCAGATACGGTTCGGTTCGGGACATGCTCGACCTCTTCCCCGGCTTCTTGCACCCCATTCTCTCCCTCCCTGCTCCCCCCGTCCTCTCTTCTGTCACCTCCTTAGGGTTTGTCACACCTGTGTCCTAGGGTGTTGTGCAGGTGCAGTAAGAGGCAGATACAAAGCCCCGGACAGTGCTGGCACCTGGTTCAGGGACAGCTGCTCCTGCTGCCGCTGGCTGCATAGCATGCTCACCAGGTGACACTGGCTCTTCTCTATTAAGCAAAGGATTTTTCAGATTCCAGAATGTGCCCGGGCTTTGCTTCCCTAGAAGTTGCCTGACACACTGTAAGCTGTCCTCCATCGTGGTCATCGGCTCCAGCACTAACTGCCAGAGGCTGCTTGACCCTGAGGGACGCGAGGCATCCCTGGTGATCTGCAGCCAACGCTAGATCTGGGCACAGATAGCAAGAGAGGTAAACCGAGCAGGCAGGCTAGGTCTGAATGCCAGGCGGTTGTGGACGGGAAGTGCCATGGAGTATCGTGGGTTTGTGTGTTAAGTGGGACCAGAGCACACCGAGAACCTTTCGAACGCAGGGAGGAGAAGGGTGTGCAGGGCCAGGGGTCATTTCTTTGCTAGAAAATCAAGGTCATGCGAGGACCAAGTTGCCTCAGCCTTGATCAAGTGGTTAGAAACATGTACCTCGTTTTGACTCTGGAAGGCAGGTCGGCGGACCTTGAGGGCGGTCTGTCTCTGTGCTGCCCAGAGGCCCCAGTCCTGGCCATTCCAGCCGCATCCCCGCTCCCCGAGGCAGCATCTCAAGCTGATTCCTGCAGGGACTTAAAGAGGCAGCCGTGCTGGCCTGTTAGCAGACAGCCTCTGCACCCTCCCCTGCCACTCAGTAACTAAAATCTGTATTATCTTTAGACTAATGTCTTAAATTCATGACTTTATTTGATTCTTTATTCACCAATTTGAATATTATGGTTGATTACAAGTACATAATAGCCCCTTCCTGTGATTGGCACTTGCATTTTTCTGGGTAAATAAAGCGCCTCTTGATCTGTTTTTATTTTTCGCCCTCCCTCCTCTCCCTCCCTCCCCCTCACTTGAGCTTCTCTGTGCAAACCGTGGGTATCTCGAGGGGACTGTAGTCTCCTTGTTCTTGTTTCAGACTTGAAAGTAGTATTCAAATGCAGCTGTATTTTACAGATTGGCAATTTTGCTATAATTAAGCTTCATGAATATGAAGATTCTCGTAAAATTCCCACGATGCCCCGTGGTGAGGATTTGGGATGAAATTCCTGCTCAGCTCGCTGTGACCTATGAGAGTGTCAGTTTGGCTCAGTTGCAATGATGATGTTTATTCTTGTGAAGCGCAAACCACATATTAGTCAATTTTCAAGCCACGGCAGAAGCAGTCCGAGGGCACATTAGTCCAGAGGGCTCAGTAAAAAACGAGAAGGTCAGTGTCTCACAGACCCGAGGTTCAGAAATGGAATGTTAATTCTGCAGACCCGGCAGGAAGGGAGCCGGGTGCAGTCATCTGTGTTCTGCTGTCCTCTGTGCGTCCGTCTCATCCTGGCACCACCGCAGGAGGAGCCAGCTTCCCTCTCCTGTTCTAGGGCTGCTTCCTCCTGGAAGCGTCCCTCACAGCGGCTCATGGCAGGGGAGCCCCCCTGAGCCTGATCTCAGTGGACCTTCCTGGATCCTGTGCCCGGCACATAAATGCACAGGTACTCGCTGTCTCGTAAAGAAAACCCAGGGAAAACTTCATCAAAACCATTTGCTTCCACAAACTTCTGAACTGGAGATTGCTACTGACTTGTTTTTATTTTATTTACTTTTGTAAATAGTTCATCATCCACAACTCAAAACTCAGAAAGAATGCAGAGAAAATTCTAGCCCGGCCTCAGTCGGTCCCTCTCCCACCTACTTCCAGGTGCCCAAGTCCTGTCTTCCACTACCCGCCTATTGCTGTCCATTAGCTGTCTAGCCTTGCAGACATCTTCTGCGTAAACCAGCGAGTCAGAGTGTGCCACTTGATGCTCCCTGTGCAGACCAGAGCACAGCATGGTCCTCCTGCCTGGCACTCCCTAATCTAATAACCACATTGTAGAAGATACCTTCCTGCCCGTCAACATAATTTCCAGAAAACAGGGGCCGTGTTGCTTCGGGGTTAAGTGCCCAGCGTGGAGCTGTGCTGCTTGACTCTGGAGTCCTCAGGCTATGGACTTAGTGGGTTCCACTTCTTTTTTTAACAACAGCACCCTGGTGTTGTTTTTAACCCCTTTTGTATTTTAAAAGGAGTTGTACTTTGGTTTATTTGCCTTTTTTGCTTGTGAACATGGCCTGGTAATTAAGCCAACAAAGAATTGCATCTTAAGGGCTAATTATTGATGTATTTCTTATGTCAGTCAAAAGTGGCCTTGGGGGCTCAATATGAGGCAGAGCTCCCTGCCCCAGAGCATGCTATGCTCATAACGCTGCAGCCTTCAGCTTACCAGAGTCAGCTAAGCTAACCTTGCCCACTCTCGCTCAGTCCAGAAGGATCCATCCACGGGCAGAGTGTGGACAGCACACCCACCAACTCACAGTTGCTCTCAGAGGGTCAACCTCTCAAATATGCACACTTTTCTTAAAGAATAAGGTTTGAAATTAATTGAAAGATGTTTAAAAATCTTTATCGAGTGCAGATTTTAATTTTTCAACCATTTCGGATATAATCACATGGTCCCAACCATGTGTTTCTTGCTCTGAGGGGTTAATGTGGAACAGGTCTTCCTATGCGGTCAGCACTTGGGAGTTTTGTCTAGAGAGCAAATGGATATGTCTTCAGCTTGGATCTGTGTCAGGTCAAAGAAGATGTGTTCTGCCATCGTGGCCCCTACTTAGGCAGGCCAGCGGGATTCCGATGATTTCTATTTCTCAATTTCCTGCCACTGGCCTGAAAGAAGTAGGCATGGCCACTTCCCCCACATGTCATAAGTAATCAAACTCCAGTCTCTAAGTCGCCAACATCAAAGACAGCTAGGAAGAAATACTGTGTTAATGAAATTCATTGTCTTGCGGTAAAGGCCACCTCAGGCGTGATGCAGAAACACAGTGGTCATGGCAAAAAAAGGTTCTCTTAAGAGAGGATTCATCACGTGCGTGTGGATAGACCCTTTCTGTGCCGAAGCATCTCACAGAACGTTGTCTCTTGAGGTTCCAGCAAAGAAAACACACACACCACTTGTTTGACAGTGTTGCTATGAATGGAGCAAGGGACAATAGTGTCCACCCAGACCCAACAGGCCATGAGGTTTGCAAAAAGAGGTGAATGTTCTTCACATCTGGAGGGACTGGTGAGGCACCTGAATGGAGACCATTAGCATTTGTGGGTGAAAATAAAATAGAAAGTCTAATAAAGATAGAAAATGGCCCTAAATGGGTAAAGCAGAGCAAAAGGAAGTAAGAGTTGCCATGGTGGGAATGTGTGTGTCCTTAGAGTCCTTGTGTTGGAACCTACTGCCAGGGGCCATGATGGATGGGGGAGGGTGTAAGTCCTGAGCGCTCTGCCGTCACCAGTGGGACCAGTGCTCTCATGAGAGAGGCTGGAGGGAGTCAGCAGGTGCCTCTCAGCCTCTCAGGTGGGGATGCAGCAGCAGGGCGCCATCTTGGAAGAGAGAGCATGGCCACTCCAGACCCCGTCTGCCAGGGCCTTCAGCTTGGACTCTCAGCCTCAGAACTGGGACAAGTACATTTTTTATTATTTATAAATCACTTTGAGTACCATGTTTTGCCATAGCAGCAGAAGAGACAAGAGTGGTATTTTAGATTCCTTTAGTGGGAACAAGAGAGTGGCAGAATCCTAAAGCATCTAGTTTCTAGCAAGATGTGAACATAAATGTGGTTTGCCATGGATGGTGCACTGCAAGAGCGTGAACTACAGGTTTGCCCTCCCGCTGGTTTTGCTCCAGATCCTGGTCACCTTATGTAAACTGGTGTGCTTACACTCATCTTCTTGTGTAGACAGAGAGCACCTTGATGGGCAGAGAGGGTGTTGTAAATGTGGCTATGTCCTTAACTCTGGTCCCAGAATCTGGTACCTATGAGTATGGAAGCAGACATGCATGTCCTAATTTCTGGAATCTGTGGATGTATTACTTTTGTGGCAAAAAGGACTTTGAAGATGTGATTAAGGATCTTGAGATGGGGCGATCACTTGAGTCATTGAAGTAAGTCCAGTGCAATTCAAGGGTCCTTGTAAGTGAAAGGAAAAGGAAGAAAAATCATATTCGGCATTATGGGATGTGGGAAAAACTCAAGGAGTTGCTGCTGACTTTGAAGTTGGAGGAAGAAACCATAAACCCAGGATGTGGGTAGCCTCCAGAAGCAGGAAAAAACAAAGACAGGCTTTTCAAACCTCCAGCCCTGCCAAAATTTTATTTGAGTCCACAGAGGGCAACTTGGGACTCTGATCTCTAAATTCAGGAAAATAAATTTTAGGACACTAAGTTTGTGGTTATTTGTTATAGCAGCAGTAGGAACCTGATTCAGTGAGCAAGTGAAATGCAGTGGGTCTCTTGCTTGGCATAACCTGCCACGTGTACTGAGCTCAAAGAGGCATCAAAACTGCTCTCCAGAACTAAGGAGTCGAGAGCATACTCGGCCCGGAAATCTATTCCTATTATTTTGTGGGTGAGGACTTGGAGTTGTAGTTTAGATGCTCATTCCCCTGATAGTCCATATGACTTTTAAGGAAAAGAAAAGAGATTTTTACCATCTGTAGGAATACTCCACAGGGTTGTCATGTACATATGTGTATCAATCTGAAGTCACAAATAAGTGTTAGAAATGGTGTTCTATTTTTCTATAGCTGTTAGTCAGCTCTTTGTCCCATGATAAATATCTGAGCAAGACAACTGAGAGGAGGAAAGATCTGTTCTGGCCCGTGGTTTCCGAGGTCTGGGGCCAGGCTTGTCTAGCACCACTGCTCTGGGCCTGGGGTGAGGTGGAGCTTCTGGGTGGTGGAGAGGCTGGGGGAGGAAAGCTGCTCAGCCCCCGGCAGCTAGGAAGCAGAGAGGAGAGGTGGGCAGGAGAGAAGACGACCTCCCAGGGCCTGCCCCTCCGTCAGGTCCCACTTCCCCCAGGGTCCGTTCAGCCATGAGTGGACGATTCGCCCCCTGATGAGGTCTGAACCCTTGCCCCTTGCGATCCAGTCCCTTCCCCACGGAGCACTTCTGGGCACTTGAGACTCAGGGATATCCAGAGCCAACTGGATAACAGCTGGCTCAATTTGTAACCTACACCCCATGTAGAACCTTAACTTCGTCTTGTTCAGGCAATCCTAGTCAAGTTGGGGATGGTCAGTGAATTCAGGGCGCCCTCCATCCTGTAGGTGAGGGGCTTCTTCTGTGTTCAGGAGTCCAACTTGGGGATCAGGAGGCAGAGCAGACTGAGTAGAGAGGATGGGGTCTCTCCCGTCTCCAACCTCAATCCAGCGTCAACATCAGCATCCACAAAGGGCCACCCGGCCCTCTGCCCTCAGACGAGGATGACGTCCTTTGGTCTCTGGCAGTCCCAGCCGTCAATATGTGGTCTTTGCAAAAAACGTTCTCTCAATAATCTGGGTGGCCTTTGTGAGGCCTCCTGACAGTGCTCGGTTGCTTGGCACATGCCGCTGGAGGCGGGGAGGCTTGTGAGGCTGTCCCGCATGCTCTACCGGAGTACCTCGGAGCCGAGGTCTCTCCACCACTCCCAGGGGCTACAGGAGGGGACTTCGCATCACTGTAACAAGTACTGGACATCACCCACTTATAGGGAGAAGACGTTCACTCTGGCGCATAGTTTGGGAGGTTTCAGTGCATACGTAACTGGCCCTGTTGCTTTTGGGTCTGTGGCAAAGCAGCATGTCATAAGCAGGGAAGGACACACCCTGGTGACCTACCGTGAGGCCTCACCTCCTGAGGACGTCCCCGTAGAGTCACCCTCAGGACCAAGCTTTGAACCCGTGGGCCTGAGGGGCATCTAAGGTCCAAACCGTAGCAGGAACCCGCAGAGGAACATCAGGCCTCGCTGGTGTCGACCAGATCCTCGGCTGGGTGTTCCCTGGAAGCACTCACGAACTCTGAGAAGCTCTTCCTTTTATGATCCTAGTCTACTGCAGTGAAAGGCTGCCGATTACAATCAGCAAGTGGAAAGAAGCACAGGACGAGTCCAGACAAGGCGTGGCCCACTTCCCTTGTCCTCTGCCATGAAGTTGTAGGGACAGCACTCAGTGCCCCCAGCAGCAAGGTGTGACCGCACACACAGAGCACAAGGGGACACGTGCTGACAAGCGCATCCTTAGGAGAGTCCGTCGTGCGTACATCAGAGAGTGTAGGTGCATACCAGCGAAGGCTGACGTGGCCAGGTGGTATGACTTAACAGGACTGCCATCGTTACGTGGTCCAGTTGCTGGCTGAAGCGTCATTCACAGGGCAGGATTATTCTGACAGCCAGCAATGTGCATCCGAGCCTCAGTGTCCAGGACTTGTGTCAGGAGTGTCCCGTGGGTGTGGAGTCCTCATGTGACTGACCGGACTGTCAATCTGCCATACCCCTGAGGCCCGTCTTGTGGAGCAGGGCCCAGGGCCCAGAGCGATCGAATTCCTCTGACAGCACAAGCCACCTGGCAGGGTCCCTCTCCCGGGTACACCTGCATTCCAGGTGGGACATTCCAAGGCTCCCAGAAGTCTGTCAAGGGTGAATCCTTTCCTTCGAAGGGGTTTTCGCCCCTGCCCTCAGTCTGCTGGACGGAGCCTCTGCTGCACACAGGCACAGTCCCCCGGGCTCAGCTGACCACAGAGCGAGCATGTGGCTTGTGTGGCATCTCCTCTCTCCGGGTGAGGCTTCTGTGGACAGGTCCTCACCTCAGGGTTGTGCACAGGGCCCCTCTGTGGTCGATCTACAGCTCGTCATCCAGTCTTGGGTGGGACAGCCAGCTCCAACAATCACGCCATCTGGGCATCTCTCCCTTACATCATCAGCTAAATGTCCTGCAGGACACAGAGGTTGGGCTTCTGAAGTCCAAAGCCAGACTGTCACAGCTGAGGTGACCTGACCTTCCCATGCCTTCTTAATCCACCATGCCACTTCTCCTGGGGAAAGAATGGCCCCATCTAGCCGGGGACAGAGGACAGGTATCGGATCAGTAGGGGGGCCTGCAGCACAAAGGGGCCTGTCCCTCACAGGGCTTTGCTATAAGCCCAGCAGTTATTCCTTTAATGTCCCTGACCAGAATGGGGTGGGTCAGATGCCCAACCCTAGATTGACCCCAGAGGGGACTGGTTTTGGCAAGTCTGACTTAAACCTAATTCATCCCTACAGCTCAGTGTATTTCCCTCAGAACAAAACCAAGGTGTGTCCTAGGCACACATCAACCACATGTGTCTTGGAACACTCATGAACCAAAGCATGGCCGCTGTGGATGAGCGGTGGTGGAAGTGAGCTTCCGGGGGGACCTGAGCTCGGCAGGAGCAGGTGCAGGGCCTTCGTCCCGCAGACTTCAGAACGCTCCTGGAAGAAGCACCTGGGCTGCTTTTAAAGGTGCAGCTCAGCAGGGTGGAGATTTTTGGTGGGACAATTCAGATGTGAGCAAATATCGAAAACATATACATTTCCAAAGAGAACAAAGACATGGTAGTTCTTAGAAGAGTTCATAAAGGTGTGCTGAAGCCTACAGGAGACTGGAGGAGAATACGCAAACTTCTGAACCAAATAGAAGGTTTACAAGAAATATCAATGTGCGATAAGTTTCTACTACTATTTTCGAAGGCTCTGATAAATCCTGCCTTTATAACTGTACTCAGCAATTTGGCTGGTGTCCCTCAAGCCTTGCAGCCTTAAACACTGACTCAAAATGGAACTCTAGCCTGTCTTGTTTTAGATAATTGCCTCCCCCCGCAGCAAGGACCTGGATGAGGTGTGTGTGCCAGGAACTCATGACCTGAGCTGCAGATGCCCCGGCCGGTGCATCACTGAGTCTGCCCCAGAACCCAGTCCTGATGTTCCAGACCAGATTTGGCGGTTTCTCCATGTGTGGGCAGGGCCTCAGCTCCTGAGCTGGAGGCCTGGTCAAGTTTAGGACACTCCCCTGGAAAGGAGAGCCCCCCCTCAGCTCCTGCCTGACTCCTCTCAGGGCATCTGCTCTCTGCTTCCTGTTCATGAGAAGTTATTAAAGCGCATGAAGCCTCTTCACCCAGTGAAAGATCACAACCGGCAGTTTCTAAAATAAGAACTACAGGGGTGATTTGGTTGACAGTTGGTGCCAAGGCATCGTAACTTCTGAGCAGTTTTCTCGTGTGTGTGTGTGTTCAGGCATAGATTTGCAGCTGGAGAAAAATTTTCCGTTTAATTACTGAATTTTGCATTTACAGAGGCTGTTGAATTATTTTAATCTCACCCCTGGGAATATGCACAACACGGCCGTTACTGGGGGTTTCGTCTGACTGCTTTAGAATCCGAGTTTGGTGGTGAGAATGTGAGCCACACAGGGTTCTGCAGCTTGGTGACTTTGTCTGTTCCCCTTGTCGACTGGACTCGCACCCTTGCCTGTACCAAGTTAATTCGCCATATGACTCTAACATCAGACGTCTCCCTCCCCGTGAGCAGCGCATTGCTGCCCACGGCGTCATTATGTGGCACTTTCAATGTGGAAGACACATGGGCAGATGGTTCCAGAGCATCTGGAAGTTTACAGACAGCAGGATGACGTGGACTCTCTCGTTTGTCATGCAGACCCGTGGCACGGCGTACACTGGCCACGTCTCTATGCATGCTGGGAAGGCCTAGGGTTCCTGAGGCGTCAAATGAACAATAGCTGTCAACTGCTCTTATCTGACGAGCTTTGAAGGTGACTAGTTCCAGGAGGGATGTTATAAGTGGGCTTGTGTTTCAGTCAGCTTTTTGGCTGCTGTGCTAAATGACTTGACCAGCACAACTGTAGAGGAAAGTTTACTTGGGGGCTCATGATTTCAGAGGTGTTGGTCTTGGTCCATAGAAGGCTGGCTCCATTCCTCGGGGCTCAAGGTGAGGCTGAACATCATGGCAGGAGAGGGTGGCAGAGGGACGCAGCTCACATCATGGTGATCAGGAAGCAGAGAGACTCCACTCACCAAATACAAAATAGATACCCCACAGCCCACGCCCCAATGCCCACCTCCTCCAGCCACACCTACCACTTCAGTTAATCCCATGGATTAATTCACTGATTGGGTTAAGATTCTCACAACCCAATCATTTCTCCTCTGAACCTCCTTGCATTGTCTCACACGTGAGGCTTTGGGGGACAGCTCACCTCCAAACCATAACAGCATGATTTTTTAAATAACATACAGTTTTGATTCCAATGACGCCAGGTTCTGTCTTACTCCTAGGCCAGGCCGTGTGTCTGTGTCCTATCACCAGCAAGTTTGACACCATAGACAGGAACCAGGCCTGGCAGTGTGGTTTAGGTAATGGAACTTCTCGGAGGTCTCAAATTTATTTAATGATAACGAAGACTTGCATCCAATTAGCCATGATACACCAAAGTTCACTTTATGTCCTGATCATGTCTTTTTAGTTGTTGGGTTGATAGCATTTAATAGATTATTTGTAGTTATTGCCTCAATTTTATCTGATGGAGAAGCATTTCAGGAAATTCAAAAACACTGCAGAAGTAAGGACACAGATGCACGTAGAGGATCCGTGCTCACACGCAGGGGTGAAGAAGGAACTGGTTTCTGGTATAATCTATGGAGAAATGGCCTTTCCAAGCTAATCTTAGCGTATACATCCTTCCAGCAGCATTTAGTTGAATTCAGCATTCTGAATTTTTACAACCCCTTCAATGCACACGTCAATAAAGTGGTGATAATAGGGTTGAAAAACTTACTCTCCCAATGACAAGTTAGCAGAGCCCCACAGATACTTGTGGCTGGAGCTTTTCTTCTTTTAAAATCCCAGAGCAAAATTTGAACAACTCTATGATATTATAGATTTTTGTGGAGAATGTGAAGCACCATTGCTGAGAGCAAAGAGGGACTGGAAGAAAACGCAGGAGGAGACCTAGTGCCGGACAGCCGCGTGTCCTGCAGGTGTGTGCTGGAGGGCCCACGCCAAGCCCGGGCCACGGAGCCCCTCTGCCCAGGTGCGGCCAGGGGTGCTCTGTCCACCTGCAGGGCTAGGATGGGGGTGGAAGAGCGAGAGCTGCTCTACTGCAGAGCAGCCAAGCCCGACAGCGCCTTACCCCACTGAAGTGCCACTCGGCCATCTTCTGTGATGCTGACTGCCACCTTTCCGCTGACGGATGTCGTGTTTGATGACGACATTACTGTCACCTCTGAACTCTTCATTGGAGGAAGGACCTCTGAAGTGAGCTGGGGAGGTAGGTAAGTTGGGACGAGTCCACGGCCAAAGAGCGGAGGCCTGGACCTGGTGGTGCTCAGATTCTTCATTGCCAGCAAGAGCGCCGCACTGCGCCTTGGTGGGAGCAGCCCCTTCCTGTCCTGGTTTTTAGATAATTAAGTTCCAGACTCTCGGTTTCACTCACTTATCTTTCTTTTTGGCATGTTGGCGCTGGCCTTCCCCCTGACCCATGTGGTGGGTGGCTTTTGTCCCTGGCCCCTGGCGATGAACCTCGGCTTGAGTTCATGCAGTTAATTCTATGGCCCAAAGCCACAGACCACAGTGCAGGGGTCGGTGGTATCACACATTATCCACCCTACACCCTTCACAGTTTGTAGGGGACTCTACCCGTCGTACTGTAGTATAGGACAGGTCAACAATCCATTACTTTGGAAAAATTGTCCCTACACAAAACAAAATATTTGTTCATTCATTTTCCCTTTTGGCTAAATCAAGGTGGATTTAGAACTGAATGGGGCAAAACAATTGTGTAATAACCACATGGTATTTGCCCTATGACCGAAGGCCACCAAATGTGAGAGTGATTTCCAAATTATGGGCGTGTTTACTGCTGACAGCTGGACGGTGCATCTGTGATGCTAAGCAGGAAAGAGGCACCTTTCATTCCTGATGATTGGTCATGAGATGTGAGAGTTCTTTTTACCTACTTTCCCCGTGACTGGTGGATATATGTTTTAACTAAATAAATGATTTTAAAAGGCACCTCTGCATGAAAACATGATGTTATCCCACAAATATGGATCAATTTCAATTTTCACTTCTTTACCATAATCTAATTGACCACCTTCTACTCTGCAGCCAGATTTCATCTTCGTGTATCATCATTTCTAATAAATTTTTTGCTCTTGATTCATGACTTAAACTGCTCCTTATCAAGAGTTTTATATTCAGTGGTCGCATCTTTGTGGCTTTGGATGTCTGTGCTGCATATTAAGTCATCAGCATCACAGGAAACAGGGCCGATTGTGACTGCTGTGACCAAATGCATTTTCTTTAACTGCCTTAGCTTTCAGAATATCAAGCAACCACTAAAGAGGGAATAAAAAGGAAATATCAGGGAGGAAAGATGCAGGGAGACAGTACATACATTCTTCATGAAAGAGCCCATTATCCTGTTGTGTTGGGAAAACGTCCTAGATCTGACAGCTCCCGGAATAGGCATCTGTGGCCAAAGACCTGAGACTGGAACAAAATGAAACTTTTTTTTTGTATCCTTATTTGTTAAATTTAATAAAAGTGTATCTATGCCTGACTTTAGCGTCTTCAAAAATAATATAAAAAATCTTGCAGTTTGCATTTTTTACATGTGTTTTAAAAAGAACTATTATATGTCTCCTCAGATTTAAATTATGAGCTCCATTTTCAGCTCTGAATTTCATGTCTGAGCATATCCTGTGATGAGGGTCCAAACTGCAGAGAAATCCCTTGAATCTTTTCCTAAACACTACTTACTGAAGTGAGAAATGGCATAAAATCGTCTCGGTTTGGCTTTATACTCTTATTAGAGGGAGACTGTCCACCCTCCCTTTCGTCCATCCAGAAAGCATATACCAAGCTGTGGAATCAGTGTCACTCCAGTGGAGTTCTGAATCCCTGTCAACCGAGTCACACTCTCTGGGTGGGAGCTTGGGACGCTGGGGGTTTCATAAGGCCCATGATGATCTGCACGGGGGAGCCCAACAGTCCCGGTGGAGGCTGAAACCGTAGCAAAAGCCATGGCTGGGTGACGAAAACAACAGAATTTTTCCTTCTCACATTCTGGATTCTCAAAGTCCAAGATCAAGAGGTCAGCAACTTTGATTTGTCCTTCCTTGCAGGTGACTGGGTTCTCTGTGTTCTCTACATGTCCGCATGTCCAAATTTTGTCTGCTTAAAAAGACCTCAAGCAGATTGAAGTAGACCCACCTTCTCAGCCTCATTTTTACTCGATTATACTTTTATGAACCCTGACTCCAGATACCCATGTTGGGGCTAGGCCTTCAAGATATGAGTTTTATGGGACACAACTCAGCCAACAACCCAACAACAGTGTTGACTGAAATGGCCGGTGAGCTGCCCTTCAGTCATCCCGGGGATGGGGGGGCCTGTAGTCTGCTCTGTGGAATGCTAGCCTGTGTCCTGCAGAAGTCCTTTCTCCTTGAGGGTCACACAGTGCACAGTTGGGGCTCTGATGCTTCCTCCTGGGCAGACATGTTTAACTGATTCTAACCAGGGGTTTCCTGTACTTGTTCACCAGGATATTCCAAGGTCGGCAAAATTCATGTGGATAACAAGTTGCTCACTTGTAAAATATGTTGTTTCTTTAAGTTAGAGAAAGTTAAAACAAGGAGAAGCAAGCCCTTCCTGAAGGCCAACCAGTGAGTCAGAGTGAGAATCTTAACCTGTCTCAATTCAGGACAGTAAGAAGTATATTATGTGCCTATTTGCAGGAGGTACCATCAGGCAAATACAACTCAGTGGCAAGCTGAATTCAAGAATTCTATTACATTACAGATCCTCCACTACCCATGCACTCACTCATCCATCCACTGGAAGGCAGTTCATCCTCCTGAAAATACTGTGCTAGGTCCTGGAAACACAAAACAGCCCCATTGTATCAGGCAGGTCTTCGTCACTATAACAAAATGTCTGGCACAGACTGCTTATAAAGCAAAGCAGGTTTATTTTGTTTGCAGTTTTGGAGGTTCAAGAGCCTGGTGCCCACATTAGCTCAGTTCTGGTGAGAATCCAGTGGCAGTTGATGGGTAGCGATGGCGTGAGTGCAAGTGGCCAATGTCAAGCCAGTAAGTAGAGAGGGGCTGGGGCCAGGTCTGCTCCTTCTATAACTGTCCTGTCCTCTTGGGAGAACTCAAGGGGTTGCGCCAGAACTACCAAGGAAGCTGCTTCACACCCTCGAGGGCCTAAGGCCCAAAGCCACCCGCCCTGGGGACCCGGCCGCTGCTGGAGTAGAGGAGCACTGCTGGAGCCCTCGGCTGATACCTGAGCCAGCACAGCCCCCTCTGCAGCCGACTCTGCAGCCGACTCTGCATGTGCCCCACAGCCCCGTGGTGCCTGTTCCCGCTGCACATCACCATCCCACAGAGCTTCGCGGCGACGCCTGGTCCCCTCACTCATTTGCAGAATCACCAGGAGTGTGTGGGCAGACACGGTCATTCTGAGGCAGGGGGACTGGAAACACGTTCAGCTCTCACTGCTCCTCAGGAGCACTTTTGACTGTGACCGGTCAGCTGTTCCCTAAGTGACCACCCACTCTACTGTGCTCCCCTCCTGCAAGATCCCTCCACCTCAGACAGCACACGCCCTCCTCATCCAGGAGGCCAAGCCTGATGTCCTCGTCTCTGAGCTCCTGCTGGACCACGGAGCCCAGCTGACAGTGCCGGCAGGGCCAGGACATGATGTGAACCTGGGGTACCTTGCTGTCCCCAGAGCAGCCATGCTCCTGTCCAAGCGCCGCAGCAGCCTCAGACTCCTCCTAACGCCTAGAGCCACGAGCATTTCGTGGGGAAACGTCCATGCCTGCTCTGTAGAATACTGGCCCGTGGAAAGTCGGACAGGAACTGCCGCTGCTGCCAGGGTCCGTCCTGCGCTCGGGTCCCACTGCCTCCTGGCGTCCTCTGTCCAGAAGACCTGGAACCACTGAAACGGCCCTGTAAAAATATCGGCCCCTCCTCAGTTGTATCATATTTTCCTTTAGAGGAGAAACTTGAACGGCCACTTTATTTCCACTGTGCTGACACAGCACCTGTGCCTGGACTCTAGTACATTCCCCTGGTGAGCGCCACCCTTGCCTAACCGGAAGCACAGCGCCAGGACGCGTCCCCAGGCTTGAGCGTCCCTCCCGGCGCCTTCGTGCGACAGCCTCATCATTTGATGCTCGGCATGTATTGGTAGGCTTCGAAAACAGGTGCTATTACTTAAAATTCTCAAAGGCCAAAGCCTTGATTTGAAATATTAACCTGACTTTTATCAGGTTAATAAAGGACCTTCTATAAGGATCTTCATTACAGAGTAAATACATTCTCACTGGAACCAGATAAATTCTTACTGGAACCTGAAGTCTCCAGATTATTCCAGAACATTTTTTCTAGGCCTTTTGAATCATGTGAAATCTCCTAGGCCACACATTTAAGAGAGAGAAAGGAGCATCTTTGGAAAGCCAGGGCCTCTGATGACCCAGGACAGCACTGAGCGTCCAGTGAGGCTCTGTGCCACTGGGACCTGATCTGGCCCATAGTCGGGCACAGGGGACTCAGAGCCCTGCCAGTGTCCAGAGGAAGGGCTGCCAGAGCCAGCCAGCCCCCTTTCCCTCTGCAGCCCCAGGCACGTTCAGGGACACACCGCAGGCCCAGCGCACAGGCCAGAGGAGGGCCACGTGACACCTGGGGCTCGGCTCTGTGCTGCTGGGAAACCTGCGTCTCGTGATCGTGAAGGCAGGTGGCAACAGGCAGGTCCCGGCCGCAGCTGCACCCGGGTGTTGGTGTGGCACGTATGAGTGCCACGTAGCATCCACCTATGCAATAGGCATGTGTCGTGTTTGTGGTGTGTTGCATGTGCTGCACGTGCATAGTGTTCTAGCCAGGTCATCGCGTGTGGTGCGGCATGTGTGTGTGGTTGTGCGGCGCGTGTGGTGTATGAGTGAGGGTGTGCATGTGGGAGGTGTGCATTGGGCATGGGGTGTGTGTGGTTCATGTGTGTGGCATGCATGTGGGGGTCGTGTGCTCTGTGGTATATGCCTGCAGAGCCAGGGTGTGGATAAGCACGTGTGCCCTGGTGCACGACGGGAGTGGCAGGTGGTGTGCATGTGGCACGGCATGTCTCATGCATGTGTGGGCTACGCACGATGTGTTGGGCAGGTGGCATGTGTGGCGTGGTTGTGGTATCAGTGGGGCAGGTATGGTGTGTGTGCATCATGTACGCTGTGGCATGCGTGTGTAAGCTGGGTGTGCTGTGTGTGGTATGTGCTGTCTTTATTGTGGATGCAAGTGCACATGTAGTGTGTTTTTTGCCTGCATGGGCTGTGATGTGTATGCTGTGTGGTATGTGTGTGTGGTGGAGAGTTATGTGTGAGTTTGGAGTGCTGTGTGCACACTGTGTGTGAAGTGTGGTGTGTGGTAAGTGTGTTCTGTGTGGTTTGTATGGTGTGTGCTGAGTTATGTATGTGTGTGTGGTGTTCTTGTGTGGTGTGTAGTATGCATATGTGGGTTACCTGTGCTGCGTGTGGCATGTAGTGAGTATGGTGCAGGGGGCTTGGCATGTGTGTGATGTATGTGGTGTATGCTGTGTGTTGCATGTAATGTGTGTTGTGTGTGCTCTGATGCATGTGTGGCTTGTTCTGTGTGTGGCATGTCACGTGTGCATGTCGTGTGTGCTGTGATGCATGTGTGCAGGCCATGTGCCCGTGTGCTGCTGTGTGTGTGGCAGGGAGGAGGTGGGGATGAGTTCGGGGCTGAGGCTGGCATTGTGCTCGGTGCCTGCGTCCCCTCTGCCAGCTCAGGCCACGTACACAGCCCTGGCCACGCAGGGCCCTGGATGAAAGGGCTCAGCCACCTCCCCTCCACACTCAGTTGTCCCCGTGCTGATGTCCCGCTCCTAGGGCAGCTGTCCCCCCACGTGCTCATGTGCCCATCAGTCACCGGGTGGCCGTCCACCGGCCTGCCTTTCTTCGCAGCCTGATCCGTTCGCTTTCTCCAGAGCGTCCTGGCGAAAGGTTATGAGGTGGCTGACGTCAGCCCAGACAGCGGCGGCGCTCCTGGCCCTTCCTCAGTCAGGCGGGTGAGGAGGATCGGCTGCCGCGGGGCTCCAGCCAGGGCCAGGCTCACTGCTGTGGGGAGCGGCTGGGCCTCGCCTGCCCCTCCCTCCTGCCCGGGAGGAACCCGGATGTGGCAGCTGCAGCATCTCCCAGAAGTCAGAGAAGCCCCTGTCCCGCCTCCCCTCCCTCGCATTGCATCTCCGCAGACCCCTGGGGCTGCGTCGCAGCAGGGCTTCCACCTGGGTAGCAGCACAAGCGCAGGCTCCTTAAGGGAACTAATCAATCGCAGGCCCCGCGCTGGCTCAGCAGATCGCCACGCAGGCAGAGCCAAGAGCCAGTGGGAACATTAACACGTGGCCTTTCCATGAATCAATGAGGAGCCCATGTAGGACAAGGCCTGGCTTTTTTTTTTTTTTCTCCTCATTTTTCTCTCATTAAGAAAAACATGCCAGAAACAACTTTCCAGGTGTTTGCAGTTCTGCCTTTCAGCGAGGGAAAGGCAATTTCCTTTGCAAACCTTGCTGCAGTGTGTGCTCACCGTGGACTGTGCTGGCTTTTATTTCTCCTGGGGCTTCATCTTCCCCAGCTTCAAATTTGAAATTACACCCTTGCTTATTATACTACACACACACACACACACACACACACACACACACACACGAGCCATACAGACCAAGAGCATGTTATCTGACACACAGGACTTCTCTAAAGTGGGTAACATTTTAAGAGCTAAAATGTATGCTCGTTTTAGGCCAATTCTGTGTATGCTCACTTATCATTAATATTTCTGTTGAAAGTGTGCAGATTTCTAGCCCACGTAAATGTACTGTTTATAATACCAGCTAGAAACATGGTTGCTAAAAATGAATTCAAGTGTGTTTTCTACTCAGCACTATCAAAACTGCTGTGCTTTGTAGGTAACTGCAATGTAAACATCATGTGCTGTTCACCGATGTCAGTCATACTTAAAGAGCTTCTGAGGGCCCCTAGTAAGACATTTTCAATATCGCTTCCCTGCTGGACAGTGAATATTAAACCACTTTACAGAGGTGGAGAAACAAACATCGGACCCTAAAAGCCATGAAGACAATAGCCAGGACCAGTTTTTCATCCTTGAATTTATTTCAGGCACAGGTGAATTTCTGCTTTACTCGTTCACTGGTTTAAAAAAAAACAAAAACAAAAACAAAAAACAGAATAGTATGAGCTAAATAGAAGCTGCAGAAACAAAAGCAAAACAAAGGCAGAGTAGTTCTGGGGACTGTGATGATGCAAATAACTAGTAAACATGGAACTGCCCTGCTCAGAGGCCCCGGGGAAACGGAGGCTGCCCAGACACCTTGGGAACGCTGGCCTTGTTTCACTGAATCTATGACAAGAGTTCCATCAATGTCTAATGGGGAGAAGGGCCTTCTATTTTTAAAAAATACCCAACCTTCATGTTTTTCCTATTTTCCCAGCCTATAATTACTCTTCATCAAAGTACAACAAATAGTAAACAGTAAAAATGAAATAAACGTGGTGACGGTTTGCCAATAGCGTGGAGAGAGCGTTCCATCTGTCTAGCCGCGAGTGAAACGGGCGTAATTACTGCTCATTTTTCTCATAATTGCTGAGTTATTAGTTTAAAGCTTTGCACACAACTGGCAAACACTGAGCACTACCCATTCCCTGATTAGAGCCCCGGCGTCGCCAGCTCGGAACCAGGGGGATGCGGAGCGGTGAGCACCATCTGAATTAACCCTGGCTGCTGACACGGAATTGTGACTCGGCTTAATTTGAATTTTATCAGCTCACACCTCCCCTGCCACCTCAATGCAAAACCACAGCACTGGGAATTCTGGTTCCAATGGCAGTTTACAGTTAGGCTACATAGCCTTGAATCTGTTTCTCGTGCCAAGCTCCAAAGATCATTTTTTGCTAGGGATAACCCGAGCAGACCACCACCTTTCCATTCTAGAACACCACCTTTCCATTCTCCTCTTATCCTTCCCGTTCATTACAAATCCAAGCATTAAGACAAACAGAGCTGCAATCTATTTATGTTTTGGTGGTGTTTTGCCTTGAGATTCATTCTATGTGGATCTCCTTTGGCCTGAACAGGGAGCTATCACTGCTGGTAGAGAAGGATAGTGTTGACTCCAAGCCATCCCCAGTCCCAGGCACCCATAATAAGCCCTGCTTTAGCAGCATGCCTTGGGACATAGCAGCAGGTACATTTCACTGGGGACCATGTGCATCTCAAGCTATGGCGGATTTGTTAAATGAGATGTTGGGACAAGAAGTCATAAGAATCCTGGACCACAATCCTCTGTCTCAGTGTCTTGTTTCCTAGCAGGTCAGGTCCTGTGTTACCCAGGGAGAGGGGAGAGGCCAGCACTGCAGCTTGCTGAGCGACTTCTCCCTTGAGCCCCTGTGATGGCCAGGCACGTTTCCCTATGGTAGATACTCCCTGCGATCAAGAGTGGTGATAGAAAAATTTAGCAAGGAATATTCACTATTGTAAACCTCACACTTCCAAAAAGAGAGCAGAGGAGGAGGGCGTTGTGACCCTGGATGCCTAAGAGTCAGTCATTTCTACTCCCAGTAGCAGAGGCAGTGGGGCCACCTCCTCCCCTCCCCCCAGCCCTCCCTCCCTCTCTCTCTCCCTCTCTCAGAGAATATTTAACCTCCTGGCTGAGATAAGCTGGAAAATCGTGGAAATGTATTTTAAAAATCTTCATTCTAAGCCTCCGAAAACTGCATATCCTAGATTCTTTTGAGCTCCGTGTAAATGTCCCCGCTGCCCGGATCACGTGCACAGAACGCATAATCCTTTGGCTGTGCTCCGCCAGCTGGGGAGCAGAGATAGGGAGTGTTGGGGTTTACAGCTTGAAAAATGGTGCAGATACTTCACCCCAAAGCAGGAAAGAGAAATGAGAATTTGCATAATCTAGCTAGAGCTATCCAGGTTTCTTTCAATCTTCTTATCATGTTTTTAAAAATCTATTAAGTGAATATTAGAACAAAGTGCATTTTTCTCTGCAGAGAATTCATTTTGCTCTGTGTCTGGGTTCCTCTGGGCTTTCATTTGTGTTTGTGTGCAGGGTGTGTTTGAAGAGCTGTCCTGGTCCGGGCTGTCCTCAGTCACATCAACAGTATGTTTGCTTCGGCTCTTTTGACTTGGAAGCTTAGTTCTGAAGAACCATGAAATTTTTATCTAAAAAGGCCTTAAGTAAATTGCAGTTGTGAAATTGTGATGCCTTATCTCCTAGGATGGAGCTGGAGAGGGAAACCACATTTCACGGTGCATTTTCACTGGCGTCCACTTCCCCCCTCCTGGGTGACAAAGGAGAACATGGCCATAGCCGTTGGTACACAACCTGTCCTGGGTCCCATTCACCATTCTCCCAACCAACTTGCACACTCAGACACACATGTATGCAAACTGCACACACACCCAGCACAGCACGGAGGCCCCGACTCCAGGGCAGCAAGCAAGAAGCGTGTTCTAGGCCTGGCTGTAAAGACTGGCTGGCCTTCCTCCCTCCCTCCTCCCTCCTCCCATAGGTGATTTCCATCAGCTGTTTTCCAGATCTGTCTTTTTCTGCTTTGCAATTTGCAGTTTGCCTTATTCTACTAAAGCTACTTTTTGAAGTTGATCAACCTTAATTCTGAAATCTGACAGTCCATGTCCCTGGATGTCACGGGCATTTAGAATCCATCTCATCCTTCCCCACTGCTCCCTCCCGCTCTCTCCTGTTTCTCCTTTTTTATTTCCATTATGTTCCCCTTTCTGTCCATTTTGTGGATTCCCCTTTGACCTCTGCCTTGATTGCTCTGCCTCTCTGCCCTTCTTCCAACTGTTCCCACTATGTGGCCTGGTTCCTCCACGTGGCTTTTCTGCCTTCATTCTTCAAACAGGTCATCAGACCCTAGAACACACCAAGGTACTGCTTTGGGGACTGGGAAGACACTAGAAAGTGGAAAAGACACACTTTCCTGCCTGGAGCTTACCTTCCAGTGGGAGAAGGCAGGCAACTATTAAAATAAGCACGTGAGGTATGGTATGTATAATGGTGTGTGCTGTAGAGAAGAATAATCCGAAAGGGAGCAGAGGTCAAAGCTGCTGAACCCTCCAAATAGGATGGCCAGGGCAGGCCTCTCAGAGGGGACCATCTCAGAAAGGACATGAAAGGTGAGGGAAAGAGGCGTGGATGTGTTTAGAGGAGGGCTGTGTGGCAGACGGAACCATAAATGGAACATCAGTCCTCAGAAGCCACCTTCTCCGAGGGGGCGCATCTCAAGACCCCCAGTGGGATGCCTGGAGCCATGGATAATACAAAACCCTACAATACCCTATAGATATGGAGTTTTTTCCCTATATGTTCTCACTCATGGTGAAGTTTAATTTATAAATTAGGCACTGTAACAGATTAACAATGATAACTAATAACATAAAGCAATTTCATGGATAGAAGATTAGTTCTTACTATAATTTTTAGCAACCTCAGCAATCTCTTTCTTTATTAAGTAGAGAATTCTCCTCTTTTCTCTTGAAGGGAGCACTTTATAACTTCTCTTTTCCTATGTCTGAATAATCAGCATCCCTGAGTTTATATTTCGGGGCCATTATTGAGAGGCAGTTTACTTCAGTACAGGCGTTGATACTGCAGCATTTGATCTGATAGTCAAGAAGACGGAGTGACCAAAGGGCAGGGAGCACATACAGCAGGGAGACCCTGGACGCGAGGAGGCTTCCTTATCTGGGCAAGGTAGAGCAGGATGGCGTGAGATTTCTCCATGCTACTCGGAACAGTGCACAATTTAAAACTTATAAATAATTTCTTCTCAAGTTTTCCATTTAGTATTTCTGGAGCATTGTTGACCACCGGTAAATGAAACCTCAAAAGTCAAACAGCTGAGAAGGGGGCACTGCTGAATTACAATTTGATAACAGAAACTGTGGTGGTGGAGACCTGAGAGGGGAGGTGCTGGGACCCCCGTGCATCCCTAATGTGCACAGAGGGGCTGGGTAGCTGTGTGTGCCACCGAAACTGATATGACCAGTCATGGACAGACCAAGGAGAGGGCCACGGAGCTGGCCTGGATCCCCAGCCCCAAACACCCTTTCCCTTCTGCTTACAAGCCCCTGTGTTTTCAGAGTTCCTAAATGCAACACTTAGGCCATTGTTCCTCCATGAACCGTTGTTCACCATCAGTCTTTAAAGAGAGAGGCTTATGTTCTATATCTTTGAGACGTTTTTAAGGAACATATCCTGATATACTTAAGCATAAAAAGTTTTTTGGTTTTCTTCTTCTATTTTTTAATTGGTTTATGTTCCTGGGTCCAGAAAAAGCAATACGAAATCCCCTGTATCCTCCTTATGAGAAAAGGAGCTGATTTTCTGTCTGTGAGCCTCTCTGGGGAACATGTACCCAAGCACCTTGCACATGGAACACACGCCCACGGTCACTGGTTTCCCCTCCGTGGGGTCCTGACCTGCAACCCTAACCAGTGCCCCATGGGCAAGAACTCACCCTCGATTTCTAGCTTACCTCTTCCTTCCTTTGCTTTTGGTTAATTACCCAAAAAGAAGGCTTGTAAGTAGACACACTAAGGTTTTAGCTACGGATGCCCACGCACCTTCCCCAACCTGGGATTTTGTATATATTCATTTGTCTTAGATTTGGTGTGCTTTATGTACCGACTGCTGTTTTGATAGACTTGAATGCTATTTGCCAAGAGTAGGAACAACCAGGACATTCTAAGTCTGAGCAGTGGGGTGGCGAGCTCTGCTATGGCACCTGAGCCGTGAGTTCCATGCTCCTGGAAGGGATGTGAGAGCAGCCCTGGCTGTTGGGGCGTGTGGGGCCTCTCCTGCTTCCCAGGGCCACCACCATCTGGTGGAGTTTGCATTCCTTTGTGACCACATGACAGATTCTGCAGACTGCCATTCCAGACTGCCACTCTCTGTTGCCCAAGCCCAGATACCACATTCAGTGTTGGAATCTACTAAATTAACTGTCACTGAAGTTTGTTTTATTCTCTGGTGATGACATATTAAATAGGGGAGAACCACAGTGTGGGAAGATATCAATAAACAACCCAACAGGGGTTTCAGATCGCAGATCAATATGGAAGTACTAATGGAGGCAAGGACCAGGAAATGGATAATTAACTCTCTTCGATGCTATTTTATAAAACCTATGAGAATAAACTCCCTTAGTACAAATAAAAGGAAGACATGATGCAGATGAAAACCCTCAGCCAATGCTCAGCGTCTGCACCAATGCGATGTGGTGCTTGTGGTCTCAGAGCTTGCAGGTGGGTGGAATTCACACCTGCCCCCAGGGGATCGACACACAGTCCCGTCTTTTCTGCGGTTCCAGAGGGCTGCATTTCACATCCATCCAGCACAGCTGCATGACTCCTTCTTTCTGAAAATATTGCACAAAACCCAGACAGAACCAAAACCACTCGTAGAGAATTGAAGGGCAAATGGTCTGTTCACGGTGCGACTCAGTGACGCCTATGCCCGTGTCTGACCTTGTCCTCCCAACAGGTACAGTGTGCTATTTCATTTTGGACTCAGGACATGACACACTGAGGACAATTACAATGCCCAGCATTTATGGAGTGCAAACTGTGCCCCAGGAACTGTTCGTGCTCTGCACGTTTTACCTCTGCGCACACGTGCATGCCCACGTGTGAAGCGCTGTCTGCTCTGTGCATATAACACAGCCTTTTACTTTAAGCATGTCTTGTGTGTGTTTATAAAATAGCCTCCCTCTCGCTTTCCTCACTTGTGAATGGCTTTTCCTCATCTCCATGTGTTTATAGTGACATGTGTCCATGCAGCTGGGCAGAAGCCAAGTCCACCAGCTGGCTTCCTGGACAGGACTTGCCTTCAGGGTGGGCTTCCCTTCTTTCTGAGAGGCCTGTGAAGCCTGGTGGTTGCAGCCGTGAGGCCTCATCCAGGAACAGTTGGTCAGCATGGGCATCGGTGCTGGGCAGCCCCTCCAAGGACCTGCACCTGGGCGCTGCCCTGGAAAACTCAGCAGGTCAGGTGCCAGCGTGTCTTCCCAGCGCCCTCGCTGTGTGGCCTTCATGGTGCTGCAGGAGGCAGGTGCAGCCAGAGTGTCCTGGTTTACAGGGAAAGCACCAGGATCAGAGACCTGAGGGGCGCCCGTGGCTGCTGGACCTGGCAGACCTTGTTTTTCCTTCTGCACTGTGAGCCTCGTCTGGTGTCAGGCTGGGAAGCCACACGGAGGCTGAGGTACCAGCCATATTTTGTTGCTGGATCAACTAGTTTGGGACAGAGATAAAGCTGATGAGGTTTTTGGCTCTCGAGTCCTGAGGGTCTGTCATCCAGGCCATTTGCATAAAAGGGAACATCACCTAAATGTGCCCAAGCAAACCGGGCGTGATCTGTGTGGACGACAGATCCCAAGGCCTTCCCTCCCGCCCGCCAGTCCCATGATCATGTGGCACAAGACTCAGGACAGAAGGATAGGAAAGATGCCGGGGAGTGCCCAGGGGGCTGCCAAGCTGCTCTGAGCTACTTAGCAGGAAACCGACCTGCCCACCCTGGCAGCAAACGGGAACCACCGGAAGTCCTGAACTCCACTGAAACCCAGGCCTGGGTCAAAGGTGCATCTTATCTTGAAGAAATAACAAAATCCATTTTGATGAGACAGAGCATGGGAACCATTCAGTAGAACTGGTGGTGGATGTTAGAAAGGGGCCCAGGAGCTCTTGGAGCAGATAAGGCGCTGGCTTGACCATCACAGGGAGAGATTTGCCAGCATGAGCCACACGTAGACGGATGACACAGATAGACGCTCACCCCACCGCCCTGAGCAGGTTGCAGGGCAGGAGGGCTTTGGGCGCTGGGCGGGTAAGGGGTGCACCCGGGAGGGTTCCAGTCCCCAGCGGAAGCGTGTGTGCGGAAGGTCCCCGCTGGCATCCAGCGTTTCTGTAAGTCACGTCGTATTGTTCATGGCTGTGACTGCTGACATACTCTACTCTCCGGCTTTGCTACAAACATGCTCCGACTCCCAGGCTCTTTCTTTCTTGGCCCCTTGACTTAGGTTCTTTACATGAGGACTCCGGCCTTCTCTTCCTGCCAGCCTCAAAGTCCATTCTTCTGTCCCGACTTCCTGGGGTTTGGCTATGGGCTCCACCTCTCCAGGGCTCATGAGCTCTGACTGCTGTTCTTCCCCCTCGGTGAGCCGGACCAAGGACTGAGACCTGCACATTCCTCAATTTCTAAATGGTCTGGTCCAAATCAGATTACAATTGCCCTTTGTAGCTGCAGGCTATGCATCTGCCATTCAGCAGCCCACAGATTGAAAATATTTGGGAAAAAAACCCCCACACTTCCACTGCACAGGTACTGACTTTTTTCTTGTCATTATTCCTTTGAACTAATAGTGTAGTGATTACTCACGTGGCATTTACATTGTATCAAGTATCATAAGTGATCTAGAGATAATCAGGAGTATGGAGAAAATGTACACAGGTCATGTGGGAACATCAAGCCATTTTACATCAGGGGCTTGAGTACCCAGGATCTCGGCAGCCGTGGTGGTCCCGTGGACAGTGAGGTGTGCCTGTGTGCGGTATGTCCTCGCTGGAACACGCTGGTCCACACCTAAGCCCTGCCTGGATTCTCACTTGGGTTCAGGCTTCCGGGAGACACGACCTCCTCTGGCTGTGTCTTTCCATCACCTGACAAGCCAGGTGCAGGGCAAGCACTTCTCTGCCCCCAATCCAGGAAGGTGGTCGATCAACACCAAACATACAAAGAAAAATTTTAGAATATCTTATTTAATTGTAGTAAATATATATAACATGAAACTCACGATTTTCACCATTTCAAGTGTTGATGATACAAGATTTAAGCCAACAAAAGTGCCTGCCCGTTGTGGTTTTACTCAGAGACGCCGGTGTCCCGTGTGGCTCTCTCTCTTCCTCTGCAGGGCCTCGTCACGCACCCCTCATTGCTTCCTATCTCTGTGTGTTCCTGCTTCCCTCAGATGCTCCTGTGGCCCTGTCTTTCCTTGTCACTTCTGCCCGGGCCACTGGCCACTGCTCTGTGAAGTTGAAAGGCTGTCTCCCCTCAGATTGGGCTCCCTGCCTGCTGGGAGCCACCCTCCTGGTTGGTGCCTTGTATTTACTCACTAGTTAACTGTGCATGTTGGGCCCTTGGCTCTGCTGCTGGTCCTCCTTGTGCACCAGGTTCTGTGGTGGGTCCTCCCAGGGCAGGGGAAAGACTTGGCTCCTCCCCCATAGTTTGTGTCCTCTGGCCACAAAGGGCGGATAGTAAACACATCTTTCTATCAGTCAGAATAGGGTGCTTATGCTGGGATGGCAGTCCCTCTGTGCCTGGAACAGCAAAGACTGATTCCAAGCTCCCTCTGCTTGCCTGTGGTGGCTCAGCTGGGCCCCTCTTCCACATGGTGGTCCTTACTCCTGCATCTGCAGGAAGCCTGTACCTGGGCACTTCAGATCCTAGGAACACACAGCAAGTCCCAAACCAGCTCTTCCAAGGTCTGCTCCCTTCCCCTCCCATCCCTTGGCCAAAACAGCACATGGCGTCTGACTTCTGTAGATGGCGAGGGTATCATCTCCCCTGGGAGTTTGGGCATCCCTGAACTGGATAGACAGGCTACTCAAACACTACAGAAGCATCTATTTCTATAAAAAGTTAATCCTCCCAAATGCATGAATCCTATTGATTCTATTGCAATTTGTTTTTGACTGTCCCAGAATCAAAAGTCTTAAAAGAATTTATGAGGAACATCTTGTCCAGTCTTAGCAGTGTTTGACCTATGACACCCAATCTGTAGTCCTCTGCCTAGGTATATAGATGGACTCGTTTTGAAGGAGAGTTAGCCCCATACACACCCTAAGTCCCTCCCGCAGACCACATAATATGACACACACACACAAAGCTAGGCTGATCCATTGATAGATATCGACATATATACAGGAAAGATAGGTAGAGAGATATGCAGATGGGTGGATGGATGGATGGACACCTAGATACAGTCTGCTTATTATGTGCTGGAGACTGTTCTGAGTGCTTCTTGTGTTAACTTAAGAGGCGGAATTTTTTTTGTTGTTTTTTCATGAACGGACAGATACTAAATGTCTAAGACTCTGGACCTTGAGGTCTTGTCGTAACTACAACTCTGCCCCTGTACTGGAAAGCTGCCACAGGCCACACGTGGACAGATGACCATGGCCGTGTGCAGTGCAGGTGTGTTTGCAGGAGCTGGCAGTGAGCAATTCGGTCTGTGGGCTGTAGTGTGCTAAATTCTGCCTTAGCTGCTATTTTTCCCTGTGATGACCTGCTGCTCTCCCCATTTTATAAAGAAGCCGGTTGAGTGCAGTTATTCATCAAAGGTCACCCTCTGGTAAGTGGGGAGCCAGGCTTCGAACAGGGCAGTCTGGCTCCACGGAGCATATCCCTAATTATTAGGATTCTGGGCTACTCTATCGATGCTATTAAAGTGGAGATCAGAAAAAGAAGAATTGTCTTCCAAGATATTTAATAGTTTGATCATATTATGGGTGATCCTTTTTGCCATCTAAACAAAGACAAATCATTCACGCTTCCGTAGTGCTGGGTTGTATACCCTCGTAACCACCCCATTCATACAACAAGATAATGCACGGAGCAGCAACTGACCATCTGGCTGAATTCTCACCTTTACCAACTGATCACTTGAAGACAATCAGGTTGCCCCCACTCCAGCGCTGGTGCCTCCTCACCAGGGGAAGACAGGAGACAAAAACGCAGCAGAGAAACTGTCCATGAATGAGAAGGGCAGCTGTGGGCAGGTGAGGGTGGGACACAGGTGACTTAAAGTTATGAGGTCTCCACTCCAAAAGTGACTAGTCACTTCCTCCCACAGCGGGTAGAAGTCACTGTACTTCTCCCAATCTGAGTTACTTTTCTCTTTGATGTGTGTGTAGGGAGGATGGAGATGATGCAAGCGTTGGGTGGCTCATCAGACCTTTAGACACCGGAAGAGTTATCACTGTCCTTGTCCTCAGAGTGAGGGTTTTGCTTCTGCTGCATTTTAAAGTGACACAGAAAAGGAAGAATCAAAGCATATTAACTGTAACTGAGTCCATTTAGCTCCAAGTTGCACATCTTGTCTAAGGAAAATGATTGGTTCTTTAAATCCCAATTGATTTTAGGGAAGACAGTCGTTCAGTGTCTCCATGACACCCCTGCAGGGCAGCAGTGGAAGAAACCAGCTTTGTTTTGTGGTCCCTGGACCGGGGAGCCTTCCTGATCTATTCTGCTTGCTCAGAAGCTGCGGACTTTTCAAGATTTGTCTCAGTTACCATCAAGGTCCCCCAGGCTACCTTTGTCATTGATTCTCCCCGGTCCTTGGAATTACCTCTACTTACCACAGGTTATTGGCGTTCATTTGCTTGTCCATGCATTTAGCCAATATGGCACTGCCTGTGGTCAGGCATCATACTGGACGGTAGGAGGCCCAGGGAATGAAATGGCCAAATAGCTCCTGAATCTTAGAACATTTCTGTACCATAAGGGTGAGAGTTTCTTGGGGCAACTGAAGTTCTTCCTTCTTTCTGAGTTTTCTAAGAATCTTGGAGACAGAGGTCCAATTAATTTTGGTGTGTAAACAAAGGATCTAGGAAATCTAAGTGGTTTATTCGGAGTAAAGTTTGCAAGATTTATAGCATGGGTTTTGGACAACCTGCTTTGACCTCACTGCCAAGTTTTATTTGCTCAGCCTCCTAATTCTTTATCATCTAGCAACAAATGCTTAATTTGAAAACACCTACTATGGTATATATGGGTACTCTGCAGATAACTCCAGCAAATTTTGTATCCATGAATCCCTGTCTTCAAGCAGACCATTGGAGAAGCAGGAATGTCCCTCTGTGTCCTAAGGAATGAGAAGAACCAGTCATGAGAGGAGCATGGGGTGGTTTCAGTGAGGGATGGAAGAAGACCCAGGCTGGAGCTGAGCAAGATAAAAAGGAAGATGGTTGCTGAGACCCGGTTCAGGACACCCAGCCACTGGGAGGCTTGGAGGGCATTTGGATCTTACTCTAAGTTATGGAAAGAAATATGACCGAGTGAACAAGGTCACTTTTGCTAAAGATGCTGAGAGGTCAATTGTAGAGGAGGAAGTGTGGGTGCAGAGAGTCCACCAAGGGCTTTGCTTTGTGGTCCCTGGGCCGGGGAGCCTTCCTGATCTATTCTGCTTGCTCAGAAGCTGATGTTTACCTGAGAGATGGTAGGAGCATCACCTGGTAGTAGAGTAAATGGAAAGATCTGAGATACATTTCAGAGACAGCAGGATCAGGGCCTGGGGAGATGTGTTGAGGTGGGGTGGGAGGGAGGGACCAGAACAGTGGTAGGGGACCCACAGAGGAATTGTGATCTCCACTTTTTTTTTTTTTTTTAGATAAGGAAGATTTGATGGAGCCTGTATGTGAGAAAGTAAGAGATAAGTGGGACTTTCTAAGTAAAAGGAATTTATGTTGCTCATTTTAGTTTATATAATCCAGTTATTTTTCTGTGTTGCTTATTAAATAGCTGGTATAAAGGAGCTGCTTGAAATATTGTTCACTTCTTCACTTATACCTTTTCATCTCTTTCAAAATATATTTGAGATATTTCCCAATTTGCATCTGCCTGCAAGGTTGGCATAAGTGAGCTGGTGCCCGGGTGCATGGAGGTTTCTTCTTCCCCTGTTCTAACTCTTCTTAGGAATGTAACCATATGTATAAGACACACATGCAGTGTCTAGGGAGACCAGTGTCCAGGGAGACCCAGCCACGCCCTGCCCAGCCATCTGCAAGCACATGCCCACTGCTCACTATTCACCTGAGCCAAGATTCCAACAGCCTGAGCATCTGCAGGGATGGACGGGTGAGGGAAACCCGGCAGACTGCCTCATGGAATACCGGCTGGTGTTGGACGAGGAGGAAGTCCTGGTTTTGGTGACAATGTGAGGGAGCCTGCCTGCAGGACCTGCTAAATGCAGGAAGTCAGGCACAGGAAGAAAACCTGCATGAGCTCACTTACAGGTGGAATCCAGAAAACAACAACAGCAACGGACACTCTTCACATATACAAAGCTGGAGGACAAGAGGGTGACTGGCTGAGCGGGAGGGGAGCAGGAAGCGGGAGTGCAGGACGGAGGATGCAGCGGAGCAGGCTTGCGGGTGGGCACGTCCAGAGGCCTGCGGTACATCCAGCATGAGGACGACGGTCAACAGAATGGCATTGCAGTAGGGATTTCTGTTAAATAAGTAGGTTTATTTGTTTATTTATCTATTAAAAAAAAGGAAGTGGTGTGAGGTGAGGAAGTGTTGACTTCCTGCCCTAGTAACCATTTTACGATCTATGTGTATCCCGCAAAGTCCTGTTGTAAACCTGAAATACACACAGCAGAACTTTTTTTAAAAGTAGAGCAAGGGACTTTCAGGCAAAAAAGAAAGCACAATAGACGTCTCTACAAACAACCGCACACACAAGGCGGTGTTTCAGAACACACGAAGGCTGGCGCCCACTCCTCCTCTGCCCGGCGCCCTCCTCTGCTTGGGAGGGCGTCCTGCGTCAGTGGGTCATGCCGCCCAGGCACCCCTCCTCCATTCTTCGGTCTGGGAGGCAGTGGGAAGCCTGGCTTCTTTTCAGTCTGGTGTCCTGCAGCGATGCCATGGGTGGGACGGGTCTGGACAAACACGGTTGCCGTCTCTGAGCGTCCTGCCGTGTTTCCTAGCAGCACTGTCCAGGCAGCAGCACACCCAGATCAGCGGTGTCTCCTTTCATTTCAACCTGTGCTCTGGGCCAGGACGAGCTCCCCGCGAGGAAACGTAAAGGAGGCAAGTGGGATGTGTGCCGTGTTTTGTCAGGACAGAGCGTGGCCGTTAGGTGGGCCACCCTGGATAAGAGAACTTGGGGTCTTGTAAATGCTCAGAATAGGGGACCCCAGGGCTCACCCTCGGGGGTTGTCTCTGCACGAATGCTGCAAAACAAACCAACTCATTTGAAAAATTCTGTGCCTGAGAAAGCTGTGAGAGCAGACCAGGCTGGGGCTGAAGATCAGCAGAGAGCAGCGCAGCAAAGCTGAGTGGGTGAGCTTCTCTTAGCAGCCAGTCTGGCGTCTGACTATACTTTAAAACACAAAACCAAAGGAAAACAAAAATACCCACTATCCCCAGGCGAGTGTTTGCTCTTGACCACATATTTACATATTAAAGTCTGTGCTGGGGAAGGGGAGGAGGAGGAGGGAGAAGCCACGGGAGAACCCCCATTTGAGTGTGTAGCTTGCTCAGGGGCCAATCTGTGGAAGGCAGCCCTCTTCACCCTTTTGCCCAGGGCCTGTGTTTATTTAGGCTCTATTTGAAAAGAAGCTTTGCTCCTGCCTTCGAAGAAGCTCATTACAGACAGGCTTCACCTTCCTGTCGCAAAGGCTGTCTCCTTGAAATGAACACGTAATGAGTGTTAGATCAGCAGCATGTAGCTGCCAGGCTATCTCTTTGATCCCGTACCGAATGCATTTGTTATAAAGCCGCTTTATTGATTTTTTTAGCTGCTTTTTGCTGTGTTTGGATCATTTGTACATATGCACATCACAATTTTCGCTACATCAAAGTGCTTAATAAGTTCGCTGCACTCCGGAAACAGCATACAAAACAAAGGGACTCTGCTCTGTAAAGATTTCTGCCACTTAACCTCAACTATGAAAGTTGTTTTTAATGTGTTCCCTCTGAATAGCTTCAAAATATTTTATGCTATCTTCAATGAAAGAGTCAGCCTGGGCCCACCTTCAGCTCCCTCTCTTGGAAAACAGCGCACCCTGGGAAGGGGCACACCTGTGGGCAGCAGTCATTTACTTCAAGTGGTTACCTAATTGGCTAAATTTGTGGGTTGCACTTGCTTTCAAGAAAGTGCTGAGAATGTTTGATATATGTGAGGATAGCTCTTAATTTAGAAATAAGATGGAATTTACTTAGGTAACTAATGTGCTGTTTCTTTATTAGTTTCAATTCTATGCCAAAGAGTGAGCACATAATGATCTTCAATGTTGATTTTTTTTTTTAATTTTAGGATTGGGTACATTACAAATGAGTGTTAAGTGCTTTTTTATAAATAAGTATTTCCTGAAGGTGGCTCTGAGCCAGGTAAATACAGAGCAACACTAGAGACAGAACTGGGTTTAGTCCAGTTCAGTTCTAAAGACGAAAGGGGCCTCACTGTGGCTAAATGTGGGTTGCACAGGGCAAAGGTCAAAGCCAGTCTCCACACTGGCCCCCTGGGGCAGGTGTTGGGGTGGGGCCCCTCTCAGAGATGGTTGTGTTGAGAGAGCTCATGCAGATATAAAAGGGAACACATGTCAATGATCTGGTTTGACCCATTCAGTAAGGGAGCTAGGAAGATCATATAGTTCACAAGAGGATCGGGACAGGTACATTTATTCATCAGTAATATTGATGTAAACATGCAAATGGGGATGTGCTGAGGTGGGACGGGGACTGGAGCTCTTTCCAGAAGGGCAGGATTACTGTCTGCTACCTCACAAGTCGCAGAATTAAAAACACCCAAAGCGATAGATGCCCAGAATCTGGTTACCTCTGGGCATTGCCTGGTTTTTATTGAGACACACTTTTTTGTGCACTCCAACAGGGTGGATGATCCTCAGGTCCTTCTCCTTTTGTCTTTAAAGTTTAGGAAAGTACTCAGACTTCAGGGGCCCAGGTGAAGGCCAAGGAGCAAGAAGAGGAGGGTGGTAACTGTGGGCTCCCCTTAGGATTTTTGGTTCTGCATAAAGGAAATACAGCCTAAAATGAGCAACCCATCCGCTGAGTACCTGAGAGACCGCTGCCTGTTTCAGAGGTCTTTTTGCTGCCGTGGTAACTGACTTGAAGAGCCACATTCCTTACTATTACCTCTGACGTTCTCTATTTCTCTGGTTGATCTGTCCTTCAAGCTGTGCCCGCCCTGTTTCCACCCAGATCCATCCTCCTGTACCTCAGATTTCTCGTAAAAGCAATTCCTAATCAATCGTTGAACTTGAAATTCGGGGCTATCAGTGCAGTGCCTTCAAAGACGTGTTCCTAGTACTCTTGATGTAGAGCTGAGTTGGAGACTGGTGGAGACACACTGAGAGAGGAAGTGACCCAAAGGCCCTGTGGGGCATCAGGCCTGGACCTTCCCTCTCGGGTGCCATCCTGTGCTGGCCACAGTCAGAGGCAGGGTGTGCCCATAGCCCTGGGCTGGTCTGACACTTGCTAGAAGGGACATCGAGCCAGCATCTTTCCTACTTTGGAGCTTTGAATCATGTGACGCTCACGGACCTTCACGCTCCATCACTGGGATCATGGTACCTTCCTAAAATGTGCATTTCCTTCCCTAGTCAGCGGATGAAATCCCAGCCCAGGGGTAAGAGTCGAGAACCCCAAATGTGGAAATGTTGAGGGGGCCATCCAAAGAATACCTGGTCGGAGGAAGGTGTCCCAGATTCCCACCGGTGAGCTCACCTTGAGATTCTTATTGCCATTTCATTCCAGGGTCATTTTATCTTTTGCTTCTAATGAAGGTATGAATTACTTTTAATAAAATTTGCTTTTTAAAATCCACATTTCCTCAAACTTTGACAAATGAATAGAGTTGTGTAAACTCACCACAATCAGAGGTAGAACACTTCAATCAGACCCCCAAATTTCCCTGGCACCTCACTGTGGTCAGTCCCTGCAGCTGTGTAGCCAGTGTCCTTCCTTGGCTATGACTTTTCCAAAAGACACATCAGTGAGTCAGAGCTATGTAGCCCATTGACCCCGCTTCTTCCTCCCATCGCCTGCATGCATCTGAGATTGATGTGCATTGCTGTGTGTCTCAGGGCCCCCAGTGGTCCTCTGTGTAGGTGTACGGGGCTCACCTGTGGAAGGCACAGTGCTTGGGTTGATGTTAGGTCTGGAAGATGTTGATCCAGCTGTTTCAAACATTTAGTGAACATGGAGGTCTCCCTCAGAGGAATCCTTTGTGTAAATGTTGAACTTTACCAAAAAAGGTTGAATCATTTTCCAGATTGGTATCCCACTTTGAATTTCAACCAGTGACAGGGGAGAGTTGTGGCCAGTCCAAAAAGCTCACCGACACGCATGGTTGATTTCATTGTCTTTACCTCTAATAGATGTCATGGTGTCCTTTCACGTGATTCAAATGGCATTTCCTTAAGGACTACTCCGTTGAGCACCTTTTCATACTATTTATATATCATCTTTATTGCAATAACTGGTCAGATCTTTTGACTGAACTTTTTAAAATTAAATTTATTTTTAACTAATACATTAAAAACAAAAAATCATGCACATTTGTGGGGTACCATGTCATGGTTCCATACATATATGCCTTGCACAATGCCTAAGCCTGCCTAAACGTATCTATCTCCTCAAACATTTATCGTTTCTGTGTGGGGATGACTTTCCAAATCCTTTCTTCTAGCTGTTGGAAACAGAAATGTATGTTTTTGTGGGCTGTCTCTTGTCAGCCATTCTGCCGTGTGATGCCCACCCCAGGGCCGCTTCTCCTGTCTAATGGCACTGAGCTTCTGTTGATCACCCTTTCCTGCCCTTCCCTCCTGCCACGCCATGGTCTCTGGTAACCGCCCTCTGTTTGCTACTTCGCAAGCCCGGCTTCGTGATGTTCCACGTACCAGTGAGACCTCACCGCATGCTTAGTCCTGTCTGGCCAATTCCCTTACCATAGCAGTCTCTAGTTCCACCCTTGTTTTCACAAACGACAGGGTTTCATTGCTTTCTTATGGCTGAATGTTATTTTGCTGGATATCTGCACTAGATTTTCTTTGTTAGCTCATCAGCTGGTGGCATGTGGGTGGTTTCTGTTTCTTGGTTGGGGGAAGAGTGCCGAGGGACACATGGGAGGATCAAGCACCCTGCGGGTACCAATCCCATTTCCCCTGACGTCTACCTGGGGCGGATTGCTGGGGTGCGTGGTCTTTCTGTTTTCAGGTTTGGAGACGGCGCTGTACTGTTTTCCACAATGGCTGTAGTAACTCATGTTCTTATCAACAGCCTGCAAGATGCTCTTCCCCACGCCGACCAGCACTTGTAGCCTTTGATAATGGCCATTCTCACTAGAATGAAGCGACATCTCCTGTGGTTTCAATTTGCAGTTCCCTGATCCTTTGTGTGATGTCCAATGTTTTTCTTACCGCGGGTCGTTTGTGTGCCTTCTTTTGAGCAATGCTCATTTAGGTCTATTGCCCGTTTTTAAAATCTAGCCATTTTTTCCTGTTGATATTTTTTAATTCCCTTGTATGCTCTGGTACCGCCCTCAGTACCAGATGCTCAGTTCACAAGCCCTGTGCATTCTGCAGGTCAACTCTGCACCTGGTGACTGCTTCCTTCCTGGGCAAGAGCACTTCAGCTCCATGGAATGGTGTTTGTCTACTTCAGCTTTGCTTCCTGTGTCTTGGTGTTCTTGTAAAGCCTGTTCCAAGATCCCGAGGCACTTCTCCTGTGTTTCCGTCTGGTGCGCACCTAGCTTCCGTAGTCAGAGCGCTCACATTTAAGTCTTTCACCCACTCTGAGCTAATTTTGTGACTGATAAGAGACAGGGTCTAGTTTCTTCATTCTTTTACACGTGGATACTCAGTTTTCCCAGCATCATTGATTGAGAAGACAGTCCTGTCTCCAGTGCAGGTTCCAAGCGCCCTTGCCGAAAATCAGTTGGCTGTGATTCCTGGGTTTACTTTGGGGGTCTCCCTTCCTTTCCATTGGCCTATGGGACCGTGTAGACCCAGTGCAGTGAGTTCCAGTTACCATGGCTTCTTGATACATTTCCAAGATAGCTTCTTGGCTCAAGATTGCTCTAGTTATTTGGGCTTTTTATAGTTCTGTACAAATCTTAGTGCTTTTTTCTAGTTATATGAAAAATATTATTGGTATTTTGGTGGGAATTGTATTGAATCTATAGATCACTCTGGGTGGTATGAGCATTTTAACAACATTAACTCTTCCCATCCATGAATGCGGGATGCCTTTCCATTTTTTTGTCTTTGATTTCTTTAATCAGTGTTTTATAGTTTTCATCAGAGAGAGCTCTTTCATGTCTTTGGTTAAAATTATTTTGAGGTATTTTATTTTTGTAGCTAGTGTAAATGAGATTACTTCTTGATTTCTATTTCAGATAATAACCAATTTAGATATATTGGCTTTTAGCAACACTACCAGTTTTTGTGTGTTGATTTTATCTTCGACCATTATACCTAATTTGCTCAGTTTTTATCATGGAGATGCTGAATTTTATCAAATACTTTTTCTATTAAGATGATCATGTGGGTTTTCCCTTCATTCTGATGATGTGTTTTGTAACATTTTTGACTTACATAAGTTGAACCAGCTTCATATCCCTGGGGTGAGTCCCATCTGATCATGGATAATAATGTTTTAAATGTTCTGTTGGATTTGGTTTGCTAGTATTCAATTGATAGTTTCGCATTTCTGTTCATCAAACATGTTGGCCTGTAGCTTCCTTTCTATATTGTGTCCTTGTCTGGTTCTGGTATCAGAACACATTCTTGTAGAATGTGCTGGAGAGAGTTCCCCAAGTTTCAATTTTCTGGAATAATTTGAAAAGAATTGGTGCCTTGTAAATGTTTGGTAGAATTCAACAGTGAAGTCATCTGACATGGGGCTCCTCCTTGAATGAAGATTTTTTAATTACGTATTCAACGTCATTATCATGGATGGTCCTTTCAGGACCTTCATAGTTCACTCTTGGTAAGGCATATGTGTTCAGGAATTTGTTCTTTTTCCCAAAGCTATCCATTTTTTTTTTTTTTTTGCCCATTCATGTGGGTTCTTTTTTAATAGATTTCAATTCAAATTTTGTCTTCCAACAAAAACAACTTTACTAAGCCTACAAAGTATACGTTGGTGTGTTTTAAATGCCTGTGAAATTAAGAGGAAAAGAAACTACTAGAATAGATTGTTTTGTACATTTGTTATGAGTACATATTAAATGAAGCAGTGACCAACACAACACAGTGGTTTCACTAAAAGTAATTTATATCAAAGGGATCTAATTTTCTTTCTTCTAAAAAATTGATTTAATTGCGCTTTAGAGTAATTCACTGGATATATTTTTTCATATTTGTGAGAAATGGAGAATGTGAATTATCACACTGAATTTTATTTTGCTTAAAAATCTTTACCCTCTAATATTGGCTTTTTAGTCTGTCAACTTGGAGGTACATTCTTAGTTGGGTATAATTTAATCACTGATAGTATTCAAATTAAGTCACCAAGAATTTATTAAGTCAAGGAGAATTTCAGATCGGACTGAGCATGATAATGCAGGGAAGTCCTAGGCAGAATAAACCCAGATGTTGGGATACAGTTTTGCATCTTCCCCTTCAAAGGCCATAGAAGGACCGTGGGGCGTATGGGGCACAGCAGCGGCGCTCACCCGCACAGCTTCTCAGGGCATATCCTCCCCTGATCCCTACACGTTCTCCTTGTCTCCTCCAGCCTCCATGTCCTGTGGCGATTCCCTCAGGGCAAAGGCCACAGAAAGCTCATCCATGGATCTCACTGGGTAACTGTGAACATACACTGATTCTCACCTCGTTTGCAGTCCATAAAAATGGAACATACATTTTGACAGGCATCGGGGTGCCTCTTGATTTCACTGGAAATTTTCTTCTTATCTGAGATGTTTATTGAAACACAATGCTTTAATTTCTTGAGGCAATGCCGTATTTTGCATTAGCAGAACCACACAGGTCTTAATTCAAGAGCAGAATGTGAGAAAAATAAGTTGTCCTTTGGAAGGTGACCTGACGTTCCTGACTCTTCAGTTTGCAAGGGCAGCCACGCTGACGGAAGCTGATGAGAGGTGACCAGGGGCGACGAGAGGCGGTGCCACTTCTGCCTGGGTGCGCCCGAGCCCTTCCTCTGCCGGCACAGTGCTCTCTCCGTGGGGTCTGGGGGAGGAGAAAGTTGTGGAAGCAGAGTCTCTGCGCCCAAGGGGCTTCTTGCAGCTCCCGTGTGGACACCCAACCTGGATTCTTCCAAGTCAGTGGTCCCCAGTCAGGGGTGGCTTTGCCCCCGGGAGTCACATGGTAATGTGACACACACTTTAGACTGTCATGATTCGGTGGGAGCTACTGGCTTCTAGTGTGTACAGACAGCTTGGGGTGCTGCAGAACTTCCTACCACGCGTGAGATGTCTCTGATGGCTTGCTTGTCCCTCCAGGAGGAACTGCAGGGATGTGAGCCAAGAGTCTCAGACCAGGGGAGGCAGCCCGTGTGGGGGAGGCCAGAGCTCTCCTGAGGGCTGGTCCGTACACCAGACGCCAGAAGGAAAGTCGGCGACACCACAAACCATAATGTTGGTGCAGACAACACGGATGTGGCTGTGCATCCTGTTCCAGGCCCCATGTACAAAATTACCTTATTAACCAGCAGAGGAACTCAGTTCGCAGGAGTGGCCAAGGGTCAGCCTGCCAGCAGACCCTCCTGCAGAGATGTGAGGCCTTCCTGTGCGCTGCGGTTGTCAAACCCTTCCGCGCCCTCTGCGTACCCCTGACACTTCTCAGGGAGGTCTTTTTTTTTTTTTTAACTTAAATCTGATTTTGTTATTACTCCATACAACCAAGAGCCAAGAACTGACTCATATGTAATTTAAACACGGCCACTTTTAGTTTTTGCATTGATTGTGTGAGTGTGTGCGCTTTCAGGCCACCATCTTTACCATTTCCTTTAGAAGCAGGCTTCTCGAAGACTCCATTGGAGACCACACCTGACTCCATGGGGAAGCGTGACTGTAAAAAATAATATTCTAAATATTTTCTTTCTCTTTTTAGTGGATCTATAGACCCAGGTTACGTGCACAAACGCTTCTCATAGTCCTGGTTTAGACCTTTGTTGGTAAATAGCCTGGGTCTCGAGTGAGCTCAGCTCCACCTCTCATGATGTCGTGCGTGGCGGGCACTGTGCAGTCCAGGGTTGTGTCTGGGGACAATCTTCTTCTCCTGTGTATGAAGTAACAATAGCTCACACACATTTAAAAGACATCCTGATCTCTTGGGAAGCAACATTACCACTCGGAACAATGCCAGCGCTCAGTGTGAGCCGCTGCAGGCGACGGGGTGCATTCGGCTTAATTATCTGACTCTCTCACCCACGACGTTCTTCTCTCGTTGAAAGTGATTGAAAACAATAAGGAGGAATCGGCTTTAGAGTACTCTGTTTTTCTTTTCTGAGTTTGAAAGTAATGCAGATTTATTGAAAATGTAACAAGACAATAAAATATAAAGGTTATAATAAAATCATCCGTGATTCCTTGTTCAGAGGGCGGTGCTGGTGACCCTTGGTGGGTGTGACCACATGCGCTCTGCAGGAGCACGAACGAGGCGCATGCCACCCACACGCCAGGCAGCGGCTCCCAGCCAACGACCGCGCTGGGCCACACGATGGTACTGGAGTGCCTTGCTGGCCGGCTAGAGGGACTCAGGTGTGCAAGTGTACCTTGTGACCTCGTGACGTCCAAACAACGTGTGTGCTTCCTGGAAAGTCTCCCTGGGAGTGTGTGCGACACCGCGTGTGTGCGTGGGAACAGTCATAATCCCTCGCTGCAGCTTGGTGGGTCAGCCGTGCGGTGCCCGCGGACGTTCCCCCGTGGACCTGTGTTCTGTGGACACCAGGCCAACAGGAAGTGCTCCGGTTCATGGTTGAGGCACAGGGAATGCTGTGGGCTCCCGCCCGGGCTGGGCCCCAGCAGAGCCTCGGCCAGCGGAGGCCGGGCCGTTGCCGTTCTTCATGGCGCCGGACGCTGCAGGGATCACATCACGCTCACACGTGGTTCCCCTCGAGACCGAGTCTCCTGGGAAGGGTTTCTGGACGGCAGGGTGAGCTCACTTTTCAGAAATGGAAACCCGTGGCCAGGCCTCCTCCCTGCTGCTTGTTCCCGACCTCACCCTGGGGACCCGCTGCCTCGGAACCCATCTTAGCCAGCAGGATGGTAAGCATCACACGGGCGTGGTGTTCCTGGGTGGTTTTCATTGTCATTAAAATGACGGATCAGTAGGGAAAATGCTTAAATAAGTGCTCATCATTGGCTTGTTTTTCTTTTTCTAAATCTAGATGTCCACCTCTTCAAGTTAACCAAGTAACCTGAGGGGGGACACAAAGAAAACTGTCCATTTTTTATTAGAGAATTATATGCAGTATTTGGGTTCCTTTTGACACAACTATACGAGCGAGGAATTCGAGTTCAATCCCCACTCCCCACTTTCCTCCTCTGCCCTACTGTCTCCCTTTCGCTCCTTTATTTACGTATTACTCTTCTGGTGCTTTCTACGTAGACACACGGGTGGAATTCCCTTGGTGCGTTTGCGTATGTATGTGACATGATTCTGTTGGGCGCGCTCCTTATTCTCCCCCTTCTCGCCCCCTCCCCTCCTCTCCTACTCACTGGTCCCCCTGTATCTTTATGAGCCCCCATCCCCTTCCCCCTGCCTTCCTTCCCTCATTTTGCTCTGGCTTCCACAAGAGACAACATTCCACCCTTGACTCTGAGTCTGGCTTATTTGACTTGGCATGATGTTCTCCATGTCCATCCGTTTACCAGCATATGCCAGGATTCCATCCTTCTTCATGGCCGAGTAAAATTCCTTTGTGTGTGCGCCACGTTCTCTTCATCCGTTCATCTCTCGACGGGCACCTGGGTTGATTCCACAATTTGGTCATCGTGAACTGTGTGCTGTGAACACTGAAGTGGCTGTATTGCTGTGGTATTCTGATTTTAGATCTTCTGGAGGAATACCAAGGAGTGGGATAGCTGGGTCACATGCTGGTTCCACTCCTAGTTTAATAAAACTGTTCTTGACCCTAAATAAACCCTCGCATTGTTCAGCAGTGTAGCTTGCCAGACTTCCCGAGCGGAGTTTGTTACTCCCACCGTCTCGTGGCCAGGCCCCTGAGGCCTCACCAGGACCGGGTCTGCTAGGGCTGAGGTGGGATCTGTTGATAGGGGTCTTCCAGGGTCTGTGACTCCCAGGGAGGTTGGGTGTGTGTGTGTTCCTCTGGGCAGGACTGATTTTGAGAACATCTTTCTTCATGTGCAGGGGAAATGATTTGGTCCCCAGATTTTGATTATCTCATACTTATTCCTTTTCTAATTACCCCATATTTGTTCAATACAAGATAATAAATCTGACAAACAATCAGAGCATGGGCACCTAGTGATGTGCTTCATTTTAATTGGTTTGCCTGTTTTTTCCTTCTCTGCTAAATTATAGCCCATCAGTGTGAGATTCCCTGTGGCGAGCAGCTAATAATATGCCCAGGTGCAGCTGATTCTGCTTCCTAAAGAAGAAATAATAGCTGCAGACCCCCAAACATGAAGCGGGAATGAGGGCCATAATCCATCTTCTCAGCAGGGCTGCTTGCCAGGGTGAGGTTGACATCCGGATCACTATTCCAACGGTTTTCCTCAAGAAAAAATGTGATTGCAATTAATTTGCATCCCATGGATGAATTAAAAACTGTGGCCTTCATGGGTGCATGTAGGGCATTCTTAGAAGTGTCTAAAAAAAATCTATTGTTTACATTGACTTTAGATTTCACCATAAAAACCTTTAAGAACTAGGAACGTAAAACCACGATAGATGGATACTAATGAAAACATCACTGTGAAAAGATCCAACTAAATAAAACGCCACTGCATCTTTATCCACAATGGCGCTAGGGAATGACTTTGCTTCCGTGGGCAAACCTGGGACAGAGTTACCAAATGGGATGTTAGTTTGGGGGCCCTTTCTCTCTTATCACTGTGCCATTAATAATATGTGTTACCAAGCGAAAACACTTGAATGGTTTTTAATTTGCTACCATAAGGTGGAGTGCATGCTTACATTTTGTTCTAAAATACTCTGGTCGTTTCTGAAGCCGCTTGGCTACAATGTGGAGTTTCAGATGGCTCATGGGATCTTCATCTTCAAGCACGCTCATCTGTGTGTCGTTCCCATGGCCGAGTGACCACAGGCCCTCTTCAGATCCCTGAAAACATGGGAAAAGTAGCAAAGGAAGAGAACCACAGATCCCTGTCTCCAATCTGTAACATGGTAAGAAAACTGGTGGAGAAAGCAAACATGAAGACAACTGCCCATGTCGCTGAACTTCACCCTCCTTCCAAGGCAGCGAGGGTCTTTGGGCCGCCGCCTCATGTCTTCGCTCCAGCTGCTTCTCTGCCATGCTCTTTGCTTAGCTGCTCTTCCCACTGTCTCCATTCACTCTATGTCCGTCTCCACAGCTCAGCCAAAGGGATCATCAAGACTGTTGCAGTAGCCTGTGGTTGTATAACAATCACCCCCTTAAAATGACTGCCCCTTACTTTGTCCACGAACGTGAGCCTAGAGCCGGACTTTTGTGGAGCAACTCACTTCCGCTCTGGGTGCTACGAGTGTGGAAGTCAACCAGGCTCTCTCCTTTGTTGTTGCGGGGCCCAGGCTGACTTGCTGACTTGGGGGTTTGTAGAAGGTGCTATTACTCATGGCTGACATCTGTCTCCCTCCCGCTCACTCCCATGTGTTCTCTCAACATGGACGCTCTCGCGTGATGCTCTTTCTGTAGTCAGATTTCTCACAGGTGGCTCAGGGCTCCTTGTGGAACACAGTTCCCAAAGACCAGGGTGGACTCTAAGGCTCCTTATGACTGACCTTAGAAAGCCCAGAATCTCACCTCCAACAGAATTCTTGGTGAAGCAAGTATGCAAAACCATTGTCTTGTGCACACCCTGGTTGGGACAGGGCAGTTGGGTAGGTTGCAGACAGAACAAAGAAAGTGCTCAGAGAGGGAGCGCCCAGGGAGGCATGTGGCCTACTGCAGAAAGCTACAAGACAGCAGCGACTGCTCTGAGAAGAGGTGGTGGCAACAACTGACAGGTAGCACCTCCATGCCTCACTGTGCTTGGTCACATAGTGCCTCCTGTCCCTCATGACCATTTGTCCAGTGGTAGCCAACTGGACAAGTGCATTGCCCTCAGTTTCGTGCCCGTCCCCATGTAGAGAGGGGTTTCATATCTCAGGCTTCAGGGGCAGTGTCCAGCCTGCCTGTCTGACCAGCGTCCCGAGGAGCAAGTGTACCTGCACACATGCAAGGAGGTAGTGTCCTCAGATCCCACGCACCTGTCCCGGACCCAGCGTGCACAGGAGAAGGCCAGTCTCCTGCAAGACCATGTGTGTCTGGGCATTCCAGCCTGGCTTGCTGTCCTTGTGCTCTTAGCTTGGCGAGGTTTTGGGGAAGAGAAAGGGGCACTCAGGACATGGTGTCTTATTGTCTCCCTCTGCTTGTGATTCAAATTCAAAGAGAAAGAAATTGGATTTCAATGCTCAATGAGGGGACTAGCAAAGAATGTTCAGTCACCTTTAATTTCTCACAGAACTTTGGGTACTCCATCCCGTGCTGTGCGTCGTGGGGACGTCTGCTGTTGGACGTGGAGCTGTTATCTGTTTCCACCAGTGCGTAGGACTGCCGTGATCATCTTTTATCAGACCTAAGTGCACACGCCACGTTCCCTCAAGATGGTGGCTTCTCGGTAGACTCTCCCAACCAAAGGGTGCACTTACTCCGCAGACAACTGACCCTCAGGGCCAGTCATGGGCCACCAGGCAGCCTGTCCCAGGTTTCACACTGTGCCCACTCAACAGCCACCAATCCTGGCAGTTGGGATTTTAAAAACCCACAGTGGGTCAGTGGGTTGTCTTGTCCTCCAGCTCAACATCTTCAAAGGCTGCCTGTTGCTTTACGTATAAAGCCTAACACTGGCCACATACCCCGCGAGTTCCTGCTGGAACCCACGGTGGGCGCTCTGGACTCTGCTCTCTGCATCTCAGATCCCAACCACCCTCTCTTCCTCCCTCTCCCTGGTCTCACCCCCAACACGCTCTCCTCTGGGCCTTGTCCAGCTACCCCCACCGTCTTGCAGGGTGCTGAACCTTCGCTGGCCCCTGGGTACATTGGATCTCTCACTGCTTGCTTAGCATCCAGCACTATCAAGTAATCACTCAGGAGATTCAGAGATTGCCCGCCTCTGGAGCGTGACAGGCCAAGAAGGTAGGGGCGTTGCCTATGGTTCAATGCCATTCACACAGCATCCAAAATAGCGTCCCGCACACAGTGGGCACTTAATAAATACACAAAATGAGTCAGTACCACGTTAGTCCACCCCAGGAAAGAGCACTTATTTGATACCAGTTCTGGGGAAGAGCAGACTTGGAGGTGTTTGAGCTGCACCATTGGTCAGATCGTCACTGGTCAGGTGCAGTACCAGGCACTTAAACTGTGGCCAGGTGAGCTGAGCTTCCAGCAAGTGTGAAATTCACAGCCAACTTCAAAGGCAGGACTTGGCAGAGAGTGTAAAGTCTCATCACATTTTATTTGGGTTACATGTCAAAATGATACTGGGGTGATGGACTACAATATTAAGATTAATTTCACCTGTTTTGATTTACATTTCTAACGGGACTTTTTGAAAATTTAAGATTATCTATGTGGCTCTCGTCTGTGGTCATATCATATTTCTATTGGACCGTGGTGTTCTAGGGTAGAATATGCATGTGGACACATTTCCAACTCTCTCATTCCTTCAAAGGTTTGCAGTGGACATATCAAAGGTCCTCAGAATTCCTGCATCGAAACAGCTGTTAACTTGAAGCTGGTGCTCTGAAGCTGAGTAGACCAGATGTGGAATCCACTCTTTCTAATACCCTGTATAGTCACCCTCCATGAAACACAAAAAGGGAATATGGTGGCCACCATAATGCCCAACCCTGGGGTCAGGGACATGTTCACATAGTGCTGGAGCTTAGAAGTGGAGCCTATTGGAGTGCTTTCCTATAGGGTGTGGAGTTGAAATCAGGAGACAGAAGAGAAACACCAGATGCAAATATTGTTAGGAGAATTGTAAAACTGCAAACACAAGTCACATAAAATCCTCATGTTCCCACAGTGACCAGGAAGACAAAGGCACCCAGAGGTGGACAGACCCTCACCAGCCCAGGATTATGGGCAGGCTGCACAGGGCTCTTTATAGAGACCTGGGCATTTCTTGGTTTGATTTACTTCTCTAGGTTGTTTAGTTTGCTGAAGAGGCAAACCTAAGTTAGCATAGGGCTTCCCACATCTGATGCTGGTGGAGATGGGGCCGCAGGGAAGGAGTGGAGACTTGGATCCTCAGAACCTCCTTTGGCCTGCAGTGCCCTGGGAATGGCTGCCAGGAACGTGGGCATTCATTCCTTCTGCCATGAACTGGGGGTGTATTCCCATTGGGCATTTTGAATTTTGCACTAGATAGGGAAACACGAGCGATTTAATCGTCACAGAATCCCCAGGATGTCCACACGACACTGATATCCTGAGATTTTTGTTTCAGAGGCTTGACCCCCATCAAACACATCTGTAGCCCTTGCTGGCTGGGAGGAAGTCCACCTCCCCACGAGGCAGAGTCCCTGCCTCTGGGAAGGAACTGCTCATGCACGGTGACCTCTTTGCTGGGCTGATAGCAGTAGGGTCCTCTGGACCTAAGAACCAGCATGCTAAGAATTCCAGCCAGAGCCTTGGTGGTCTCGCCACCTTCTGCTTATGCTGGGCCAGCATCTCAGGCTGGGCCAGCTGTGCCCTTGGCCAAAGGCAGTGCTGGGCTCCTTCCTCTTCCAGTTCCCTCCCAGTCTGTCACCCCCCCTCCCTAGTGAGCGCTTCCCAAGGTCATCTTCACCCCTTCCCGGCTGCAGGGCCCTGGGCATGCTGTGCCCCCACCAGCCTCCCTCCTCCGGCTGCGGGTGACCTGCCTCCCCACTGTGCGACACCACTTTGAGTCATTCCTCACAGAGCAGAGACACCAAGCGTCACCTCCAGGCCTGAATCTTAATGGCCGTCCCTGTAATAAATCACAGATGACCCTAGCCCAAGAATCATCACACATGAGGAGAAAGAAAGCCAGGCAGAACATAATAAAAAGGTAGTAATTGATAACTAACCAGGTGTTCTACCTCGCTTCAGTGTAAATTTTATGGCAACAATTTGGTTTAATTGCTTCTCTGGCGTTGAAATTTCCATATGATGTGCACATTTTAACTCGTTCTAGACCCAGCTGCAAAAGCCCACAAAACACTGATTTAAAACTCTGAAGCAGTTCATTCTGTTCGAATCAATTCATACAAAAAGAGCAGGAAATGCACAGAGGGTCTGAACCAGGGTCAGCGCCTCATCTGATAACCTCACCTGCTTTTCTTACAGCCAAGCCTGCTGTATCATCTAAGAGAACTACACATTTTTTTTAATAAGTGAAATTATTATTTAAATGTCCCCCCCCAAAATAAGTCTGTGTTCTCAGATTGTGTCTCATTAAATATTCTCTGGGGAATTTCGAGTTGTCCTTTTCATGTGATCTTTGATGTTCAATGGGCTTGAAGGGTTTTTCGTGGGAGGATTTGTTGAGAGTACAATACAGGCACCTGTGGGTCACGTGCCAGAGATTCTGCACCATCACACCCGTTTAACTAGGTGATCCTCACTAACAACTGAAACTTATTTGGACACAAAGCAACTGGTTTCTAGGTGCATCTTTGCACTCCAGGTTAGGATATGTGAAGGGACACAGCGCCTCCTGGTATGTGTTGGGGTGGCTCCTTTTGAGTGGCTTTCCTCAGCAGATCTAGCCATTTCTCCCTGCTATTAGCAATTTCACTTGATCAGAGTATGCTGCTGTTCTTTCTAGTTTCAAAACTATTTTTGAAATACCTTTACCTATATCAACTCATGAAAATATTTCTCTGGCATGCCAAAATGGCAACCGCAAAAAATGAAGATGTTCCTGATTTAAGTGGCCCTACTGTGCTCTTGTGCCCTGGGCTGCTATGGAGGTGATGCATACCTGGTGGTACCTGTTCTCTGCATTTTGGGCTGGGCTCTTTCCCTGGCCTGCCCTTCCCTACCTGGGTCGGGGTAGCGAGGTGCAGCTCCCAGGCCACAGTGTGACCAGGAGGGGAAGAGTGTCCCTGCAAGCTGGTGCCTAGCCTGTTGGGTTTGCTCATGCGTTGTGTCCTTAATATCTCCAACTTTGATACATGTATCAAGACAAGACCCCCCTCACAAGTTTGGGAGTGTTTGTAATAAGATAGGATGCCACCAGGTTTTGGGGACAATTCTTTTCCTGCTAGTAAAGGAGCCGAGTTCACTGTGGTTGAGTATATTGTGTGATCAGCCTCTTCCGCTATGCATGGTGTCCTAGAGGCGATGATATTGGTCTTTTGAGGGACTCTGAGTCAAGGGACACAGCAATACTCCTGGATTTCCCTTTCTCGCTCTCCATTCTGTCAGCCCGTGAGCGGTGACCTTGCCCCCTAGGTCCCCACCAGCTTTCCTCTCCATGGAGGACAGCACAGAGGGAGCAAGACCCGTCGTCGGGTTGAGGAGATTCCAACCATTCACTTATTTGCATTTTGCTCCTGGAAAGACTTAGTAGAGCTTGCTAGGAAGCTGAGATCCCTGGAAAGAAAAAACTTGTTTTGTAGGACAATTTGGAATGAAAGAGGAAAGTGAGGCATGGGAAAGCAGCGTCTGCGTAGCTGTGAATCCACTGTGTGCTGCATTCGGCGTAGACTTCCTGTGACTGATTGGAACTATTTATCATGCTGCAATTTCACAGCACAAGCACAATCGTGATTGTTTTATTAGTTCTTTGCTGATTTAGTAAAATATAATTGTGCTCTTTGAAAAAAAAATAATGAAATTGGTTGATTTTAAAAAGGTGCTTGAGAACAGAAGCAGAGGGGCTATTAATACTATCTGTGCAAGGATGTGACTCCTTGGTGGGGTTGAATACAGAGCAGGGAGAGGTTAATTCCATGGCATCTAAGAGGAGCCCTTGATGGAGCTGTGAGCTGACCCAGAAAAGTCACTGGGCAGCTACAGTGCACATCACATGGGACTGTATCTTGCCCAAGTGATCCTGGGCTGAGTCTTTAACCCCTGCGCACCCTCTGGTCAAACTTGGGTTTGGCCTAGATTGGAGGCTAAATCCAACTGAGACCCAGTGCCAGCCAGCGAGGGTACTTGTGTTTGGTTTATTCAATGTTGACCTGCTCAGTGTTTATAATGTGTTTTGAATCACTGCCAACCTTTAATTAAAGGTAATACAAATCTAGAATTTTAGATCCTCTTGAACGACTATCAATCTGGCAAGGCAGACTCCTCACCCCTCCCCACAGCTACTGGCAGTGGCTCAAGTCCTCTAGGCTCAGAGCACCTCTGTCCCCACCACTTCCTGCGTCCCCAACACAGAGACAAAGAACTGACTGCCATTTGTGTTTACATGTGTGGCTGTTTCCTCACAGACATGCAGAAGCATTGAATGATTTTTTGGTACCTACAGTCTTTCAAAAATAAATATTTGCTTCAAGAAAAATAAAATATATTTTTATGGAAATAAAATGTGTCTTTAACATGTAAACAGATAATTTTTGTTTTGTTTTGTTTTATTCAACTTAGCTCGCGTTTACTAAATCTTAGCCCCTGGAGGTATTTGTTATGCTTTGGATGTGAAGTGTCCTCCAAAGCTCATGATACTGGAGGTTGGTCCTCAATGCAGCAATGTGCGGAGGTGGGGCTTTGGAAAGTGATTGGATAATGAGAGCTCTCACCTTGTGGGTGGAGTAATCCATCAGTAGCTGAATGGACTACTCGAAGATGGTGGAGCCTTTGGAAGATGGTGCCTAGTTGGAGGAAGAGGGTGTTCGGGGATGTTCCTTGGACACGATATCCTGTCCCTGGCCCCTTCCCCTCTATCACTCTGCTTCATGGCTGCCATGAGCTGAGCATTTCTCCTCTACCATGCCTTTCTACCATAATGCTTCTGCCTAACGTCAGGCCCAGGGCAATGGAGCCTGTGACCCTGGACTGAATTCACTGAAACCAGGTGCCCAAATAAGCTTTTCCTCCTTTAAACTATTTTCACCAGGCATTTTGGTCACAGGGATGAAAATCTAACACTGTATTTTGATTTGTGACCTCAGATATGGAGCAGGGATTTCAAACTGGCTCACTGATCAAACTTGACCTGTTTTTGCAAACAAAGTTTTATTGGGACATGACCATGCCATTCACTTGTGTGTTATTGGTGGCTGTTTTCACATTACAAGATTAGACTTGACTAGATACAACAGTTTCTGTGTATCTCTCAAAGTCAAAAATATTTACTGTTTGTTCCTTTAGAAAATAGAAGTTTGCTGACCTTCATTTTCATCAAGGACACACAAAGAACTTGGAAGTTATCACTCATGATGTTTTTCACAACAAGAAAAATAAAAGAGTTGAATTAACAAAATCAATGACTTTCCTGAGATCTAGCAAAGGACTGAGGTCACAGGGCAAACCACCACTGTGAAATCTGAGATGCCAGTCAATACAGAACATGGCAGGCAAGGTCAGGGAGCGGAAACCTGTGGAACCAGTAACCGGTGTGAATGTTTAAGTGGAAAGGTTGAGAATCACTGGAGGCTGAGCGTGGATTGCCTGAGAGTTTAAATGTCCTGGGTGCCCCCATACTTTCCTGATTTACCTTAGGAATCTCACCAGGTTCCCACATGGAAATCAGAGAAAGATGGCCTCCTGTTCTGAACATGGGAAGTGGGGAAGTGCCCATTTGAAAGAAGCCTGGTGCCTTCTCCATACTGAATCCCTACTTCCAAGGAGAACTCCTTTTCAGAGCCGTAGCTGACCTGAGGCAGGGGCAATTAGCCAACTGCAGCCCCCTCTAGTTTTCCTACAGTACATGCAGTGGCGGGGGGTGTGGGGGGGCTTTAAAAACAGAAAACACTTCTGAAGGTCACAGTGCAGAGACTCAGGCATACTAAAACTGAGTCATAAATCATAAGACCAGAAACCTTCCCTTCCTTAGCACCTCGCCACCATATCAACAGGACTCCAACAGGGCACTGTGTTATAACACAGCTGCAGGACACAGGCTCTACCTAAGAAGGAGTTTGTAAGGAAGATAAAGGCAACAGGAGAGTGAAGACTAAGGAAACCAAAGCCTCAGACACTTACAGCTTCAGGACAGTAACCATAAAATAGAGCCCAGAGCCTAGCCAGATAAGCACAAAACTTCACACTCAAAGTCTAATTAAATTATCTCCTAATACCCAATGTATCATGTCTGGTTATCAGAAAAAAAAAAAAATATATATATATATAAAAGAAATGAAAAGCAAGAGAAAACACATATGAAGAGACATAACAAGCATCAAAACTACAATAAGATATGGAAGGAATTTGGGGATTACTGGATAGGGGATTTAAATTATCTATGCTCAATAGGCTGTGGACTGTAATGGAAAGAAGTAGACAGCATGCAGGAGCAGATGATTAAGACAAGTAGTGATGGAAATCTAAGGAAGGATTAAAATGAAATGCTAGAAATGAAAAATAATGTAACAGAAATGAAGAATGCCTTTGATGGGCTCCTTGTAGACTGGACACAGAGAAGAAAGAATCAGTAAACTTAAAGATATCTTAATAGAAATTCTCAATCTGAAATGCAAAATGAAGTTAAGGGGGAAGGGGACAGAAAACCCAAGGACTACGAGACAGTTACAGGAGGCATAAATTTTATACGTATATATAAAAAACAGAAGAAGGTAGGTAGCATACTTCTGAATCTCAGCAAGTTGGGTTGCTGAGGCAGGAGGATTGCAAGATCGAGGTAGGCCTCAGCAATTTAGCAAGGCCCCAAACAACTTAGCAAGACCCTGTCTCAAAATAAAATGTGAAAAGGATTGGGGATGTGGTTCATTGGCAAAAGTCCCCTGTATTCAATGCCAATACCATAAATAAATAAATCACAGGAAAAGGAGGAGGGAAAAAGGCCAGAAGAAAGAAATATTTGAAGTAACAAAAGCTAAGAACTTTCCAAAATTAATGACATACTGAAAAGCACAGACCCAAAAGTCTCAAAGAATAAAAAACCTATGCCTTAGGCATATCATATTCAAACTTCAGAAAGCCAAAGAAAAAAGAAAGTATTGAAAGAAGTCAGAGGAAAAAACACATTACCTGTGTAGAATATGATTCACATTGGACTTTTTGCCATAAACCACATAAGGAAGAGAGTGAAATGAACTATGTAGTATGTTGAAAGGAAAAAAAAAAAAAAAAAGAAACCACCAAAACTACCAACATAGACTTCCATACCCAGTGTAATGATTAAAGGTAAGGAGAACTAATGGCTTTCTCAGATAAAAATTGAGAGAATTTATCACCCATATTGTAAGAAATGTTAAAAATGAAACTGGGATGTGGGTGTGGTTCAGTTGTAGAGACCTTGTCTAGAATGTGCAAGGTCCCAGGTTAGATCCTCAGGATCACAAAAGAAAATAATAATGTTAGAAGAACTTCTTGAGAGAGAAAGAAAATGATGTGTCCATTTCAGGTTTACATAAACTAACCAGAAACATCATAGAAAATTAAAATATGGTAAAATAATATTTGTAAGGAAAAATAGACAAATATACTCTCATAATTAGAGACTTATAATTAGAACAGTCCTCTTTTGATAATGGTCAGAGACAGCAGAAAATCAGTAAGGGTAGTTGACTTATCAGTACCATCAAGCAGGTGTATCTAGTGTGCATCATCCAAAACTTAACACCCATTCTTTCCATATCTGCATGGAATAGTTGCCAAGATTACATTCTTGATCATAAAAGACAGTTTAAAACAGTTAAAATCAAAGAAATCATATAAAATGTAGCCTTAACCCTGATGGAATTAAATAACAGGAAAATAACTAGAAAAATCTTAAATCTTTGGAGAGAGTAAAAACATGCTTCCAAATAACACCTCAGCCAAAGAATATATTTCAACGAAAATTTAAAAAGCATTTTGAACTAAATGAAAACAAAAATGTCACTCATCAAAATATGTGGGATGCAGTGGAAGCTTCAGCAGAGTCATGGCATTGGCCACAGATATTAGATAAGAAGAGCGATCCAAGACCAATGATCCAAGCATCCGCCTGAGGAAGCCAGAAAGAGGGACACTGTGAGCCTAAAGCACATCAAAGAGAATAAAGCGTCAAAGCTAGAACAGGAATCAATTATGTCAGAAGCAGCAAATCAACACAACTAAAATCTGCTGCTTTGAGAAGATCAATAAAGTTGGTAAATCTCTGTATTAGTCAGGCTTCTCCAGGGAAACAAAACCAATAGAATAGATATAATTATAAGAAGAGATTTATTGGACTGACTCACAGAGGCTGAAGATATCCCACAATCATCATCTGTGGGCTGGAGAGCCAGGGAAGTTGGAAGCTGCTCTGCCCAAGAAACCAGAAGCCTCAGTGAAATGGAGCTGACTATGCAGCCTACCTGAGAACCAAGACTTCAGTCCCTGCACCCTCAGCCTCTGATGCAAGGCCGTGGTTCAAAGACTTCAGAGTCTGATGTCTGATGTCCAAGGGTGGCAGCAACCAAAAACCATACCAGCTTGGGAAGGGAGAGAGCAAACTTTCTCCTCTTTCCCCTGTTTTGTTTCTTCCAGGTCCTCAACCTCTTGGATAGTGCTGCCCACCTGCAGAGTGGGCCTTCCCACTCAGTTTTCTGACCCACAAATCTCTGAGAAAGCACCCTCGCAGACACTCCTAGAAGCACTCCTTGGCAATTCTTGGGGTATCCCCCAATCTAGTCAGGTTGATATCTAAAATTAACCATCACAATGTCTAGCCATGACATCAAGAAAAGGGAGAGAAGGCACAAATCCCAAATATCAGAAATGAAAGAGGGGTCATCACTAATGATCTCATGGATGTTAAAGGGATAAAAATTAAAAATATAATACAGTTATAAACAACCCTATGCCCATAAATTTAATAACTTAGATGAAATCAACTTTTTCAAACTAACTACTCATTTAGATTAATACCTAAATATTTTCTCTCTCTCTCTCTCCCTCCCTCCCTTCCTTCCTTCCCTTCTCTCTCTTTATTTCTTTCTTTCTGCAAATGGAAATGGTATTGTGCTTTTAATTTCAAATCCCTTTTTTATTGCTGCTTATGGCAAAGTGACTGAATTGTGTATAGTAACTTTATATTCTGCAATCTGCTCTAATTGCTATTCTAGAGGAGTTTTCATTGATTATTTCTGCTTTGAGGATCTACATGAGGAAAATGACAAAACTGATGAAATAAATAAAAAATCAACATTAAATGGAAGGTATCCTATGTTCATGAATATGAAGACTCAATATTTTTAAGATGTCAGTTCTTCCCAACTTAATCTATGGATTCAGTGAAATCCCAATCAGAATCTTAGCATATTAGTTTTTGCATATCACCAGGCTGATTCTAAATTTATATAGAAAGACAAAAGATATAGGACCCAAATATATCCTATAGAAGAAAAATGATTGGGAGACTGAGATTATCTGACTTTAAGATGTTCAGTGACTTGATAGTATGGAATTGTTAGAAGACTAGAGAAATAGATTGAGGGAAGAGGGTAAGGAGCTTAGAAACAGATCCACACAGATAAATTCAACTCAGTTTTACAAAGGAGCAAAGGTGATTCAAAAGAAAAGTATACTATTCTATGCACAAAAATTTATCTACACACAAAATTTAATAGAAATTTCACCAAATATAACATGGATCATAGAGCAATATGTGAAATGCAAAACTTTACAACTTCTAGAGGATAAAATTGGAGAAAATCTAGGTGACTGTGCTTTGATTGTGACATTATAGATACATCCACAAAACACCATCCATGAAGGGCATATTTAGTAGTTGTTCTGAATGTTCATGTCTTCCCAAAATCCATGTTAAAATATACTTAGCAATGTGATGTTATTAGAAGGTGGAACCTTAATGAGACAATTAGATCATAAGGCAGAGCCCTTATAAATGGGATTAGTGCCCTTGAAAAGAGGCCCATAAAGCTATCTTGTCCCATCATGTGAGGAAACAGCAGATGACACTATAAACCAGAAAGTGGGCACCCACAAGACTGGATCTTCTGGTTCCTTGATCTTTTACTTATCACTCTAAAGAAATGTGACAAATAATATTCTCTTGTTTCTAAGCTACCCAGTGCATTGCATTTTCTTATGGCAGCTCAAACAGACTAAGACAGTTGGATGTCATTAAAATTGAAAACTTCTGCTCTACTAAAGACACTGTTAAGAACCACAGATTGCAAGGAGATCTTTTTCAAATACATATCTGAAAAAGACATGTACACAAAACATGCAAAGAACCTTACAAATCAACAAGAGGAGAATAAGTGATCTCTTTTAAAAAGTGGGGAAAAGATTTGAACCCATAGTTTACAGAAGAGGGTAGACAGACAGCAAGAGAACTTGTGAACATTCTCACATCACCTGAAAGTAGGGAATGAATGTTTTCAAATGGATTGAAAACTTATGTTCACACAAAAACCTGTACAAGAACATCAATAGAACCTTTATTCATTCAGGCCAAACACGGGAAGCAATCAAGATTTCCTTTAATAAGCCAATGGGCAAGCTCACCATGTACATCCACATGATGAATGGTTCGGCCAGAAGAGATGTGCTGTCAAGCTGCTGAATGACGTGGAGGAAGCTTCGATGCACTTTGCTAATGAAGAAAGACAGTCTAAAACAATCATAAATTCTATTGTAATCAGCTTTTTCACTTCTGTGACCAAAGACCTGATAAGAACAATTTTGGAAAAGGAAAAGTTGATTTGAGGCTCATGGTTTCAGAGGTCTCAGTCCATACATTCATTCCTCAGAGCTCAAGGTTAGGCAGAACATCACAGCAGAAGAGTGTGGTGGAGGAAAGAGGCTCAGTACATGACCCTGAAGCAGAGAACTGCTCAGCAAGGACCAAATGTAAACCCCCAAGGCAAGTCCCAGGGACACACCTCCTCCAGCCACACCCTACTTGCCTTCAGCTGCCACCCAGTAAATTCCTATCAGTGGAATAGGGCACTGATCGGGTTAAGGCTCTCATAACCCAATCATATCACTGCTAAATTTGCTTACATTGTCTTACACATGAGCTTTTGGGAGCTATCAGATGGAAACCATACAGATTCCTACCGTAGGATTCCAACTATATGCCATTCTGGAAGTGGCAAAATTGTAGAGAAATAGAAAGATCAGAGGGTACCAGGAGTCTGGGGATAGAGGACAGGGAGGGAGAAGCAAGTGAAACATGGGGAATGTTTAGGAGAGTGAAATAGTTCTGACACTAGAATGGTCATGACATTATGCATTTGCAAAACCCACAGAATGTGCAGCGCACAGTGAAGCTTAATGTAAAGCTGGACTTCGGTTAGCGCTGATAAAGAGTCATCAGTTGTAACTCACGACATGAATGGAAGATCTTAACAACAGAGGGGATTGTGGAGGGGAAGCAAGGGGCAGGAACTGGACACTCTTCACTAGCCACTCGGTTCTCCAATAAATCTGAAACTGTTCTGAAGATAGTCAGTTAATGTAAAAAGCAAATTAAAAAAAGAAAATTTTGCTAATCCTCAACTAAAGCCATGGAGTTTTCTGTGCCAAAACTCTGTGCATGCTTAGTACTTCATTTCTATAATTGAGCCAACAGAGGAGACCTTTCATTTGGTTAAAGGCGATTTTTTTTTTCTAAGAAATCAATCTTAAATATAGAATACACAAGGTCATATTGGAAAAGTAGACTATTTAGATTTGCTCTCCATACTATTTACACGTGAGACATTGCGGTGACCTCTAGTCAGACAAAAGCCAGCTTATGCCAGTAGCATTCACAGTAGCTTAGAAATGGCTGCATAAATATATTCCATGTGCTGTGAGTACTTACAATTTATTAAATAAGCACTGCTCGATGAGATTGGGGTTTCTGAAGATGTGATTAATTAGATTGATAAAATGATTAGCATAAAATGCTTTTCAGAGGCTAGAATCCCTCATTAGCTGTGGACTGATGGCTTCGTTTGGGGCCAAGGCCAGTGTGGACGGCGGTGCTGCTGGTGCTGATAACCGCCGTTCTCCCGGCGTCACCTGCCTGCCGCTCGCCCGCGATGCGCTCTGGAGCCCTGGGAGCACCCACGCCTCTGCATATTTATGACACGACCAAGAAATGAGGCACACATGAGCTGTTTTATTTTTCCTCGAGAGTAATTTTCAGCTATGCAACTGTAATGTGAGCCAGGCCTTAAATCACAGGAAAAGCATTATGCTTCCCTTAAAAATTGTCTAAGTAGAATTCAATAGTTTTTCTTAATGTGCATATTGAGTATCACTCAGATTGTTTTGGGGGCTAATGTTCACCATGTTTTCTTGCTGCAGAGAATTTCTGCAATTCTGTTTGGTTTGGTTTTGATTTAATCTCCAAGATATTTACCAGTCAGGCACACAGCCTCTTCCTCTTCCCAGGGTCTCTAGTGCAGATCATGGGCTCCGTGTGCTGCAGAACTCCACACAGACAAGAGCTGCTTCTTTGTATCTGCACAGAATAGGCTCATAACCGCAAAACTCGACCAACTCTTTTGACAAAAAGTAGACTTCAAGGGCTGGCAGGTGGCCTCAGATTGGTCACCTCCTACCCACCTGTGACTGTCAGAATGTTGGCTCTCGTGTGCTGTAAAGGTCGTCATTCTGGTGAAGCAATCTCACATTGGAAAGGAGTCTCAAAACGAGACGGGGTTGCCAGTCTGGTGTATACCCAGCTGCTTTGGCCATTTTCTAGAACGTTGACTCCTCAGGTGGTAGTGACCTCTCTTATGTGTCGATAGGCCAGGAGAGGGTGCTTCCTGCCACCATGTCCCTTGCCCTGGTGTTTGGGCTCTGTGAACCATGGTGGGGAAAGCAGGTCACTCGCTGCTCTCTGCCATGTGTCTGTGCATCTAAAGGAAAACCGAGGCCAGCCAAGGGATCCAAACTAGGATGGGCACAGACACACACACAGAGAAGAGGCCAAGCATGCTGGCATCGTGTATCCAGTTAGCAACAGGGACGACATCAGGGCCAGGAACCCCATGCCATCCACATCCTAAGCTTTATTTTGTCTAGTTATGTTTGGATCCTAGGATGTTGTAGTATCGCAACCAGCTAAAGTCCTCCCTCCCTCCCTCCCTCTCTCCCTCCCTCCCTCTCTCCCTCCCACCCTTTAAGTGCTCTGCTGTCAGAAGATGTCTTCCAGTATAGTATTTGGAAACAGTATTTGGACATGATTCTCTTATCAGTTGAAATCTAAGTGTGTGGTTGAATTTTCCCTTATCTTCGCTGTCGTTGAGTGTTCTGACTTCTAACCAAGTTAGCAGAGGAGGCAATGCATTAAACATGAGGCTGACCCAATAAGCAAGGCATGGAAACCATTCCTCTCCGAGAGAGGGGCTAAAGGAATTATTTTATAAGACGCTCCAGTCAGAATTATCCTTTCTATGGATTAAGTGGAAGTGAATTGATCACACTTTTTTTTTATTTCAAACTGTTTTTTAGTCAATGTATATCACCCTTCTAAGGTCAATAAATAAATAAGCATGCACACCTGTATGTCTGTGGTGATTTCGATATTTTTGACAACTCATTCTATTTTGAATAACCTTATTCCAAATATATCAAGATAATGATGTGTCACTGTTTTAAAATTGTTTTCAGTCAAGTCAGGGGTCCAACAGCAAGGACAGAAGTTCATACATACTTGTTAACATATTCAGACTACCCCCACCCCCCAAAAAAAAGAAACCTAAAGAAAGTTCTGAGGGGACAAAGAAAAAGATAAAAGAAATGACTCTGGTTATATATGGGGTTATAGTTTAGAGATGAGGTGTCCCCCAAAAGCTCATGTGTGAGACAATGAAGAACGTTCAGAGGTGAAACCATCAGATCATGAGAGGAATAAGCTGATCATTGCATTAACCCACTGATGTGGATTCACGGGGTGGTGATCCGGGCAGGTAGTGGTGGAAGGAGGCTACTGGAGGGTGTTTGGGGGTAATATTTTGTCCCTGGTGAGCAGAGCTCTCTCTGTGCTTCCTGGCTGCCGTGTTCCAGCTGCTCTCCCGCACCGTGAGGTCCTGCCTCACCTCAGGCCCAGAGGGTGGAGTTGCCCTCCCAGGTATCTGCTTAGCCACTCCTTAGTACAGAGAAGGCAAATGGCAGCCTTCCATCCCTGTGCCATCCACCTCCACGTACCTGCCGTGGGCCAAGCGTTGCTTCAGCTCTGTTTTGAGAAGAGGCATTTCTGGCACACACCACCATTAGGAAAACCTAGAGTGGACTGATGGGTGGAAGAAAGGGAGACGGGATTGCCGAGGAAGACGGGGACACCGAGGCACAAGGTGTCACCAAAGCCGGGGGGATGGCAGAAGGTGCACCAGTAATGTGAGTGACCGCCCATCCCATGGTGTCCTCACCAGAAGGCAGAAAGGACAGGGGGCAGGACACATTCCAAGTGCCCGCCCTACAGCACGTGGGTCCCCTCCGCGGGGACCGGGTGCCATCCTGCCATGCAGCCCTCTCCCCTGAGTGGCACCGGCGTGATGCCATTGGTTCTCAATCGGCGGGTCCCTTGCTGTGCCCACAGCGTCGAGGGCACGCAGCCCAGTTGTTATGATGTGCGGTGCCCGTTGGTGGCCGCCTGCCCCAGCACCCTCTGTAAGTCACCACCCCAGGTTATCACGGGGGCTGCTGCTGCTTGCCTCCTGCTCTTTGCAGCCACTGTGCGAGCTAATGGCCTTAAGAAGTTATTTTGTCTGATACTCATAATAATCTTACCAGATGGTCATCTTTTTATTTTTTTCAGTTTATAAAAATAAGACCCAAAGAATGTGAGCGCCTGCCCAAGGTCACCCTCCTGTTAGGGCAGGCCAGGCTTGCTCCCCACGTGAGCTGCCTACAGCCTGAAGCTCCAGCACCGTGGGCCACAGCATCACGCTGTGAAGCGAATATGTGGGTCACCTTCCAGGGGACCTCTGCAGACACTGCCAGGCTCTGCTGCACGGAGCACTCTTGCTCCAAATCCAGCCTTGGTTAATATTCCCCTGCTTTTGCCTTTTAGAGGGTCACCCTTTCTCGACTTTGGGGTAATTTGGGAGGCAGAAGTGTCTTGCCATTGGCTTTCTAGAAGCAAATCATTCTCCACAATTTTCAATGTGATGGGAACTGAGTCAAATTGAAGATGGATTTGTGAGAAGTAGAATTTGTATCAAGTAGTACAATATGTAAATTGACCTAAGTGAGTTTATGGAAAAAACACACACCAAACACTGTCACATTGTTTAACCTGTGTTTGTCGGAGCAGATCTACAATTCCATTTTGGAAAATTAAATTCAGTAGAACATATTTGCAGATCATTACCATCTGTTAGTGGCTTTTTGAATTTGAGTCTGACTTACCTATGGGCAGCAGAAATGGGTCACTTGGAAATTCAACCTTCGAGTCAAGCGTTTAAAGGTGCCAAATGACTCAGAGAGCTCTAGCTGGGCGTCGGAGCTCAGAATAGTAAAATGATAACAAGGAACTCTCAGGGACGTGGGGCAACGGCCAGGCCAGTCCAGCAAGTTAAAGAAGGGCAAGCCCTCGGCCGCCAGAGTCCACGGAGCCCAGGGAGCCCCAGCAGCCGGCTCCTGGTGCGCTCCTCTCCATTCCTGTCTCTCGCGTGAGCTGGGTGCTGCGCCCAGTCCTGCTCCTGTCCCTGCACGTGCCTGTGGGTGAGCCATGCTGGTTGTCACTCCTGTTCTAGAAGTGCCAGAAGGCCAACCAGCAGCACTTCCCCTGTGGACGGCCGTGTCCATGCTGTCAGCTCGGACGAGGGTCCTCGTGCTGGCTCTGCTTTTCACTGATCAGCAGCACAATCCTGATCAGTCGGCATTTTCTCCTCCCAGAGACATAAAACTGATGGTTTCCGATGATTGCAAGTGAGTCCACAGCGTTGAGACAGTCAGGAGAAGGCGGATGGGTGGCGGCAAGAGCCTAGAGGTTTGAGCTTTATTCCATGGGCCAATGATTCCAAGAATCATTAACACCAGAGACGTTACAAGATAAAATCCCCCCTTTTTTTGTGAAGCCCCAATCTATTAAACATGTGCCCTGACTCACAGATACTCAGTGGGGTTTAAGAGACCAGGCTTCCCGGCATGTCAGGCCTCAGTTTGGGACAGAAAACGCTTTCAGTCCTAATTTGAAGCGCAGGTCAGGAACTGTTTCTGTTCTTCAAACATTTAATTAGTCAAGGGTATTTTGCTGATTTCCAAACCTTGCTTCAGTTTCGTCACCAACGCCATCTCTACGGGTCCTTCATCCAAGGAATGTTTCTTGAGTGTTTTGAGGAGTTGTTATGAGATCCTTTAGGGACTGGGGACAGCAAAAAGTAAGAATGAGATGGAGCTTACGCTCTGCGAGAGGGAAAGATAATAAAGCCAAGTCACAGGGTGCTGTGAGGTGGCGAAGGAGCCAGCCCCCAGGCTGTGGCAGCCAGGCCCTGGGGTGCAGACGCTCAGGAGCCTTCTCCCCGGCCCCTGGGACAGAGGCATTTTAGACAGGGCGGAAGAAGCCAGACGGAAGGAGCCGCCTCGGCAGCCCACGTGGTCAGGGAGGGCAGAGAGGAAGGTGGGCTCAGAGGAGCGCGGAGGAGAGGGCGGTTTGCGGGAAGTGGGGCGGACAGGCAGGGAGAAACACATCGAGCCACGGGCCTCGCAAGCCTGCTATAAACCTTTGCCTTTTATTTTAATCACAGCAGGAAGCCATTGTCCAAAACCAACAGCTTGACCTTTCGCTGCCAGTTTGAGTCTCTTCCACTGATTAAAGATGATATTAATATTCACAAGCCCCTGCAACCACGTGATGCTCCAGAGACACTCAGCCAGCGGGGCTTCACTATCACCTGGCAGTTCCTAGGCTTTGGGATGTCCTCACCAGCACCCTGGTGCAGAAGAGCCGGGGACCCCTGCATTCAGGCCGCAGCTGCATTTTAGTGGTTATCCCTGACCTAAAAAACGTGCATATCAGTCAGTTACAAAAAAACAAAATTGCATTGATTGGGGTATTATTGCCACACTGAGTGAGGTAGACCTTGCCCCCAAATGTAGCAGATGCCACAGTTCTGACATGGGCAGGGCATCCATGTGAGCGAGTGCTGGCTGAGCAGGGACCGAGGAAGGCCCTGTCCCTTTCTTGCTGCATATTTCACGGGTGGATCATTGACCTTCTGTGATATGCACGGACCCAACAATCTGACACAGAAAATTGGTACATTTTATAAATCTGGGGCATTTTCTTCCAATATCCTGGGCCTTTCGTGTTGCTAGCCCACATAGAGTATATGATTAAGGGACTGAATGTAGCTCAGTGCACCGGGACTCAGTAGTCGCCACAGTAGCGGTGAACACCTCTCCAGAGGCTCCCAGAGTCTGCGTGAAGGTGTGCTGGTCAGCTCCCACGGTTCCTTCCAAGCCCATCTTAAACGGAACTGTTCCAAGGAGCTTCTGCCCACATATTCTGTCCTGTTGCAGACTTTTCTACTACTGTTCTGGAACGCAAGTTAAACTGGTATTTTCCAACGTTACTTAAGTTGAACATATTTCCCCAAATGGTCAGGGGGATTTTAACAAATGGCATTGTGTGACAAATGGCACCGTGGGCTTAGGTGGCCCTGGGTCACGCAGTGCTCTGCAGCTCGGGAGGCTGGGCTGCTGACCAGTCATCGCTCTGTACACAGGTACTGCTGTGTGTGCTTCAAGACCTTCTGCACCAGAACACAGTTTGATGGTGTGGGTTTTTTTCTTGCTAGCCTTTATCAGATCTAGTTGAGGAAGAGTCTTAGATGATTAATTAAGGTTGATGATAATAGGGAATCTCAAGAGTTTTATTCATTCAACCTGCTAAAACTCTGCTTGAGCTGTTATAAGCTCTGCACTTGCTTTCTTTAATATTTTACAGTTTCTCTTGTTTGTTTATTTATTTTTTGTAATAACCATGTATGGAAACTGGGCTCCAGCTGCGTTATTGAGGCTGTAAGGAGGGGCCTACGCTTCACCAGACTTCTCCTCGTCACCTTCTCCTCTTCCACCTTGAGGATGGCATTGGAAATCCAGGCTCGGGCCAGGCCCACCCTCGGCCAGGTGGATCTGCGCTCAGCTCTGTAGGGCGTGGTGTTCTTTTGTGAAACAAGAGGGCCCCTGGCTCAGAAGAAGACGCTGCCTCTGTTTTCCAAATGTCTCCCTCACTTGATAGAATCCTGAGGTCTCCATGCATTTGCATCACACTTCTGAAAAGAAGGATGGTGACAAAGAACTGGGAAACCCAGGAGGCGCTTCAGGAGGACACCGAAAGGATGGAAGTCCTCAGGACCTCTTGTGTGCAAAGCCACCTCCCTTGTGTGGCAGTCCCACATCCCCCTTCCAGACTCCCTCCTTCCGGAGGCCCCTCCTCTCCCTCTTCTGCCTTTCTCCACAGTGGCCACTACCTGGCCTCCCAGGTCACATCTCTGGGTGCTCATTTACCACCTGCTCTAGGAGGAGGGACCTTGGGGGTGGGATTTGCCTGCTTTCCTCTCTGCAGTGTCCCTGCCACACAGAACGGTGCTTGGGCACTTCAAGTGCTCAGAGGGCACAAGATGCACGAGTGCACGGCTCCTGTCCCTTCCTCCCGCCCCCAGAGGTTGTGGCCATGATCTGAATGGTTTGTGTCCCCCAAATCTATACATTGCAATGTAAGCCCCCAAACGTGATGGTGCACCTTTGAGAGGTGATTATGTCATGAGGGTGGAGCCCTTGTAAATGGGATTAGTGTCCTTATAAAGGAGCCTCAGGGTGGCCTGGCCTCTTCCGCCATCTGGGGAAACGGTGGGAAGCTGCTGTCTGGGAGGAACCGGCCCCCACCAGCACCACGTTTGCTGCCAGCAACTTAACCTCAGACTTGCAGCCTCCAGAACTGTGGGAAACACACTTCCCTTGTTCTTATTCGGTCATCTTGTTAGACATATTTCCACATGTTTCAGTCACTCAGTTGTGGCCTCTTGTTATGCTGTCCCAATGGTCCAAGACAGTTGTTTAGGATAAACTTCCTCAGGCGGAGGTGAGTTGAGAGGAGTCCTGGACCTACCCAGGGTGGGCGACAGCTGGGACAAGGCAGACTCCTCGATAAGCTTTCCTCATCCGAGAAGTGAGGATGATTATACTGGTACATGTTTTACTCAGCTTTCACTGCTGTGACTAAAAGACCTGACAAGAACAATTGTAGAGGAGGAAAAGTTTATTTGGGGCTCATGGTTTCAGAGGTCTCAGTTCATGGACAGCCACCTCCATTCTTTGGGGCTTCAGTCAAAGAAGAACATCATGGAGGAAGAGTACGGTGGGAGGAAGTGACTCACGTGACAATCAGGAAGAGAGAGAGAGAGTCCACTCTCCAGATACAAAATATACACCCCAAAGGCCACACCCCCCAATGCCCACCTCCTCCAGCCACACCCTACCTGCCTTCAGTCTCTGCTCAGTTAATCCCACTAGGGGATTAATTCACTGATTAGGTTAAGGTTCTCATAACCCAATCATTTGTTTCCTAAACCTTCTTGCATTGTCTTACACATGAGCTTTTGGGGAACACCTCACATTCAAACCATACGGAACAATATGGTGATCTTTGTGCGAGACTTTAGAGGGGACATATGTTCAACAGTTGATATTAATTATATTAAAATCTGAGGCTTAGTCTCTGCTTAATTTGTCAGTACTTTTGACTTTGAGATGTATTGTTCAAAGTAATAGGAAGTCAAGTTATCTTTGTTATTACTAGCTATAGTGCTGCGGGAAGGTGCACACCACCGGCCTGCACTAATCCTTTCTGTATGTCTTCGTATCTTCTCGCCTCCCGGTGGCTCCATGGACTTAGAGCTGTTTTACACACCATCTTATGTGTGAGGGACCTGAAGTCAGAGAGTTTACTTTGTTTCCATGATCACAACATGAACAAGGTAGTGGGGTTGAGCTCTGTCACTCTGGCCAAGCCCTGGGCTAGAAAGGAGGACTCAAGAGTAGAGTATGTCCCAAAAGGGACAGTACACTTTCCACATTACATTAATATTCTGTATTCATGTACTCTGAGTAAACTGCAGACTCAGTGGGGAACCCAGGCCTCGGGCCCTGGGTGTGGTTTCTCCTTTAGGTGAGAATCTTGTTTTCTTTAGCTCTGTTTCTTAGAGGCGCTGGAGCCTTGTTTCAAGCATGAGGGCCTCTTTATGGAATGGCCAAGCTGCCTGCCTACTCCCACGGACAGAAGAGGCGGCTTCTACCAGTTAAATTTGGGGAAAGAAGAGCTGTATGTTCAATTCGTTTTTGCATCATTATAGAAACTGGTGGGTTGGGGCAGAGAGGGGAGTTGATTTGGATTGGCAGATTAAAAAAAAATTAGAGCCTGTTCATTTGTACAGTTTTTTTTTTTTTTTTTTTTTTTTTTTTTTTAGCTACATCATCTACACATAAGCTACCAGAGGATGAAAAATACAGTGGATCTCCTTTGTCAAATAGTTTCTGCTTAGGAGCTAACAGTGAGAATTGTTTGTAATGATACAGGTGCCAAACTGCAACCCTAGAACCCACTCTTTGCAAACGTTTGATTACGTCCTATTCATTGCTGAAGATGATTTCAAAAATGGCTAGCTTGTATTTTTGCTTTTGTTTAGATGTTATACCTTGCAACTTAAAAGATTAGTAATATATTTATGGGTTTTTTTTTTTTCATTTTCTTTGGGGAGCAAGCATGAATTAAACATTAATTGTACTGCATTTGCTGCCAAAGAACAGAAATTGCATTTTGGAGGTGAGAGCTGCAGGGTAGATTGCTGCTCCTTCATTGATTATTCCCATGGAAAAGTGACTTGTTGATAGATTGCAATTCCATTGTGAATACTAGTTATTTTCATGGCCTTTGAAAAATGAGGCAGAAAAGCATTCAGGGACACTCTAGCTAGGCTGTGATGTGTCACATGAAATAACATGTCCCACTCTTCTTTTATCCACATAAATACAGTCTTGAGTTCTTAATTATTAAGTTGGAAAATCCAGCCCCTAAAAATAAGACTTCAGGATAATGATAATTGATTATGATTTATTTTTTCATATAAATATTTTTTTCCTTCTTATGAAAATGAAGTTTTTCTTCTTTTCTCCTGGTCAACATAATTTCCTTTGTTCTTATTCAGTCCTCTTGTTAAACATATTCTCACATGCAGAATGGCACAAATTGAATAATATACATAGAAAAATTTCTGTTTCTTTTGTCTACATCATGGGAGGATGAAAAGCTGGAATCTTTCTGTGTTTCTCATACTATAATTATTTATATTAGATTATCATTATTTATAATTTTTCTAAATTAATATTTTTATCCATCACTTTTTATGAATCTACAGTAAGTCAAAACCAAAGGCAGAATCCTGTGATTTTAACACAGAGAGTTTATTGCTCTAAAAATGTCAGTTTCACTATAATTCTTCCTCATCACCAGCTGAAATTTACAGTATTCATGGACTCTTACCCGTTCCCCATCCTGGTCCTAGATGGGGATTAATTACAAGGGTATTCCTCCAGTATAAAGATGTTACCTTATGTAAAGAATATTGGTATTAACCAAGCAATATTCACAGATCATTTTTTCCTGAACATACAACAATAAGTAACACCATGAGGCTTTGGAGGCAATTGTCAGATGGTGGAGTCTGGAATCAGGGAAACCTACTCTTGCTGCTGCCTGCTGAGACCCCCCCTCAGTGGATCCTGGGCTATGTGGTCAGGATGCTGTAAAACCAGGCCATCAGCCAAGGCTTCCAAAAGCTGGTGGTACCCACCCGCCCCCCCCCCCCCCAGGCAGCTGGGGAAGAAGGCAAGACTTTCCCCTATACTTTCTGTCACCAAATTCATAGCACTTATCTGCATTTATTATTAGTTTTGCAAATCTCTGCAGTATTAGGAACCCCTGCCTCCAGTCAATGGGAAGCAGGTAGAAAGAGGGCCATGTGAAGCCTTAACCATGTGGGCAGAGATGCGCCAGGAGTAGCTCTTTGTACTCACAAGTCAAATGATTGACTGTTGGCATGGATTAAAGCCAGGGCTCAGAGTGCTGGGGCTTTGATCTTAGCCAAATCCATGGAGACAGCTCAAATTTCATGGGAAGGTGACAAGGATTTCCTAAGCCAAATGCAAATAGATGTTTAACTTTTAACTCCAGCTCACACCCTAAGGCTTTGTGAGTGCATGAAAAGAGCAATGTGGCTTATAAATCAGAAAATAGTAATTCTTACAGAATATTCCAACATGAATGTGCTGAAATGTGAGCTATAGTCTCTTCAAAAACATTTTTTAGTTATTATTGCGCTGATGATTCTTTTAATAAAGATTTCAATGGCAGATACATGTTAAGTAGGGATAATATTTGGCAGCTTCATTAGAATTTGGGAAGGATCTGTCAAAGATAAGTTCAATTTTTTGTGATAATGACTACATTCTCTCTCTTTGGGTAATGCAGTCAGTTATGGGCTACCAACCATCTTTTTTCTTTAATTGAGGGATGCTGATAAAATATTGTATACAACTCAAAGATGGCATTTTCCAACATGAGTGTGTGTTGTAATTAACCTATAAATATGAAAGCTTCATTCAAAAATTAGTGTTTGAATGGGGAAAATATGTACTTACATGAATTATAACCCAGATTCTATCATGAAAATGGCATGCTTTAGGCTCGGATGTGGCCCTAGTTTTCTCATATGAAATGTGGGTAGATACAGAGTAATGACTTCAAGGTAATTGCCAGAAAGCTTCCCCAGTCTCTGATCTTTTCCATCTCCTCTCCAGGGACCACTGGAGAGGGCCACTGTTTCCTTGTGAGGCTATTAAAGGTGTAGTTGTTAATTTGTTCCCAAAGTTTGTGTATCAGTTGTCGTTAGGTTGGTTTTCTATTTTTAAGTAAATAACTTTACTTGAGTCAGGTTTTGTTTCTTCTTTTTATTTTTGGGGATGGTTTTGTCCCCCAGAGGATCCTTTGACCCAGTTGCCTGTTCCTTCCATGTTTGTGTAGTGTCGTTAGCACCTTGTTTTTCTTTTCCAAAAGCACATAGTGTGGCTGCCAGCACCAACATCGTCTTTGCTACCCCTTAGGGTCCAGCCTTCATCTGTGGTCTAATTTTATGATTTTAAGAGGCTTTCATAGATTATTTATGGAAATTTTAGTTTACATTCATTACTGAAATTTTCTTTAGAAACCAAGTATTGCGTACATAGTCAGAAGGCAAGACAGTTTTCAGTGGGAACATTTTCCTAGAAAGGTTGGATGCCCATCAGGGATCTCTGTGCAGACCTCTTGTGCCTCTGGGAATTATCCACAGTGGCACTGCCGGAAACACCCGGCTACCTCAGGGTGTCTGGTCGTCAGCATCACCAGATGCTGGTCATAAATGCAGACTCTCAGCCCTGCTCTGGACCTCAAGAACCAGTATTGTCTCTTAACAAAAAAATCCTCCAGTGTTTAAAAAAGAAAAAAATTGACACCAGTTAAATTTAATGAAGTTCACTCCAAGAAGTAAAAGATCTAGAACTTGGCAGCATTCCAGATCGAAGATGGTCCAGAATGGTCCATAGAACTGTATCTATTACCAGAAAAACAGAAAATAGCCTCCAGAGATAGCTGATTGGGGTCTGAGTTTGCCCAATTTGGGCATAATTTGGCAGCCCTCAGCCTACAATGGCGGAGGGTCAGCTGCTGTGACAGGCTGAGGCTCGGTTGCTTGGTTACCGACATGTAGGCCTAAGTTAGGTTACGACATGCCTGTGCACCAAGCTGGGTTGCAGTTCACTATGCAGAGTCCACTCTGAGACAATGCTACTGCTCAGGTACGGAGGCCAGTTTAAGATACATTTATTTCAATTTAACAAGTATTTCTCATGCAATCGAAGTTTGAGGAGGGTGGGCTCAAACGTCTTTGCTCTTTGTCCTCGTCGTGGCCGGGCCTGGCCCGGTGCTGGCTCTTCCCGGGCAGTGCTGTCACTCTCCATCAGCTCTCTTTCTGGGTCACCGAACAATCAACGAGACCCTCTCATTTCATCAGTCACACTGCTGAGAGGCGCGTGGGATTATTTCCCTTTAGCCTTAAACAAGGAGAAATAAATCCTCTGAAATTGTCCTTGTGCCTCTCTCTGGTGCTGATGCCTTTAAACAATGGCAGGAAATGTCGGAGACCTGCTACTGCTTGGAGCTTTCTGCATCCATGTCCTTTTGAGCAATCTGTCTTTAACATTTAATGGATTGTCTTCAGAGGTCTAATGGGCTCCAGTACTTTCCAATCCTCTAAGCCTTCTGTATCCCCATACGTGTGGATCGTCCCCATCACCAAGATGGAATTTCTTTGGACATTCCAGGTTCATAAGTCCCACCTCTGGACCTTCCCTTGGACCAAAGGAATGCACTGGGCACTCCCTGTGATCTGCCACATCAGGGGCCTGTTGACCCGACTTTGCTGCACCTCTGTTTCTTCTTTGAGAGAGGAGACAGGAAGGGGCCAGTTTGGGGGACACAGAAGCACTTGAGCAGCTCTGTGCCCGTCACTGTGCACACCACCATGGGCATCCTCGGCTTCCACCCTTCCATTCTGCGGTTTCCCCTGATTGCACAAGTTCAAGCTTTTCCTGGCGCCTCCCTGCTCTTCGCGCTGAACTGCTGAGGTGGCAGCTCATTTGGGTCCTTGTCCTTATAAAAACCATGTAGCTTCACATGCTGAGCTAATTCCAAGGCACACTTCATCTGACTTGCAGCCAGAATTGAAAACTGTATGCCATTTGTTCAGCCCAAGCCTGACCCAGTGGCCCCTTCCACCAGGTAACCAGGGCTTTGAAAGGACATGAGCTATGCCCGTGCCCCCTTTCGTACCAAGAAGAGAATCCAGCTCCAACAAGAGGCGGCATGGGAGGGACAGCAGACTTCCTGTGCTCTTTTTCTAGTTGATTTTTTCCATACCAGACGTGAAAAGTGAAGATGGAGGTGTGATTCCTCTTGCTGAAGTGGAATGGTTTCTTTCTGTATTCTTCTTGGGGCCAAAGTCCTTGCATGCAGACAATTTTGTCTTTTTTTTTTTTTTTAGTGCATAATCATTGCTTTTCAAAACCCAAGAAGACTCACCATGGAATTTCACTTATTTTAATCCTTTACTGTCTTGTTTGGTTTTTAATAACATTTATTATTTAGTGCAGTTTAAAGCAAATTGGAAAATTCACAGATTTCCCACTCACTCCTTACCCCTGCACCCAAACGCATAGCCTCTAGAGAGTGGCAATTGTTAGCCCAGGAGTCTGCATTGGCATGTCATTATCACCCAGCATCCACGGTTTACATCAGAGCTTGTGCTGGTGTACGTTCCATGGGTTTGCACACATTTATGATGACACGTGGCCAACATTGTCATAATCGAGAGTGGTTTCCTATTGGCTATGCGGCTTGGGTATACTTTGGGTGTTTCCCCCAAAGGTTGGCATGTTGGAACCTTGAGTGTGGCATTGTTGAGAGATGGTGGGATCTTTGAGAGGCGGAGACTTGTGGGAGGTGGTTAGGTCACTGGGGATGCTGCCTGGGAGAAGCTTAAGGCAACTCCTTAGAGACCGTTCTCATGAGAGCCTTCTACTCTCTGTCCTCTCATCTTGCTGGGTGAACTCTCCCTCTCAGCTTGCTCCTACCACGAGGCCATCTGCCATGAGGTCCTCACCAGAGCTGGCACATTTGGATTTGTCTATTTGGATTTTTGGCTTCCAAAACTGTGAGATAAATAAATCTGTTTTTGTCCATTACCTAGCCTCAGGTATTTTTTTTTTTTCACAGTAACAGAAAACTAACTAATACCCTGTGCAAAGAATGTTGTGTGCTACCTGTTCGTCCCATCCTTCTTCATCAACCCCTGGCAATTGCTGATCTTTTTTACTGTCTCCACAATTTTGCCATTTCCAGAGTGCCAGATGACTGGACTCATCCAGTGTGCAGGCTTTTCAGTCAACAGTGTGCATTTAAGCTTCCTTTCTGTTTGTTCATGACTTTACTCTACTTTTCCACTCAAGTAAAAGGTGAGATCCTAAGGTGGGTAACGCCAGACTCGGAGAGGCTAGGCATTCACCCTGGGCCTGCGTTGCAGACCTCAGGACCTGACTTTGCCGCTCTTCCCACCAGCATTGCCATTGTTCTCAGCCACAGTTGCCTGTGAGAAGATTCTAGAATGGAGGCGGGACTAGGAGGAGTGAGACTGTTAGGGTTGTCTTAGATTTGTGATTCTCCTCCAAAAATGGGGTGATTTTCTTCTATGTAAAGAGGACCCAGGCTCCATGTTAATAGGGCCGTGTAATAAAGCACTAAATAGGAAGAGTGAGACCAAGCGGCCACACTGTCTTTGAACCAAGGGGGACTGGCAGAGGCCTTGCAGGCCCACCAGGAGAACCCACGCACTCTCCACGGGCATGAGCACCATTGCCAACATGCTTCCGAGGCTGTCGAGTTGTGATGTTGGTTTCACTGACAAATTCGAAAGCCCCAAGGAATTTCCTGTAGAGTCAGCTTTCTGGCTAAAAGGAAATTTACCTTTTCTTTTTTTAAGATCAGACCATTCTCTCTCCTCCCTTTGACCTTGTCGGTTTCCTCCTGCCCATTCTCCTGCTTGGACTGAAGTCCCTCAGCAGGGGTGAGGCAGGAGCGGGGGAAGAAGGAGGACAGAGCTGCTGCTCACATTCTCTCCACTGTGCCAAGAAGCCCGTCCAGGGACGGGGGCTCCCCTGTGGCCGTTGGTTCAGAAAGTTGATGTGTTGCAGATACGACCCTCAGGGGGCAAATGACCAGAAGTGACATCAGTGGAAGTCAGCCCAGCCTGGAGCTGTGACCTCACTGGTCCTCAGCCTGGAATCCAGCAGGGGCTTCAGATGGCACCAGCGTCCCTGCCCACAGGGCCCTGTGCTCCTTGCATCGCCCGCTGGGCTCTTGCGTGCCATTGCCTCCGTCTTTCTTGACCTTCTGTTTGTAAAATGGATCTCTTGGAAAATCCAGTGTCAGGTTTGATATGCGTCCTTTGTGATTCCGTGTTGTACTTATCTGGATTCTGGAGCCATTGTCCTTCGGTAGTTCACATAGAACCTGCTGTCCTTGGACTGGTAGTTTAACATTTATTTTGCTTTTTCTTAACAAATTCCAGTTTTGTGGTAAGCTTGGTTCAGCCTTCTCATCTCCGCCTGCCTCCAGTCATCGGTTCCGACGCTGGACGCAGGACACATGGAGACGGGCCCTTGCACTACTGAAGGACCGTCCTGCTCTCTCTCTCGCTCTCCCAGGAGGCGGCTTAGCTCACCCGCACCTTCCGAGGATGCAGTGCTGTGTCAGGGGCTTCCGCCCGCAATGCGTTCACACACATTCGGTGTCTGGTGGGTATTTACGAGCAGGCCCACCTGCCATCTGGTGGGGGTCATTCTCTGCAGGTCTTATTTTCATGCACATGTGACTGGAAATCCCTGGAACACTTATCATGAGTACCCAGGTCCTTTTCTCTGCATCGCTAGCTCTTCTCCTGGGCTTAGGGACCCATTCGTAAAACGCCTTCTGGGAATGGCTACAAGCTCCTCGTTGGCTGTGTGTGTTTGTGACACAGAATGGAGGGACATCTCGTTCCTGCTTCTTCCGCCAGGGACTAGCTCTACTGTAGTTCCTGGACCTGACTTGTGTGCACATTATTTGTTTCTTTGTGTTTTTCCCCATTTGGGGCAATAATAGAAAATTAAAGCACTACAAACAAACACAGAGTAACATTTGATTTGGGTGCTTTTTGATGTGTCTTTTGAATAATAAGCATTTTCATTATTTAAACACAATTGTGAGTAAGAGTCATCTCTTTCTTGCTAGTATCAGACAAGATTTGGATTTTTGAAATGAGCCAATGGAATGTGCACAGACGAATTGATTTATGAAGGAGTTATTTTGTGGAGTTTTATTCCATACAGTCCCCAGGATTCTATGGCCCATGCAGTAGGGCTTAATCCAGTACAGTTAAGTACTGGGCTTTGGCACCCTAATCCTAAACCACAGAATGGCATTTCTCTAAAGTAATTACCTTGTGATTCAACCACATTTCACTATTATTTGCTAATCTCACCAGCATATGGGATCAGGGAATTAAAAATAAGAAGCAGATCAAATAAATTACTTTTTATAGTATCCCTAGAGAGTAGTGTTTGACTCTGGAAGTACAGATATATTTGACTGAATTACTTGTTTATTCTTTCAAAGGGAAAAATCAAAGGAAATACATTATTTTACTACAACCAGGTGATTGTACAGCTTGAAAGGCGAGTAAGAGTGAATCAGAATTATCTAGGAATTACCAGCTCTAATGCCTTCCTGTCCCTCCCCAGGTAAGCCCCAGCATACCTGTGGGAAGCTACAGTGTCACACACCAGCGCCCCAGTGGCCCTTGATTAGGTGCCAGGTTGGCAAAACTAGCAAGTCACATTTTGGAAGGAGCGAAGGGGAATGTTGGTTCTGACCAGCCTGCTGCCCTCGTTCTGCCCCATCCTGTCGCCCCCTCACCCCCTGCCTGGGGGTAGCTGAGAAGGGTCCTCAGCACTGGGGACTTTGAAGAAGACGCCTGGGCTTGAAGCCTGGCTCCTCCACCAGCTGGCCGAGGAGCTTGCATGGCTGACTGACGTCCCTGAGCCTGTTGCCCACTTGTAAAGCAAGAGCTAGAATGTTTGCCTCCCTGGGGTCGCAGAGGAGGCCGACAGGTCACGAGAGAGCACTTTGGCTCACGGCCACTGTCAGGCGGTGCCAGCCTCCTGCCACTAGCGAAAGGTGGCCTCTGAGGGTCAGGACACAGGGTCCAGGCACAGGAGGAGCCCAGGGCTCCTTCTGCCCTGACTGCGTCCCCTGCCTCGTCTTCCTCTCGGTGGCCGTGCATCCCTCGGGTCCTGCTGAGGTCTGTCTCTGACCTGTCCTCTGAGGAAGGCAACCTGTGTTGTGTTTTATTCCTCGACAGTTTGCATTTGGCTGTCTTCCTGGTGACCCTGTCTTTGTGTGGACTTCATTCTTCTTGCTTATGGATTTTAGGTCCAGCCGCTGTTTAAGTCAACTTTGTCACCACTGTGACCCAAATCCCTGACAAGAACAGTTCCTCTGGAGGAGAAGTTGATTTGTCACTCACGATTTCAGAGGTCTCCACCTATAGACAGTGGCTCCATGGCCCTGGCCCCTGATGAGGCAGAACGTCATGACGGAGAGTGTGGTATAGGAAGGCAGCCCAGGACATGGCACCAGGAGCAGAGAGAGCTCCACAGGAGAAGGGCAAGATACACACCCAAAGGCACACCCGCAGGGACCCTTCTCCAGCCACAGCCCACCTGCCTACGGTCATCAACCCCTCAGTCCACATCAGGGATTTGTGCCTAGAATTTATAACCTCCACTCCTCCAATTTATAACCTCTAGGGTGAGGCTGTCATGACCCAGTCGTCTCAGCTCTAGACTCTCTCCCTGTCTCACACGTGAGCTTCTGGGGACACTGCAGATCTTAACCAAAACAGCCACTTGGTTTTTAGCCTTTTCTTTTAAAAAAAGAAATGCATTTCCAGCTCTAAACTTCTTTCCAATTAACTCTGGTTATGCTCCACAAGATACTTTAAAAACCCTTTTGTTTATCTTTTGTAGGTCATGTGGACACATTCATATTTCCCTGGAAATCTGATGCAGTTGGTAGTTTTCCCTGTCTTTGATTCTCCTCCTCCCCTGCCGACCATTGATGAGTGTTAGAATTCTATTTCCCTATTTCCTATACTGGCGTGGAGGTTATAAATTCTATTTCTATCCCTTCTTGTTACCTAAGGACTTTACACATAAACTGACTTACAAAACTTAGAGTTAATGAGCATAAAAGCTTTAGATTTTTAAAATTTTGAACTTTTTTCCTACTTTGCATGTTATTTGAACTAGAATTTTAATTCTACCTTCTTTTTTACTATTAATCAAAAAGCATTTTTTAAAAAAGTTTAAGGAGCTGGAAATACTAACGACCCTGTTTTGGTCATTATACATTCTATGAATGTGTCCATGTAATGATCCCTCATAAATACATGGCACTGAAAAAAATCTTAATTAGTAAACATTGAAATAATAAAAAAGTACCCCATTAGTCTTTTTTGAAATTCACTTATAGTCAGTGAAGTTTGCTAATATGTTCATGGAGTTCTTTCTTCACCACTGCTCTGGGGAGGATCTCAACTATCAAGGTCAGGGTGGGGCCTGGACCCTGACCAACTGGAACAGAGGCCTGGCATCAGGACAGGCATAGCAGAGTGGGCTGGCAGAATTCAGCTCGAGTTGGTTGACGGTGCCTCACACACATCACTTACCCCCTGTTACATTAGAACAGGATTCATCTGTTCTTTCAGTAGTTTCTTTATTGAGGTTCTGAGAAAAGTACATTCTCCCATCTTTGTTGTTGGAAAGTATTTTTATTTTGCTTTTTTATTTTTTGACTGATAGTATAGCTGGGTATAGAACTCTGTTGCTATTTGTTTTCTTAAAGAAGTTTTGTGGAGATTACCCTGACTTTTCCAGGAAACTTTTTTATCTCTTTCTCTTTTTTTTTTTTGGATGGGCTTTAATTTTTTTCTCTGGTTTTGTGAGGGCCTATAGTTTTATATCATCAAAATGTGGGTTTTCAAAATTTTTGCAATTTTCATAATATTTCTAGAAGCTAAGAATTCAGATTATTCAATTCTGGGATTTCCTTCAGATTTTTGTCTCATTACTAGCATTGTCTCCTTCCAGGTTTCCATTTAGAAGTACCTTGGAAGGCAGGCACAGTGGCACCCAGCTATAATCCTACCTGCTCGGGAGGCTGAAGTAGGAGAATAACAAGTTTGAAGCCAACCACCTGGGCAACTTAGTGAGACTTTGTCTCAAAATAAAAAATAAAAAGAACTGGGGATATAGCTAAGTGGTAGAAAACCCCCGGTTCAATCTCTGGAATCTCAAATCAAGCAAACAAACAAAAACCCAACCTTAGAATGCATTGTTCTTTTCTACCTTGTGATTTCCTTTTGTGATATCCCATCTTGGCTCTCTGGGTTACATGTTGGGTAATTTCATCAAATCACCATTTTCTTCTGGGTCCAACTGAGTCTGAAGTTCTATCTAGTATGGGTTTGTTTCAGGTCTGAGTTCCACAGATTCCGGCGCTCTGCCTTCTTTCTGTGTGCCATGTGTGTTCTGCGTGAGAAATCCTCTTCTCTTGCCACCTTTACTCCCGTAGCTCCACCCCTGGTTCCTGCCGCAACCACTGCAAATGCCCTGATGTGCATCTCTCTGTTTTTGTTCAGTGTGTGTGGTCACTCTGTGTGGAGTTGCATCTTGACACACGTCATCAAAGGGCATCCTGTGCCTTAATTTTCAGGAACTCTATGTTTTTGCAACTCTCCCACCTTGCTATGAGTGAATTAAATGCCTGGGTAAGTTGGTAAGTTGTATCTTACCCAGGGTTTGTATCCAGGACAAATTATTTAGCCCCTCTGTAGAGATGGACAGGAAGATTATCTTCAGGACCCTAGCACGTGTCCCATGAACACACTTTGATTTGTTCTCGTTGGGATCTGTGTCAGAGCTTCTTTGGGAGATGCACCCAAAGAATTGGGCTACACACTGCCACAGTGCCCTGCTCTGTGGCTACGGCAGCCTGCCCTCTGTTTTCTTTTCTTTGATGGGTTAAAAAGAATGATTCCTAGTTGATTTAGGAATTGTTTGTATGTTTGATGCTGAGGATTGAGCCCATCACTCTGCCACTGAGCTACACCCCCAGCCCAGTTATAGGATGTCTACGTATTCATTTGAAACTTTTGGTTTTTCTCTTCTAAAATATCACCTGTTCATAGCTCATCTATGTGCTCATCAAAATTTCTTCTTCTTTCTGGGTTTTAAGAGTCCTGTGTATATTCTAAATATTAAGTTTTGATCATTTTAGACATTGCAAATATCTTCTCCCATTTGGTCACTGTTAACTCCGTCCATGGTCTCTTATACTAAATAGAAACCCACAGTTTCTCTTAAAGGATTTTTTTTTTGTTATAATCTATGTACAGTAAAATACACAAATGATGCATTTCCAGTTTAATGTATCTTATCACTTGAATGTACCAGTGTAAACAACACGCAAAGCAAGATGCAGAACATTTCAGTTAATGGCCACCGAAGAAGTCTCCCTTGCTCTTACCACCTTCAGGGCTCCACCCTCCATCCACTGAGATGCAATCTCTTCTGACTTCTGTCAACACAGACTGGTTTTACATGTTTCTGGACATCAGATAAACAGAATTGCTTTGTGTGCACTCCTGGATACCTGACTTCTTCTCCTTAATATAATATTTCTGAAATTCACCCACGTTATAGCTGGTTTCAGAAGTTTCTTCCCTTATTAATTTAAAAGCTTTCCCCATTCCCCTGGGGCTAGACTTTTAGGCTGCTTCGTGTTTGACTAATATGAGAAAGTTGGTAGCAATATTTTCATGGAAGTCTTTCTGTGAACAAATGTTAGTACTTCTTTTGGATAAATACTGGGGTGAGACTGCATGTTTAATTTTATGTCAAAAAGGTACTATTTCGACTTCTGCCAAAAATGTATGATGGTTCTTATTGATCAATATTCTTTCTAACTTTTAGCATAGATGTGTTTTTTTTTTTTATTTTAACCATCCTAGTATGTGCAAAATAGAATTTTATTATGGTTTTAATTTCTATATATCACATGATGCTATTTCATGTACTCTGTTGTGAAGGATTGTTACCATTTCTTAAACAGATCTGGTGCTTTATCCTCCTTTGTTTTTATCTGTGTTATATCTGATGAAAATTCCCATTTATTTAACAGGTATTAGCCTATTGAGATTTCGTACTTCTTCCTGCATCACTTGTGGCAAATTGTGTTTTCCAGTGAACTTATTTCATGTTAAGTGGTCATTTCTGTTGGCATGGAATTGTTTATGGTATTCCTTTTAATATCTTTAAAATATGGAGAGATGCTACCTTTTTTTATTCCCAATGTGGGTAATTTGCATTTTTCTCTTCTTACCTGAACAGTTTTGCTAGAGATAAATCAATTTTATTCACTGTTTCAGAAAACTAACTTCTTATGTGGTTGATTCTTTATTTTTTAAAATAATATCTCTTCTACTTTATTTCCTATCTTCAATTTTTATTTTAGTTTTATTTTTTTTTCCAGTTTGCTAAGCTTTAGATTCTTGTATCACAACCTGTCTTTTCAGTTTGAGGAGATGTTTGAAACCATGAGTCTTCCTGTAAGTACTGTTTTCACTGATATGCTGTGTTCATTACCCATCAACCCAAAATCTGTTCTGTTTTTCTTGTGGTTTCTCAGTAGGTCAATCTCTATATATTAACTATCTGAGTAATTTTAAAGTTGTCTCATCATCATTGATTTCAGTGTTAATATGATTCTTGTAAGAAAATGTAATTTATGTGAGTTTTATTTTTATTATTCATTGAGGAGTTTTGTTTTTGTTTTCTTTCTGTGCTGAAAATGGAAACAGAATCCTCACTAACACTATATATACCCTTGTTTTTGTTCTGCTACTGGGCCATGCCCCTAGCCACAAGGTTGTTATTATTTTTTTTTAATGTTCCAGAATATGGGTTTTTTTTAACAAGTGTTTCATGTGCTCTCAACAAGACTGTTGTTGACTGGAATGTTCTATTAATACTAATTATTTTTAATTTGTTGACAGTATTATTCAAATCCATAATTTTTTGTTTCTTTCATATTCCTATTTTATCTGTAATCAGGAAATGCATGTTAAAATTTTCCATGATGATTTTGAACTTTAAAAAAATTTTACTATAGATTAAATATATATTATGTGTAGTATATGTTATTCAAACATGTGTTGGTGTATACACACAATCACACAAACAGATAAATAGCAAAGGTAATGGACAGTCCTTTATTTCTACCAACATGTGACACTGTCTCTGGTTCTCACTTTCCTGACAAGCTGGACTTCTACCTGGTGCCACTCAAATCCTTTCACCTGAAATTCTCTAAGCATTTCTTGTAGCACAGGTTTTCTACTTAGAAAAGCTCTCGAGTTTGTTTTTTCTTCCTGATGATTTCTTTGTTTAGCTTTTATTTCCGATGTATACTTTGCCTTGATATAGAATTAGATACTGACAAATGTTTTCTTTCAGTATTTTGAAAATTTTATTTCACTGTTAAAAGCTGAGCCATAATGATTTTTTTATACTTCCCCTGCATATAACTGGGGCTGATATTTTTTGTTTGTTTGTTTGATTTTGTTTTTGGCCACTTTCAAGATTTTATTTCCACTTTCACTTTTTGATATTTTGCCTCCAATATGCCTAGGTATGATTTTTTAAATGACTAAGAAAGTCATGCTTGTAGTTTAATAAGTTTCATATATATATGTTAATGTATTTGTTAATTTCTTATTACTGACTATTGTCTCCTAAAACATGTTTTCTTATATCTCCTCCTCCTCCTCCTCCTCCTCCTGCTCCACTTCCTCCTCCTCCTCCTCCTTCTTCTTCAACTCACAGGGTTTTATACCCTAGCCTCCTAACATTAGTTATACAACTATATAAAACTATAGATCCAACAATTGGGACTTTTACATGTGCTTTTGGTAAAAAGATGGAGGTCACAAAGGGGAATATTTTTAATATGAATGCTATTGTGCATGCTAATCATAGAAAAACATTAGGTTGGGCATCCAATAGTGTTTAAATTCACTAATAGAATATTAAAAATTCAATGAGTGTGGAATTCTGAATGAAAATCAATGCTGTAAATAGGGGTGAAGAGTGACTGGGTGTGTGGAACAGGAAGTGAAGTGCTGCGCTCAGTCCTTCTGTTGGGTTTCTTCATCGGGTGGCATCATTTGGAGTCCAGGTTCGTAGTACTTCATAGCTCTGTGCTTTCCAGGCTGGCCTCCTGTGCCTGAAGGTGTTCCATAGGTCTTGGAATTTTGCTTTAGTGCTTCCATCTTTCTTTCTCTTAGTGCTGCACTTTGACAATGTCTATGGGCCTGGTCTTGGTTTCTCTGACTCCTCTCTCTGCTGTCTCCAGTGGAGTCCTGAGTCGCCCAGATGAAGTCTTCCTCTCTGATGGCTTGTGATTGCATTCAGGTGTCTGTTTGGTGGTTGTTTGTACTGTTCCCAGTCTCTTCATCTGTTCATTCATGTTGTCAGTGCTTTCCTCTAGATACTCCACCCCTGTCACTTTAAGGTCCCCAATGGATCCTTAAAGATCTTCCAACAGCCAGTATATTCCCATGTTTACTTCCATTAACTTTCTCCTTTAAATATAGGTCTGATTTTCTCACTTCTTCAGGTATCTTGTGATTTTTTTTTTACTTTATGCTAAACATCATATTGACTGAAGGGAGAGTGTTTGCCTTCCAACAAGAACACGCCCCTTTCTGATGGTGTAGGACTCAGTCAGTCTGACGTGCAGTTGGGCTGGCCCTGGACTCTTGTTGGGAGCTGGGATTGCAGCTAGAATCTGTTCCCCACAGGCTTCACGTGTTGTGGAACTGGGGTCAAAACTGCCTTCAGAGGGGCTCGGGATCTGAGTACAGTCGGACTCTTTACATCTCTTTGTGCATCACGGATGCTCCAGCCACCAGCTTTCCAAGCCGTGGGAGACCCCTTTCTGCTCTGCAGCCTGCCCGCAGCTCTTTGACTTTCTGGGGAGTTCTCTTTGCTCTCTAGCCTGTCCCTGATTTCCCAGGCCTGGGGAGATCTCTTTTTGCCTTAGTGCACTGCCCTCAGCCTTTGTAAGGCCACCGTGGTGCCCTCGGTGAGTGTTCAGGGGTCCTCACAGAAGCTTCTCAGTTCTCCTGTCCTACTCACAGCTTTTGACCTCTATTTCCTTTGCTAAGTTTGTTCTTCCTCCCTTCCTTCCTACCATAAATTCCACTTTTCTATTTGCTAATTATGTGTTTTATTAATTATTTTTGTATTTTCAATTTATGATATCTTGCTCTATTGATATATTGAACCCAATGTGAAAAGGGGTCATAGAAAAACAGAAGAAAATAAGTAGGAAAATTGACCCCAAGCTTCATACACCTTACCTAAAGAGATCATATCTCACTTACACAGAGTTTAAGCTTATGAAAGATATTACATCGCTCTGGTGAAGGTGGGTGTATGTTATGATCTTCCATAATAATAGTAGGATATGGAGAGAGATAAACAGAGGTTTAGGAGTAAGGCAGTGAGAGAGAGAGAGAGATGCAGATGGAGGCAGAGACACATATTTTAGGAAACTAGCACAGTGATCGTGGGTTGTGTTGAGCACCTACAGAATCCACAGGCAATGCTCTCAGGATGACAGAGTCTCCCTGGAGCAGGAGCTGCTGCCGGGTCCACATGTGGAGTTTCTTCTTCCTTAGGGAAACCCACAACTCGCAGGGTCTTTCTACTAATACGTGGTCCAGCGGGTTTGGCAAACACCATCTCCTTCACTCAAAGTGAACGATCATAGACGTTGAGATGCAGGTTAATGAGGTTAATGAGTAACTTAGGGCTCGTGCCTGATCCAGCTGATGCAGAAAGCCGACCAGCACATTTCACAGGGTGAGAGGGTACGTGTTAAGGGGGAACCTAAAGGGAAGAAAACACATGCAGGCCGGAAATGGAAAGGCCCCAGACCCCTTCATCATCCCACAGAGAGGCCTGCTGGGCCATGCTGGCTTCCTGGGCAGGCGCCAGCCATGCCCAGCTAAGGGCGCTTCTGCACCTGGGTTCCTCTGGAGAGAAATCCTACTAAGCAGGGAGATTAGCAGCCCAGCTGCATGTGTCATCAGCCGTCCCTGAGGCCCTGGGAAGATGTGGTCCCTGTCATAGGAAAGAGCCCCTGTCTGGTGCAGCCCCTCCCGCCTGCAGAAGGGCATCCTACTTCTAGTTTGCTCCTTGTCCAGGAGCACACAGAAGTCCTGGGCCACCCTCAGGCCACTCTGCCAGTACTCCAAATTAGAATCAACCTGCGTCTAATTCTATAATAATCATTTAAAATAATGGATAAGTAAATTTTTTTTACTTAAATCTACCATTTCAAGTAAAAATTGGGACAAGTGTACATCCCATAAAGAAGGAAGTACCATTCCCCATGTTCTGCACGAGCCGTCAGTCTCCGCCTGTGCTTCTTTTCAGCCTCCCCATGAGCAGACGGCCGCAGGCTCCGAGCTGCCACGGACCCTGGTGGATGAAGGACGGCCCGAGACTCTGCACGCTCCTATTCTGGTGACTGGAGCAGGTTGTGGGTGCAGGTTATAAGACATGACTGGCTCAAATCCTCTGTCTTTTCTCCACTAGGCAGCCGGACTTAGAGGAGGAAAACGTCTGAGCGTACCCTAAGATACCATTGCCTTACTAATGGTTGCCCTGTATCTTTGCTAATATGCTGCCTTTGTTCTTGCGTTATGGGAAACCGTCCAGCTGGTATAAGACTGAGATAAGTTCCGGCGTTTAAACAGGAATTTGGCAGAGGGAGGAGGAATGGGGTAGTGCACAGGCATTCCTTAGCCATTGCTGAGCAATTCAGTCAAAAACAGTCTGCGTATCAGAAACAGCAAGAGAAAGAGAAGCAGCAGAGTCTATGCACTCAGGCATGCTGGGTCAAGGGTCATGGTTTTGTAGAGAATAAATTGTCACAGAGAAGAACAAAATATCCTAAAGACTGAATTTGAATGTTTTTCAAATAAGATTTTCTGATAATTTTCAAAATCTGTTTAACAAGTAGTAGTCATTAAGTGCTGAGCGGTGCCAGGCACTAATCTGAGCTTGGAATAGTAGCAGAAGAGCAAGCTGAACTACCCACTCCTGCCCACTTCCCACAGGGGAGGCAGGCGAAGGGCATGATGGGTGGCTGGCTAGAATATGTTAAAGGGACAAGCAAGGGGAATGAGGACCGGGAGGAGTTTGGTGTGCGAGGCCGAGAGGCAGAGATGCTACTAACCCCGTTCCTTGGTGGGCCCTGTGTGGTCAGAGCACCGAGCAGTGGGTAGCTGATTCCAAGAGCCCCTCTGACACTCGGTATTTCTTGGGATGTCTGCTGTCCTCCGGAGTGGACTGTCCTCATTTAGTAAGGAGAAGAGATGCAGAAACAAAGAGCCCCACTGCGTCCCGAGCAGAGAACCAGCGAACTGGGTTCCTGCTTCCTCCCTGTCAGCAAGGAGGGCAAGGACCACTCAGAAGCCAGCTAGCTGGGCACAGGCAGTGCAGTCAGTGGACACCTGTGTCAGGCCCCAAAGCCTGGGCCAATGTGTCCACTAGGCACATGAGCTCAGTGCCTACAGCAAAGGCAATTTAGGAACCCATGATAATTTTGTATTTTCTTTTAAAATCAGAAGACAGAAATGAACACAATCCAGCCTGGATTGGATTTGTCTCTGTATCGACGCAGCTGTAGTAGGTAACCATCGACCTTTCCTATGGAGGAAGGTCCCCGATTGTCCCCAGTGGCTCTGCTTGCAGCTGTGTCTCCTCCTCCTGCTCCCGGCACCCTCCTCTGCTCTGTCCTGCTCCAGGTTTCTCCTTGGTGTGCAGCCTCAGGTTCTTCAGCCCACAGCCATTCCCACCCTCCTGTCCCAGGACAGGCCCAGGGGCCAGCCAGCCAAGCCCGTCACCTGCACAGCGTGCGGCATTTGATGCAGTGTGTCCAGTCAGGGAGAGTGTGGGGGCAGCACCCGTGGACAAGCAGCTGCGCAGGGTGGGATGTGGCTCTCCCCTCCCACAGACTCATTTTCAGAGAAACGTGGCCTCATCCCACAGAATGTTCCAGATAATGAAAGGTCTTTAATGGTCTGTAACATATTCTGCTGTGGACAAAGGGAAGGTCAGACACACCTGGAACTTGTCAAAGATGAATTTGCTAACTCCAGTCCGTGGTGAGTCAGAGACTTGAGCAGCGAAGAAGCCATGGATGGGGGGCCGGTGGACACGGTGCCCCGCGAGGAGCCCGGCGGGGAAAGGCGCCATGCCCACAGGGCTTGGACTCAACAGTGCGGGGAAGGACAGGCTTTGCCTTTCTTTGGCTGGAGAGTGGCTTCTGTGACATTCCTGGATTACACTGTTTGGTTTTGTTATTTTACTTTTCATCTTTTCCTTTCAGTGAGTGGTGAGTGGTGGGCGGGCATTGGGACATGACATCCTACCACCACCTCAGCCAAGGTCCCAGACATTGCTGGCTGGTCCACAGCAGCAGCTTCTGAGTGTGGACAGGGTCACCGCTGCATGTCCTCCTGAAGCTCGTGTGGACAGCAGGCAAATGGGAAAACCCAGAGCCATTGAATGTGGGACAATAACTGCCTGTGTGGAAGTGGGCAGATGCCCAGCGACCCACACGGTGAGGGGAAAGAACTGGACATGGACGCTCGTGAGCCTCCAGCTTCTGTCCTGGGAGCTCACACTCGGCTTGCTGCGTGTCTATTCCCACAGGGGATCTACTAGCTGGCACATGCAGTGCATGTCAAAGGACACACATGTTGTAGGGGTATGTCAGCGTGGAAAGGGCAGCAGTGACCACAGCCTTATTTTTGAAAATAAAGTCTGAGCCTGCAGTTCTAGAGGCAGCCCTTCGAGCCTGCTCCATGTGTTTGTCACCCTCCAAAGTGATTGACAGGACGCATTTCCCTCTCCTAAGTTACACTTTGATTGCTATGAAATGTTCCAGGAGCATGTGGACCAGACACATGAGCCTCCTGGGGTAGGGAGACCAGGGATGCTGGCTGCTGGCGCCGAGGCACTAACTGCCAACAAAGGGCGTTGATGATAACTCAGGAGGCACTGACCGGTGGGGGCAGTTACTGGGTTTCAGGGAAATAAATCCCAGCTTCCGTTAGATATGCCACTTCTCACAGAGTGTTCCTTAAATGCAGCCTGTCTCCACCAGAAGGGATGTGAGACTTCTCCAGGAACGTGTTAGTTAGGACGCATCTTCCCTCTGGCTTGTCCCGTCTTCTCTCCCTCTGCTTCCTGAGCCGGCCAGGAGCTGAGCAGCTTGCCTCCGCTGGACCTTCCTCCCATCATGTGCTGCTTCAGGTGGGTCCAGAGGACGGAGTCAGCCGTCTATGGACTGAGATCTCTGAAACCACCAGCCAAAATAAACTTTTCCTCCTCTAGGTGGTTCTTGTCGGATATTTTGGTCACAGTGTTGCAAAGCTGACTAACACACAGACTCACTCCTTCATTCTTGCTAATTTGTATACAACATCAGAAGCCCCCTCAAATTTTCTCTGAAGACTGATTACCTGGCACTGGTGCAGAACTCTGAGGAGGCAAACATAACGTTGCTTCTGGTTTAGTGTCTCAGAACAGTATTCATGCCTTGCAATCCTTCCCCCCAACCCCAGTTGGCCCACTTTGAACAGCACCACCAAGTACCCTGGGTCCAGGCGTCAAGGTGTGTCCTCTAATTCCAGGTCTCAGGGTTGCAAGCTTGCCAGCTGTTGTGTGGTGACCTCCTTTTTCACACTTAGGAAGCCTGACCAAGTGCATTTATTGTGGTAATCATTAAATGTCTGGTATTTAAAACAGTAGGACAGAGAGTGGGTGTCTCTTTGACAGACAGGAGGGCTGAGGACCCAAGGGTTTCTGTCCCTGGTCTCCCGCAGAGGTGAAGCTTTGAATCCAGGGTTCTAGCGGTCCTTGCAAACTCCCTAGACTTCACTGAAATGCATTATGTTATAGGAAAAAATAAAAAACTTTTTGGCTTGGGGTCACCTGCTTCTGTCGCTCTGCTTCTAAAATGCAAATGAAAACCACACATTTCTAGCTTAGCTGGAAGTTTTCATTTTTTCAAAATCTAGGTAATATGGGTTGAACATTCCTAATTCAAAATCTGATATCTGAAATGCTCCCAAATCCAAAAGATTTTGAACTGGGTCATGACGCTGCAAATAGAAAACTGCACACTATAAAACTTTGTCTCAGGTACAAAAATACTAAGAATGTTGCGTAAGTCACCTTCAGGCTACGTGCATAAACCACAAGTGAATTTTGCATTTAGACTCGGATCCCATCCCAAGATACCTCACTGTGTCTAAGCCAATATTCCCAAATCTAAAATCTGAAACGCCTCTGGTCTAGGCATTTAGGGTGAGGCAGCCTCAACCCGTGACCCCTTGGCCTGGTCGAACGTGGAAGCTTCTGAGCTGGTCTCCCAGGGCTTCTCCTCCAGTACAAGTGCAGCTCCAGCCTCAGCTGCCTCTGAGCAGGCGGCTGAGCGGCCGGCCGGCCGGTTGGAGGGAGCCAGGCGGCGTGACTTTCAGTGGGAAAGAGGGAGCCAGGCGGGCACAGTAGGATTTCCTCTTAGAGGCGTTTGTCATCCCGGGTGACCCTCCTGGACAGTGGTCTTTCTGCCCCTTCTGCGCACACTTCCCCTGGGGATCAGCCTCTGCCTCGACCCCCCTCACACCGCACCTTCTGAGGCGCCGGACTTGCGCCTCCTGTCTCCTGCCTGTGGACTGGTGTGCAGCCAAGATGGCCCTCACTGCCCCGGTCCTATTTCTAGGGCCATCAACAGTGGTGTCCCTGTGTCTTGCAGCCAAGGATCTGTCCCCTGGTCTTCAGAGGACCACCCAGATGACCCCCGCCGTAGCTCTGCCTAGAGAAATAGGGTCTTTGGGTTTTCTCGGGTGCACACAGAGTGGAGCGCCGGGTGAAGATCTGTGTAATTTTGTGTAATTACATTCAATTGCTCACTCAATCTCTGATCACTTCCTAATGAGCTGTTATTTTCAGAGGTGGTAGGAAAATCAGTGCAGGAAGAGAGGATGATGGAAGGGAACTAAGCAGCGAGGCGACAAGTGAGGGAGAACTGGACGGTAAGCCCGGTTCTGGCTTCCTCGTGGTCTCAGCACAAGGCTGGGCAGATGGAGGAAACCAGACAGTGGTGTTAAAGGAGGCAGATGCAGGCCTCGGGAGGAGGCCGTGGTGGGCCGGTCAGTAAAAGGGGCAGGGAGCTAAGTTTGTTCGGAAATTGAAGACGTCATCAAAACCCTTTCAATAATGAAAACTATATGCTTTGAAGAGTTTAAAAAGTGAAGTGTGCCCAGATGTCTTTGAAGTTTTGAAATACCCATAGAGCCTGCCCCCTTCATCGGACTCACCCTGGTTTTCCACCTGATTCACTTCCCTTAAGCGATTTCAGCAGCTCCCTGTCCCTGTCTCCGTCTCCAGAATAGAAGATGGCGTTCTGTACCTGCTGTTGTCACTGAGGTGCCCTGGAAGCTTATCCCTGGGAAATCTAGGATCTAAACTGAGAACGACAGAGAGAGGGAAGAGAACCATCTCCTGTCGTAAAGCTCCCTGCACCATGGCTTATTAAGATATGAGACATTTAAAGAAAAGCCAGAGGAAACTAGAGGAAATAAGGTGTGCTCTGACTGAGCAAAAGCTGGAGGGCGACCACGTAGACGTGCAAACACCGCGGCCTCTCGTGTGCAAGTTAGCCGAAGGAGAAGGACCTGAAACTAGTGGGTTCTCTTTATGCCTGGGAGCTTTCTGCCAGAGAGAAAATAATGGAACCCGACTGTTTTGGTCAGTTTTTTCACTGCTGTGACTAAAAGATCTGAGCAGCACAATTGTAGAGGAGGAAAATTTATTTGGGGGGGTCATGGTTTCAGAGGTCTTTGTCGATAGAAGGCTGGCTCCATTTCTCGGGGCTCGAGGTGAGGCTGAGCATCATGGTGAAGAGTGTGGTGGAGGGAAGCCGCTCACACGGTGATCAGGAAGCAGAGACTCCACTCTTCAGGTACAAACATAGACCCAAAGTCACACCCTAATCCCACCTCCTCCAGCCAACCCACCACTTCAGTTACCACTGGGCTAATCCTTACAGGGGACTGAATCACTGATTGGGTTAAGACTCTCACAACACAATCGTTTCTCCTCTGAGTCTTCTTGAATTGCCTCACACATGAGATTTTGGAGGACACTTCACATTTAAACCATAACACTGACCTATCCCTAAAATATCTTATTGTAGGCTCTACTTCCAAGGATTCCCTGTATCCCTGAAAGAACTGGTGTTGGTAGGGTATGCTGCCACCAGGGGGCACTGGTGCTGCGTAACCAACCAGAACTACTGGAGTCCCTCTGTTCATGCGTTTGTGTCTTTAGGTGTGGGATTGGGGCCTGGCTCCGTATCAGTGAACACACTTAACTGTCACCCTGTTCCATCTAACGCTGGCCATTTCAGTGTCTTCCGCGGAGTTCTTAGCACCATCCGCATAAACAAATTGAGCCTGGTCAGGTTTTGCATTCTGCACTTTCTATATGAACGAAGGGTAGACTAAAGATGCCCGCGTCCATACCTGCTTTCATTTGGGCTGGAGTCAGGCACCAGGGTGCTCGTAGGTGTTCACGGGAAAGGGATGCGGGAATCTGGAAGTGATCAGGAATTTCACGCCCACTTTCTCCCACCTCCCAGCCAACTTGCAGTCCCAAGCCACCCTGACCACCTGGCCCCACTGGGGGTTTGGCTCTTTGCTCTGACATCTCACCTTGGAGTTGTAAGGGCCATGGTGGATGAGAATTTGGGCACAAGTTTTGAGTTTAAGGAACCAGAAAAATTTCAAAGCACCAAACAGCAACTACTAAGAGTCAACAAAGCGCTAAGCACCTACAGCCGCTGCATCTAAGGAGCTTGGTGAGGAGTGGCTTGCAGATGACTCACAGGCCCTGCATCCTGGACATTTTACACTGGCAAACTTTAGTCTGTTGTTTAAACTAGATCTGACCCTGGAACTACAGCACGAACTTCTGTTACATTCTAATTCAACACCTGAAAGGTGGTAAGCGGGTTTTCATTTCCTTTATACTTCCTACTGATACCCAATAAAAAGGTATCGATTTTCAATACCATCTCCAGTTTAGAGTCATATGGAAAGCAATTTTAGTGGTGGACTCAGATATAAATATATATTTTTCTCATTCTGTTAACGAAGGACTTGATTTCTTCCAAGTGTGCTCATTGTAGACTTCCCCCCCTTGCCTAATTGTGTCTCCTAACTTTTATGTTTTCAGGGTCTCCAATGTACACTTTAAGTTTCATCATAAGGTTACCTTTGGGAAGAGAGCGGGGCGAGCTTGCCCGGTTTGTCAGGAGAGAACGTGACTGTCCTTTACCTGGGCTCCGTTTTATGTATATAATAAAAATGATTTCTGTCTGCTTATCAGATCTATCATGGGCTCATAAATTCACTTGTTCCTGATGTCCCAAGGGAAGGACATCCATCCCTCCAGGTGCCGTCAAGAACAATCAAGGTTTAAGGTGATAAAATAACTAGGATGGTTTGTGAAAAAGGACAAAATCTTGGTAGAAAGATTCGAGAGACTCATCGTTTAGAGAGATAAAGAGGACTGTCTTCTTAAAAATAAATGTAAAGAGGAAATGTTCCTTAATGTCCTCTGAAGCCGTGAAGAGGGCCACCAGGCTTCTCTCTTGTAGATGAGACCAACTGGGAGGACTCGGGTTACTCCTCTGTCAGCTGGCAGACGGGTTTGCTTACAAACAAATTGACCTAGTGGACAGGATCTGGGCTTTATGAGAAAAATTAAGTAGGTCATTTTAGTGACAGCTGATAAAGGGACAATTCAATGCTGACATCTTTTATTTTTTTAGTCATATAAATACCATGGTGGACAGTTGGAGCATGTTTTAATTAATCCAGTGATCCTTGAATTCCCATCATTTGGGTAGACTGAGGTCATCAATGCAGATACTCAAGGTCTCTTAAAAACATAGTCTTGAGGTACATGCCCAAGAGCATGTATGCAGACTTAACCACTAACCCACATCCCCAGCCCGTTTTTGTATTCTATTTAGAGACAGGGTCTCACTGAGTTGCTTAAGGCCTTGCTAATTGCTGAGGCCGGCTTTGAACTTGTGATCCTCCTACCTCATCCTCCTGAGCTACTGGGATTCCAGGTGTGGACCACCATGACTGGCCCTGTAGAATCTTGAAGCAAGTATTCCTGATACTTGTAGTAAACTCATGGACCCATATTGAATCTTTCTTGGCAAGTTCTAGTGAAATGTCAGCACATGTATACACTGACATACATTGATACTTTTTCCTGACTGTTATCTCATCATTGATATCAAACAGAACGATGTCTTTCCTTCCAGATAGTGATTTTACACAGTGGTCTTGATTTAGAAATGGTCCATGTGTAGAGCTAACTGAGCAAATGCTATACATAACTTCTCATTCTGTTGATTCCTTTGTTCTTACTGACAGAAGTATCTCTTAAATATCTAACAGTACTTCCAATAGGTACCATTCTTACCACATGAATACATTTTCTGCTCTCAGAATAAAAGTTGGCTTAAATTTGTCAATGTCCTGCATTTATATTAAGGAGAATTGTTTCATATGGGAAAGTTAAATATCCCATCTTCTATAATTAAATAAGATATTAAATAGATCTATGATCAAAATTTCATTTTGATTCATATTTTGGCATCATTAAAAAGTATTGCTGCAACTGAACCTTGATTCTGAGCTGATTCAGAAGCCAATTAAAGAGTGATTCAGAGCTACAGATACATCATAGGCATCTCATGGGGAGCAAAGACCGTCATTCTTTAGATTTTGCCACCAAAGCATTTTATTTGCAAAATACCTCCCCGTGTGAAGGACCATGCATTTTGAACACCGAGGTCCATGTGCACTGGCATCTTCTCTGGGCCCCCCAGCAGGTGGAGGCTGCCTGGTTCTGAATTTGCCTTCTGCTAGAACTTGAGCTATTTGATTAACCTCATCAGGTCTTTCTGGGAAGTAGGAATAGCAATGTCTCAATACTGAATTTTAAATTGTATGTGTTAATAATGTTTATACTACAAAAGTTTTTGAAATGTAAGGTATTTATCTTCTCACTGATTTATTCATTCATTCATTTGATCATCTATCAAAGGTTTAAAAACATTTCCTATATGCTAGATGCTGGGCTTGGGACTGGGTCCTGGAAAAGAAATGAGTCACCACTGTACAGAGCCCACAGAACCCTGAGAGAAATTCATGGGTAGATGCACAATCCTGGTACAGGATGTCGAGTGTCACATCCCAATACAGTACATTGGTGGTCACCACCAAGGCCTGAGGTCTCACAGGAGCAGAGAGATTATAATGCTTTGTTTCCCACCAAAGTTTACCAAAATAGTTTTTATCGTTCTTATATAGTTGGGCCTATCATCTTCTAAGAACCTAAAATAAGGGATAACGTTAGTAATTTTCATAGACAACCCGGTGGAACTCAGTTGAGGATGAGAACAGTGTCTGTGTGGCGGATGGGCCTCTCTGGACACGGCCTCTCCTGAGGAAGACCACTGGTCCTGTTCTTTCCTCCCTGCCGTCTTCAGTACACGGTGGAACTTCCATCACTGTTGACAGGTGACTGCCCGTGTGGACCTGATGCCCCAGAGCAGCCCTCAGAGGAAAACCGTGAGGGACCCGAAAGTCTGGATTCATGGGACAGCCCCAAGGAGCTGACTGACCTGGGACTAACAGCTAACACTCTTACAGTCAGTCAGACAGAAAACTGTGTTTTGTTGTTTGTTTATTTTTCTTTAAAATAAGAACAATGCCTACCCTTTCCCCAGATCTCAAATCTAAGTACAACTTTACCAGAAAACAGTCCAGTTTTATTCCATTCACGATTATGTTCTAGGACATCTTTAATTAGATTGGTGTAACAATTTCCAGTATTATTTTTAAAAAGTTAACCATCAAATAGAAAACAACACAACCTCCCTGAGGCCCACACCAGCAGGTGCTGCCTCGGGGACTTGGAGTTGCTCCGTTCTCCTCCCCGTCTGCCTGCTTGGCTCACCACTGGTTCTGGTGGGAAAGTCAGGTCATCTGCTGGGGACAGATCAGGTGACTTCTTGGACCCATTTTGAAGTATGTTGCGTGTACAGGGATTTCTCAGCAACCTTCCACGTGTAGCAATCTTATTTCCCTGATACCATGTACCTCAGCATGCTGAAGGAAGTCATTCAAAGGAAACGTGACAGCTTACACTGGATCCCAGGGTGGGAGCTGGCACTGTGGCCGTGTGTGTGGAATCCCTGTGGGTGCAAATGGCAGGTCGTCTTGTGACATGTGAGGAGAAGTGTTTTTATCTCTTACCACAGATCTTGGTTGGAAAATGAGGGATTAATTAGAAAAGACAACATGTGTTTGGTTTAATGATATATACACGTAAACAATCTTATTTGTTTGCAAAGAGCCAAGAAATATCTCCATAGCCTCAGGATGTGTCAGTCACACAGAATAGTCGCTACCTAGAATTCTGGCATCTGAGGGCTCCTGGTGCACATCCACCCTATCACCACGGCCCTCCGTAGAAAATGGTTTGCCTGGGGTAGCCTCATCGTGTTGGTCTCTGGAAGTCACTGGAAATTCTCAGACAGGGGATGGCTTCCTGTAGTGCAGACATCCTTTGTTAGACAGAAAAGCTTCCAGGACTTTCCTAACTGTATCATTCTAACATATACACAAAAACGTTTGGTGACTTTCTAAAAATGTGGTGTGTGCCTCTGCTGCTTTTACTTTTAAATCCCACCCATAAAAACTATTCCTAAGAGGCTTTGTCCTTTAATCCTGGCTGATTGTTAAAGGATTTACTGTCTTAACAATTAAGTGCAGACGGTTTTGAACAGTAATCAGATAAACAAAGATGCTTAGCGATGGTTCAATTTCCGGGTTGGATTTGCATCCTAATCTTACTCTAAAAGAATTAGAAAGCCCCTTCCAGATGAGCTGCAGTGTTCTTTTGCTATAGTCACTGCGACATCCAGTCCTTAAGCATAGGCAATCATACCCATCATTATGTGGTGAAGAGAAAGCTTTGTAAGAGCACTACATGGAATAGTATTCTCAAAACTATTTATGTTGCATAATTCGTGGTGAAATTAGTTCGTAAACGTAGGTAAAAAGGTGAAAACGCACAAAGATTGCATAAATACCAATTTCTCTAGATAAAAAAGAAAGAGTTTTCTCACGGATTTGGTCAGCTGTATTAGATTTAAATGCAGTTTGAGATCGGCTTCGGATTGAAAGTAAATGAAGCAGTTAACCTTTGGCAGCAGCTTGCAGGTGGAATTGCCGAGATAGAACGCGAGGTCGTTCACATAGATGGAGATACCGCGGATGCGTAGAGAATTTCAAAACAGGGTGGTAGATTCCGGATGTTGCCCTCTCTGGGAACAAGAGGCGGAGATGCAGGGGTTGCTCAGCACTGCCTGGGAGCGGGGATTTTCCAGTTGAGTCAGAGCTGAGGAGTTCAGTTTACTGAAGGCCACTCTTCCCAATTCTCCTCATGAATCTAAGGCCCTCTTCTCACCCAGTGGATGGGTCTGAGAGAGGGAAGTAACTGCTAGGGCTTTTCTCTTTCTATTTCTGGAGCCCTGTTACTTCTTTAGTCTGTTCACGCTGCTATATCAAAACGACCCGAGACTGGTTAATTTCTCAGTTCTGAAGGCTGGGAAGCGCAAGTTCAATGTCCTGGCAGGTTTGGTGTCTGAGGAGGGCGACCATCTGTTTCCAAGATGGCGCCTTGCTGCTGCATCTCTGGAGGGAGGGCCGTGGTGTCCTTACATGGTGGAAGGTGGAAGGGCGAGAGAAGTCTCCCTTCGCCCTCAAGCCCTTGTGATAGGGCCTCTCCCTCCAGGGGGCTGGAGCCCTCCTGACTTAATCTCCTCTTCACACTGTTGTGTAAGAGATTACATTCACCATGAATTCCACCAGAGCCTTCTCCTAGACAGGTTGGGGACAGCAAACCTTGGGATGGTACAGCACTGGTGTTCATCTTTTCAGCTTAGCTTCTGACCACGATAAAGCAGCAGAATAAGAAAAAGCATCCCTTAAAGTTGGACCCATCAGATCAGCTTGCACAGTGCCTTGTTCCCAACAGAGGAGAAGTGAGACGGCCTTTCTGGTTCTCGTCCATACCTGGTATACTGCCCCTGTGGCATCCGAGACTCTGCTGGGCTCATGGGGAACTGGGCAGTGGCCCCACACAGCTTCCCTGGCACCACAATTTAGTTTCTTATTCGATGTATTTCAGAAAGTCAACGTTTGGATCCGAGTGAATTTTTCTAAGAATTTAACTTTAATTCTCACCAGAACTGAGCTTGAACCTAGATGGCATGGCTGATATAATCCCCTGTGGATTATTATTTTTTAAAATCAAAGAACAGCAAGTCTTTTCCACATACCAGTTGTGGTAGGGGAAATCCAAAGGTGACCTGTGAAGACTCTTGCCCTAGTGGTGTCTCCCCTTGCGAGTGTGGGAAGAACCTGTGAACAGGTTGAAATCTCATTCTCATGACTGGCTTACATGACAGTCCCCACTTACCATGGTCCCACCTAAGGGTTTCAGCCCTACAGAAGGTTCCTCAGGAAGTAACCCATAAGTCGAGAACTTAAAGTGTGGGACTGACAGGTTTTTGATGTTAGGATGAATTTATGAGGTGTGTTAAGTGCATTTTTAGCCTAGAATATTTTCAACTTGATGGGCTTATGAGGATGTAACCTCATCATAAGGTGAATGGTGTCCTGCTTGCAAGAGTGTATAGATGTGACCAAGGACCCAAAGCAGCTGACATTAGCACAGGGCCTGGCCTATTGGTGCAAGTCCTTTAAATCTAGGTCTGGAAGTCAAGGCATGAGAAAGACTGGAGGAGAGGAGTCCCCAGGGCAAGGAATCTGGGTGTTTGCAGTGAGAGCGGAGCAGACTCCAGCTGAAGCCAGCAGGACAGGGATGCCTGAGTGCTGCACGCAGGAAGGAAGAGGGAGGTAGTTTTGCCAAGGGCCGTTAACGGGAGAACCCATCCCTCTGGGGGGACATCTGACAACTTCAGGGAAATGAACGGGAGTTGTTCTATTTAAGCAGCTCGGCCTGTGTGGTTTGGTCTACAGCAACAGAAGCGGAATGCACAGGTTCATTTCTAACTGGCCCTTAGACGTTTCAGCACAGATGCACCCTCTCTCCACCACAACAGCTCGGGCTGGGGTCCTGAGAACGTCCTTCTCCTTCACCAGCTCCATCAGCCTTTGCCATAGGGACCCAGAGAGCCACCAGGGAGCAGGGCTATGCTCAGCTGTGGGCTCCTTGCTGAGCATCCACTAGCTACAGTCTCTTAACCTCACAGCAGCAGGCGACTCCGGGAGCCCCGTCTGGTTCCAGTTTGCAGAGTCATGGTTTCCAAACAGCCAACACCAGCTTCCTCACACCCCCTCAGAGAAGCGAGCATTAGCCAGAAGCACCCTCTGCTTAGAAGTGTGCTTTGCAGGGTCCGCACTCCCAGCTCCTCAGGCCGGAGCATCTGCCAACCACCCAGACATGGCCGGCATGTCGGGCAGCCGGAGTCCACCTCTGGGGACACTTTCCCCAAGCCTCTGCGTCCCCAGTGGTCGAACCCTCTTCCCTGAGCCTCTCAACCCTGCAGTCACTAGAAACCTCAGTGTCTCCTTTCCACCACCTCGTCCCCCAACATCTGGCTTACAGTTCTTCCATTAAGTTCTGTTACGGTGCCGGAGGGGGCTCTGCTTGCCCTGACTTGACCCTGACAGAGACTCTTCACTGCTGTGTTGCACCTCTAGGAGGCTGGACGGGGAGAAACTTAGGGCGACCACACCTAGCTCCCTTTGGGAAAGAGGGACTTTGGCCTTTGCATCCATTTCAGTCCCCAGCTGCCAGCCCACATTGAAAGGCTGATAATATGTGAAGCCCCCTGTGGTTCCAGGGGTCTGGTGCCAGTTATTTGAGCAAAAGGCTGCCAGCAACCTTATGTATCATGAGCTGGGGAGACTCGAGCCTCACTCCAAGCCAGCCCACTGAAGCACCTACATCTTCAGAGACGCTGTCTCCCTGGGAATGAGGACTGAATGAACAGGGAGAGGTTCTCCAGAGGAACAGAGCAATAGAGTATGCATTTGTCAGAGGGGCTTTCTTAGCTCGGCTTGCATGACCAGAGGTTGAAAGATCCCCCAGTGGCCATCTGCAGGTGGACAGGGAAACTGGAAGCTGCTCAGTCTCAGAAGCTGGAAGCTTCAGAGTGAGGGAGACCTGTGACATCCCTGCTCCAGGTCCATGGCCCCAAAACCCCTGCTGGTGCAAGTCCACATTCAAAGGCTGAAGAACCTGGAGTCTGATGTGCACAGGGAGCAGTAGCAGAAAAATGCACCAGCTCAGCCAGAGAGGGCGAGCTGCCCTTCTGCTGCTGGTTCCTCCCATGTTCCGCGGGGCCCCAGCTGGTGGCATCCACATTCAGGATGGGTGTTCCCTGTCCAGTTGGCTGCCCCACAGGCCAGGACTGCCACAGACACACCCAGAAACGTGCTTTTCCGAATCTCCAGGCATTCCTCAATCCAACCCAGCTGGTGACCAAACCCAACCTTCAGGACGCGCTGTGGCTCTCCTCCTCACGAACACTCTACAGTTCCCCACGTGAGAACCCAGGCCTGGGCGTTGTGCCCCATGATGCTCTTGGAGCCTGTGGTCCATCTGTCCATCTGCCACACCATGCCTGTCAGTCATCTTGCACGCTCCCTGTGCTGACTGGAGCTCCTGAGCTGCCATCCTAAGCAGATCCTCCCCGGAGTCCTCTGAGACGTAGCTGCAGCATCAACAGACCTGGGCACCTGGAGACTGCAAACGCTCCGCAAAAACCATGTGCGTTGAGGGTATCTTGTTAAGTGGAAAGAGGGGGCAGACGGTCTAAGGGAGAGTGGTAACGACTGAGTCACTTAGTGGCAATTTTGAAAAAAATAGTAACTTTGCAACAAAGACTGCAAAGTTTCCCAGAGTTTTTTTTATCAAATATTTTAAATTTGGTGCTTCAGGGGCAGAAGGCCTAAGAAGTGGGGGAGATGCAAGAAAGGACTTTGGTCCTGTTGAATTGGATGTCCAGTCTGGGGCAGCACGTTGGTTTGGAGCTGAGACCCAAATGACCAATGACTAGCTGGGTAATTTTGGACACTTTCTGTACAATAGGACTCGTATTTTGATAGGGTTCTTTGCACTAGTAGAGAGGATGAGGACGTGAAGGACCAAGCTCAGGGCCGAATGGTTCACAGTCAAGTCAGACTCTTTACTTCACTTCTCGGGATTTCATTTGTCTCTACGTGGCAGTGTGAAAGGACACCAGGTGCATTTTGTGCGCCTGCAGATGGGTCTCTGTCACTGTCTCTGCATGGTGCCCTCCCAGAGGGTCTTCCTTCTCCAACAACACCCAGCCCTTCCCATTTCTAAGCTGGGTTTTCCAAAAATCAGTATGACAGTCAGTTTTTCTATTAGTAAGAAGAAAGTGAGCTACAGGGTAACTTGTGCCAAAATGAACTACAATACAAACAGAAGATGCAGGACTAGATCCCGCCTCTTCCGTACTCCAGACTGCGCCCCCTCTCAGGACCTCTCTACCTCTGTGAGGCTGGCACCATATTGAAATGAGCACATCACTCATTCAGCTCAACACCATGGAGGGAACTCAGATTCTGTGTGGCTGTGGGGTGCCGAGAGAGGATCATATGACCACCACTCACCCTTCTCTGCTGCTCTCTCCATCAGCACAGTGTAGAGAGCCTCAGAATCCTGGGCACGTTTATTCACTCTCAAAGTCAATGACTGCATGGAAGAATCTGCTAGAGTTTTCTAGAACAAATTTATATGTTGGCCGTGTAGAGCTCAGTCCACACCTTCAGAATGTGGGGTCAACCTTATTTTTGCTACACACAGAACATATGCATCTTATTTTTCTTTGTGTTGTTGCAAAACAAGAAGACACATGAGGTTTTTTGTTTACTCCATTTCAACTCTTCTGGAAAATGCACGAGGGCTTTGACTCTCTGGACTACCTTCTCGCAAAATGTTGATGTGTGGTGCTCTCGACATGGGTCGTGCCTACATGATGGTACTTTGGAAGAAAGGGGGCTTCATGATGACTACGAGGTGTAGAAGCTGTGGCCTTGGCCTTCCAAACACACGCCATTCACCTGGGCAGATGGAGCACGGCGTCCAGGGACAAGCCCTGCTGGGTGTCAGAATTGAAAGACTGTCCTAATAACAGTGCAAGTGGGTCTGGGCGCTGGCTGCCCAGGAGCCCTTCCCCTGCTAACTCAGGAGAGGAGGTGGAAGTTTAGCATATTTGTGTATGACTGTATATTGTGTGCATATTACATGTAGTAGGCTGCCAGTTTGTTTCCAAAGGGAAAGGAAGTGCCCGGTTCGTCAGTGGCTGGTGGCTCATTACCAGTCACCTGCAGCCTGCAGCAGAGCCAGAAATCGGACGAGGGCGCTTTAAGTGGAGCGGGCTTGGCATTCGCTTACTTAGTTAAAGATCATCACCACAGAACCCCCTTGGGAGGAGTGGATGGCTCATTGGGCCCCATGGGGAGGGCGGTAATTAAACTCTGAAGGCAGCGTGGTGTTCGGCTAAAAGCTCGTCTTTAAATAGTAATACACTCGCCTTGTAAAGTGCCAGGCCCTCGGGTGGCTGTTGACACAGCGCGAGGAGCTGGCACTTTTTTATATAAAAGCCAAATTGAAGAAACTGTTATGAACTCATCTGCATAAAGCAATATGATTCTGCCTGAGGCTGCAGGCGAGGAGTGATTAACCAGCCGCTTGCCTGCTCCTCCTCAGTCTGCTAACATGCCACTTGTCACTAAAAACTGGAGACGCCATATGCCAGGCTGCTCTGCCGAGCAGGAGCCCCTCACTGAGGACACCCCCGGGAATCCCTCCCCAGCAGAGCCTGTGGGAGGGGAGGGGTCCTCCCTGCCTCTCCGGGAGGACAGCCCGTGGTTCCTGGGGATGTGGCAGAGACCTCGTGAGTTCCCTGGTCAGCGAGAGGCCTGCTGAAGGACAGGGGAGCATTCCTCTGGAAACCGATCACAGGTGGCCACTCCCTGCCTCCGTGTGCTGAGTCGGGTGGGGGCTGGAGTGGGCCCCGGGCTGGGTTCCCTCTCCCACGCCTTCCTCCTTCCAGTCTATCTTTTTCACTTTAAAATGTACTGTGTGCTGTCTCTCGATTTTCTGTGCGCTATTAATTATGCAAGCCCTGTTTACTGCAGCGTGTAAACAGTGCATTAAAGTTTCAGTCTTGAGGGGAATGGTTTTCATGTGGTCTGACAGCTCAACCCCAGGGCTTTGGACGGAGACGCTGCCTTTGGCTTTTCAGGAATCAGCTTCCCCGTGTCTCTAGGAGAAGGAGGGTGCAGGGCAGCCTCCGGGCTGGTTTGTCTGGAAGCTGCCATTCCGTGTTCCCCCTCAGTCATGTGGACGGGACCTTCCCAACCACAGGCCCCTGAGAAGCGGAAAGGAAGGGATGGCGGGAGAACTTGGAGCAAGAAGGGATTTGGCACCTGGAAGCAGCTGCCTTCCCTGCTGTGACTGGGCCTTCATCCCAGGGACCATGAGGTCACCTCTGCCTCGGGGTTGTCCTCGCTGGGATGGGCAGGGTTGGGGGCAGAGAGGTCTCCACCCTGAGCAACCTGACCAAGAGTCGGGCTCTGCTTTGGTGGCTTTCTTGATGTCATGAAGGGATTTGGCTGGGGTTGACTTAGACCTCAAGAAAAAAGGTTTGGCCTCCAGGCCAGTAAAGTACCCTCCAGGACCCCACCCCAGCCCATGCCGCCCCAGCAGAGTGATCTTCTCACTAATCTTCTCCCAAAAGGTGCCAGAGGGAGGTGCGGGACCTGAGCACGGGTCTTCCCAGGTGGTTTGTGGGAGGTTAGCAGCGACCCGGTTCCAGCAAATGCCAAGGAGTCTCCAGTCCAACTTCAGGCCTGTCATTGCGGGCTTCGACAGACCAAACTCCTCTGTATGTCTGTTCTTCATGAATGGAAGCCGCACAAGGGAATATGAATCCCCCACAAGCTGTGGCCATCCAAGGCCTGCGCAGGGACTGGGGAGGGCAATCCCATGCGCTCGGTGTTCTGTGCTGTGCTGGGGGCTGCATCCTGCGCTGCGGGCTTTCCACCTGTTGTCCTCTTGTGGAGACTGAGGTTCCAGAGGTCTGACTCACCAAGGTCGCTGGTCACGTCTGTCATGTGAATCTGGGTGTCAGACACCCCCATGTCTGTTGGCCCTCTGCATTCGGAGCTGGCCAGAGCCTGCCAAGCACCCTGGGTGAGCTTCCCCATGCTGGGCACTGGCTCCTGGCAGTCGTGCTTCTGGACCTAAGGAAGTGCTGCTGGTTCCCACCTGGTGGCCCGACGCCCTGCGGCCCTGTTCCCCACCCACAGTGTCTCCACTGTGCAGTCCTGAAGGTCTGTGCCCTGCAGTTCGCCCTTCCCAGAACAGGACTTGCTGGACACACTGGCCCTACTTTAAGATGCGAGTGTCCCAGGAGGGGTCGCCCCACTGCATCCCTTGCAGGGAGTGCTTTCTGGGGGGCTGGGCGAGCCCCAGGGCCCTGCCGGCTCTGCACCCATCGTTTAGGCACAGACCATCTCAGGATGATGACATCACGGGTGGGAGTTCGGCTGTCGCCATGGTTGCCCACGGGAGGGGAGCCCAGGCTGTACCTGACTCCCCATGTCTGGCCACGTTGCCACTCAGCCACAGTCTGGCAGCTGCATGAGGGGGTTGGGGCAGAGACCATGGCACTGGGCGATGGGGACCAGCATTCAGAAACACCACCGAGGGCTGGAGACACGCCCTGCCTCCTGGGCCACGCCTGTGGTCAGGAGGCAGCCCTGAGCACCCTCCTCTGCTCATCCTGCTCTGCCCCTGCCTCCAGAAACCTCAGCGTGGGGAGGGCGCAGGCCAGGAGTCTTCCCCACGGGACCGGTGCTCCTGTGAACGTGGCTGCGGCTTCCTCTCCATCACTAAGCAATAGGGCAGCTGGGTGCCAAATGGAAGCTCCAGGTGGCCATCATCACACTCCTTGTCCCTGTCCCCAGGGTGCAAGCAAGGGAGTAGCAGAATGCTTTAGGACAAAGACACTCGGGCAAGGAGGTGCCGTAGGTGACTGAGTCCGACTTCAGTGTTGGGTGCAAGCATCCTTTCGGGGGGAGAACAGCTCTGCCTGGCCACGCTCCAGCCAGGCAGTAGCTTCAGTACTTGAACATACTTTGTAGCAAGAAGCAGGTACTGTGTTCTTCTCTAAAGCGAGCCAGGCACATTTTACTTGATTTCTTGGTCTCCCCCTTTAGGAAGGGGTTGGGGAGCTCTCCAGGGCTGGTTGCAGTGTAGCCAGGGAAACACCATGCACTGTGATCAGCAGCTCACGGAGGGACAGGCAGGGCATCCTCGTCCAGAAGGGGATGTCTCTTCACAGTTCTTCCCTGGGATCATTGCTCAGTGGAGATTAGCCAGGGAGCCTGATGACACAGCTGTGGGCCAGTATTTAATCATCACCGATGTGGCTGTTCTCCATGAGCCGTTTCCTTATTGAGAGAAGGCACGTTAGTCCAGGGGGGCTGCTGTAAGGAAGTGCCATGCCCTGGTGGCTTCTGAACAGTGATTATTTCTTGCAGTTCTGGGGCAGGAAGTCCTAGATGTAAAGTCAATAGATCCAGGGTCTGGTCAGGGCCCTTCCCTGGTTTTTAGGCAGCCACCTTCTCAGTGTCCCCAGGTGGCAGGGAGCAGAGAGTGAGGAAGTCAGCTCTCCTGCCAGCTTGAACGGGCACTAACCCACTCTTGAGAGTCACCCTTCACAGTCCGGTCACTCTAGAGGTCCCACCCCACTGCCATTGCACTGGGGTCCAGAGGGCAAAATGAATCAGGGTCTTGGTGAAAGGCACGACCCTCAGCCATGCCAAGGAGCCACGGGGAGCGTGGAAACCTCCCTCTGACTTTGGAATCGTGTCAGAAGACCTGCACCTCCAAGTGTGTCCTTGCAATGTTCTCAGCCCTGAAGTTGTTCTCCTGCTGCAGCTTCGAAAGCTTGCTGAACGGGTCATTTCCAGCCAGGGCTACGAAGAGCTTTCAACGTTCCTATCCTGAGATCAGATGTTTATTTTTTGAAACATTCGACATGTTTTGAATAACCAAGTACCTGTTTGGAAACCAGTTAGTCAATCTGAGAACACCTGGACAACACCTAGACAGGTTGCCTCAGTGATAAAAGGTGCAGCAATAGCACCCATGTGTTCAAGAGCATCTCCCTGTGGCTACTTCCGTCCCTGCCTTCTTTTGTGTGTTCCGCTTGCCTCTTTCTTTCAGCCTCTCTCTGTGCAAGTAACTCTTTTGAGGTTTCAGGACTGCAAATTATTCCGCAAGCATTCCTCTTATGTTAAGAGGCGTGCTTCAAGGTCCTTGACCAAGATACTTGCTGTCCATTCTGATGCCTCCCACATCCAAACAAATAGAAATTTAAGTTTACTACAAATAACCACTTTCTATTATTTTCAGAGCAGTGTATGTTGCTGAATTTGAATGTATTTCTTCCAAGTCTTTTTGGACATTAAAATACTGCAAAAGTATTTCTTCTTTAAGGATAATCTTAGTATTTCACTTATTAATGTTCATTTTAATAACTTTAATAACACCATGACTTTCAAACATGTGACCTTAGGTTTTGTGTATCCTATGCACTTATATGTATGTATGAGTGTGTGTGTGTGTGTGTGTGTGTGTGTTTTATGTGTACACACACATCTTAGTTTATATATTAACCATTTTAAAAATTTCAGCAATGAAAAAATCATCTCTTCATGTAATTAGCAAGAAAATAACTTTCAATACATAAAGAAAACAAAAATAAATGGTGCAGATAGTTGTTTGTGAAGGAGCAAGTCTACAGTTACACACTTAAAATACCTGAATTTCAGACTAGCAAATGGATTCTTATGCATTTAGGATATCTGAAGCTTACTAGCACATACCCTATTTTATTTGTAAACTTACCTTTTGCCTAGGCCTTGTTTCAAACAAATGTTTAAATCAAGTCTGCTACTAAAGACTGGAATAATGTAAGTATTAAAATAGGGCCCCCTGAGGAAGCTTCTGGGCGAGTTAGATTACGGTCATGTGAACTGCTGCTGCTCTTTGAAAATTTTTACATGTTCTTTTTGCATTAAGTACAAAACACAGATAAAGTAACCACAGCCCATAAAATAAACACATTCACCAGCATTTTGATGTACACTGGCTGCCTGGCATCGACGTAACCTGATGTGCAATCAAGTTTTCTTCTAGCACTTTTACTGTTTTATTTATTACAAGTAGTTTTTTGATATTTATGCAATTTCTTTAGTAAAATATTTCAGCTCCGTGGTTACTTGGTTGGCTCAGTATTATATGTTGCTCAAGTCATGGGGCTGAAGACACACTAGAGTAGACCCAAGAAAGAACAGGGTGACAGAGGGAATGGACTAGCGTGTAGGACCTCCAGTGTGAAGCCCAGGAAGGCAGTGTGGCAGCCCCAGGGGTAGCATGGGTCTCAGGCTCCTATGCCAAGGTCTTAGAGCAGGGGGATGCCCAAAGAGGGTGAAGCAGGGCCCGCCTGCCCCGGAAGCATGGGGGCCAGTGTGGGGAGGGGTGGGGACAGGCAGGGGGCAACAGATATTGGCGGGAAGAAGAGGATGCTCTGAGTGGAAACAGAACCTCAAGTCCTGTGGGCTGGCAGTCAGGGAGGAAGTGGTTCCACCTGGAAAGTCAATGGCGGCTGCTTGGAGGAACTGTGGCTGATCCAAATCCTACCTTCTGAGACCCCGACGGTCCTTAATTAATGCCTAGCGAATGGATGAACAAGCAGAGCATTTCTCACCGTCTGCTGTTTGGTGGGACCTGTGAAGGGGAGGCCAGCAGACATCCGGCATGGAAGGAAGAGCCCATCGGCCTGACAGCTGATAATTAGTTGACATTTGTTAAGAACGCTGCCTCATAATGAGGACACGGAAGATGATCACACGTGAACACGGAGCCTGCCTAAAGGTAACCTGCAACTCCACGTGAAACACTGCGCCCAGGCCTCCTGCTGAGATGACAGGCTCTCTGCACATCAGGAAGAGTGACTCTGGTCAAAATTTTCCCACAGTACCAAGGAAAAAATAGGAACTTAACATAGTTGCAAATAAATATAAAAATTATTTTTATTAATAAAGACATGAAGTAAAATGAAGCATATCAGCAACACTCTGGATTATGTCCCCCAGTGAGAATGTGCCTTACTCTACTTATGTCATGTCTTACTTTTTGGAAAATCTCATGAATTGATTTTTTTCCCCATTGACATATTAAAACATCCTTTCTCATCCTATGAGAAACAGAGAAACACGGATGTGCAGAACACCAAGTTCTTGCCCCGACTCTGTTACTGTGGGGGTTTTAGCCATGGTCCATCTCACAGATCTAATTTGTTCTATTTTCTAACTATTATAGGCTCTTAAACTTGTTTTAAGAGATAAAAATCTCTTTTTCAAGTAAAATCTCATCTGAAATTCCAACATTCTAACAGGAAATCCTGGAGATGCTCAGGCTGACCCTGTGTGGGCTTCTGGAGGCCAGCACCCCAGCCTCCCTGGCCTCCCCAGCTGCGTGCCCTTCCTAGGCAGACCCCTGAGGCTTCTGAGACACGGGGCCTCCACACCTCCATTGGGGTATGATCAGGGAGGGTCTTTCCTTGACCCTAGTCTGGAGCTGAAAGGTCAGGATTCCTTCTCTCCTACCAAGGTCCCGTCTCTCTTCAGTTTATAAGTTGATTTTCCTTAAAATCATTTTCACCAGTTCCTCCACTTGTCCGTGGGTAAGAAAGATGGAGCCCAGAGAAACAGAGCTCACCTTTATTGGGTTTAGCCATTTGGAAAGTTCAGTAAAATGTAGGTCACTGTCCTTTGCTGCCTTCCAATGGGCTCCCTGCTCCCCTATCTCACGCGCAGGTCTGTCTAGGGATCCACAAGATCTGATTCGAAAGCAACATCCCTGAGGATTTAAATAGCAGGTGGTCCAAGGACCAAGCTTGGTGAAAAAGAAAGAAGGAAGGAAGGAAGGAAAGAAAGAAAAGTAAAACCACCGCTCCAGAACTCAGCACGGAGACACAGAAAGGTAGAGAGTACCGCAGCAGATCTTGTTTCTAGGTGTGAGATTCGTTCCCTGGAGGTTTGAGTCAAATTCTACTTAGTGCCAAAATAAAGAAATCAGAATTATTTTCAAAACATCAAATATACCCCAAATGATTTAAAACTTGGCTACTTTGTGGTTCCGGGGTTGCTCTAACAAGGGACGTACCTGGGGAAGCAGCTGTGACCACCAACTCAGGATCCCACTGAACGGCACTGTGTGGAGGGGCTTCCTACAGCTGTTCCTGGGGATTGGCTTGGGGCTCAGCAGGATACGGTATCTCACCAAGAGCACCAACCCTCCCCCCTGTAACACACGTGCGGTCTCTCAGGGGAGAAGGCAGAGGGCGCTGGAGGCCGAGGGACCAGGGGTGGAGGCTTGTCCTCGTGTTAGTGACTGTGAAGCAGAGCTCCACCCCCGACCGGCGGCTCTGCTCTGCCCCAGCCCCAGACCAGCGCTCATGCCTGTCCTCACCTCCTTTCCTGCCATTCAGCATTACTGAGCACTCAGAGAGCCAAAGACAGTCACCACCCGGCCCACTCCTAGGACCCGAAGGCCGTTTGGAGCAAACGAGTCAGCTTCCTTCAGTGGGGAAGGTGCTCAGGCAGTGTGCTGTCGTGTCCAGGCCTCTGTAACAAACTTCAGCCACCCACGTGGCTTGAACGACAGGAATCATGGCCTCCTGGGTCTGGAGGCCCTAGTCTAAGCTCAGCGTCCACAGGGCTGGTTCCTTCTGAGGCTGAGGGAACGCTTCTGGAGGTTCCTGGGCTTCTTTGGAGTTCATGGAATTGCAGAAGCTTCGTCTTCTCTTTTTTGGCCCGATCATGGTGTTCATCCTGTGTGTGTCTATTTCTGGGTCAGAGTCTCCTTCTCTCCTGGGGACAACTGCTCTGTTGGGTCTGGGGCCATCTTCTCCAGTGGAATTCCATTCAACCAGCATATTGGTGACAACCCTGCCTCCAAGTGGGGCTGAGCTACTGGGAATTGGGATGTCAAGGTACAATTTTTTTGGTGGGGGGTGGACAATTCTTTTCCTATTAAATCCATCCTGTGACATTAGATGTCACCAAAGAAAGAACAATTCTCGTTTCCTTAGTGTTTAGTGTCTCACTTTCTGGGTGTGTTTGCAAGAGCAGAAGGCATAAAGCCAGGCGTCAGCCAGCTGTGGTCCCCATGGCCCTCCCCGTCTCCCCTCAAGACGCTTGCTGAGGAGCGAGGAGCTCACGTTGAGCAGCTCCGGTTCAGCAGGCCTCCGGGGACTGTGCTGAATGGAAAGAGGGCAGATAAGTAAGCGATAAGCTTACATCACTTTATCCAAGGTGTTCCAGGCTCAGAGACTCCACTGTGGCCTGGAGAGTGTCCTCCTGGGAGACCTTGGGAAGCAACATCTCTTTCCCAAATCATGCCAAAAAAGTGGGTGGGAAGTACCCGAGCGCTCCCCAGGTGTTGGGCAGCTCTGAGCACAGGTTGAAAGGCGTGCTGGTGTCCTGCTCCAGAGAGGCACGAGTCTCCGGCCCCAGGGTCCACTGCTGTGGTGGCCAGGCGTGTTTTAAAATGTGTATTTTTAAATCAAGTGCACAGGTCATTGCTGGGATCCCCAGGCCTTCTCTACTCATCCTAAATCAGTGATTTCGTAGCAGTCACCATATTACAGAAGAGCCCCAGAATCCTGGGGAATAGATTCCAGGACCCGAGGTGGAGGCCTGAAGCTGAGGATAGAGCCAAGCCTGTGTGTGCATACACACCCACACATACCCACACACACAACACACACACCAAAAACACATATAATACACACAACACAAAATATGCACATTTTTCCTATACATATGTACCTACAATGCATTTTACTTTAGAGAGTAGACTCAGTAAGAAGTTAACAACAATAATTAAAAATAAAGAACAATTATAACAATATGCTATAATAAAAGTTAAGAGAATGTGAAGTTATTTCTGGTATTTTCCATGTGTATTTTCAGAAAAGAAAGCTTGGGTAGGGGATGCAAATCGGTAGGACCAAGTCCTGGCTCTGAATGTGGATGAGGCAGAATCACAGTCAGTTCTGATTTTTCAGCTCACTTTGTGTGGCAGGGACCGTTGAACCTCGGGCTTTATCACGGCCTTCGTGAAGAGCCTGCCTCTGGAGGAGGTCGCGTTCTGAGGCCAGGGGCGGGGACTCCACAGTCGAGTCTGGGAAGTGGGCACAATCCCACCGTGGAGCGTCCATTCAGTCTCATGGGAGCTGCCTGCTTCTTCTCTGTCCTTGGGAGAGCATGCCAATCCTGCTGTCCCTGTCCTCCTCTCGCCTGACCAGACGCCGGACACTCCAAGTCAGCCTGTGGGTGGCGGGAGCTCCCTCTCAGCCGCAGTACCTGCCGCAGGGCTGCAGCTGTCCCCCAGGAAGTGGAGCCCGGTGGCCACCCGCACCCCTAGCCTCCTGCCCCGCTGCTCCTCAGTCAGGTAGCTGTGTTTCTCCTGGTGGCTGTGAGCCGAGCTGGCCGCGTGGGAGAGCCCCGCTGTAATTTCTTTCAAGTCTGGTTGGACCCCTAGCCTAGGTGTCTAGTCTCCCTCACAGTCTGTTAGTTGCCAGGCCTAAGGGTCTCCTAGCACCTGGGGCTTCTCTTCAGCACCGGGCTCACCCACCGGGCAGATGGGCGAGTCCATCATTCACATCAGACTCTGAGAGCTTCGAGGGCAGGGATGGAGCTGACTGGTCCCGGTGTCCCCTGCACCTAGCACAGTGCCTGGTTGACGGGATCTGCTAAACTCATGTGGGTAAAGAAATGAGATTTATGTCTTTTAGAAAAAACAGTATTCTCATATTGAACGTTGATTGTGATCCATCTGTTAATGATGCTAATGGCTTTTTGGTTTGATTTTTGTGCTGCTGCACCCAGGGCTCCATGCTTGCGAGGCAAGCACCCCACCACAGAGCCACTTCCCCAGGCCTAAGAGTTTAGTTCTTCACTGCATCTAGCATCCTAAATCTCATAAACCTCGTCATAAATCTGATTAGTGAATGCTGAAAGATAGTCGGAGGAAAGGAGCGCTCACTGAGGCACCACAGAGCAAAGTCCGGCCAGGGACTCAACATGCCTTATCACTTTTAAGCTTCACCCTAATGCTGATGCAGTTTTTCCTGATCTAAGGACAGGGACATCAGTCTAGGGAAGTTATTTCTCAAGTCCTTTCTTGCATGTTATAAAAAGGAGAAAGTGAACTATTTTTTAGTACTTTGCCTTCAGCAGTGTTCTGAGCCTTTGAATATGTATTATCTCACTTGGTTCTCCCCAGCCTTTAAGATGGGGAGTCTGATTGTATCCATTAGTGAGGATGGTCAGACACGGAGGAAGTAAGTAAATGTGCAGATCAGACAGGAAGCAGGTCTCCGGCCAGGACGAGCCCCAAGCAGCTTGGTGTCACAGGGCAAAGTCTTGACCCTAACCACGTCTTGGGCAACCGAGTCAAATCAGACACATCTGTCACAAAGGCCATCCCCTGCCCACATGCTAGCGCTCTCCACCGAAGCGTGGACACCCAGTTAAAATGCTCCGGCTCCAGAGGTAATGTTGGGAGAGATCACATGGGCCACACACAGTTCAGTATCATTCCAGCCCATAAACGGGAAGATAAAAAATAGATAAAATAAGTAACCCATAAAATGATTTAACTGGAGCAAAGATGAACAAGATGATAGATCAGTTTAAAAAATACCAACCCTGCCATATGTAATCTTCTGGATGGCAAGTGAGATACACCTTCTTCAGATGTAAAGAATATTGTCCAAGGCAGCAGCTCAGTGTTCCTAGGAGGGAGCACCTGGCGAGGCGGTGCCTGCAGGCACCCGGGCTCCTGCCCCAGGCGGGTCTCCTCCTCTCTTCTCTGCCCCAGACACTCGCTGGCCCCCTACAGCGACAGTGGAGGTGGAAGCTTTTCGAGCTGATCCTCCTGTTTTTTCTTTTCTTATGTACAAGAGGAAGAAAAACCTTGACTTTCTTCTGAACTGTCACAAATGACATTTACTTTTTTTCCCTGGTGGAAACTACTCGAAATAATTAATATCCAAGAATATCATCTTTATACAACTGCTTGCTCGTAGAGCAATTCCAAGGTTAGAAAATGTCAGTAGGAATTCGAATTGATTTTGCCACCTGGGGTCAAATTTTCTATTCTAGTCATAAAAGTCAATTTTCTTTAAAAAATTCACCTACTATAACTTGGGAATATCCTAATTTCAGTGGATAAAAAAACATGCAGTTGCCTGTTTAAGTTTTGATTTTAAAGCATAAAGAGCATTGGTATTTCACTTTTACCTTTTATTTTGTGAACTTCCAATCTTCCATAGAAATAAAGTAGAGGCTAATTCATTCAAGTAAATTTTAAAATATTGTGAGCCACTTAAAAATAATATCATACTTGAAATGCATCAAGTATCAGTAACAGAAGATTGATCAAAGACAACTGAAAGGATTCATTTCCGGGAACTCAATGCAAGAAGTTAACCTCCTGGTACCTGACGAGGAGGTGCCTGCAGACACCCTGGGCTCCTGCCCCAGGCGGGTCTCCTCGGGTCTTCCTGCCATTGGAAGCGGTGGCATGTTCCAGTCACCTCAAGGTTCTTAGAGCTTTAACTTAAATCCTAGGTGGAGGGAAGGAGAGATGGACAGACAGGAAGGTTAGCTGATGAATGGAGAGATGAATGGACAGACAGGCAGACAGATGAACTGGGAAATGGGTAGAGAGGTGGATTCATTTCCTTGGGCCATGCTCTTACATTTGAATACATTTTCTACTTTAGATGTTTAATTAGGAAACCGGAGAAAGCACCGATTTTTAAATGTTTTGGAATATTCAAAATACGGTGCTTCGGTACATATGCATGTTTGCATGCACGTGTGTGTGTCACAATACAAAGAAAATTATTTGTTCATGCATCACACGTGTTTCTGACCACACGGCAGGTGAAGGCAGTTTTGATCATTACTAAGCCAAGACAATGAGGTTCCATTTACTGTTGCCACAATGTCCTGGAAAATTGTTGGGATTCCCACAGCTTTTGCTCAGTTCCTGCTCTCACCAACTCGCGACGAGTGAGAGAGTTCTCCATTAACCTTGTAAAGCCAATCAAACTAAATGACATTTGCTCTTTTAACACTCACATGCTCTTGCAGGCTCCGTCTGACTGCAGCATGATTGATGGAGGTGTCACGTGCTCCCTAGGGTCACGTGGGATGCCCAGTGTGCACTCAGCTCAACCAAGAGGCTTCTGGGTGTTTCTACAGGCTCCACACACACACTCCTACAGGAGTGCTCTTCCTGTAACCATGGGCTCGCCCTCTGCTCCTAGGTGACCCTGTTAGCAAGGCCTGGACACCTCATCTCAACAGGCTCCCCATCACCAGCAACCTCCTTTCTCTATTTTCTTTTGGGCCAGAACATTAAGCTTCCCGTACCCTCCGTGAGGCCTGTCTGAACGCTGTGTCTAGAATTGGCACCCAGTGTTTGCCAGACTTGCGTGGGTCTTCTCTGATGCATTCATTCCCACACGACACACTGTGACAGCATGTGTGTATTGGCTTGAGTGGTTTGTGGCCCGTCTCCTCCAGGTCATTCAGCAGGGGCCTCAAGCACCTAGAATAGAGCCCAAGTTGTTTCTTTCACAAAATAGTCCAGGGAATTTGTCTTGGAAAGATGGATAAGACTCTTAGGTTTCTCTTGAAATCAGAAATAGTCTTATATGATATTTATTAGTGTGTTATATTTATTGGCTTCATGGTTCATTTCTGGTTTTCTCTGCGAGTTCTAGGGTATTCCATGTGGTCTAGCCGCTTTGGGTCAGCATGGAACTGAACTGGGAACTGAACCAGGAAGTGGGCCCAGGGCAGCCATGAAAGGATTTTAAGTTCTCATTGTTTCTTCCTCACATGTGGGCATCTCTTGAAAATAAACATCATCTTCAGAGTTAAAATAATATATCTATAATATAGAAATTGTTTTTTCAAAGTATTGCTAGGGGCACTGGGAGAGAAGAAATGGCAAGTGCACATAAACCTCATTGCATCTTATAACTGTGCTTTCTAGGAAAATGAAAGTTCTTCATATCATTCCTCCTGTGGAAAGGAAAGAAAGAGGTACCAGAGGGTAGAAGGCTCAGAATCATCCTAGTCCTCTGATATTTTATAATGAAAGGGAGATTCCCTCCAAGAAAGGGAGGCTCTTGGGCAATTATGAATATTTCTTTTAAACTCAAAGATATGTCCACAATATTCTTCTATCTCTTTTATATTGAAAGGACTAAAAACACTTAGAAACTTAGTGTGAGCAATCTTATCCTACCAGATGAGGGTCCAGCTGGGAGCTGGTGTGAGGAAAGTGACTGAACGTTGTCCACTGACAGACAGAAGGGACAGTCTCTTGGGCCTGGGCTGCAGCCTTTGGACTGCTAACTGCCAAGTGTTCAGGAAGCCCTGTGGCTTTGAGAGGCATTGTAAGCATGCAGGACTTTGCAGATAAGGTTGCTCCTAATTAACAAAAGCTAATATTGGAGCAAACATAATTCCCATGCAAATGAAATGATTTAAAGTCACCAACAAACCCCACTGTGTTCTGTAATGGAAACACATGACATGCCATAAACAGGCCAGGGCCTCTGGGCACCAGGGGCAGCGTGGAAGCTTTCTGACTGGAGAAATTTCCCAGAGGTGAATGTCTCAGAATGCTTTGAGAAAGGGGAGGAGCTAAAGGCAGAAAGCCTTGACGTTGCCAAGGATAAAGCACACCTGTAACCCTAGAACGAGGACTCTCTGCCGCTCACACTGCAGCCTGGTGGTTGCTACTGGCTGTTATCCCGGATTCTGAGAGCGGAGACACTGACTTAGCAGGTGGAGCAGAGACAAGGAACACACTAAGTGTCCCGTAGCAGAGGAGGAGAGAGAGCCCAGAGCATCCCCAAGCCTTGTGAAGAAGTGACCATTTCCTTAAAAGTTGAGGCACCAGCATGCAGAATTGACCAGCAGGACAAGAAGCCTCGCAGACAGAAGTGGATAGCAGCAGGAGGTCTTTCCTCTCGAGCAGAGTACCATCCAGTGCATACAGAGGAGTACTGTAAACCAGCACTATGCTGGGAAATACTGACCCATGACTCTGCATATTCTATAAAAACATTTGGTATTCACATTTAGATATGAATAATAAAATAACAGAGGCCAGGGATTAATATAGCACATTGATTCCATGATGGAGGCCCTGTTCTCAGAGGGGCTACTTCAGGCTTTAAGTTAGTGGGATGAGCGTTGCTTCATTTTCCTTGTTATATATTATTTGAGCCACAGAGGGAAGAGAAGAATCCAAGAACATAATGGATTCTTGAATTTCCCCATTAAATATGGCTCCAGAATGAGGCGGTAGCCCTCCATGTATCCCAGAGACCTTTGTGGAACTAAGTCAATGATAATTTATAAAATCATAAGCAGGAGTTTGCAGAAACACTTTAGTCCTGGACATGGAAGCCATCCAGTGCAGACAGGATCGCTTTTGGCTTTGAGTTTGAGAAAGGGGCCATGGCATTTGGAGATGTCAAGATGCAGGATGGCCATTTGCCTGTGTCTCCTTAAGTGGGACGTCCAGTGACTATTAGAGGTATGAGCTTCTGTTCCTTAGAACTAGAAGTAGAGTCCTCAGGGAGAGGCAAGCAGAGCCACACATGGGGTTTCTGTCTCAGAACACCCTTCCTTTAGGGTCCGGGGTGGGGTCTCTGTTTCCTTTGCACTAGTAGCAGTGATAGCAGAAACTTGCCCAGCAAGGACAAGGACATTGATGCTGGTTTTTGTCCAGGGTGGATCAGTTATCCCTGAGTGTGTCACACACCACCCAAAGCCTGGTGGCACAGAATAGCTACTCGCCCATCCGTCCGTTCTGGAGAGGCAGTCTAGGCGGGGTTCAGTCGGAAGCTCTGATCTCAACAGGCTGACGTGTGTTTTTGTGCATGTGCCACCAGCGAGGTGGCTCTGCGTGAGGGGTGGCCCACTGCCCATGGGAGACATGGGAAGGCTGAGGTCTGTGCTCCTGTCCCCAGCAGAGCAGCCTGAGTTTGTCACCGGACAGCCAGCAGGTTTCTGTGGGTCACGCCCAGATAGAAACCTGCCCCTGTGGCTGGAGCGGAAGAAGCCCAGTTCTTGGCAGAGGAACCGTGAAGAGCCTGGAATGGCCGTGGACCCTGGAAATGTGAGGATGACGACCAGTTTTGCCATACACCACGCACAGGACCATTTTTGTCTAGAGGTTAAGCATGGCTGGAAGCACTCGGGAAATGAGGGCCACAAATGCTTGTGCATGCAGAGCACAGTCGGGGACAGGAAAGGAACACGCCAAGGCAGGGCCTCATGGGCAGAGGCAGAGCCACCACCAGGGAGGACCAGAGTGGCCCAGGTGGTGCAAAGAGAGGTGGGCATCCCAGCTCCTCAGGAGCGCAGGCTGGAAACACCTTGTCTCCTGGCTGTGCCAAGCTGAGCACCTTATGAAATAGCTCCCCTGCCCTGGGTTTTGCATCGAGACAGTGACTCAAGGAAGATCCTCAGTGCCTTTTGGTTTTGTATTGTCTTTCTCTTTTTAAAAAATGCTTATTTTTTAAAACTATTTTCAGATGTTAATAGACCTTTATTTTGTTCATTTATTTATATGTGGTGCTGAGAATCAAGCCCAGTGCCTCACACATGCTAGGAAAGCGCTCGGCCACTGAGCCACAACCCCAGCCCAAAACACGCTTATTTTGACAAGGACAAATTACATATATTTAAAGCATACAAAAACAGAGAGGCTTCACCACATTCTAAATACTTTCAAGACTCCTGTGCCTTATACATCTTCACTAAAATTGGTGGGAAGGTTTAAAAATAAGGTCATAGGAAAGGAAAGAAAGAAAATCCTCATGTGGCACTCCCCCACAGACTAACAATAACTTTTGGAATATCTCTTTTTTACTTTGCCAAATGTTAGATTCTTGTGTGCAATTATGTTAGAAAATGACAGATAAACTATAAAACTTAATTTAAAATATTTGTTGATGTGAATTCACCAAGCCCTTTTTCTGATGCAGAGGTTTGATAACTTCCTGAAGAAAACTCTGCTTTGCTCTTGACATGGTGCACCAGGATATCACAGTTTTTTCCCAAGTGAAAATGTCAGCCTCAAATTCCAGTTTGAAAAAGACACCAAGGAGAACTCTCCACTTTTAAGACAGAGGCCCAAGAGAGGACATGGCTTAGATTTAGTTTCCTATATTTATTGTTTTAAAGGAGAGAAATCAAATTAATGAAGGCACTAGAATGCGTTGCGTTCTTATTAAATGAATTTTGTAGGACTTGTGCTTGATGTTTATGAACATCAAATCTGACTTCCATGTTGAGCAGAATGAACTATAATCAAGTGGAACAAATCACATTGCAACGATCCCTTCTTGTTTTGAGTTGGCACATGCTCAATGAGCAGAGATGGGCTTGGTGCCCTTGGCTCTCCACTGTCAGAGAACAGAGGCCCTGTGACTCTTCAGTTAGTACCGGCATCCTAGCCGCCTGGGGTTTCCGTGGCTTTAATCAAAAGTTATCTTTCTCTTCAGTTACAGCTTGTATCGGTGGAAAATATACACTCTTCTGTCTAGTTTTGTTCTAGAGCAGAGTTTCACAACTTAGCACCTTGACATCATGGGCAAGATAAAATTCTTTATTCTAGAAGGGTGAGGGGCTGTTCTCCACACTTTAAGATGTGTAGCAGCTCCCCTGGCCTCCACCCAGTAGGGGTCAGGGTCACTGCCTCCCACACCCCGTGGAGATGACCAGGCACACCCAGGTGTTATCCAATGCCCCCTGCAGGACAGAGCGATGTGGCAGTGCTTGGACATTCATTGTACCACCACAGAGAAAGTGCTGCTAAGTCATCTACGCACTGTTAGTCTGTCAGAGGAAAAGCAAGCTAAGCCCAGGCAGGGTCAGATCCCAAGCGCTCATTCAAAGACACGTTTGCTGTGCTTTATAGACATGCTCTGTATTCTCCATCCACTCTCACTGTAGTGTGGGTCTCTTGTTTTTTTCCTTCTTAAAACCTATGGAAGTATCAAACTTTTAATGCATTTAAACCATTGGTGACCATCTTTGATTTTGAAATGTTTTCGTGAAAGACATTTTTATGGAACCTAGGGCCTTGCCCTCCATCTTGCCTCTCCCTCCAAGTTTGCTGTAATTGTTATGAAAAACCACTTTACCCTGAAGGAGGAATGCGATGTAAGGTGTAACCACCAACCCATGTGCCTTTCAAATGTGGACATTTATGTATACTACCGAGGCTCAACTTAAAGTGCATAGGTTTACAGAACTTGCTTCAGAGGAATATTGTCACTGCATTGAAAGGAAATCTTCTTCACACAGAGTGTGGGGCAAGTGAATAATAGCATTAAGGAACTATACTGGTTCAGAGTAGTTAAATGCCTTCTAATAAATTTGAGATCTAAAATAATATTAGGGTCTACAGTGGTGCAAGAAGGCAATTGTTGAGTTTCATGATCTAATTTATGTTACCCAGGCAATTAAAGTTATATGTGTACATATGAATCATGTGTATATTTGCTGCATGCACACATGTATATGCATATATGTGTACATGGATAGGATGTATCTGTACTTGCATTGTTAGTCAGTTTTTCAACACTGTTAAAAAATACCTGACAAGAACAACTTAGAGAAGGAAAAGTTTACATTAGGTTCGTGGTTTCAGAGAATCAGTCCATGGTTAATTGATTCTGTTGCTGTGGGTCCAAGGTGAGGCAGAACATCATGGCGGAAGGGCAATGTGGAGGGAAGCTGCTCAAGATATGGCAGCCAGGAAGCAGGGGGGAGGGGGTTCAGGGGCAAGATGTGGTCCAGGCCACACCCCCTCTGGTAGCACCCCCACCTGCCTATAGTTACCACCCAGTAGTTCATTCAGATTATTAATACAGCAAATGGGTTAATCCACTGATGAGATTACAGCTTTCATAGTCCAATCTTTTCACCTCCAAACATTGCTACCATGCTTAAAAAATGAACTTTTGGGGGATCTAAATCATGATATGCGCATACATATATATGTATACTTATATCTGTATATATGTGTATACATATTATATAATATATATACAGAGAGAGTGACGGGGGGTGGGGGAGAGAGATACTGATTTTAAGGAGTCAGCTCACACAGTTGTGGGATTTGCCAGACAGGAGGCTGGAAGCTCAGGCAGGGTTTCTTCTTTTCTTTTTTTTTTTTTTGGTGGGGGGAGGGTACCAGGGATTGAACTCAGGGGCACTTGGCCACCGAGCCATAAACCCAGCCCTGTTTTGTATTTTATTTAGAGATAGGGGCTCACTGAGTTGCTTAGCCCCTCACTGTTGCTGAGGCTGGCTTTGAACTCGAGATCCTCCTGCCTCAGCCTCCCAAGTCACTGGGATGACAGGCGTGCGGCACTGCACCCAGCTCGGGAGGATGTCTGTGTTAGAGTCCTGAGTCACAATCTGAGTACATTAAGACTGCTTTAACAAATTCTGTACCGTAGACTAGATGTCTTATAAAAAATAAATTTATTGCTCACAGTTCTGGAGGCGGCAAGCCCCAGGTCAAGTTGCCAGTGGGTTCATTGTCTGCGGAGGGTCTACAGTGGTTCACATGTGGCACCTTACTCTGTCCCCAGGTGGGTGAAGGAGCCAGTGACCTCTTTCCCCAGACCTCTCCTATGTGTGCACTAACACCGTTCATAAAGACTCCACACACACGACCTTCTGAACTTCTAATAACACCACCCAGCGGGTAGGGATTTCGGCATGTAAACTATGTCAGGACACAACATTTGGACCATAGCACTCCGTTTCTGGACTTAAGTCCTTCAACTGACTAGAGGTGCCCACCATATTATCCAGGATAGTCTCTATTACATATAGTAACTTGGTCGTAGATGTTAGCCACATCTTCAAAATAACTTCGCAGTAATACCTAGACTAGCACTTGATCAAATAACTCAGGAATAACAGCCTGGCCAACTTGACACATTAAACTCTCCACCGTGTACATGAACACATCTAGAAGGAGCCACATAGAAGGCTACCTGGACATTCTCTTGAATTACCAGATTCATAAATATCATGCTGTGTGGATGTTCTTCCTACAATTTAATGAAGGCAAATTTCTTACAAGTTTCAGGTAGTGAATGTACGTAGATGATGAAAATGTGTATAAGATGGTCTGTGAGGTTCTTTGACAGACTGGCCACCATTTGTCAGCTGATGACCGAGCTTGGGCCTTTCCCAAACATGAGTAGGGCACAGCTCAGGCCTCAGGGGTCTCCTGCAGATGTTTGGAAAGCAAGGACGATGCCCTTGTAAGCTGCTGCCCTGCGGGACGGCACAGGCAGGTTCCTCCTGAATCAGGACGCTGGTTCTCGTGCTGTATTTCATAATATTCATCATCAAGGTCCCAGATCCCCTCCTTTGCTCCTGTTCCCCTGGACCCTGGCTGCACCCTCCATCTGTGCTAAGTACACAGATCTCTGTACCAAGAGTCTCAGGGTCCTGAGGACCAGGGACCCAGAGGCTGGGATGCAAGCTGAGCTGAAGCACACACTCAGGGTCACATGCAAGGCCAAATGGCAAGTATAAGTGAATCCACTGGACTGAACACAGGACCAACCAAGACCAGTTGGCGGCAACCAGAAGTAGAAGCCAGGCCCTGCCTGCCTGCATGGACGGCGTGCCAACCTCCCCTGCAGCTTCTGGAGCCAAGCTGTGGCCAGCAGTGGGCTCAGAGCCCACGCAACACCAGAAGTGCATCCCATGAGAGTTCTGTCCGGACCTCTTTGTTCTGGTTCTGGGTAGAATGGGCTAATGTACATAAAGATTGAGAACAGAATGTGTAGGAGCATTCCGAAAGTTCTAGAACAGAGGACTGAGGGAGCATGTGGGTCTGCCTCATGTGAGGATATGGAGACCCTAAAAATGTTACCTGGCAGTCCTGCTAATGCTTGGTTTGGTGGATTCAGGAGAAAAATTAAAGTGTCTAGATTCACTGCTTCTAACGGGGGTAGATACAGAGATCTGCACGAATCTCAGCAGAAAAGGCCAATCGCATGTCCCCAGTACCCCGGGGCACCCGGAGTCCCTCCCTTCCCACATTTTCTCCCCGGCAATGGAGTTTCTTTCCTTTCTGACCCCTGCCTAGTCACAGAGAGAGATGGAGTCTGACAGAACGGGGAAGAGTTGTTCCGTTTCCATGGCGACGTCAATTCCCATTCTGCAGGTACAGGAGCCGCCACTTAGGCCACCGAGTACACACAGACTCCTTCGTCTCCCTGTGTCGCAGCGCCTGTCCAGAAATAGCTTGGCATGCCACTGCTTCTCAGCCCCGCGGAGAGGGGCACGCAACTGACTGGATGCCAGCTGTCAGCTCCATTCAGTCTTCTGCTAAAGAGGAAGAAAGGGAACTAACTGCAAACGTCGGGGGGAGGGGAGGGGAGCGGCTGGGCTGCTACATTGTTTCCACGGTCCAGAAACAAGGCATTTCCTCCCTTGAATGGAACATGAGATATATTCTAACTTGTTCACCCCAGGGGCACCAGATAATTTGTATTTCAGCAGAAGTATTATAATTACACAGTTTAGAGTTAGAATTAATTAGCATTTGGGGAAGTAGTGATAAAACCAAGCAGTTATTAAAAAATTAATTTTAACAGAAGTCAGTTCGGAGACTAGGTTTTCTTTTGAACAACATTTTGGCAGGGCAGGGGAGATAAAAGATGACATCATTCCACGGGCCTTTAATCAAACCTAAAACGTTAACAACCATGTCACTGGGTGGACCACTGGATGTTAAAACCCAAATCAATGGCACAAACGTCAAGCATATTTCAAAATAAATCAAGATTTAGGTCAATGTTTGAGGGTTATATATGGAAGAGAAAATGTTTAGTATAATCCTTTGAAAAACCCCATTCCCAAATCCATGGATCACAGCAACCATGTTGAAAAAATGTAGCTAAGAATCACACCTGAACACACAAGAGACTTAACTGCTCGATATGTTTTGGAGAATAATTTTTGGGCTGGGCTAACATCATCCGCATGTGCCTAAGTACAGGCTCCCCGCAGTACCAGGCTCTGGTAATAAAGGCACATCATAAAATTTTTACTCCAGATTGTTCCTTGCAGCCAAGAGTCAAAAAGACTGTTTGTGAATAAAGAAAAGCATTCTTACCTTCATTTGGAGCTTTACAACACTACTCGTTCAAGTTCTTAAAAGGAAAGACAAGCATAGTTGCATCTTGCTTTCCTGAAGTTGGTCATCGTTCTGTGGTTACATAAAAGATTGTCTTTGTATTTAGAAGATAATGTCGAAGCATTTCAGGGAAAGGGGAAACATGCATGCAGCTCAACTCTCAAAGTATTTAGCAGCAGCAGCACGATAATTGCTACTCTTATTAGATAAGAAAAAGGGGGAAAGTGCAGGAGAAAATGTGATATTGTTACCAAGCAGAGGGTCCTGGTAGAGAGCTCTGTAGGCTGCCATCTGACTGTTCTTGTAACTTAGTTTATTATTTTTCTTTTCAAAGTAATAGCTTAGAAGTTAATGCAACATATAGTTTTTGATACTATGACAATTTACAAATTTTTAGAAACAAAGAAACTATTGATTTAGAAATGACCACACTTTTAAAAGATGTGCTACATTTGAAAAGGCTACTTAATATTTCCCAACCGCACTTAAGAGTAATTTGTAGTAAATTCTGAGAAATATGAAGTATAGACCTATAAAATTGAAGTTCTAGATTTTAATAAAAGCTGCAAAGTCATTCTTTAAGGAAGAATAAAAGTAAATTCTGCAAACAGACCCTTCTTCTTGAAAACATTGTTTTCGTGCACTCTTGGCTCCCTGAGTCCACATCCTTACAACCTTGGCACTGTTCTGGGTTCCAGGGGTCGGCTGATCCACTCCACATCTTCACCTTCTGAATCAGTCATTGCCACCAGAGGGCTCATTGGTGAGTGTACATGGGATTTGGTAAGCTCTGTCCCTAAATGCATACCAATAATGGTTCAATAGCTATGATATTTAACACAGGCTGTACATTTTGCCACATTTGTTAGCACAAGAGAGAAAACGGAGAATGAAATGAAGCTGTTCTGCAGGGTCCATTTGTGCATGCTATTAAATAACCCCAGAAAGGAAAAAAAATCTTTTGTATTTGAACGAACGCCAGCGCCTTTCATCGTACTGACCCTAGTAGACACTGCCACAGAACACCAGGATATACACTGGCGTAACAGGATTCTCTGCCTGTTGTATACTGGAATCTCTTATCAGTTTTATGTATCATCAAAGGAGAAAACAAAGATGTAGAGATGCCACAGTTTGCCATCAGCATGAGATAGGCTCTTGTTTTCTGGTATGTTACATTAGCGCCTGGAGCATTTTCTTCCTACTCCAGGGCTCTGACAATGAGCCGTGTTTTCAGAGAAGTAGGTATGATGTAGCCAAATTAGCAAGAGTCCCTCCTTTTCCCTGGAGGGAGGATGAGTCCCCTGCTCCCTGGCTGGGCCAGAACACAGGGTGGGGAGGGTGCGCCTCGGGAGATCACCAGGGACCACGGTGGCAGCTTCCACACTACTCCTGGGGAGCAAGGAATGTAGCTTACCATATCTGTCAGCCTTGCTTTATGTTAGCCATTGTTTCTCTTAAATTTTTTCAGGCTGTTGCTTTCATTGTTTTTGAAAGGCACCTTTTTAAAGAAAAACGTGTGCCCACTGGTTCACGCCCAGCTGACACCGTCTCTGCTTGCACAACAGCCTCGGGTTTTTCACATGGAGTCCCTACACAGTCTCTCACTGAGCTGTTTTCCCAGTGCTTTGAGACCGAAACCTCGAATGTATTTCCTGTTCCAATCTATGATCTGGTTCCGGGGGATATTTTGATTCTTCTTGACTGTGCTTAATGTGTCCTCAGGGTTCTGCACAGTTTCTGATCTTTAAATTCTACCTCTAAATATGTTAGTTTTCTTTCATTCTCAATACCCATAGGCACAGTTTTGTTCTGAGATTTTCGTTTGTTCCCAAGATGGATTTTATTTTCCAAACTGCTATGTCTTTCCTGCATGCTGGTGCCAGGACTGCACATGTGCCATGGGGTCCCAATTCCTTCACATCCTGGCACAGGGCACTCTTCGTGTCCAGGGGCAGAGGAGACGTGAGGCCTGAGAAGCTCCCATCTGCTGCTATTGTCTGGGCCCCCTGTGGTTCTGATTGTGCTTCTCTGCACAGGGACACTTGCTAGAACAGTAATCCCCCTGATCTATGATTTCACTCTCTGTAATTTTGGTTACCCATGGTCAACTGTGACTCTGAAAATATTGGATGGAAAATTCCAGAAATAAGCTAGAGAAAACATACTCACGTAACTTTGATTCCTGCTCTAACTGTGCCAATTCATCCTTAGTCACTGTCAGTCTTGCACTGTGCCCATTCTTGAACTAAACATCATCGTGGACATAGGTGCAGGTGGAAACACAGCCTGTGTGGCCCGCCGTGCTCTCTGGGGTTCAGGCCCCAGAGAGGGGCCTACCCTGTTCCCAGCAGAGAGCAGACAACAGGGAAGGCAGGCTGAGTGAGCTAAGCAGGCCATAGCCAAGGACCAAAGGATGCTGAATGCTGGGAGGACACACCACAGAAAGAAGAGCAGACGAGAAAGGGGGTGGGGGGAAGGCAAAAAGAGAAGCCAGGGTTGGCGCAGGCTTGAGAGAAGCATTGGAAGAAATGGGCGAGCGCTGTTAAGCCCTTGCCTGCAGCTTGGGGCGTGGCCACCAGGGGGCGACCGTGTCGCCAGTGGGTCCCGGGAGGCCCTGCTCAGGGCGCTGCAGGGCGAAGGCTGCTGCTGTCAAAGTGCAGAGCTACTGAGCGCTGTAAGTTCAGAATGGAAAGGAAAACGTGCCCTGAGACTTACAGCACGTACAGAAGTGCCCGTGGGAGAATGGGCGGCCGCGTGTTTCCTTGGCTGAGTCACCGAGGAGTCAGAGGATGCTTCCCTGAGAACGCAGGATGCTTCCCTGCGTTCGGGTCCTGCAAGAGCTGGAGGCCCAAGGATGGAGGCCCAAGGAAGCCGCGCTCCTCTTCTCCTGCGGCTCCCGGATAGATCTTCAGCTCCACTCCTCCTCTCGCGGCCCCAACAGTGTGGAGTCCTGACAGCTCAGGATGCCCCATGTCCCCAACAGCTTGAAGTAGGAGATCTAAGATTCAGGGGGACAGCCCCTGTCTACTCATCACAAGTCCCCGGCGTGCAGCAGGGCACTACGCAAAGTGGTGTCCAGTGTTGGGCTGATCGAGATAAGGGCCCTCGATTTTGTGGATGAGGGAGAACAGAGCTCCTTCTCGCGACAGGGCCAATCTCGTCGGCCATCCTAGGATCACCTTGGATGCAAGGAGAGGCCCGTGGTGCTGACTCCCTCTCCAAAGGCTAGCCCTCTGCTTCACACCTGCTTCGCTGGGGGTCTCCCTTGGGAGAGTCCTTCCTGCCTGCAGAAGCCAGTCCTCACATCTTGTGCTTGTTAGACGGCTGTGTGTGCATAAGCAGCGGTAGCCTGGGCTTGGTTTATTGAGAGTGCAAGAGTGTACTTTATTAAGGGGAAAAAGTACAAAATTCATGGACAGTAGGACTGAGAAGGACACCATGATCTGATTTGGGCTTCCACGTTTCTAGGTGAGGAAAACTCTGGAGAAGTAATAGTCACTCAACCCAGATCAAATCCATTTTGCATACTTTTCTATGTACTGAGTTTCTGTGTGTTCGTGGAAACCCTCACTTGTTACGGTGATATTAGCGAGATAGCCAGGTGGAGCTGCAGTCCTTACCTCTCACTGCATCTCACCTGCCTGAGCATATTTTGACGATCACTCCTTATCGTCTGTGTTATCTTGGCAATTGGTAGGAATTTCTTTATGTGTCACATAGGGATGCTATCACCCCTGTTCCAATCTCCTCCCCTCTCTCAGGAGTGACCAAGAGCATGAGATGTCTCTATAAATTACAAACCAAGGTACAGCAAAGAGAATGGCACAAATTAATAGAATTTTATTATTCCCCCAGATCTTTTATATTAACACGTATGTGTGTGCACTGCAAATATACTAAAAAATATGCATGACTTGATTTTGTCAAATATGAATTTGGGGCTTTATTCTAATGACTAAATAAGTCCAATACCAATATCTCGAGCAACTTATTTTGAAATTAAGGTATAAATTAACTGCTTGTTTTAGGCAGTTTTTTTGCTGCTGTGACAAAAGACCTGACAAGAACAATTTTAGAGGAGGAAAAGTTTGGGGCTCATGGTTTCAGAGGTCTCAGTCCTCTAGACTGCTGGCTCCATTCGTTGGGGCCTGAGGTGAGGCTGGACATTGTGATGGAAGAAAGCAGCTTAAGATCTGATGCTCAGGAAGCACAGAGAATCCACTCACTAGGGACAAAATAGATGCCCAAAGGCACACCCCCAGGGTCCACTCCTCTAGCCACACCCCACCTGCCTTCAGTTACCTCTCAGTTAATCCCACATTAGTTCACTGATTGGGTGAAGACTCTCACAACCCAGTAATTTCTCCCCTGAACCCTTTTGCATTGTCTTACACATGAGCTTTTGGGGGACACCTCACATCCAAACCATAACACTCCTAAGACAAGGATTTATTAAAAAGTGACAACTAGTCATATTTAACTATTCAGCTAGAACGTGTTACAAAAATACTAGCTCTCTTGCAAGTAAGAAATTTCCCCCTCCGTTTGATAACCTTGTACTGGGGACTAGCCTGTCGGTGTTTATTTCAATATTGGAGTTAGACACATTCATTAGGGTTTCACAGTGATTTTTTTTTTTATCATTTATTTTAGTGGTTGGGGCAGTTTTGGATTTCTTCAGAAAAATAACTTTTTCCAAGCATTGCCTAGACAATGTGATTTCTGTTGCCATTCTGGTTTGCTTCCCAGTGCGGGTGTGGAATCCTTGTAACTTCACAGATTGAGAGGCCACGGCCCGGGGCCCTGCTCCTGTTTCTGCTGTGGCTCTGTATGCTCACGTGGAGTCTGCACTATCTAGCTGCCATACTTGGAAGGCTGCTCGTCGCCTGGCTCCTCGCCTGGTCTGATCATTCTTGTCTGTGAGTGGGAACCCAGCGTGTCCTGGCACTCACTGGGCTGAGCACACTCAGGTAACCAAGGAAAGCAGGGCCAGCCCTGCCAGAGTGAGCTGAGTGAGGGGAGGCCAGCCCCTGAGCCTCATGAAGGCAGAAGAGCCAGTGTCCTTGGCTGTGGGCTGACAGGGACTCCCGGCCCCTCCCCCAGTGCACAGGCAAGAGTCTTGCGGAAGCCCCTGGCCATCTCCAGCTGGCCAGGCAGGAGTGGGGAGTGCACAACACGTGGGCACTGGTCGGCTCCCTGGGCTCCTTGGAAATTCTGCTTACTCATTTACTTTCTTGAAATCTGTGGCTATCCGAGTGTGCTTCCAGAAACCAAGGACCCCGTGAGAGTCCCTCCCTTTCCCTGGTAGCACTCCACCCTCCCTGGAGTGACATCACCTTCCAACAACACTGGGAGTTCCCAGGGAAAAACCCCAACTCTTTTCAGTGAGGACAAATTGTGACTTCTTCCAAAGAAGTGGCAGTGACAATATTGTGTGTCTGACCTCAGGAGCTTGCCTGTTCAGACCTCGTCCCCGTCCCTGGTGCTCAGCAACCCCCTCACCCAGAACCCAGCATCTGCCACGATCTTTCAGCTAGACTGTTTGCACATTCAATGCCAAACTGCCTGGGACATTTTAATTTGATTTACATTAGCCTGTCCAGTGTCTACTTACCACTTCTAGTTTGCATTTGGAAACTTGAACTTGAGGTACTCAAAGAATTAAAACTAGACCTTTTAGGTCTTTCACTTTCTCTTGGCGGTTATCTAAACAGCATGCTAGTTTGCATTTAGTGTGTGGATACAGTGAGGACCTGAGCATATTCCAATCCAGGAATTTCATTATTGACTTATTTAAATTTTTTCTAAAAGTTACACAAGTGTGGTTGTTTACTGTCACAGGTAGGAGGAACCAGAGTGGTGAGTGCCGAGTTCACAGTGCCCCACTGAAGGTGTGGGTACATCCCTTCCCACCCTGTCTGCACCCAGATTACATACAGGATCCCTGTGTTGGGTTGCTCCACTTCAGGAAGAAAGAGAACCTTACTGATCCATTTTCCCCCAGGGACACTTGGTCAGTACCTGTAGACACTGGTGCTTTTAGAGGGCAGCTCAGAAGGGGTAAAAGCCCAAAAGTGGATGCAGGGTGGGAGGGAATGGGGGAAGCTGAGCAAAAGCCACCTGAGGCTGTGTCCAAGGGCTGTGCTGCTGACCTCCTGCAAGTGTCAGGTGTGTTGACAACTTGGAGTGACATGGAGCATGTTACTCAGCTGCCCTGTGTACGTGAGTGTGCATGCCGTGATGGTCATGCACAAGTCAAGAAGAAGAGCCGTGTGTCCTAGTGGAGCACAGGCTACCTTTGGAGATCTGACTTTGGTTATTTACCAGTTGTCACTGTAATTTCAACATGGAAAATCTGTTTCCAAATCCAAGTGTAACTTCTCTGATAATGTGCCTTATATTTGTGATTAATGTTTTAGTAATCATGGGGCAAAATGCTTTTCTCCCTTCTTTTAATTACCTGCAAATCAGAATTTCACCTATTGCATATGGCACTCAGAATTTAGTAACACACAAGGAAAAATGGAGTTATATCCCCTAGAGAACCACCATTCCAATATCTGCCATGGAACAGCTTTTAAAACTCTTCTCCCTGGATGTACCTAGTGAATCCAGAATTTTCTTGATGGAACTCAACTGTTATTTCTGACACCAGATGTGATCTTGAAGGTCGCTGTCTTGTCAATCCACACTTCCTTTGATTATGGTCACAGATTTGACCTTCTGAAGAGCAGATGTGCTTCAGGAAACTGGAGGAGACTGGGCTCAGCCCAGTCTGCCGCTCTGGTCAGTCACTGATTCTCAAAAACAATTGACCACTTAATACTTGAAGCCACTGGGATTCAAGCAGGAGGAGCACAGAGTGGTCAACTCCGGGGGCTCTGTCCATCACCCTCTGTGGGTCGGCAGTGGCAGCTGGCCGGGTCGTGTGTCTGGAGGAATACCAGGCAGTGCAGGTTCTGCAGAATGGCATCCACCTTCGGGGTAGGACTGACGCAGGAAACACCCGTTCTTTGCTGCAGGTCTCAGCACCGGATGTGACAAGCCTTGTCACCACCCAGCTCACAGGGTCCTGGCTGTTGAGATCCAGGACTCTTAACAATGCCCCTTTGTCTGTGAGACTAACAGAGGCGCTTTTGCAACCGGCCACGTGCAGGGCGCTCTTGCCAAGCCGCTCTGGGGAGCTGTAGGAATGCAGAGGGACGCGTCAGGCGGGGCGCTGTGTGCGGGCTTTACTTGGTACAGCGACTTTGTATCTGCTGGGTTTGGCCGTTAGTCTCTGCACCATTTTGAACATCTTCCTGCATTAAGATGAGCCCAGTATAACTACTTCACTTGTTTCATGTGGCCACACACTTTGATTAATAAATAGTCATTGGTGAAGTGTTAAAAGTCAAGAGTGCTGTTAGCACTACACACAGAGGAACTGGACACAGCCAGTGTGGTGGGACTTTAAAGGAGAAGCAGGCCTATCACAACCCGGAGGCCACAGTGACTCTACGTGAGGAGATGGGATCCCCAAGAGCATTTTGGTTGGCATATTTAAAGGGAGAAGGTCCTGAAGGTCACCCAGGTCTCATCCACAGCCGGTGCTCTTAGTAACAGCAAAACTCCCTGTAAACAGAGGGGGAGGTCAAGGGGCTCCAAGAGTCCGCCGAGGGGAGAAAGTCACCACAGCCTTTGCCTTTTAGAGGTGTTCTCTGAAATTCCAGAAGGCAGAGTTTGAGAATCTGCAAGCCATTGAAAAGGAGAAAGCTCTGAGAATCAGGATGTTTTTCTTGGGTGTACTGAACATTGTTTTCTGAGAATGCCGTAAATAGATTGTTCTAATCAAATAGCAAATGCACCAGTTTGAAATCACCAGAAGCAAGATGCCAGCATGTGGAAAAGCTTACCGACGTGGAAGTAGCCCCGCCCCATTTCTTTGCAGAGGGAAAACTGTCATTTCTAATGGGGCTGCATGTCCAGCAGGTCCCACTGGGACTGAGCTGCCTACCACAGTGAGGGTGCCTGTTCTGTGAGTGATGGTGAGTTGGATCTGTTCTACGGTTCCTGCCAGCTCTTCCCCCTCAGGCTGGTCCAAAGCTTACGTGGGTGAGCCCCACGACATCACAAGCGACCTTAGAGGCAGAAGCAGGAGGCATGAGAATCCATGTCAGTGTCACCCTGGGGGGCAGACTGATCTGCCATCGCTGTCTCTGGAGATGGAAGGGGACTGGGGGCCACCTCTAGGAGCTGGACAAGGAACGGATTGTCCTGAGAGTCTCTGGAGGAAGGCGTCCTCTCCGCAGCCTCCGTCCTTACCCAGTAAGGTCCACTTTGGATTGACGGCCTCTAGAACTGTAAGATAATACATTTGTGTTGATTTAAGTTACCAAGGTTGTGGGAATTTGTTGTGGCGGCTGTAGGAAACTAATGCGGTGCAGATACCAGAGGGTTAGGGTATGTTCTTCCTCTTCAACAGATTGAATAAAAACTAGATTCATGTCCATGGCAAATTTAAAGAAGTGGTAAAATGTACAGAACAGCTACATCTGAAATGTGACCTGGACATGAGTAATTTTTATTGATGGCAGTCACAGGTGCTAAAGCTACTGTGGCTTGTTGCTGTATTAATGATTAAAGAAATGCTTAATTTCAGTTCAAGGCTAGAGGGAAACAGGGAGTTTATATTGTCCCACACCCAACTTTGTGGCCCTTCCTGAATTTGGCATGTGGGGGGTACGTGGGCCACAGATGAAGAGTCCCCGGCTCAAGAACGTGAATGAAGCACAGGCTCCAGCCTGGGGGACGGAGGTGGCGCAGAGGCAGAACCAGGAAAGCAGGACAGCTCGAGGGGACACCAGCACACGGCCGTCACCACCTCTGTCCTCAGGGTCTCACTTCCTCCCTGCAACAGGAGCCCAGCCGAGGCCACAGGAAGGTGGAAGGTGTGCTGCTAGCGTTCATCATGGGCTTTGGCTCTTCGGCCACGTTCTCGTGTCTTTGTCTCACGTGAAGCCACCACGTTTAGTTAAGAGGCGAAGGAAACAGGTGTGTAGTCCTCAGTGTGAGTCCTTCCAAAGGCTACTCAATTCCAAAACAAATGCATTCTATTTAAAATGTTTTTCTGCCTTTTGTGTCCCTCCTTTCCTGAGCTAGGGTTCGGGAGGTGGGGCCCTTCCCTCCTGGGTGGCACCTTGGGCGTGGCCTGCACAGGCCTCTCCACCCGCAGCTGGCCCTCTGCAGCCTCCCTGTTTTGCAGGCGCCTCTGGCAGCCCCAACGCCGCCCTTCAGGTGAGAGCGGAGTCCGTCTGCATATGGCAGCTTCACCGACTCGTTTTTCGTCGGAGCGATGAATCACCGCTGAGTCTTGTTAAAGACTCCAGGGTGACACACAGACGTATTTTAGGAGGTGATCGTTTCAATGTCTCTTGATCCAGGACCACGGGGATGCGAGAGCTGAGTTGCCATCAGCTTGGCCTCAGTTACTGCTGACGGGAAGATGTTTCCACTCCCACTTCTGGGTGGCAGGTGACAGTGGGGGAAGATGTGCGACAGTTTTGGAAGAAGAAAGGGCACTTTCAGCCTTCCTCAGCAGGAGGGGAGCTCCAGGAAGCATTTGGAAGGGCAATCCACGGCTAGGACTCATTACTCTACCACTGGAGGCTGGCTCCCAGGTCACAGGGGTCACGTGCCGATGACACGGGAACTTGAGCAGAAACTGAGACATCGCTGAAGCCACAAGTGGAGCACGGTCTACAGTGCTCCTCCGGACCAGGCCCTGGGGTCCAGGCACCAAAGTGGCCGGCTCTCCTCCGCCCAATGCACGAGAGCACTGGGGAGAATGAGCTCACTCCTGAGCCCTCCAACAGAAGGGGAGGTGGGTCGAGAGCAGCGACAGCGTCCCCATATCTCACTCATCACTTTTAATTAGTATTTGGGGATCACAGAGAGACCTGCCTTGACAATGGCACCCTGCAAATGGAGTTCCCCTCTTACGGTCAGCTAGACCCAGTCTCCACGTCTTGTGTTGCTCTTTGTCTTCACCCAGGATGGGGACAGTTTCAACAATGACAGACTTCTGAGTACTGCACAGGAGAGATACCAACTGGAAAACCTTGGCTGTGTGCTTGAACCCAACTTTTGAGATAACAGTAAACTGCTAAGTTTGAACATCAAGGAGCCTAAGGAATGGGTGCTAACCAGGCTCACCTGAGTCTGAACCAGGCTGCCATTTCTCAGAACTAACTAGTGTTTTGAATCTGGGCCCAGATGAACCTGATCTTGGTCATTCATGAATTTTGTCCTGCCAGAAATTCATATGTGTTCAAGTCCTAATGTCCAGGACCTTAGAAGGTAACCTTACTTGTAAACAGAGTTTTGCCCATATAACTAATTAAAATGAGGTTCTACTGGAGAAAGATGGACCCTTGGTCCAGTATGAATGGGCTCCTTATTAAAAAAGAAAAAGGGAATCTGTGCAGACAGGCACACACTCAGGGAGAGCCCCAGGTGAAGGCTGTAGTTCTGCTGCCGCAGGGAGCGGGAGAGAGGGCTGGAGCAGGCCACCCTCAGGGCTGAGCCCAGGGCCCCACCTCAGACTCCCCGGCCCCGCCCCGGACGGCCCCTGAACCTGTTCCATTTGCCATCCTTTACGATGGCATCTCTGGCCATACCCCCACTGACTTCACAAGCTCCAGCCACCCAAGTGCTTGGTCAGGTCGGGCTGGGACATACTGTCCTACAAATGACCTGAAGAGAGTAGTGTGAGTGCTTGGGATGGGTGCAGCCTAAATGTCCTGCGCCGATCCACACCCAGTGAACAGTTGTACCAAAACGTCACTCTGCGCCCCATAAGGACAGACCATTACCTGACGACAAAAACACACGAGATAAAAATAAATTAAAACACAGAGGAGCCAGGGGATCTGGTGCTACAGCTCACTGCCATCTCCAGAAGTCATTTGACGTCTCTGATCTCGAGAATCAATTCACCTGCTATTTGAAGAGATCAAGTTATTTTCTCAAATCCTTCCATTTATTCGCCACTTAGTGCGACATAACAGAAAACAACGTAGGAGCCCCGGGGAGCAGCCTATTGCCAGCCCACAGGCACTGCTGGCCAGGTTAGTTTAGGCTGCAGATGAACTAGGACGAGACTCCGGGAGCAAGGTGCTCAGGCCTCTGTGGATGCCAGCATTCCCAGGGGACGCAGGAGCAGCCACGTGGTGAGCAGCAATGAGGTGGCCCGTAGGCATGAAGGTGGACAGATGTCAGACTCTCCAGTGGGCAGCAAAGACCAGCCATCTTCCAATAGTGCCCTGGCTGTGTTGTTGGGGGACCAGAAGACCCCAGTGAAACTCCAAAGGGGCAATGACATGTCACAGCTGAAGCAGATGAATAAAACAGATGGAAGGAAGCCACTCTCCCTCCACGAGGTGGAGGTCCATCTTGAGGGCGAGGGCTCCCACTTCTACACAGTTTGATTCTAGCCATGAGGAGAGAGGGAGGCCTCTGGAGCAATGGCCGTTTGCCACACTGGCTGGTGAACACAGGGCACATACTGTTAGCGTAATACTTGCCGTGGTATCACGGGCGAGTGTGCTTTGTGGCACTTGGGGGTGTCTACCATGCGCTGGAGACTGTACCATAGAAACCAGCTACACAGAGGCAGACAAAAGCCAGAAAGGCAGAAAGCCTTGTTCTCCTGGAGTTTGTATTCTAGAACAAGGGACTAGACAAATAATTATGTATTCAGGAGGCAGCAATCGATGCTCAGAGGAAAACTAAAGCAGGTCAACAGGTCAGGGAAGGACGAGTGTGGATGTTATAAAGGAGCCGGTCAGGGAGAGTCAGCAAAGGAGCAAATGAGGTAGTGACCATAGTCCCTGGAAATGGGGGTGCGAGGGACAGAAGGGCAGGGACCCCAGACCTGCTGTGTTGTGCCTGGGAACTGCAGAACAGTGGAAAGAGAGCAGGTGGCAGGAGGACAGCAGAGGACACGTGAGTGTGGAGGGACCAGCCATGGGAGCCCCCAGGCCTCTGCTTTGTTCTGAGTGGGTGGAGTCAACCGAAGCAATGGGAGGGGCCTCAGACCCCATCCCCCAGGTCCTCCACTTCTCCCTCTCCCCCAGCCCTGGCCCACAGCCCTCTTCCCTCTCAACCCCTCCTGCTCTGTACAAGGAGAGGGTTCCTGTCCGTGCCGGTAAGGCAGAGTTCCAGGACACTCCTGCACTGATCTGTCCACTCTCCCTTGTCCTTCATGCAGGCCTGGAGTCCTCTGGCGGCCCTGGAGCCAAGTCTGCTTGTTGGGGCCCTGGTTTCCGTCGGTCCCTGCTCCTTACCTTTAGAAACACACCGCTGATTCCTGAGTGAAGGCCCTGGTTCAAAACCCATGAAGGGGTCAGGAGCAGCACTGTCCTGCAGCAGAAGGCTTTGCTGGATGGCTTTCATAAAAAGTCCACTCTCCCAAGAAAAAAGCCCGTCTGCGGATGACCTCGGGAGATGAACATCAGTACGTTCTCGCTGGAGAGTCACGACATACCACAGTGAATAAAAATGGGGAGCATGGTCTTTAAAAGGGGAGGACACAATAATTAAATTGGAAAGAGAAGCAAAAATGTGGAATTCACAGGACCAACCCTGAACATCACAGAAACAGTAGATGCGCGTCTTCCCTGTTCTCTCTGATAGAAGCAGTGACTTCATTCAAAGAGGTAAGGTTGTCAAATACAGCGCAGGACACCTAGTTAAGTGCGGATGCCTGATAAACCGCAAGGGATGCTTAGCGTAAATATATTCCAGATATTGTGTGGGACACACTTGGGGTAAAGAATATGTGTTGCTGATGTGGACTTCAGATTCGACCTCTGTCCTGTACTTTTGTTGACTGAATCTGATGATCCTACTCAGGAGAGGTGACTGCTCATGATCTCTGGGTTTTAGGTGCAGCTGCAGAGCCTGCGTGGAGAATCCCTGCAGCTGACCTTTCCTTTGACCTTGTGCAGTAAGAGGGGGGCCTGGGATTTACACCTGCATGTGCCCCTCCAGGCCCTTCCTTTCCCTGTCTCCCCTGCCTCTGGGCCTGGAGCTGGTGGAATCCCGGGGTCCCTGAGTAGAGGACATCCCGTGAGGTTCAGTCCCTGGGAATCTCAGCCCGAGGCTGAGCAGCAGGAGGGGAATGTGCCCTGGGTTTCATTGAGTCTCCTCAGCTGGTTGGCTCTGCTTGCTCTCCAGGCACCCTGGGACACCCTGCCGACTGTGCAATCTTTAGATTCTTCTCAAATGACTGGACTGGCAGGTGCCACCTCTTCCCTGCTGGAACCCTAATGTAGCTAAGGGTAGGAGATAGATGCCCAAGGTCAAGGTCACAAGCAGCCTCCATGAGGCATAAATCAGAGAGGAAAAAAGTAAGATTCAGAGAGAACATGGCCACACTGGCTTCTGACTGTGCCATTCCAATGCTGAGGTCTTGATGGAGCTGGTAAGATGGCCTCTTCTCTACTCCAGAAGGCTCCCGGAGAGTCTGTAGAAATAAGTCTGAACCAGCCGAAGGACAGAAGTAGATCGGGAAGATAACAGGACCTTGAGTCCTCCATCTGAAGAACCTAAGTTCTTCAGAAAATTCAGAAAACGTGCAAGTCTAGACTTTCAGAAAGCATGCAGTACACATTTAGAAGGCAGCGGAGGCACATGGTGCTTCACCCCATAACTTCACCCCGTCTCTGCTCCTCAGTCCTCCCGGGGCTGCCAGAGCTCCCTAAAGCACGGCGCCAGCCCTTCACCTCCGCTCGGGACCTGGCGGTTCCTTTCTGTGCACGTAGTAGGCTTTCCAAGCATAATTGTTAAGTTTAATTTCATTCTACTCCCAACTGTCTAAGATATGGTTTAGGGGAAATGCAGCAAAGAAATACATTCCATGATGATTTCGCTAAACGTTTTCCAGAGAATTAGCAGGCCTGTTGGAGCAAGGCCCATCCCGCGTACTGCACACGAGGAGGCGCTGCCCGCAGGAGCCCGCACTGGGACCTGGGGTGAACTGGCGTGACCCGGAGGGTGCCAGCTGCCCTCCTCCTGGGTGCAGGCGTGCTCTCGACTTCTGTTTTAATCTGAGTCAATGGCGGAGAGAAACCTGTTGAAGAGATTGACTCTTGTCAGAACTCTGAAGTCAGATTCTGTGGCGGGGGTTCCTCTACTGCGGTCTGTGTATCTGAACAATTGTGCTTCACTCCATCAGGACCATGCGGACAGGTGCCGGGGCCACCTTCTCCATGTTACTTAGGCCATGAGTCCTCAGGAGCTCCTTTTAGTGGAGTCTGTTTTCCAGATTGATAAGTTAGGTGATTTCGTTTAATACTGCATTACCTTTCTGCTTCATTCCCGGTTAATTTTCTACATGGGGTTATTGAAAGTTCCAGCTCTGTTCCTGGGCAAAGAGTAGACTGCACATCACATTGCCATAGTGAGGAACTCACCTGTGTTCCATTCAGTCTCCCCTCATAGTACCAGGAAATTCTAGGATTCTAAAATTCTAGATGAGATTGATAGGAGTGTCTATTCTTTATTCTCCTTTTAATATTAGTATTTGTCACATTTTCTCATGTATTAGTGATATTAGTATATATTAGTATGCATAGATACGAGCATATATATTAGTATACATACTAAAGCTAAAGTACATATATGAAAATTTATATAGAGAGACTGGGAAGGAGCTAGTCCTGCATACTAGCATGTGATGATATTGGGAAAAATTGCATCTATGCTAAACTTGCACCAACTTTTCTTCATGTCTTTATTCTTTAAAAAGTACACATAGGATTTACACTGTATTAAGTGTCACAAGTCAGCTAGAGATGAGCTAAGGTAAACCTGGGAGGATGCTATCAGTTCTACGAATGCTTTGTATGAGTGATATGAGGTTTTGTGGATTTGGGTGCCTGCAGGAGAGCCTGGAATCGATCTCGCGCTGATACCAACAGGTGGCTGCATATATCTGTGTGGGGAGACACACTCCACATGGCTGCACCAAGTTACTTTCCCATCAACAGGGCGCTGGCTCCCCTCATCACCGTAACCTCTCCAACATTAGTTATCTTGAGTTTCTTGTTTTACTTTTATTTTTGTTTGTATTAGTGCATTGTAGCTATATGTAACATCGGGGTTCATGTTGACATGATCTTACGAGCATAGAATATGATTTGCTCCAGTCCAAGGCAGTGTCCAGGGCTTCCATTTCCCTCCCCTCCTCCTTCTCCATTCTCTTTCCTCTACAGCTCTTCCTTCTATTTATTTGCAACTTTTTAAAAATTAGTGCTTTATAGACATACATGAAGGAGGAATTCACTGTGATCTATTCATACATATACTCAGCGCATTTCTGCCAACTGGATTCTGCAGTTCCTCCCTTTTCCCGTCCCTCCTCCCATCCCTCAATCTCCTGCCTATGCTTCACGGATTCCTAATACTATTTTCGTGGGACCTCACCATCGCCCGCACTCTCCCCCCGATTTGCTCGAGCATACACTTAGCAGAGGGAACGTTCGACCCTTGACTTCCTGAGTCTGGCTTATTTCACTTAGCGTGATGTCCTCCAGCTCCATCCACTTACCAGCAAGTGCCACGTTTGATCCTGCATAGGACTCCACTGTGTACAAGGGCCACGTTTTCTTTACCACCCATCTGTGACGGGCACCTGGGCTTGTTCCCTCTGATGACAGCCCTTCTCATAGGTGTGAGGTTGCATCCTATGTGGTTTTAATTTGCATTTCCCTGATGATTAGTGAGGCTGAGCTTTTGTCCATGTACGTACTGGCCACTTGTTTCTTCTTTGAGAAATGCCTATTCAGATCTTTTGCACATTTTTTATTTGGTTATTTGTCTTCAGGACACTGAATTGTTTAAATTCCTTACGTATTTTGGACATTACCCTGTCATCACCTGCATGGTTTGCAAATATATCCCAGATTGTCTCTATTGATGGCTTCTCTTGCTGCTTAGAGGAGTTTAGTTTGATGTAATCCCATTGTTTATTTTTTATCTTGTTGCCTGTACTTTTAGGATTGTATCCAAAACGTCATTGATCAGATCAATGCATGCAGTTTCCCCCTTAGTTTTCTTCAAGTAGTTTCATAGTTTCAGATCTTATACTTGAGTTCCAATTTTGGTGGGAGAGGCTGGTCCTGGGATCAAGCTCAGGGGCACTCAACCACTGAGCCACAACCCCAGACCTATTTTGTATTTTATTTAGAGACAAGTTCTCAGTGATTTGCTTAGTGCCTCGTTTTGCTGAGGCTGGCTCTGAACTCTTAATCCTGCCTCAGCCTCCTGAGCCACTGGGATTACATACCTGCACCAGCACACCTGGCCTGTAATTCATTTTGAGTGAATTTTTGTATATGATGTGAGACAGAGATCTAATTTCACTTTCTACATATGGATATCCGGTTTTCCCAGTGCCATTTATGTGATAGACTGTCTTTCCCAATGTGTTCTTGGCATTTTTCTTTAAAATCAATTGACAGTGAATATGTAGATTGAGTTCTAGTCTATTTGTTCTTTTTAATCGGTCTTTGTGTCTGTTTTTATGCCAGTATCATACTGTTTTTGATTACCATAGCTTTGTAGTACGTTTTGAAGTCAGAAAGTGTGACACCTCCAACTTTGTTCTTTCTGCTTGAGTTGTTTTGTCTATTCAGGGTCTTCTGTGTTTCCATATGAGTTTTCGATTTGCTTTTCTATTTCCATGAAAAATACCATTTGATAGAAATCTGTTGATCACTTAGTGGCATGGACACATTTACCAGTATTAACTCTTCCTTTCAATGAACACAGGCATCTTTCTATTTGTTTGCATCTTTTAAAATTTATTGTATTCGTCTCTTACAGTTTTTAATGTACAGGTCTTTTGCTTCCTTGGTTAAACTTATCCATAGGGAGTTTAATTTCTGTAGCTGTCACGATTTGAATATGAGCTTCCCCCTAAAGTTCAAGTGTGAGATAATGCAAGAATTTTCAGAGGTAAAATGACTATCTTTTGAGATCTTTAACCTAATCTATGGTTGAAGCCACTGATATAGATTAACTGGGTGGTAACTGTAAGCAGATAGGGTGTGGCTGGAGGACAGAGGTCACCGTGGGCCTATCTTTAGGGTTTATATGTATTGTTCCTGGTGAGCAAAGTTCTCTGCTTCCTTGTTGCCATGTTCTGAGCTGCTTTCCTCCTCCATGCCCTTCCACCATGATGTTCTCCCTCACCTTGGACCCAGAGCTAAGGAGTCCACTGCCCAGGAACTGAGAGTCTAAAACCATGAGCCAAAATATTCATTTTTATCAGGTCTTTTGGTCACAGCAAAAGCTGACTGAAATAGTAGTTATTGTACATATAATTTTCTTGATTTCATATTTTGTATAGTTTATTGTGAGTATCTAAAATTGCTACTGACGTGTGTGTTGGTTTTTAGCCTGTAATTTTACTGAATTCTTTTATAATTCCTAATAATTTTTTGAGTTTTTATGTATGAGATCATGTCATCCATAGATAGGGACAATTCAACTTCTTCCTTTCCAATGTTGATTCTTTTTTTTTTTTTTTTTTTTTTTTTTGCGGTGCTGGGGATTGAACCCAGGGCCTTGTGCTTGCGAGGCAAGCACTCTACCAACTGAGCTATCTCCCCAGCCCCCAATGTTGATTCTTTATTTTCTCATGCCTAATAGCTTTGGCTAGGATTTCCAGTGCTGTGTTAAATGGACACAGCAAGAGTGGGCATCCTTTACTTGGTCCTGATCTTCTTAGAAGAAAACCTTTCAGCTTTTTACCACTCAGCATGACTAGCTGTGCATTAGCCATGGACAACATGTACTGTATTAAGAGATGTTCTTTCTACACAGAACTTTCTGAGTGTTTTTATTACAAGAGGTTGTTCAATTCCATCAAAAGCCTTTTTTGCACTTGTTGATCTGGTCGTATGGGTTTTGTCCTTCATTCAGGTAATGTAGAGCATCACATTTACTGGTTTACACCTGTTAATCTATCCTCTCGTCCCAGGGATAAACTCTACTTCCTCATGGCAATGAACTTTTACTGTGCTAGTGAATTCAGATTCCGATATCTTATTGAGAATTTTTGTGTCTATGTTCTTTCAGGAAATGGACTGTGACTTTTTATGTAGTATTCTTGTTCACATTTGGTTTCAGCATAAGGCTGACCTTATAAAATAAATTTGGAAAATATCCCTCCTTTTAATTTTTTGGGGGACAGTTTATGAAAGATTGCTATTATGTTTTCTTTAATGTTTTATATAATTCAATGTTAAGTCTTCAAGTCCTCAGCATGTCTATTTTTTTAATCTTTTGTCTTTTTTAAAATTTAAATTAAATTCATTTAACTGATATATAAAAGCATAACAATTATACATATGTATGGGGGGTACCATATATTGTTTCAACTCAGTATGCAGTGTGTAATTAAATGAGACTAAACATACCTACCTCCTCAAGCATTTCTCAAGCTATGGCTTTTGTTTGGTGGGATTCTTTTATACTACTGAGTCAACCTCCTTACACATTATTGATGTGTTCAAATTTTCTATTTCTTCGTGACTCATTCTTGGTAGTATGTATGTATCTAGGAATTTATGCATTTCTTCTATGTTATCCAATTCTATGATGTATAATTGTCCATAGCAGTTTCTTATAAAACCATAACCAGAGAAATTAGGCAAAAGAAAGAGCTTAAAGGGATTTGAATAGGAAAGAAGACTCAAAGTATCCCTATTTGCTGATGACATGATTCTACATTTAGAAAATATTACTCCACCAGAAAACTTTTAGAACTTATAAACAAATTCAGCAAAGTAACAGGATATAAAATTAACAACCATGAATCATTTGCATTCTTACATACCAATGACAATTGGCTAAAAGAGAAATTGGGAAAACTATCCCATTCACACTAGCCACACACACACACAAAAATAAAATAAAATACTTGGGATTCAATCTAACAAAAAAGGTGAAAGACCTCTACAATGAAAACTACAGAATACTAAAAGAAAGAACTTGAAGGAGACTTTAGAAGATGGAAAGACCTCCCATGTTCTTAGATAGACAGAATTAATATTATCAAAAATGACCATACTACCAAAAGTGCTATACAGATTTATTGCAATGCCTATTAAAATTCTAATGACATTCTTCATGAAAATAGAAAGCTATCATAAAATTAATTTGGAAAAATAAGAGACCCAGAATAGCCAAAGTAAGAGAAAAGTGAAACAGGATTCATCATAACATCAGACCTTAAATTATACTACAGAGTCATAGAAACAAAACCAGCATGGTATTGGCACCAAAACAGGCATGAAGACCAATGATCCTTGATTACTCTGGAATCAGTAATATTTCTTTTCATTCTTTGTTTTATTTGAGTGTTCTTTTTTAATTTTTTACTTAATTTAGCCTAACTGTAGTTTTGTCAACTTTGTTTATTTAAAATAAAACAACTTTCAGTTTTGTTGATCATATCTGTTATTTTTCTAGTCTCATTTATTTCTGCTGTGACCCTTATGATTTCTTTTCTTGTAGTGACTTTGGGCTTAGCTTTGTTTACTTTTCCTAGTTCCTCCTATGTAATGACAGGGCATTTATTGGATTGCACTTTTTAAATGTAGGAGATTATTGATAAAAGCTTATCTCTTAGAATGACTGTTGCTGTATTCCATCAGTGTTGATACATTGTGGGACTTTTACTCTTTATCTCAAGATGTTTTTAAATAGCTCTTCTAATTTTTTCCTGGACATATTGGTTGTTTAGAGCATGTTGTTCAATTTGCATTTCTGTGTGAATTTTCCAGAATCCTTCCTGTCATTGATTACTGCTTCACATAATTGTGATCAAAAGACATAAATGATGTGATTTAAGTCTTCCCAAGTTTGCTAACACTTGTCTGTGCCCTGCTCTGTGGTCCACCCAGGAGGAGGCTCTGTGTGCTCTGCTGCCGTGGGGTGGAATGTTCTCTTGGTCGGGTTTGTTTGGGCTACAGTGTAGTTCAGTTCAGGCCTTTCTTACTGCTTTTCTGTCAGGATGGCCTGTCCAATACTGACAGTGGATCCTCAAGTTGCCCACTATTTTTGTTTTCTTCCCTTCATATCTATTGATATTTGCTTTGTGTATTTAGACACTATAATGTTGGGTGCATATAATCTCAAGTCATAATCTCTTGATGAATTGACCCTGCTATTACTTAATGGCCTTCTTTGTTGGTTTTTATGATTTTTCACATAAACTCCGTTTTATCTAATCTGAGTGTACCTACTCCTGCTTTTCTTTTGTTTCCTTTTACATGGAGAATCTCTATCATGTCACTTCCATACTGTGTGTGTCCTTGAAGATGATGTCATTGCCTTGTAGGCAGCAGAGTCCCTTCTTTTTTAAGAATCTGCTCATCCCTTCTGTTTTTTGATTACAGAATCTTATCTGTTTGTATTGAAGGTAATTATGGAGAGGTGAGAACTTACTGCTGTCACTATTTTTACTTATGTGCTGGTATTTTGTGGGTCCTGTTTAGGCAGGTATTTTGCTGCTGTGATTAAAAGACTTGACCAGAACAACTGTAGAGGTGGAAAGTTTATTTGGGGGCTCATAGTTTCAGAGATGCCAGTCCATAGACAGCTGGCTCCATTTCTCAGTGCTTGCCGTGAGTCAGGATGTCATGAAGCAAGAGTGCGGCAGAGGGAAGCAGCTCACGTGATGATCAGCAAGCAGAAAGAGATTCCACTCACCAGATACAAAATATATACTCCAAAGCAAAGACCCCAGTGCCCACCTCCTCCAGCCACACCCACCTGCCTTCAGTTGCCGCTCAGTTAATCCTGTCAGTGATTAATTCGCTGGTTGGGTCAAGGCTATCATAACCCAGTCGTTTCTCCTCTGAACTCTCCTGCATTATCTCACTCACTAGCTTTGGGGGGACACTTCACATCCAAACCATAACGGATACTTTGTTCCTTTCTTCTTCTGTTGCCTTCCTCTGTGATTAGGTCATCTTTTTCCCCAGTGGTATGATTTGATCTCTTGCTGCTCTGTGTGTCTATTGTAGGGCTTAGCTTTTCAGTGACCATGAGGCTGGTGCTGGATGAGCCTACAGCCTGTGGCCTCAGAGGCTGGGTGTCAAGGTGTCACCCTGAAATCTGGAGCTGTGGGGGCTTGTCTGGAGCTGGGGCCAGTCCAGAGCCTGGGGCCACTGAGGTTAGCCTTGTAGCAGTGCAGGGTTGGAGATTGAGTCTGCAGGCCTGTAACCTGGGACTGGCCTAGAAGCTCCGTCTGGGGGTCCCAGTCTAGAACCTGGACCTGGAGGGCCTGCCCAGCATTGGCTCTCGATGGGTGGGTCCCCTGCATAGCAGCCCAGAGAAACCTCAGTGCTCAATTCTGTCACCTTTCTGGCATTGGAACTAGGAAGGGGTGGCATGGGGATCATGCATCTGTCTGTCCTGCAGTCTTCTGTGCCTCTTCCCTTACTTCTGTGCTACCCCAAGTGCTCAAACCTTTCTCCTGCTTCCTTACCTCTTGTGAGGGTTGGTCCTTTGTGCCTGCGGGCAGTTGTTCACATTGATGTCTGGGGAGTCCTCGTCCCAGTCTACCTTCTTGTTCAGATTTATCATTCTGATGAGCACGAGGTTGAGTGTGAATCTTTGTTGGTGGAAAGAGATGTGTGTAACCAATGCACATCTTAGCAAACTGTTAAAGCAGGCTTTGTTTGTGTTATTCAGTCGTGGGGAATCAATCAGTCAATGCCTGCTGGAGCGTGGTCAGTGAGAGATGATTCCTGGTGGGCTCCACACGAGGACAGTGAGGCCTTCCGCCCAGCATTCTCCGTTTCCTTCTGGCAAGTGGATGCCTCCCAGTCTGCATGCTGTGGCTGTGGCCCGCGTCATTGTTTTCTTCTGAGAATTTAAGAAAACTCTGCTCAGCAACCGGAAACCAATTGCTCTGAGAAATCTGTACTGTATAGGTTTGGGGTTCTCTGTCCCACATGGTGATAAATGGGATGCTGGCTAGCTTTCTATGGCAGGATGTGAAGGCTGGGTACATCCTGCCACAGAAGACACACCATCAAGGTCAGGGCTCAGAAGACTCTGGGAAGCGTGGGGAGTGAGCTTCGGGATCAGTTACTTCCTTCTCCGCCCTTCTTATAAAACTGGCCTTCTCTGGCCTGTATTCAAATACAAACTATATCAGTCAGCTCTGCGTTACCACAACAAAATACCTGAGGCAACTAACTAAGAGGTTCAGAGGCTCTCAGGTAGGGTGTTCAAGTGCGAGGTGGGGGGCCCCGTGGCCTCTGGGGAGGGCGCTGGATGGCGATGGTGGGAGCAAGCAGGGCACGTGGTCACAGCTTGGGCAGGGAATGGAGAGAGACTGAGAGGCCAGGGACCCGAGGACCTCCTCTAGGCCCCACCTCTCAAAGTCCATAGCACCTTCCAGGGGACCAGGCCTTCTCACATGGACTTGGGGGACCGTCGGCAACCAAACCATAGCACCAAGAAAGCCAGTTTTTTAAATCAAAAGGAATGTGTCCTGGCTTCGTATAATGTAGACCTAGTGATGCGCACACTCTAACGTAGAATTCATTAAAGACTCTGAGATCTAATATAGCATTTTTTTCCTATAGCAATAAAAGTCGATTTATTCAAAAGGCATTTATTGAGTGCTTATTGTATTCTGGCCACCACTCCAATACTTTAGTGAACGTTACGGACAAAGCCCTTCCCTCACAGGACTCCTGTTGGCAGAGAAAGGTCCTGCCCTGGACACAGGCAATAAGTAAACCGTGTCTGCTTCCTGTTTGAAGACGATGTACTCTGTGAATGGAAAAAGTAGGAAGGAAGGGTTGGGAGCCACAGTACAGGGATGGCAAGAACCAGCAGGGAGGGTAGGATGCTCAGAGTGCAGCTCAGGGAGAACACCGACGGGAAGGAGCTGGTGGTGGCCGGGCCCGAGAGAGCAGGTGCAGTCTTGGCTGGCGCTAGGCTGTAGGCCGTGGAAACACACAGAGGCTGGGCCTGGGTTCAGTGGCCCATTGGGAGGGGTCAGGGCACATGGGAAGGTCAGGGGAAATGGGGAGCCCGTCCTCCCTGGGAATCGCAGCCCCGTGGCATCTCTGAGGGGCCCGGGGAGCGTTGCAGAGAGCCCGGGTGAGAAGCTGACTTGTGCTTTGGGAAGGGCAGGGGCTGCGGGAACAGGGTCCAGGAGGGTGGGCAGAGTTGACCCTAGAGGCAGGAAGGCCTGCGAGGGCCTGTGCGGGAGTCCCGGCAGTACGATGGCACGGCCGCAGGGGCCGGGGCCAGAGTGGCCACATTCTGCTGGTAGTTTGCAGGCAGCATGAGCAGGATTCGTGGAGGACCTGTACGTGAGGAGGAGAAAACTTAACAAAAACGTCTTAATATTTGGTGGATCATTAACTGTCAAAGAGAAAAACAGATGTTTTAAGAGAAAACTTTTGTTCTTGAAAAGAGAACTACATTTGAAGTACGCACAGTTCGATTAATTTTGACTTTAATGTCATACTTTTGATGGGGTCGTAAGACTCAGGGGTTTCCAGGTGCCTAAGCACCAGGGCAGAGGCCCACGGGGTTTGGAGTTGGTGGCCTGGTGTGTTCTTCTCCCTCATTCGCCCTCCCCCGTGCCAGAGCCCAAGGACGCCGACACCTGTCGTCTGCATTTAACAAGTTCCCCAAACCTGCTTCGATTAGTTCTTGTGGATTTTTCCAGAGTTTGGCAATTGCAGAGAGGGCTCGAGAATCAGTTTTGCTTTATAAGAGTCAGCACAAGTCCCCAGTGACTAGAAATCCTTATGTCCCCTGAGAACGAGAAAGGGACCTGCAGGACGGAGGCACTGAGGTGGGGTGTGAGCACAGCCAAGGACGCAGTTCACTTTGGACCCTCGTCTTCTGGGGGCAGGACCATTGCTGGTACTGGCGACCTGCTCTGTGACGTCCGGGCCACGTGGTGGGAGGGCAGGACGAGGTGAGTGGGGACCTGAAACTCTCGGGAACCGGGCGGCGCAGAGCACAGGCCGGGCAGCAGGGGTGCTTCCAAAGGCACTGCCGCCGGCCCTTCCTCTGAGCCCTCTGCACGGGCAGCAGCTGGCATGTGACCAATGGGACGGGGGGAAAGTAAGAGTTAAAATCCACGCAGTGAAAACAGACTCTGTGGACTCACACAGTAAGTAAAAAGACAAAAATGTCAAGACTGTAATAACACCTCTGATTTATTTATTTCTTAAAAATTGAGCTATAGGTATCATGGGCGACACTGCTCTTAGCAAATCAAACATGCCTACAAAGTCATCTATTGTGTGATGGATGAAAAAATATATCTCTCCATCCAGAAAAGAAAGAAAGGTCACTAGTTGTAGAATTCCTTTCTGCTTAGAGGCCAATCTATCCTGGCCTTCAACTGATTAGATGAGACCCATCTGCAGAGAGGAAAGCATTTTGCTCTACTTAAAGTTTACCCACTTAAATACTAACTTCATACATTGGCACCCTTGCAGGAACACTCAGAATAATGTTTGACTCAATATCTGTGTGCTCTGTGGCCAGCCTGAGCTGATACAGACCATCACAAGACTTTCTTTTATATGCAAATTTCATGGCACTACTGTGTGACTGTTTTTTAAAGCATAGATCAAGAAAATAGAACTCATGACTTTGTCTCCCCAGGTGTAGATTAGTATTGCTCAGTGTGGTGGAAGCTCAGGTAGCAGTCTTCGTTCAGAGCTGGTTAAGCTCTGTACATCCTCCAAAATCTGTGAATTCTTGTCTTTGCCGCTTTTCAGTGGGGAAGTAACTAGAATTTAAATTTGGTTTGGTAAAGATGATTCTGGAAATGAAACCAAGGTCACATAAACCACTTCGGTTTCCTCTGGCTGAGTGTAAGAGCTGAGCAGACAAGAATGGGATACAGGCTTGCCTGTCCCTGCTAAGCTACGAACCCCATCCCGGGCGGAGGGCTTCCAGCTGTTATCCTGGGGCCTCTCATCAGAATGGCATCTTTAGTAAGATAGTTTTTCAAATTTCAGTTTGTTTTTAACTGATACACACAAAAATGCATATACATTTCTGGGGTGCCATGTGATATTTTGATACACGGACACACTGTGTGCTGCTCAATCAGGTTAATCCTGTCTATCTCCTCAAACATTATCATGTCCTTATGGTGAAGGCTTTGAAAACGTCCTCCTAGCTTTTTGAAATTTGTAATACTTTGTTGTTAGCTATACTCAACCTGCTGCGCTAGGTCCTGCTCCTATCTGGCTGTGACTCACCACCCTTGCATCCACCTTCCCCACCCCATCCTCTCCCAGCCTCCGGCAAACACCCATCTACTCTGAGCTCCTATGAGACGACTATTTTTGATAAGCCCCATGTGAGTGAATTCAAGTGGTATTTGTCTTTCTGCACCTGGTTTGTTTCACTTAATACGATGGCCTCCAGTTCCATTACACATTGCTGCAAATGGCAGGACTTCGTTACTTTTTATGGCTGAATAGGATTCCACTGTGTACATGGACCACATTTTCTGTATCCACTCATTCCCTGATGGACATTGGGTTGACTCTACATGCTGGCTTTTGTGAATAGGGTCTTCACAGACTAACTTTCTTTCCTTTGGACATGCACACAGTAGTAGGATCGCTGGATCACACAGTGGCTCTGTTTTTCATTTTTCAGGAGCCCTGGCCACTGTTTCCCGTAGCAGCTGTGTTAGCTTCCACTCCTGCCTGCTGCAGGCCAGCCCTCCCTTCTCTGCAGGCCCTCACCTACACCTCCCTCCACCATCTTTTTGATGATAGCTTTTCTTATTGGAGTGAGGAGGCATCTCGTCGTCCTTTGGGCTGCTTTTCCCTGGTGACGAGGTCACTCGATTTCTGCTCTCGCCCTTTGGGCAGGCTTTCTCTCCTGATGGTGCAGGGCTCCCTGTGCCCGTGGTCAGTGAAGCTCGTTCCTACGCTGCAGACGCAGCACAGCCAGCCTGCCGAGCTGAGTGGCTTCTCAGACTCAGGCCCCCGATGCGGACAGAGACCCTTGGACAGACTGCACCTGTGCCCTCAGATACTAGCGGCTAGACTGGAAGTCCCTCCTGTGCAGGGTGCTGTCCAGGGGCTGGCAGCCTTCAGCAGCCCATCGCTCACCGCGTGTCAGCAGCCCAGGGCAGGGCTTTCTCTGGGCACTGCTCCGTGTGTGTGTTCACAAGCCAGTGGCCACGGCCTAGGGCAGAGGAAAGGGAGGACACTGTGCCCCAGGGAGGGAGGACTGGAGTGTGAGGAGGAAGCCCCTGTCCGGGGGGACCGCCCGTGGCAGAGCAGCATGGCCATCAGCCACAGCAGCACAGACCCTCTGTCCACTCTGGGCCTCCTAAAGGCGTCTGCGCTGGACACCCAGGGACTGGGACTTCTCGCCTCTCTCAGTGCCCAGGACCATGATCCTGGCCGGGTTCCGCTCTCCTTTCACCAGGACTCTTCTCTCACTGGGGCTCTTGTCTCTGTGACTCTCAGAGCCACCTGTGAACCAGGGCCAGAATCCTGGACGTGTCTCTGGGAGTGAGGACCCCTGAGCAGCCCCTCGGGGTGCCATCCCCTGCTCCTGCCTGCCTTGCTCCCTGGTCGCTGCTCTCTGCCTAGGTCTGCACCTCTGCTCTGCCCCCCACAGAGGGCCTCCCTGCAGCCACGCCAGGTGGGCTGAGACGAAGCCGCTCAGTTCTCCCTGCGCTGAGCCTGCTCCTGTGGCTCTGGTGCTCTCAGGAGAGCCACCCTGCTTGGCGTGGCTTCCAAGTCCCGGGAGAGGTGCTTCCAGACTCGCCCCTGCAGCACCCCAGCCGCACAGGTAGAGTCGTCCCACCGGGGGAAACGTGTAATCACGCAAACACACACGCACAAGAGCGGGAGAGAGGGGGAGAGAGAGAGAGGAGAGACCGGGAGAGGGGGAACACCTGCACCCGAGATCCGTGGCCACCCTGGGATGAGAGGGCACATCCAGGGACTGCAGGAAAGGCAGGAGAAGGGAGAGCGAAGGCGGCCCTCTGTGCAAGGTCCTGCCTCTGAGCAGCGTTCTCTGTGACTTGCCTCGGGACGCTCAGGTGTTGTGCTGGTCCGACTGGTGCTTTCCGCTTATTAGGAGCAGCAGCAAGGGATGGCAGGGTAGCTGAGGCAAGCGCTGCTGCCCCCGAGCCTGGGACAGTGACCAGCGAGGAGCCTGAGTACCCGAGGAGGCCCACAGGAACGCAGAGGCCCCCAGCAGCTGCGATGCCCCACAAATGTCCCCGGCTGCCAGCCCATCCCAAGCCCCGTCTGACGGTGAATGTGATCCTGGTGACTGCAGGCTTGTGCCGTTCAGGGCCCCCCGGACACTGGGAGGGACACACAGCGTGTCTTCCTGGGATGTCAGCAACTCCCTGGCTACTCAAAGGTGGTTCCTGCCAGAGAATAGGTCGGAAGGTAGGGGCCACACCCTCCAAGGCGGAACGTGAAGTCTAAAGTAGCACCTGGCACGGCCGCGGGCCGCCCGCTGGACCCTGCAGCACCACAAGGTTGTGTACTTATTTCCCTCCCTGCTTTCCTTCCCTTTGCGTTTAACATAATTCAATGGTCAGTCACTCTGGGTCAGGAGCAGAGTTTACAGTGGTCCCATAGGAGGGGCAGTCTGGGGTCACATGAAGGCTCTAGGGTCGTCTAGAGGAGAGTCACCAACCAGCAGGAGGGGCCTGGGCAGGAGGAGGAGCAGAGAAGACACTGGTGACCACAGCACATCCAGTCAGGGCAGAGGCCCCTGCTGTGATGGCTGCATCCGGCCTTCACTGGCCTTGGACCTGAGGGTAGTCGTCCTTTCCAGCTGCCCCTGGGCCCCCTGAGGCTGACCTCTAGGGCAGGGTGGGATCTTCTCATCTGCATTTTGACTACCAACCACATCCCAGGGTTCCTGTTTGCTGCTGTGAGTTTACAGATGTCAGCCGGTGTGTCTTAAAGACTTTACAGCCAAACAAGGTAGAGAAAATGCAATAGAGCTCAAGGAGGCTTCTACTTAAAAAAAGTGAATAACAGTGGCAAAGTTGTAAAGTGTCACAGTGGAGGGACAGAGCTCAGGCTGTGTGCCTGGGTGTGAAAGGTGAGTGTGTGTGTGCACACCTGTGCGTGTCAACACAACAGATAATCCACACTGAATCTATTTATTTTCCACATAGCTTTAATCATACATGTTTGAAACCTTTAAATTACATATATCAATATAATAAATAAGTGTTATATCGTGTATCACTAATTCAATAAAACAAATCATTTAAATTTATTTGATTTATTATAGGTAGATTGAAAAACAGATGATGCTTAACTTTCTGCATTTCTCCTTCTGTGCCTGGGAGAGGGCATAATGGAATTTAAAAATGGATTTCAGAGGGTGGATGCAGAAGGCATGTTAGGGATTTCTCTGTCACAAGGCACCCTGGGGAGTGTCACGTAGGAAACGTGGAGCAAACAGGCACAGAGGGAGAGGCCTGAGACTAGGCGGTTCAATCCTCCACATGACCAAGGAACTGGTCTTGGGAAGCTTCCTGAAGTTTCAAGGTCATCCAAAGGACTTGAAGACGAGGGAGGGGTGGGCGAGGTGAAAGGAGACCCCAGAAGACAGCAGGAGGCCGGTGGCCCTGCTAGCAGCCACTGCAACACTGGTGGCAGGAGGAGAAAACCTGCTGGATGACGTCTGCCATTGGGTCTGAGGGTTTCCATCTTTGTGCTGCGTGTCAGTGTTTCTCCTGGGCCCCGGGTGAGGCCAAGAAGCCCCCTCAGACTCAGGTCAGCAGCCCCTCGTGCTTGGTATCACCACGCTGGGGATGGGATCCAGCTGCAGGAAATCACAGCCAACAGGAAGCCAGGGCAGGATCTCCCGTGTCATTTAGGGGTTGGGTTTTTTTGAAGGTGAAGAACCAACTCTCAAGCAAATGAAAAACGAACATTAGACAAATACTGTATGCGATTCATTAGTTAATGAGGGAATTGCCCAGATGTTCTCTCCATGCGAACCTGCAGAGACCCTGTTCTCCACGGGACACAATCGGTTTGCAGCACCATGGACAGAAATCTTCCGAGTTGCTCTGGACAGGGAAGGCATGAGCTGCTTATTAGGGAACGTCCATCCCCACGGGGTTATAAGCAGCCTCGACACCAAGGAAGGCATAGTTGGCACGGGGAGCCAGCTGGGGTGCTGCTGGTTGATCAGGTTCTGCCCAATTTGTTTTTCACAATTTTTCTGACAACACATTTGAGATGGTGGGTAGTACGGAATCCTATGTGACCATCACTCCTAGTCTTTGGATTTGAACTTTATTGACAGGCGGTGAGACTGCAAAGGTGGGGAGATTGGGGTTGGGTGGGGTCCTTCCTGAAAACAACTGTAGCTAATACCTTTCATCTTCCAGGTCTCACCTCCCACCCACAAAACCGTATCAGGTCCCCCTTATCTTCAGGGAGAGGTCCCAAGACCTCCAGGGCATGCCCAAACCATGTAGAGGACCCTGTGGATCTACTGTTCTTCCCTGAACCTATGGTAACGCTGGATTTATCAAGCAGGCACAGTAAGAGACTATCAGCAGCTAATGACAGAACACCACAATTACTACCATGCACTGCAGAGGTTATGTGACTGTGCTCTCTCTCTTAACACCTCTGCACTGTGGCTTTAGAACTGTGCATACAGGTGCTTTTCTTTCCATACTAAGTGTAGCACATTTGACTTTTCATTTAAAGCATGTACCCTTTGGTGCTTCTCTTTGGGGTATGCAAATTGCCAGCATCACTACTCTTGTGCTTTGGGGACATTATTAACTAAAAGTAGGGTAACTTCAACATGAATTGCCTCTTAAATAAATATATCACCTATTTAGCTTGATTTGTTCTTCAAATTAAAGAAAAATAATATTTTAATGCCTAAAATCACACTTTTCTATAATAGGTGTTCAATAAATGGTGACTTTCCCCCCCTTGATATGCAAATAGATTCATCAAAAAATTATAATAAGATCTCAGAATGGTAGAATTGTTAACTTGATATTTATTAATTTGTAAGTCGTGCCCAGGCCTTGGAATGTGTGCCCGTCTGTTCAGGCACATCCATATCTGCTTTTCCAAAAACCTGCTCTTCAAGGTGTGGTCTCATCGTCTAAAAATTAAGAAGTCGTGATGTTTTTTTCAAAAATTAATCCTAACTAATAATTCGCCATCAGATTTGGTGAGATGTCTTTCACTGACCATCGATCAATACAGAGAAACAAGTCAGATGCACTGTTGAGAATAATGACATCCGCAGCGGCAGCTCTGCCTTAATTAGACTTTCACAATTAGGCAGGCTTGGTGTCATTAGCCTCCCTGATAGTGTCTCCCTATTGTCACTTCATTTTCAAGCACACAGCTGCTGGAAGTAAGCACCCTGCCGGCTGCTCCATCTCCTCCCTTCACACCTCTTGAGTGTTGAGGCGGCTGCTAAGAGGTATAAACTGCCTTGCTGAAATTCTTTGGGAAAAACAGGCCCCTCACGTGGAATGGAACAGGAGTCAAAAGTTCCCGAATCAAAGCAGGGCTGCCTCCCGGGCACAGCCCAGCCTGGGAGTGCCTGCTGCCTTTTGCTCTGATGCTTTTGGAATTGGCTCCAGCGTGTGAGAATGTGCTGATTTCTCTCATCTCGATTCTCGAAACCAATAAAGTTTTCCTTGTCCCATCTCAAAAACATGAAATTGTTTCAGACAACACCTGTGTTGCAGTGAGTAAAATTTATGAGAAATTTTCTGCATTAAAAAAGAAAAAAGTTGAACCCATGCAGGACAAGAGGGGAGTCTAGTAAGGAAGGTCTCCTGTGGAAGCCGGTGGTCAGTCCTGGTGTTTGGGCCCCCAGCGTGGGTGTCAGCCCTGTTCACAGGAGACCCTCCCACGTGAGTTATGCTGTTCCTCGGCCACAAGGGCCAAAGTCAAATATCAGCAAAGGTGCCTCGGACGTACATACGGACAGCGTAGTTGTGTGCAGGGTACCGTTTAGTATGGCCATGGTCTTGAAGTTATGAAATACAGGGAAGAATTCCCTCCTCTGAATGAGGAAGCCAGGAACTGTCTTCCCACTGAGCCTTCTGCCACTTCCAAGGTCCCCTCTTCCTGCTCCGGGAACATCAGCTGCGCGTGCTGGCAGATCTGCCTCATCCCAACAGCCTTTGTGCGGGGGTGTTCCAGCTCTGCATTCATCGCTGTGACCTCAGGAGAAGGCTCCATTCCTCACTCTGCAGCCTTTTGTGAGGTTGGCTGATGCTGGTCCTGCCTGCGTCTTGGGGTTTGGTGTGGAGCTCCCAAGCCTGGGCTCCTGGGAAGTAGTGCTCATAGTTACCACCGGCACTCAGAATAAGCAGAAGGAGAACCTCACCCTCTTGTGTGGTGCTGTTGAATGCTTCCTGCCGTCACCACAACACTGAACAGTAGCAGGCATTGGAGGCCCCCTCGCGGTTCCTGAGCAAGGCTTTCCTTGGCTCCCCTGAGCTTACCCCCGAGGCTTCTGTGGCAGAGCACGGTTGCTGGAAGAGTTGAAATTAAACTTAATAGTTGTAGTTTCTTCTAGGTAAATATCCATTGTTATAATTTGCCCAATTCACTAAGTTTGGTAAGTTGACTAAAATATTTTCTGATTGCATTCAAGAAAAAAAATATAAATATTAGTACCTAATGTCTTTTGTCCTCAGGCTAATGCCATTGCCAAGGTCCAAGTATGTGAAGTCCAGACTCCCCATGAGAATGACTGATGGCCCCCTCACCGACACGCCTGATTTTCCACTCCCAGAACTCCGTGGCATGTCCTGGTTCACTAGTGAGAGCAGGGATACAGGCTAGTCGTTGGGATGTTGCTGATGTCTACCTCTAAATGTTTTAAGCAGGAATGCATGTGAAAGGTATTCTGTCCATAAAGATTCAAAATTTCCCTTGACTGTGTCTCAGGTGTTTAGAAAACAGACAAATATTTCTGAAAAAGAGTTTCATTTTGTTCTCCATGTCATCGAATTGAGTGTTGGTGAGCCTGCGAGCAGAGCTTAGCGCTCTCTGACACGCTTCTTGTTCACGTCGACTTCAGGTTTTTAAAGGGAGGTGCTGGCAGGAAGGAGCCCACCACCCTCCTCCCCAGAGGCTTGGGAAGTGTGCTTGCTGCCGTCATGACTCCTTTACCTGCATGGCTAGAGCCATGTCTGCACGGGGACCATTCCCTTTCAAGCAGGAGCCTGAGCCAGGGACAAGGACATGCATCCGGCTGTGAGGCTGGAGCCGCCTGCGAGAAGGAACTCAGAGCGAGGCTCCTGCCTCTGTGGTCACTTCTGCTGCTTCCTGCCACGGCAGCTTCTGTCTGGGCTCCCTGCCTGAGGGTGCCAGAGCCACGTGTGACCTTTCGTTCTGTTCAGCTGATAGATAGCAAGGAAGTCTTGTGTCACGTACTCGGTTTGCAGCAGCTCACAGGTGTTATCATTTACCAGGTGCAGGAGATGGTCAGGCACGTGTGCACACATGTGCACATGCCAGAGCAACATGCCAAAGCACATGTGAAAACCAGATCCAAAATATCTGCTGCTCGTTTCTCTCACTTCCAGAAGACAAAGTTTTATAGCAAAGAGGGAAAAAAAAAAGAAACTCGTGGCAATCGCAATGGAGAATCCTGCAGGGGATGTTTGTAGAAATACTAAGAAGTTAACCCCATGGGGAAGGCGGACAGGTTGTTACCTGCCTGCCTCTGTGGGCTGACCAGGTCATGCACTTCCTGAGGCTGACAGGAGGGTGGCGCTGTGCGGGGCAGTAGAAGCTGGCAACACATGCGTCGTTGCCATGGCATGTGTCTCTGGGTTGCCCTGTACTGGGGACAGGAATGGGGGCAGATGGCAGGGTCTGCAGGGTGACTGAGAGGACGCAGAGTCTTGCTGCACCGAAGCACTTATCACAGGACCTGGCACGTGGCAGTTCCAGGTGATTGGCCGTGTTGTGGCAGTTGTGGTAATTCTGGTTGTAGTAGGGCTAGCAGGAATGTTGGTAGCAATCGCTGTTAGATTTACAATTCTTTGTTCAAAGTCTCAGTTCAACAGCAGTGATGTAGTGACGAATTACAAATCTTCTCTCTCAGCCAAGAATTATAAACCTTCCCTGTTGGCTAAGAATTGATTTTTTTTTTTTTTTGGATGTTCAACATATTTTGAAGATCATATGTAACAAAGTGGCCATGATTTTAGTACAGTGGGAAATTTTGTAATTTACTATTTTATTTAGTAGTAAGAACTCAGGCAAATGCCACCACTTTGGAAAACCGTCAGTCACTTGTGAAACTGGCCATACGCCTACTCCGTGACAAAGCCACGGCACTTACAGTCCCTGCGTCGGTCGGCTTTCCCTTGCTGTGATGAAATACCTGAGGCAGGTCACTTACAGGGACAAATATTCATTCAGCTCACAGTTTTGGAGGTTCCTGGCTATGACTGAGCGGCCCCATAGCTTTGGGTTTCTGGTGGGGTGCCAGCTGGCAATGATGGGGAGCCTATTCCAGGACAAAACTACTGACCTCATGACCCAGAAGCAAGAAGGGGAGGCACATCCCCAGGGACCCGAGAACCTCCTCCGAGGCCCCGCCTCCTGAGGTCCCACCGCCTCCTGAGGTCACACTGGGCACCTTGAACACAGGGGCACTTGGGAGACACGCTTTCAGACCACAGCAGGCCCCAACAGGAACACGACCTGTGTTCCCAGGTACCACAGGCAGTGCAGGTCCACAGGTGTCCACAGGTGCTAGGATGTTCTTAGCAGCTCTCTTCAAAAGAGCCCCAGACAGATGCACGGGCAGCTGAACCGAGTCACGTTTACACAACATGCAGCTGCTGAGGCAGGCGAGTGACAGCAGCGTGGCCACCTCACACGGGCCACGCCGAAGGAGGGAGTGGGCACTCCAAAAGGCGTCTGTTTCCACAAGGTTCAGAAATGAAGCTGGCCCCGGGCTCCTGGAAGTCAGGGGTGTGGCCGACTCCGGAGGGCAGGCTGGGGCCACAGGCAGGCGGTGGCGCAGGATCAGGGCTTCGGCAGTGTTCTCTCCACTCCCCAGTGTAGAGTAGGTGGGTGGCCGGGCGGCTCGCCAGAGTGCTCTTCTCTGGGGACACTGTACCTCATTAACAACTGTCCCAATCCATTGTGAGTTGAGTTTTGTGCAGAGTGAGAGATAGGGGTTTAGTTTCATTCTGTTGCATATGGATTTCCAGTTTTCCCAGCACCATTTGTTGAAGAGGCTATCTTTTCTCCATTACATATTTTTGGCACCTTTGTCTAGAATGAGAAAATTGTATTTATTCGGGTTTGTGTCCATGTCCTCTATTCTATACCATTGATCTACCTGTCTATTTTGGTAATAATTCCATGCCATTTTTGTTGCTATTGCTTTGTAGTATAGTTCAAGTTCTAGTATTTTGATACCCCCTGCTTCACTCTTCCTGCTAAGGATTGCTTTAGCTATTCTGGGTTTCTTATTCTTCCAGATGAATTTCATGATTGCTTGCTCTATTTCTGTGAGGTACATCATTGGGATTTTAATTGGAATTGCATTGAATCTGTATAGCACTTTTGGTAGTATGACCATTTTGACAGTATTAATTCTGCCTATCTAAGAACATGGGAGATCTTTCCATCTTCTAAGGTTTTCTTTAATTTCTTTCTTTAGTGTTCTGTAGTTCTCATTGTAGAGGTCTTTCACCTCTTTTTGTTTGATTGATTCCCAAGTATTTTATTTTTTTCAAGGTTATCGTGAATGGGGTAGTTTTCCTAACTTCTCTTTCTGAAGATTCATCACTTATGTATAAAAATGCATTAGATTTATCAAGGACCTTGGAATCCGACCAGAGACCCTGCATCTTATAGAAGAAAAAGTAGGTCCAAATCTTCAACATGTTGGCTTAGGATCAGACTTCCTTAACAGGACCCCCATAGCACAAGAAATAAAAACAAGAATCAATAACTAGGATAGATTCAAACTAAAAAACTTTCTCTCAGCAAAGCTGAGAGACTATTAGCAATGCAAAGAAAGAGCCTACAGAGTGGGAGAAAATCTTTGCCACTCATACTTCAGATAGAGCACTAATTTCTAGAATATATGAAGAACTCAAAAAACTCTACACTAAGAATACAAATAATCCAATCAACAAATGGACTAAGGAAATGAACAGATACTTCACAAAAGAAGATCTACAAGCAATCAACAGATATATGAAAAAATGTTCAACATCTCTAGTAATAAGAGAACTGCAAATCAAAACTACCCTAAGATTCTATCTCACCCCAATTAGAATGGCGATTATCAAGAATACAAGCAACCATAGGTGTTGGCGAGGATGTGGGGAAAAAGGTACACTCATACATTGCTGGTGGGGTTCCAAATTAGTGCAGCCGCTCTGGAAAGCAGTGTGGAGATTCCTTAGAAAACTTGGAATGGACCCACCATTTGACCCAGCCATCCCACTCCTCGGCCTATACCCAAAGGACTTAAAATCAGCATACTACAGAGATACAGCCACATTAATGTTCATAGCCACTCAATTCACAATAGCCAGATTGTGAAACCAACCTAGATGTCCTTCAATTGATGAATGAATAAAGAAATTGTGGTATCTATATATACAATGGAATATTACTCAGCTATAAAGAATAATAAAATTATGGCATTTGCAGGCAAATGGATGAAATTGGAGAATATCATGCTAAGTGAGATAAGCCAATCTCAAAAAACCAAAGGACAAATGATCTCACTGATAAGTGGATGATGATACATAAAGGGGGGTGGGAGAGAGGCAAAAATGAAGAAAGGAGGGACTGTATAGAGGGAAAAGAGGGGTGGGAGGGGTAGGGGAGACGGAAAAAATAACAGAATGAATCAAACACCATTACCCTATGTAAATGTATGATTACGCAAATGGTACGCCTCTACTTCATGCAGAGAAACAAGATGTATCCCATTTGTGTAAAATAATAAATTTTAAAAAAACCAACTGTCTCGAAAAAGACAAAAAATATTGATACGGATATCATCTTCATCTCTTTCCTTGGTGTACTGAATACAGTTTGCACAATTTAAAAGGAAATGTTCAAACACGTCCCTTTGACACATCTTAAGGTCATCAGATACCTGTGCCCGGGAAGATCCTGGCCCTCCGCGCTGCAGAGCCCGCAGGTGGTGGCACATCAGGGGCTGTGGTTTTATCCCTTCCAAACGTGAAAACATGGAACTTAGCCGCGAGCACCCTTTCTGGTGGCAGGCCCCAAGGAGGGACTGCAAGAGTGGACAGAGGGACACTCGTGGGTGACTGGTGACCATAGGTGCACATCAGAATTGCTTTGGGATCTAAGTGCCAGAGAAACCCCACAGGAAAGACTGAGCAGTGAAACACTATTTCAGTGATGATGAGGATTATTTTTGCTTTCTCTCTCTTCTTCTGTTAAAATTGGTTTCTCTTTCTTTCCCAGTTTTTGGGTCCTATTTTGTCATTAGATCGACTTTGATTTTCTGTTTCAGATAGCTGATTTTATTTTTCTAGACTACTCATTGGAAACTTATTTTCACATTCCCCTTAGTTTAGGACTATTGTGTGAAGGAGGTTTGGAAATATATATACTGAAAATTTATAGATTAAAACACATTTTATACCTGTTCACCCTGTGGCCGTAAATCCACGCCATTTGGTTTGGTCGGCCTTAACTATTTCCTAAGGAGCTGTAGCGGTTCTTTTTCTTTTTTGGTGTCCTCCAAATATCCCAACTTTATGCAATGGAAATATTTTACTTTGTGGCTGGAACTTAAATATAAATAAATGGCATCTATTTAGGCCTTGGGGAGTTAGACCGCCCGGCTGGACTAAGGGGAGGCACGGCCTGCTCACTCCCCACTCCGACTCCCTCTCTGGTGTGCCTCTCAGTTCACTGTCATTTGCTTCTGTCTCACTGGTTTGTCCAGCACGGACACACCCAGAAGCTCTTTGTTCCATTAAGACCGTAATAATTTTAGTTAACAAAGTTGCGAGCAGACCCTGCAGCTCTAAACACGGGTGGCCACCATCCCCAGCCCCATGGTCACGATTATCATTGTAGATTGACTACCACGTGCCAGGCACCTGGTGGCCCACTGTGCATGTCTTATGTAGATATTAGTACCGTCTAAATGTCTGAGCCTCCTAACAACTCAAAGGGAAGTGCTAGCCTCTAAACTAAGCCTCAGAAAAGTTAAGAAAGCTAAAAAATCGTCCATTTCATACTCAGCAACAAAGGCTGGGTTGGCGCTGAGATTCAGAGCTGACTGCCTTCTGTAGATTGCTTCCCGGGAATCAGCCTTCCTCCTTGACCAACGGCCTTCCAGTGGGGACACTCCAGTGAGGTCCCGGGCACTGTCCCCCAGGCGTGTGGTGAGGAAGAAGCAGTGACATGAGGATGACGTGCCCAGGGTGGAGCCTGTCACTGGGAAGCTCACAGCATGACAAACGGTTTGTGGACCCACAAACCAGGCGTGGAACTAAAGACCACCTGAGGTCCTCAGGGCACCGAGATCTCCATCCCAACAGGCTGACGCGCCTGGCAAGGAGGCGCTTTCCTAATGAGCATGTGGACCGTGCACCTGAGGAAAACAGGGTCAGAAGCACAGCCATGGAAGAAGGGTGAGGGATGAAGGTGACCGTCTCTACCTGGTGACAAGGGGGCTGGTCCTGTGCTGCAGAAGGCTTCTCGTGAAGATCCCCGCTGACTGTCGGGCTGTCTGTGCCCATCCCTCAAGACGCAGCACCCTGGAGTCCTGGCTGTCCTCGGAAGGGTGATGGTCTGAGTGCTAAGACTAAATCAAAGCAGATTTGAAGACTGAACAAACCCAGGAGTGACCCCGAGTGCTAATGCACCAGAAGAAATGAAAGCTTGGCATTAATTGTGCATCGCAGGAGGAGGGTAGAGTGCCTCACTGCTGGAGAAACTTCTGGAAGCCTTGGTGCTTTTCTGAATCCAGGCTGGATGAGGCAACAGCAAGCAAGCCAAGTGATTGTTTGGAGTGATGGGCACATTTTCTCTGCAGAGATGCTAATCTTCAAGTGCCCTTGAAAGCCTGCAGAACTTCTTTGAAGGCCACTGGGCCAGGTCCCACGAGTCCACCTGCTCTGGGGGTTCAAATGAGCAGGGCTTCCTGGAGGGCCCCTCAGGGCTGCAGACCCCCCTCCCAGGCACACGTTCGTGCACACACCCGCATGCACAAGCCTTGAGGGTCTTGTTATTTATGATGTCTGGGGCCATGCTGCCATCCCCGGTGACGGCCGTGATTAATGGTAATGCACAAACCTGAGGGGCTGTGCTGACATCTTAGATCTCTGTGAGGCAGCAGAGTGGAAGCGGCATTTTTCAAACTCTGCTCTGCCGGAGCCCCGGGGGCCATGCTGGCTCAGGGTGGGAGGAGGACCACAGCTCCCCCGGCTGCTGCTCCACTTTCAGCTGTTTTCCGTATTTACTTGTTGATGTTTCCTGTTAGGATTCTGGAAGAAGAGCAGTAGTGTCTACAAAAAAATAAGAAAACAAAAGAATGGAAGGTTACTTGTTGCAAAGGAGCTTGCCAAAGGGGCTCCTGGACCATATTCTGGATCTACAAGGCATGCATGTGCATATGTTATTTATTTACCTATTTATTTTGGTGATGGGGATCGAACCCAGAGCCTCATGCTTGCTAAACGAAAGCTCTACCACTGAGCTACACCCCCAAGCCCTGTGTTTGTTCTGACACCTGCATTAGTTTGCTAGGCTGTGTAACAAAGTACCACAGATGGGAGCTCAAACAGCAGAAATTTGTTCTCTCACAGTTCTAGAGGCCCGAGTCTGCGGTCCCAGGGTTGGCAGGGCTGGTCGCTTGCCAGGACTCCCTTCCCAGCTTATAGATGGCTGAGATTGCCGGCTCTTCATTGCTATAATGAAACACCTGAGGAAGCTACTTCTGAAATGAAGGGGGCTATTTAGCTCGCATGTTGGAGGTTGCAGGGCCTGGGCCTGCAGCAGCCCGGCTCTGGGGAGGGCCTCTTGGCTGCATCACATTGTAGCAATTGCATTGGTGGCAGCTGTGCGGGAGCAAGGGGCGCCTCACCAGACAGGAAGCAGGGAGCTGCCTGGGCCACGCTCAGCCTTCCTAGCAACGTCTCTGGAAACCTGGCGGAAGCCCTCTGGAGAGCAAGCCCCAAGACCAAGCACCTCCGACAGGCACCGCCTCTTCAAGGCTCCTCAGCCTCAGCCTCACCACACTGGGGACCAAACATCCAGCTCGTGGACTTTGGGCAACACAGCACATCCAACCGTGGCAATGGCCTCGTCCCCCGTGTCTTGACATGTCACCCCTCAGTGTGTGTCTGGGTCCTAATCCCCAGCAAAGGAACCCAGTCACATGCTGGGCTAGGGTCCTTCCCGAAGACCTCGTTCTGCTTTGATTGGCTCTTTCAAGGCCTGCCCCCCATGCAGTCCCCTCCTGAGGAAGAGGGGTTAGGACTTCAGTCCAGGACTGTGGAGGCACCACCTGCATAAGGTGATTTGACAGTGGCGGCCCATGCATGCTCCGGAACACATCAGGCCTGGCGGCCGCACTCCACCTCAGCACTGCCCAACTCCAGGGCCCCGTTTTCAAGCCTATTCCTGGCACATTGACACTGGCAGCCTTGGGTTGGCGTCCTGCTGTGGGGACACTGAACTGGCCTCCTCTCTGCTTCATGGCCTCCTCCAGTGGCAGATCCTCACGGAGCCTTACAGTGAGTTCCACTACTGGTCTCCTCTGTTCAAACTCCACATTTGATATGCCCTTAACCAACTGCAGGTTCAAAACAAAAGCATCTCCACCCACCGAGCAGCTCGTCTGTATTCCAATTTCTGTCTGGCTGGCAAGTTCATGGACCTGTCTGCGATGGGCCTGGGGTTCCTGCCAGAAGGTAACCAAATCACTGCCAGTCAGGTGAACCCTCCTTTATCCACCAGATCAGTTAGAGTTCCACAGGGGTGGAGTCCCGCCGGGAGGGCGGGCCCGGCAACCTCAGACCCACAGCCTGCGCTGTGCCTTCTCTGCCCGGCTCTCCTTCATGGTGACGGGTGTTAGCAGCACCCAGTCTGTGCCACACTCCGTGCTGAGTGAAGGGCACAGAGTCGGAGGCACATCAGGTAACTGCACAGAGAAATGAGCAACGGCGCTCTTTCCCATTTAACCAAAATACACTTGAACACCCAGAAATGTCACATAAACCACCCTCTGCGAAACACACACATAAGTGAAACAACCAACGAGTTGCCCATGTGGTTGATTTGCAGACTCACCTTAAATCTTTGAGCTTCTACCAGGTTATCTTGTTAACTAAAAATCCAAGATACAATTATTTCAAAATGAAGTTTGGCCATACTCTTTTTTATGAAATAATATATTCAATAGAAGAGGTATGTGTATTTCCATGCAAGCAAAATAATATATGAAATTTAGAATTTATAAGCTGGTAGATTTAAAGATGATTATTTCCCTCAAAGCTTTCTTTGACTTAAAAATAATTTGCTTTAGATTTGCTTTAAATAGCTCTTAGCAAATTTAAAATGATTCAATATGAGAAAAATCTGTACCATCTTCTCACGAACATATGTTTTGAAATGTGATGTAATCTTGTTCTAAATTTAAGAATTGAAGGACAAAGTGTCCACATTCTCCATATTTATGTGCAGACATAAGCTCATTCCACTGACATTTGTAAATGACATAATAGAACTAAAAGCTGTCACACGGCGACAAAGGTCAAAAAGCTGGGCCAGCGTGACTACTGAACAAGTAACTGGGGAATTTAGACAGTCCTGCTCCGGCCCCCCTCTCCCTGTGGAAAGGTGGGGCAGGGTCTTCTTTCCAGAGCACCCCATGGGGCCTGCGTGGGACGAGGGCGCGGAGCCAGGCTCCCTGGGCGAGAATACTGGCTGCGAACGTCTCAGCGTGTGGCACGGGGCAGGTGTTTTCTGCTTCCTTGGCTCAGTTTCTCCATCAAGAAAACAAAAGAAAAACATATTGCTCTGTTAATCAGGTTGTGGTGGAAGTTCATTGATTCCAGCAAAGCACCCAGCACAGACTTGGAACCCCAGGGCTCTCCTCACAGGGGTGAATGCTGCTGTTTCAAAGGCAGCGGGTTATGAATAAATGCACCTGAGAGCCCGGGCCCGCCCGCTCTGCCCCTGCCCAGCGGGTGGTGGGAAGCAGGCTTCTCCAGGCTTCTCCAGGCTTCTCCAAGGGTGCGTGTGAGTCTGTCCCTCAGCTGCTGTCTCTGAAACCTGAGAAGTGAAGAGCCCACACTGAAGCGGAAAACTGGTTCTGATGATTCAAGTTCAAACCCATGATGCCCACCTGTGGGAAGGCTGTCGTGCATGAATCTTCACCAATTCTGTTTTAGCCCCTCTGATGCAGTAAAGTGAGCAAATATTACTCAAGAAGTGACTAGATGAAACTGACTCCCAGGGCCTCGGTGGAGAAAACGGTGAAATACCCAGGATGGAGGTAAAGCAATTAGCAGAACAAAGTAATTCACAGCGACGTTTTGCATTCTAATGATGCCACATAGATGTGGCATTCTAAGATGAGTTTTTTTTTTTACCTTAATTAATAATAATAATTTTTGAAAGTCCTTCTTTCAAGGTGTACAAGCAAGAGTAACTTAGCACTGACCTCAAAATGCCAGGGAGTAGATCCATTGGCGTTAGGGTGGTAGAAGGATCTGGAACATGACCACTCTTTGATAAGCCTACCTGTCTTAGAGAAGGGAGGCCCCCAAGAGCACAGGGGTCCTGGGTGGCTTGGTTGTGTGCTGCCAAGTCTCGTGGGCACATGTTCGAGGATCGGGCCTGTTGTGGCTCTGTCTCCACGGATTTTTCTTGTAAGACATGAACTTAATGACCTAAGATGACTCTTGGCCTAAGCCATATTTACTGGATCATCACTGGTTGAAGAACTCTCTCTACTGTGTTTACAAAGCTTAAAACTTATGCACCAAATCTGAAATGAATATGACCTATTAATTTCATTACTTCATGTTAATTATAATGTTTATGTTAATTGTATCCTTGTGGGGTTTTCAGGTTTAAAAAGACCCAAAAGAGAGATGCACTGTAAAATATTCATAAAACAGAAGTGAGGATTCAAAAGAAAGAGGTCCCTTTAATTCTGGGCCCCCAAGATGAGCATTTTAAATATGTTGCATTTATCCAGCATTTTCTGTGCCAGTATGGAGGCCTGCTTTATTCTGAACCCATTTCCCCACTGAACCCATTAAAAATGCTTCTCCATGGAGAAAGTACACTGCATTTTTTTGCCAAATGATACATGCACATCATTTTATGTCATGTGGTTAAAATGAGTGTCCACCCGCAGAAGGTGGAAATGAACCCATTTCCCTCCCTGAAAGCAACCCCTTTCCTTAGTTTTTATTAGTCCCTTTGACATTTCCTTTGATTTTCCTAAGTCCTGTTCATGTCTGTGGACTGCAGAGCACCACAGGTCAGGAAGTTACGCCTTACACATCCCCGACCCTTAGGGTCTCAGCCGAGTGCGGTGTCACTGTGCGCACGTCATCCCCTGCAGAGCCTGGGAGCCTCCTGTGACTGCGTTTCCCCGTTTTGGTTAAACAGCTCAGAGTTCCACAGCCCAGAGGACAGAATCATTTTCCACAAGGTCAAGTTTGCCAGAGAATGTATCACTTTTAATTTGTTTTCCTAGCAGGAAACACCGGAGACCTTGTCAGCAGGCTTCCAGTCTGAACCGGCTGCTCCCACCCAGCCCAGGCCCCTGCCAGCCCTGAGGTGCCCACCAGTGCCCATTCCTCACTCCCTGCGTCCTGACCCGGTCCTCCTGCGCTCTCTCTCCTTGCCGTGGGGTGTCTCCTCCATCCCACCATTTCTGAGAACGTGTGCTTGAGAAGGACATTTTTAAGAACTTACATTTGCAAAAAGAATATAACTTTGAAGATAACTCTTATTCACAAATTTAAAAGAATTTCAAAGGAGGTAATTCCTCTAGTATCTTTTGGCATCCAGCATTTTGCGATTCCGATTCCTGATCTGGGGGTACGGATCCGTTTTCTTTCTGTTCTTGGGGACATGGAGGTCTTCCTCTTTGTCCCCAGGCTGGGGTTTCGGGAGGACCTGTCTGGCCTGGCCCTGGAGCTTGCTTTCCTTCCCTGACCTGGCAGCTGGCCAGCTCTGTGGCGCAGCCACGCCTGTCTCGGGGGAGGTGGGGCCGTCTCCCTGGATTCCCACTAGAATGAGTTCCCTCTTCTGACTGGACCTCCTGGTTTCGGGGTGTTTGGACGTCACATCTCCCGGGCAAAGATAATATTAAAAAAAAAATCTTTGTTCTTCATGGTACCAATTTTGACCTTTTCTTTGACAATCCAGAGAATTTCTTCAGTCTTGCTTCTTGTCTTTATATTAACACTTAGGAAAATCCACTCTTGGTATCTTTAGTACCTAGAGGCTCTTGTTCATCTGAGCCAGAGAATCGAGCTTTAGACTCCCAAGAGGCTGAAGGTGGGACAGTCACCCGAGGGTGCAGGTGGGCATGAGGACCCAGGAATCGCCAGGCAACCCCTCCTTGCCCAGCTTACAAGTGCCTGGCGCCTCGAATTCTGAGGTGTTCCAGGTTCTTTGAGCAAAACTAAAACAGAGCCTTGGACTTGGTTGGTCCTCCTCCCGTCCTACTCCATCCCTTGAGCTCGGGTTGGTGGACATTTCCAGCCTCCCGGGAATCCTCCCAGTCACCAGTATGGAATTGTCCTTCTCTTCCCTTCAGTTCCCTTTCTGGGTCATGGGATTTTACTGTTTAATTAGTTTCTTACTGATGAAAATTTAGTCCCCTTTCCTCATTTTCTACAATACAAACATTACTGATAAAATTCCCAACATTTCTGTATTTCTCTTTAATAAATTCCTAGACAGGTCACTGCTTATTAAAGATTCATGTATGTTTCCCAAGACGCCTTCATTTAACAAATTGCCCTTCAATATATATCAGGTTATCACATTTAATTTTGAGCAAGCATGTAAAAGTGTTGATCTTGTCTGCCTTTCCCAGCTTTAAACATTATCTCTTTCTTATCGTTTTTCAATTTAACAGGAAAATTAATTCTGTGTTAACATTTATACTTCTAAATATATGCCTTCAGCAAGCTATATATTTCTGAAAATAAAGCATTCCCTCTTTTGCATAGTCAGTGGACAGTTTTTACTGGTATAGACAAGAAAATATTAAAAACTTTAGTAAATGTGTAATTGAAGCTCAATTAAGTACTTAGCTAATTATTGTACAGAGGAAGTCATTGTGTGTATGAATACCGGCGAGTGCTGTGTGCTGGGTTGAGAGAGACTAACCAAATTGTTGTTTAAAAATGTCCTGAGGCATCTTTGTGTCAGATACAGCTCACATTCAAATTTGATTGTTGCTTTGTTTTTTTCTTGATTTAAAAAATACAGGTAAGGAACTAATGACCAAAATATGGGAGCCCTCTGGTGGCCAAAATTACTCTCAGATACAGATGAGTGATTTCTCCGTAGGCTCACATTCTAGATTCTCCACATCTAGTTGTTTTAAAGCCCTGAAAACATGGGCTTTAAACATCAGCCGATGAACAAAGTTGGTGGAACAGAGTGAGGCTTGCGGGTAACTGCACCAGAAGAAAATGACTTATCTGGAGGCAATGCCGGGCACACTTAGCCCAGTTCCCCAAAGTGCTCCTGGAAACCAACAGAACAGGCGCAGCTGAGTCTGTGTCCCTGGATGCTTCCTGTCCACCATGGGCAATTCCAGAGGCCCGTGGAAATGGTTCCATAGAAACCAGGATTGCTGTGCATGCAAGCTGGAGGAGGAAGTCTGAGGGTCAGAGAAGACCTCTGCACGCCTCACCAGGCTGCGACGGCAGAGCAGAAGAAACGGAGCAGAATGGAAGGGAGGAATGATTGGCAGGACAGTATTTCAGTGGCACAGTGGTGCACATCTGCAATCCCAGAGACATGGAAGGTCAGAGGATTGCAAGTTCAAGGCCAGCCTCAGCAACATAGCAAGACCCTGTCTCAAAATAAAATAAAAAGGGCTGGGTACGGCTCAGGGTAGGGCCCCTGGGTTCAGTCCCCAGTGTAGGAAACAAACAAGAGTTCAAGAACAGAGTGGGCTTCCTGGGAGCAGGGAGCCCCCGTCCCTGTGCACACAGAAGCAGAGACGGAAACCCACGCCAGAGCTGCTGTGCAGGGGACTCAGGCTCTGGGCTGGGTCTTGAAGAGGAGGCCCCTCCGGCCCCGTGGGGGCTGCGCGGGCACTGGGACCGCCTGGGTAAATCGGAGTCCAGGAGCGCGGCCGCTGAGGCTCTGCCAGTCTTGGTTCTGGTGCAGGAGGGGCCCGTACATCGGGGCGGAGCCGCTTGGGTCTGAAAGCAGGACGCAGAGCTGCTTCTGGCCTCCAGCCGTGGACTAGAGCCGCAGATGGGGCTGCACGTATGTCTGTGGGGCGCTGGTGTCCTTCTGGAGCAGTTCCATTTATACTGCGCTCCTTGTGACCACATCCGCGTACTTCACAGTCTTTTTGAGATTTTTGCAGGCATGATTCTGTCACCCAAAACAGCAAGGATTTGCTCCTCTTTTATTCTGTGCTTTAAAAAAAATAAAAACAAACAGGCCTCAGAATGTGACAATCTTGCTGAAAATATTTTTTCTTAACCAAGCCTGTTTATAATCAAACAAGTTGTCGGAACACGGGGTCATCCTTCCTTCCTTGAATATCTCGGGAGTGAGCCGCAGTGGCCCTGGAAGAAGACACGTGATTCCCGTCTCTAGAGGGAACAGAAGGAGTGAAGTTGCTCATTATTTTTAATGGGACACAGTCTTTAGGGTTGATCTGTTGAATCGGAACAGGGTTTTAACCCATGTGCTGCCAGTGCCTCATTTTATGGCTCACTGAAGTGACTTTTCCTATTCCATATCAAACATTCAATGGCATGTGTGCTGACGACATTCAAATGGCATGGTGATGGGTGAGAAAAGGCCATTCATGAGAACAACTGGGATAGTACATCTCTCATAGAGAGAAAGGCCAGTGCAAAGGCCCTGGGGCAGAAAAGCCCTTCATGTTTTGCCTACAGGTAAAGAAGGAAGGCACATTCAAATCCTAGCCCGGGATGATCGTTGATGGCCCTGCAGGCACTGACAAGGAGCTTGCCTTTGATGTTAAAAGCACTGATGTATTTTAAGCAGGGCAAAATTTGACCTTATTTATAAGTATCAGCAAGGTTCTAGTTCTTGGGTGGAGAGGGATTAGTTATGGGACAGCCTTGGAAGCAAAGGACGCAGGTGAACTTGGGGTGGGTGAAAGGAGGGGTGGAATGGAGATGGGAGAAGAGGGAGGAAGTAGGATGTACTTTGGAAGTGCAGTGGATAAGAATAACAGATCTGAGGTGGAGATTCAGGGAGCCGAAGGGTGGTGGGTGACTCCTGTTCCCGTTTCGCCCGGACAGTCCTTGCAGACAGAACGAAGAAGCAGGAGCTTCGTGTGCAGGGGATAACTGAGGGAGTTGAAACTCTAGATCTGGAATGTCACATGTAGGAAACAGAACCAAACCCACCCCATTTTAAGCTTCCTTCCTGTTTTTTCCCCATGGAACTCATCATTTCCCAACATCCTGCGCAGTGACTTACTGTCTTGTTGACCATGTCTTGTCATTCTCTCACCTCCTCCTCGAAAGCGGGTCCCAGGTGGGCAAGGACCCCAGGTGGGCAAGGATTCACTGTGGGCTGGAGCATCCCTGGCCTGTCGGGACCTCACACGGAGCCCCCATGGAGATGTTAAGAGGCAACTGGGCTCAGCACTTTGAGGTTAAAGGAGAGACCTGATGATAGAAATGTGGGAGAGATCCCTGTATGGATGGTGAGGTCCTGGGAGAGGATGGGGTTGCCTCAAGAAAGAGGATGCGGATGGTCTAGGAAGACACCCCAAGGAACCTGTGTTCGGAGGGGGAGCATGCAGTGCCAAGGAGAGCCAGCAGTGGGCGCTGCGTCAGGGAAGGCAGAGGGCTGTGACGGAGGACCCACGGCTGCAGCCAACAGCTGCAGGGTGCGAGTCCTGGGGAGCGAGGACAGACAGTGACGCTCAGGGCACGAGGAGGAGTGCTCCAGAGGTTGGTGACGCACGTCGGGGTGGTGCAGCCTCCTGTCCCGGCTCCCAGGAGCAGGGCTGTGTGCCTCAGGGGGCTGGCCACTGCGTCTGAGGACTGGAAGAGGAAGGGACCCAACCGAGGGACCTTCTCTCCATCAGGTCCTGGACCATGGGAGGAAGGCTGGGAGGGACGGGCGCCCTGAAACTAGGACCACAGGGGGCGCCCAACTTCAATCAGCCCCAGAGGAAGTGGGGATGGTGGAGCCATGCATATTGCTCCTGGGAGGGAGTGTCAGGGACCCCCCCTGGAGGAACTGAGGGGCGCCCCGGGGGTCGGACAGCAAGCAGGTGTTCAGGGCACTGCGGGCGACCTCTGGATGGCCAGGGAGCTTCCATTTCTGACTGGCTGAGTCGGCCAGGGGATGTCAGAAACCGCACGCACTGGTTAGGGATGCTCAGCGAGGTCCCGCTCACCCGTGTGCTTGAGAGAAACCTGACCCTTGAAAGGTGCTTTTGAAGTCTCCCAGGTAACTCCTGCTTCCAAACCCTCTCAAGTAGGTGGCGTATGAGCTTCGTGCTGAGCAACGGGGTTTTGGTATCCCAAGGAAGTGTAGGTGCCCACCTGTTAGTGCTGGTTTTACATCGAATTCGAGCTCATGTGATGGCTCAACCTGGAACCGCAGAAGCAGAAAGGCTAGTTAAGGGCAGAGAGTAGCAGCAGTCCAACAACACAGTGACCGGAATTTGGAAATGATTGAACTGCACGGATAAGAAGAGGCCTCACCATGTCCCTTCACCTTGCAAGGCTGCTGATCATTGACCTTCAAAGGTGAGTAGGACAGCGTCCCCTCCTCCTGCTCTCTAGTTCTGCCTGTGGCCTCTGAGCACCCTTAGGCCGCCGCAGGCAGGAGCTCTGCTGTGGCTCTCAGCCTGAGCTGCGTTGCGCTCTCCAAGGGACTAGCCAGACTCCTCATGTTCAAGCCACGGCCAGCCACTTAAATCCTGAGGAACCCTGGACACTGCATGTGCTAATCACCCCCGGACTTCAGCTCATGAGAACCCAGGGCCGCGGTTCTAAGCCTCTGCTTCCACCTCTGCTGGGCATGCAGGGGGCCTCGCATCCCCATGCCGGTGCCACCTCGGCACCCAGGCCTTCTCCTCGGTGGGTCTGTGTTGCACAGGCCACAAGGATATTTAAAAGTTTGCCCAGTGATTCCAATGAGTAGCAATGGTTGGGAACCCCTGCTCGTTCTAAACCAAGAACTTTAAGATAAGGATTCTCCAATGAGTGGACCAGAATTACTTTGAAGTGCCTGTTAAACCAGAGTTTACCCACCACCCCGAGTCTCTGGTTCCCTGCATCAGAAGAGAGATCCAAGCATTTGCTTGACTAACTGGCTTCGCGGTGGCATTGCTGTTGCTGGTCTGGGGCCATGACCTGAAAACCACCGGCAGGCCCGAGAGAAGTGCTTGGGAGGCTGGTGACCTGGTGTGACCGGGATCTCGGACAGTCCCTGCACAAAATCTACATCAAATTGCAGGAGGAGAGACGTGGATTTGCAACCTGCCTGCTCCCTGCCACCTCGTTTGCTTGAGGACATTCGTTGTCCTTATTCACCGTGTTCATTTCCTGTTGCTGCTTTAACAAATTGGCATCAGCCTAAGTGACTTAAGGACAAGTTGTCATTGTGACATTGTGAAGGTCAGACGTTCAGTGGGTAGGTGGTCTTATTGGCCTGAAGTCAAGGTGTTGGCTGGGCTGGGCTCCTTTCTTGAGGTCTGGGGTGATCTGCCAGGAAACCTAACACAGCACAGGTTCTGGGGACTGGGATGGGGCATCTTTGAGGTGGGGACAGTATTTCACCTGTCACACCTGCCTTCTGGTGCCCAGACTGCAGAAGGAGAGCACTAGAGTAGGAAACCAGCCTGCCGGCTTCCATGCCGGGTTGCTGGGGTAACTTCTGTACATTAAATACTTCCCTCCTGGGGTGAAGGTAGGGTGACATTGAGAGTAATTAACACCAGACAGAGATGCCAGATCTTGGCAAAGGGATTTCAGGGAATCTTAGTTCATCTTTGGTAATATAATTGTCACTACCCTCAGTTTTAAGAGTTCTGTTTCCCTGCCTCTGGCCACAGGTTCTTCCCTTCAGAAGAAACCACTGTCCTTGAATGTCCTTTCAGATATTTTGTGCATATACAAATAGATGATTTATTTCCACAACTGGTAGAATATCACCGCTTTCCGAATAATACCCTGATTCATGGTAGCTTCCTCTCTTCTTAATGGCTGCATGGTTTGATTTTATGAATGCACTTCAGTTCGTTTAGCCAGCCTTTTATTGAGGAACACTTAGTGTTTTGGTTTTTTGCCATTAGGACCGGAGCTGTGACTAAGTCTTATAAATCAGTAAGTTTACCCATGTGCCTGTGTGTCTGTTGTGTGAGTCACGAGTCGTGAACCTTCTCAATCAAAGGCAATCAGCCTTTAAGGTTTGACAGACCTGGCTGGCTTCATCTCTGCGTGCCTTTTATGCATTTCTTTTCCCTTGATTCTCTGAGAACGTGTGTTTCTAGGCACCCTGGACGGACATGCATTACTAGCATCTTTAGGTCCGGTGAAAACAGTACTTGGTACTTTCATTGGCATCTCTTTTTGTGAATGAATCCAGCATCTTTTCTCACAGTCCTATTCCCTGTTCAATTAACCAGCAATGTGTTCATTCATCTTTCATTTGGGTGGTGGATATTTTTTCTTTAATGATTAATTAGTAAGATTTAATCACAGTACCAGGCAAGATCTCCTTTGATACAAATTACAAAAATTTTCTCACTTTGTTTACTTTTTCCTTTTTCCTTATGGAAATACTCTGATTTTATATGAGTTTCAAAAATTATTGATTGAATCACAGCTTTGTATCACGCTTAATCTGATTCTTTTATCGTTTCTAACTTGTTTCTACTTGATGCGTCAGGTAGGGATGCAATTTCCTTTTTCTCTCCATGAGTCCCAGTTGCCTCAACACCCCTTACAGAATAATTGTGCTCTTTCTGCTGATACACAGCACTGCTCTATCACCTGCTGAACACCTGTTGGTCTTTCTGGTCTCTCCTCTCTTTCCTACTCTTCAGTCTATTCATGTGCCCATTCTACCATCTTAAAGTATTTTTAAATATCTCATAGTTCTATTTTTGCCTTATTTACTCAATGTTTGCAGATTATTTTTTTTTTTTCTGGCTGGTTCTATCTACTTAACATGACTTGACTTTGCTAGAAAAACCTCTGCTTAATATTGTGTTCATGTAGTTGGAATATACAGATCAGTTCAGGAACTGCCCCCTTAGGACTGGAGGATTCTTACGTAGGGTCTGCGGCGCTGCTTTATCACTGCCCGGGTGTGTACCAGACACACATTTCAGCACGCTCATGTGGTTCTTGCACATTTCTTACTGGTGTTTCTTTTGTCCCTGTGGTGAATGAGATCGTGATTCCAAAGGATGTTTGTACAGACTTAGGCAACCAATTTTACCTTTCCCTTTTCACTCAGTCCCTTTACAGAATTATCTTTATCATTTTAATAGTTTTTCAATTGATGCTCATGAATCTTTCATTTATGCAATTATATTGTATGCAAATAATGATAATCTCCCTCTTCTTTAATATGCAGAGTTCTGATTTCCTTCTCTTATCAAGTTGCACGTTATAACATTTAATCTCATCGCTCTATGATTTGATTCTCATTCTCGTTGCTCATTTTGTATGTTTTGCTCTTCTTGGTTAGTTTAAACAACGGTGTATTTTATTGATTATTTTTTTTAAAAGTTTAAAAATTTCCTTAATAGTTCTAACATCACTCTGCTTTTAATTCAGTAGTTCTTATATCTTTAGATATTCTTGGATCTAAACATAGCATTCCCTCCTAGACCCCAAAAGGTCAGACCCATCATAATGCAAAATACATTTGGTCCATTTCCAAGAGTCTGACAGGCTTTTCTATATCCTCATTATTTGGTTTTTCCAAGCAAGTTAGGAATAAATACACTGTATTTAAATTCAATTTGTGATCCAATATGGGAGTGAACTTAGAAAACTCACAATGTGTTTCATTATATTTTACATTATTGTTTCTCTATGTAGCTCTTGCGTTTTCAGTGTGTGTGTGTGTTTCTCCTCAGAATGTGGACAATAGAAGCGGTTGTGAGTTCTCCTCCTTGTTAACTGTGTAAGTATAACACACGACTCCCTTGGCCTTCTTTTTCTAAAGTCAGTATCAACCACAAGCAGTGATGGGGTTTCACATTATTCCAAGTAGGTCACTCCCCAGTGTTACCTGGTTGTTTTATTGACTCCTCTAATTTTACCTTCATGCCTTGATGATTTGTTTTACCACCACTAAAGGATCTGTATCTGATCCTCGGTTATGAGCAACCCTCTATTTCCTTTCCGTTTTCTCTTTCTATGAATTGTGACTGGTTACAGGAATGCTCGATTTCCACCCATCATGACAATGGATTTCTGTTTTGTGGTCACCTAGGGATCTAGTCCTAACTCTGTAGTGACGTAGAGTAAGTGGAGAGAGTCAACCCTTTTGCTGAGGTTTTGAAATTCACTTCCATCATTTTATTATGAAAAGTCTCAAACATGCAGGAAGTGACAGTAGTGTCCAGCAGGCACCCCGCTTGCCCCCAGCGGTTGCTGTCTGTGCTTCATCCTCCATTGCCCACTGCTGACCCTCCTCCCATCAGTCCTTCTGACTTCCTGATACAGTTCAGGATGCCTTCACCTGTCAGTAGTCAGTACCCTCTGACATTCAGCACAAGTGTCACTAACCAGAGTTCAGTGTTGACGGTCTTTCAAATTTTTCTATTCTCTATTATTTTTCTGATTTTTCTGGAAGATTTCATGACTGTAATTGCTGACTTTTTCCATTTGAAAACGTGGTCTACTGTCTTGTCACTGACTGCTCTTTTGGCTGGGTACGGTGTTTTTTGTTTCCATGAGGGTTTTAAAAATGTTTTGTCATCACCTTCACGTGTAAAATGTCACTGTGAAAAAAAATAATAAGATCAATGTGATTTGAATTTATTTTCTTCTCTTAAGTGACTTCACTTTTTAAAACTGATTATAAAATATTTCTGTACATGTCTTCTAAAGTCCAATTAAACACACCCTAGTACAGATACATTTCTTCTTGATCTACTTACATGGAATATTCTAAGGACATTGCAACCATTTTCTTCTGCATATCAAGCCTTCTCACACTCGATGACTGATATTTCTCTATTATCTTTTAAATACTGTTTAGTACGTTTTAGTGTATGTTTATGCTTCTCTTTTCCAGGCATAACAGTTAGGCAGATTTGGCTCTCTTCCTCCGCTTCACTCTCTTTCTTTATCCCTTTGATGGGTCTGTCTGTCTGTCTATCTAGCAGTCGTCTTCCTGTCTCTCACCTGCCTGTCATTCACCTGTCCTTTGTTTATCATCACTTATCCACGGCATTACTTTGGTTTGCTCTGCTGCTGGACCGCATGCACTTCCTTCATTGCAACGTGGCCATCTGCGTGAATCCTTCTTTAATCCCCCTTTTCCTTTTCTCTGCCCTTACAGTTTACATTCTATGCCCAACTTATCTGAACCCAGTCTTTGTGCCTCTGCTTTGGGCTGTTTGTTTCATGGAATTACTTTTATTAATGATCAGGTGTTTTGCACAAATGGCTGGGTAACTACTCACTCTGGTTGGTTAGTTACTTATGTCCAGCACTTTTCCTGACCCCGTCTTGCATTACATTTATATGAACCCTGTGCTGAGACCTTCTTATTTCTCACCTTCGGAGGGAAGGCATTCCTCAGTCAGGGGCTTGCAAAGGTTTACTGGGAGTGGACGCATCACCAGCCAGCAGGACTCATTCCTGGCTTCTAACGGTGACACCCTTCTGGAACAGGGTTGTTTCCGTGAGCTCCCTGGTCATCGCTTCTCTCCGGCAGACAGTGGTCCGCAGGTTCTGAGGGGCTGGTGGCAGTTACCCAATGCAGCTCTGCAGACACGCCCGCCGCCAGCCCCCCACATGCCGCCCAAACCAGGGTTGGGCCCTGTGTGGCTTCTTGTCTTCCCTGCTTGGAGAAGGCTGCTTCCTGGGCCCTGCCTGCCTCACAGACATCCCTGCCTGTCACTTCTCAAATTTGCGCTCAAGGTCCCCTCCCTCTGGAAGGTGGTTTAGCTCCTGGAAATGTCTTGGGTGCTGTAAAGAGGAACCACACATGTCCTGAGGTGCCGGGGAAACCCCAACGTTGACAGTGGCACCCTGAGGCGCGTCCCCTTGCCCCTCCTCCTCATTTCCAGCAGAGCTCCCTCCCACTCTCTAGTGAGCATCAAAGCTGGCTATTGCTCTGTTCGTGTCCACTGTCCTCTTCATACATTTTTAAAGGTTCACAAAGAGGAAAATTGAAAGCTTAGTGCTTCTGAGTGGTCTTGATAGAGAACGTCCACCTGCACGGTTTCCACCTTGTCCTTTTGACGATCTTCCAATGTGGGCACTGGAACCCCCTTTACAGATATACACAGAGACCCGGGCGGACAGCGGTGTGGCCTAAGTCACACGTTCACACACTGCGCTTCTGACACCTCCTCATCCTGCGACGCCACCTTTCCTAGCTGGGAATGTCACCTTTCCTAGCTGGGAATGGAGCCTGAGACCTGGGGAACAGTATCCCTAATGTGGCACAGGCTTTGACATTTGAAATAGATTAGAGAAAAGCAGAAAATTGCCCTTATTTATCACGAGCAGACTGTGCCATGGTGACAGACTGTCTAATTGGCTCATATATATCTTTCTGTTTCAGCCTATGGTTCTGCTCATTAGCATACAATCCTCTTTCTCTTACCTGGGCAGGAATCTGGGGTGCATTATGGACCTTGTTACCACATCAGGGGCCCGCGGGGGAGCAGAATGCTTTCGTGCATTGTGAAGAGTCCAGTCGAGGACTCGCCCCTCCACCTTCACCGTACTTACCCTGGTGAACACACTAGCTCACCCAAGGACTGAGGCTTGACTTTCTTAGTGAGCGATCCGTCCATCTCGCGATCTTTTCAGGTGGAATATTTTACTAGAGGGCAAAGGCTGTTTGCTCTCAGTTGCAATGCAAATGCTTCTTAATGTTGCCTGCTCTTAAATACATGCGTCCTAACTGAGTGTCGTCTGTTCTTAAAGAGTCAATGCTTTTCTGATGTTCTACAGTATTCATCTGTCACCAGCCGCAGCAGCAGCGACACGCATATACTTCCTGGCATTGGTACTAACCAATATTCAGATGGACTCTAAAATTCTCATCCCAAGTGCCGGGTCAGGACATGAGCCCTGGTCCCCAGGAGTGGCTAGGGACAAGTTGGGAGCAATTGAAGCTTTCTGAAGTGTTTTTGAAAAGACAAAGAAGTACCTGCCTTTTGTTGTTGAGGCCCTTTGTGCCAGAGGAGGTAGAGTTGTTTGCCAGTCACAGGACAGGATCTGCCAGAATTGCAGATGTCAGCTTGACAGCGTGACCTTTTCTAAAGTGGCGTGCCAGGGAGTTCTGTGTCACACAACGGCAATGCGACAGGACCGTGCAGTGCTTCCCAGAAGGGCCCTCACCCTTATCTTCTCAAGGAAGACCGCATCCTGAAGGAGAGAGGGAATGCATCCCACGTCCGTCCCACGAGCTCAGAAACCAGGGGGAGGTCACGCTTCAAATCTTATTTGCACACTGGTATTCAGGAGTGCATGATGTACTTGTTCATGTCTGTGTGCAAATACATATATGCATACATGTATTCTGCACGCTCACACACGTGTGCTTGCACACACAGGGCCACACAGCCCTTAACTTCCAGAAACCAATGAGGCAGCCATGATTCCAGCAGTAGGAAAGGAAAGATTGGAAATATCAGAACTCATAAATGCTATTTTGAATTTAACAGGAAATTATCTAATTATGTCTAAATCAACTAAGACACAAACTACTCATTTCAGCCCTAGCCAGAATTTTACAGATTTTCCCCATTTTTCTGTACAGAACATAATATTTGGCACATGTCCTAGCTGAGACATGCTTTGCAGCTGTTTACTGAGTGTTGGCTTTGGTAGAGAATTGTTGGTATCACGCAAACAAAAAGGAAAAAAAGTAGAATGAAAGAAATGAAAAACAAAAGCCCTACATCTCCAGTTCCTCCTTTTCTGCTATTAGAAAATCCTCACGCACAGTGACGCTCTGTCTGGTAGCCTCTCTCACCTGCCGGAGGGTGAGTGCCACATTGTAAATAAAATGTAAAACCTTGATCAAAAGCCAAGTAAGTGTCTCATTCTTAGCATATTACCAGGAAGTTGTTAGACTATCAGAATTAATTTTTCAATATGAAAATGTCCACAGGGTATAACAGAGATGCACATGATGTCACTGTGTAAGGTCTTCAGCTCAGTAAGTCCCTCAGGCTTCCCTGCTGTCCTGTGCCCACTCTCCCCAGCCAGCATGCAGAGGGCCACCATTGTTCAGAAATCAGCTTCAAATATTGAGATTTCATTTCCCATGTCAGACTGATACGTCGACGGGCATTTCTCATAGACCTCTTTTTCTTGGCATTTATACCAAGTGCTTCGTGTGCAGACCTCTCTTGGGATGGGGTTTTTCTCCATACTTAAATCATCTTGATCTTGCATGCACATGATGGGCACACTGTAAATTTTACCTATGAATTTTATCTTTGAAGCTCTCCTGCTTAAGGGCCCTATCAGCACTTCAGGATCTGAGAGAGATACTTAGTTGGTATCTTTCAGCACCAACACGGACTATGAAGGAAACCCCCGTCACAAGCAGCATCCACATTAAAGTGATAATTCCTTGTTAAATAATCCATTTGCATGAAAAACCGGACTAGTTTCTAGTTTACACACATCATGTAGCTGAAATCCTAACCATAGGATTTGATTTATTTATGCTCTCATGCAGGCCAGCACATTTCTGGAAAAGGTTGTGGCTAAATTACTATCATCATTGTGTTTGCCACAGTGATGTTGGAAAGAGTTGGAGAAAGCAGTTTTAATTTAATTTATTCTGACAACTACATATACCTGGTAGAGACTTAATTTAATTGAAGCCTTACCTGCACATTGGTGGGTCATCCTTAGGAATACACATGGAAAGAAAACCAAGAAACCTCAGTTAGCACATGTATTCACTGCAGAAATTCCTTTGCTACCTTGCATATGCCATTGAAGCAGCTGCGCTAGTCTTTTCATAAAGATTTGTATTTCTTTCAAAGAGAAAGGAAGTCTAAGCCCACAGACGCTGTCCTGAGTGCTGACTGTAGTAGGAACCGCTCTCCTGTCATTAACCTTTCATGGGCCTCATTTGCAACCCCAAAGAACGGCCTTCCCTCACATCATGGCTTTTTGGAATCTGAATGGTTTAACCCCAGCCGTCAGCAGGACATCCAAATTCCAACTGGACAGAGTCTTTGGATGAAGAAGCTGAATGTTCAGAGATGACTTGCTAAATATCTCAGGAACCTTCAGTCTTCTGCCCCTGCCTCCAGTGTGCTGTGTAGAAAACAACCAGGGTTATTTATAGGGCTGAGCTTGAGGGGCTGGCAAGCAAACCATGGCCCATCCAGGAAAGGCCCTGCCGACTGGCCAGAACACCCTCCAGTTGGACACACCCTGGGCAGAGCAGGGGACTTGGAAGGTACAGGTGCTATGGAAATCCTCGGGTGCAAAAACAACAACAAACCGGTTCTGTTCAATGGTTGCTCAAACGTTTCATACGAATTTCTTAGGAGGAATTTCTTAGGAGGCTCCCTTCCTGATGGAGATATGATGACATTTGTAATGCAAAGGCAGCAGCAACTGAACATGCCTTCAGTGAAGTGTCAGTATACTTCATGAAAATTACGTAAAATGTAGGCGTTGAGACCTGACCGATTAGATAAAGAAAGACAAGACTCTCGAAAATGTGCATGTCGTTTTCCTTTCTGAATTAGCTTAGGTAATAAGTGCAGGTAATTAGCCCAATGTTTAGCAGCCATTATCCGTGAAAGCTCACGGAATGCTTAGCCAAGAGTTCCATCCCTGTAACTATTCTTTTTCAAGGTCATTACGGGTAAATAACCGGGCACCCACTTTGGGTTTATTGTACTACCAAAAGCAAAGTCCTGAGTGTTGTCTTGTGCTAGTGAATGAATCCATAAGATTCTGGCCAGAATTTGAAGGCAGACGATGGTGTGTAGAAGGCCTTTGGGGTCCACTTTCAAGTGTGAATCTGAGTCTGGAGGCTATAGTCTCTTAGGCAACGGTGGTTTGATGTGCCAGCACCCAGCCAAGCAGAAATCTGCACACAGGCTTTTTCACACTATGCTGTTTGGTTTGGTACAGGAAGGTGCTATGGCCACCTGGGTATAAAACTTGAAGTCCTAAAAGGAGCATCAGAGTAAGTTGTTCACCATTTCCTGTGTAGCCTTCTAGAACATTTCAGCACATACAACATCTCTGTTGACATGTGTACAGAAACGTTACTAAGCCTTCATCAAGTTGTCCATGTAACTCAAGTTACAGCTTCCTTAAAGAAACAAAAACAAATAAATGTATTCGATTTCATTTCTGTCTTTGAAGGAAAATATTTACTGGTTTAGATATTGTGGACTCAGCAATTCCTCAACTTTCGTAAACCCATTGGACACTAAAATTATTGTAAGTCAAAGATGCACTTAATACACCAAATCCAGCAAGCACCACAGCTTAGCTGGGCCTGCCTTAAATGTGCTCAGAACATTTGCAGTATCCTGTAGTTGGGTAAAACCAACTGTTGGCCCATTTATAATTAAGGATTGCCTATCTCATGTAAATCATTGACTAGTTTACTTAGAGAGAACAATAGGTTGCACACATAAGCTTTTTAAAAGTTTTTTATTCTAATTGGTTATACATGACAGTAGAATGCATTTTGACACATTGTATAAACAGAGCTTAACTTCTCATTCCTCTGACTGTACATGGTGCTGAGTCACATCAGTACTATAATCATACACATATATAGGTTAATAATGTCTGTCTCATTCTACCGTCCTTCCCATCCCCACCACCCCATCCCTTCCCTCACTCCCCACTGCATTATCCAAAGTTCCTTCATTCTTCCCTACCCACCCCCACTATGGATCAGCATCTGCTTATCAGAGAAAACATTTGACCTTTGGCTTTTTGGGATTGGCTTAATTCACTTAGCATGATGTTCTCTGGTTTCATTCATTTACCTGTAAATGCCATGATTTTCTTCTTCTTTAAGACTGAGTAATATTCCATTCATTAACACTCATAAGCTTTTGCACGAACAGAGTAGAAAAATTGTAAGTCAAACCCATATAAGTTGGGGAAAGTCTATATTGTGGTTTACAAAGTTAATAAAGAATAGGCTTAAATCAAATATATAATTGAGAAAATAATTCTAACCCCTCCCATTAAGAAAGTTCAAGCAGTTAATTTTATCAGGAACTTGTAAAGCTCAGCTCTGCTGATGACCTCAGCTCAATGTTCTCGTGTCTTCTTGACTTCAGAAACTCCCAACAGAAGAACACAGGCACATCTTATGTGGCACAATGAAACTGTCTCTTTAAAAACGTCCCATTACTGTTTCAGGTAGCATTAAAAAATACACCATAAGTGACTTGTGAAATCAATTACCTTGGACATTCATGAAAATCTATGGCTGGTAAAACTTTCTTTTGATTCCTAAATGTGAATGGAATGATTGATATTTTCTTTTCTTAGTATTATATGTTTATTAGTACCTCCAATATGTACAGTGGGGCTCATTGTGATTATTCATACATGCACATAGTATAATTTGATTGATTGCATTCCACATTCCATTTCCCTCCCCTGCTCATTCTGACTGGATGCTCTTCCTCTCCCTTCCTCTTCTCCCTTCTATTTTTGTGAGATCTTATGCTTTCTAAATGTAATTCCTTATTTTTCTTTAATTTCTGCATGTGAGAGAAAACATTCCACCCTTGATTTTCTGAGTCTGGCTTATCTCACTTAGCATCATGTTCTCCAGTTGAAGCCACTTAGTAGCAAATGGCATGGTTTCATTCTTCTTTGTGGCTGAGTAGAACTCCGTTGTGTATATATGCCACCTTGTTTTTTATCCATCCATCTGTTGACAGACACCTGGACTGGAACCATAACTTGGCTGTTGTAAACTGTGCTGCTATAAACACTGAACTGCAAACATTGCTATACTGTGCTAATTTCACTGTTTGGGGTAAATACCGTGTTTTTGTTAGCTTTTTTGTGGCTGTGACCTGATGTGGCTGTGACCTGACAAAAACAATCCAGAAGAGGAAAAGTTGATTTTGGCTCCTGGTCTCTAAGGCTCAGTCCATGGTCGGTGGACTCCGCAGCTCTGAGCCTGAGGTGAGGCGGAACATGGAGGTGGAAGGCATGGCAGAGGACAGCAGCTCAGGACATGGCGAGAGGAAGGGAGAGCTCCACTCACCAGGGACAAAATATAAACCCGAGGCCACGCCCCCGGCCACCTCCTCCAGCTGCACCCTCTGCTGTGCTTCCTGCCTCGTTAAGCCTGGTGGAGCGAACACTGACTGCTCAGTCACCTCACCACTCTTACGTTGTCCCACACGTGAGCTTCGGGGGGCACCTCACCTCTAAACTGTAACACAGGTGTGGATACTAGGTCATGTGATGTTTCGTTTTCCATCTGGATTTCTGAAAACATGAGAATGCAGATTGGCAGGTAAAGCATTTACAGTTTGACACTGTGGGTGTCCTCACAGGTGGGGTAATTTGGCAAATGATGTGTTTGAAGACATCATGGTAGGCAGAAGGATGGGCCACATCTCAGTCCCCAAAACTTTTGAATGTGGTACATTCCACAGCAAAAGGGAGATGAGTTTGCAGATGAAGTGACCTTGGGATGAGAGGCTAGACCTGCTGCTTCAGGTGTGCCTTACGATCACACGTGTGCTCACGGCATAAAGCCTTTCCTGGGAGTGGGCGAGGGGAGACTGGGCTGCAGAGGACGCACGGAGAGATTCCATGATGCTGAACTGGAAGACAGGACGGGGCCACAGCCTAGAAGTCCCAGCTGCCTCTGGAAGTTGGAAAAGGCTAAATAAATCAATATCCAAATGAAGGACGCCACCACATTGCCAGAATAAATACAGCCAAGCAAGACTCAAGCCCAGCTTGTAACTTCAGAAGTGTGGATATGAATTCACGTTGTTTTAAACCTCAGAATCTGTGGTGATGCCTTCTAGCAGCAAGAGGAACCCCGCGGCAGACCTGAACATGGCTCAGCACCACTCCCCTCCCCAGAACTCTGACAAAACTCTAAAAACTCATATTTTGGAGTTGTTAGTGTTAGAATATAGCCCCTAAGAATAGGTCTAGCATTTTAAAGTGTAGTTGTTATTGGTCTTCGGAGAAATGGAATTGAGACTGACAAATAGATACATTTGTCATGGTCATTATCTCAAGTGATAATGAAAGCCACGTTCCACAGTCTGCGGCGTGGAGAACCAGGGAAGCCAGGGTAACTCAGGCTGGGTTCTAAAGGTTGGGAACTAGATGAGCCGTGTGCGATTCCAAGTCCGAGTTTGAATACCTCACAACTGGGGCGACCACAGGTGTGAACTCCGGAGTCTGAAGCCCATGCGCAGGAACTCTGTCGTCTGAGGGCAGGAGAGGCTGGGCATCCCGGCTCAAGGAGGCGGGGGATTTGCCGTCCTCTGCCTTCTGTGGTGATTCAGTCCTCCCCAGTGGATGTTGCCCGTGCACGTTGGTGAGGGTGTCTTCTTCACTCAGTCCCCTGATGCCAGCGCGGCCTCTTCTGCAAACACCTTAAGACGCAGCCACAGTCTGTTTCACCAGCCACCTGGACATCACTTAACCCCATCAGGTGGCACAGTCGGCCCTCCCACAGGCTCTCTAACACAGTGGCCCTCCTCCGAGTCCCTGCCACCCCACCGTTGAAGGAAGCTGGCCTTCCTGCTGTGCTTTACTTAGGACATGCAAAAAGCATTTAATTTTATCAGGCAGACATTCCAACAACGGCGGAGACAAAAACCTAATTGATCAAAAATGCTCTTCGGCAAATCATAGGTTTTGCAGAGTAGCAATCACAATAAAAATAGAACTTGACTTTTTTTTCCCCCTGGAAATTCTAAGGGGGTGGAGGATGGCTGACATAAGCCTCCCAGACCCTGGGGTTATGCGGTCAGTGTGTGGCATAGCTACCACAGCTTCTTTCCTGATTTAGGAGAAAAACATCAGTAACACCAACATTCTTTCAAACATGGTCATCGTTGCTACAGGTGGGGACACGTCCTACTCAGATACACTGTCACCACAGCCATGGTACGTGTCGTCCAGGGAGGCGCTTTTAACTGGAAGGCAAGACGGGAGAGTCATCTGAGTGGACTTGAGCCGCTCTCCCACAGGCTCTGGCAGGACTCAAGTACGTTTTCCACGGTTGAGCGATGTTTTTCTAATCACAGATCGCACCTCATTCATTTCAGCCTTAAATAGAGGGGAGTCAATTATTTTTAAACCCTAAAGTATGTGGACAGTAAAAGTAAATGAAAAGTATTTCAGAGGTCTGTGGAAAACACCATAAAATAGATTTTAAATTGTTCTTGGGATTGATTCATCCGAGACCTTTAGAACCAATAATGGAAAGTGGGGCTTTTAGAAGAAAACCTCTGGTCTTCGTTTGGCATGATAAGGCCGGGATGGTCCGTGTCCCCTTGACACAGCCTGGCTTGGGCACGCAGCTCTTGTCACTGCAGGGGACAGAGGTTCATTGACCTCAGTGCCTGGACCCAACCTGGCGAGGGACTCTCCGTACTGAGAAGGCTGTGGCAGGTCCCTCAGGTGACCTCTGGCTTGGAAAGGGAAACTGCCTACCCTTCCCCCTGCCTGGCACAGCATGAAGGCCTAAGCATGGCCCAGGAGCACCCTCCAGCCCCAGGCGGCCTGAGCCACTGAGGAGCAGGCGCTGGGCTCCGGGGCATCTCTCACCTCTGCTGCTGCTGCGCAGGACGTTGATGTCCCTCTGCATAGAGGGCTAGCATTGTCACTGGTGTCCCCCAACAGGACCTCAGAAGACAGAGGGATTTTTACTTTCATTCTTAAATACCAGCAGTGCCAGTGAAGGCTCCTGGGTTTCGGGGGAGCATTCGGCTTCTCCACCCTGCTGGTTCCAGCAGGATCGCTCGTGGGTCAGTAGACTCCCTTCCTTTGAGAGGAGAGCCAGATGGTCGCGCTGTCCAGGGCAGTTCTTCAGTGACATTCCCCGTCAGCCGCCGTCAGTGTCCATTCTAGCCATGGTCAGACACGGGTGCGCGTGTGCAGACTCTGAGATGGCGAGTTTGAAGGCAGCCAGTGTGGCGAGGGTGTGACCAACGAGCACTCCTGTTTTGCTATTTCTTAACAGAGAACTGACTGGGAATGGCTCCTTCTTAATTCAATTCAGCATCCAGCCTTGCAGAGGGACCCAGGGTGTTCAGCTGAAGATCAGCTGGAAAGGTCCTGGGTTGGTGACCAGTGAAGGGCTGTGTGCAGTCAAGAGTCCCATGGTAACATCTGAGATTGATTGGCCTTCCTTGGTCCAAGTGGACCCGTAGGACTGAGCCCTCCCATTGGAGCCCATAATGTAGTCTTAGAACCCGTAGATCACATAACATGATCTTGAGAGTCACCGGAACCCGTAACATGATCTTGGAGTCGCCGGATCCCATAACATGGCCCTGGAGTTGCTGGATCCCACGGAATGACCTTGGCAGAGCCCAGAGTTCCCTTGACGGACAGGGAAGTCCAGCCGAAAGCTTCGCGCTTTCAGCAGGAGTCACTGAGCACCTTTGTGCTGCTCTCTGAAGCAGACTTGAGAGCCTTCGTTCATGGAGACCAGGACCTTTGTCTCACCTGTTCAGAAGACCCACACAACAGAAGTCCCACCCTCTGTGTCACCACCCTTAGGTGTCCTGCTGAAAGGGAGCACAGAGAGGAAAAGTCCCCACAAGTTCTGAAACAGCGTTTATGTTGCAGAAGTGGACAAGGTGGTGTCCGGGAGAGGAGGGTGGCTTCTTAGCATGTCCTATGAGTCGCTCCGCTTTTCCTTCCATCCCTTTCTGCTTGACCAAGAGCAAATCATGAGGGGTACCTTCTACCACTTGGCCTGCTGTGTGCAGCCGCCTCTCTGCACCTGTCTGTGCCCTCAGTTCCAGCCACATGGGCTCCTTTAAGGTCTCCAGATCCATCAGCTCTTCCTTGGCTGGGAGTCTCCACAGGCATGGCTCCATCTCTCCTTCTCCTGTCCTCTCTCTCTGACCACCTCCACTCAACCAAGAGGTCCCAGACCAATTGTGTCCCTGATAGCTTTGACACATCCTTCTCCTGTGCCACTGTCCTGAGCTTTAGTTACAGGATAATTCACAGGACTGCTCGCATCTGAAACTACTGAAGATAGATAACTGACAATTTTGGCACCTACATCCCGATGTTTCTGAACATATGCATCTGAGTCCATGTATAAGTTCTCATGTGGATATTTGATACCTATAATCTTGAACAATGATCATACTACACCTAATATTTCATAATGTGCTTTGTTACTCATCCACGTATCCTAAATCACTTTCTGATTAACAAATTTCTTTTTACAGCAATATATTCTTTCAGCGAACATCTCTTGGTCCCCTTGGGTACACCCTCCCTAATGTAGCTACCTTGCAGTTGTGTTTGTGACCTCTGACCTCTGGACCCCTAGGCTAGAAGACAAACGTTAGGTGAGCAAATAGGCACTGATTACACATCGAGGGAGCTACGAAAGCACACGGGGGTGCAGTAAAAGGGTGCAGGGCAGGCTGGGCGAGTGAGGGTAGCAGGAGATGGGCAGGTTAGGAAGTAAGGGATGACCCATCAGAGGGACCCACAGAGCAGGACTGACAGGGGACACTGAGAGTGAGAAGGGGGAGAAACCTGCAGGTGGGAAGAGACGCTGTGATGGAGGGGATGCCTGTGGTGGAGGAGATGCCTGAAGTGGAGGAGATGCCTGAGGTGGAGGAGATGCCTGAGGTGGAGGAGATGCCTGTGGTGGAGGAGATGCCTGAGGTGGGGGAGATGCCTGAGGTCGGGGAGATGCCTGAGGTGGGGGAGATGCCTGAGGTCGGGGAGATGCCTGAGGTCGGGGAGATGCCTGAGGTGGAGGAGATGCCTGTGGTGGAGGAGATGCCTGAGGTGGAGGAGATGCCTGTGGTGGAGGAGATGCCTGTGGTGGAGGAGATGCCTGTGGTGGGGGAGATGCCTGAGGTGGAGGAGATGCCTGAGGTGGAGGAGATGCCTGTGGTCGGGGAGATGCCTGAGGTGGAGGAGATGCCTGAGGTGGAGGAGATGCCTGAGGTGGAGGAGATGCCTGTGGTGGAGGAGATGCCTGTGGTGGAGGAGATGCCTGTGGTGGGGGAGATGCCTGAGGTGGAGGAGATGCCTGAGGTGGAGGAGATGCCTGTGGTCGGGGAGATGCCTGAGGTGGAGGAGATGCCTGAGGTGGAGGAGATGCCTGAGGTGGAGGAGATGCCTGTGGTGGAGGAGATGCCTGTGGTGGAGGAGATGCCTGTGGTGGGGGAGATGCCTGTGGTGGGGGAGATGCCTGAGGTGGAGGAGATGCCTGAGGTGGAGGAGATGCCTGTGGTCGGGGAGATGCCTGAGGTGGAGGAGATGCCTGAGGTGGAGGAGATGCCTGTGGTCGGGGAGATGCCTGAGGTGGAGGAGATGCCTGTGGTCGGGGAGATGCCTGAGGTGGAGGAGATGCCTGAGGTGGAGGAGATGCCTGAGGTGGAGGAGATGCCTGAGGTGGAGGAGATGCCTGTGGTGGAGGAGATGCCTGTGGTGGAGGAGATGCCTGTGGTGGGGGAGATGCCTGAGGTGGGGGAGATGCCTGAGGTGGGGGAGATGCCTGAGGTGGGGGAGATGCCTGAGGTCGGGGAGATGCCTGAGGTCGGGGAGATGCCTGAGGTGGAGGAGATGCCTGTGGTGGAGGAGATGCCTGAGGTGGAGGAGATGCCTGTGGTGGAGGAGATGCCTGTGGTGGAGGAGATGCCTGTGGTGGGGGAGATGCCTGAGGTGGAGGAGATGCCTGAGGTGGAGGAGATGCCTGTGGTCGGGGAGATGCCTGAGGTGGAGGAGATGCCTGAGGTGGAGGAGATGCCTGAGGTGGAGGAGATGCCTGTGGTGGAGGAGATGCCTGTGGTGGGGGAGATGCCTGAGGTGGAGGAGATGCCTGAGGTGGAGGAGATGCCTGTGGTCGGGGAGATGCCTGAGGTGGAGGAGATGCCTGAGGTGGAGGAGATGCCTGAGGTGGAGGAGATGCCTGTGGTAGAGGAGATGCCTGTGGTGGAGGAGATGCCTGTGGTGGGGGAGATGCCTGTGGTGGAGGAGATGCCTGTGGTGGGGGAGATGCCTGAGGTGGAGGAGATGCCTGAGGTGGAGGAGATGCCTGTGGTCGGGGAGATGCCTGAGGTGGAGGAGATGCCTGAGGTGGAGGAGATGCCTGAGGTGGAGGAGATGCCTGTGGTGGAGGAGATGCCTGTGGTGGAGGAGATGCCTGTGGTGGGGGAGATGCCTGAGGTGGAGGAGATGCCTGAGGTGGAGGAGATGCCTGTGGTCGGGGAGATGCCTGAGGTGGAGGAGATGCCTGAGGTGGAGGAGATGCCTGAGGTGGAGGAGATGCCTGAGGTGGAGGAGATGCCTGTGGTGGAGGAGATGCCTGTGGTGGAGGAGATGCCTGTGGTGGGGGAGATGCCTGTGGTGGAGGAGATGCCTGTGGTGGGGGAGATGCCTGAGGTGGAGGAGATGCCTGAGGTGGAGGAGATGCCTGTGGTCGGGGAGATGCCTGAGGTGGAGGAGATGCCTGAGGTGGAGGAGATGCCTGAGGTGGGGGAGATGCCTGTGGTGGAGGAGATGCCTGAGGTGGAGGAGATGCCTGAGGTGGAGGAGATGCCTGAGGTGGAGGAGATACCTGTGGTGGAGGAGATACCTGTAGGTGGGAGGAGATGCCTGAGGTGGAGGAGATGCCTGTGGTCGGGGAGATGCCTGAGGTGGAGGAGATGCCTGAGGTGGAGGAGATGCCTGTGGTCGGGGAGATGCCTGAGGTGGAGGAGATGCCTGAGGTGGGGGAGATGCCTGTGGTCGGGGAGATGCCTGAGGTGGAGGAGATGCCTGTGGTGGGGGAGATGCCTGAGGTGGAGGAGATGCCTGTGGTGGGGGAGATGCCTGAGGTGGGGGAGATGCCTGAGGTGGGGGAGATGCCTGAGGTGGGGGAGATGCCTGAGGTGGGGGAGATGCCTGAGGTGGAGGAGATGCCTGAGGTGGGGGAGATGCCTGAGGTGGGGGAGATGCCTGAGGTGGAGGAGATGCCTGAGGTGGGGGAGATGCCTGAGGTGGGGGAGATGCCTGTGGTGGAGGAGATGCCTGAGGTGGAGGAGATGCCTGTGGTGGAGGAGATGCCTGTGGTGGAGGAGATGCCTGTGGTGGGGGAGATGCCTGAGGTGGAGGAGATGCCTGAGGTGGAGGAGATGCCTGTGGTCGGGGAGATGCCTGAGGTGGAGGAGATGCCTGAGGTGGAGGAGATGCCTGAGGTGGAGGAGATGCCTGTGGTGGAGGAGATGCCTGAGGTGGGGGAAATGCCTGTGGTGGAGGAGATGCCTGAGGTGGAGGAGATGCCTCCCTGGGCAGCCCTCAGGAAAGATGGGCATAGGTCTCCCTCCTCCTGGGAACCTCGGCTGACTGGTCGAGACCTGCTCTAGCTGGCACTCAGAAACCAACACCCTCTCCTCCATCTGTGGGTGTGTTCTCCAGGGACATAGCCATCCTTGACCTCTGACTGGTGGACTCTGAAATCCAACCTGGTTAGCCCAGGGAAGGAGGCCAGAGGGGCCTGTTTCAGTTCTAGCACCTGGAGTGTCTAACGTCCATCAGCAGAGTCCTCTAGGCCCCAGGAGGTCCAGTCTGGAAACGTCAATGCTAACTCTTGGATGACGGGGTGATATTCAGGTACTCCCGTGTTCAGTCAGAACGTGGGCACGCCACCTCCCGGGTCCTCCCACAACCCTCTGAGAGTTCCTATGGCAGTGGCAGCACAGAGACTAGTGGTCAGTGGCGTGACGATGATGCTGGTGAGCTGAGGAGAGTTTCCTTCTGATCAGGTGCTGGTGCCAACCTGGAGAGGGGCGAGCCAGGCTGCCAGGCTCCATTTCCGGTATTATTAGGTGCAAACCTGGGCGAGTTTCCGAACCTCTCTGTGCCTCCATTCCTGCCCGGCTAAAAGGAGTCAGCCTTAGAGCCGGCCTCACAGGATGCTCCTGAGAGTACGCAGTTGCTCACAGGTGCTTCCTGAACATGTCCCAAATGGCACTGAGGTCAGGGACCATCTATACTGCTTCAGAAGGTCTTTGTTTAACAAGTTATTTAATTTCACATTCCTGATTTTTCAGGAAATTGAAAAATAAATTCTCGTCTTTTCCGTCAGATGGAATTCGTTTCTTGTGTATTTAGCTATTACCTCTCATTACAGGTGCAAGGTGTAGCTGCAATAGTGGAGCTTGCTATTTCCCAAAACATAATGACAACACAGATACGCATGTTGTGTGCATGCATGTGCACACACACAAAAGTTAAATCCATTTAAACACAGCACGGTCCCCTTCCTGGACACTCAAATGTACGACATCCTATTAGATGCCCTGGAAGGTATTGAGGCAGCGACAGAAGAATTCTATGGTCTGAGCAAGAAACAGCCCTGGGGCAGGTTCAGAGCTGCACGGCCTACATGTCATGGGTCTGCACTCCCAGGTGGACGAAGTGATCCGACAGGGTTGGACCACAGCCATCTGGACACTCTTCATCATTTTTTAACAAGGGGTTGCATATTTTCCATTTGCACCACATCCCATAATTTCTGAAACCGTCCTGACATCCCTTGTCCTGTCCCCCAGAGCGTGCATCCTTCCGACCTCAGTCTCTGGCGAGGTCCCCCGCCTGCTTCGTGCCATCCAGGTCAGCGCCAGGCATGCCCCGTGGAGGGTTTGGCATCTCTCCTGCTTGTTCAGAACCTGGTGGGATCTCCTAATCTAAGCATGTTTGTACACACTGCTCGATGCCAGCATGAAGCCAAGCTGCTGAGGGGATTCAGCTCAGCCTCAGCTTTGGAACCAGAATTCTGGGTTTGTCCCCCAAAGGAATACAGTAGGGCACTTACACCAGAAAATGCAGTCTAAGCCTGTAGTCAGCCATCTCTACCCATGGCCTCTGTGTCCCTGGATTCACCAAACTACAGACGGAAAATACAGGGTGGGGGGTGGAAATTACACCTGTACTAAACACATGCAGACGTGTTTTCTTGTCTTATTCCCTAAACGATGCAATCTAACACCCATTTACATTGTATTTGCATTATAGTAGGTGTTGTAGGTCATCATAGGCTATAAGTAAATACTGCATGCACCATTTTATATAAATGTGGATAGACACAGAGGGCCCTGAAGCCAGCCGCACATGGACACAACTTATGCAGACACCTGTCATCTGCATAAGATGAGCATTTCCAAAGGGGATTTCCCCCAAAGCCATCTTCATATCATTTCTGAGGTATATGACTGTATTGTCAGCTGGGCACTGTGGTGCTCACCTGTAATCCTAACCACTCGGGAGACTGAGGCAGAAGGATTGCAAACTTGAGGTCAGCCTCAGCAGTATTATCAAGGTCCTGAGCAACTCAGTGAGGCCCTGTGTCAAAAAAATGATTAAAAATAAAAGACCTGGGGGTGTAGAACTTTTCCACAAATGCCCATGGAAAAATCCCACACTACAGGCAGAGGAATAGACGTCGAGATCAACGGAACAGAGGAAATCTGTCAGAATTATACCACAAACATTTCCAGCCCGTTTTTGATCAAGTTTCAAGAGCAGTTCCATGGAGGGAACAAAGTCTCCTTCCTAGCACCAGATAGAGAAGAACTGGATATTCACACTGAAAGATTGGACCTTGACCTAAGTCTCCTGTCTTATACAAAAATTAACTCAGAATGGATCACAGAATTCAATGTAAAGTGTAAAGCGACAAAACTTGCTGCTTTTTTCATGAGGAATCCCAGCTAAATGAAACAAAAATTATATTTGAAAGCTGAAATGATTTTGCAAATCATTCAGCAAGTAGTTTGCGTCCTGGCCCAGCAGCTAGGCTGAGCCGGGGTAGAAGCAGGTGGGAGCTGTTAGCTCACAGGACAGTGGCGATTCAGCCTCGCAGCTGTAACACCAGGCTTCCAGGATCCTGGACCAACTCCACCACAGCCACTAAGCCCAAGAGCCAGAAGATGGAGACGTTGGTGTCATTGTCCCCAGCCTCCTGCCTGAGGAGATTTCATCTGTGCAACTGCTGATCCATCCGGTGACACGCTGGGGAAAACAAAGGTCTTTGGAGGCAGGTCCTCCTAGGACCCAGCTCCTCCATTTCCCGTTGGCCTCTGCCCACCAGTAAGTTTACCTGCGGCTCTTCCCATTGTCCTGGAGCTTCACCAAATCGTTGAGAATGGAAGGAAGCCAGTCACACAGGTAGGGACTCGCGTTCTCCCTCCACCTGTCTTTTTCGTTGTTGTCAGTTTGGGATTTTGAGATGGGGTCTTGCTATGTTGCCCAGGTTGGCCTTGGACTTGGGGGCCCCAGTGATCCTCCCAGTTCAGCCTCCCAAGTAGCTGGGATGAAAGGCACACACCATGCTGGCTCCTCCACCTGATCCTGAGCTGGTGTCTAATCAGGTATTTCTTGTGACCCCTGAAAACGGATGTGAATTTGTCAGTAATAAGGAATTATGCAAATTCAGAACTCCTCTCACTCCTTCATACACAAGGGGTACTGGAATTACTTTTTGTGATTTTAATTGAGGTGCTATGCATTATTTTGTTCAATAATTTCCCCTTGGTGGCCTGATTGGGGAAACTGCTCACACTGTTTTCCCTGCATAAGGGACCACTGCTGCAGCGTGTCCCCACTGCTCTGCTGAGCAAATACCCTGGAACAAGCAGGGCCTTGCCCCGAGATTTTGAGTTCAGCCAATTGACTTCAAGCCTAAATTAAATAGTCTAAGTCCAGGCCCCTGGGAAGATGATACGCCATTGCTATTGGCCGATGTTTCCGTCTCCGGCATCCTGGTGCTGGGCATGTGGACACTTTCTCTGCCCCTGAGTATCTGTGGGCACATGCTCTGGGATGCCAGCGGGAAGGGTGGATTGCTCTTGAACATTTCATCAGGATGTCAGCAAAGTGTCCCCTGGTGGCTTGAGTGGCATCAGTGGTTAAGGACAGGTGTGTCCTGGTGCTGCTGGACTATGCACGTGACACCGTTGGAAGGGAAATAGCCATGAAGCAGGTGTCAGGAAAAGCTGTGGACTTGCCCGGGCCGAGTGCCTTAGACCCCAGGACCGGCAACCGAGGGAGGGCTGGACTGGAAATCCCACTTGGCAAGCAGAGGGGAAATTCAGTTGTCCCCTGAAGGTCACCAGCTCCTCCCAGGTGGACACTTTGGGCTGTAATTTGAGTTGCCTCAGGTGACATCATCTAGCTTAGAGGACATCGTCCACTTAGGTGATGTCTGCCCTGGGGGGTCTTCCCCTCACCATTTCCCTAGACTGCAGGCGAAACAGGACAGAACAACCCTGTGTCTACCACCAGCCCACAGTGCGCACAGCCTGCCTCTGCAAACTTTGCTTCTCCTTCACCCTGGGTTGTAGGAAGAGCTTCCAAGGAAATAGACGGTGTTCGGGGGCTGCCACAGACCAGGGAGAACAGCAGGAGCAGGCGTGACCGGCGACTGCAGCTCCCTCCATGTGTCCCACAGCTTCTGGTGTGGCCAGCACCTTACTTTTGATGACTTCATTTTATTTTTGATGCAAGCAAAAAAGCGACTGGGTTTTATTAGACCTGTAAATCGCTGATAACTAGAGACAAGTAGAAAACATGGAGCAGTTCCAACAGAAATGTCTCATTTCACAACCAGGAAGGAAGAACAAACACGGGGGGTGGTGTGTCACCCTGGAGAAGAGAACGGGCTTCAGGCTCAGTCTGCCGGGGCGCAAACCCCATCTCAGCAGCCGAGGAACCTGGACACGTGACTGAGCTCTCTGGGCCTCAGGGTCTTCATCTCAGTGCTGGAGATGATCACATCCTGGCCTTAGGGTTGTTTTGAGGATGAACACAGTGCAGCTTGGTGGCAGTTTTCCTTTTCTATACCTGTCCGTAGCTTATTTTCCAGCTTCATCATTTCGTGGAATTCCACGTCGGGGTAAAATGAATCGCTTTTCTTTACATGCTACACTGGGTAATGGCCGACCCCCCCAAAGATGTCCACGTCCTAAATTCTAGGAATCTGCGAATGTGACCTCACATGGCAGAAGAGGCTTTGCAGATGGGTTTCCATTAAGGATCTTGAGATATGGGGAGATGATCCCCAATAATCCAGGTGAGGCCTAAATGCAATCACAAGGCCCTTCTAAGAGGAAAAACAGAGGGACAATGGAGAAAAGGTGGTGTGAGGGAGAAAGCAGAGTGAAACGCATTCCAAAGTCCAGCTTCCTCGTTCTCCGCTTGGCCCCCACAAATACGTGTGCTTGTACTTACCTATACGATGTTTATACATATTTGCATTTATACACACATGCACACACACATGTCCAACAGACCTGTGTGTGTGTGCCTATGTCTGTATATGTATGCTAAAGGTGGATTAGGAACTTCATGATTTGAAATAAATACTACCTTAGAATTTAGTAAAATAGAAAAAATGCTGAAATTTGACTTTTAGAATTTTTTGTTTTAATTAGTTATACATGATAGTAGAGTGCACTTTGATACATCATCTATAATGGATATAATTTCTCATTCTTCTGGTTGTACATGATATAGAATCCCACCGGACATATGCACATAGGGTAAAAATGTCTGATTCATTCAACTGTCCTTCCTACTCCCATACACCCTCTCCTCGCTTTACGCCCCTCTACATAATCTAAAGTAACTCTATTCTTCCCTAGTGCCACCCCCTCCCCACATTGTGAATTTGCTTCTGCATGTCAGAGAAAACATTCAGCTTTTGGTTTTTTGTGATTGGCTTATTTTGTTTAGCATGAGAGTCTCCAGCTCCATCCATTTATCAGCAAATGCCATAATTTCATTCTTCTTTAAGGCTGAGTAATATTCCATTGTATATGTGTTTCAATTGAACAAGAAATTTAAGCAAAGAGAATTTTAATTTCAGGTAGGCAGAAGAGAGAAATCGACAATAAGACAAATTCTTTGCTTTCACAGAGCTGAAAGTCATACCCACACTTGATATATGACATAGCATCTTTTGCAAAATGCAACTTAAACCATTGCACTTCTGGGTTTGGAGGAACAGCTGTTGTGTCTAGTTTAAAAGTGCAAATCTGGGCCTCCAGTGACCTGGGATTCTATCTCAGAGCTGCCACCTGTTGTGTAGAGAGTTCTAAGCACTGTATTGGGGTCCCTGTAATGTTAACAAGAGAAAACAATGAGTTATATAAGAACACCACCTGATTTTCTCCCTGGAAAGGGCTCAGTGCTTGCTACATACTATCAAACACCACAGGGCCTGTGTTCTGGTTTGGATATAAGGTGTCTGTCCCCCCGAAGCTCCTGTGTTAATGCAGGAATGTTCAGAGGTGAGATGACAGGATCGTGAGGGCTGTGACCCAGTTTGATGACAGTACAGATGCAACAGTTTTTTGAATTTATTTGTATTAGTTCATCATGGATTTTATATATATATTATGGGAACTCATTTTGACATGATAATAAAAGCATGGAGAATTTGCTCCAATTCAGTCCCCAGCACTCCCCTTTCCCGTCCCTTCTACCCTGCCCCCATTTTCTTTCCTTTACTCTTCTGATTGTTCTTCTGTTTATTCATAGATTTTTTTTTTAAACAGTGCCTTGAGGGGGTACATGAAGGTGAAATTCACTATGGTATATTACTAGATGCACAGGAAAGTTTTATCAGATTCATTCCACCATTCCTCTCCTTTCCGGTCCCTCCCTCCTGGTCTGAATCCCCTTCCTCAATCCACTTATCTCTCTTCCATTGTCACAGAATGGGGTCACCACCTGTCCCTGCCCTTCCCCGCCTTCTTTTGGTCTAGCATCCCCATATAAGAGAAAACATTTGACCTTGGATTTTCTGGGTCATTTATTTCGCTCAGCATGATGTTCTCCGTTCCTTTCATTTACTAACAATGCCACGATTTTATTTTTTGTGATGGCTGAGTCGCACTCCATGTGTACATATATCACATTTTCTTTATCCATTCATCTGTTGATGGACAACTAGACTGTGCTGCTATAGATATTGACTTGCTGTTCCTCTATAGTATGCTGATTTTTGTTCTTTGGGACGAATACCCAGGAGTGGGATAGCTGGGTCATATGGTGGTTCCATTCCTAGGTTCTTGAGGAGTCTCCACACTGCTTTCCAGAGTGATGGTGCGGTCCCACCACAGGGTATGAGTGTACATTTCCCCCAGATCCTCGCCAGTGTTTATTATTATTTGTATTCTTGGTAATTGTCATGCTGACTATAGGGAGATGAACCTCAATGTAGTTTGATTTGCATTTCACTGATCAGATGCAGCAATTAAAATACATCTGATCTGTGGTTGGTTGAACCCACAGCTGCAGAACCTGCAGGTGCAAAGGACCCACCCTGCCATCGACTGGGAGGCTTAGGACAACAGAAACTGTCCTCCCACGATTTGGAGGCTGCAACTCCAAACCAGAGCGTGAGTGGCCGCGTTCTCCCTGACGGTCCCAGAGCGCGCTCTCTCCACACCTCCTGTGGCCTGTGGCGTTGCTGGCCGTGCTGGCCTCCTGGCCTGTGGAGGATCGCTCTGGCCATTCCGCCACCCCTCCCTGTTTCCACATCACTTTCCCTTCACTTTTCTGCCTCCGAGTTGCTCCTTTTTATAAGGGCACCAGCCACAGGGGATTAATGCCCACCCTAAGGATCTCATCTAGATGTGACTACCTCTCTAGAGACCTTGTTTCCAAATAAGGTCACAGTTTGAGGGATGGCAGGTGAAAAGTCCTCTATGAATTCTGGAGGGGACATAATTAAATCCACACATTCTCTTAAAAGTGAAATACATTTTAAAGGATAGATCATGTTTCTAAAGTGTCTGCCAATGAGCCACATTCCAGGTCTGCTCACCCACATTTACAAAGTTAAATAATAAAACCATTTTATTTTTATTTTCGTATTTTTGGAAATCGGTCATTATTTTTCATATTAACTTGTGTACCAAAGTAGAAAAACTGATATTTGCTACTTATAAAAGCAGAGAGATCAACAGGAAAGAAATGAAATATGAAACTGTGTTCTCATTATTTCTCTAAATTTTTATCCAGAATCCTCCTTTCCCTACCCTCCCCAAAATCGTCCACCCTTGGATCTCTGCCCCCAAGACCAAGAGCAGGAACACATACAAAGTACAGCTGTTAATTTTGCTTTGCTCCTGAATATGGTCCAAAAGAAGGCCTTCCTGTTGTAGGAGTGTGACTTCTGAGGGAATTCGGGTCCTTTCGGAGCTGTGGTTGAGTCTGAGGCTGAAGGAGGATCGTCTGTCACAGGGAAGCCCCGGCGCCTGCACTGCCTGGGTTCTTGGGGTGAAGCCTGGCCACCCCCATCCGTACCTGAGACAGGGCTCCATCTGGCACTTCATCAAAAGTGCTTGTCCATGGAACACATTTGGGGATGTTTGTTGTTATAAATGTGTACAACAGAGAAATCTATACTCAATTGCTTAAAAGGTAAACCGAGGCATGATTTTTTTTTTTTTAGAACGTATTTGGATACACAGTGATTCATGAATCGGGCCTCTCTGCAGCTCCTCTGGGGGAACTCGAGCGTGGGCCACTGTAGGGGCCTTGGTTACAGTTATGTAGCTGCCTGGTGGGTCCGTCCCATTGTGGAGGCCCTGGTTATACAACTATAAGCTTATAATCGTTATATAATTAAGTATTGGCTATTCTGATTGCTTCAGTATAAGTTTTTTTTTTTTTTTTTTTAAATACAGGTATTTAAAAGAAATACCTCAAATTAAGTTTTGCTTCTGTCTGAAGACCAACCAAAATTAAGGTCACCTATGGGCCTGCTCTTTTGTGCTTTTCCTGCTCAAGGGCTTTCTTCAGGGCTGGTCTCTGATTAATCTGCATTAGGACTACTTATTTGTCTGTTCTCAGTCTCTCGCCCTCTCCCCCCTGATGGGCAGTGAGTGGCCGCGCTGGTCAGTGAAGACCTGCACTCCACGTTTCTGCTGCAGCTGTTCCTCAGCAGCGTCCAGGTGGGAAGCCGATCGGGTTTGCTTGAAGTGCTTCAGGTTCTTGCCGGGCAGATCAGACGAGGGTGGATAAGCTACCCACAGCTCCTCCTGCCCTCTGGACTTCACGCCTTGTTAGTGTCTAAGGTTACAGAGGCAGGAAGTAGAACTCGGGGTTGCCAAGGAGACACTGGGCCTGTCAACACCTCCTGCTCTAATAGTGACAAATGGCACTTATTACATCTGGACTAATTTCATCGGATTCTGCTCAGATGAAGATACTTAACCTTTCCTGATAAAATTGTGTCATTGTAATTACTTAGCAAAAGACCTGATTAGGCAACAGTATTCCATGTCTATAGATACAAATTTTTGAGGTTTATTACGTGCTATACTGATGGCATATTTTGAAGTCTGATTTTTCTGTAAGACCTTTGCCTATTGGATAAACCTGCTGCAAGGAGATTTCAGTTTTAAGGCTGTCTCATTTGAAAAATAGCTAAACATGTGATTTTTTCATGTAGTTATTTTTAATTCTAATGTGTGTGCATGCATGCGTGTGTGTGTGTGTGTGTGTGTGTGTGTGTGTGTGTATAGCTGTAACAGAGTTTATGTACCAACTGTTAAAATAAAGGTTTCTATCCATGCACCTGAGATTAAAATACCCAAATATGTCACTCCAGACTATGGACTTCCAGGTCATGTGTCTTCAAAGCCAAGACTAGAAATAAATTATATTTAGAGTGCTAGAAAACTCGGAACCGTTGGGACTTCCTAGGATGCATGGCTGAGAAGCACTCTTCAGTCTACTGTATTAGCCTGCTTTCTGTTGCTGTAACAGCATACCTGAGTTTGGGTACTTTGTATGGAAAAGAGGTTTATTTAGCTCACCATTTGTGCTAACATTAAAAACTGAGACCAGCATTGACCCTTTTAAAATGTGAAATTTCCAATGAGCTCCTTACCTCCCACTGGGTCTAAACTCTTAAAGGTCTCAGCTTCTCTCTCATCGCTATCCAGGGTACCAAGTTTCTAGCATGTAAGCCCTCGGAGATACACTCAAACCATATCCAAAACACAAAAGGTCATATCTGGGCTTATGGGAGGAATGCAGTAATTGTGATGAGTTACTGTGGGTCTAGCAGTGGACATGCCATGGCTGACATCCCTGGACTGAGTCCACGGAAAGAGAAAGCTGCGGTGTGGGCTGGGCGTTGGTGTGTTTGCAGTAGTTGTCCTCTGTCCCGCACACGCACGCTCAGAGCTTTCCGGTCGCTGTCCGTCTCAGGCAAGGGAACCACAGCTCTGTAGGGCATTTCTGGAGGTGGGCAGAGAGGAAGTTCTGCATACCCCTAGTCCGCCTCCCCGTTGCAAGGGGCCCAGGCGAGGAGGCGTGTCTTCTCCCAGGGCGTCCTCACTGTCAGCAGCACACTGGTCCTTGGCTCCTCTCCACCTTGGTTCTGCTCTCTCAGGCATTAATTCTGCTACGGTAGCGACTGCTAATGGGCAAGTTCATTGCTCCAGACACTGAAGATGAGACCCTTTCAGCAAAAATTTGAAGACTGGGGCAGGATGGTTTTCACAGCACCCTCCAGTCACACCCGCTGCAAGCCTGAGAGAAGACCCTCTCGGAATGCACGCGTTTTTCCAGCTCAGCGAGACATCTTAAAGGATGCACCCCGTGTCCTGAGCACACGTGAAATCTGCATAAAAGGAGTCTGTGAGGGCAGCCTGATGTTGGAAAAATGACTTCATGCACCACCTTGTGAGCACGTTGGGTTCGCCCTGCTGGTGACGAGCTTGCTGAAGGCCAGGCTTGCTTTCGATGAGGGGGGTGGGTTTCTAAGCCACTGTTTCTCTCGCGTGTCTCACAGCTGAGGGTGTGCTCTGCACCAGCATGAGGAGCGTGGAGAAGCCAGTGAGGGGCGGCAGAGGGAAGGAGGCATGGCGAGTCTGTACGTGGGCTTTCCTCCACGCTTCACGAGGTCCTGGGCACACACGCTGCCCTCTGTGTTTTTCCACTGCCGAAGCAATTCAGGTTAATATGTCACGTGAAAATTAGTGGGCAGGTGACATTTTAAGACTATCCTGAGGATGTAGCTGCTCCTACGCTGTCTCCCTGTTGGACTTCTGCATTAGTTTGCTAGGGCTGTTATGACAAAGCATCCCAAACCAAGTGGCTTCAATGACAGAAATGCGTGGTCTCCCGATTCTGGAGGTTGAAGGTCAAGATATCAGCTGGAGTGGTTCCTTCTAAGACTCCGAGGGAGAGTGGGTTCCAGGCCTCTTGCCCAACTTCTGGTGCTCTTTGGTGATTTTGGCTTCTAGAAGTCTCCTTGGGACCCCTGTCTTCAAGTTCCCATGGCCTTCTTCGTGTGTGTTCTATGTGTGTGGCACTCTCTGTGCCCAAATTTACACTCTTTGCACGTGTAATCGAACAGTTCTATTCAATTAGTGACCACCCTAATGACGACTTCATCTTAACTAATGACATCTGTAAGGGCACTGTTCCCAAAGAAAATGGTATTTGCACAAACCCCGTGCTTCTCTCTGTCCTCCCAACTCTGGCTTTCTAACCCTCCCATCTGCTCCATGAAGTTGAACTTCATGTTTTTCAGTTCTTCTTAGGATTACAGTGGTTTCCAACTTAGAAAAGGAAATGGATTTCCTTGATTATCAGTGTTCTAATTTTAGGACAATAAGAGAGTTGTACAGTGCTAAGGGGTGAGCAGATCACAGAGCCCGGAAGCGCAGATCTCGAGCTGACCTGGAGCCCACGTTCCCTTTCACTGAACATTTTGTTCTTCATATGTGTCTAGACTTATTTGAACTGGGACTTGGAATTGCTGATGTGGGATTTCTCACCCAGCTCATTTTACCAATTGCTGTGATTATTTCATCAAGTTATTCAATATTCAATATTATTATTCAATACTCTTGAAAATAGGAGTTTCGCTGAGCTATGAAGCCATCACAATTGCCATTCTGCTATTTTGTGGTGGACTTACAGTTTTTATTTCATTCTTTTTATGCCCTTTATATGTCCTATTTCCTTAACTTTTTCTTTGTGACTATAGTACTGTGACTACTTTGGCTCTAAAGTTTTGAAAGGTATAATTCAGAATTTATTCTATTAATTTTCACTCAAATTTCATATATACTTATGCATACAGATTTTTCTAATTATACAAGTCTAAAATAAAAAAAAATCTGGGTATGAGATAAGTGCTGTAGTGATAATTTGCATTTTAAAATTCTCTTCTATCCAAATCCTTGTTTCAGTAGCAATGACGTAAAACTTTATACACTGATGATATTAACAATGATCAGAGAATCGATTACACTAAGTTTTATGAGCATATCAATAACACATTTTGACACTTATATTTGGCTAAGTTTACTGTAAGTCATGCAGTATATTCCCAAGCTCTTTATTTCATCTTTTGCTAGGCTAGATCGTTTATTGGAGTGATTTTTTAAAGGATGTGTGAGCTGTGTTGTTGCTGATATTTTGCATGTTGGTGTACCTCTTCCTTGACTCTCATGTGTGAAGATAAGATGGCTAGGTATAGAAGTTTCCTTGGAGGGGTGAATGTCTTCCTTAAATGTTGAAATAAACTCTACCATTTTTAGATAACTTGTTTTATCAGCCTGAACACTAGAAGACTTTCTTTTCCCTTTTATTTTTTAATGTCTTATATTCTTAACAATTCTTCTCTTTTCAGTTGCTGAATCCTGCAATTTTATGAGTGTACTGAAACTTCGTGAGAGTTTTCTATCTGAAAATAGCTTGTTTTTTAACCATTTTATTTTTTAAAAATTTTTTATTTTATTTGTTCTAATTAGTTGTACATGACAGTAGAATGCATTTATGCATTTTGATAAGTCATACATAAATAGAACATAATATCTCATTTTTCCAATTATACATATTGCAGGATCACATCAGTCATGCAGTCATACATGTAAATGAGGTAATAATGTCTATTTTACTCTACTGTCATTCCTTCCCCCATTCCCCTTCCCCTCCCTTTGCTCCCTCTACCTAATATAAAGTAACTCTTCTTCCCTGTCCCCTGACTCTTATTGTGAATTAGCATCTGCATATCACAGAAAACATTCAGCCTTTGGTTTTGGGGATTGGTTTATTTCATTTAGCATGATAGTCTCTAGTTCCTTCTATTTACCTGCAAATGTCATACTTTCATTCTTCTTTAAGGCTGAGTAATTTTCCATTGCCTATATGTACCACATTTTCTTTATCCATTCATCTGTTGAAGGACACCTAGGTTGGTTCCATAGTTTAGCTCTCCTGAATTGAGCTGCTAACAACACTGATGTGGCTGTGTCACAGTAGGATGCTGGTTTTAAGTCTTTGGGTATAAACGGAGGAGTAGGATAGCTGGGTCAAATGGCGGGTCCATTCCAAGTTTTCTGAGCACTCTCCATACTGCTTTCCAGAGTGGTCGCACCAATTTGCACTCCCATTTTCTTTGATCATTTCCCTTTTGGTTCTCAGTTGCTGGAATTCCTGGTAAAAGTCAATTGGATATTTATGTCAAGTTATTGGATTATCTTTATCATATCAGTGTTTTAGACTTTTACCCTGAACCCTCAGTGAGACATTTGAAGTCGTCTTTTCCCCTCTATCCCACCGCCCCCTCCCATCTTCCACCTGTAGGTCTAACTCCCCCCACGCTCCTCCCCCGCCGGCCTCCCTACACCCCGCTCTCCTTTCAGTGAGCCCGAGGCCCTAAGCTTCACATCCGCAGTGCTTCCTTTACTTACGTTGGGACAAATAATCAGACACTTTCTAAAGCCCCTCATGTTTGTGGCTTGCCCTTTGGTTCCAGCAGTGCAGAGCAAGCTCGGGCCTACCTTCCTTGACAGTAAAGCCCACATACGTGGCCACCATCCATACCTCCCCTGACACCTCTGCGATTCGCTGCAAGATTCTATGCCTCGCTATAAAACTGCAGGCATTGGATTCACGGCAATCGAGTTTGCTTCCGCATCTTCATCTTCCAGCAAATCTGACTGCTTGATAAAAATGTGAGTTTTCTTTTCATTATTTACTAATTTTTTGGCAGGGATTGTGGCTTAGGTGCCAGGTGATAGTTAAGGGGAGTGTCGCTGAATCCTTCCCTGGGTACCTTACTCTTTTGTCTTCCCAACCTGACCATCTGCCAGCATCGGAGGTGGCTAGCCTGGAAACCAGCGCCCGGGGCTCTCTGGTCCCTCTGGCCTCGTCCTGTGCGGGGAGGCCCTTCACCTCCCTCTGGGCTCCTGCAGTACTTCAGGCGTTACTACCTCAAAGTTCTCCAGTCCAGCCTTCAGCTGGGGAAGTTCCACGGGGGAGAAAGGGCAGATGTATTCATGCAAAAGATCCAGGTTATAGTCTGCATGGGTCATTACCTCAGGGAGTGATCCTAGGTAACAGGTCCAGCCAAGTGCAGCTTGCTTTCCTTGTTGACACATGACAATCATGGGGATGTGGGGTATTTTTCTTAGAAATAAATGAGATACTATATGTAAACCAAGGTTTTCTGTTTTATTATTGTGATGATCCAAGTCTAAAACCCCACCTGACTTACTTGCCTGGCAGGGATTTTACTTCAAAAAGTCTGTATCTTCCTTGTGACTAACATTAATGAAGCACATTAATTATAATTTGTAAAGCTACTCTGACTTAAACATGTCTTATATCCCTGGAACCAGCCCAGAAATATCTGGATGATTATTACAGTTAAATTTTACTCTGCAATAATAAGATAAAATTTGAGTTATTTATTGTTTAATATGGACACACACATGACTCTAGGTAAATCTTTATTTTTCTTGTCTTCATCAAATATCAATATTTGATTATTGCTATACTATATTAGACACAATGATTAACTTGTGGTCATCTCTAAAATGATTCTAGGGTATTTCTGTTTTCTCTGAAATTCACTATTTCTTTGCAAAATCTTTTTGATGATTATTTGAAGATCAGCTGTCAGCTGTTTCTTCCATAAGACTTGAAAATTGCTTGTAATCAGAAGGAATAAAATCTGTAAAAATATTATATGTCAGTAACGAAAAATGAAAATGTACACACGATATAAAAATAGTCAGCTTTTACGACTTTACGATTCCATTAAAGGAATAGCGCCAAAAAGTTCCCACTCAATTTGATATGTCATATAGGAAATAAAAATGCAGATGTCAGTGTTATAGATGTGATGGAGAGTACCTTTTCAGATGACAGAATCTGAAAGAGCTGCAAGCCTTCCAGAGTCCTTTGATTTGCACATATGATAATAGCTAACTACATAAGAAGCTCCTGAATTTTGAAACTCATTCCATTTCTAAAATATTCCAAATTTATTCTGAAAGCATCTTGCTCTGTAATCCAGCCACTAGAGAGTACTATAACACCACACCTAGACACTATAGTTATGAAATAGCATAATTTTTTAGTAGAGCATGTTTATTATTTTCTTTTACTAATTCTAGCAAAAATTGACCTTCATATCAACCCCATAATTTTGTTTTCAAAGAGATGACTTTTTCCCCAAATGGCTGAAAGAGTCTGTAAAACTATCATTTTTCAATTTGATCTGACTTTGTGTTGAAATAGAATGCATATGTTTTTGACTTGTCTCCATGCTTATCTTGGCAAAATATCAACACTAATGCAAAGGATGAGCAGAAGAGTGCCCATGTGCTTTATAAAGTGAGTTCACTAAGTACCTATTAAGCATCAAGAGCCCACCGGGCACAGGCCCCAACTGAGAGTACCTACAAATAATTACAAGACTTTCCCTCCTGGCTGATAAAACACAGGCAGATGCATAAAGTCTGTATAGATGTGTAAAGATGTATCAAGTTCTAACCTTGGAATGAATGGGATGACGCAAGAAATTGGTGGAAGAAAGCGAGACCAAGGGGTGCAGGGGAGCTGAGACCAAGCGCAGCTAGCTGGTTCCCAGGAAGACACCCCCAAAACTAGAGGAGTGGTCCCAAGTCAATCCTTGAATGGCAGGAGGGGTTGAATCAGATATGCACACCTAGGAGACCCAAAGGTCCAGGGGAGGGAGGGCTTTACAGATGACACACAGGGGTGGGGGGGTGCCACCTCCCTGTTTGTCAACTTTTGCCCGTAGGAATGATGGTCTGTGGCTTGCCAATGGCCTCTCCTGCGTATTTTAGAAATTTGCATCTCATCTTGGGTACCGGGTCTCAACCTTTTTTCTACTTAAAAGAATCTGAGCTATTGAACACACGACATTAATAAAAATGGACAGGTTTGTCAGCGGTGTGCGGCGTGACTCTGAGTGGGCACAGTGCACCACTGACCCTCAGCACCCAGGGACCGTGGGCCCCCACCACCTCAGATCCCAGAATCAGTGGATGCTGAAGCCCCGTGTTCCAAATGGAGCAGCATTTGCCTCGACCCTGCACGTACGCTCAGGTACATTTGAGATCACCTCTGGACTAGGGTACTTGTCACACCAAATGCAAGGTGGACGCGATGCGAGTCGCTGCTGGAAAAGTGCCAAGAAAAGTACCCTGCGCGTGCGCAGCACAGGCACAGGGCTTTTCTGAGTATCTCGGCCCATGGCTGGTCGAATCCGAGGGTGAGCCAGGTCTAGAGGGCCCGCTGCAGGGGAATGGTGGAGAGGGACAATGGCCCCCAGCTGGCTGCCGCGCAGGGAGCACCTTGCCAGGGTGTGAGATCCCCGTTGTGGGCATGGGGCCCACTGCAGATCAGAGTTCCCTGACCCTGGGCACCGTCCCTCTGCAGGCTCTGGCGGTTCTCTTGTTCTTCCAGGGAGTCTGGACCTGGGTCCTGCTGTCCCCTCCCTGTCTCCTAATCAGAGGACCCGACCACACTGTGGTGCTTAGAAACACTGGTCTGTCCCCGTCGCCCTGCACCCTGCCACCCACCAAGGAACCTCTGCTTTCTCCACCACTTAGCCCTTTTCTCCAGACACAGCAGAGCCTTCGGCCCTAGCTGTTTGTACTTTCCAGAGTCTGACCGTGGCCCGGGCACTTTTGGAGGGTTTCAGGAAGGTGGCCATCGATGGCGATGGCTTTTCGTTTTAAGCCAGGCTTCACTGCTGTTTTGCACTAGAACTCAAGTCAGTCAGAATCCATCTGAAATTTATTTTTTTTAAAGTAATAACTCATAAAATCATGATTTCCTCATTTAATTAAAATTAGTTTGGGGATGGAAACATCCATCTCTTTTTGAGGACAAACTTTAGTTTCAATATTAGTAAATAACTTCTATTGGGTTCCTAACATGTGAAAAATATGCCCAAACCAAATCCTAGGTGTCTTTCTGGGATCGTCCCCACTGTGCGTCCACTGAATCCGACCTTCCTCCTGCGGTCTCGGGCCTGGAAGAAGTTCCAGGCAAACATCACGGTCTCTGCCAGTGGCGAGGAGTGGTGTCTTTTACTGAGTGTCAGGACGTTGCCCTCAGTCGCTCACGAGTGTCTAGGTGCTGAGTGAAGCTGGAGCTATTAGGGCTCTTTCCGCTGTGCCCTGTGGACACCACCCTGCAGCTTTCAGGCCTGAGGGCTCGGCTCCATCAGAGCAGGTGAGTGACCGGCGCTTGTTCAAGACATCCATGGAGCCACTGGATCCATGTACTTGACACTGCAGGTCACAACCTAATATTTGGTTATTAATATCAAAATTCAATATTCCAACTCCAGCGTTAAGAAACAATAGAATTTTTTAAAGGCTAAGCCAGCACTCAGCCTGCATCTTATGTAGAAAATATATTTTATTTATGAACAATTTGGAACTCTGACAAGTAATATACGGAAAGTCTGGGGTTCTCACTTTCTTACCAATTTAACTTTACCTAATCTAGGTATTAAATGTGATTTTATTTTGTATTTCCCCAGTAGAGACACTGAACATTTTCAATATGCCCATTGGCCATTCTTATACCTGTTCAAATATTTTGGGCATTTTTAATTGGGACCTTTGTCTTCTTACCATCAGGTTTTATAAATTCTTGCTAAATTCCAGGTATAAGTCCTTTTTCATACATATGCTTTGCAAATATTTTCTCTTAATCTGCAGTTGGCCTTTTCATTTCCTCACAGTATGTTGGAAGAGCAAAGGCTTTAGCTGTGATGAAGTTTATTTCATAAATGTTTCCCTCTTATGATTCAAATTATTTTGCGACAGAACATCTTTGTCTACCCCAAGGTCAGTTCCGTTTTCTTCAGAGTGTTAGAAATGTTGTGGTTTCAGTTCTTACACGGAGGTCTGTGATCCACTTCAAGTTTATGTGATTTGAAGTGATAATTGAGATCCATTTGTGCCTACGGATGTCTGTGGATTTTTTCCAAACAGATATTCATCTCTTCCAACACTGTATTTTGAAAAGTGTTCCTTTTGACTCCGAATACCTAAATACAACGGTCAAAAATCATTGACGGTGTACGTGCGGGTCTGCTTGAATTGGGACATCTCCTTCAGGGTCATTTTTCTGCCCCTAATGTGCCGTCTTGACTGTGTAACGGCACCGAGTCTCGAGTCCACCTGGCCCAAGTCCCAGCTCCATCTTCCTTGGTCATTCCTGCTCTTCTCCATCTTTCTTTCCTCGTCATCCTGGGGTAGCCGTTGGCAGCCTGCTGGGGTGTGATCCGGTTGTGCTGAGTCAAGGGGTGAATTCGGGAAACACTAACCCCCCACCACCAAAACTGAGCCTTCTAACTCTCGGCCATGACTTGTCCCTCCCCGTCTTTAAATCTGCTTTCATTTCTCTCATTACTGATTCACAGCTTTTTGCCACCGGTTTTATGCATTTAGATTTTTTTCACTTAAGTCGTTGTGTTATTTGCCTATTATAAGCAGTTTTGTTTAGAAAGGGAACCTTGTCATTATTTGTTGCTACCAATATAGAAATGAACTTTAACTTTTTGGCGTATTGATTCTATAACCTTATTAAATTCACTTGTTAGTCGCAGTATTTTCTCTGGGACGTTATGTAGGGTTTTGTTTTGTTTTTTTAACATAGCTGATCACGTCACCTATGACCCAAGACAGCTGCGTTTCTTGCTTTCCAAAGTCGTGCGTTTTCTCCCTGGGTGCTCCTACCGTCCTGGCCGGGCCTCCAGTGCGGTGCTGACAGGAGCTGCTGGACCAGGCCTCCTGCCTCGCCCCTGCTGAGGGAGGCCTCTGTCCTTCAGTGCTAAGTCTGATGCCAGGTGTGGTTTCCCCGGTGCCCTTGGTCTGTGGAGGTGGTTACCTTCAACTCCAAGTCTTAGGAGTCAGCGCTCAATTTTGTCAAATACTCCCTTTTATCTTTGCTTATATTAAATGATATGATTTTCTTTAGACTGGGTAACGTGGAGTCTTTTAAGAAATCTGCCAAGACAAAAGAGATGCATCACTCATTTGTAAGGGGAGACGCCAATCACAGGCCAGGGGCAGCTGGAAGAGAGCCTGCCAACCACGGACAATGGCAGAAACGGGAGGCAGGCGGAGGGCCCAGTCCCAGTGCCACAGCCTCAGGAGCTCCAGGGCTTCTCAGAAGTTCTTCAACAGCCATCTGTTGCCCAAGGCAAGCATTGCTGGTTAAAAGCACCCTGCATTTGGCAGCAAGGCAAGCTCTGGCACCCAACTCTGCTCAGTCATTCGTAAGAGGAGCCTGGATGCAGTGAGGGTTCACATCAGGGCCGGAGTGACCCTGGAGGTGGCAGGTGGTGGCAGTCAGCACCTGCGTCACCCTTGGCGAATCTGTCTGTTGGAAGAAGAGCTGGCCGACATGCCCATTCTTTTTTTTTTTTTTTAATTAATTTTTTTTTTTTTTAATTATTGTAAACAAATGGGATACATGTTGTTTCTCTGTTTGTACATGGCGTAAAGGCATACCATTTGTGTAATCATAAATTCACATAGGGTAATGTTGTTTGATTCATTCTGTTATTTTTTCCCCTTCCCCCCCACCCCTCCCACCCCTCTTTTCCCTCTATACAGTCCTTCCTACCTCCATTCTTGCCCCCCTCCCTAAACCTAACTCTAACCCTAACACTAACCCCTCCCACCCCCCATTATGTGTCATCATCCACTTATTAGCGATATCATTCTTCCTTTGGTTTTTTGAGATTGGCTTATCTCACTTAGCATGATATTCTCCAGTTTCATCCATTTGCCTGCAAATGCCATAATTTTATCATTCTTTATGGCTGAGTAATATTCCATTGTATATATATATATATACCACATTTTCTTTATCCATTCATCAATTGAAGGACATCTAGGTTGGTTCCACAATCTGGCTATTGTGAACTGAGCAGCTATGAACATTGATGTGGCTGTATCTCTGTAATATGCTGATTTTAAGTCCTTTGGGTATAGGCCAAGGAGTGGGATAGCTGGGTCAAATGGTGGTTCCATTCCAAGTTTTCTAAGGAGTCTCCACACTGCTTTCCAGAGTGGCTGCACTAATTTGCAGCCCCACCAGCAATGTAAGAGTGTACCTTTCTCCCCACATCCTCGCCAACACCTGTTGTTGCTTGTATTCTTGATACTCGCCATTCTAATTGGGGTGAGATGGAATCTTAGGGTGCTTTTGATTTGCATTTCTCTTATTACTAGAGATGTTGAACATTTTTCCATATGTTTGTTGATTGCTTGTAGATCTTCTTCTGTGAAGTGTCTATTCATTTCCTTAGCCCATTTGTCGATTGGATTATTTGCATTCTTGGTGTAGAGTTTTTTGAGTTCTTTATAGATTCTGGAGATTAGCGCTCTATCTGAAGTATGATTGGCAAAGATTTTCTCCCACTCTGTAGGCTCTTTCTTCGCATTGCTGATAGTTTCCTTTGCTGAGAGAAAGCTTTTTAGTTTGAATCTATCCCAGTTATTAATTCTTGCTTTTATTTCCTGTGCTATGGGAGTCCTGTTGAGGAAGTCTGGTCCTAAGCCGACATGTTGAAGATCTGGACCTACTTTTTCTTCTAAAAGATGCAAGGTCTCTGGTCTGATTCCGAGGTCCTTAATCCATTTTGAGTTTAGTTTTGTGCATGGTGAGAGATATGGGTTTAGTTTCATTGTGTTGCATATGGATTTCCAAATCTCCCAGCACCATTTGTTGAAGAGGCTATCTTTTCTCCATTGCATATTTTTGGCCCCTTTGTCTAGTATGAGAAAATTGTATTTATTTGGGTTTGTGTCCGTGTCCTCTATTCTGTACCATTGATCCACCTTTCTATTTTGGTACCAATACCATGCCGTTTTTGTTACTATTGCTTTGTAGTAGAGTTGAAGATCTGGTATTGCGATACCCCCTGCTTCACTCTTTCTGCCAAGGATTGCTTTAGCTATTCTGGGTTTTTTATTCTTCCAGATGAATTTCCTAATTGCTTGCTCTATTTCTGTAAGGTACATCATTGGGATTTTAATTGGAATTGCATTGAATCTGTATAGCACTTTTGGTAGTATGGCCATTTTGACAATATTAATTCTTCCTATCCAAGAACATGGGAGATCTTTCCATTTCCTAAGGTTTTCTTGAATTTCTTTCTTTAGTGTTCTGTAGTTGTCATTGTAGAGGTCTTTCACCTCTTTTGTGAGATTGATTCCCAAGTATTTTATTTTTTTCGAAGCTATTGTGAATGGGGTAGTTTTCCTGATTTCTCTTTCTGAAGATTCATTGCTTATGTATAAAAATGTCTTAGATTTATGTGCATTGATCTTATATCCCGCTACTTTACTGAATTCACTTATGAGATCTAAAAGTTTTCTGGTGGAATTTCCTGGTTCCTCTAAGTATACAATCATATCATCAGCAAATAGGGATTGTTTGAGTTCTTCTTTTCCTATTCGTATCCCTTTAATTTCTTTGGTCTGTCTAATTGCTCTGGCTAGAGTTTCAAGGACGATATTTTTTCTTTAAATTGTGGTCCTGGTGTCGAAGCAGGCCTTGTGCATGCTGGGCAGTCCAGCCGCCCCTGAGCTAGCTCCCCAGGCTCCGTGTTTCCTTCTGAGACGGGGTGGAGCTGCCCAGGCTGGCCTCCGGGTGCTCCTGCTGCCTCCGCCTCCTAGCGGCTGGGGTTACCTGCACTTGACACCATGCGGGGCCTACCTGTTAATTTGGTCATCGGTCATTTCTTCACTTCCTGGAATGTTCCTATGGGTTGTTTTTGCCCCTATCTTACCTACTTGGGTGTGGATGGATGATAGAGTACATTCCTGATTTTGGCCAGTGTGGTCATTTTTTCTTGGAAGCTCAGACATTTTGAACATTATGTTGTTGGATGCTGGATTTTTCAAATTTCGTGAACTCTTCGTGGTGCTGTTGAGTTGCTGGGCGTCGGCTGCACGATCAGCCAACCCCGGAGTCTTAAGCCTGGTTGGGATGGTCATTGCTGCATGGCCCCCGTGTGGGTCCTTACCTCTGCTTTTGTTTGGATGGTTCCACTCCAGAGCTACCTGGATTCATTTCTAAGGCCATACAGAGTCACTTCTGCGAAGTGACTTAATCCCCAGGTATTCAGACATCATTTCACTCTGGCCAGTGGGGGCACCAACTATGCCCAGAGCTCCAGAGATTGTTCTGCGTACTTCTTTCTGGTAGTTGCTGACTCGGCCTCAGGTACTGGCTCACGAGCCTGCAGAACGGGGCTCGTCAGGACTCCAGGCCCCTCTGCAGAACTGAACCCTCTCTCACTGCAGCCTCCTGCTCTGGTGCTTCCCCGTCAGTTCTGTTCCCTGGGCCTCTTCAAGTCAAAAGCTCTGTGCTCTCCTCAGAGCGGAGGCCACCAGGCCACTTGAGTAGCTCCTCCCCGTACTGGGTTGGAAGAAGCTGCAGAGCCGGCTGGCGTGCCAAGAGGCCTGCTAAGCAGCCATGCGCCGCTTAGCCTTAGGGTGAGAGCAACGTCCAGGAGATGGTGACAACTTAACACTGAAGGTGAGAGGCGAAAGCAGGTGATCAGAGTGCAGGTGGCCGATGTCCCTCCTCAAATGTGTCCCCAGAGCTGAACGTGGCCCTCGGTCATCACGCGCTCTGAGCCAGAGAGCTCCTTCCTCCAGACGTGTCATGACCAGGGCTTTCCTCCTCCTCATCTGCCATCGGCGTTTCCATCTTGAAACCTCCCGTTTCCGCTGGGCCCCTTGCTTGGGGTTCTGGCTACAACGCAGCTCCCTGAGGACCTTCCAAGAGGCCCAGCTGGCCGTTCCATGGGTGACCACTTGCCTAGCCTGGACCTGCAAGTGCGATTGATATTCTCTTTCCCATCTTCCCCACCATCCATGGAACTCAGTCCTGGCTCTGAGTTAGACGCAGTTTCCCTTATTATTTTTATTTGATCCAGTCTTATTAGAATTTCTTCTTTCATGGTTATTTATTCTCACGCTGGGCATTCACATGGCCCAGGCTTAGCGTGTCCTCTGTCCCTTTCTAGCAGTGCAAGCCTGTTTGCAGGCAAAGGTGCAGCGTCTGCTGGTGCAGCGTGAACTCTGTGGTGCTGTCTTCTCCTTCCCTAGAAGCCCACCTGGCAGCCAGAGCACCTGACAATGTCCGGGGGCCTGTGGTGGGCTCCTCAGAGACAGTATCGTATCATCGTAACTCAGAAAGTTTACGGTTGTTAGTACACGTGTAACAAATCGCCTGGAAACTTCGTACCTAAGATTACTTCCTAGCTCCTGATCCTTCCGGTACGAAGCAGCGGGACTCTGGAGGGCACTGCCTCCACTCCTCCTCGTGTCCCCTGAACTGGGTCTGAGTGACAAGGTGGTCTCCCCGCTGTCCAGGAGCTCAGCTGAGAGAGCGCACCTTTGCCTCCCCTGAGCTCTCCTGCACCAAGGATCTCAGCTCCCCTCCACGTAGACATTCCTCCCCTCAGGAGAGAGCTGATCCCTGCCTGGGTGCCAGCTTCCATCTGAGCCAAAGCCAACGCTCCAGTTCTAAGGGGTGACCTGGACTCTCTCAGGGCTTCACCTCCCTGGCCTGCTGTTGGTCACAACCAGTCACGATCCATCCCAGATTCAGTGGGTGGGAGAAAGGGACGCTGCCCGTTTAATTTGGAATGCCAGGCAAAGTCACAGCACACATCAAGCATTGACACAAACAGGCCTGGTTTATTTGGGACTTTATATTCTAAGTTTAAATTTTTTCAAGTGACACACCCAAATAAATTATGTGTATTCACATGGTACATTATGGTGCTTTGAAGCATGCTCGTACCGTGGAATGGCTTCATTGACCTAAATAAAATACACCTTCTCAAATACTTCTCAGGTTTTAGGATGAGAACATTGAACATCTACTCTCAGAGATTTTTCAGGTATCCAACACATTGCTGCTAACTACAGTCACTGTGTTGTGGAATTGGACTCTTGAACTTATTCCTGCTATCTAACTGCAAGTTCATAACCCTTGACCAATATTTCCCCAGTCCACCAATACCCAGGTTCTGGTAACTCCCAACTCTACATCTGCTTCTGCGATTTCACCGGTTAGAGGTCAGGGAGATCATGCACTATTTGTCTTCCTGTGCCTGGCATATTTCACTCAGCATAATGCCCTCCAGGTTTCTCCGTGTTGTTGCAGATGGCAGGATCCCCTTCTTTTTCAAAGCTGCATAGTATTCCTGTGCTTGTACATAAATTCTTCATGCATCCCACTGTAGATGGACACAGGTTCTTTCCACATCTTGCTATTGGGAATATGTTTCAATGAACAAGGGAGAGTAGACATCTCTTCAGTGCCCTGAATTCATTTCCTCTGAATACAAGCCTGGGAGTGCTACTGCTGGACTCAGGTTTGTGAGGAAACACTGTCTTCTCCTGCCACACTGTGCTCATTTGCATTCCCACCAACGGTGTGCAAGGGCTCCCTTCTTGACACAGCCGCACCAGCATGCATAGTTCATATTTTTGATTATAGCTATTCTAACAGCTATCAGATGACATCTCATGGTGGTTTTAATTTGCATTTCCCTGATGGTTGGTGACACTAAACGTCTTTTCATATATTTGTTGATCGTTTATATGTCTTTTGAGGCATGTCTATTCATGTCCTCTGCCCATTTTTAATTGGGCTCTTTGTTCTTCTGCTAGCAAGAGCTTGAGTTCTTCATGCATTTTGAATATCAGCCACCTATCAGGTGTATGGTTTGCAAACGCCTCCTCCATCCACGGCTGTCTCTGCACTCTGTCGGTTGTTTCCTTGGCTGTGCAGGATCCTTTTAGTTGGAAGTGATCCATTCATCTGCTTTTCTTTTGCTGCCTGTGCTTTGGGGTCATCTCCAGAATGTCTTTCCCAGACCGAAGCCGGGGGCTCTCTGTGGGTTCTGTGTTTAACATGTGTCACTGACGCTTACCCCAAGACTATGGTTGTGATCACAGGTCCTGACCAGGAGCACAGCTCCTGACTTTAAACCAACTTACACACAGAAGGGATGCGGGCGAGGAGTCAGAGGACGGCTCTTGTCCCACGTGAGAGCAGTCTCACTGTGAAGCCTTCCCAGAGTACCTGTGCTTGGCACTCTCAGGGCATCACATCACCCAGTGGCCAGCTGCTAATATTAATCTCCCTCTTAAAGATGAGGTATTGGAAACCTGCAGGGACACTATAAATCTATAGGGTAGAAACTATAATATCTCGTATCCTCACTGCTAGAGAAAAAGATACAAGAACAACATGAGTAAACAAGGAAAGAAAGTGCCCCAAACAAACCAAGATGCTATATTAATAGAATCCATTGGCAGCACAGTAGAAGAAATGTCGGAAAAGGAATTCAGAATGCACATAATTAAAATGATCTGCAAAGTGAAGAATGATATAAGAGAGCAAATGCAGGCAATGAACGATCACTCCAATAAACAGTTAATAGAGCAAATGCAGGAAGCAAAATATTACTTCAATAAAGAGATAAAGATTCTGAAAAAAAAAAAAAACAGAAATCCTTGAAATGAAGAAAACAATAAACCAAATTAAAAACTCAATAGAAAGCATCACCAACAGACTATATCACTTAGAAGACAGAACCTCAGACAATGAAGACGAAATATTTAATCTTGAAAATAAAGTTGACCACAGAGAGAAGATGATAAGAAATCATGAACAGAACCTCCAAGAGTTATGGAGTATCATGAAAAGACCAAAGTTAAGAATTATTGGGATTGAGGAAGGCACAGAGAGATACAAACCAAAGGAATGAACAATCTATTCAATGAAATAATATCAGAAAATTTCCCAAACATGAAGAATTAAATGGAAAATCAACTACAAGTGGCTTACAGGACACCAAATGTACAAATTACAACAGATTCACACCAAGGCACATTATAATGAAAATGCCTCACATACAAAATAAAGGCAAAAATTTAAAGGCCACAAGACAAAAGTATCAGATTATATATAGATGGAAACCAATTCAGGTATCAGCAGATTTCTCATCCAAGGCCCTAAAAGCTAGGAGGTCCTGGAACAATATATACCAAACTCTGAAAGAAGATGGATGCTACCCAAGGATCTTATATCCAGCAGAACTAAACATTAGATTTGATGATGAAATAAAAACCACCATACCTCCTGTACTCTCGTGGCTCTTGTGACAGAGAACGAGACTAAGAGCCAACCAGCCTAATATGGATTTCATATGGAACCCAGATCAAAGCGTGGCTCCAATCACAGCGGATTATTCTAGATCCAAGATCTTCTATGTTGCCTTGTGTCATTGACCGAATAGTTTTTCAAATGCAGCTGAAGTTTTGTTCCAGGTTTCCTGTGTGGCCCTTTCCTCCTCTGGCTCAGGAACCTCTTGCCATGTGAAGCAAGTTTCCTTCTGAGTCAAATAACAGTCAGTACTGAAGTAACCTTCCATTCAACGACTTAAATCTGCCTCATAAAGTAAGCGTGAGGGGTGTAGGGCACGCCTGCAGCCTTCTGAGCGTCAGGCGGAATGTCCTAGAAAACAGCATCAGTTCATCAAGCACAAAGCAAACAGGGCCAGGAGTGCACAGCGCATGGAGGAGACTCCTAAAGAGCGACAGCACCTGGAGCCACAGCGGAAGAGGAACCACGCCCTCCTCTGCTGACCACGCCCTCCTCTGCTGACCACGCCCTCCTCTGCTGGCCACGCCCTCCTCGGCCCTGTTCCCAAGGGCCCAGTGGAATGTACTGTTTGTTGAATGGAGTGTAAGCAATGCTTGAACTTTTGAAAAGAACATCTGAAGATTGAATTACTCCTGATATTTATGTGCATAAATTCAGTGCAATTCATAGAGCAGATTTCTAGAGACACACAGCAGTAGCAGGAAAACACGCGACATCTGGAGGGCCCGGTGTTGAAGAAGCACCGTGTTTCCAAGGAAACCTTGGAGCCCGGGCTGGCCCTGCACTCGGCTCTTCTCGAGGGGCCACATGAGCACACAGTTTCTACCTGCTCGGGAGGCTGGGTCTCAGGAGCCATTTGTGCAGTTTTCCTCTGATGTCACACACTGCTAACCCCTTTGTTCACAGAATCTGAATGGTCATAGAAAATTGAGTGTCCTAGCTCTTTGACTTGGTTTTTCCGGGCACTTGCAGAACATTTTGCAAATGTAAATTGCTTTGCAGCAGCATTTTGTTTATGCCACAGACAAATCCCTTGGCGATTAACCCTCAAGGTGGTAGTCGTTTCTGAATGTGTTCCCAGAAAATGAGATGCATGCAAGATATAGGCAGGTAAGGAGGTGGATTGCGTCTCCTGACCAGAGATTCAGGAAGTTAGTCCAGCCTAGGTAGGTTCAGGAAGGGTAGGTACCTTTAGGTTTCTGAGTTTCAATGGACACTTTCTGTAAATAATCCATTTTTCAGACTTAGTGGAATATTGAGACTCTTGTAAAAGCAACCAGCCGGCAGACAGGGACTGACTTCCCTGGCACTAGTCTCAGAGGGCGGGCTCCCTAAAGAGCCATAGGCCTGTTTAGAAACTAGAAGCAACTCAGCTTCCAACACTGAACCCCTTATTCATCCTCCCTCAAGAAGAGATGTGAAATGTTTATTTGAGATGGATCTTTGGGCTCCGTTTGGTACAGTCTTCCCTTCCTCAATGCGAGCTTGCCACGGGACATGTGAGGAAGACCACCGCACCTCCACCCAGGAGAAAGTTCTAGTATCACAGTGGAGGCTCAATGTGCAGGGTAATTCACAATGGGTGGCAGACGGAGCAGACCTTGGGACCATAGAGCCCTAGAGACCAAGTCCAGCGCCTACCATTGAGAATCTGTACGACCATGAGCCTGGGATTTCCTGGGGATCGTTTGACATTTTGGGGAGAACAAATGAACAGTGCAAATGAGTGTAAGCCAGAAAAGTGTGGGTACATGGGGATCCATTTGGAGTCAATCATGCCATGGATAAAGGTGTAGGTTAGTAGTTGGGACAAGGTCAAGTTTAAGATGACCTTGAACTTCAAGACAGTCATCTGCAATTTACTCAGAAGCTCTGAGGAACCATTGAAGTTGGATGACCTCTTAAAATATGTGAGTCAAAGTCACATGTCACCTAAAAGTGAATGAGTGCCCAGAGGGGGAGGTTCTGTAGTGCACCCATAGCCCAGGTAGCAGGGCATGCAGGTAAAGTTTCCCAGCAGTGGCCAGCTGAATTCAGAAGTCCTCAGCAAGCTCTCACGTGTGGCGGTCTTGCAAGCTGCACCTTGCTGTGGAGCAAGCGTCGCCGCTGCTGCTCTGCTGTCAGAGAGAGTGTCTGGCGGTGGTCCTGGTGGCCCTGGACCGAGGAGCAGGCGTGGTCAGGGTGCCAGCGGCGTTGGTAGTGCTTCTCACCTTCGTCGGTGCTAAATCTCATCTAATGATGTTCAGCGAAAAATTCCCACTGTCGGGCTGGTTTGGGAAGGCCAGCGAGATGGTGAAGAATCCCTTTTATCTAGCATCTGTTGTGATTGACAGTCGGTGAAATTTTGTGCATCTTGTTTGCCGTGGAAACGCCCTGTCGACAAACTTCTGTGAGCTAAATGTGTATCTTGGCCTCGAGTTTGAGTTATCTTTGGGTGAGATGTCGTAGCAATGGAGAATAAAGCAACACACGCTCCCCCAGAAGTTAAAGCGGGAAGTCGTGCCTGTCACCTTGACTCAGAAGGCAGCACGGTAAGCTGTCCCCAAGCATCACGAGTGGCCCTGGGCCGAGAGTCTTGATGAGGGACACGCACACAGGCACAGGCCCCGGGAGGCAGCTTCTACCCACTAATGGCTTGAGTGGCCCTGGAGAGTGCTGGCCATCAGACCTGGCCTGCGGAATGCATGCTGATGGCGGGAAGGGCCACCGCAGGGGCCGTGTCAGGGCCTTCTAATCAGGCAAGCGACCAGGCCTCGCGGTCCCACTGCAAGTGCCCCCACACTCACTCCGTCCACACCCCACGAGGACCCCGGGCGGAAAGAGTAAACAAAATTCAATGCAATGAAGCTGCCGATGCAGAGGATCCACGGTACAGTTTTTTTTTCCTTAGAGTTTTCTTTGTGTCCATTAGTATAAAGAGGAAGCTCTCAATATTCTAAACTATTATTAAAATTGGGGAATTTAAGATAAAAATGAAGAAGCAATAATAAATTCCTTCCAGAGGCAACACAGAATCCGACACGCATTTCCAAACTGCACGTTCAGCCAGTCATGACTAACGTCAGGGTCCTAAGAAAAGTGAGCTCACGTTACTCTCAACACTTTCAGTGTAAAAGAGGGAAATGTTACAATCTGCAGGAGGAAACGACGGCCTTGTTTTAAAGTCGAATTCCAAAGTAACTGAAATTTTTTTATTTGATTTTTTTGATTAAAAAACAAATCTGGAAGGAAATTAGAAACAGACCTGACCTTTGAAGAAGGAAATTTTTTATCTTCAAATTTGACATTCAATTAATGAAAACAAAAATAAAAATAATGACTGTCCCTGAATCGTCTCCTCTCATGTTTACAATGTGGGCCCACATCAAATTATTTTTAGAACCAGCCAGGAAAGGAAAGGGAGGAAGTCAAAATAAAATGCATTATAATTTCTTATTGGAGTTAGAGTTTTTATAGAAACCTTGAAGTCTTTTGGCAAACTTAACTAACTGAACTCATTATGTTCCTATCAACTGTAATGACAGGAATTGTTTGCCACCCAGTTTAACCATGGAATATGATCTCATTCCACCTTTCCTTTCTGTGAAGTTTGCACTGGGTCCCTTCAGGAAACTCTCGGTGGGTCCTGGGTCCCGAGATCCACTCCCCCTAAGCCCCCTCCCCTCCAGGATGGCCTGTCTTTTCACTCCAGTTCCTCTTCCTACTCCCCAGTTGCACATTACACAGAGGATTTGGTATTATTCCAGTATCCACTGGGGTCTTGGCATGTGTTCCTGCGGGTGAGGAGGGACTGAGCTGCATGGAGTTGGGAGACCATGGGATTCTGCAGGTACTTGTTCCACCATTTTTCTTCTTGGCTGAATAAAAGTAATCTGGTCTGATGTAGTGAAAATTCTGTTGTTGGAACTCAGGTAAACCTGGGTGTATGACCTTGACCCTCAAATTATGACCCTGCGGAACCTCTCATCTCTCCCTTAACCCCGAAGAGTGATGGGGGATTAAATGAGGTAATGTGCGAATGTCAGGACGTGGTAACCAGTGAGATGGTTGCTCCTTCCCTTCTGCCCTGGTGAGGCCAGAATGGAGGACAGGCAGTTAGTGTAGACTAGGGAATCTGGTCACTGATAATGGCCGTATCACTGGTGTGCACCGCTGGACATGTGGGTGAACACAGTGTGAACTCACCACCACCTTGAGACCCTAAGCAGCTGACTACCATGACATCACATCACTCAGACACCACAGAATTCATTCCTAACTATTCCAACAAGTCATCGATGTGATGTCTTTTGTTTAAAAAAAATACTAATTTTGACCCCAGAAACTTTAGGGGACTATGTTAAGGAAATAATTAAAAGTGTAGGTAAAGATCAATGTGGGAAGTTTTATTTTACTTTAATTATAACAAGGAAACATTAGAAGCACCCAAGAGTAGATAGGTTAATTAAATTAGCCTCTGTGTACCTGATGGATTACTGTACAGCATCACAATTCTGTATTAAAATACTCTAATGACAAGAATCTTCTCATGATCTGGCAGCATTGATGGGAAACCCACTCAGCACACCTGTCTAATAGAAATATCGAGTAGAATAAACTGAGTGCAAAACTGTTTTAGTCACAGTATAATCCTGCTCATCTAAGCACACGTCCGTAAGTACACAGGGACCCGGGGAGGACTACGGCCATCAGCAGCATCAGCGTTCGCGTTGGTGATGGAATTAAGAGGCAGTAAGACTTTACTCTGTAGTGTCTTTATTTTTCAGATTTTTCATACTGTACCTATATTTGTAGCCAGAAAAAATAAAATTTAATTCTAATAAAGTGGAAGTATGGATTTTTTTTATGTACTTTGGTTTTGAAATATGTACACTTAGAAACAGGAATACAATAAAGTGGTCCCAAGCTGGAATTTTCTTTGCATTTTCTCCTCCTTGGAAGCAGAAGCTCCTGACTGCTGAAAGCACATCTTTTGTGTCTAAATCACAGTTCATCTGGATTCTCTTCATGGAACTGCCAGTGGCTGTGTCCTTGGTCCCAAGAGAGGCAGAGATGCTGCTGATAGCGGCCTGAAGGCTCTGGGTGTGGCTTTCAGGTGGGGTGAGTTGAGAACTCAGCACAGTCCAGCAGCAGCCCTCTGGATTTGCATTCCTTGGATTTGAGGGCTCTAGGCATTTCACGCAAGAGGACTCTACACCCGCCCCTGAGGCCGGTGCAGGACAACAGTGCCCCAGGGCAGCGCGTGGGAAGGACACGGCCTTCAGTGCTGTGCAGCCTGCACTGACGGTCAGCTGTGTGCACGGGCTTCATCACGTGCTTCTCTTCAATGCCTGGTTTCTGTGTCCAGTTGTGGATTTTCCTATCACGCTTGAATAACTGTAGTTTTAAAAATATTTTTTCATTGTTCAAATCGACCCTGCAACTCACCGATTTAGATAGCTTTGCACTTAGATAATTCCTCTTGATACTTCTGTTCGATGCGTGTGCTGAGTGGGTATCCCACGGATGCTGCCAGACCTGAGTGCATCCCTGTCCTCAGAATGGCGAAGACGGTGTTTTGAGACCTTGTTTGGAGGACACTTGGCTATGATGTTGCCGTGGTCCTGTGGGGAGCACGCGCCAGGGCATTTTGCCAGGCTCAGCAGCAAATATTTCCAAATATTTACCAAACATTCATTTTCTTTAACCCTCACTTGGTAATCAATGAATTTTAGAGTCTTAGTACAGGTATAAAATATTGCTTACAGATACTGACTTTTTTCACTCTTTTTAATTTCTTCTTTTTAGATATACATGACAATAGAATGTATTTTGACATATTTTACATATATAGAGTATAACTTATTGGGATCCCATTCTTGTGGCTGAACATGATGTGGTCGCATATTCATATATGAACATAGGAAAGTTATGTCCCCTTCATTCCACCGTCTTTCCTCTTTCCATTCCCCGCCTCCCTTCCCTTTACTCCCCTTTGTTTAATGCAATGAACTTCTATTTTTCCCCTACTACACACACACTCATTGTGTGTTAGCATCCACATATCAAGAGAGAACATTCAGTCTTTGGTTTTGGTGGACTGGCTTATTTCACTTAGCATGATAGTCTCCAGTTCCATCCATTTACCAGCAAATGCCATCATTTCATTCTTCTTTAAGGCTGAGTAATATTCCATTATGTCTATATACCACATTTTCTTTATCCATTCATCTGTTGAAGGGCACCTAGGTTGGTTCCATAGCTTAGGTATTGTGAATTAAGGTTCCATAAACATTGATGTGGCTTTGTCACTGTAGTGTGCTGATTTTCAGTCCCTTGGATATAAACCAAGGAGTGGGATAGCTGGCTCAAATAGTGGTTTCATTCCAAGTTTTCTCAGGAATCTCCATACTGCTTTTCAGAGTGGTTGTACCAATTTACAGTCCCACCAGCAATGTTTGAGTGTCCCTTTCCCACATCCTCGCCAACATTTATTGTTGCTTGTATTCTTGATAACGGCCATTCTGATGGGAGTGAGATGGAATCTCGGTGTAGTGTAAATTTGCATTTCTCTAATTTCTGGAGAGATTGAACATTTTTCATGTATTTGTTGACAATTCATATTTTTTCATTGGTAAAGAGCCTGTTAGGTTCCTTCTCAGTGCATGCTCAGGAAGCACTAAGGATTAAGTTCAGGAATCTCTCTTCATCCCGTGTTTATGACGAGCTGGGAGGGATGTGTGTAATGTCTGATGAGCACTTGCAGAATCACCATGGAGACAGTCCGGGTGGTAAGAAAGCAGGCTGAGACACGCATCCAGGAAGACAGCCTGGGCTGGGGTGGAGCGCGTCTTAGTTCCCACAGCCCAGCCTCTGCCCTGCTCTGGAGAGGACTTTCTCCCTGGGAAGAGTGAAGGAGAGAGTCAAGCTTCCTTTCTTATGAGATGGCTCCAAGTCCCAGTGTAGGCCTCCTGTATGCAAATTGCTAGCAACAGACCATACTCAAGTGACATTTCCCAGTGAACGATTCTTCAAATTCTTACAGCAAAGAATTTCCAAAAGCAAAGCAATGGAGCGACGCGCCTCTCACACTGTCAGTAGGCAGGCATGTGTGGGATGAGCTTGCTGCATGCTGCGTGGCCCGGATGCAGATTCCAGCTGAGCCAGTTCACCAGGAGCCTGTGGCCTGCTGGGCCTGCCCTGACGCCGTACCTGACACTTCCTGGAGAACACACACTGGGGAGCGAGCTCAATCTCCTTACAACGCCTCCAAACTTAAGAGTGCTTCCCCAAAAGAAAGAAGCAACAGGATGCTTTAGAGGTGGCTCTAAACAACATTCTAGCACATTCTATCATTGACTTCCACTGACTTATTTCCTCTGCTCCTTGATTGCCCTCCTTGCTTGGGGCTCATCTTAAGAAGCCAGGCTTTCTTATTACAAGAAGGAAGAAGCAAAGTTAAGATTCAGCTTCTGCCAAGATTTCCATTGTGTTTGTGTGTTTGTGGGTTTTTAAATGGAGAGATGCTTCCTTCAAAGCTCACCTAAAGGAGTAGGAGCAGCAGCTGCTTGCACACCCCTGTGCGGGGACCGTGGCTGTGGCCAGAGCTCCTCGCAGCAGGTTCCGGAGCACAGTGGTCCATGCCACCCGCCTCCTGCAATAGGGGCCTTTATTTTCCTTCATGCTTGTTCCAGGATGAAGCTGTTCTTTTGGGAGAAACACACCCTCGCTTTTGCAAACAGCTGCAGGTACGGTTTCACCCTTACTCACTCTATGTCGTATAGAAAGGGAGGCCTTCCAGAACAACACCTTGGAGCACCAACCTCCCAGCAGCTGAGCATGTGACTGTGTGTGAAAGGGGGTCACCGCAGAGGCGATTGATCACCTGCTGTGAAGTCCTACTGGAGGGGGTGGGTCCTTAACCGAATGGGACTGGGGGCCTTGCAAGTAGAGGGCATTTCAACACAGAGCAGTGTGGCCACAGGAAGAGGGGGGATGTGTTATGCTGCCCCAAGCCCAGGAGCACCCAGGGTGCCCGGAGGCTGGGGGAGAACAGAGCAGCCCTGCCCATGACTTCTTTCCATAACTGCTGGCCTGCCTTAAGTGACCCACGGGTGTCTGCAGGGCAAACCACCCAGTTTGTGTGGCTCTGTTGCAGCCCAGGGAAAGTAATGCCGGTGCTGAATTGAGAGACGAAACCCGAGGAAAGCTCGGAGCAGGCCCACCTACAGTCATCCCCTCAGGGTCCGCCTGTCCCCTTCTTACCCCGAATTGTGCAGATCTCCTGTTCTTACCTGCCAGGGCGAGGGGAGTTGTCATCTCTTGGTTGGCTCTCAGACTCTTCTAAAACGCTTGCTGGCCAGCAGCGGATTGATGGGCTCCAAGTTCTTTACTCTCCTGCAGTGAAAACAAGAGATCAGGAAGTCTGGCTTTGGCTGGGCATCGGGATGGTGTGTCCACTCCCGCTGTGCTGGTCTGAACACCGGGCAGGCGAAACAGGTGTGAGTAGCCAAAGGAGCTGTGGTCAACCCACGCTGAACTGAGCCGGCCTCGGCGTCCCTCCCACACACCCTTACAACTCCCCTCCCAGAGACAGGGGAGGCAGGGGAGGCAGGGGAATGACGACCGGTGGCCAACTACATGATTCTCAATGACAGGTGCGCATGACCCCAGGAGAATAAATAGCCAGACTGGTGGGCACACAGTCTGTCCTCTCAGGACACAGTCATTTGCACTGTTCACCTGTCCTCTCACTTCCATACCCTTGCAAAACCCCTGCTCTCACGTCATGCATGAGTGTTGTGATAAGTGTGGGTTGGACGTTGAAGAGGACAGGCCCACAGGAGAGGTTTGAAGGCTTGTCCATCCACTCATCTCACAGGTCGTATCTGCTTTCCAGGGGAGCTGAGGCTGGGCTTGATCACTCCTTTCATGAATCTGAGTCTCTGAATCCAGGTTTACCCTGGGTTTTACAATGGTTTAGGTAGTGAGATCCTAGTCATCTTGCTTCATGTGGTTAAAATGATTTGGGGGTCTGGGGATATAATTCAAGGGTTAAAACTTGCTTAGCATGCATGAGTCTCTGGGTTTGATCCCCAGCACCAGAAAAATATTTTAGGGCTGGGGATATAGCCTGGGGGTAGAGTGCTTGCCTAGTATGCACACTTGAACTGGTTTCAATCCCCAGTTCCATACACACACATATAAAAAATGAATTTTGGAATTTAATAAAGAACTTAGTAAATATGTCTGGATAATATTGATGCTAAAACACCTCTGATGGAAATTTATGTAATCAATTATACTGTTTGCTGAATATGGTTGCTCTCTTTAGAATATTCCAGAAAGAAGTGGTGCCCACAAGTCAGATGTCTTTTTTATAATGCAATCTTTTTTTATGGCCCTCATTTTTCTATTTCTCTCCATAAAATGGTGGTTATTTAAAAGGATAGTCTCTAATTAAATTTTAATATCAAGAAATGAAAGAAGGATGGCTTCAGCACTAGACATTCATAATGACTTTATCATACGGCTCCTCAAACGACAAGCTGAAGTTTTCTCAGCATGACATGAGAGTGATTTATCAGAAGGTCTCAAAATGAGCAAAAGTACACTGGAGAAAACGCTTTGTACGCTCTCTCAAGGAGAGAGCAAATTATCTTAAAACACAGGGGATTTTTATTCATCTTTTGTGCCGAAATATCCACTTTTATTAAACCCGTGTTGAATGGCAGGGAAGGAGAGGGCAGTGAGGCCCGTGGGTGGAGGGCACAGGGTGCTACACCGCGTGCCCTGTTTACCGTGGGCTCCTTAAGAAAGCTGGTGTGAGACCAGTGTGTTCTCCGTGGAACCTGCAGATGGTTCCCATGTCGGATAACCGGGAAGAATAGAAGGAATACAACAGGAAAAGCGAGATTGGCCCTGGGGAGCCGGGAGTCCTGGCCGCGCCGTCCTTGCCCCCACGTGGCTGCCGTCGGTGGCCAGTCTGTGGGCTTGGTAGGTGGGAGGACTCCAGACGCCAGGCGGGCAGTACTGGAACACCACAGTCTGGCTACCCTGAGCAGGAAGGGGTGTTGTATAAAATGCCCTGAATTCCCAGGACTTTGCTCTGCCTTCTCGAATGGTAGGTGAACGTCCGCCAGGTCAACGGTCAACGCTGGTGCCCAGGGAGTGGCCCGTGTGGTCCGAATCGCAAAAGAACCGAGAGTCTGCCGTGGGCCCTGCAGGTCCAGGCGCCAGCTGCCCCACCTCGGGGTGGGTGCCCCCAACACCGCCCCTCCAGGCACGTCCAGCTCTCTGTCCATGCGCAGTGACCCTCCACAGTGCCTGTGAGGGGTGACGTCATTATCTGTGGTCACAGGCATGGCGGGGGGCCACTGTGCACCCAGGGTCCTGCTCAGCATTGCTGTGCACTCTCCCACCCTCACGTTCCCAGGGCAGGTCTTCAGGGTGGGAGGGGCCACTGTTGCAAATGCTCCTGGTTCTTGACAGTTCTCAGAAATTTTCAGATTTCTTTCCTCCGAACATTGCTTCTGTGCCAATTTTTCCTGCTTTCTTCTTCTAGAACCACAGTGAACCACAGCGATCACCCCATTCCCACTGCCCCCACCCTTGCTACACTTTTGTATTTATGCTCCTTGCTACACTTTTGTATTTATGCTCACTTTTCTCTTTGGACAATACTCTGGGTCATTTCTTAAGATTTTTTTCCTGTTTGCTAATTTTCCCTAACTGTGTCTAACCTAAGTCCTCTTTATCAAGGCTTATATATTTAATTTTTGCACATTCCATTTTAATCTTTATCTAGATTGTCTTCTGGTACATTCTTGTTCATCTTTCCTACTTCGGATTCAGTTTGGCAGTTCTACAAACAGACACCACGTCACGGAATCCACTCATTCCTTACCTGAGGTCCTGCTTTTTATTCTTGCTTCCTCCTGTGCTCAGTGGTTCCTGCTGGGAGTGGTTTCTCCTGGGAGCTCAGGACTGGAAAAGAGGAATGGACTTTCTCTAGACTTTATCATATCCCTGGGGGCTCATTCCTCCAGGGAACAGTTGCCTTTGTTTCTGCCAGATTCTCTGAAATGGGATCATTACACACTAACTTCTCGAATCAAGTTTCATGGCCCTACAGGGGGTACAAATGTAGACCCCAATCCTGAACAAGACTGGGCCTGTGGTTAGATGTGTCCTCTGTCAAAAGCTCAGGCTGAGACAGGCCATGGGGTTGCCGTAGGAGTTTTGTTTTCCAGGTTCAATGTTTTGGTGAGGTAGTAGCCTTCCACAGGGGACCCCTCAACTTGTGTAGGACTCAGTGTTTTCCCCTCCCTCGCTGCCATTAAAACCGAAAGAGTAAATATCCCAGGCACCTGCACACCCATGAGCACTTGGCTCTCTGCATAGGCTTCTCTCTTCTTCTGTACATCCCCAAGGCCCTTCCTTACTGGAGAATTCTGCTGTCCCCTTAAATGGATATTTGTCACTTATTTGCAGCGTGCCTCAGTTTCTCGTACCTAGAGGGTCTTCAAAGTCATTGACCTGTTGCATAGTCAGAAATGGAATGTGTAATTCATTCACCACTGTAAAACCTATAATAATGGGAAATAAACTTCCAGATGGTCCACCACGACATACATTTCCTGACAGAAATGACCAACACTTGACCCTAAGAGGAATTTCGTCTCAATATCCTGAAATAAAATTCATTAGGTACTCCATGGCAAAAAGAAAATTAAAAAATAATAATAAATGTGGGATTTAAGATGCAAAGCTCTGCTCCCCATTTAGGCTGAGAGGTAATTTCATGTAGTTCCATTGAAAATTAAAATTTTGCTGATGACTAGTGTCCAATCAAGTCCAGGAAGAGCACACATGGGAACTGCGATAGGTTAATAGAGCAAAACCACCGTCCTTCCTGAGGAATTTCTAAGGTAGTGGGAGTTTCACAGCAGGCCACTCTTCGTCTGGGAGACAGTGTTGCGCAAGGTGTGTGTGCAGCCCACCCCACAGGGTCAGCAGGGGGCACCAGCAGGGGCGGGGCTGCGGCTCCAAGGCCAAGTCCTCGCTGTCTCCTTACGTTCTACTGTTGCCTTCAGTGAATGTCTCAGGGTCTAACGAGAGATTTCCTGTCCTGCAGGTGTTTTTCAGTGATTTTTTTAAAGACTACGAAATTCATTAAGATTTCCTTTGTGTGGAAAAGTAAACATAAATATTTGATTCAAGGGCTTATTCTTTCCTAAACGCTTTATTTCATTTATTCCATCTACCTCTGAGGTGGCTCGGGACAGAGTGATTGGAGCCCAGAGTTTAGCTCTGCAGGGCCCTTGAGCAGCAGCGCCTGTCGTTGATGGGGTGCAGTGGTATTGCCCACGGTGAGGACTTTCCAGTGGCTCCTGCGTGGGGAGGCTGGCAGAGGCCCACCTGGAGCTCCTGGTTGACTTAACACGGTGCCTCGGAAGCACTCAGCTAGTATCCACTGCTGGGAGGCCCCTCAGGCCTCCAGATGCGATGCTCTGAACCCCCAAACTTCATTCACCCTTAGCATTAATTCCTACTTGGAATAATCAAACTCCTCCTTTCGACAAAGTCTTATCAGCGATTTTAAATGTGTGTTGTATTTTGAAGGAAAGGGACAGCAGGGTATTGAGCTGTGGGAGGGAGCGGAGGCTCATGCACCCAGCACCCGGCCCCTCCCTGCCCAGCACAGCACGCTACGTGACTTTTCTCTCTTTACCTTAGCGCCCTGCTGCTTTTCTGTTTGGGATGCCTTGCTGTGACTCCCCGGCACTTCCTAACCTGCAACTGGGAATAAATCTTACGTTATCTATGACCCCATGACTAACTCTGCCTTTGACAGTCAATAACCATGATTTTATAATAATCTTTTTTTTTTTTTTTTCACAAAAGATGCTGATAGGCAATGGATTGCACGATGAAGTAGATCTGGGGGTGTCATTTAGGGTGCTGAGTTACTCAGGACCCAGACCCAGAAGCCAATCTCAAAGCTTCTTGTGGGATCAGACCAATAAAAATTGAGGTTCTGGGGATGGGAGCAATCCTGGGAGCTGCACGTGACCTGGTTTCCACACTCGGGTGTTTTTCTATGTATATATGTATTTTGTGGATGGTTCCAGAAACACATAATTCCCTTAGATTTCTTCGCATGTCCTCAGGAAGCAAACTTAATCCAAGACCTTCTAACGACATAACATTTTAAAACCCCAGCAGCTTCCTCGGTGGCTCGCACTACATATACACACACGACCACATCTGTGGCCTTATACCTGCTAATCTGCATGTTTAAAGAGAGAGCTGAGAGGCTCCCAGATGCCCCTGGTGTGCTGAGGGGGAACGGACCCGCGCAGAGGCGGAAGCCTGCTCAAGGAAAGAAGGTTCCGTCTCCAGGATGTGGAGCGGGGCTCTTCAGATATAGTTTACTGACAGTAAGAAGTGCAGAGCGACACAGAGACCTTCTGTGGAGACCAGCCTGAGCACACACACGTGACCCCACATGTGCACATGGGACAAACACCAGGCCTGTGCAAGGAACTTATCCCTGCTGGTCAGCGCACATCCATGTTTTCTATGCTCTTTTACATTTTAGAAATAAAGTTACCATCCATGAAGCTGCTCTCCCAACCATCAGCAGGTCATCATCCACAGTGTGGAAAACCATCACCCCATGACACTCAGGGGCCACATCGTAGGGTCTGGTTCATTTCCACATCCAGACCTCACATTCCAGCCAGAATCCTCCATCCACTGGGGTCAATGACATGGAGTGGGACAGTGCAGTCACTGCGGTCCAAGCTCTGTGCTCCCGTCTCGATGCACTTTTGCTCTTCTCTGAACACGCTGCTTAATCGGGAAAGTGTCCTGATGCTCTCTGACACTGGTCCCCTGCCACAGGAAGCAGGCCGAAGGCACTCTGCCTCACCTGTCTCCACCTGGGGAAGATTTAAATCCTTCAAAGTCCAAACGGAGCGCTGAAGCGCGCCTTCCTGGAGGGACTGGCCAGGCGTTCAGCCTGCCTCCTCCAACCTGGGTGCCTCCGTCCTCTCGGCCTTGGCCCCATCCTGGCCTCAGGCCGAGTCCGCGTCCTGGGAGCTCTACGCCAGACACTCCTGACGCCTCTGCTCCGTGTACCAGAATGCTCTCCACCCAGAGATTCTTTCACATACTCCGTCCTGCCTGTGGAGAACACCCTCCCCTCGCAATGCACCCCAGGAAACCCGCCCTCACCCTCCGGGGAGCGGTAGGTACCTCTACACCCAAGCTCATTCCTCCATTCTCATCCAGTGTCATTTCTTAATTCTCTGTGTCCTGATCACAGTTCGTGATTTATTATTGTCTATTTACTGTCTTTATCTTTGTCCCCAGCTGAAATATTTGATTTCAGGTGTCAGAGTCCAAAACAGTCTATATGAATAAATATAATTTAAGTGATATGAGTTTCTTTGCTTCTTAGGTATTTTTTTAAAAGTCTTTTATATGATTCCTCTAAAATCAAATCTGATCTTTCAAAGGATTTATTCTTTTAAATAACTAGAAACCCAACTAGAGCAAAGATTAATGACAGACTAGATATCCGTGCAGGCAAAGATCTGATCATTAAGAACTAAACAGGGTAATTAGGTATACGGTCGGAATGCAGAGCGCAGCTTAAATTAGCAGTCTGTAATTGAGCCTCATTTAACTGCAGGAGACGTGCACTGAGAGAATTTTATTTACATAAGAAAAATGTCTCCGTGAAATTGCTTTCAGAGAATTTAAACACACATACGCCACATCACTCCCTCTGTGCCGGCCGATCCCGGGTGCCGGCTGTTAGAGGTGACTGGTGTTTCTGGTCAGTTGATTTCTTCCAGGCAGCTCAGCATTCCCAGCTGGGGCGTTGCTGTCCGTTTCTGTCTTGTGGTACTTTCATCAACATGGCGAGTCCCAATAGAGACCAGGTGACATGACAGGTGCAGGCCCGGCCCCTCTATTTGATGCCTTATTTTACAGCTTACCTAGTTTTGGAGGGAAAATCCCTTAAATGTGTATTTTCCATATCCAGTCACTTGCAGAACGCAGCACTGAGCATTGTGAGGACCACCAAGGTCACGGGGAGAGCAAGAGGGTGGCTCTGTCCCTTGGGATACTGTCACTGGGCAGTCAGTGCCAACATGCAAGCCAGCGGATCAGGTGCCCTGGCCTGGGCTCCGGAGTCACCACAGCAGGGACCCGGAGGGAAGGGATTACAAGGGCAAGTTCAAAGAAAGACTCCCTTTCTGCTGCCACATGCCCAAGGAGTGGCCAGCGTGACAGGTATGCAGGATCCAAGGCCGCCTCGTCACATCTGTGCCCAGGATAAACACCCCGGGCCCCTCCCTGTGCTGAGCTGCTTCTGTGGCTTTGGCCGGTACCTGCTGTGTCCAAGTGCTCTGCCCACGACTGCTTTATTTTTTACTGTCCATTCTGTTTAGTTCTACAGGACAGCAGAGTGCATTTTGACTCATTGTTCACAAATGGAGCACAACTTTTCATTTCTCTGGTTGTACACCATGTAGAGTCACAGCATTTGTGCAGTCCTATGTGTATATAGGGAAATGATGTCTGTCTCGTTCCACCAGCTTTCCCACCCCCTGCCCCCTCCCCTCATTTCCCACTGCACAATCCAAAGTTCCTCCATTCTTTCCCTAACCCCCCTGACCTGGTATGGATCAGCATCCGCTTAGCAGAGAAAACATTCAGCCTTTGGTTTTTGGGGATTGGTTTATCTCACTTAGCACGATATTCTCCCACTCCATCCATTTACCTGCAAATGCCATAATTTTATTTTTCCTTATGGTGGAGTAATAGTCCATTGTGTATCTATACCACAGTTTCTTTATCCATTCATCTGTTGAAGGGCATCTAGGTTGGTTCCATAGTTGTTGTCAATTGAGCTATTGTGAATCGAGCTGCTATAAACATTGATGTGACTGTGTCACTGTAGTATGCTGATTTTAAGTCCTTTGAGTCTAGGCCAAGGAGTGGGATAGCTGGGTTAATTGGTGGGTTCATTCCAAGTTTTCTAAGGAATCTTTATACTACTTTCCACAGTGGTTGCACCGATTTGCAATTCTACCACCAATATATGAGTGTGCCTTTTTCCCCACATCCTTGCCAACATTTATTGTTGCTCGTATTCTTGAAAATAACCATTCTAATTGGAGTGAGATGAAATTTTAGGGTAGTTTTGATTTGTATTTCTGTAATTACTAGAGATGTTGAACATTTTTTCATATATTTGCTGATCCATTGTGTATCCTCTTCTGTGAAGTGTCTGCTCAGTTCCTTAGTCCACTTATTGATTGGGTTATTTGTATTTTGGGTGTTAAGTTTTTTGAGTTCTTTATAAATTCTAGATTAGTGCTCTATCTGAAGTGCATGTGGAAAAGATTTTCTCCCACTCTGTAGGCTCTCTTTTCACATTATTGATTGTTCCTTTTGCTGAGAAAAAGCTTTTTAGTTTGAATCCATCCAATTTACTGATACTTGATTTTATTTCTTACTCTTTGGGAGTCTTGTTAAGGAAGTCTGGTCCTAAGCTGACATGATGAAGATTTGGGCCTACTTTTTCTTCTATTTGGTGAAGAGTCTCACATCCAATTCCTAGGTCCTTGATCCATTTTGAGTTCAGTTTTGTACAGGATGGGAGATAGGGGTTTAATTTCATTTTGCCACATATGGATTTACAGTTTTCCCAGCACCATTTGTTAAAGAGGCTATCTTTTCTCCATTGTATGTTTTTGGCACCTTTGTCTAGTATGACATAACTGTATTTATGTAGGTTTGTCTCTGTGTCCTCTATTCTGTATCGTTGGTCTACCTGCCTATTTTGGTGCCAATACCATGCTATTTTTGTTACTATGGCTCTGTAGTATAGCTGAAGTTCTGGTATCATGATGCCTCCTGCTTTGCTCTTCCTGCTAAGGATAGCTTTGTCCATTCTGGATCTCTTATTTTTCCAAGTGAATTTCATGATTGCTTTTTATAGTTCTATGAAGAATATCATTGGGATTTTAATTGGAATTCCATTGAATCTGTATAACACTTTGGTAGTATGACCATTTTGACAATATTATTTCTGCTATCCAAGAACATGGGAGATCTTTCTAACTTCTAAGGTTTTCTTTAATTTCTTTCTTTAGTGTTCTGTAGTGGTCATTGTAGAGGTCTTTTACCTTTTTTGTTAGATTGATTCCCAAGTATTTTTTTTTGAGGTTATTTTGAATAGGGTAGTTAGTTTTCCTAATTTCTCTTTTAGATGATTCATCATTTATGAATAAAAATGCATCAGATTTTTGAGTGTTAATTTTATATCCTGCCACTTTGCTGAATTCATTCATTAGTTCTAGAAGTTTTCTGGTGGAATTTGTTGGATCCTCTAAAATAGAATCATGTCATTGGCAATTAGTGATAGTTTGAGTTCTTCTTTTCCTATTGGTATCCCTTTAATTTCTTTGGTCTGTCTAATTGCTCTGGCTAGAGTTTCAAGGACTGCATTGAATAAAAGTGCTGAAAGAGGGCACCCCTGCCTTGTTCCAGTTTTCAGAGGGAATGCTTTCAATTTTTCTGCATTTAGAATGATGTTGGCCATGGACTTAGCATAGGTAGCCTTTACAATGTTGAGGTATATTCCTACTAGTCCTAATTTTCCTAGTATTTTGAACATGAAGGGGTGCCATATTTTATAAAATGCTTTTTCTGCATCTATTGAAATGATCATATGATTCTTGTCTTTAAATCTATTGGTGTGATGAATTACATTTATTGATTTTCAGATGTTGAACCAACCTTGCATCCCTGGTATGAACCCCACTTGGTCATGGTGCACTATCTTTTTAGTATGTTTTTGTATTTTGTATGTGATTTACCAAAATTTTGTTAAGAATTTTTGCATCTATGTTCATCAGGTATATTGCTCTGAAGTTTTCTCTCCTTGATGTGTCTTTGGTTTTGGTATCAGGGTGATACTAGCTTCATAGAATGAGTTTGGAAGGGTTCCTTCCTTTTCTATTTCATGGAATAATTTGAGGAGTAATGGTATTAATTCTTCTTTGAAGTTCTTCTAGAACTTGGCTGAGAATCCATCTGGTCCTGGGTTTTTCTTGGTTGGTAGGCTTTTGATGGCATCTTCTATTTCATTGCTTGAAATTGATCTGTTTACATTGTGGTATGTCTTCCTGATTCCATTTGGGTGGATCTTATGTCTTTAGAAACTTGTTAATGTCTTCAAGATTTTCTATTTTCTATTTCAATTGTGTCTATCATGATACTTTCTTTTTCACCATGAATTTTAGTAATTTCAGTTTTCTCTTTCTTTCTCTTGATTAGTGTGGCTAAGGGTTTATCAACTTTGTTTATTTTTTTCAAAGAACCAACTTTTTGTTTTGTCAATATTTTCAATTGTTCTTTTGTTTCAATTTCATTGATTTTGGCTCTGATTTTAGTTATTTCCTATCTTTTACTACTTTTGGTATTGATCTGTTCTTTTTTTTTCTAGGGCTTTGAGATGTAATGTTAGATCATTTATTTATTGATGTTTTATTCTTTTTAATGAATGAGCTCAATGCAATGAACTTTCCTCTTAGTACTGACTTCATACTGTCCCAGAGTTTTTGGTGTGTTGTATCAGTGTTCTCGTCTACCTATACGAATTTTTCATTTCCTCCCTAATGTCTTCTGCTATCCATGCATCATTCAAGAGCATATTATTTGGTCTCCAGGTATTGGAGTAGTTTCTATTTTTTATTTTATCATTGATTTCTAATTTTATTCCATTATGATCTGATAGAATGCAGGGTAGTAGCTCTATTGTTTTGTATTTGCTAAGAGTTGCTTCTGGCATAACATATGGTCTATTTTAGAAAAGGATCTATGTGCTACTGAGAAAAAAGTTTATCTGCTCATTGATGGATAGAATATTCTATATATGTCTGTTAAGTCTAAATTATTTTTTATTTTTTTAATTTATTTATTTATTTTTATTATTGTACACAAATGGGATACATGTTGTTTCTCTATTTGTACATGGCGTAAAGGCATACCATTTGTGTAATCATAAATTCACATAGGGTAACGTTTGATTCATTCTGTTATTTTTTCCCTTCCCCCCACCCCTCCCACCCCTCTTTTCCCTCTATACAGTCCTTCCTTCTCCATTCTTGCCCCCCTCCCTAAACCTAACTCTAACCCTAACACTAACTCTTCCCACCCCCCATTATGTGTCCTCATCCACTTATTAGCGATATCATTCTTCCTTTGGTTTTTTGAGATTGGCTTATCTCACTTAGCATGATATTCTCCAGTTTCATCCATTTGCCTGCAAATGCCATAATTTTATCATTCTTTATGGCTGAGTAATATTCCATTGTATATATATACCACAGTTTCTTTATCCATTCATCAATTGAAGGACATCTAGGTTGGTTCCACAATCTGGCTATTGTGAACTGAGCAGCTATGAACATTGATGTGGCTGTATCTCTGTAATATGCTGATTTTAAGTCCTTTGGGTATAGGCCAAGGAGTGGGATAGCTGGGTCAAATGGTGGTTCCATTCCAAGTTTTCTAAGGAGTCTCCACACTGCTTTCCAGAGTGGCTGCACTAATTTGCAGCCCCACCAGCAATGTATGAGTGTACTTTTCTCCCCACATCCTCGCCAACAGCTGTTGTTGCTTGTATTCTTGATACTCGCCATTCTAATTGGGGTGAGATGGAATCTTAGGGTGGTTTTGATTTGCATTTCTCTTATTACTAGAGATGTTGAACATTTTTCCATATGTTTGTTGATTGCTTGTAGATCTTCTTCTGTGAAGTGTCTATTCATTTCCTTAGCCCATTTGTCAATTGGATTATTTGCATTCTTGGTGTAGAGTTTTTTGAGTTCTTTATAGATTCTGGAGATTAGCGCTCTATCTGAAGTATGATTGGCAAAGATTTTCTCCCACTCTGTAGGCTCTTTCTTCGCATTGCTGATAGTTTCTTTTGCTGAGAGAAAGCTTTTTAGTTTGAATCTATCCCAGTTATTAATTCTTGCTTTTATTTCTTGTGCTATGGGAGTCCTGTTGAGGAAGTCTGGTCCTAAGCTGACATGTTGAAGCTCTGGTCCTAAGCTGACATGTTGAAGCTCTGGACCTACTTTTCTTCTATAAGATGCAAGGTCTCTGGTCTGATTCCGAGATCCTTAATCCATTTTGAGTTTAGTTTTGTGCATGGTGAGAGATATGGGTTTAGTTTCATTGTGTTGCATATGGATTTCCAAATCTCCCAGCACCATTTGTTGAAGAGGCTATCTTTTCTCCATTGCATATTTTTGGCCCCTTTGTCTAGTATGAGAAAATTGTATTTATTTGGGTTTGTGTCCGTGTCCTCTATTCTGTACCATTGATCCACCTTTCTATTTTGGTACCAATACCATGCCGTTTTTGTTACTATTGCTTTGTAGTAGAGTTGAAGATCTGGTATTGCGATATCCCCTGCTTCACTCTTTCTGCCAAGGATTGCTTTAGCTATTCTGGGTTTTTTATTCTTCCAGATGAATTTCATAAGTTCTTGCTCTATTTCTGTAAGGTACATCATTGGGATTTTAATTGGAATTGCATTGAATCTGTATAGTACTTTTGGTAGTATGGCCATTTTGACAATATTAATTCTTCCTATCCAAGAACATGGGAGATCTTTCCATCTTCTAAGGTTTTCTTGAATTTCTTTCTTTAGTGTTCTGTAGTTGTCATTGTAGAGGTCTTTCACCTCTTTTGTGAGATTGATTCCCAAGTATTTTATTTTTTTCGAAGCTATTGTGAATGGGGTAGTTTTCCTGATTTCTCTTTCTGAAGATTCATCGTTCATGTATAGAAATGCCTTAGATTTATGTGCATTGATCTTATATCCCGCTACTTTACTGAATTCACTTATGAGATCTAAAAGTTTTCTGGTGGAATTTCCTGGTTCCTCTAAGTATACAATCATATCATCAGCAAATAGGGATAGTTTGAGTTCTTCTTTGCCTATTCGTATCCCTTTAATTTCTTTGGTCTGTCTAATTGCTCTGGCTAAAGTTTCAAGGACGATATTGAATAGAAGTGGTGAAAGAGGGCATCCCTGCCTTGTTCCAGTTTTTAGAGGGAATGCTTTCAGTTTTTCACCATTTAGAATGATATTAGCCATGGGCTTAGCATAGATGGCCTTTACAATGTTAAGGAATGCTCCCACTATCCCTATTTTTTCTAGTGTTTTGAGCATGAAGGGGTGCTGTATTTTATCAAATGCTTTTTCTGCATCTATCGAAATAATCATGTGATTCTTGACTTTAAGTCTATTGATATGGTGAATTACATTTATTGATTTCCTGATGTTAAACCAACCTTGCATCTCTGGGATGAAACCCACTTGATCATGGTGCACTATCTTTTTAATATGTTTTTGTATGCGATTTGCTAAAATTTTGTTGAGAATTTTTGCATCGATGTTCATTAAGGATATTGGTCTGAAATTTTCTTTCCTCGATGTATCTCTGTCTGGTTTAGGTATCAGGGTAATATTGGCTTCATAGAATGAGTTTGGGAGGTTCCCTCCTCTTCTACTTTATGGAATACTTTGAGAAGTATTGGAATGAGCTCTTCTTTAAAGGTTTTGTAGAACTCAGCTGAGAACCCATCTGGTCCTGGACTTTTCTTTGTTGGTAGACTTTTGATGACTTCTTCTATTTCATTACTTGAAATTGGTCTATTTAAATTGTGTATGTCCTCCTCGTTCAGTTTAGGCAATTCATATGTCTCTAGAAACCTGTTGATGTCTTCGAAATTTTCTATTTTGTTGGAGTATAGATTTTCAAAATAGCTTCTAATTATGTTTTGTATTTCAGTCGTGTCTGTTGTGATATTTCCTTGTTCATTCCGAATTTTAGTGATTTGGGTTTTCTCTCGTCTTCTCTTTGTTAGTGTGGCTAAAGGTTTATCAATTTTGTTTATTTTTTCAAAGAACCAACTATTTATTTTGTCAATTTTTTGTATTGTTTCTTTCGTTTCAATTTCGTTGATTTCAGCTCTGAGTTTAACTATTTCCTGTCTTCTACTACTTTTGGTGTTGGTCTGTTCTTCTTTTTCTAGGGCTTTGAGCTGTAGTGTTAGGTTGTTTATTTTTTGAGTTTTACTTCTTTTATTAAATGCGCTCCATGAAATAAATCTTCCTCTAAGTACTGCTTTCATAGTGTCCCAGAGATTTTGATATGATGTTTCTTTGTTCTCATTTACCTCTAAGAATTTTTTAATTTCCTTCCTTATATCTTCTGTTATCCATTCATCATATAATAGCATATTGTTTTATCTCCAGGTGTTGGAGTAGTTTCTGTTTTTTACTCTTTCATTAATTTGTAACTTCAATCCATTATGATCTGATAGAATACAAGGTAGTGTCTCTATCTTCTTGTATTTGCTGACATTAGCTTTGTGGCATAATATATGGTCTATTTTAGAGAAGGATCCATGTGCTGCTGAGAAGAAAGTGTATTCGCTGTTGGTTGGATGGTATATTCTATAAATGTCTGTTAAGTCTAAATTATTGATTGTGTTATTGAGATCTATGGTTTCTTTGTTTGGAAGATCTGTCCAGTGGTGAGAGAGGCGTGTTAAAATCACCAAGTATTATTGTGTTATGGTCTATTAGGTTTCTAAAATTGAGAAGGATTTGTTTAACATACATGGATGAGCCACTGTTTGGGGCATAGATGTTAATGATTGTTATATCTTGCTGATATAAGCTTCCCTTAAGCAGTATGAAATGTCCTTCCTTATCCCTTCTGACTAACATTGGCTTGAAGTCCACATTATCTGAAATGAGTATGGATACTCCAGCTTTTTTGCTGAGTCCATGTACATGGTATGTTTTTCCCTATCCTTTCACCTTTAGTCTATGGGTATCTCTTTCTATGAGGTGAGTCTCTTGCAGGCAACATATAGTTGGATCTTTCTTTTTAATCCAATCTGCCAGTCTATGTCTTTTGATTGATGAATTCAGGCCATTAACATTCAGGGTTATTATTGAGATATGATTTGTATTCCCGGTCATTTGGTTCATATTTAAAATTTTATTTATTCATTTATTTATTTTTTGACACATCTTGGTTCCTCCTTTTTTTGACAGTTCCTTTAGGATAATTCCTCCCTTTGCTGATTTGCTTCTTTGTTTTTTATTTCTTCCTCATGAAATATTTTGCTGAGAATGTTCTGACATGCTGGCTTTCTTTTTGTAATTTCTTTTAGCTTTTGTTTATCATGGAAAGATTTTATTTCATCGTCAAATTTGAAGGTAAGTTTTGCTGGGTATAAGATTCTTGGTTGGCATCCATTTTCTTTCAGAGCTTGAAAAATGTTGTTCGAGGCCCTTCTAGCTTTTAGGGTCTGGATTGAAAAATCTGCTGATATCCGTATTGGTTTCCTCCTGAATGTAATTTGGTTCTTTTCTCTCACAGCCTTTAAAATTCTGTCTTTATTTTGTATGTTAGGTATTTTCATTATAATGTGCCTTGGTGTAGGTCTGTTGTAATTTTGTGTATTTGGAGTCCTATAAGCCTCTTGGACTTGATTTTCCATTTCATTCTTCAGATTTGGGAAATTTTCTGATATTATTTCATCGAATAGATTGTTCATTCCTTTGGTTTGTTTCTCTAAGCCTTCCTCAATCCCAATAATTCTCAAATTTGGCCTTTTCATGATATCCCATAGTTCTTGCAGATTCTGTTCATGATTTCTTACCATCTTCTCTGTTTGTTCAACTTTGTTTTCGAGGTTAAATATTTTGTCTTCAATATCTGATGTTCTGTCTTCCAGGTGTTCTATCCTATTGGTTATGCTTTCTATGGAGTTCTTAATTTGGTTTATTGTTTCCTTCATTTCAAGGATTTCTATTTGGTTTTTCTTCAATATCTCTAACTCTTTATTGAAATGATCTTTTGCTTCCTGAATTTGCTCTGTTAACTGTTGATTGGTGCGATCATTCAATGCCTGCATTTGCTCTTTCATCTCATCGTTTGCTTCCCTAATCATTTTAATTATGTACATTCTGAACTCCCTTTCTGTCATTTCTTCTGCCATGCTGTCGTTGGATTCTATTGATGTAACATCTAGATTTGTTTGGGGCATTTTCTTCCCTTGTTTTCTCATATTGTTCATTAATCAGTGGGTCATTAAGATATTGCAGATTTCCTCTATCGACTTATAATGTCCCTAAGTCTAAATTATTGATTGTATTGAGTTCCATGATTTCTTTGTTCAGTTTTTGTTTGGAAGATCTATCCAGTGGTGCAAGAGATGTGTTAAAGTCACCCAGTATTATTGTGTTGTGGTCTATTTGATTCCTGAAATTGAGAACGGCTTGTTTGGCCTACATAGATGCTCCACTGTTTGGAGCATAATTATTTAGGATTATTATGTCTTGTTGATGTGTGATTCCCTCAAGCAGTATAAAATGTCTTTTTTTATCCCTTCTAACTTTGGTTTTAAGTTCGTTTTGTCTGATATGAGGATAGAAACCCTTGCTTTTTTACTGAGTCCATGTGTGTGGTAGATTTTTCCCATCCTTCACCTTCAATCTGTGGATGTCTTTTCCCAAGAGATGAGTCTCTTGAAGGCAGCATATTGTTGGTCTTTTTATGAAATCCAATCTGCCGGTCTATATCTTGATTAATGAGTTTAGGCCATTAACATTCAGAGTTATTATTAAGATAGGATGTGTATTTCTGGTCATTTTGGCTTGTTTTTGGTTTTTAACTTGATTTGGTTTCTCCTTTGATTGACTTTTCCTTTAGGGTAGTTCCTCCATTTGCTGACTTTCATTGTTGTTTTTCATTTCCTCCTCATGGAATATTTTGCTGAGAATGTTCTATAGTGCAGGCTTCCTAGTTGTAATTTAACTTTTGTTTATCATGGAAGGTTTTTATTTCATCATCAAATCTAATGTTTAGTTCTGCTGGATATAAGATCCTTGGATAGTATCCATTTTCTTTCAGAGCTTGGTATATATTGTTCCAGGACCTCCTAGCTTTCGGGCCTTGGATGAGAAATCTGCTGATACCTGAATTGGTTTCCATCTATACATAATCTGATACTTTTGTCTTGTGGCCTTTAAATTTCTGCCTTTATTTTGTATGTGAGGCATTTTCATTATAATGTGCCTTGGTGTGAATCTGTTGTAATTTGTACATTTGGTGTCCTGTAAGCCTCTTGTAGTTGATTTTCCATTTAATTCTTCAGGTTTGGAAAATTTTCTGATATTATTTCATTGAATAGATTGTTCATTCCTTTGGTTTGTATCTCTCTGTGCCTTCCTCAATCCCGATAATTCTTAACTTTGGTCTTTTCATGATATTCCATAACTCTTGGAGGTTCTGTTCTTGATTTCTTATCATCTTCTCTCTGTGGTCAACTTTATTTTCAAGATTAAATATTTGGTCTTCATTGTCTGAAGTTCTGTCTTCTAAGTGATATAGTCTGTTGGTGATGCTTTCTATTGAGTTTTTTATTTGGTTTATTGTTTTCTTCATTTCAAGGATTTCTGTTTTTTTTTCAGAATCTTTATCGTTTTATTGAAGTAATATTTTGCTTCCTGCATTTGCTCTATTAACTGTTTATTGGAATGATCATTCATTGCCTGCATTTGCTCTCTTATATCATTCTTCACTTTGCAGATCATTTTAATTATGTGCATTCTGAATTCCTTTTCTGACATTTCTTCTACTGTGCTGCCAATGGATTCTATTAATATAGCATCTTGGTTTGTTTGGGGCACTTTCTTTCCTTGTTTACTCATGTTGTTCTTGTATCTTTTTCTCTAGCAGTGAGGATACGATATATTATAGTTTCCACCCTATAGATTTATAGTGTCCCTGCAGGTTTCCAATACCTCATCTTTAAGAGGGAGATCAATATTAACAGCACCCAATGCAAACAATATGCAGCCTTACACCAAATAGCCCCTACTGAGATGATAATAGTATTGTCATAATAAACAGAAATGATGTGTTCGATTATTATCCACAGCATAAACAATAAGTTTGCAATAAGGTCTACAATTTCTAATGGTGGACAAAGAGGACAGGGGAGGGGTGTAGGATGTGATGTTAATGAGGTAAGAGGTGAGACTGTAGAGGTACAAGATCATAGGAAGGGTGAAAGTGGAATCAAAAGAAGTTGGTTAGCAGGAGTAAAGGGAGAAAGAGACTCCAAGGAAACAGATAAATAAGAAGAAAATATAAAGAGCAAATAAAAAGAAAAAAAAATAGAATCTACAACAAAACTGTAATATACTATTCAAGTCTCCCCGTCCTCAGGAGACTGACGCATGGAAAGTGTGCTTTCAAAGATGCTGGGGATGTGAGAGCAGGAGATGAGAAAAGAAAAAAAGGGGAAAAAATAAGGAAAAAAAAACAGAGTCTTGAAGGAAAATTGAACTCTTGTTTCTGTTGGAGTTCAGCATCGTCTCTGCCTCCCGTCCCTTCTGATAGGTGGGTTTGTCTGGAGTTTGCTGGTAACCCCACCCTCAGGATGGTGACTGTCACTAAGATGGGAGGATTAGGCTTGGAGGCAGGACTCCTGGAGGCAGAGTATAGCAATTGCCAGTCTTTCTGAAGACTGCACCCCAGGACTGTCCTTTGAGGTCCACTCATATGACACAGGAGCCTGGTCTTAGCCCCTTCCCTCACCTGTGGACCCCAAATTCCTGGTCTTTAATTTAGTCTATAAAGCGTGTCTCTCCTGCCTCCGCCTTTTGACTTTCCAATCAGGAACCTCTCTTCCCGAAGGCCCTGAGGGCTGAGCTCCAGGACCTGTGCACCTGTCTTGGAAAGCTGTTCTGCATTGGTCAGATCAGGACCAGGCATTGATAGCTGTGGGTCAGCCACGTAGCTGTAGGCACTGGGCTGGGTTGGTGGCTAGGGGGTGGTTGGGTGACTGGGAATTGAGGGTGAGGGCCCTGTTGATTATCAAACCTGGAGGACAAGTGATCAGTGGGTATTGGGTAGGTGATCATGGACCAGGCTGATTGTCAGGTCCCAGCAAGAGCCGCCCAAGTTGTCTCTGGGATCCTGGTGGGCGTCTGACTGGCTGGGATCAAGAGTCCCTCACCCCCTTTTCCGACCTGCTGACCTCTTGCAAGGCTCTCTCCAGTCTCTGCAGCAAGATGGTGGCTATTAGCACACCTAGCAGGGATGTGTCAAATGTAACCAAGCCTGCAGGGCCCTTGGTGTCGTTCTTTCAGGTCCTGGTGGTTACCCCTAGATGGAAGCAGCTATGTCCCTAGTTGGTGGCGGCAGCAGCCACTAATCTATAAGTACTTTGATAATAAGTTTCTAGTTTCCAGTGGGTGTCCCAAGATGGAAGCTGCCCCAACTAAAGTGGCAGCAGCAGTGGAGGTAATTCAAGATGGTGGTGGAGGTGTCCCAAGGTGGAGACCGCCACACGTTGGTAGATAGGGAGCTGCAGTGTGGTGCTCCCATGCAGTGCACGGTGCTCCCATGCAGTGCACAGTGCTCCCACACAGAGGTGCACCAGGCTGGATTCCCATGACTACTTTTTCAGAGTGAATTCTAACTGTACAAGTGGCACCTCTGTCCTTCCTCCCCGCCTTTATCAGGTCTTCCTTGGCCATCTCCCTCACTCCGTCCCGGGGTGCTCTGAGCTTCAGTTCCCAGGAATAGCTCCCCCTGACACTCGGAGCTGGCTCCCCAAAGCTCTGTCTCCAGCTGGCCTCCAAGTCCTCTGGGTGACTCCACCAGTTCTCTGCTGACCTCCTGTGTTTCCTTAAACCTAATCCCTCACCCCCTTCTTTGCTGAGCCAGGATTCGCCCTGCTCCTCGGTTCCCTCAGGCTGCTACTGGCATGCACATCTCCTCAGCCACCTTCTGTTGATTCTTTAGTTCAGATGGTCCTGAGCTCCCTCTGTCTGCTCTGTGAACGCTGCACTGTGCCCGCCCTGGCCTGTGCCATCTCATGTTTGGCTCTGACCCAGAGATGGAGCTTAGCATGGGCCAGGAGCCAGCCTGCCAGGGCATCACCCGGGCCCAGAAACTGCTAGTGTAGGAACAGGGCCAAGTCATTTGGCCTCTTTCCTCCTTGACTTTTCTCATCTGAACAATGGGAATAGCAGCGTGACCCCTGTGGGGTCATTGTGAGAACAAAGTGGATCAAAATATTCTCGATGTATATATTTAGATAGCACATTTATGTTGATCAGGATTGTGATCCATACTACACAAATTGAGCCTGTTAGAACTGAAAAAGATTAGTACTGGCAACTAGTTGTCTCTGTATCCAAATTTTCCCTTTTTATAAGTCACACTGGATCAGGGCTCATCTTGCCCCTTTGTGGCCCCCTCCTTACTTGTCCCTCCTGCAGTGACCCTATTTCCAGATAAAGTCACTGTGAGGCCTGGGGAGGACATCAGCCTGTGCATTTCGGTGAGGGTGGAAGTCCACGCCAGCCCTGGCTCCTCCTGTCTCTTGCATGCAGCAGCTCTCCACATCATTCTTTGGGGATCCTCTTCCCCAGGCTGTCCAGCTGCCTGCGTCCACCTGCAGCCTCTGCCCGCCTGCATCTAACCATGGTGAAGTCTCTCCGAACCCAGGCATGAGGCAAATTCTAACCCACTTCACCATTAGCAGAAATTGATAAGTTTAAAGTCATGGCAGACAGGTTTCTTTCTTTTCACACTTCTATTTTAGTGAATGCTAATTTAACTTTCCAGGGGGAACATGTGAGCTCTTCATTTTCAGACTCATCTCATTTCTGATGCCAGGTCCTCAGATCCTGAATTCGGATCTCACGGCCCTCTAACTCTCTGGACGCTGCTGTGAACGGGCGGCGATGGCCCTGGGAGGCGCAGGCCTGTCTGATAAGGTGGGCTGCTGCGTGCCCTGCCCCCTGGCATCTCATCAGCAGGGCCTCTGCTCTTTAATTACTATTAGCTCAGTTCCAATGGCAGGAGGGGAAACAAGGCCTAGGAAATAGTCCCAAGAGAAAAGTCGGGTGCACTTTCAAAACCTTTGGGAAATAGTGCAGCCCCTGTCGAAGGTCTACCCTGGCAGGGAAGCCAAAGGTCAGAGGGCAAAGGGAACTAATTAACATCTGTGCCTCGAAACGGGCTTGGTTTCATGCCACAGCGCAGTCGAGTCGGTCCTGGAGGGGAGCCCTCTTCCAGGTAGCACGCGTGAGGAAGCGGCGTGTTCAGCTCTGAAAGACGCGCTCACTTACTTTCTCTGCACCCAAACCTCAGAAAAGGGGTTTTGAGTACAAGCAAGAGAGACCGTTTCATCCACCCATCTGCGTAAACCCTTTGGCTAACATGGCCAGGGGCTCTTCTGTGTGATGGAGATGAGGCCAAGGAAAGCCTCGCTGCTCTGGGTGGGGAGAGACAGGGAGACCAGCCTCATTTGGACCTGAGAGGTCACTCCATGTCACAAGGTAGCCAAACCAAGTCCTGGAAAGGAGTGACCATGGATCTGCCTAATGTGGGCTACCATTGCTACAAATCTAGCTGAGGAGCTGAGGCTGCAAGGACTAGGTGGCGGCAGCCGGGTAGAGGCCGGGCTGGCGCCTCCAGGGAGAGCAGTTGCAGGAGGGTGTGTGGCGGGGCATGCTGGGAGAAGGGAGAGAGGCTGTGCAGGTGAGTCAGAGCCCAGAGCATGGCAGGTACCTCATGTGATCTGGCCCAGCGGGACCCTGGAGATCTGAGGGGCAGCTCTTTGGCATGACAGCGACTGTGTGTGTTGAAGAGAGAGCAGACTGTGGAGGGACAGGCGTGGACGCCGGCTGGTGGAGGCTGCCATTCTGAAGAAAGTGTCATGCGGGCAGAGGAGGCAAGGGATGGAGGCGGGTGCATCCTGGAGGTTGGGGCGAGGGATGAAGTCTGAGGAGGAGGAGGACTTGGGATATGCATCACAGGTTCAGATGCTACGGGATGGGCCAGGCAGGACTGACTCAAGAACATGGTGATGGTGTTGGAGAGCATTCCTGAGTCTCTGTGCATAGCCCTTCCACTGCGCAAGCGTTCTGAAGACCACGTCTTGGTCAGTGCAGGCTGCTGTAACAAAATAAGATGAACTGGCGGCTCAAAGAACAGAAATAAATGGTTTATGTCACAGTTCCAGAGGTGCAAGTTCACTGTCAAGGTGCTGATGGGTGTGGATCTCAGTGAGGACCCCCTCCAGCAGGCACATGACTTCTTCCCTCTGTATCCTCATGTAGCAGAGAGGAAAAGAGCTCAGGTCTCTCATCTTCTTCTTATAAGGGCACTAACCCCGTTATTGGGGCCCCACCCTCATGACCCTATGACCCCAACCTGATTACCTTCCAGAGGTCCACTGCCTAATACCACATTGGATATTAGGGCTTCTCCATATGGATTTGGGGCAGACACAAACATTCAATGCATAACATTCACAGCCTCTCCCTGAGACACACCAAGATGTTCCTTGGGTACCTTTTTTATCTTTTTATATCAGTTATCACAGCCTGGACGGGTGATGTTAGGGATTTGACTCCTGGCCTTGGGCCTGCTAGGCAAGCTCCCTATCACTGAGCTACACTCCTAGCCACAAGCAACAGTTGTGATGTAAATTTTGTCCATGTCATCTCCATTCAGATGCTCCTCTGATATATAATGTTGCCTCTTGTAAGTAAAGAAATGAACTGTTAAAAGTGAGCCCTACTATGTGTATGTCAATGGTCAATGAGTGTCTGGCTCAGGCAGGCCGGTGTCTGTGGGGCCATATCAACACACCTGTGGATTGACCCAGATCATCCATCAGCAGAGTAACCAGCATTATGATTACTTTTGTAGACAACTGCTTTCATTTTTGTTCACTTCATTTTTTTAATACTATTATGTTAAATCCATAATTTATAATGATATTTATTTATGGGGTAGAATTGATTGTATGTGAAATGATGAAATCTAGCTAATCCATATGAAGCCTCTCCCTTACCCTTCTTTTGTGGTGAGTTCTTAGAAGTTACTATGAGTTATTTTGAAGTGCTTGATGTGTTATTATGGGCTTCCATCACTCTGCTGGGCACTGAATACATGACCCTCCAAGAGGTGACCAACTCGCATTAATCTGATCCTCAACAGTAAAACAAAGAGGATGTTTGTCATTGGCTCTCTTTCATAGATGAACCAATTAGCATTTGGAGTTGAATATCACGACTGAGGTCATATTGGTGGCAAGTGTCCCTGACGTCCTCCAGGTTCAGACCCACTGGATTCCAAAGCCCAGGTTTTCTCCCACACTGAGGAATCTCTTAAAGTAGGTACCAAGTTGGTCCACTTGGTACCATGGAAGACCTTTTAATTTGATTCTGTATAAGAACATGGAAAAAATTAACTGAGAATTTTAACAAATTAATAATGAATAATGTATGAGGTTAATTATATTAATCAAAGTGATACCCAAGGATCAACATAGGTTTGGGGACACATACTTGCTTTATTCCCCTGGCATTGGTGGTGCCCCCCCCCCCCAGGTGAACCAGGGCAGTGCCTAACTATGTTCCAGCTTCTTCTCATCCTTTCTTGGTCACCTTGTTGGCCTACCCCTTACTTTAAGACTCAAAACATTTTAGATTGCAAGCTCCCTGAAGGTAGGGCTATATCTCCTGACATTTTGCATTTCTGGAGCTCAGCACACTGGTACCAGTGACAAAGCACACCACTGGGCTGCTTTCCTGCCCACATGGAACCTCCTAGAATCCCTCCCACGTGTCTCTTTCTGGAGGTCATACACACCTGTTTCCTGCAGCTCAGATCTTGAAATTGAGGTTTTCTGCTTCGACCACCAATAGTTTAGCAAAGCAGATTTCTAGAACTGGTGTGATTTTAGCCTCCCTTTGATGTGATTGGACAAAGACTCACAAAGATATTGCTCCTCCATGTTAGAAGCTGTTGCCTGTGAGCTCTTCACTGCTCAGCACCACAATAGGGAGGTGAGCGGCTGCAGGACTCTCCCTGCGTATTTCTGCACCATTCCATCTGTGCAGATATCCATCTTCTCTGTGTCTCTAGGTAGAAATACCTCACTAGCCCAAAGCTGAGCTTCGCCAGGTTGGCTGGCCTGGCACCACCCAGTATTTATTTTAGTGGTGACAACATAAAGCTCATGTCAGCTGACTTTGGAGAGACACCCTAGCACTCACCCATAACCCATTTACTTTTAGTTGAGGCAAGTCCTAGCCAGATTGGTACACTTCTTTTCAACTGAGCCCACTGAAGCCTTCAGGTCAGAAGTGTGTGGACTGGTGTTGCTAGCGGATAGAAATGACTGTTAACAACCTGACAACAAGTGGGAAGCAGGGGAGTCATTCGAGACAGGCCTGGGACTCAACTGTCTGGGGCTGGGGACCATCCAGTTGTCTTGGGAAGTCAGAACGACTTCTGAGACACCTGCCAATAACTAGCGGCTTAAGTCACTGCAGTGTTCTGACCATGATACCAATCTACACATCATTTCCTGTTGTGGAGTTGGCTCTGTTTTGTAGACTGTTGAATAAGACAAAAATATGAACCAGAGCTTGGAAATGGTTTCATCAGGAAAGCTAATGGTTTTCCAAAGAAAATAAAGTACTCTTGAAATTCTGGTTTCACATATTTGTGTCACCAGACAGTTTCAGAGTTCTGAGTAATGAAGGTCTGTGTGTGTGTGTGTGTGTGTGTCTCAGAGAGAGAGAGAGAGAGAGAGAGACGGTTTGTGCATTTGCATTTTATTGATACCAATCATTTGTCTTAAGGGAAGTATATTCTTTAATCCCACTTAAGTATGTGGTGAGCAAACCATCTTCTATCCCATGTGACTCAGAAGCTTCTGGAGATGCAAGGCCATGCAGGGGGCATCGGGAGGCTGGGGAGCAGGGAACATGACTCCTTGTCACCACGCAGCCACGTCACATAGTGCTCAAGAGCTCACTGTGTCCTTGTCATCCCCAGAGAATGCAGCCCAGCTCTGGAGTCAGGGTGGCACACAGGACTGTGGACTTCTTTTTTCATCTTTTACGAGTCATTCAAACCCATTTTTTAAAAATATACTTTATTTGTAGTTGGACACAATACCTTTCTTTCTTTTCTTTATTTATTTATTTTTGTGGTGCTGAGGGTCGAACCCAGTGCCTGGCACATGCGAGGTGAGTGCTCTACCGCCGAGCCACGACCCAGCCCCAGGGCCGTGAACCTCTAAGCCCTCTCATGGTTACAGCCTTCTATTCTTCCACCTTATTTTGTGTTTTAAGATGTCGATCAGTTTCAAGATAGGTTTCAATGAAGGATGAGGACTATCAAAATAAGTACGGCAACTGGTCGACTCCTCGATGCTGTGAACGTCTCAGGCATGTTTAGGACCCTGGGAGGTTTGTGTTCTCCTGAAATGACTTCAGAGTCTGGCAGCCTGCTGAGGGAGTGAGCAGAGGGAGCTCGGCTTGAGGGAGCAAAGGGACCCCATTGAGTGTGCCTAGAGAATAGAGCCCGGTCAGGGGTCCGCACGGGGATGGCCGCGTGCTGCCGCTGTCCCCGGCAGCCCTTCCAAGCAACGCCACCCCTGAGGCCTGTCAGTCCTCATGAAGATGCTCTAAGCTAGGGAAGTGAGGGGAATGGCCCTCGTCCTCTCCCTGGGTCCTCCGTCTCCCGTGCTGGCTTTAAAGGACCTGTCATCAGAGCGTTGCATAAGTATGCAAAACGCGCCGCAACAGGGATCGTGTCTACACCCCGTGATATATAAGGTAGGACGCTCCCGGAGTGTGAGGACACATGACGGGTGACAAAAGGTATTTTTGGTTACTTTTTAGGGGAGGAGGATAAAACAAAATTAGCTAGAATAGGCAGCATTAGCAGATTTTTTAGTTCTTCTAAAATAAGTAACTCCATAGGATAGTCTAAAATTTAAATATTACTTTCAAGATATTTTTTACTACTTTCATAATTAGAGTTTTTTTGAAAAGCTTGGCTCGGTCAGTGTTTGTTTTTAAGGTCTTGTTCACATCCATGTTCTCTTGAATTGCCTTTATCTCACGTATGAAATCATAAGTCATTTTTACCTGTGTGATGGACCTGTGGGTAGAGTCTTTGCAAGAAGGACCAAGGGCTGTGGTAATTACGCTTGCAACTGGAATGTTCAGGACCCAAGAGCAATGAAGTCAAGGCTTCTTGTGGTTCTAACTTGAATAAACCTCAGCAAGTTTCAGTTGACCCTAAGAGTAACAAAAAATATAAGAAGATGATTATTTTTAGCATTTTAGTCTTTTCCTAAAGAGAGAAATTATATTATCTTCAGTGGAATTATGTCACACGCAGAAATATTCTATAACAAAACAGGCCAATAGTATACTAGGCCACCCATCTGGAGGGGACAGGGCTCACTCTGAGGGCTACTTTCGTGCCTCAATTTGTTTTATCATCTAATTATAATTGAACAGTGGGAATTATCTTTAGAAATTTATATTTTCAAAAAAGGAAAAAAAATGTCCTAGTCTTTCTTAAACCAGCACTGATGTTTGCTCTCGAGTTGGCCATTTCCATACAAACGGACGTACGCAGGTAAACATGACAGGTCCCACCAAGGACACCGTGTCCTGGGTTGACTGAAGGAGAGCTAGCTGAGCAGCAGATTTCCTCCCTAAGATGAAAATATTCATTGTCAATTATTTGAGCAATCACTTTAAAAATCAGTGACTGAAAAATATCAAAACACTCTAAAACGCTCATTGCAGGAAGAGATGACCTTCGTCTTAGAAGAGAGCAATGAACGTTGATTTCTATGAGGGAGTGTTCCTGGGAAACGCGTTGGACATTTTACCACTTGATGGTCTAACACCTTGATGCTTTTATTAACATATTCAAACAGAGGTAGAAATGTAGACTTTCCTGAGGGACAAGTCTGCAACAGAAGTTTACCGTTTCCCTAACTTGTTGCATTGTAAGAGAAACTGATGATCCAAGACAACCAGCCACGTTAGCTGCTCACCAGCCTATGCCAGCTAGTTGCTGAGAGATAGATGCATTACCTAGAACATGAGTTCAGGGACTTCGATCTGCCATTTATTGTGAGTATATTAATGAAAATCTCCCAGTACAGACCAGTTGGAAAGCAAATGGAGTGGACTCTTCCCAACACCCACATCTCTGCCTTGCTTTGCAAAGTTTCTCAGGTGAAAAGAAATGGTGGAGGCCTTTGTTGATGGGTTGCTTTGCTTCCGCCCCATTTTAACCAGCCCACCCTCTTCTGTCTTCCAGGATCTAGATTTCTCATCACATCCACGGGAGCCTTGTATATTAAAGATGTACAGAATGAAGATGGCCTGTATAACTACCGCTGCGTCACGCGGCACAGATACACTGGGGAGACCAGGCAGAGCAACAGTGCACGCCTCTTTGTATCAGGTGAACGCTCCTCAAGACCGGCTTCTCCCGCCTCTCCTTCCCCAGCGTCCCCAGACAGCGCAGCTGAAGCTGGGGACCTTGTGACTAAAACCGAACCTTCAGTATTTCCCCCCCAAATATTTCAGCAATGCTAAAAGTCTCCTAAACCAGTATTAGCGTGATGTCATATAAATATAGCTATTCCAGGTGGAGTCATTTCACGTTCTGTGAAACTCTCAGTTGCTCTGACCTGAGATTTCTGTTTTGAAAACAACACTCCCTTGCCCTCGGTATTTGTATGTTTTGTCACTGACAGTTAGAAACAGCACCACTCTGCTCCCACCAGACTGCCTGGGGTGAGGAGCCGGTCATATGGAGCATGGTATCCCCTGAAATCGCTGTCCCCTAAAGTTAAAGGGATCATTGCATCCTCCCTTCTCCTCCCGGGATTATTCCCGAGAGAAGGGAGTCTGAACCAGTTCTGCTCCTGTACTCATGCCCCTGTGCACTGCCTTCACGGGAAGTGTACCTTGAGAAAATAGCGACGTCGCACATGATCCTCCCAATCCACTTGCATTGGCTTGTCTGCGATAAGCACTGCATTCTCAGCCTGGTGCCCTGGCGCTGAGAGGGAGGCTTAGGAGGGCAAAGTTCACGTCTCAGTATCAGAAAATGAAATCCAAACTGCCAGACCTCTGTCTTTATGCCTAAGAGGGTAAGATGGCGGCAGGTGGTGAGTGCCCCAGAGGTAGCAGGTGGAGTTGGTTCAGGTTGTTTGCTCTCCATCCTTGAGTGTCGTGTTCATTTGCAGTGATGCTTTATGGGGAAGACATGATGGGACGTCGGTAGCCAGTGGTGAATTTAAAGCAGCGATGCACCTACACCCGCTCTCATCCTCAATAACACCCACCGGGATTCCTCTTCCCACTCGTATCCTCACAGTAGCCAGAGATCACCTGTCTATCAAGGTTCAGCACAAATACACGCCGGCATTAAATGATTTTTCTTCTGAATTTGCAAATATTTTATTCTTGTTCTTTTTCCATTGGTTGTTAATTCCTCCCTTGTTTTATACTTACTGCGTCTTGTTTGGAAGGATGAATTAGAAAATGAACGGCGCCTGCCATGTAGTCTGTGCTGGCTTCCGAGACACCACACTGTGCTGCTGGTTCAGAACATGCTAGAGAAGGTCTTGTTTGCATTGGAGTGGAGATTCCTAATACAATGATGAGACCAGAAAGAGAAGCATTCGAGGGGGTTGAGCTTGACATAAGATGGATCCAGGGTTAGCAAAGCACACAAATTTGCATTTCTCCATCCAGAAGACGAACTGAGGGAGGACGATCTGGGAGAGCATCCTCGTCCTTCAGGCGACCTTTATTTCCACTCTAAGTCAGGAAGCACCCACCCACCTTCATATTCAGCTCTTTGGGTTGGAAAGGCAAATTTACTTTTCTTAATCCCAATTGGTGTTTAGTTTGGGATTGATTCCATTTTGACAGCAGTAGTCTTGTGTATTGGGTGACCATGGAGGCCAGGGGGTGAGCGTCCGAGAGGACAGAGCCGAGGAGGTCAGAGGGCAGGCACCTGCAGAAGGGAAAGCACGTGGGGCTGAAGGTGGAGGTGCAGGCTAGGGAGGGGGCGGTGACGAGGAGAGGAGGGGTCCACAGAGCCCCACGTCCCGGAGAGGCTTCCGAGTCAGTGTATGTGGCAATACCATTTTGTTGTTGTTGCAGAAATTTTAATAAAGCCAGTTTGTGAGAAAGCTGCCGGGGTTAAGTGGAGGCAGCAGCGCTGGGTGAGGCTGTGCCCCGCTGGGCAGCCGGACAGCCGGAGCCTCCTTCTCAGTGGGGCTTGGATGTGCTTCAGCACATGAGGCACGTTAGTACCAAGGACGAAGGACCCCAGCTTCTCCTGAACCAAACAACACGGCGACTTGTCAGCGCCACCAGGTGATGTGCATTTGCGGAAACTCTGGAACTTGGGTGGTGTGGACGGACCAGCAGCCAGGCATCTGGAGGGCGGAGGTGGAAGGCCGCGGCCCATCAGGACCACAGTGGCCTGGGCCCTGCCGGCAGCAATCACGCGGTCGGTGCCACGGAGAGCAGGAGGACCTCAGCACCTCAAGCGACATTCCTAGAGGGCAGACTCTCCTGCAGGGAAACTGCTGGATTTCGGAAGCCCGTGGAGCCACCATGGGATGCCCGGAGTGCAGGGCAGGCCCAGCGGAACCAGGCAGCGCGGTGCCCAGGACGGCTGCGAACGCCCCTCGATCAGGTGGACCCCAGGCAGAAATTCTCTGCTAAAAGCCAAGACATGGCTCCGTTTTCATCCCTTCATGATAATGCCCGGGGAAAATCTGGAAAGCTCCCTGATGCCTGCTCTCTGCAAGATTCTCCCAGAGAACCAGCAATCCCTCTCCTCGCAGACCAGGAAAAAGATTCAGCCCCACGACTTCGTCCCAAGGAAAAGAAGAAAGTGAGCAAAACGATTTTTTGACAATGAGACAAAACTAAAATGTGGCCGTAAATCATTAGAAAATTCAGCTTATTGTTTGAAAATGGTTCAGGTCTTGAAGTAGCATAAATTAGAAGATAAATAACTCCGTAACAAAGTGGCCCAATGAGAAGAGCTTGGTAAACAAGCAAGGACTTAATTTAGGAAAGAGAAAAAATTGAATGTGATAAAATGAAAATTAACTTAGAAGGAACCCTCCAGAGAACACATGAGAGAAAGCATAATATGGGAAATAAAGACTGAAAGAAAACACAGGTAGAAAAGGAAAGGGAAAAGAATGAGAGGAAAATAGGTACACTCCAGGTGAAGACTCTTAGAAAGCCATACAATAGAGCATTAATCCAGGGGGAGTCCTTTAATTGAGGGGTTCATAGTTACCACACATTGAAATGACACACCTTCACCTGGAAATGGTCCCGGGGTCTCGGCAAACAATGTATTTTAAGACTTGTGAACTGTGAGGGATAAGAAGAAAGATCATTTGAGCACTCAGGAATTGAACCCAGCAGCACTTAACCATTGAGCCACATCCCCAGTCATTGTTTTTTAAAAAAATTTGAGACAGGGTCTTGCTAAATTGCTGAGGCTGGCCTCAAACTTGAGATCCTCCTGCCTCAGCCTCCTGAGCCACTGGGATTACAGGTCTGTGCCATCATGCTGACTCCTTGGTCTTTTTGATAATAGACTTTCTAGCAGGTGCAAAGTGGTATCTCAATGTGAATTTAATCTGCATTGACCTAATGGCTACTGATATAGAACATCATTTCATGAATTTATTCATCATTTGTACTCATCTTCAGTGAAATATCTAATATTTTATCCATTTTTTGATTGGGTAGTTTCTTATTATCATAGAGACAAAATGATTCTTTGTGTTTTTGGATACAAGTCCTTTATTAGAAATATGATTTTATATTCTCTTAGTAGTTTCTCATTTCATTTTCTTAAAGGTGTTTTTGAAAGTGCCAAAATTCTCAATTTTGGAGAAGTTTAATATATCAATTTTTGTCTCAAAATTTGCTCTTATGCCATAACCCAAGGGCACAAAGATTTCTTCCTATCTTCTAAAATTGTTACCATTTCTACATTTATATTTAGGCCTATGATTCATTTGGGGTTAATTTCTATAGGTATTTCTATGGGTTGTATGATATAAGACTCTAATTTCTGCTTTTTGATGTGGATCCAATTATCCCAACCATTCTTTTTAAAAATTCGTCAGAATTATGCAGTGCTATCTTAAGGGACATATTTGAAAATCTTCAACTAATAGTTAGTTTTAGCTGTGTGTAAGGTGCGTACCTGTCATTATAGCTACTCAGGAGGCTGAGGCAGGAGGATTGCAAGTTTGAGGCCAACCTCAGCAACTTAAGAACCTGCCTCAAAATAAAAAATAAAAAGGACTTGGTTGTAGCTCAGTCGTAAAGCATCACTGGGTTCAAAACAGTATAAAATAAAGTTTGGGAATAAAAAGTTTTAAGTACAATTATTGGTATTAGTATTTTATGACTAGAATTAAAATGAGTACATTTTGTTTCCTGAGATTTGGGGGTTTTTTTGCAAGATAATCAAGTACAAGCTGGGGTGTTATTTCTTGGCCACCCCTGCCCAGGGGACACCCTTTTTGTGTTACTTTCTCCAATCCTAATCCCATTGACTACTGAGCGGAGTGACAGATTTTTTAATTTTTCAGAATACACTCTTCCAGTGTAGTGTAACTGAGATCTGGGTTTTCAAGAGCAAGGGCTGACACCATATCCTCACATTTCTTGAACAAATTAAGGCAGTTTTCAGAAATGACATTAGAAAGTCTTACTCAAGCAACACTTCTGCCTCAGATATAATTTCTATTCACCAAACAATGTCCCCATGGTAGTTATAGTGCCTTAAGTCAATTACTAAGAGGTAGTAAGGTCACTCATGGCAGCCTCTTAGGAGGCCGAGACAGGAGGATCTCAAGTTCAAGGCCAGCATCAGCAACTTAGCAAGGCCCTGTCTCAAAATAAAAAATAGGAGTTAAGGATGTGCTCGGTGGTGGAGTACTGTGGGTCCCATCCCCAGAACAAAAAAAAAGAGAGAAAAAGAGAAGTCACAAATGGTCAGAACATCCTAGGTCATTTTGCAGTTGGCTTTGGGACATTCTCCTTTTCCCAGGTCACAGTACCCCTGGGGTGTGCAGGCCACACTTTGCAGAGTCTGTAATTCCCTGCAGACAGAGACAGAGGTGGAAGAGGCCTGAGGCCTGGCAGGCATGTGGGCACGGGGGCTGCTTCTGACACTGGGGCACTGTGGACGATCCCCTGGAGCCCGCCACCAAGCATGTGCGTGGCTGGCAGTGTGGGACGTGGGGACTCCGGCAGCAGGAGGTGGGGTCCAGAACCTCAGCGCAGCCTGTGTGGCTCCTCCAGGCCCCTGTTCCTGTCCGTCACACTCTCCTTACCAGTGAAGCGGTGAATGTGTCTCCAGGGACCAGAGACTCAAGGTCACGGCAGAGGACACCTCGCTGAACGTGTTCATTGGTTCCAGTCACACCTGCTGGCTGCCCTGCGTGACCAACAGTGGAATCACAGCCTTTTCAAAAGATCTTTCCAGATGATTTCACTGCTACTATGTTAAACATAGACGCTTGCTTCTCCCGCACATCAAAGAAGCTGGTTTGCAGCTCTGAAGTCACCAGGAACTAGGCTTTTGTCTTTCTGATCATCATTCTCAGCTGAGGGTTCCATTCTCACAGCTATTTCATCGTCCAGGATAGCTGCTGGAGCTCCAGCCTTTACATCTATTTTCCATGTGGTGGAAAAGAGAAAGGAAAAAAGTCACAAAGACTATTGTCAGCTATGTGACCTGCCTTAAAGTATCATTTTCTACAAGTGCACGTTTTTCTCCTCATGCATCTCATTAGCTAGAGGTTATATCTTTCAGCTTTATTTATGTAGACCTGACAAACTTTGTATGTATTTATGTATGTATGTAATATTTCTACACATGGAGTGAGATATTACACACACACACACACACACACACACACACACATATATACAGACTCACCTATATCTATACACATGCATCCACATAGATATATTTGTGAAATGGTTACCACAGTCAGGCTAAAGAACCTGCCTGTCACGTTTCCTCACAGGGTCCTGGGCCCGTGTGTGCTGAGAACATTTGAGGTCTGTTCTCTTTGCAGATGTCGTATGTACAATCCGGTATCATCAACCACAGCCACTGTGCTGTAAGTTAGATCTTCAAGTTATTCATCCTGAGAAGCTGAAACTTGTACTTAGCCCACGGTCCTGCGATCAGGCTCTGGGCTTATGGTCTCTGGAAATGAAGTCGGTATCTCACAGAGAGGTCAGCGCTCTGGGGTCACCGCAGCGTTGTTCACTACAGCCAGGATCCGGAAACAACCTACGTGTCCATCAGTGCGCAGACGCACACACATGCACAGATGTGCACACACACATGCACACGCACACGTGCACACACAGCGTGTGACTCAGTCTTACAAAGGAAAGCAGCGTGGACAGACTTTCTAAACATTATGCCTGGTCCACCTGGCCAGACGCACAGGGTGCGTTTGGCATGTCCTCACGTACAGGAGGAACCCAAGGACACCGGAGAGCAGAATGCACGTCCCAGAGCCGGTGTGGGGACACAAGATGTTGGTCTAAGAGCGCAGAGTTCCTTCCAGGACCTGGATACAGAGACCCGCCTGGCTGCTCCTGCACACGGTCTAGCGCACGTTGCAGGCAGGAGGAACCCAGAGGGCAGAGACTGGGCGTGGAGCCGGGCGTGCACACTCAGGGCTGTAACTCACACTCTTCCCCAGTGGGAAGATCTGCCCTGAGAGCACAGTTGAGAAGGCCCAGCACTGGAGGGTCCCACCGGCCCGGTTCTCGGGAGGAGCTGACCCTCTTCCTCGCTGGCAGTGGGCGCCTGAGAGGGCCGTGAAGAGGCTGCTTCCTGTGAACGTGGCTTCTTGCCACCTGTGCTGGTGGCCAGGCCTCCTCTCACTGGAGGCCCCGCTCAGTCGCTGAAGAGCACGCTTCACAGGCGCCCAGTCCTCTCCCCGTCCACGCGCGTGACACCTTCTCTCCACGTGCCCAGGCAGCAGGGCCTCCACTCGGTCACCTATGCCCTGCCTGCCCCCATGCCCACCCGCCCAGTGGAACGTAGGTGCCTGGCTGGCCCCCTGTCTGGCCCCAGTGCCCCTCTGTACCGGTCCTAGATTTGGGGTTAAAATGGTTTTTGTTTGTTTGTTTGTTTGTTTGTTTGAGAGTGGCCACCACTCCAGCGGGGAGAGCCGTGTCTCACGGTGGTTTTGATTTGGGTGTCACTGGTGGCCGTGGATGGCAGGCAGTTTTTCATTTCTTTTCACCAATTGGATTCCTTCTTTGTAAGTGTTTATTCAGATCATTTGCCTACTTTAATTTACTTACTTTTATAAGTTTCTCAAGTACTTTATAGATGAATACATTAACATGTATTGACATAAATATAGATATATGAACCCTTCGCCAGATGAATAGTTGGAAATATATTGGAGGAAGGAACTCTCAGGCACTGGCAGGTGGGCATTAGCGGAGCCCGTGGAAGCAGCGAGGAGGGCCTGCAGGTAGTCCTACGGGTGAGCCATCTCCCACTTCTGGCTGTAAGCCCAGAGGAAGTGCAGCCAGCCCACCAAAGAAGCCCCACGCCTCCGTGTCTGCCCCTGCGTGAGTCACAGCGGCTGAGAAGTGCAGGCTGCCCAGTTGCCCATCGGTGCATAATTGGGTAAGGAAAATGCAGCTCTTGAGCCACGAAGAGGAGTGGATCCTGCCATTTGCAGCCCATGGGTGGAACTGGAGGCCATGTTAAGCAAAATAAGCCTGACACAGGAAAACAAGTATTTCACGTTCTCTCTCACATGCGGACGCTAAAAACGGAAACGCCAACCTGAATGAGGGATAGTGAGGAAGCTGGATGCATGGCGGCTTGATTTAATGAGCACACACCGTGTGCAGGTGTTGAAATATTACTCGGGCCACATTAACGTGTACAATTAGTCAAACGTGTACAATTTAATCAAAGATGAAAACTCAAAGTGCAAAAATTTTTTGAAATGGATAAATAAAACATGCTCAAATTCAATCACTATGCTAGAATTCTTTGTTTTATGAAATGAATTTTGCTGATACTACACCACTGTCTACCACTGTTGCTCCTTTGAAAGGGGAAATCGAACCTTGGCAGGTTTGAGAAGCCAGTTCTCTCCTTGAAACGAGCAGACAGTTCCTGCGGAAGCCTGCTGATTCCGGAGGGGAGAATGGCAAGCAGGATCTCTGGCCAGGGTTCGCCTTGGGTAGGGTTTGAGGGGAAGCATCGTATGGATGGACATTTTTTGTGTGTGGCTCCGTATGATATCTTACACACCTGCGTCCGTAGTCGGTGTGATGGCCACAATGGAAGCTCCGCAGGAAGCCCGCGGTCCTGAACACCAGCCTCCCCCTCCTTCACGACCTCTAAGAGCTCTTCTCTCTTCCACAGACCCAGCGAACTCGGCTCCGTCCATACTGGATGGGTTTGACCATCGCAAAGCCATGGCGGGGCAGCGCGTGGAGCTGCCTTGCAAAGCGCTTGGACACCCGGAGCCAGACTACCGCTGGCTGAAGGACAACATGCCCCTGGAACTCTCCGGAAGGTTCCAGAAGACAGTGACGGGGTTGCTCATTGAGAACACTCGCCCCTCAGACTCAGGCAGCTACGTGTGCGAAGTGTCCAACCGATATGGGACTGCTAAGGTGATAGGCCGCCTGTACGTGAAACGTAAGTTGGACGGTAACTGGCAGAGCGGTGTTGGCCGCCGTGGCGGGGCTCCTGTGGTCGCCCACGGCCAGCCTTTCTCCGCTGCCTTTCGTTGATCTCACCCCATCCTGCTGACGTCAGCAGGAGCCCCGTTTTGCAAATGAGGAGATTGATGCTCAGAGGAATTGTCCTGGGGTGCACAGCATGGGTGTGAAGCCACGGCGGGCTGATGTGCCTGCCTCGAGACGGTCAGTAGGCCACAGAAGGCTGCACGGCCCAGACGACTTTGCCAGCTGCTGGGTTCAGGTGGGCCAGCCCCTCTGAAAACAGGCAGGCTGCCCTGTCTTTTGGCACAGGCCATGGAAGCCAATGTAATTGTTGGTGGCCTGTTTCCAGATGCTTCTTTACTTCTAAATGGGAGAAATGTAGGACTCCAGTTAACCAAGTACTGGGCGTGGACTCAGTGTCACAGATGGTTTGGTCCAGCCCCCCGTGGGCGGGCTCGGTGGCCTGGTGGAACCTGTTGAGGTGGCAGGTGCTGAAGGTCCGTTAGAAGCAGGGCTGTGGCCACAGGGTGCACACTCTAACCTAGTCCAGCACCCTGCATGTTACTCACCAAGAACCAAATCTAAGTGAATCACCCAAGACCACAGGACCAGCCCGGGATGCAGAGCCTGACCAGACAGGTTCTCTGACCTGCCACGATCAGGCTCCTTCGGTCTTCATTCAGAGGTGAGGGAAAGAAACTGAACCCCTAGGATCTCACAGTGAAACAGGAGGCGTTTTCTTACCCCGTTGCTCCTTTAGACCAAGCCTACCTATGAAAGGGCCTCTTCAGTGCCAAGTGGTGATGGCCACAGTGTCAGCGTGGACTGCCCAGCAGCACGCTGGCCTAAGAGGACGCATTTGTATTAAGTGTCTGAACGAGTTCCCCGCAGCCCGACCCGCAGTCAGCACCAGCCATGCGTAGGTGGGGCTGGAAAGCAGAGGAAGACAAGGGGCCACAGGTCCCTGCTGTGGACGAAGAAGCTGTAGGACCAACAGTGCAGCTTCGGGAGCCAGTAAAATGACCCCCATGGGCCCTAAATCTTGTGTTAAAACACCTTTCCTGGCCCCTTGTGTCTATTGAATACAGTTATATTTTAGGATAGTATCAAAGGCAGCTCAAGAAAACCTATCTGGTCTTATTTCTCATTGTTTTGCCTAGAAAACCCCAGTTCCTGCTAGATCTAACTTTTTCTCATCCCTAAAGCAAACTCTTGTGTGTCCGATGGCAAACGACATGGCTCACGCTGCTCCCTCCTCATGAAATATTTCATTCTCTACACCTGGGTATCCCAACCTTCCCGTCTTCCTGGCCAAGGTTAAGGTCCCTCCCCAAAGCCACTGTCCCCTCCTGTTAGTGCAGACTTGCAGAGCACGGGGTCGCTCTCCATCTCAAGGCTGTCACCATGCACGTATCACAGGTCTACACTCCGGCCGTGCTTGTCCGGGTCGTGACCCTCTGCGGCATCCAGGAGAGTGCTCAGAGGCCTCTCTCCTGTGCTCTTCCTCCTGCTCATCGCTCCTTCCCAGGGAGACACTGCCGCTCAGTTCTGTCTTCACTCTAGACTGAAAGCATTTCCTCTTCTCTTTCAGTTCTTCTCTTTATTTTTGATGCTACCTGTATTTTATTCGAATTCCTTCCCTCTGAAAATAAGCCCCAAACCTGCATGGCTAGCCTCAGTTTCCTTCCCAGCATCCCACACATGTGTCTCCCAATTTTATGTCATGTGGGGAGCTGGCTCTTCAGAAGACAAGGCAAAAAAGCAAACCGAAGTCTCTGCTGTCTCTTCCTCCAATATGGCTTTCCCAGTTAGCACATCTTCCCCTCCCCAATGCCAGTTGTGAACCTTGGGTCTTCTTGGTGCCCTTCCTTCCCACACCCAGGTCCTGCCAGGTTGTGGAGATGGGCTGTCCTCACGCCCTGCAGCCAGACTCAAAGTCCCTGCCTGCCCACGGCTGGATCTTCAGTGTGCCTCCCTAGACACCCATCATGCCTCTTTACTGTCCCGGTCTCTCAGTCTCGCTTGGCCAACACAGTAGGATCAATCCATTCTCCTAAAAGTCTGTTGGACTTGGCCCTCCATGGCTCAACAGACTTGAATGCTTTTGTAAGTTCCCTTGATTATTTCTCCAGAACCTCAAGGTCCCTAGCAATCTGTCCCAGACTGCTTTGGTAATTTGCCCATTGTTATCCTTCAAGGACCTTGTGTGGCATCTACACTGAACCCTCCAGCTGGCCTGAGATCCAGTGGGGTGAAGAGTCAGGAAGAGCTGGGATGGAAAACTGTATTTTTTAATTAATTAATTTTTTTTTTGCTGTTTATTTTTTTGCTGTTTTGTTGAGTGGGTTTGCTTATTACTTGATCTCTCTGAGCAAACATTTCCAGATGATAATGCAAAATTCACAGAATTAAGGAAAGACTGATTCAATGTTGAGTGAGCAGTGTTTGGCGATCTTACGGACCATGCAAGTTTGCCCCACAAACTACTGGTCTGTGTCTCACTGTAAGTTTAACCATTCTTGACACCTGATAGATGCTCAGTGAACGTTTCTACATTGAACCAGCTTTTTGAAATTGAAAACAGGAATTCAGGGTTGGAGGCTCATTTCTGCCCAAGTCAGCGAGCTTCCTCTTGAGGAGGAACTCCTACGTCATGGCCATGTATCCGCCTGTCAACCTGCCTTTGCAGCTGTGCTGCCGGCCCTGGTTAGGCCACAGGCAGATGGGATTCCCACACGTACTCGGGTCCTGTCGGTGACTAGCTCATTGCATTGCTGATCATCGGTTGGTGGTAACCAGCCTCCTCACGTGTGCTCAGTGAGACCGGTTTGAGCAGTACTATTCTGTTCAATATGCAAAGAAGGAAGGCCAGGAAAACAGCAGCCGGGAGGCGGTTCCAAATGGAAGGGCGCCCGGTGGAACGCAGCAGATGTAAAATGCGGATCCCGGGGCAGCGGCACATCCGACTTGTCGTTGGTGTGCTTCGGAGTGACATCCAGTGACGCTTTTCCTTTCTTTCTCTCTCTCGCCCAATTCTCCAGAGCCACTGAAAGCCACCATCAGTCCCAGGAAGGTCAAGAGCAGCGTGGGGAGCCAGGTTTCCTTGTCCTGCAGCGTGACAGGGACTGAGGACCAGGAGCTCTCCTGGTACCGAAATGGTGAAATCCTCAACCCTGGCAAAAATGTGAGGATCACAGGGATCAACCGCGAAAACCTTATAATGGATCACATGGTCAAAAGTGACGGGGGCGCATACCAGTGCTTTGTGCGCAAGGATGAGCTGTCCGCTCAAGACTATGTGCAGGTGGTCCTTGAAGGTCAGTGGGCTCGCTGGGGGGGCCAACAGACATGGGGCGGAGCTCGCGGGTCTCCCTCTCCAGCTGACGCTCTGCTCTGGTGGCTCACATAGCTCAGGCACATGCGAGCATGTCCTGGTGAGAATGGAGCTGTCCTGTGTGGAGTCGCATGGACCCCCGCAGTGTCCACTCATTCCAAGTCACTTGTCAAGATAGACACCTCAGACACGTGGCACTGACTGGCTGACTATCCGTCCTCCCCTCGAGCCCCTGGGGGCTGTTTCTCACGGGGGGATGTCAGCAGCATCTCTTCTTCTACCCCCGATGCCGATAGCACACCCTCCAAGTGGCAACTGCAGAAATATCTCCTGGTTTGGCAAATGTCCCCTGAGGGTGGGCGCAGGGAAGGGCCTAGCCTCTTGGTGACAAGGATAAATTTGGAGACAAAGTGTGATCCAAAAACTGAATATTGTGCTTCATGGGCTGAAACATGGCATCTGATGGGTATGGTTGACCCTAGGCTGGGTCTACGGATTTAGATGTTCACAAATTTTGGTGGCTGGGATGTGTGCAGAACTGATGGAATTTAATGGGTTTTATAAGGTTTTGCTACCGGCTTCTCCTAGCCGACTGCAGTGTGCTTAAATCTTATGCTCATCAATCCATCAGGGAAAGCAGCCATGACGGGTGACACTACTGTCAGCCATCTAGGTACAGAGGCAATTGAACTAGCTTGTCTGTGTCTCGTTGGAAATTGTGTCTTTTGATATAATTTAAAACTCATCTGTTATCAATTGATTACAATAATGAAATGATTTTTATATAGCCCAAAGGGAGAATGAACAAAATCTATTAGTTTATGCAAGTAAGTTTAAATGGGTCTTGATGCTAAGAGAATACTTCTGTTATTGCTTTCTTCACCTTAGCTAATTTTTAAGAGGCAGCAGGCTTCGTGATGAGATGCCTGCTTTGAGTCAAGCGTTTCACTGCAGACGGTGAGGTTTTCAAAGCAGAGGTGAAATTAGCCGAAGACCTGGAACGCATACTAAATGCCTGGCACTGCTTTCCCCAGAATGATTGAGTGCAGAAAGTGATCAATTTGCACACAGCCAGGTCGCTAATGACAGTGCTCCCCAGTCCTTACTCACTATTTTTAGATTCTTTGTAGAAAAAGGAGAGATTACCTATCTAGGCTTAGTTACCTCGGCAACCATCTCGTGTGACTAAGAAAACCTAAAGAGCATATTGATAATCCATAATGATGTTGAAAGGGCCCAGGTTATCAGAGAGTGACAGCGAGAAAGATTTCAAAGACGCTCCAGTCTCACTGGGAAAATAACGTCGGCTTTCATCTCCAAAAAAGCCTGTCAGTTGAACAAAAAGAGGGGCAGGGGGGACCCTGCGTGCACGCACGGATTTATTTGTCGCATGTCAGTTTCCATTCAGGGCAAGAAGCTTCATTTTATTTTCCTCTCTTCTGAGAGATGACAGTGCTAATGTAGCAAAAGGGAGCAGAAATGGAATCACAGATACACATCCCGTATCTGCTGGAGAGCCGTGTCCACCCAGGGTTCCTGGGAAGCCTCCAAGTGGTCCCGTAGATGGCCACAGATTAAGATAAAAGGGGAAGGACTCACACCGCCAAGGATGGCACAGCCCAGGGACAGGAGGGAATGTCTGAGAACATTTCCCGTGAGGCCAAATAAACTGGAACCTCGTAATTATAAGTTCAAGATAAACCCTGAGTTTTCCAATCAGCAAATGGAATATGAAAGAAAATAACAGGTTCAAGTTTGGGAAATGATAACATACCAAGCATCAGACCAACCCTCAAGCACATAAAAAGGACAAACTTTGGGAGAGCAGAACTACAGATACTCGATGAAGAAGTTCCAAAAGTGGGCAGAAAGGAGTTGACCTCTGGAAGAAGGGAAAAGGACCAGGTTATGTCTACATCGTCTCCTGAGGACACTTCCCCATGGCCCATGCAGTGCAGGGAGAAAACACTAGAGGAAATGCAAAGCGTTGGGTCTTACTGGATTCAGGTGAGAGAGGACAGAGTTCGGAATCCAGAACACCTGCATGCAGAGGGGCTGGGGCAAAAGTTCCAGGAAAGAGGGGATCACGAGAGTCTCCAAATTCACAAATTCATCTCCTTGGAAAACTTGGTGGACAAATGAACTGCAAAAATGTGAGTGAGTGTGTATGTGTGTGTGGTGGATCTCAGTCTGCCATTAAAAATAACTGCATAACTAGATGTATTAAAACAGGACAAAGAGAACAACAAAAAAGAAAAACAGGATACTGTGACCAATTAATGCAAAGCCAAGGCAGGTGACAGAAGCAGACCAGAGGTGGCCCCAACATTAGGGTTAGCAGATGAGAACTTCAATGCTGCTATTTAACACATGTTCAATAATGTAAAGGAAAATATGGATATCATGAGTGAACATATAAGAAAGAACAGAGAAATGGAAACTATAAAAAGCAATGGGCAGAAATGAAACGATTCACTGAATGTACTTGACTGCAATGTTAGAGAAGGAGGAAGAAAGGCTCAGTGGACTGAGGGCAGGCAAACACCCGTTCCATCTGAGGCCTGGAGAAGAGCGTGCGCGTTGATAGCCTGAGCTGGACAGGATCTGCCTTTCTGGAGATGGAGAATGGGAAAAACTATTTGAAGAAATAATGACCACAATTTCCTCAAATTTGGCATGAAAAAAGTAGAATCGCAGACCCAAGAAACTCAGGAACCCTCGAGAAAAAAGACTAAGAAAATTACATGTAGGCATGTTAGAGTTAAGCCACAGGAAACCAAAGAAAGAGAAAACCTTGTCCATCTGAGGGAGGAAAACATTACATGAAGGGAAGATCAAAAGATGAGAGGCAGCTTCTCATCCAGTGTGTGGGAGGACAGAAGGTGGTGGAGAAACAGCTTTATAGTTTCTGAGGAAAAAATCAGACTAGACTTCTATAGCAAAATAGTCTTCAAAAATTAAGGCAGAATAAAGGTATTTCCAATAAATAAAAGTTGAAAGAAAATGACGTCAGAAAACCTGCACATTCATGGTGAATGAAGTCATCAGAGTGGGAACTCAGATCCAAAGGAATGAAGAACGTGGGAAATGAAAAGAATTCTTCATGACCTGGGCACAGGGAAAGATTTCTCAGGACACAGAAAGTGCTGAATGCCAGAGACAAAAACATCTTTGTGAAAATGAAAATGAAGTCATGGACTGAGAGAAAATATTTCAAGCACAAACACACAAACATGTACACTATGTACCATGTGTATGTCTGACAGATACTATATTTAGTATATAGAGAATACTTGAAAATAAATCTGATCATTGTCATCTGATGTATGTAAAGTATTTGCATTCCATATATATTAAAACTCCTAAAAACTGATAACGAAAAGGCAAACAAGGTAATATAAAAATGGACAAACGTTTTGAGCAACACTGCAGAAAAGAAATGCATGAATAGCTAATGAGCATGTGAAAAGCAACATTGTTTCACGGTGTTTCCCAGGAAGTATGAAACCAGCATCTAAACATGAGGAAAAAGGAGGCAAACCCAGTATTCACAACTGTCTACAAAGTTATCCTTGAAGAATAAATCAAAGTTAAGAAACAAGAGATTAAAGCCTGTCCCAGTTTCCAGGAAATTAAAGAGACATGATAAATGTCATGGGTGATAACTGTTTGGAGTGGCAAGAAATAGCAATAAGGGGCTTACCTTATTGGTCAGTGGGCAGAATTTCAGCAAGGAGTGTGCTCCAGATGACAGTCCAATTCCAAAGTCATATTCCCTAATTTCATGAGTTGCTTTGTGGTTATGGAGCACATAGGCATGCATAAAAATATTCTTACATTTATTTGAAGCTCAAGAACAGGAAAAACTGGCTCCTGGTGACAGACCAGGGCAGTGCTGGCCTGTGGTGGGTGGGATTGATGAAAAGGAGCCCTGGGAGATCTTGATAGGAAAGGTTGAGGTTCTGACGGTCTTGGTGGGTTACACAGGTGTGTGCAGTCAGCAGAACTCACTCGTACCCCCAAGGTGTGCGCATCTCACTCACTGTCAACATCACCTACGCTGAACAGTAACATCAGTGAAGAAGTCTTCCCTAAACAGATAAAAACACATGTTTCCAGTGCTCAGTATAAAAATCAGTTTAGAGAAGTTTCCAGCTGAACATTTCCTACCTAGAATGTGGAATCGTGGACAATGGAGCAACCTCAGCGCTCCCATGCGTGGTGACTGGGGAAGTACCAAGAAGGATCTTCACAATGATAGGATGACAACTGCTCTGTGAAACTAACGACCCGCACAACGCGCAGTATTCGCCACAGAAATGACCTTTTCATCTCATTCTGTTTTTTACTGAGGTACAGAGGATTGAGCCTAGGGGAACTCTACTGCTGAGCGACATCCCCAGCCCTTTCTACTTTTTTAAAATTTTCAGACAGGATCTCAAGTGGCCCAGGCTGTCCTTGAACTTGTGATCCGATCCTCCTGTCTTAGCTGGATTTACGGGTGTGCGCCACAGTGCCTGGCATCGTTTTAATATTTTAAAGTTCTCTTTTCATATCTGATAGCAAACAACAACAATGATAATGAAAAAACAAAAACTGTTCACAATTCAACAGCCCAAGGTCACTGGAGAACATCACTTATTAATGCATCTGGGAAACAGACACCCTGGAGGGCCCTGCAGACCTGGGAATGAGCACGTGAGGGTTCAGGACACCAGAGAGGGCAGCAGAGGTGACCCACGCCAGGACTCTGCACAGTAGGCCAAACTGGCCCCAGAAGTAGACCTCAAAGTTTTGGGGTATTGAGTGACATTTTCCTCAGGAGTTCTTAAAACAATTAACACTCATCTTTCTCTGATAGAATTGCAAGCAATTTGTTTTTTCTCTTTGCCTTTTGTTTATATATACATATATATGTGTGTATATATGTGTGTGTATATACATATACATACATACACACACACACATATATATATCTTTTGTAATAAACATTAAAAACCAGAAAAATCTATTAATCATTGTCTTTCATTTAAAAATAAATAAATTAAACAATCTAAACCAGTGGGGTTTATTGTAGGATTCATAAATCCTGTTTCATTTGATCAAAATTATGTCAGAATGATTCACTTATGCCAGGGAAAAAGTACCCCAGTGTTGATTTGTTCACTGAGGCAGCTGGGCCTCCTGGAAACTCCTTCCTTTTTATTATCATATATTTTCTTTAATGTGCATGTATCTCTTTTTCTTGTAATGGAAAGACATATAAGAAAGAAAAACATATTATTAGTACTCCCACAGAATAACAGGGAAATCATCCATATATGTGATAGAAAACAATATAATATGAAGTTGATCTTTGTTAAACATATTGGAAATTGCTATGGAAACTTCTCTAAGATTCAGATTCCAGTTGACCTGGGATCCTTCTGGCTCATGACTATTCTCCTGGCATAATTATTTAGTAATTTCCATTTCACTTCCAAAAACATTCTAAGCTGCATAATAAATTATATGGCCACCCTACTTACAATACCTTCAGAAATACTTACTACATGATAGTATCTAGCTGGTACTGATTCTCAGAGACTGCATGAGCATTAATGCTATTACTGTTTGTAATTAAATCTATACAAGATCATTCCTTGTAAGAAAATGACAAAGATGAGACCATTAGACTCTGGTAGGTTTCTTTGTTCTTCTAAACAGTCCCCTGGAGAGAAATCCCCTATGACTTGAGGGAATGGACAGTAAAGCCACCACTGGGTGTGCCCATGGCCCCAGGGGACATGCACCTTTTGAACTGTAGACTGCAGAGCGTGACTGTTTACACGAGTATCTGGGTCACACCTGGGTTCCTTTTGTCAAGACAGTCAGGAAACACACCCGACTTACTACTGCTGACCTGCCTGTTTCACTGGGGAGTCCCTTGTGGAGACACCCAGGCCTCTCCTGTAGTTTACCAGCCTCTGCATCTACCAACTAGGCACTGAACAGCCATGCTGGGCAGCTGTTTAACTACTTGTATGCGCCACTTCCTTCCGTAATTTGTTTTCCTGCAGATGGAACTCCCAAAATTATTTCTGCCTTTAGTGAAAAAGTGGTGAGTCCCGCAGAACCAGTGTCCCTCATGTGCAACGTGAAGGGGACACCCTTGCCCACCATCACGTGGACGCTGGACGACGACCCGATCCTCAAGGGCGGCGGCCACCGCATCAGCCAGATGATCACGTCCGAGGGGAACGTGGTCAGCTACCTGAACATCTCCAGCTCGCAGGTCCGCGACGGGGGCGTCTACCGCTGCACCGCCAACAACTCGGCCGGAGTCGTCCTGTACCAGGCTCGAATAAACGTAAGAGGTGCTTGTCAAATCAGCTCCTCGAAAAACACACGACTCATTGTAGCGGAGAAGGAGGTGTCTGCATGCGCGCCGAGCCCCGGAACGCCAGCCAGGCCCCGCCGCCTCTTCCTGCCCGCTCCGCCCCACTGGCGGGTTAACCGGGGATGGCATCCTGATTCCCTAGTCAGCCCCTCTCTCCTCGACTGTCCTCTCGATCTGCTCTTGCCTTCCCTGGTCTATGCTCTGCATGACTTTCCTTTCTCCTCTCCTCCTGTTTCGCTGCGCTCATGCTGAGCCTCGTGTGCGTGGCATTTAACCCGCATCCATCCGTGGTCCATCTCCACCGCGTCCTTTGTAGAGAGGGCCGAGCGACCCATCAACTGCCACCAGCGCTCATGAGATGTGCGGTGTGGACGAGCTACTTTTACCGGCTAAATTGCCTTTATCTTGTAATTAAAAATACTTTCATAGAAGCAGCCAATAGGGAAAATATTTAACATTCATTCAATTCATCTGAAAGTCATACAAGAAAAAAATAATCTTTAGAAGAAAATGCCAAATGCCTGAAATTTTATTTAACGGAAAAAGATGAGCTTACATGAACGTAATCTATGTGTTCTTAACTCAGGGAGGAGCGTGACCCGTTTCCCTACATAAGACGTACCCTTAAATTATTTTCAAGAGTTTCCTCGTGTCTCCCCAGGGCCCGCAAGCATCCGACCCATGAAAAATATCACAGCGATCGCCGGGCGGGACACCTACATCCACTGTCGCGTGATCGGCTACCCGTACTACTCCATCAAGTGGTACAAGAACTCGAACCTGCTTCCTTTTAACCACCGCCAGGTGGCCTTCGAGAACAACGGGACGCTGAAGCTCTCGGACGTGCAGAAGGAGGTGGACGAGGGCGAGTACACCTGCAACGTGCTGGTCCAGCCGCAGCTCTCCACCAGCCAGAGCGTGCACGTGACCGTGAAAGGTAACCCCGCCCTCCCCGCGCCCACTCACCGCTTGGACCTGCCCAGGCCGGCCCTCGGGAGGGGCCCTGGCGCCGTCCCCTGGGCAGGGGACTCTGAGGAATGCGGGACGGTGGGCGCCTTGGATGTCCTCTTGGCTCCCGAGTCCTCGGGTTCCTGTCCTCTCCGCGAGGACTCCCTGAGGACATGCGCGGTTAACATCATCTCAGAACACCATGGTTGCCTTGGTTACCTGGCTGGCTGTCAGATGGTTGTAAGACATGTGTCTGTCTTTTCTAAAGACTCAGAAAGTGAGTTGTTTTAGAGTCTAACTGGAAGGGATATTTTGTAGGAAAGGAGAACTTTAAACCAAGCTCTCATGTTGAGTAGGCTGAGGAGTGCCACAGAAATTCCATGGCCGCAGGACCCTGGGTCTCCCTGACAGAAGCCTTGTGCACTGCAGGACTGGTCTGTGCGGATCCTGCTGCTCAGCCTAGTCTCCTTAGCAGTAAAGAAACGTGACAAGTCCCCCAAGGACACAACGTTGTACAGTGGTAGACCTTTGGGGGAGCCACTTCTTCCATCCCCAGCCAAATATAAAATGAAAATGTTCCAACTGTGTGAATAATCTGCATGATAACAGTTCTCAAACTGTTGTTTAACAGTTCTCCACATGGGTGCGAGCAGCCTCCAGCCCCACTGAGCTGCCTGCCTGAGCGGTCCAAGCAACAAAGTTTCCCTGGGGGAATGTTTTGCCCACATGTGATTCTTAACACGATAGGCTGCGCGTTTGAAAACAGATGCTCACTGTCTAATATCACAACCTCACATCCCTTAATCTCACCACAAAAGTGGCCAAATACTGGTCACCCCATCAAGCTCTTGGTGCCAATATGGGTTTCCTAAAATTGTTTCTCCTTTGAAGTTTCAGTTAGTTGTATTACTTTCTACCGACATGGTCGGTCGTGATCCTGGCAGTGAAAAATTCATCTTTCTCTCTTGAAGCGGTGTATCAAATGCTCCTCCAGGGCAGCAGAGTGCTCTGTGCTCCAACCCAGCTCATTACAAACCCATTAGAAATGACAGGAACTCCAAGGTCAAGGTCTAATAAAATGATCCCTTTCATTGTTTTTCCAAGTGTGAAACAATCCCCTCAAAACCAACTGAAGCAAGCTTGTGCCTAAACAAAGTTATTTGGTCTTGTAACCAACACATCTTTGATTTTAGGAAGCAATTTAGTCAAATAGTTTTGTGTTTAGAAGTTTCTTCTAAGCATCCATTATGCGTGCGAAAGTTGCCAGCTCCTTTGCAAGCACTTTCAAATAATCAAAGGCCAAAGCGCAGCATGTCACCGCGGCCTCTGCAAACGAAACTGACTTAAACTAAGGACAGACAAACAGAAGTTCCTCCGAGGACCTAGTGGCAGTCAGCACCAGGAGGACCGGAGGTTTTAGGATCACTGAGGTGATTCCTGCTAAGGCCGGGCAGTATCACTCACCATTGCTTTCATGCCAACAGTGTTAATGTCAACACAGTGAGAAAGGCAGACCGCAGCCTAGCGACCTAATGAAAATGGCTTTCTTCTTGCACACCTTAGGTCTCGGGGCCTCAGAGATCAGCCAGCTAATCCAGTGATGAAAATTAAGTTGATTTCTCATGCCTAACCATTCATTGTGGACAATGCATCAAATGAACTTTTCTGTGCCCGGCCTTTGTCTGCTTTTAAGATTAATTCTTTCCAGAAAAATCGCCAAAAGTATGATTATTAGATAAATGGGTCTAAATATTTTAATACTAACTTTTAGGAGACATAAATTCAACAAAGCTCATTTGAATCTTTAACATTTCTTCTTAAAATTTACCAGACCAGCGTAATTCGATTTATTAGTTTTGATCCATTTAACTTAAATTAGCTCATGCTTAAAAGAATTTATTTGGACTCTTTATGTGAATTTATTTGACTCTTTAAATTTCCTAGGTTGGCATGCATCGATTCACTTACCTTGACCTTATTGGGCGAAGTGCAAGAACTCAAAGCAACAGCTACTGTATCTATCATAAAAGACAAGACCTGAGGTTCAGGGCATGTTAACCACAGAACCAGAGGGTAAAGACAACGCTGGTCTGCAGAGCAGCCTGATCCAGACGCTGGGTTGCCAGCTGAGCCTTCTGTCTGTCTCTCTCCTGTGAGCTCCTCTGGTCTTTGACTTGATTCTCCGAGAGCAGCTTCTCCTCATGACAGGGAACTGGCCCTGTTATCTCTGGACTAGCTTGCCCATCAACAACCAGAAAAGAAAAGAGCTCTTCCCATCAGCGCCCTATAGGGCTGTCCTAGGCAGGGACTCTCCAGCAGTCTCCATGAGCCAGGAGTCCAAGTCTGGACCCATCCTGTGGCCCAAGCAATGGGAGCCCGGGGAGGCTGCCCCCCTGCAACCCACCTTAGGGGTGGGAAAGTTCATTCATTTTAGTTATTGAAATGGGCTCAATAAAGAGCAGTCATTGAACCGGTCAGTCCCTCAGAAAACAAAACATCTTATTAAGAATGTCCCCTAAGCTGAGCACGGTGGCACATGCCTGTAATCCCAGCAACTCAGGAGGCTGAGGCAGGAGGATCTCAAATTCAAGGACAGCCTCAGCAACTTAGTAAGACGAGACCCTGTCTCAAGTAAAAAATAGAAGGACTGTGGAAATCTCAGCGGTAGAGCATACCTGGATTCTGCCCTTTCCGTACAAAGATAAACAAACAAGCAAAAAAACCTCCCCCTAAAGAGACCCATCGCAGGTATAAAAAGCACTATATTAGGCAGCAGAGGGGCAGAGAGCAAGTGTGGCCATGAAATCACAGCCAGGAAGAGAGCTGGAGGCCTCCGGGGCGAGCAGTGTTGAAGCCAAACGGCCTCACACACGGCGGCCACAGGCGAGAGCCGGCGCCGTCCCTGCTGCCTCCCAGGAGAGCCCTGGCAGGCAGAGTAGGTTCTCCACGGAGCCCACAGAGCACAGCACGTCTGGAAGGACTTTCACAGTGGATTGCCTTGAATCTTGGAAGGTAGAAGGTGCACACAGTACTTATGTTCTGCTGGCACTTAATAAATACAAGTTATTTCAGTGCACCTGCTTGTACAGAGGGGAGGGAGCATACCTACTTGTTACTCTTGCTTCAGGCCATGTTTTATGTGTTAAGGGGCATTTCATAAACTGCAGTACAAGTGCTAGTTGTCCATTAATACTAAGGAGTATCCGCCTTTCTTTTATTTAATTTCATCTTTTCTGTGTAGACAGGCGACACTTCAGGTCTGGAATAGAAAATCGCAGCCTGGGAGGATAGGGTGGCCTACCTCTGTCTGCCTAGAACACACCCCTTGCCAAGTAGTAGTTTTAGGTCCTGTGTGGCTGCCAGGGTGTTCCTGTGCTCCTGGCCATGTGCCTGTGTGACCACACAAGGACGCATGTGGTCATTTGGCTCCAGACACCATGCATTCCTTGTTTAAGATAACGTTGAACTTTCAACATGTAGTGAATCATACACCATTAACAGTGTTAGCTTTCACTCAGATGTGAGGAGGTCTAGACCAAATTGACTTCTGCACATTTAAATTTTCACTTTAAAGTGTTTTGAAATGAAATACATAAATTAAGCAGTATGCTCGTGGCCAAGGTCATGGTCTATCAAGACTTTTTAAGAATCGTGATCTTTACTGTTTTCAATCATGGGCTATTCTCAGGAGGGAGCTAGCTAGGCACGGCCAACTCATGAGCATCTTGGCGCTCCCTGTGGTTTGAGAGTGGGAGCCTGTCTTGCTGTCCTCTTTGGAGACGTGCATTGCATTACCTTTCCTCTTGGTGCTCAGTGGATAGTTTATTGAGAAAATCGACACCTCAAGTGTCGGAAGAGAAAGTGGGCCCACTGGTTCCAATCATGACGCTGCAAACCAAAAGTTTCCTTGGTGACACTGAATGTGTGCGTGTGTGTGTGGGCACGCGCACGCACCTGCATGGATGGTGTCTGGAAACAATACTATTTTTCAGTCTTGTCTTTCTTGATAATAGTCATGGCCCTTCTGCTTATTTTGTAGGACATGCTTGGGAATCAGAACCCCAAAGATCAATGTAAATAACATGCTAACTGTTGATAGTGGTTGAAGCTTCAATAATTCTGAAGTATATTTAACTATTAAGAAGTATGAACCAGGCACGGTGGTGCCTGCCTGTAATCCCAGTGGCTCAGGAAGCTCACAGCCAGCCTCCACAAAAGCGAGGCTCTAAGCAACTCAGTGAGACCTTGTCTCTAAATAAAACATAAAATAGGACTGGGGATGTGGGTCAGTGGTTCTGTGCCCCTGAGTTCAGTCCCCAGTACCCCCCAAAAAGAAAAAGAAGTGTGACTTTTCTGCCTTCAAACACATGGGCAGAAATGAATGTTGAAATCCCTTCTTTTACTTCATTTCAATTTAACAAGTGACTTTATAGTTAACACATCTCAAAGCATCTCCTTGACTAGTGTAGGTCCCACACTGAACTTCAGCAGTGCCTAGCTGAGTGTTCTAATTGCTAGAGACCAACACTCCCAGGAAAGTGAATTGGCTGCTAGGTAGAACTACCACCTTCTGTTTACGTTTATATAAACTTCTTGGTTTGCGCACACGTCACCCTAGTGAATGCTCACAGTGACTCTACAGTGCCGATGACACAGAATCAGAGCAACAGGGAAAGGGGAGCCAAGATGTGCTCTGTGAGGCAGTCGAGGCACCAATGCAGAACTTTGATTCCAACGCCAGCCCAGCGTGAGTCTTGGAAAAGCCATTCACCTAGCAGGGAGAAGTCAGGATTGGACTGAGGAGAAAGCAGCGCAAAGGCCTCAGAAGGAGAGCTATTTTAAAAGTCAAAGAAAACTGTTTAAAGTAGGGGGAAGATATGGAGGGTCTAACTGAAGAGAAAGAGAGAGTTAGTCTGGAGAGATACAAGAGGAGGGGGTGCATTTGGTGAGAGGCAGTCGGAAGCAGAAGCCGGCCCCGAAGACCTGGCTTGGGTGATGCAGAGGCCGAGATGGGTCCTGAGATGTGGGTTCTGGAAGCAGTGGTCGGTGTCTGTGGTTCACAGTTCTGGTTTCTGAATGTGGGAATTTCGAACCATGAATTTGGGGAAATTGTCTAAAATTAATTGAGACAGGTGGTTGAAACAATAAGTAGCCTAAGAAGTACCCAACTTTTGGAAGCTTACTGTATGGGTTTTTAAATCAGTGTCTCTAGTAGATGAGATGAGATGATGGAAAAGCAAAGAACAATCACAAACGTTCACTTTTGCACGTTTCCATCCCATTTCTGTGCTTGTTTTGTGGTTGTCAAGTAAACTTGTGCTAAAGAAGAACAGGATTGGCTTCCATATCAGCATTCATTGGCAGAGGACAGGGTGACAGGTGGGCATCTCCTACCCCCTCCTTGGAATACATGCATGGGCTTCAACAAACTTACTGTAAACATGCCGATACTCTGGTTAGTGTATTCGTGCGTAACACTTCCCTCTTTATTCGAAGACAGCCTTTTATTGTGCGCCCTTCAGCATGAAGAGAGAATTAAGTGTCATTGCTAGGATCCCCCACTCTTCTGTCCAGGGCCCTTTGTCTTCTGCAGCTGACCAGAGATGCTGTTCTGCACTGCGAGGCAGGAAGCACCCCACTTGGGCAGAGTGTCCAGGCTGCACCTCAGGGGTGGGCGGTGCAGCAGGAAGGGAGGGCTCCGTGCAGACGCACTGACAGTGGGCCCACCTCTGCTCCAGGTGAGCAGCTGGGATGCTGCCTTCCAGGGGCAGCATTCTTCAGGGGCTCCTGACAACCCATGTCACCTGGTCCAGGTGACACGAACAGCTGGCAGGGTTCCCACGGCTGCGTTCTGATGCTTGCTCATTTTCCGTCACATCCGGAGCACCGTCAGCTCCCACTGGGTCCAGTCCCAGATCTGCTGGGGATGAAGCCTCTCCCTCTCAGCTGCCGCCCCTTCTTCCCATCTCCTGCTCTCCCTAGAGACTGGAGCAGCTTACAATGGTGTGCCTAGAAAGTACACTTTCTCTGTGTTATTTCTCCGTTTAGGTCCCTCGTTGAGGCTGAGCAGTGTTTCATGCAGAGTTCTGTGTTCTGAGGTCGTTCGTGTGTGGCCGTGAATAAGTCTTTTGCAGGTTTTCCTTTGCGGGGAGGTACCAGGGACACTCGACCGCTGAGTCACATCCCCAGCCCTGTGTTGGATTTTATTCAGAGACAGTTTCACTGAGTTGCTTAGCACCTTGGTTTTGTTGAGTCTGGCTTTGAACTCGCCATCCTCCTGCCTCAGCCTCCCAAGCTGCTGGGATTACAGGCATGTGCCACTGCCTGGCTCATTTGTGCAGTTTTTATATTGATTTTTCAAAATCTCTTAGGGAATGCAGCCATATAATAGACAATACAAGAGGAAAAGTTAGGTCTGAGGGCAACATCATGGCAATACGTTACATGAATATCTGTTTATGGTAGTTCATTATTCAAATGGGCATTTAAATTCTTTGTCAGTTTAATATCCTAATGTGGTGAAAGGCAGCTGGGAAGAGGGAACTTTCACTCTTCCTTCTTTCTGAACTATGCGTGAATGGACTCCTCCGATGTGGTCAGAGGCCTGCATTTGCTCCTACCTGGGAGCTGGCCACCGAGGTCAGAGGAGGTGCCCTGTGCTTTGGGTGAGGGTGTGGAATCAAGCTTGGAACACAGTTCACACCCTTCCCTTCAGATGGGTTTGTCCTGGAGGTAGACCCACTTATCATTCTTCTTCTATTCTAGAAAATTCTTTAAGGGAGCCCTTGATTAAATGTTTTATTAAAAAATCTCTCCAATTGGTTTCCCCTAGAAGGGGAAATCCTATGTGTAGGACTTGGTGTAATGTCAAAGAACATAATTCTTTTATTTACTTATAATTAAATTGTAGGAGAAATAAGATTTTTCAATATTTGTTGCACTTGCTCAACATGGAAAACTTAGAGAATTGTGTAGACACAAGAAAGGAAGAAAGCAAGCCAAGAAAATTACTAACACTTTCCCTGCTACCACATAATTCATCTTGTTGCAAATACATATAATATGTACACCCCAAATATACACATGCACACAGACAGACCAACGAAACCCTCTGGTGGTGCTGGTGATAATGTCCTGATAATGATATTCTAAATCAGATAAAACAACTCTCAATTATTCAAAATCGTGCAGGAGAATATTTTATATGGATTGTACAAAACACAATGCATAAGAGCAACAGAGTTTTGTAGTTCATACATGTGTATGGTGTAATAATATTTACATCTATTAGCTATGATGTAAGCATATATTCATGGATAAATAAAAATGCACATTATAAAATATATGGGTACGTATTATATCCACGTGTAGAGAGACAAGGAAGTAGAGCAGCCTGAGCTTGGGTCTGTGTAGGCGGATGATGGGTCTTAGACGCAGGGCTGTGGCTGAGCTTGGAGCTTGTGGAGACCCATCTCCCAGCTTGGCTCTGCGCCTGGACTGTGGCCCGTGGTTTGGGGTTCTGCAGCGCTGCTCCGTGCTCGGAGCCCACTGTGTTTCTAAATGGCCGTGCCCATCAGACAGGGCTTCCGCTGTTGGGTGCAGATCTGCCTTCCCCAGGGCCACCCCCGTTTCCCCTGCCTGGCGGCCCTCTGCTCCTTTGTCCCCCCCGGAAGCTGCCCCGTGTATGACAGGGAGCCTCTGTCGTGCTGGCCGGCCACTCTCACAGCCCTTGTTCAGAGCCGAGCAGCTGGTGTTCTTCGTGAAGACACAGAGGTGTGTGTGACTCTGGGCACCACTGGTGTCTCTACGGCACGTGGAGATGCCCTCCATCCCGAGGAGACCACATTCCTCCCAGGAGCCGTGACTCTGGTTTCATGAACCACACCTCGGACAGGGCTGTCCACTGGTGGGCTGGGATTTTTGTTTTGTTTTGTCAACTTTGGGTTTAAACCACACATTCCATCAGTCTACACAAAGGGTCTGGTTTTGCTTTATTTTTGTCTAGTTTTCTTCAAAAACTTTCAACTCTGGCCTCGCTCTTCCCGTATGTGGATTTTATTCATTTTAAATCCATGCTCCGTGTCTCCACTTAGATATACAGGTATGGATATGGATATATATATTTAAAAACACAGAAAGGAAACACTCAGCTCCCGGCCCCCGCCCCGGCTCTTTGGCTGGTTGACTCTTGGCATGGAAAGCCGTGATGTGGCCTGCAGGAGACTCAGAGCAGTCCAGGACCAGAAGTTGAATGGACAGGTCACCAATCTAACCCAGTTGCCTGGTGATTGCGTGACCGTTCTCCAAAGTCCCCGTGCCAGTGTACCCACCCACCAGCCACACAGGACAGGTCCTGGTTCCCGCATGCTCGCCCGTCGGTGACCACTGGGATCTGCCCTTCCAACATGGCAGACCTAACTGGCATGAAGGAGTACTCCACCTTTCCTGTTCTTCTTCCGCTGCGGTGGTTGAGTGGCACGTGTCCAGGGTTCCCAGTCTCTGCGGCGTTTGAGCAGCCGCCTGTGCCTCCCCTGTACCCCTCTGCCTCCCCTTGCCATGCCTTCCGCTTCACCGCCATTCTTTAATATAGATATGGACCTCTGGTCGTGGAGAAAGGTCGTGAGCATCTTTGTCTCTTAACTTTGTCCGTGGTCATCTTCGCTGGGGTCTTGACTGAAAAGCTTCTGCATGCAAGAAGGTGTGTTCCTGCCTCTCTTCCTGTGTTTTCTCTTTATGTTTCTGCTGTACATTGACGTCTTCAGTCCACATAATACTGGTGGGCATAGTGGAGGTGGGCATGGAATTTCTCTTTCTCCGTATGTTGAGCCATGTTTCCAAACACTACCTGTTAAATAGCACGTGCATTCCTCTCCTCACTGTATCCCAAGATACCATGATTGTTTTAGTTGGTTTTGCATCGTTGTGACCAATATGCCCAACCAAAAAAAAAAAAAAAACCTTGGAGGATAAAAGTTTACTTTGGCTCACAGTTCCAGGTTCAGCCCTTGTTGACCAACTCCATTGCCCTGGGCCCAAGGCGAGGCAGGACATCGTGGCAGGAGAGCACAGCAGAGAGAAGTAATAGTGGCTAGAATGTGGAGGGATCTCTCTCCAGGGACAAAACGAAAACCCCAAAAGCACACCACCCAGTGACCCCCTTTATCCAGCCATACCCTACCTGCCCATAGTCACCGTTCAGTGTACAAGAGTACTTTCCCATTACTAATCATGAAGTTGGTTAATCCAATGACTCATAATCCAGGCATATCACCTCGGGACATTATTTCACACAGGAGCTTTCAGGGACATCACAGAACCAAATCATAGCAATGATAGTGCTTTCAGAAATAATTTTAGTTCTATGAAATCTATTAACATTTTCTCTAAGGATGTCTCATTTAGTTTTAAAAATAATACCTGTTGTTCCTTATATATGTTGGGCATAAACTTGTTTATGTGCAATGGATTAAATCTAATCATTATATTTTATCTCTTGATTTGCTTATATTTTGTTTTTTTATTCATTTTTTAAAGGGGGCATATGATTTTTGATTAGTTAGGTTCTGCTATATTCTCTGATTTTTTTGTCTTGAATTATCTATTCTGTGATTGAAGGACAATTCTTCTTGCCTTTTCTATCTCAGACTGCCTGGTAGATCTTTTTCCATTTCTTCATCTCCAGTTTCTCTATAATCTTTAGTGTATAACATTGTTTGAACCCAATTTTTTAATCCATTTTTTGTGTGTATACTTTTGATTCATGTTTGCACAAATTTATTAATCTTATATCAATAATTTTTTAAACAAAATTATTTGTTTACCTATCTTCCATTTCTCCCAAATTTCCTGTTGGCTCTTTAGCTTGTACTAGACTCACTCAAGTCTGATAATGCAGCTTACAGTAAGTTCTGCTCACAGCAGATTGTCATAAATATATGCAATTTTGTCTCCGTGCATTTCCATTTCATTGTACAAATTACAGTTTAAAAGTTGGTTAATTTATTCGAAAAAGATCTAGTAGCTTGTTACATGTGTTGATCTAAGCCTGGGAAAGAAATACCCACATTTTGCCAATCTGAAAGTTTCAGGTTTGTCTATAGATGATAATATCAGGGAGATTTCACCCTGAACCTTACAATGGTAAACTCAGAATATGTCAGTGCTGAAAGTCATTTGTATGCGTTTCACATGGAAACTGAAACGCGGAGAATATGGAGCCTTGTTCAGGGGCACAGCTGACCTGCCAGAGTAGAGAGCAGGTCCCTGTCCATGGCTTTGCACAGCTTTATGCTAATGAAGTACTGTGTGGGCGGGGTCCTTGGAACAAATCCCTTCTTGATCTGTCCTCAGGCGTTTGATATTGATCCTTCAGTGTATCTCTAAAGCAATGCCCTCATATCTGTCAGAATAATTCAATTAACTTAGAGCTTTGTTGAAATTCATAACTGCCTCATCTTCACTCTGACATATTTCAGCAGTTTATTCAAAAGCACAGCAACATGAAGCCAGTTAGGATCCATTACCAAGCTTCTGGAGAGGGTTAGCCTTTTCTGAGCCAAGGTCATGTTAAATGCTTCTCAAGTAAATCATCTGCTCTCTTTCTAAACAACCGTGCTGCGGGTGGGTCTCGCTCATCCCTGCCATCTGGCCCAGCTACTGTCACCTCCGATTGGGGTCCCCTGCCTGGCTCGCATCTGGAGTCCCCGTAACAGAACTGCAGCACCACGGCTGTCTACAGGTCCTCTTCTCCCTGGATGAGGAATCATGGGCTGCTCCATTTTCTTGATGCCACAGGGATTCAAAGGACCTTCTTTCAGTAGCAGAGATGCAGGGGAACTCTGGTGGATCACAAAGACAGCTGTGGCTTTACAAATCCTCTGAGCAAACACGGCGTCTGTGGGCCCCACAGGATGCCAGGAGAGTGCTTGTGTCCGCCATCCCCGGTGATCTGGCTGTTTAACTGGGTAACTTCTCAAGAATCCTGAGGTTGTTTGTCATTTTAAACTGGTAAAGAAATGCTGCTTATTCACCATACTCTGATTATGGCTTGGAAAACCTCCTATAAAAATACGAGAGCACCTCAAGAACCGTGGTCCCCGCCCCCATGCCTAGCATCGGGCCTCTGGCTGGCCTCAGGCGGTCACCGCTGTAGTTGTGCATCCACGAGATGAGATGATAGGAGTGAAGAGGTGGGGGGCTGGGGACAGGGAGGGGAACAGATCCCTGCTCACATCCCTGAGTCGGGGGCTGAAGTGGAGGCTGCTCCCAGGGCGGAGGTCTGAGTCTGCAGATGGGCCTGGGAGCCGGCGGAGTGGCACCTGGCTTGCTCCTGCTGGAGGCGGAGTGAGGAAGCAGAGGTGTCTGCTCACACAGCACCAGGAAATGCAGCGACGGGGGGTCCACGGGGTGGCAGTGCAGAGAGAAAATAAAATAGAAAGGAAGGTCGTTAGGACGTAATTGAAAAAGGTGTCATAAAAGGTGATGGTGGTACCTGGCACAGGCATGTCAGGAAGTGGGGCGGAGGAAAGAGCAGCCCGCCACAACAGCTGCAGAGGAGGAGGAAGGGCCAGGAGCAGCCTTGTCCTGTTCTCAGCTCCAGGAAGAGGGAAAGGACAATGGAGCTTAGATGAAGGGAAAGCATGACATATTTGGTTTGGGATTCGAGAAGCTTCTGAGCATCAAGATGAAGAGGTTAGCTGATGACTGAACTGGCCAGCTTGAAGCTTGAGGAGGGATTTGACTGAGAACTTAGATTCTGGAATCAATGACATGCAGCTGACAGCTGGAGTCAAGGAGGTGGCTGAGACGATCATGTGAACAGGAGGAGGAAGCAAGGCCAGGCTGGGGCACCAGGGAGTGAGGGACCACTCCGAGTCTGCTCAGTGAAGGCACCCCGTCCCTGTGGCCTGCTGGACTACTGCCGGGAGTTCCGTCTCTTCCTTAGTTTCTATGTGAGTCTTCAGGTAGGTGAGGAATCCCTCCTCAAGATCCGCTGGCCTCAGAGATGAATGCTCAGGGACTCTAGGAGGCACTTGTCTATGCCCCAAGCAATCAGAGGTGGTGACGAAACCTGTTACTCTTGAGAAAATACATTCCTGTTCTATTGAACTTAGAAGTGATGTCCAGTTCTACTTACCACACACGTACTGTTTATTTTGGTTCTAGTAATTGGAAAATCCAACACTGCACTGGCCCTATTGGAATCTTTATTGAATCAAACAAGGATGACAATTCTATGCAGGAAAAACCATCTGCATAAAGAAATGACACCAGAAAATAGTCAAACTCATTATTAATAGTGTCAATGTAATATGTGAGAAGATCTATCATAGCAATGTCAGTAGTAGAGATAGTGTTCTAGGGACAGAAGGACAGCGTGCTGAGACTGCAGGGTAAGCAGCACTCATTCTCAGTGACAGTCCTGAAATTTGGTCTCTCTGATTGTGTTAGGGTCCTCTTATCAAAAGGATAAAAGATAAGGGCTGGCAAGGATGAAGGGAAAAGCGAACCCTGCACACAGTTAGGGGCAATGCAAATTGGCACAGCCATTATGGAGAACAGTGTGGAAGTCCCCCAGAAAATTAAAAACAGAAGTATCATCTGATCAGCAACCTGGCTGATATGTATGCAAAGGAAATGAAATCCAAATGTCAAAGTGGCATCTGCATACCCAGGTTCATTACAGCATGGTTCACAACAGCCAAGACTTGGAAACAACCGAGGGTCCATCACCAGATGAGTGGATAAAGAAAATGTCACACACACACACACACACTCACACACACGCGTGCGCGCACACACACACACAGGACCCCAGACTCTGGACCATAGTTCAAGTCCTGGTAGTTCAGTAACAAAGGAATTTCTAAAACCAGGGAAAATACAGGGAATGGTCCAACTACTTCTTCTCGTCCCTGGGAGAAATTTTTTTTTATAGCTTAGAAAGTGGCCAGCGCCAAATGATCTCTACAAACTTTGGTTTACCATTTTCACTTATAATTCTTGCCTTAAAAGAGGCTTACTTCTCATTTCAGCAAGTCTTGAAAAATTCAGAAACTGTGACTCTCTCTAAATACACCCTTCTCAATTCAGCCACAGAAATTCAAGTTTTATTTCCAATACAGGCCTAGAGAAAAATAGATACTTGTAACATTTTATTTTGTTTGGCAGGATTTGGGGTGTGGCAAGTATGCCCAAGACACCATTCTTTCAGGAAGTCTTAGATCTGAAAGTCATGCCCACCGCGCTGCAGGGACCACGTGCCTGCTCCCTGCCCCCTGCCCTTCGCAGTCTCTCTTGCCTCGCCCTCTCTCGTCAGTGTTCATGGTCATTTCATCAGCGCAGACGGAACGCCAAGGGGGCGTGGAGCAGAAGGCCAGCCGAGGTGCAGGCTGCTGCAGACACGCTTCAGCCTCTGGCTTCCCTGAGCTCCTGGGGCTCCAGCCCTGTGCTTACTTCTTCCTCACCTCCCCGTGACTCTCGGCGAATGGCTTCCTCCCAGAGCAGGGCCAAATTCATTATGAGCCGAAGCAGCTCTGGCCACATGGATCCAAAGTCAGCGGCCTTGGGGGAGCAAGCTCACCTGGCAACTCGTAGTCGGCGTGCGTGCCACAGCCACAGACGCCAGCCAGCCGGTGCTGCTGCTGGCCGCACCCTTGCCCGCTGGAGAGGGCTGTCGCAGGGGAAGCAGCCGTCGGAAGCCCTGGGCCTCTGGGCTGCTCAGACTTGGCTAGGAGCCCACCGTCGCCCCTGCCAGGTCACCACTGTGATGTCTGGAAACGTCAGCCTCGTTCTCCTGTGTCAGCCTCGTTCTCCTGTGTCAGCCTCGTTCTCCTGTCGGGGTCTTCCTCAGGACTCCAGGGTGGTCCTTGATTCGGTGTGAGCGCACGTTCACCCGAAGGCTTCTCACAAAGGCAATGCGGGGCGGGCGGTGTGCACTCACTCCTGTGGGGAGCAGGGAGGGCGGGCTGCATCCATCCGCGGTCCCCTGTTGCTCTACCTAAGGAAACGGCCGTGCCTGTCAATCACTGTCCCCACTGAAGTGTGAACATGACTCATTTCACAGTAGGGTTTTGAAAACAGACCCTCAGAATGAGTGAGGGGACAGTAGTTGTGTGGCAGTCCAGAAGGGAGTCCTGTCCCCTACCGGGCTGGATGCCTACCAGTTGAAACCTCAAGCATCTGTAGAGGAGCCGAGTTGGACCATTCCCAGCCTCCCAGGCTGGCAGGCCGGGAGGTGACGCGTGCATGGGGTGCCCGCCACCTCGCCGTGTAAGCGCCACAGGTGGCCCTGGCACAGACAGTCCCCAGGGCTCTGCCGGGTCAGGTTCCATTGGGTGGGGCACCTAAAGAGGACGTGCCCTGGGACATCTGAGAAACCGGTCCTGGGTTTGCATCCCTGCAATATGCAGAATAGAAGTTTTGGAAAGTCACAGGCTTGGAAGATGCAGTACTTCAAGAAGCAGAGGAGGTGTTGAAAAAGGACGTCCTCTAAAGGAGTTGGAGAAGACCTGGAGGTAGGACGGAGGTGGGTGGGAAAGGGGCCGAGAAGACGGAAGGTCTGTTGCCTGTCCGCGAGGACTCTGGCGCTGGCCACTGTGCTTTGGACAGTCTGAGAGCAGGGGCACCCATCCCGAGAACTGTATGGACATTCGCAGGACAAAATCACCACTGGAAAGGAGAGGACAAAAGCTGGAACAGAGGAATTGTACGTGGCCAGGGAGACAGAGCCTCAGCACTTCTCCACATGCACGTGACACACCAGTGAGCCACCGGCCCTGGGGCCAAAAGGGAACGAGGAGACCTGACGCCTCCTGCCCACCGCCTGGAGCCCTGAGCGGCGTGTGCCGACGGCTGTCCGCCAACACCTCGGGCACTGCTCTCAATCATCATCACCCTACACACGAGGACACAGATCAGCGAGTTCAAGAGAAATGATGGATCTGGAGTCTATTATGCTAAGTGGAATCAAGACAGCGCTGCTCCCTGCTCAGGGCTGAGGACACCCAGCCCACGGTTTTCCAATGTGTCCGACAGCTCTTATCTGGGGACAAATTTTGAAATCTTTTATCACCCTCTGAAAAACAACATACAATTAGTAGTTGAGGAAAAAGACGCAGGTAAGGAGCAGCCTGATTCAACGCTCATGGGTAAGAAGGGTTTAGAATGAGTCCAAGCTGGCGTTGGGCGGTATCTGGTGGTTCTGGGCTGCTTCGGGGAAGGACCTCACCATTATGAAATACCCAAGCTGGAATGAGTGACACCGAGTGGGCACTTCCGTACTTCTTAGCGTTTAAAGGTCACGTCAACGGCACACGTCACACTCAGGATTCCTGCTCCTGTGCTATCACAGGCCTTCGCCGACAGCGGGGTTTGGGGAACTGCCTCCTTTAAGGGCCACAGTGAGTCACTTAAAACAACCAGGCTCTCTTGAGTGTGTGGCTCAGCTCCCCAAATCCTAGAGTTTCTCCCTCCAATTTATATCCCATGAATGTAAAATGTAAAATTTCGGACCCTTAACAACACTTTCAGCATTTTGTACAGTACTGGTGACTCAGTGGAAGCAAGAGAGACATCACCTGCTATGAAGAGAGATTAACTTTACCTTAGACAATGAGCGCCCTGACAGAATGCGGCGGGTGAAGTACCCACGGACCTGACCATGACCTTACTCTGGGAAAATGCGTCTCTTGTACTATTTCTCTAATCAAGCAACATTTTTAAAAATTGTTATTTCCTCTTTTTTATTTGATCTTTTTAGTTATACATTACAGTAGAGTATATTTTGACATATTTATACAAGCATAGCTAAGCTATGGAACCCATCTAGCTGCCCTTTAACAGATGAATGGGTAAAGAAAATGTGGTATATATACACAATGGAATATTGCTCAGCCATAAAAAAGAATGACTTTATGACTTTTGTCAGGAAATGGATGGATCTGGAGACTATTATGCTAAGTGAAATCATGTAATTTTTAATTTTAACTATTTTGATAGGTTCTCATTTTTTGTAAATGTTTTAAATTTTTAAATATATCTTTTTTTTCTTTTAACATATTAGCCATCACCTGCAATTCAATCTTAATTATGTCTTATGACTTTGCATTAATTACAGAAAGAAAAAGACCAGGCTGTCAGGCAGTGTGCTCTAGTATTCAACATTCCAATTGTTTCCAGCTGAACTGTGGTTTCCGTCTTGCGCTGACTTTCTGGTTTCTCACCAGCATAAGCTTGCCCTTGTTGGCTTCTGACTTTAAGCCTGATGTCTCTGCATCTGCTCTAGACCAAGAAATCACATAATGGAGAGTGTCCTAACGGTTGAAAACAGGCCATGGAAATAAAATAGGAACATTTGGTGAAGGAAGGGGAACTAGAGGGGCAGGTGAGAGAGGGTGGTGGGGATGGGACAAGTGATACTATATGAATGTATGAAAATGTCACAAAGAAACTCATTTTGTATAATTAATATGCACTAATAATATCATGAAAATCAATTCTGAAAAACTGAGGGGCTCCAAGTGAGGCCCACCCTCTGGGTGGCCAGCAGGATAGTGGGAGCATCCACTGGCTGGCCCTGGTTTCCCGTGCTCTGGGGACTCCACTTCCTGCTTCCAGCACTGCTTTAAGGCTGAATTTCTGAAATTTGCTTATGTAACTGGAATTACATTCCTTGGAATTTTTTAATATGTCAACGACATACAAATACTGTTTGGAGTTATGGAGAGCACAGGGGTTTGTTTGGGGTTTTGTTTTGGACAGTCCCTCTGCATCTGATCCTTCCTCTCTTGTAAGTGCGCTCCTCACTTGGCGATCGTCCATCCCTCGCTTGTGCCCTTGCTATGTAGGTCAAGACTGGCCGGCCTTGCTTTCTTGACGTGGGGAATGGACGTGGGTCCGTACGTAGTTCTTCCTCCTATTGCAACGGAGAGAGAAACCGAGGCTTCCCTGCCCGGGGGCCTTCCCACTCGGTTCCTCAGCTAAAGGCTGGTGCGGTGCCCCAGTGCTAGGAATCTGCCTCAGACGCAGGAGCGTCCGTGACGCCTGTGTCACCTCCCTGGGGGCCTGGCTGCCCTCCTTGTTCTGCAAACAGGGAAGGGGGGTCCCAGAAAAGGGTCGGACAGCTGCAATCAGTGGTTCAGATGGACTGAAGACCCCGTGTCTTACCTAAGGAAACCATCCTCAGTTCAGATCAGCAGTGCCAGGCCCACGGGAAGGGCCCCTGTGAGCACAGCCAGGCTCCTGCCTGCAAAAGCCAAAGAAGTGTGCTTTCTATGCACGGAAAGTGGAGACGTTAATATTAACAAGACTGCGGACACTGTGAGCGTGCATGCCACCCGGCAAGATTTAAAGAGTCAGAGTGCTGGACAGGCACTGCCTGCCAAAGGCCCGGCACGCACCCCAGCACGCATGCACACACACACACACACACACACACACACCCAGCCCAGCACACACACACACACACACACACACCCAGCCCAGCACACACACACACACACACACACACACACCCAGCCCAGCACACACACACACACACCAACACACACACCCAGCCCAGCACACACACACACACACACCAATACACACACCCAGCCCAGCACACACACACCCAGCCCAGCACACACACCCAGCCCAGCACACACACACACACACCAACACACACACCCAGCCCAGCACACACACACACCAACACACACACCCAGCCCAGCACACACACACACACCAACACACACACCCAGCCCAGCACACACACACACCAACACACACACCCAGCCCAGCACACACACACACACCAACACACACACCCAGCCCAGCACACACACACACACCAACACACACACCCAGCCCAGCACACACACACACACACACACACCAATACACACACCCAGCCCAGCACACACACACCCAGCCCAGCACACACACACCCAGCCCAGCACACACACCCAGCCCAGCACACACACACACACACCAACACACACACCCAGCCCAGCACACACACACACCAACACACACACCCAGCCCAGCACACACACACACACCAACACACACACCCAGCCCAGCACACACACACACACCAACACACACACCCAGCCCAGCACACACACACACACACACACCAATACACACACCCAGCCCAGCACACACACACACACACCAACACACACACCCAGCCCAGCACACACACACACACACACCAACACACACACCCAGCACACATACCAGCACACACACCCAGCCCAGCACATACACACACACAAACACATACACACGCCAGCACACACACACCCCAGCACACACACACACACACACCCAGCCCCGCACACACCAGGGCCTGATGAACAGTGCGTGGTTAGATTTCTCTGGACCCCTTGTGTCTCCCCTGAGTTGGTGACAGAGCGTCTGAGGTTGATTAATGGGCAAACCCTGCAGGCCTCTTGCTGTGTAATAGCCTTGCTCGGTGTAGCAACTGGCTGATGCTCGGTTTTCACATGCTTCAGAATCTTAGTCTGTTGCCTTAGTCATTTCCAAGCCCCTGCATAAATATGAACTATTTCTTTAAAAAATATGTGCAAAAACACAACAAAGATCAACAATGAAGGCACCAATCTCTGCCAAACAGACATGGTTTGAGCCCTCATAGAACAGCCAACTAGTTCTACGTGCAAGGACTAAATGACATCTTTGAATGTCACTTTCCTCATCTGCAAAATGAGGCTGTGAATGACCCCATAAAGCCAAGAGTAGCAGCACATGAGTAGCTTGCCCCTGGCCTCGCAGTGGGGCTTCAACTCGGCTCCCCTGGCACTCCCTCCAGTTTATGCCCCGTGACCCTCAGAGGTCACCTGAGAAGACTGTCCTGCAGCAGAAGGGAGAAGCAGGGATGTACTGGGGAAGTTAAGGCACACGGAGCTCTGTGTGTCTGTGGCTCTCCAGGAGGAAGGCTAGAACCTAATTGTCCTGAGGAACACTTGGCCACACCCAGACGACTCCCAGGGACCCATCCTTCATTTACAATGGCAGACAGCGTGCGTAAGATGAGGGGCGAGTGGTAAACACGCCAGATGCCCACAGATGTCCGGGGCCCATGGTGGCTGTCAGTGGGGCTTGGAAAACAGCCTCACATAGACCTGGCAGCTCTGTTTCCTCAGCGGGGCCGTAAGTCGGAGGGTCATCGTAGTGCTCCTAAGAGCAGGGCAGGAGAGAAGTCTCCCCTGCACCCGTCCATTTTAAAAGCTTGGAGAAAACACCCAAACCCCTCTTTCATAGTATTTCTACTGCAGTGCTAACTAATCACTTATAATTAGTTGGTTGTTATTGAATTAGGTAAATCACAGGTGTTGGGGTGCAAAGCAAGCTGTACTTTTCATTTGGAATGATCCAGAAATCCAAACAGAGCTTGGGTGGGGCTCCTCCTGAGTGGATCTGTTCACACCCGTGGGCAGCGGGATCATTTGATGCCAGGCACGGCCTTGGAGGAAAGAGAACGGGGGATGAGACGTGGCTCCCTCTGTCTTTCCCCTGTTACGTTTTTCTTTCTCCTTTTTCTTCCAGTTCCACCTTTTATCCAACCTTTTGAGTTTCCAAGATTCTCCATCGGGCAGCGGGTCTTCATCCCGTGTGTGGTGGTCTCAGGGGACCTACCCATCACCATCACCTGGCAGAAGGACGGCCGGCCCATCCCCGCCAGCCTGGGCGTGACCATCGACAACATCGACTTCACCAGCTCCTTGAGGATCTCCAACCTCTCGCTCATGCACAATGGGAACTACACCTGCATAGCCCGGAACGAGGCGGCGGCCGTGGAGCACCAGAGCCAGCTAATCGTCAGAGGTACGCAGGGGCCCGGGACAGGCTGGGGGACCAGGGTGCTCAGCAGGCGTGGCCTGGGATGTCTGCAGAGAACGGGAGGTCCCAGAGATGCCTGCTTCTCCTGTAGGAAACACAGCCTTAGACACCATCCACTTACAGGGGAGATATCCCGCCTTTGGATTTGGGCGGGGTGAGAGAAGAATGGAGGAGCTTTAGATTATGTAGAAGGAAATGAGAGGGAGGGGGTATAAAGGATGGAATAGACAGACATCATGACGCTGGGTACGTGTATGATTACACCACTGGTGTGAACCTACATCGTGCACAACCCTAGAAACGAAGAGATGTACCCATTTGTGTACGATGAATCAAAATGCACTCTGTAAAAATAAAAAAAAATAATAATTAAATAAAAAAAAAAAACAGGAATTGCCCGAACTTCCAAGTGAAGATTTTATTTTTTCCAAATCTGATGCTCCAAATAACTGGCAGCTGACAAATATGTCCTTGAAAATGTGGGCGTCATGGGATTTAATCCATGGAATAGGGCTCCCGTCTAACTCATTATTATTTTTGAAGCCAAATTCTATTAGTGCTTGCCTTATATTTATTTTATTCTTCTAACACTTTTTACTGTTTTAGATAAATAGCTATTAAAAGAAAACAGTTTTTCTGAAGAGCTATAAAACAGTAGCTACAAATATATCCGTTTAGTTTCAGAAATGAAGCTTTCTTTGCCCCTCTCTTCTGTTTACCAGTAAGTCTATCGTCATTTGGGGAAGCTGTTGCAACATTTTTAAAATTAAGCAGTATGTGGTTGTAGTTATGGAAAAAATTAAAACAGCCTCATGTGACTTGTAGAAAACGCTGCCGGTGGCCTTATACACCTCAGATGTAAGCGTGGGCCTCATTTCAAGTCTTTCCTCATCTGACCCCAGCGTCTGGTAAAGCATGCACTGCGTCTGTGAATCGAGCCGCTGGTTTCCCTGAGCTCTCCAGGCGCGGATATTCTCTGAGTCCGTGATTCTTCAGCAGAGTCCCTCCCTCCCCGTTGCAAGGGCAACTGTATGAAATCAGAGGTTTCCATCAGTGTCGACAACACATTTTAAAATTCCCGTTCTGACTTTGTTAGGAGAGCCATGTCTGTCATGTCAGGATCATCAAGAGTCCTAGGCAGGCTCTTCCCTGAGCGGTGCGTCCCCTGTCCTTCCTCGGTCCTTCCCTCCACACCGCTCCCTCCTGTCTGACCGGAAGGCAATGCCTTCCCACCTCCTCCCCACAGAGAGCACGGTGCACACCTGGAGGTCACGTGGAGAAGCCCGCTTCATATTTCCAAGAATTTCCCAGAGTGGAAGGCTAGAACCTGATCTTCCATTAGATATGAGTTGGAGATCCTCATGACCCTTTTTCTTTCTCCTTCCCACTTCTGCTTATGAGAACTGGGAGCTTGTTTTTTTTTTTTCTTTTTTTTTTTCTTTCTACTTTTTTTTAATATGAATAAAAATGGGATCCAGCCTGGTCTCTGGTCCCCATGCATTCTCTTAGGAGCAGAACCGACTGCTGACTGTTGTTTGTGAAGGGCCAAACATAACATCAGCCTGCCTGTCTTCAATATGATCTGCTCGGAAGGAAGCAGGTCAGGGAACAAAAATGACAGATCAAAATGCACGGGGGGTTCTTCGTCTTGCTTTCCCGTGGAGGAAAGGCCCCCCGACATTTGACCATGACAATGGGCAGGTGTCTGAAATTGAGCCTGGCGAATGGGACCATGCAGCAGATCCCAGGCTGGTTAACAGCTCCATGCGATTGCTCTGAGAAGAGCTTCTGTGGAGTGGACAGGAAAGAGCCTGTGAGGAAGCTCGCTTCACAACAGGTCGCTGTCACGAGGGAAGCCAGCAGGGACAAGCCGCTGGGGCGCTGTGGAGTCCCCTGGGAGAGGAAAGCAAACCCAGATGCAAGTTTTCTGGTCCCCACCCAGACCAATTAAATGACCATCTTTGGGAGTAGATTCCTCTCCCGGTTCTCTGGGAAATTATTCCCAGAGCTGCTGAGGTGTGGCAAGGTTTTAGGACAGGAAAGGAACATACAGGGACTTGGTGCTTACCCTCCCCTTTGCCTTTAGGGCAGATAGACCAGTTAGTGGTCCTCAGACTTCGCCACATGTTGGCATGGCATGGGGTGCTCTAACGAAGGCCTGATTTTCAAGTCGCAGCCCTTATTAATTAAAAAACCTTCTTTGGAAGTGGGGACCCAGTATCAGTAATTTGTAAAATCCCCAGCTGATTCTGTCCCAATTTGAATATGCGGTTATTTTGGATGTCCCTTTTCCCCTACACACACAGAGAGGCCATTGGCGACTCTAACCTGGTGTGGCATAGCCTGATTTATCTTTTTAATTATCACAGCAGCAGCTGTGTGAAAAATGGCCGGGGCCAGAGGCGAGAAGAGTTGAGAGGCTATTTGAGCAGCCCCGGCCTGATCAGCGCTCCTGGGAGGAAGGAAAGCGGTAATGAGAAGCGGCTGAGGTCAGGGGGCTGGGGACGCGACACGAGGAAGCCTGCTGCAGGGTGAATGTGGCAGTGAGACAGGGGTCCGCCAGGGGGGTGGACGCTCCCGGACCACAGCAGGGCAGCAGGGCAGCAGGGGGAGCGTGACGTGGGGAGAAGCAGGAGGGCCCAGGCCTAGCCAGCTCCAGGAGTCAGCTCCAGGTGAGGTCGAAGGAATCAGCAAGAAACAGAGGGCAAGGGAGAAATCCTGGGTCTGTGGGGCCCTGGAAGCCCACCGGGAAGCACATGGAGAAAGAAGGCCACTGAGGGGTATCGGATCCTGCAGAAAGCAGGAAATTGGTGAACGGAGAAAAGGCATTGGTTTGGGAAGAGGAAGGCAGCTTGGGACCTTGGAGAGCAGCACGCATGCAGGGAGCACCCGGGGACAGGAGCTCAAGGAAACTGAGGGGCGGACATGCAGGAATGCAGAACGCAAATGTCCACATTCTCAGGAATTTGCTTGGCAGAGGCATAAAAATGGAAATGAATGTGGGAGCAGGAAGCTGCCATGTTTAAGGCTGGACATTTAACAGCAACTTGGATGCTTAGAGGAGAAAGCCAGCAGAGGGGGTCGGTCGTGGGGCAGGGCCATGGGGAGGGTACTGCAGGATCCAAGGCCCTGGGCCAGTGGACTGGAACGGAGTCTGTGCACCAGGGGAGGATGCCCAACTAGTACAATGACCGCCTGTGGGCTCCACCAGGTGGGACCAGTGGAAATGATTGGAAACTGCAGAGGGAAAGCTGTGTTTCAATGGATGGGAAAAATAAATACAAAATTGTTCTCATGGAACGGGTAATAGATTTATTCTTCTATCCTGACAACTATAAAACTGGACAAATTATATGCAGAACCACATTCTGACAGTGCACAGGCTGTGATCCCTGGGGAGGGAGCCGGGCTCCTGGAGTTCACTTGGATGGTTTTCCAAAATGTGGCAGAGGGGTGCAGAGCCCAGGCAGTTAACAGAGGTCTTACTGGGCAGGGAAAGCATGTAGAATTTTAAAGTTCCTGAGAAGATTGGACGAAAGAAGGCAGAGTCCTGGAGATGAGGGAGCTGTAGAGAAAGTCGTCCGGAACTCCCCACAGGGCTCCTTTACAGTATTAACCACTGTATTTCACACGAACAGGATGAGCTCCATGAAATCTAGCAAAGGTGACCCAGTGTTTGGGAATGTTGGAGTTTTGATTCCAACTAGCCAGAACAGAGTGGAACTCAGTTGCAATCTCAGAAAGGCCACACGTCAAGAGAGGCCTAATTCACCCCTGGGATTAGGGCTACTCTAGGCCAGTCCTACAAAACCTGGAGAGGTGCTTGTCAGGATGGTACTTCTTTTTCAGAATATTGTCAGTAAGAACAATATTTAACAATAATTTTTTTAAAAAAGATCCAGACTGACAAAAGCATAGTATAGCCACAAATGACCTGAATGTAATAAAATGCTCTTGAATCTGTGAGGAAGAAGCAAGAAAATGTGAACCATAAGCAGAAAACAATGAAAACAAGCATTCTGATAGATGCAGCAGACGTTGAAATGAGCAGGCAAGATCTGAAGGCAGCTCTCATAAACACTGTCCAGGATTCAGTGAGCAAAAACAGGGAACGCAAGGAGAGCAAGGCGAACTGTGTTTTAAAAAAACCAAAGGACTGCTCTTCTTTTTCTAGCGCTTTGAGCTGTAGTGTTAAGTCGTTTATTTGTTGATTTCTACTTCTTTTTTTGAATGCGCCCCATGAAATAAATCTTCCTCTAAGTACTGCTTTCATAGTGTCCCAGAGATTTTGATATGATGTGTCTTTGTTCTCGTTTACTTCTAAGAATTTTTTAATTTCCCTCCTGATGTCTTCTGTTATCCATTCATCATATAATAGTGTATTATTTAATCTCCAGGTATTGGAGAAGTTTCTGTTTTTTATTCTGTCATGTATTTCTAATTTCAATCCATTATGATCTGATAGAATACAAGGTAGTGCCTCTATCTTCTTGTATTTGCTAACAGTAGCTTTGTGGCATAAAATCTATCTTCTTGTATTTGCTAACAGAAGGATCCATGTGCTGCTGAGAAGAAAGTGTATCCGTTCTTTGTTGGATGGTATATTCTATATATGTCCGTTAAGTCTAAATTGTTGATTGTGTTGTTGAGATCTATAGTTTCTTTATTCAATTTTTGTTTGGACGATCTATCCAGTGGTGAGAGAGGTATGTTAAAATCGCCTAGTATTATTGTGTTGTGGTCTATTTGATTTCTGGAATTGAGAAGGATTTGTTTGACGTATATGGATGAGCCAATGTTCGGGGCATAGATATTTATGATTGTTATGTCTTGCTGATTTATGCTTCCCTTAAGCAGCATGTAATGTCCTTCTTTATCCCTTCTGACAAGTTTTGGTTTGAAGTCCTCATTATCTGAAATGAGGATGGATACTCCAGCTTTTTTGCTGTGTCCATGTGCATGGTATGTTTTTCCCCATCCTTTCACCTTTAGTCTATGGGTGTCCTTGACTGTATGTACAAATAGAGAAACAACATGTATCCCATTTGTATACAATAAAAAAAAATTAAAAAAAAAAACCAAAGGAAATTCAAGATCTGAAAAATGTAACATCTGGAACTCTGGGTATATTTAATGGGAGACTGGATGCTGCAGAACAAAAGATTCCTGAATTTGAAAAGAGGGCAAAAGAAAATATCTAAATTTCTGCAGTAAGACATAAAAGACTGAAAAATGTTAGACAATGTTTTGGTGAATGAGGAGCAATATCACATACATATACAGAGAGCTCTCCTGGGAAGACTGGACTTCACCAGGCAGGGACCTGGAGGTGAGGGAGCTGTAGAGAAGGTCCTCTGGAAGTCCCCACAGGGCTCCTTTACAGTATATATATGAAATTAGAGTTCAAGAGGAAGGGTAAGGTAAATGTATTTGAACCCTGATGAAGGGGAAGTTTCCAAATGTGATAAAAATATAAATCTACACGTCGCAAAGCTCAAATAAACCCAAGAAGGACCAGCACAGAGAAGCTAGGCCATGGCATGTCATAGTCAGATTATCAAAAACAAATGATAAAGAGAAAATATTAAAAAGCACTCAGAGAAATTAGACTCATCATGTTCAGAGGAATGGGTTGAGAAAACGTGAGATAACTTTTCAGCAAAAATGCAAGCCAGAGGCAAGCGGAACAGCATTTTTAATGTCCTGAAAGGGCAGGGGCAGAAAATGTGCTAACGAAGGCTTAAGAACCAGCAAAATATATTCATAGACACTTCAGAAATGAGGATACAATGAAGACATTCAGACCAAAGTTGAGATAATTAATTGCTAACAAGTTTTACCTATAATACATATTAAAGAATTTTTGTCAACTTAAAAGAAAATGATTGCAGATGGAAACTTTGATCTACATGAGAAAGGAAGATCCCTGGGTATGACAAACTTGTTGCTGAATATTAAAGGCTCTTTATTTGCATTTTAATTTTCTTAAAGACATTTAGGGAGCTGGACATTGTAGCTCACAACTGTAATTCTAGTGATTCAGTGATTTGGGAGACTGAGACAGGAGAATCACAAGTTCAGTGCCAGCTTGGGTAACTTAACAAGACCCTCAGCAATTTAGTGAGACTCAAAAATAAAATAAAAGGGCCTGGGGCTTTAGGTCAGTGGTAGAGTACTTGCCTGATATGCAGATGGCCTTGGGTTCAATCCCTAGCACGACAAAAAAAAAAAAAAAAATTAGAAGAGTAAACAATAATTTATAAAGGTAACAATTTATCATGATAACAACAATGTTATCATCTATAACATGCAAAAATAAAACAACATCAGTGGCACAAAGGATGAGAAGAAGAATATGGAGTTTTACTATTATAAGATTTCTTTTAGATTGTACATGAAGTGGAACAGTGTTATTTGACCATAGACATTGGTAGTTAAACATGTAGAATGTAAACTCCAGAAAAATCAACTAAAAAATGAAAGTGATTCAATTTTTATTTCAACAGGAGAGATAAAACACATACAACTAACCATTAAAGAAAGTAGGAAAAGAGACAAAGTAACAAAGAAGATACTTTGAACAATGAACAGAAAGGTAGATGTTAAACTTAAAATTATGTTACTATTTAAATTCAAATGGACTAAATACACAAACTGAAAGAAATTCACAGGGTGATTCAAAAAGTAAGATGCAAATGCATGCTGCCTAAAGTAAACATGGTTTAATATAATGGCGTAAATAGATTAAAAATAAAATGATTTGAAATTTCAATCATAAAAATCTTGATGAGCTATGTCAATATTAGACAAAATCCATTTAAGGACAGGGAATATTAGCATGAGCAAATAAGGGTATGTTATAAAGACACAAGGCCAATTCGTTGAGAAGACATCTGTGTTAATGTTTGGTCACTGTGACAAAAATACCTGAGAATGATTTAAAGGAATAGAGATTTATTTTGGCTCACGTTTCATGAGATTTGAGTCCACGATGGGTTCTGTGGTGATGGAGAACATCATGGTGGAAGGCAATGGAGAAGCAAAGCCGCTTACCTCAAGTGGCCAGGAAGAAGAAAGAGAGAGAGGGAAAATGCCCAGAGACAAATATACCTTTCAAAAGTGTGCCCTCGGTGACCCACATCTTCCAACTAGGCCCACTCCTAAAGTTCCACGACCTCCCACTAGCTCCTCAGCTGAGGGCCAAGCTTGCAACACATGAGCCTTGGGAGGCATTCCAGCTCCAACTACAACTTTCCACCCCTAGTCCCCAGAGTCTCATGCCCATACCAGATGCATCTATTCCATCTCAAAGAGTCCCCATATCTTAACAGATCCAACATTGCTCAAAAGTCCAAGTCCAAAGTCTCCTCTGAGATGCAAAGCAAACTCTTAGCTGTTAATCCCTGAAAAATCAAAACTGGATTACAAACTTTCAACATACAGTGGTGAGACAGGTACAGGGCAAACAATCCCATCCCAAAAGGAAGGACTAGGTCACAGAAAGGAGCGATTGAACAAGGACAAGACCCAAACGCAGGAGGGCAAACATTAAACAATGTAGCTTCATTTCCAGCATCTGGGGAATATAATGGTTAGATGTGGACTCCAAACGTCTTGAGAAGCCTCACCCTTCTGGCCTTGCCAGTTTTAGCCTACGTGACTCTCTCTTGGGCTGACTCTGCTCATTACCTGTGGCTTTCCTTGGCAGACATTCCATGTTCCAGGCATCCCTAATTTATTGGGCTCTCTGTTTCAGTTTGATTTTACTCTCATAGCTTCATGCATCATGCTTTCAGGGCCTGCCTTCAGAAATTCTGACCCTGTCACATTATGTTATGTTGTTTGATATTATTACTCAAGCTGCCATTCATACATTTAAGGCCTCCCAGACCATGACCCCACAACTCTTGAATTCTTTATTCCTGCAAAACCACTATCATATGGACAACATCAAGGTCTGCTTCTGACTGGAGTAGTAGCCTGATCTCTTGGAACCATTATTGCATTGATCTTTGAGTGCCTGGACAGAGGGAAGTGAATTCTGAGGGAACCAATTCCTCAGGTGACCCTGTGTGAGCAGGGTGCCCTTGTGCTCTCTTTTCAAAGTAAAGCTTTTCAAAGGAGTTTTACACCCTTAAGTCTGTGATGGGTGGAGTCTCGTCAAATACTGAGATGCTTTCAAGGCATCTTTAATATGTTTTCTGGTGCAAAGCACTTGGCTTATTTTTAATGGCATTAATTTCCTTAGCAGTACTACCCTTGGCTCTACCTTAACACACAAACACACACACACACACACACACACACACACACACACACACACACGTATGTTCTGACCAGGATGCAAGTTTTTCAGATCTTTCTGCTCTACATTTTGTTCTCAATTCTCATGTAAATTTGACTAAAAGCAACCAGTAATACCTATGTCACTGCCTAAATTCTGTGCTGCCTTAAAATTTCCTCCACTAGTTAATTAATTCATCATCTTCAAACTCAGCCTCTCATAAAGACCAGGGAATGGACAAAATGTAGATAAATTATTTGCTACAATGTAAGACAAACCTGACCTCTATTTCAGTTTCCAACCAAGTCCTCATTCCTATCTGAAATTTCATGAGCACAGTCTTTATTGTCCACATTCCTTTAAGAATTATGGTCTTCTGAATTCATTCCAGAATTGTCCACTAAGCTCCACTTACAACATTCTAGAGGTTTTGTAGCCCATATCTCTAAACCTTTCTGGAAGGCACCGTGACAAACAGATGCATTGAACGCTCTTCAGCCCGTGGCTGGGAGCAAGACAGGCATGTTTGCCATCACACTTCAACTCAGTGTTATTTGAGAGGTCACACCCTTTGCACTTAAGCAAGAAAAATAAATGTAAGGTATAACATTTGCAAAAGAAGGTACAAAAGTGACCTACGTTTGCAGATGGTAAGGTTGAAGAGGGAGAAAATGTTAAGGAGCCTACCTCATGTGTATTGTATAACAATGAGCCAATGTAGCAAGTCCACAGGTACAGTCAGTACACCAAGGCCACTGTGTTTCCACATACTAGGGAAAAGAATGCGCAGATGAAAATACACTCTTCCAAACATCAAATATTCAGGGATAAATTTAGCATGAGATACACTAAAAACTGCAAAACATTGCTGAGAAATGGAAAAACCCTAATCAGAAACCCAGCGATCTTCATTATAGAAATTCCAAAAACTTCTAAAACTTATGCAGAAAGTAAAATGGCCTAGAATAACCAAGTTATTTTTAGAGAAAGAATAGGAGGGAGTTGAGCTGCTGACTGAAGTTTAACTGATGTGTTTGGCAGGAACTCCCCTCCACAATAGTATCATTCTGATTTCAGAAACCCAATCACCTTTAAAGAACCTGTAAGTTGGGTCACAGCAACTTTCTCTGGCCGTCTTTTCATTTCAGTGAGCGAAATGTGATTAAAATGAAGGGACTGGCTAAGGAGGCTACGCACTCCTGACTCTGCAGAGTAGCATTCTCTTTTTTGAAGTCTGTATCTGTAATCATCTTTATTTTGTTTTCTTAAAACTTCCCAGTGATTTTCTTGTTTTACTTGCTAAGAGAGAAAAGAAAAAGAAAAGCTGAGCCATAACTCTTTAAAACATCGGTGGGAAGTTAGAAATATATTCTCTTGTGCTCTCAGATTCCTACATCTTCCTGTTCTTTATTCTTCTATCTCCCCGTTATTTCCTCACCAAGCAACAATGTACTAAGCACACCTTCCTAACTGCCAGGTCCTGGACCAATCACTGGGGTGATGAAAGTACTTTTCATCCCATCAAGAGCTCCCAGTCCAGAGCGAGAGAGACAGGCAACAGATCTCACAGCGGTATGAGAGGCTGCAGGGCCCTGACAAGAGGGAAGGAGAGTACCCTTACTTAGGCTAGGGATGGAGGTGGGGAAGGGGGCGTGTTGATGGGTTAGGCAATAAAGCAACTAGAAGAGAAGACATGGAGGAGATGAAGCATTGGAAGAAGGTCTGTTGCGGGCAGCTAGATGGGAGAGAGGAGAAGTCACTGATTTACCTGTGCATGCAAGGGTGTGGTTCCATGCGGAAGGATGACCCTGCAGAACTAGGAACTAACTCTGCTTCACATAACAAAGATCTGTGTCCTAGGAAAGAAGTCAGTAGATCATGGGAATCTATTAGGGGATCTTAAACAGAAAAACCACGTGGTTCATAGCACGATGAGTCACACATTGAAATAAAGTGAGACCCAGGGGCAGAGGTGCAGAGTGGAGGCTTTCCGGGTCCATGAGGAGTGCTGAGGACTGTAGCTGAGGCTATAACTGCAAGAATGACAGAGGGGGCCAGTTTGCAAGATGTTTTTTGCTTTTGGTGATGAACCCTGCCTGAGCTGCTGCACGAGGACTGGGTTAGGCATTTGGTGGCAGGGGTGGAGTTGTGTCAAACCACAGATGTCTTCCTGGTCATCCATATCCTTTGCCCTTGGTTCATAATAATTGGGACAGGGAGCTTTTGTCCCTGTGGTTAGCTCCTGTTGTGGGAGGTCTCTCCCTTTACAACCATAGCTGCAGCCCAGGTGGCTGCTCACAGAATTTTGACTCTTAATGTGAGTGGCCATGTTGTTGATTTTTTCACCACTTTATCAGGTGTAGACTGAGGAAGATCAAGTCGAACTGTTAGGTGAAATTAAGACTCTTACTGTTTACCATTGCTGCTTCCAATAAAGAGTGTGCACCCTGCAGACCGTGAACTGGGCCATTACCTTTGGAACAATCTGTCATTTCATTCATGAAAGAGAAAGAGAATGTTGCTAGTGTTCTGTGGAGAGATATTCCTACTGATTTGAAATAGGTGTTCTTTTATCATGCTAAGTAATCAATAGTTGTTTTTAAACAATGTTCTTTGGATTGAGTGTTTCTTAGAATTTTGAAGTCACCTATTCCAAAAAAATAAATAAATTATTGTGTTGAGGGTCAAAAGAAGAAAATGAAGATATAGTTGAGGAAACACAATCCACATGAAATAACAAAAATATAGCAAATAGCTCCATGGGATTTTATTTTAATCTTTAACTGGAATTAAGGAATGTTTCTGCCTTGGATGCTTTAAAGTTGGGGGGCTCAGATGTAGCTTGGGGGAAGTGGAAACAGGAGGTGAAGTTGGGAGGCCTCAAAGTGGCCTGTCACAGTGAGGGTGTCCAGGAGTCCCAGAGTGGCAGGCTGTTAATTACAAGGCACAGGAACTCTGATAAGGGAGACCAGTGTCACTATCACCTGTGGGAGGGAGTGGACCCTGCCAGCCCTGACATGCAGCAGACTTCAGGGGGACGGGCACAGAGCGAGGGGAGGGAGGGCTCTCAGTAAGAGACCCAGTCCAACTCTGCTCGTTCATTTCCGGTGCGACCGTGGGAACTCGATTTATTTCCCTGAACCTCAGTTTCCTTGTCTGTGAAATAGGAGTAGTGAGAGCTGAAGTAGCTAACAGTCATCAAGGCCACAGCACCAGGCTGACAGCCGGACCCTCCGATGGCTCCCCGTGTAATGAACAAGGAAAGGGAGGACAGAAGCCCCCAGGCCTCTTTGTTGAGGTTGAAGGGCACCAGCAAGGCTTAGAGGCTGCACCCTGGTCAGCCTGGACACTAGGTGACTTGTCAGCCTGGACACTAGGTGACTTGCCAGCTCCTCATACCCACTTGTGGCACCTAAGGGGCCGTCTGAGGTTAGACAACATAATTCCTGTAGTTCCCATGGTGCTTCGTACCAAGTGGACGCTTGGTGGGGCGACTCCCCTCCTCGCTCCTCCCTCCGCCTCTTCCTTCTTCCACTCACATCCATCCGCCTGGCTTGGGACCTTGACAGAGGGCACAGCCCACGGACAGGCCATGGAAGAAGCCGAGCGTGAGACAAAGGACGAGCAGGGGGCCTTGGCATCCAGGCAGGGACAAGTGCAGGTTGTTTTCGAAGCACGTCCAGGAGTTGGAATGAGTGGTGGTCGGAGGCGGAGGTGCGGACTGAGACCCTGAACTGAGGGGCAGCTGAATGGGCGTGCTGGAAGGGGGCCTTAGGGCCTGAGAGAGGCCGGCCTCGCTTTGCTCTTCCAACCTTGGGTCACTGTAAAGCTTAGCACATTTGTAATAGACTGGGTCATCAGGAAGATTTATAAATATTTAATTTTAAGTAAATTAGCTGTTATCATAAGGGAAATATAATAAAGAAGAAAATTACCTTAGCTCTCACGTAGGGGTCTCAAGGCTTGCAGTAACAGTGGACCCATGGTCTCAGTGATGTCATCCCGGCTGGGTGATCTTGGCATTAGTGCCCCAGGCTCTGCCTCCTCTTGGCTCCGCACCAAGGACAGGAGGCTGCAGACACGCGCCTGCTGGCTGGGATTCCGGAGCTGATTTCTCACGCACTTTGCAGCTTATGTCTGGCCTGTGGTTTCTGGGCTTTAGTGGTGAACTGTCACCCAAGGAAACAAACAGTCTGAAAGGCTGTAGTCAACCCTCAGTTGACGGGAAAAATTGAAACATAAAATTTATATGAAACCACTTTCTTATTACTACATTTATTGGCCCAATTTCTGATGTTGTATTCATGCCATTCCTTTACTTCATTCAGCAAATAGTTATCATTCAGTTATTTTACGTCAGATGTTGTTCTGCGAGGTAGGGATACCAGGGTGATCGAAACAGAGCATCGCAAGCCCTGGCCCATGAGCCCAGCTTCTAATGGAGGAAAGAGGTAATGCACCAACTAACCAACCATGCCCATGTCCACAAGTTCTGGGTAAACCACACGTGGTGAGATGACTGAGAGACATAGGGACAGAAATAGTGCTATAGATACGATGGACAGGGTCGCTTTTCTGAAAAGGTTTTTGAGTAGAGACTTGATGAAAGTGTGGGAGTGTGTCCCAGGGATCTGTAGGAAGTGAGTTCCAGGCAGAGGGACCATCAAGGGACCATCAAGAGACACCCTGAGTCAGGAGTGAGTTTAGTGTGTTCATACGACAGCAAGACCTGTGCGCCCTGTTTAGTTAGAGGGGGAAGGTGAAGGCAGAGTGACAGTGGGGCTGGGTCCTTGGATCACGGTGAGGGGAGACCACTGGGTTCTAGTGTCCAGTGAAGTCTCACCTAGACTGACCAGTCACCGTCCTGGCTGAGTGCCCTCGGGGAGAACAGCAAGGCTGTCCCACGCACTTCCCCCCCCATGCACCAGCTACCTCAATAGAACTGAATCCCTGTCCCTGTTTACAGCTGGGAGGCCTGCATCCATATTTCAGAGGTATACAACTTAGAAGCCATGAGTTCCAAGCATGAAACAGGTGACTAGTCAGCTTAGAAAACCACCTGTCCTATAATAAGCATATAAGCCCTTCCCTGAAAATAGCAAGAAAAACATTCCCCCAGCATACTGACCAGGTCAGGCTAAAGGTCACTCTATTTTAAACAATCCTCACCTTAGTAACATCAGGATCACTCTTCATCAAAGCACTCCTTCGAAACTTTAGAAACAGCAGGGTTTTAGTATTTTAGAACATTTATCAATTTACTCTTTTGGGGAAAACAGGTGTGTTGGAATATGTGCAGGTAATTGTGATGGATTAGAAGAAACCCATGGTAGGAAGGAGCCTCATTGCTCTTGGGGATGTGTGGCAAGGGACATGCGGAGACTTTGAACAGGGAGATCTCGTCATTCTGTTTTTGTCTTAGCAGGGGCCTCTGGGCTCCTGTGTGGAGTTTGGACTCAGGTTTAGGAGTCTGGGAGCTAGGCCCTGGGAGGCTGAGATCAGGGAGGAGACAATACTGGCCTTGTCCGCAGATCACTTATTCAGGATATAATTCATGGGTCCCCGAGTAAGAGAATGGGAAGGAATGAGTTCTGAAAAGGAGAAAGATTCAGTAAGTTTCATTAATGAGCTAATCGCTTCTGTAGGAAATCGGGGTTCATTATTGCTGGGACTCTTTGGAGGAATCACCAGGGCGGTGATTCTCAAGATGTGGTCTGTGGACAGCCTGGGAGCTTCACCGAACTGGAGGATGGAGAGGCAGAGGGTCTCTACCCTGACCCTGGCCCCCACTGATGAACAGTGGTTTCCCACATTCCTGGGCTTTACTTCTGAAGTTGAGTAAAGGTTCACGCCTTCAGAGAAGGACTAAGGGAGTGGAGAGAGACACGCACACCCACTGAGCAGGATCCAGGTCAAGCGCGTGGAGCTGTCCAGCCCAGGGTGCTGAAGCCAGTGGACAGCAGGTGCTACTTCACCACACCCCCGGGCTGCCTGCTGCAACTGGAGTGTGGACGAGGAGGTGTAGGGCATCTAAGCATGTGCGGTGCACTTTCAAGAAAGAATCGCCAATACCTGATACAAGAGAGGGACGTTGGAAAGATGGTGCTCAATTCACTTTCTTAGGGACCTTGATGGATAGTGGTGACAGGAGAGGAGTCATGTTGGAGGCCTGAGTTCCAGGTAGCTGTGAAGTATCTGGAGATATATGGGGTCTTCACATCAAGGAGAGATAAGACGCCCACCATAACGCATGGGTGGACTGGCCCAGGTGTGCTGGCAAGACGTGAAGCGTGTTGGAGATGCAAACTTGAGAAGCAGGAGTATGATGCTGGGGTCCTCTCTGTAATAAGTCAGTGAAGTAGGAGTCGTTCCCAGGTGAACACTGGGAGGGGCCAAAGGAAGCGACTTCTAGGATGGGAAGCACATGAGGTACTTACAGTCTCATGTGTATTACCAAGGGTCTCCCTGGGGAACTCCAGAAAAAAACTCTGGTTCAGGAGATAGTTCTTTTAACAAAGATTTCCACTACTTTTAAGCACCTACTGTTTATTTGAAAAATATCAGAGACTCCAGATCTCTGGAAGCGGGGCCAAGCCCAGTGCTTACAGCATACAAGAGCACACCACGGATTCCATATCAAACACCCTCTCTTCTCTGGAGTTCCATCTTTTCTGGTGATGCTGCTGTTTTAATGAGATAAAACCCCCAAGGCGCTGTGTGTCTTTTATATTCACATTAGGCTCTGGGCGGGCAAAGAAAACACATTTAGAAACCTAACCTAACTGCTTCCAGGGATCCACCCGGATGACGCTCACTAGGTAACACTGGCCAGCGTCCTTGCAGGCAAGTGATCTGAGTGGATCTGATCTCCAGTTGGCTCAGTGGGAGAACCCAGATGGTTCCAGGCTCAGAATTCCTGTTGTGATTCACAAGTTCATGTCCAGCAGCACAACTGCTGGCACAGGATGAGACACCACATAGGCTCCTACAGTCTTCTGTCAGCTGTGAAAAGCAGTGCGTATCATCCAGAGCCCCTCTTTGCTTTTATGGAGAGGGCCAGGATGCGGTTTACTCAGACACGGTTTATTTTCCTCAACGTGATCTCAAGAGGCATGATATGTGAGCTGATAATTGAGCTGAGGATTATTCTCCTGGCCATAAAAATTCAGAGGCTCACTTATTTCTTTATTAGGCTTTCATGTGAACATGGATGCTTGTGGGTATCTGAAGAGAGGATTTCTGTCTGAGAGCAAAGGAGTCCACAGAGAATCCCCCCACTGCTCCTACCAGAGTGGTTTCCGGTAGACATATTCTACCAATTTAGTGGCCATTTTCATCTGTACTTCTTTATACTTACAGTGCATTAATGACTATTGCCCATAGAGACCTCTTTGATGAGTTTTTAAATAACTTTTCTATGGATTAGAGCCAAATTGAGAGAGGGGTCATGGATTGATTATAATTATCCTGCCCATGTCAGCCAGGATGTAGAGACGAGAGAATTATTCTAGCACCATGTTTGAAAATTTGTCATCTGCCCTTGAGTTTGGCAGATTGTTTTCATTAGAAAATTTTGTGCTGTATAATCTCAAGTCTCTTTCCTAGAAACACTTTATTTACAATGAGGTAGTCCCCTCATTGTAAAGAACTGAAATTGTAAAGATATTATTGTAAATATATTTACATTTTATTGAATGTATTTTTCTCAGACTATCATCTACATGAAGCAAAATTGCTCACTAGTTAAGTACTATACCAGGGACCTACTCACTGTGTAAATTATTTAATTTGCCAGTTGGGAACTTTGTCCATTAAGGATGTATCAAGCTGGACATGCCTGCCTTTACTAAATCAACCAACATTTCAACAACACTTTGTATCTACCAACCACTGTTCTAAGAACTTTACTAATCTTAACTCATTTGATCCTCATAACAATCCCATGAAATGGCTACTGAATTATCCCTAACTTGCATGTAAGGAAACTGAGGCCAAAAGACATTTTATAACCTGCACAAGGCCATCCAACAAGAGGTGGCAGAAGTGGAGCAAACTGAGGTGTTCTTCTGTGGGCCATGTGCCCCAGGTGTGGCTTTCTGTGGCAATCCATGTGCAACACTTCTTGAAAAAGCTTGTGCTAGGAAGTTACAAGCATTTTTTTTCTCTCTCTCTCCCAAAACGTAGCCGTGAGTTGGTTGTGTCTTGATATAAATCCCTCCTTGGTTATTTTCTTGCCAAAGTGGCCTTCACTGTGGCTCACATCACTCTGACCTGCTTCTAAGTCCTGCTGACTTAGATCCTGACCCTCTCCGGTGACCCTCTCCAGTGTCCATGACCTCTGATAGCTGGAACCCCTATCTGTTGGCAGCTGAGAGGCCCTTGTTTCTGCCTCAAAATGGAGAATTATGGACATTGCGAGGCAGACAGGTTAGCCTTAGTAGGGATTGTGGAATGGAGGGAAAAACGCTCACCTGTCAAGTGTCCAGTACCCAGGGGCTATAACCATCTCCTCTCACCCCATCCTGCCTGCTGGTTGAGGGCCACCCCACGATTGGTCCTGCACCTGCTGGGAGACACCCACAGTCTAGGCACTGTCAGATGCCACTTTTCCTAGAAGAGCTTGTACCTCTAAGAAAAGACTCAAAGACCCTTAAAATCATAATAGTTTATCTCAAAGGCGTTTTCTGGCCCTTGGGGTACACCGTAAGAGAAGCATATGTGGACACTTTAACTAGGGATGGATCTTTCCAGCACCTCCCACAATTCACCAAATACACAGTTACCCAATTCCCCAGTTTCTATAAGGACACAATGAAGTTTTCATGGCATCTAACTTCAGCTGGCCTCCACAGCCCTACGTGCCCTGACCGGTGCTGTCGAGGGCATAAGGGCTGATGTGCCGTCCTGTGTTTTGGGGGGGAAGTTCAATACTGTGCTGTGCCCCCTGCTGCCTGCAGCTGGTGCCCGTTAACTCCCCTGGGTCTCCTGTTGGAGGAAAAGCAGACCCCAGCTGTTCCCAGCCATTCATACCCGAGGGGCCACTGACCCTCGACAGTGACTGCTCGAGGAGCAAACCCACATTTCATCTCTTTAGATGGCGGCTATGGTTCTGTTTTCCATGGGCTGCGCTCCCGAAGATCTGTGGGAGCACAGAGTGAAACCGGAAAGCCAGGTGCCCTTGGCCCGCTCACACTCCCACACTCACAGGGCCGCTTTTCCCTAGAACAAAAGCAGCAGCTCCCTGCCGTGCAGGGGAGATGGCCAGCTGACTTCGCCAATCTCCCTGGCCTCACACCGCTCAGCATCCACGCAAAGCCTTCTTTGTATGTGAATGTCCATAGAAATCATTCCGCGTCGTAAATCACGACTTTGCCCATGGTGGTCTTGTCTGAATGCTGGCCATGTTTCTCTTTTCAGTCCCTCCCAAGTTTGTGGTGCAGCCGCGGGACCAGGACGGGATCTACGGCAAAGCTGTCATCCTCAACTGCTCAGCCGAGGGTTACCCTGTCCCCACCATCGTGTGGAAGTTCTCAAAAGGTACCATGATACTTGATTTGCTTGTTTTCTGCCAAGCCCACAGGCTCTTCTCTGGAGATGCGTCCTGCAGGTAGATGTGTGGTTCTGTCTCCCTGAGTCTCAGGTGTTTTCATTCAGACCATGAAGTGCATGCCAACATGCCCTTGGACAGACCCCCAAGGGCCAGGCACGTCATCCAGGTGGGGTGCTCCAACACCTGGGAAACCACTGCCTGTCCACCTGTAAGTAACCATGCTCTGCTTGGAGACCACTGCAGACTTACACATGAGGAGCTGCAAGCATGAATTGTCAAGATTATGCATTCCTGGCAAATTGCGTGCCCAGTGTTTAGGTATGAGACTAAATGATGGAAGAAAGTTAAAAATAAAATCAATGATCTTTTGAAAATTTGCCTGGTCTCCTTAGAGTACCTGTTTGAGGTACACATCACATCTTATCACCTTGGGTGACTTTTGTAAAGGCAATTCTATTGTGAGTGGCATTTAATATTATTTTCTTGTGTCTGGGTAGAGCTCAGATTAATATATCAGTAAGTATACTTAATTATCTGTTGCCTGAGCTGAGATTGAGTTCAATGACTTAGATTCGTGAAGGTCTACACACTCTCATATCCCTTCTGGATGTGGGTGGCCTAGGATGAGCTTTCTATTCATTTTTTTTTTTTTAAGTTTTGAGTTTGGTTGACACATAATTGTACATACTTATGGGGCACAATGTGATGTTTTGATACATGTTTGCATTGAGAAATGATCCAGTCAGGCTAATTAGCATATCCATTACTTGAAACATTTCTCATTTCTTTGTGGTGAGAACGTACAAAATCCTCCCTTCTAGCTATTTTGAAATGTACAGCACCTTGTCGCTGACTCTAGCCACCCTGCCGCACCAGAACGCTGGGATTCGTTTTCCTTATCTGATGTCAGGACCCCGAGGGTCCCTCCCAGCCTCTTCTACCTTCTACTCCTGTGAGCTCACTGGTTTTCCCTGGGTCCCACACACGTATCAGCGAGAGACACGGTGTTCCTTCTGATCATTACTTCACTCATCACATCTTCCAGTCTCATCCATGTTGCTGCAAATGACAGCATTTCATCCTTTTTTGTGGATTCTTTGAAGTCATCAGGGCGTCAAACTTCTCAAATCCGAAGAAGCGTTCTGCCACTCTTTGCAAGTGGTAGTCGGCCACCGTTGGTCAGCTTTCCGTTTCTGTGACCCGATACCTGATAAGAACGACTTAGAGGAGGAGAGACTTACTTTGGCTCGTGGTTTCAGAGGTTCAGTCCATGCTCAGCTGGCTCCATCGTAGTGGGCCTGAGGTGAGGCAGAGCATCATGGCGGAAGGCTGCGGTGGTGGAAAGCTGCCTTTCCTGGCAAGCAGGTGGGCAGGGAGAGAGAGAGAGAGAGAGAGAGAGAGAGAGAGAGAGAGAGAGAGAGAAAGAGAGAAGGAGTCAGAAGGAAGATGGACCTTTCCAGGGCAGGCACCCAGTGACCCACATCCTCCATCTAGGTCCCCCTCCCAGTGGTCTGTCCAGCCATCAGTGAATCAGCCCTCCTGAACCAATCACGTCCCCAAAGCCCCATCTCTGAACAGGAGACTTTGGTGGACATTCCACATTCAAACGATCACACCTCAAAAGATGGCCACTGAGCTAAAGTGGCAGCTCTCACATGTCTGTGGAGGAGGAGGCACCGGAGGGGAGTCAGCGCCCTCCAGTGGCATGTCACACATCAGTCCTGCTGACGTCCCCCTGGCAGGTCCCTCCTCACTGTCAGGGTCTCTAGGCCATGTTGTGGCCACACACAGCCACCATGCGCTGGACCCATGTTCACGTACGAGGGGAGGGGAGGATGGACACTGGGCAGCAGGCATCTCCAATGCTCGTTTTGGATGTGTCTGTGTTTTTCTCCAACTTTTTACTTTCAAGAAAAAGGTCATAATGACTTTTGACCACATTGACCTTGGTCGGCGTGTTCGTTTTTCCCAGCGATAATTTTCTGTAAGTAGAATGACTGACTCTGAGAGCAAACAATTTCTCCAGTTTTTGAGCTGTGTTGACAGTTCACCAGTGTTTGGTTCATCCACACACCCTCCCCCAGTTTACCTCTTTCTCCTAACCGCACAGGTACTCCATATGTGCTTTTTAAAAATATTACTGTTACGGGTTGGTTGTGAGGTGTCCCCCGGAAGCTCTGTGAGACAATGCAAGAAGGTTCAGAGGAGAAATGCTTGGGTTGTGAGAGTCTTCACCCAATCAGTGAACTAATCCCTGACAGGGATTAACAGTGGTAACTAATGTGGTGGGTGTGGCTGGAGGAGGTGGGAGCTGGGGCCTGGCTTTGGGGTATCTGTATCTGGCAAGTGGAGTTTCTGCCTCTGCTTCCTGATCATCCTGTGGGCTGGGCTGGTTCCCTCTGCCACACCCTTCCACCATGATGTTCACCTAGAGCCCTAAGGAACAGAGCCAGCCTTCTATGGATTAAGACCTCTGAAACCGTGAGCCCTCCCCTAAAATTGTTCCGGTTGGGTCTTTTAGTCCCAGCAGTGAAAAAGTTGGCTAAAACATTTACCCAGTGTAATAGAGGGATGTTGTATGTTACTCTTTTAATTATGTAGCAATAAAGATGTTTCTTTAAAAACAATTAACCTTGCTGTGGAGCCCGTTTCCTATAATCAAAATAGTCCTCAGGGCAAAGGTGCAACTCCCTGAAATACAGCAAAACTGACGTAAATGCAACAGGCCCAGGTCACCTCGCAGGGAGTCATGACAGTTTCATCCCAGAGCTACAGAACCTCAGACTGTAGCACAGCGGCTCAGGGTGGCTGCTTCGGAAATGAATAAGCGCTGCTGAGAAGTCATGCTGTCACATTTCCAGCCCTGGGTCTGAGTACACCAAGTCTAAGGCATTCGATTCTGTCTCCTGGTTTTCTCTCCTACGGGAACGAACAAGGTCACTTATCCAAAAGAGAGTTTTAGGATAGCCTGGTGACCTACACCTGGGTTCCCAGAGGTCCACAGCTATCATATTTCTTCCACATGCATCTCCTTTACCGTGGAGGAAACGTTTCCATCACTGTCTCTGGGACCAGGGCCATCCCTGGTCAGCTGCTGGGAACCAAGAAGGTCTGCCATGGGAGAGAATGGATAATTCACTGGCCTGTATCCTGCCCTGGCTGGTGGGAGGGTTGATGCCTAGAATGTTCCAGAAACTCCAAGAAGGACGCTGCATGTAATTAGAGGAATAGATGAAAGCAAGTCTCAGAGGTCCCGGGAGGCCAGACTCCTGTGCCAGTTGCCACAAGCGTGTGGCTCTGCCAAGTGCAGAGTGGCCTAGCCTGGGACGGTGATGCTCTCCCCTCTCTGTGGCTGTGCTGAAGCCTAGGTTGGGAGGCTGCTGGGTGACCTGAGCGAGGGTGTGAGCTGCCCACACCTGAAGGGAGCCGCCACGCTTGCTGAAAACAGACTGTGTGGAGGGCAGGGACTAAAGAGGGACGTGATGGGCAGGCAGCTGGTTCTGTCTCCAGCCGATGGACTCCATGTGGTGCAAAAGGACAGGAGGCACAGGAGAGGGTGCTGGGTCTTCGCCCTGAGTGACAGGGAGGGGATTGCAGGGGCTTCTGGGAGGACGGGCGGCTTGGCCAGGCAGACCCGGGCTGGGCCAGGGCAGGAGCTGGCCTCGGTCCATGCACAGAGCCGGATTTGCACCAGAAGCGTCGGTACAATGCCTGGCGTCCTTCTCTTTCTCTCTCTTTGGGATAAAAGCCTCCCTTTTCCAGGGCTCACGCCTACATTCCGTTCTGCCACCACAGGCCAGCTCTGGGTCCTTGACAAGGTCTGTGTTAGACTGACTCTGCTCCCACCGCCACAGAGGTTTCCAGAGAGGACTATTCCAGTTCCTCCCTGTTCACAGGGGCCGCCCTTGCCCACTTCTGGTGACAAATGGCTTTCTCAGTGCACTGTAGTCACACCTAACGTGGGTTCATTCTGACATGACCACACACGCAGGGGACGGATTTGCTTCATTTCAGTCCCCACTGCTGCCTTTCCCTCGCCTCCTCCCTCTCTGCTCCCCTCCCTCTACTCCTCTGATCTTCCTTCTGTGGTAGTTTTCTAAGAGGTGCTCTGTAGGTGCACACGGCCGCGAGTTCCCTGGGCCTGTTCCCGGGTGCACTTGCTGATCCCTTTCGCTCCTCCCACCTCCAGCCCCGCCCCTTCCTCCACTCCACCCACCTCCCTTCTGCTTCATGGGCCCCCACCTCTCCTCGCTTGGTCTAGCGTCCATCCATTTACCAGTGAATGCCATGGTTTCATTCTTCTCTAAGGCTGGCCCCTAGGCTGGTCGGAGTCTTGGCTCTGGTGGGCTGTGCTTACCTGGGGGGAGGCCGGTGGCCCCTGCTGCTTGCTGCGGGGACACAGCCTCCGACTTCCCTTACCTTCTGTACCTTGAAGTTGTTCATCTGTGGTCAATTTCCCCTTAGAAGTGCTGAGCCTGTTTCATACGTACTTTCAAATATCTTTTCTTTTTAAAGGCGTTTTGTGATTTTTCCTGTAGGTATTTGTTCTGTTCCACGCTCTCCCTTTCCTGGTCAGGGTCTGCGAGCTCTGTGGGAAGGGCTCATCCCCTGCTGGCTAGAGCTGCCCATTTCTCTCTCATTTTTAAACTACTCATTCTCATCTTAATTTGTTCACTCTCCTGATTTCCACTCTACCTTTCCCTCAGCAAAACCTCTCCTTTGTGCTCCTCCTTCATTGGATTATTTTATTCCCCTTCTCCCTCCAGTTCTGCCAGCTCACATTCCACTCTTGAGCCCTGGCTTCATAGTCAAGTGCCCGTTCAGTTTCCCTCTAAACTGTGGCAACGTTTTTCTGGTGAGATTTGGTTACTTGGTGTTTTCAGTGTCTTTCTTCCATCTTTTATACTATCTCTGCCAGAGTCTGGCATCCTTTTGATCTTACATGGGAAGAAGTGCACATCCCCAGGAAGAGATTGGTTTGTGCAGATACTTGATCCTTTGCTCAACCCTCCCTCTCTGACTCCAGAACCCACGCCAGCTCTGGGGAGCTCTGCCTGTGCCTGCTGTCTATACCCACCTGGGTCTGGTCCCTGGGCGTGACTGCTCTGCTGCAGCTGGCTGAGGTTCGCCGCCATGCCTCCCTCCCTGCCTTGCTGCACGTGCCTCTGCTCACCGTACCTGCTGGGTTGCCCGTGGCGCTACTTGATTGTTTGGATGTTGGCTATTTCCTAAATTCACAGAAAGTTGAGTTTCCATTTCTCAGTCTTCTTTCTCCCACTGGCTTTTGTAGGCTTCCTAGGAAGAGAAGAAATGGTGGTTTATGCCTCCATCTTCAAATCCAAAATCCTACGGTTTGAATGTAAAGCCTTATGAAATTTGCATTTTATTTTAGAAAAGGAAGTGAGGTAGGAATCTAAGAGAAAGAGCAGAAATCGTCAGTTCAGAGAATGGGCTGAGCCTTCGAGCCCCAGCCAAAACACTGTCTGGCTGTGTCACTGCTTGTAAATGACTTTATCTACATGAACCATGACTTCCTTGTATGTGAAACAGAATAAGCGGGTTAACGGGATGTGAAGATTTATGTAATTCATAGAAAGCATTTATTATGGTGTCTGGCAGATAGCAATTAGTCAATAAAAATCACGTTATCATTATCATCATTATTGTCATTATTATCACTTCCATGGTTAGCCAGTTGTCCCCAAACTATTTACTGAAGAGCCCCATCTCTTCCACTAACCTGATGTGCTTTATAGTCCCTGACAGTGTGTGAATGTGGGACCTAATCTTTAGCACTCTCCGTGTTGTGCTGACCTGTCCCTTCTGGCTCCAGCACCATCTATTGCAGTGGACAGGGGAGGTCTTTAAAAATGTATTCAATCATCTGCCATGAAAACATTCCAGTCATTGTCTTCCTTTTCAATAACACCTTAGCTCCCTCATATGTTTTGTTCACTTGCTTCTTCCAGATGGATAATTTAATCAAGGACAATTTTATTGGGCTTTTGAAGTTATTCTGGAAAATATGGAGAGCTGTAAATCTGGAGGCTGATTTGGAGAGCATTGGCATGGTTCCCACTGATACCTTGGGTGGTCTCTCCATTTATACAAATCCTCCCCAGATGTCCATAAATAATTTTATTGCTTTTCCCCCTTGGTTCTTTGTAGTGGACACGTGTGATCGCCTGCCTACAGTTTTCTTTGATCCTGTTGGTTTTCTCAGGGGGAAAGTGTTGTGCCCAGGGCCACTGTTTACTGACCCTCTGTAGCACCCATTTGTCTCTCTCCTCTTGGTGAGGAAGAGGTGGTCCTTAATTTAGGGAGTTTCTGTTCCCTCCACTGTCTAGCACAAGGGGCTCCAGCTGGGGTACTGCCTCTTCTTCCTGCCTGTTTCTCTCCAGAAGGACTTCCTCCCTGCCCCTTCTCCCATGTCCCTCCTGCCACCAGCTATAGCAGTCACCCAAAATCCTAGTCTCCCCAACTCCATTTTCCTCTAGAGGCTCTGGAGAGTCTGTCGCTCTGGTGCAGAAACAGTTTTGCCTTTGCTTTGTCCTCTCCTGCTGCCCCAAATGGGCGGTTGGAGGTTGTCATTTTGCATGTCCTTGGTGCAGTCACCAGAGGCCTGACTGTCCCTCACCAGTGGGGTTTCACAAGCTTCCTCTTCTACTTCACATCAACCACTTTAGGAATCCCTCCGCTATTGGCCGTAGACTCCTCACAGGGCCAACAGGGAATTAATTATTTTGCTGAGAAATGCACAGAAATGAAACCAGATGCTCACAACACTTATCCAGATCCTTCCACGCAAGGTGCTCGATCCTGACTGGAAACAAACGCTGGGCTCAACACGCCTGGCCAGAATGCTCAGGTGACTCTCTCTGGGGTCTTGCTCCAGAATATTTCACCTTGATCACACCAACCCTCTCTCCCACGGCCAGAGTGACGTCATGGGTTCCTCCATTGTCCTCAAAGCTTTCATCTCAGAATGATACCATGAGGAGGAAGTGGGAGTCACCCTGCCCACGTGATAACTCCAGGACCCGTGTTCAGCCAACACCAATGTCAGGTCTTTGGCGAGATGACTAAGGCCGTCTCCTCTTCAACAGTCAAGGCAGGTCACACTGCAGAGCTTCTCTTCATTCAAACAACAGTCTGGAAAGGGGCAACTGGTCAAGTGAGAAATTCTCTCTTAAGTGGAATCTTTTGTCTCTCACTGGGAATAAGCTCTTGTGGCCTAAGATGTCTACGATGTCCTTGTTTTTCTGGTCCTCTGCAGGCCATTTCCAGGTTCCGCTCCCTTGGTCCTGTTCCCTGTCTCCTTCCAGGTGTGACTGTGTGCACAACTTGGGCCTGAGCATCCATGTAGCCTGATCTCTTCACCCTCAAGGCCACTTGCGCCCTGACCTTGAATGCCAGTTCCACGCCTTTACCCAAGCGTGTGCCCTTCACATCATGCTCTGTAGCCTGTCCCGTCTTGCCTTGGCCATCTCCAGGGCTCCATCACGCCATCCTGGCCTTGCCATGTTCTTCCTACTGTGGACCACCAGAGTCAAACTCCTGAGAGCAAACCTGACCAACGGGAGCTGGTCTTACCTGCCCGCTGCCTACGTACCTCCAGGGCCCAACTTTGCCCCTACTACCCTGGGTTACTTAGAATGCTCCAAATCTCTGGCCCCTGGGGAGAAACCTCTGGTGCCGCTGAAGGACCAGTGATCCCAAGGTCTTCTCCAGGCACCCCTGCTCTGACCTTGGCCACCAGGCTGGTGCAGGCTATTAGGACCCAGGTAATATCCACTGACCCTTGTCCCACCTTGAATCCAATTATGTGATAGTAGCCCTGAATTAATTCAAAGAGAGCTCAAAGACTCCCAAACAGAGAAGGCAACGTCTCCCTATGGCATAAATGGTATAAACAAACAAACAAACAAAAACTTCTGAGTCCAGTGTGGGTCTTTGTGTGTACAACGAAAGTGGCTCTGCTGGTGTGTCCCACGTGGGGAGGAGGCCTCGCTAAGTGTGCCGCGTGCCTGGAAAAGGGTCACACGCAGAGCGGAGAAGGTGAGTGTTCAGCACGCTGTTATACTGTTTCTTCCTTTGACAGAAGAAAAATTATCAGAGATGGAAATGCCAGCCTTCCTCTGCTGTGCCAGGATCAGAATCACAGTGCAGAGAACGGGTGTCCACATCCCACCTCGCCTGGCTGGGCCTCCAGGCCAGCAAGCCCCGGCCTTCCCTCCCTTTCTCTTTCCTCCATCTCTCTTCTTCCCCATTTCTCCCCCAGGAACTTTCTCCAGTCTTCCTGGGGTAGAGGAAGCCACATTTAGGGCTAATGTGTGGGGAGCCCTTGCTCCAGAGAGGTGGTGGCTGAAGACTGTGGGTGCCAGACGCAGCTGCCCAGGCTCCTCCAGTCCCAGTGCAAAACTGTGGTGGCACCACATAATCGAGGCACCTCTCCTGCCTCCAGTGTTGCAGGTCACATTGGCAAGTGCTGAATCACAATCTGTTCACCAGTTCAGTTTTCCAGTGATGGAGCCCAGGCTGAATGTTCCCTCTGGCTGATAAAGGCAATCCTTGCCTACGGGGTGCAGAAGTATAATTATAACGTTGGCCTGCCAGACTGCTGCGCTACGAGTCTTACCAGGCTGGCCTGCGGTCTTCATCCCAGAGGTTTCATTGACATAGAAACAGAGGAATTAAGGAAAGATAGCCAAATTGCACAGTGAATAATATGTGAATAATTACATGTTGATTTATGAAAGAGGTCACCTAGATGCTATCTCAGCAGGTGCTGTTTTATCCAGAGGGGATTTAACATGAGAATTGAAAGGATATAAAATTTTTGGAAAGATGGACCAAGCAAAGCTGCCCTTTAGGTACTTGAGGAGCATGGGAACCACAAGAAGCCGATCCCATCAGTGGGGACGGCCACCCTGTGGTGCTGACATGGTGATCTGTAGAAGCTCTTCCACAGGAGGCTGATGCCGATGTTCAGGGTCTTCCACCCATGCATCCGTTTGCCACCTCTGAAGGAGAACTTCTCCCAAACTGATTTTAAGCACCTCTCACTAAACCAGAGTCTGGAGACAGGAGAGCTGGGAATTGTGGTTTGGGGCTTCCAGTTCCTGTAACTTAGGGAGAGCCTGGAAGGAAAGTGGATGCTGAGTGTCAAAAGACAGCGACTAACACAGGAGACAAAACAGCGCAGGCGTGCTTTACCCAGTGGTGGACCTTCATTCTTGGGCTTGGGGACAGCTCTCCCAGCTTGGGCTGGAGGACCATGTCCCTGTCCACTTCTGGGTTCATCTCGGTAACAGGCTGTTCAGACCTTTGCAGCATGCTGTTGCCGAGTGAGGAAGCGTCCCATCTCCAGCTGCTGACTCCTAGCAGGTGCAGCTGTGGTTGCTCTCTGGACCTGTTTTCCTCTCATCTCCTCCTCTGTCGCACCTGGTCATTCTCATCCACCCACTACCTCCTCTCAGAAGAAAACCCTCACCCTGCAGAAGAAAACCTCGCTTCTTCTTCAGGAAAGCACCGTTCTTTCCATAAGGACAAGGGATGGTGACTGACTTTCTCCTTGGTGAGGAGAAAGGTCAGCTTTCTGCCCTGTGGGTGCCACCCAGGAAGCTTGCAGAGAAGCCCCCCAAGTCTCTGCCGTGCTCCCGACCCCTCTTCCTCCACCGTGCTCCCTGGCCATCTTCCCATCCTCCACGCTGGTGTTCACGTTCACAGATTCACCTCTGTACACTCCTGCTCCCCTTGATGTAAATACTAATCTTGTGTTTGTGCAAATTCTTTATTCTCGTTTCGTATGTGATTTAATCAAAGGAGGCAGGGAGAACAAGCCATTTGCCAGAGGGGCAGCTGGGGCTCTGAGGGCACGAGGACTAGGCCTTTTGACTCTTGGTCAAGTGCTCTCTCTACAGACGAGCAACACTTCAAAGTGTTCACGTGGGACACTAAACACTGTCCCCCCATCCTCAGCCCCTGGGAGTACAGTGGGACTGATCTTTTCAACAGATAGGAGAGGTCACCCAGCATGGTCACACCCAGGGATCCAGTGCGTGCGTCATATAATGCTGGAACATTTTATTTCCGTGTAATGGAGCATTGAAATTGTCCCCACTTAACACCAGCTAGCCACAGAAAATTGACAGCTTTTAATTAATGGCTGCTGCTTGCTGTATTCTATCTTCTGGCTGATTACCCAAAGTGCTTACCTCGTGCTAAGAAGATTATGGGATTTGCATATTGTATGCACTGCGCCAAATTTTACTCTTTAAAATAACGAACCTAAAGTAGATGACGGATAATGGTATCAAGCCATGGCCAGCCACTTCCCTAGCGCACAGGATGCTCGTCGGACTGTGCGTCCACTAGTGTTCTGTTCAGCGTGATGAGACCTACAGACACCGTCCCCCACCAACCTAGACTAAGTTTTCTGATGAAAGAAAGATTTAATGTTTTTCAAACACTTAAACTATTTCTCTCTTCATTAGCTTCTTTTAATAATGAGCAGGCTTATCTCAGTCCAGAGGGGACTTCATGGATCATCTTTGTCCATGGTTACATTGAAAGAGCTTAGCAATGCAGTTAAGTTTTGTGGTGCACACTTAACATAAATGATAAATAATAATAATAAAATTTTTTCTGGTGAAAATTCTTTGAGGAAAGGAAAAAATACGTGGTGTCGACATGGATGATTCTCTAACATTCTCATATTCTACAGGTATCCCGTTAGCTATAAACATTATGTAAAGCTTTACACAATTCTTAAATCCTGTAGTTTTCTGAGATTTCCTGATTTTTAGTTGGATGGAAATATTTTTCTAAATTCTACCTTCAGCCGAGTTTTCAGGTGTTCCCCTTAGACTAGAAGTAGCCCCCAATCTGCAGCCAGCATGGAGAAAGACATTAGTACTGTTAACAGATTTTCAAAATGTGGACTTGAATAAAAAATGGAGCTTTTCCTTGATTTGAAAGTTCCAGTAAAATCCTTTATCCTTACATTAAAGAACTCTTTCTCCATAAGAAGTGATCTTATAATACATAAAACCAAGTCCTTTAAAATATGATCTACTTTTATAGGAGGAAAAAGTGTGACCACATCCATGGATGAAACAGATCCATCAAATTATGATTAAAACAACAATAATCAAAAAATATGAAATAAGAATACAAAGACATCTTCGGGGGACTGGGGTTGTGACTCAGTGGCAGAGCGCTTGCCTAGCATGTGTGAGGCACTGGATTTGATCCTTAGCACCACATGTAAATATATGAATAAAATAAAGGTCCATCGACATCTAAAAAATATTTTTAAAAAAAAACCCATAGGACTTTGAAACATGAAGAAGAAAACAAAGAGCCCAGTAGAAAAATAAGCAGTGATATGAAGGAGCACTTTGCTAAAGACCAAGTAAAAATGGGCAACAATTTTGTAAAAAGATGCTAAAAATTGTCTGTGAGAAAAAATAAACAAAAAACACTCAGAAACATTTAAATTTGTATAATAAAGCATGTTATATTGAAGACCCAAAAGATGAATCGTGTACACCTGTGAGAAGTAAATTAGCCCCAGCCAGCACTGTTGAAGATAAAACTAGTTGGTTCTCTGCTAATAATTTCAACCTGAAGGTGAGTCCTGCAGATGGCCCACAGCACGCCTTCCCACCATTGTGCACTGATGAGTGAGGAGTCACTGGTGACATGGCCCCTAAGATAAAGTCAAATCATCATAAAGTGATTAAAAAATCAAAAGCAGCATTAAAGCAGCAACAACAGCAATATTCTGTGCTATGTGCCAGAGCCTGGTTCAAGAGCACCCACGCTTACAACACCCAATGATGGGAGATGACAGTCATCTCCATTTTATTGGTGAGGAACTGGAAGGTACCATACCTCATTCCTCACGGTGTGTTTGTGATCTGTTGTTGGATAACAAATTATTCCAAAATTTTATGACTTAAAATAATGCACACCATCATCTCCCTTCTTCTGTTGGCCTGGAGGAGTATAGCAGGGGATGGGACTCCTCAGATATGTCCTGGGGCGTCTTCTCCCAAGGGCCTCATGTGATTGTTCCATGGTACATTTTCAGACTGTCGGTAGGAGGCTGCCTTCAGGTCCCTCCCCGGGAACCTCTGCATGGGAGAGGGCGGCTCCCATTGCCTAGGGAGAGGAAAGGGAGGGGAGGAGGCAGGGAGACAGAAGGCCCGGTCTCTGCTGGCCGTAGCCACCTGCCCAGTATGTGCCACATTGTATGAGCTCCGTCATTGAACAATAAATTCCATTTGTGTAAACTGAGGATACTTTTTGTGTGTGTGTGAACCTAGAAAATATTAGGAAGGCTATAATCCCTCCAGAAAGTGGGATTGGAATCTTAGAGAGAAAAAGGGCATTTACATCCTTTTCTCTTTGATATATATATATATATATATATTTTTTTTTTTTTTTTTTTTTTTTTTTTACAGAAAATTCACAGAATTCTCATGTTTAAAACTCCAGGAAGTAAACTAGTAGATAGCTTTCATTAGTTAATTTTCTTAATTATGTTTCAAAATCACTCACTCATTTACTTATGTGTTCGAATGAACACATTTAAAATTATTTGTGAGGCAGCGTGTGGTGGCAGGGAGGGCCTGGGGAACAGCTGCCCACCTCAAGGCAGCCAGGAAGTGCATAGAGGAAGGAAGGGCATCTGAGACGAATACGCACTTCCAAGCCATGCCCCAGCGCCTCCTTCCTCCTGAGTCCCGCCACTCCAGTAGCCCACCAGCTGGAACCAGGTCTTCATCCCATGGACCTTCCGGGGACATTCCGGGCTCAAATTAGAACAGAACCCACATGTGAAGAAGTCTGAGCTTCATGCTCTTTGTAGAATGTTTTCAACTACAAATTCCATTCATGTATAGACGGGCTCATCTACTTGTTGATGTATGTAGGAGAATTAGGGTTATCTATTTTATGAGTGATCGTTGGTCGTTTTTTAAAACAATTTGTCTAGGTTGTCAAATTTATTGATACCTAGTTATTCTTTATGTTTTCCTATTGTCCTTTTCATTCAAGGAGAAACTGTCATAATAGTCTCTTTTATTACAGTTGCTTGTAATTTCTGTCTTTTTTCTTCATGAATTCAGGTAGAAGTTTATCTATTACATTATCCTTTTCATAGAACCAGTTTTTGGCTTTATCGAATTTCATCTACGGCTCTTCTGTGTTACTTCATTGACTTGGAGGTGTTTTATTATTGTCATTGTCCCCTTCCTTTGGGCTGTTTGCTGTCCACGCAGTGCCTTCTTCAGGCGCACACTTGGATCTATCCACCCCTCATTCTTTCCTAGCATAGCATTTAACATTGCAAACTCCCAGGTAGGTATTGCTTCCAGCCACATTATACATATTTGGATATGTTGGGCTTTGTTTCTTCATTTTTACTCAGCTCAAAATATTTTTCTAATATCTCTAGTGATGTCTTCTTTGACTCAAAAGTTATTTATTTATTTATTTATTTATTTATTTTTAAAGAAAGTAGATTGGCTAAGAAGAAAAATGTGTGACAGCCAGTAAATCAAGGATGGAGAGAGGAGAAAAATTACAAGGAATGTGGCAAGGGGCTCAATAAATAAACAATCTATCGTTGATCCTCTACATCTAAAAAAAAAAAAATCAAAAGTTATTTATAAGTGTGTTGTTCAATTTTCAACAGTTGAAGTTTTCCCAGGTATATTTCTGTTACTGATCTCAATTTTCATTTTGCTATTGAGGTCACACATTCTTTGCATTATTTTCATTTGGCAGCATTTATTGAAATATGTGTCATAGCTCACAGAATTATTTCTTCTGTTGACTATCTTAGGCTGTCCGGGCTACTATCACAAGTCACCCTAGACCTAACCAGTAAACTTGTCTTATGGTTCTGGAGGCTGAAAGCCTGAGATCAGGACACCAGCATGGTGGGATTTGGGAGAGGGCCCTCTTCTGGACTGTAGACCCTGCCTCTTCTGTGTCTTCACACGGTGGAAAGGATCAAGAGAACTCTCTGTGGTCCCTTTTGCAAGGATACTAATGCCATTCATGAAGACCACGCACTCATGACCTAATGACCTCCCAAATTCTCCTCTCCAAATGCCATCCCGCTGGGCATGTCGACCTATGGATCCAGGGCACGCAGACCTGCTCTCTTGCGGTCATTGCTCTGTGACTGCTCTAAAGAGTACACGCATGCGTAGGGTCCACACATGCCCATGAAGTCAAATTGATTGATGGAGGTATCCAAGCCCTGGAATTTCCTACGTTATTTCTTCTGCCCTGTTCCTTCTAGTTTCTCTTTCTGAGTCTGAAATTACTCACTGTTAGACTACCCAGTTCCCAAGTTCCAGAATGTTCCATGCTGTATTTTCCACTCCTTTGCTCCTTTTGTTTCATTTTAGATAATTTCTTTTTCTTTTTCTTTGGTACTGGGGACTGAACCCAGGGGCTCTTAGTCACTGAGTCACATCCCCAGCCTTATTTTGTATTTTACTTAGAGACAGGGTCTCACTGAGTTACTTAGGGCCTCAGGAAGTTGCTGAGGCTGGCTCGAACTCACTATCCTCCTGCCTCAGCCTCCCGAGCCACTGAGATTACAGGTATGCACCGCCACACCTGGCCACTTTGGATATTTCTGTTGACCCCAGTCTTTCCTCTGCGGTGCCCAGTCTGCTAATAATCCTCTTTAACAAAATCTTCAGATCTCTTATTGTATGTGTTGTTTCCATTATTTGTCTCCTTTCTATTCCTTTAATATTTTATCTGAGGTCCTCCATCTCTTCCTGCAAATCAATCCTAGTTATTGCAAAGTTTCCCTCCACTCTGCCCAGCTTCCCTGGTCAGATCTGTTGACTGTTGGTGCTGTGGTCCTTTATTCTTGCATTTTTTTGTGCGTGTCTCATAATTTTCTGTTGGCCTCTAGAACTGCCCGTGAACGGAGGCGTAGGGAGGGTGGTCATAGCTGCTTTCAGCTCCTTACATTTCACCAACTGATATGCATATGACTTCTTCCTTCCATCCAGTCCCAAAGGTGAACTAGCGTTTATAGCTCACCTCTGTTTTCCGGGCTTTGGTCTCTTTGAAACTCAGTTTACCCTCCCGCCTGGTACTTGGGCTCCCTGTCTCATTAAATGAAAAGCATAATTTTGTAGATGACCAGACTCTTCCACTGCTGGAACACAAATGGCCCTCTCTTCTAGCTTTCCATATCCTTAGCAGAGGGGAACCCTGCCTTTGTTTTTACTTCAAGAGGTCATTGTCCTCTCCGGCAGGTCTATTTTGGCAGAGATCACGTTTGCTGTTCTTTTTCCATGTGGAGGATCCTCTTAGGGTTAGTGTTAATGTGCACTGTGTGATGAGGCTCAGGCCCCACGTGACATACCTGAAGTGGAAGCAGGGAAGGGGTGGCAATGCCAGTCTCCGCTCCTGAGTGCCGAGGGCCACCAGCATGCAGCTGCCAGCTGTGCGTGGAGGCAGGAGCAAGGGCCTGGCCCTCCAGTACCTGAGTTCAGCATTCCCACGTTCAGAGTCCTGTCCAGAGACCTGGCAGGGTCCAGGGCTGAGAAGCCAGAGGCTCCTCCCCAGAACACACCCTGGGCCCACACTCCATGCTTCCTCCAGGACACCGGCGTTCATCCTCCCTCCAGGCTCCCAGACTCCCAGGTCAGAGAGCAGAGGCCCTCGGGGGAGACTTGCAGGGTGCAGGTCACATGCCCACCCCAGGAGAGGGCAGGCAGAGCATGGTCAGTCCAAACCATTGTGACCTCAGAAGCCCCCCGGACCTCAAGCCTCTTTTATTATTTCTAAATATTTTTCAGTCGTTTCCTGTGGATCTCTCCTGTGAGTCACATCACACCTGTGATCACAGGGTCCCCCACCGAGGCCACTCTCTGCCTGCACGTGGTCACCCTGAGTGGAGTGGGCATGGCCGAGCTGTCCTGACACAGCTGCCTGCTGTATTTCAATGATGCTAGGTGATGTCAGTGGCATGCTGTGCGTCTCCACTAGCACATCACCACGGCCCGAAGGGAAATCTACAGTGCGGTGTCCCTCTGAAGCCTGGGACGTGAGCAGCGAGCGAGGACTCCAGGGCCAGTACCCAGACAGTCCCTTGTTTACTTCCGTACCAAGTCCTCAGAACAGCAGGAGCCTCAGTAGCACCAAGAGGGACGTCTGCTCCTGGGCTCGTTCTCCGGTGACCTCTTTGAATGACTATCAGCTACTTAACACTCAAAGTTGGCTTTTTATGTAGAAAGCACCTCTAAGCTCTCTTACTTTTTACCTCAGACTTTGAAATATTCGTTTTAAATAAACATGCCTCTCTCTAAACAAGAGTTTCTGTGTTGGAGGGAAGAGAGGAGAGCTGGGTGTGTCCCGCGACCACCATGACAGCAGATGGCGGCCTCTCCCGTGGCCTGGGTGGCTCCTGCTCACAGTGACCTTGGTGGCCTCTCTTGTGGCCTGGGTGGCCCCTGCTCACTGTGACCTGGGTGACCCTGGCTCACTGTGGCCTGGGCGGCCTCTCCCATGGCCTGGGTGGCCCCTGCTCACTGTGACCTGGGTGGGCCCTGCTCACTGTGACCTGGGTGGGCCCTGCTCACTGTGACCTGGGTGGGCCCTGCTCACTGTGACCTGGGTGGCCTCTCCTGTGACCTGGGTGGCCCTGCTCACTGTGACCTGGGTGACCCTGGCTCACTGTGGCCTGGGCGGCCTCTCCCATGGCCTGGGTGGGCCCTGCTCACTGTGACCTGGGTGGGCCCTGCTCACTGTGACCTGGGTGGCCTCTCCTGTGACCTGGGTGGCCCTGCTCACTGTGACCTGGGTGACCCTGGCTCACTGTGGCCTGGGCGGCCTCTCCCATGGCCTGGGTGGGCCCTGCTCACTGTGACCTGGGTGGCCCTGCTCACTGTGACCTGGGTGGCCCCTGCTCACTGTGGCCTGGGCGGCCTCTCCCATGGCCTGGGTGGGCCCTGCTCACTGTGGCCTGGGCGGCCTCTCCCATGGCCTGGGTGGGCCCTGCTCACTGTGGCCTGGGTGGCCCTGCTCACTGTGACCTGGGTGACCCTGGCTCACTGTGACCTTGGTGGCCTCTCCCATGGCCTGGGTGGGCCCTGCTCACTGTGACCTGGGTGGGCCCTGCTCACTGTGACCTGGGTGGCCTCTCCTGTGACCTGGGTGGCCCCTGCTCACTGTGACCTGGGTGGGCCCTGCTCACTGTGACCTGGGTGGCCCCTGCTCACCGTCTGCCACAGTTCCTCTTGGGTACATCACGGCTCTTCTTTCTGTGCCCCCAGGTGCTGGGGTTCCCCAGTTCCAGCCCATTGCCCTGAACGGCCGAATCCAGGTGCTCAGCAACGGGTCGCTGTTGATCAAGCACGTGGTGGAGGAAGACAGCGGCTACTACCTCTGCAAGGTCAGCAACGATGTGGGCGCGGACGTCAGCAAGTCCATGTACCTCACGGTCAAAAGTAAGGAGAAGAATGCTTCCTTTTACCTTCGAGGGTCTCGGGGCTTAGCGTTCCCACTGTCTCCACGCACAGCGGTTTCAGACAAAAAAGTGAGACCCCCAGGATTTCCGTAGTGGGAGGTTGACACAACTGAAGGGGACGGAAAACACCCAGGCAATTGCCCACAGGGCACCGGTCAGCAGCTCTCTGCTGGGGCGGGTGGGCTCTTCCCCTCCTGCTCCCGGGACACGGGTGCAGGCTGGGCAGCCTGGAGACGGGGCCTCCGCCAGCAAACAGGGCTCTGCCCCGTGGTGTTCCCGAGGCTGGCCGCGCCCAGGCCTCGCTCCTGCTTCCTGGCAGACGCCTTTGCTCATGCCTTAACTCTGTGCAAGCTGGCTGGTCCCCTGACCTCCTTCTTAAGGTATATCACACTGGAACCCTCAGGCCAAGCCGGGGAAGTACGGCAGGACAGGACGTGTCGCCTGGTGCTCTGTGCTGCAGGCCTTCACGTGGGAAAGGGCCCCTTGGAGTGAAGTGCTTTCCCCACCCTGGTAACTGCACCCCAGAGAGAGGATCTAGAGGGGCCGACGTTTCCTGAGTCCTGCTTACTAACAAATGGTCGGGTGTCCGTTTACTGGGAATGACTGTGTCCACCTATAATTTCCTATTGAATGACCTGTGTTTTCTTTATGACCACAAGGTTTTGCTCAGACTTTCTCTGTTGAAAACATTTTAAATTCCACTACTGATGGTCTGCAAAGATCCCTCCCATATACCATTTATTAGTGGATTGGGTTTTTAAAATGGATTTTAGTGGCACATGTAGGTATGTGAAATTTAGAAGTCTAGTTAGCTACACAGAGTAGCATTCATCCGAATTCATTAGGAATTTATTTTAGGCTATTATTTTCAAAAGGACAATGAAAATACAAACTATTTGCTAAACTTACATATTGGGAAACATTATAGTTCTGAAATAGGGTTGTTTTAAAATATGTTTCGCACATATCCAATGCATAATTTTTGATGTCTCAATTCTACGCTCTGGAGGAACTAGTTAGCAAGAACCTAAAGACAAATTGTACTATTATTCAAATCTGAAACTGACAAGGTAAGTTTTAAAAGTTATAAACTGTTGGACTAATAAGGCGGCCCAAGAGCTGAAGGTGTTTTGACCAATGCTGATCCTTCTCCCTTGTGAAAGGAATTTGCTCAGTTATTTTAATATATTTCACGTTTATAAGACGTTTCTCAATTCCACAAGCACGTATCTAGGGCCTAACATATACAAGTCCTGTGAGGGAGTAAACTCTCCACCATGGTCTGAGGCCCATGAATGAAAGCACTTAGGTGTTGGAAGGCAGGTGACGGGGAAGGACACGGGCACCGAGTGGCAGAAGCGCAAGGCCATGGTGGAGTGCGGCACACCCAGTGCACGGGCCCGCCCGCGACCCATGTGCCCGGCATCAGGACTCCATGCAGAGCGCTCCGGGTCTCGGGTGGAAATCCCAAGCCCAGACGGGAGCCTTGGAGTTCAGTGGCAGAAGGGGTGAGGCTATGGAAGGACCTCAGAGAGCCTGGGCCACCGCGGGAGGCGCCTGGGGCAGGGGGCGCCTGTGCCTGGTGAGTACCCTCCGCAGAACCCAGCCCTGCGGGCGCCCCGGCCCCAGGCTTCCAGCCTCCAGAACCCAGAGGAGGACTCGTCTGCTGGGGTCCGTCACCCAGGAGACAGTGCTTGTTATATCTACCGGAGTTCATGAGACACTGTGGAGTGGACCCCTGTGTCACCCGAGTTGTCCTGAAGGGCCGGGGGTGTCCAGAGGGGGGTGGAGGCTGGTGGGGCACGCCAGGGAGGGGAGAGCAGGTCTGAGACATTGCCAGGCCCAAGCCGGAGGGAATGCCACCGAGACAAAGCTAGGTACATGGAGACTGGAGAGGGACCTCAAGGGGACACACTGCAGAGAGGAAGGACCCTCAGAGCCCACCGAGGTCTGGATTCTCCGACACCCTGCAGATGGTGGGGGCACGGGGAAGCGAGTTGGTTTCCTCAGTTCTCAGCGACCACGCAGCTTCACGAACTGCGGCAGCTTCAAGCCTCCCACGTCTTTAACCCTTTGAAATCATAAGACCCCAATTCTGAAAGTAAACTGTCCTTTAAGAAAGCGGTATAGAAGCATGGAGAAAAACAGACAGCGAACGGATCTGCTGTTCAAGTGACATTTACAAGAAGGACTTGGGGTGCCCCTGGTGTTTGGGGGTGTGTGAGCAGTGGGTAGGTGTCCTGCTGTTTTGGGGGGTGTGAGCCACGGTTAGGTGTGTAGAGCTGCTGCACTAGGTTGTTTGTGCACAGGGGTGGGGGGCAGGTGGGGCCTGGTCTGAGTCGGGTGGCCAGTCCTGGGCCACTGTGCCACCCACAGTCTCCTTGGAAGTCAGATGCTGCCTGTGAGGATGACAGGGCACGCTGCCAGCCTCCTGATGGGTGCCACCCAGGCCTCCATCCCACACAGGGCTCTTCCTGTCCGGGGGAATAGAGAGGGGCACGTGGAATGCAGACGCGGGGAATCACCTCGCCTGCCTGGGAGTGTCAAGAAGACAAGGAGCCGTGATCTCACGGTCCTTTATTCTGGTCTCTTAATACGGTCCTGACTGTTACAGGTGCCCACACTCATGGGGCACACACACACACACATATGTGTGTATTCGTTCATTCACAACCATTAAGGTGAATGAATGAATGCGCAGAGCTCCCTGACCAATACAGCAGGACAGAGCAGCGGAGCCGGGCCCCACGCCCAGCCAAGCACTGGAAACCTTGCTTACAACCGCTGGAAGGGGCAAACACTCCTCCCCTTTTCTCCAAAACCGCTAGCCACAGTCACTAATGCATAAAGAATTTCTCATTGCCAAGATTTATGACATAACAATTATGGCAGGTCTGCTTGGAGGTGGCACTTGTTGACCTTCAAGTGTCAGCTACGAGGACCTCTGTTGGGAAAACAAAAAGAATCGCGCACTTCCACTTCGGTGTGCAGGGAGTGCATCCCAGACTTGGGAGGAGGAGCTGGGGGTGAGGCGGGCTGGTGAGGCCCACGGGGAGCTCCGAGATGCGATGGCAGGCTCTGATTGCACCCGAGGCCAGGTCTCCTCAGGTCCCACCACGTCTGAGTTGTGTGACTGGACAAATCACTTTTCCTCTCTGGACCTGGGGAGTGGGAAGAATCACCCCACCCTCACAGGGGCATCGTGAAAATGCAGTGACGTGGGGTCATGGGTGCGAAAGTGCGTGGTGTGGCATGAGGCTCTTTGTATGCTGCCCGGCATACGAGGAGGGAGGGTGTAATGGCTGGAGAGTGAGAAAACACAGATGAAGGTTCTGCAAACAGGAGCGTGGGAGAGACGGAGAAAGCACCTGATGCCCGTTGAGTGTTCTGTGTATGTTGAAGTACAGCACATGATGTCATATAATGTCATAAATGTGTTAAGTCGTACACATGATATGTGTATAGCATGCTCTGTAACGTGTTATGGATTATATAAATGTCATTTGTTACATTTAACACATAATGCTTTATAGCATTATAAATAGGTTACATAAATATGTCACGAACATAATATTTTATAATGTTATAAAATAATTTAATCACTAGCTGGAGAGAGAGAACATACAATGCTTTTCTGGAAACTGGAACATTCCAGAAAGCCATTCTGGAAAAGAAGATTCAACGGTTCAGAGTAGACAGAAGGAGGAAGCTGCAGGCCTCCAGGATCCAGGTGGAGGTGTGGCCTCTTCCCCAGACTCTGTCTCTGACGACACACCTGGAACGGAGCCTCCAGAAACTCAGGGCCAGCGTGGTCTCTGCCCCTGGTTGTTAAAGAATAATCAAAGTCTTCGGGGACTTCCCAATGGGAAAAGAAAAGTTGACTAGAAGGAGATCGCGCTGCTCTAAGTAGCCTGCCACACGCTCTGGCCTGTCCACACGCTGCCTTAGAAAGCTGGCAGCAGGCATTTCTCCATGCGGTGTGGAGAACGCGCCGCCTGCAGGGGCCATCAGGAAGCTGAGGCAGTTGCTCACTGGTCACTCTGGGCTCCAGCGTGGCTGGTGCAGGGCCTTAAGCATATTTTCAAGACCTAGGCTGCTGTGGGGGACTCACCCTGGGACGCTGGGCAGCAGGGACTGGTCTCCCGTCCAGAAGTTTCCGTCCTGCTTTCAAAAAGGATCTCTCCAAAACCAAAGCATTTTATGATCAACACCCACCAGGCGCGTCTTTTGTTTGGACTCAGACATGAGGTGGCTGCAGGCGGAGAAGGGAGCAGGCAAGCCCGGGGCCGTGGTGGGAAGCCTGGGTACGCTGCGGATGAGTCCCTGCAAACCCTCCAGCTGGGCTGGCGTTCCTGCGTCTAGTCCACACGGCCTTCTCAGTTCTGCCCAGACGGGCCCCAGGACACAGGATCAAACATTAGAGAGCGCTCAGGAGCTTCCCAGCAAAGGCAGAAACCGTGGTCTCCGCTTTTGATCAGACTTGCCTCTGGTGCCACGTTGCCCCCAACCCCAGGCAGGTCGAGGTCTCAGAAGCCAACTGTGCACTTCGATCAGGCCTCTTCCTCTCCACCAGCCATGTACGATCTGGGAAAGGAGATTTTTAGTGTTAAGAAAACAGGTCCCCAAATGACCAGATGGATCTCTCCAATGAATGAGCCGCTCCTGGTGTTTCTCTCAGGTGCCGAAGCTGCAACCTGGCCCTCCAACTCTCCGCCGCGGGCAGACCTGGCACTCTGTATTTGAGGAGCACTGGTGTCAGTGTAATCTGCTGCCCACGATGAGCAAGCAGCTTTTCTTTTGTCAGCCGCTCTGCTTCAATCCTTTCTGATCCCTGCATGCGGCATAAAAGAGCATCGCTTATCAAACGGGGCAGGCGCTTCCCCGGAGACTCAGTTACTCTGGGGATCTAATGAAGCCTCTGGCCCTGGAGCAACCCGCAGGCTCTAGCCCAGCCTGGCGGCCACCTCCCCCTCCCCACCATGCTCGCCCAGCCAGGCCCGTGTGCCTGAGCCCGAGAGGACTCTGAGTCAGAATGTGACACCAGCTCACTCGCTTCCACCAGGCAGGCTCAGCGTGGCCATGTCGAGATGGGCCTCGGTGGTGTGGCTGTCCTCTGAAGGCCTGCCATTGCCAGCGAGGGCCTGTTGGGCTTGAACGCGGTGATCAGTTGCCCGCCCTGCACGGGAATCCGGATCGTGCCCGGATGTTCCCTTCGCCCTCCCTGACTTGGTCTGCTCTGAACCTCGCTGTCTCAGTGGAATCTTCCCTGGCCCTTGCTCTGCGGTGCTTCTAGCAGGAATAGCAGCCTGGCCCCCGCATCCCTGCGAGGAAGCCGTGGCACCTTGAATCAGCCCAGCTCATGGTTTGCAGGCTCCACCGTCCCTCTGACAGGCCACCTCTGAGGACATGACCTGCCAGCTTATCTTCCCCTTGGTTTTCTCTCATGGTGGAAAAAGAAGCAAGTCTGAATTATATTGTGACATCTTGTGCAGGTTAAGGATGTGACAAGGAATCCCACCACTATGTATGATTATAATGCACCAATAAAAACGTGGAAAAATGAATAAAAAATAAAAATACACCAAAACAAAAGAAAACGACATTCTTACGTATTTTTGCTGTTGCTCATTTAACTATCGGAGTCACTAGGTCAAGGTGTCCAGACCTCGGCTCTGAGCCCCAGGCTTCTAGGATGCCCCATGAGGACCTTTTGGCACTGTATGTGAAAGGTCTGTGCTGTTCTGAGAAGAGGCTGGAGCCCGTGGGACATCCTCACGGGAGTTTCTGACACAAAGATTGGCACCCGGGACTCTAGAACATTCCTGGATGGCCTGGGATGAAGACGCCCTGCAGGACTCAGAGCTACCTGCTGAAACTCACAGGCACAGAATGGGTTGTGTGGGGTGGAGGAGGCGTGGGCACCATAAATCGGGAGAGAGACCAGGCTTTTCTGAGAGCTGGCTTTGCTCTGCCCTCACCTTTGCTCCCTGGTAACGCTCTGCTACAGCCTCGGGGCATGTGTGACATCAAAGAATCAAAGCCATGCGATGCTGTGGTGAGCCGGCTCCGCCCTGCACGGCCTGGGCCCAGCCACCCTCTCTGCAAGCCTCTCTCCTGGTGGGAGCACCGTCACATAATCACCCAGCAAAATGCCGACGTTGAGCAGAATAAAATCCGCTGCCGTGGATGGAGAGGTTCTCAGTGCTGTCGCCATGGCCATCATCACCACCGTTCTGAATTACAGCCTCAGGCCTCCTGAACCAGATGGACCAGCCTGTTACGGGTGCGAGGCGCTCCTGATTTTTATAAATGCACTCTGTGCATTTTCATAGACTCAGAGTCCACCTGCCACCCGGTTAATCCTGCACGCATGTTCACGTTCCCAGCCCTGCTGACCCTCTGCAGGCAAACACGTGTGCATGTTTCATGGGAAGGTCTGGGTGCCCAAGCACAGGACGGGAAGAAGCAGGGACACACACAGCACAGGGGCGGCTCCCAGGTGGTGGAAGCCCCTCCCTCCACAGGGTGGAGCATCATGCACCCCACCTGAACCTCCACATCTTACACCTGAGCCAGCAGGAAGGGGACCAGCTCAGGCTCCTTGGGTTATAGGGCCTTGTCAGCTGGGAAGATGATAACACAGCTGCCTTTGTTGCCTGCCTAGATTTCAATCTCCTTCCTCCTCCTTCAACTTAGGGGTTGAATTTTGCACCCCCTAATTAACATGCCAAAGCTCTTACCCCATGCCTACTTCAGAATGTGACCACATTAGGAACCAGGGTAATGAGTTAAAGCAAGCTGTGGCTGGGGTGGGCTGGGCCTGAGCCGGCAGGACTGGCGTCCTGAAAACAGAGGATTTGACACAGAGACAGAGCCTGGAGTTCTGCTGCCACAAACCAAGGGACCATGGGGGAGGCCAGAAAGGAGCCTCCCCTGGAAGGGGAGGGAACACACCTCCAGCTCCCTGACTGGGGCTTCCAGCCTCCAGCACTGCTAGGGGGCATTCTGCTGTGTCGAGCCCTGCGTGCTCTGCTGAGTACCCAGGACACACAGGCCCCTCGAGAGCAGGACTCTGGCAGTCTCCTGTCAGAGGGAAGCTCACCAAAACCAGATCACCTGCTCCGGCAGGCGAACCTTCACCTGTCTACACTGGCCCTTCCATGCGGTGTCTGCACAATGCCTGTGTTCCCTCTGGCCCTTGCCACGGGCACCGCCTTGCTGGTTCCGGCTGCCCCGACAGCTCTGTCCAGTCGTCCAGTCAGCTGCATTCATTGAGCGACCCCTAGTGTCAGGGAATGTTCCAGACCCTGCATCCTCTGAACATGACAGGACTCCCATGCTGTGCGGAGAACTCACCATGGGTGGACAGCAATGCCTGGCGGAAAGTAGGGCACAGTAGCCAAGCGGGTGTTACGGCGTTGGAGAGGGCACAGCCGCACAGGCAATAGCAGCCCCAGAGGTCCACGCAGAAGGTGGCCATTGGGGAAGCAGCAGGGGCGCCACTGTGCTTGGAGCATGTCTGCACAGATGGGCGTGTATGTGTGTGCGTGTGTGCCTGCGTGTGTATGCGTGTGTCTCTGTTCATGCACACACAGACGGGTTCTATAACATTACTGCGGAAAGTTCAGTCTGTCCACACTCTCTCTGCCTTGACTATGAATCTGAAATAATCCTACCTTACAGTGTTTTGAAATACAGTTTCAAAAAATGTACGTAGCTTTATCTAACAGCTTTCCTTCAGGGTTTCCCCTCCTGCCTCTGTACCACTCTAACATTTCCAATATTATTATTCTATACTTGTCTTTAGCTCTTTAATGTTTAAGGAATTAATTGTGATGAAATTTGTAAGATTGACTGTATTTCCCACATATGTTCAGTCAGTTGTTCTAACATCATCTGTGGCTAGCCCAGCCCATGCTTACTTTTTTGAAATGACAATTTCATTGTAGTTAAAGATATTTAAGAAAATGGGCTCTTGAAAGTTCTTGGTTGGCTTTGCCAATTGCTAGCTGCATAGCTTGGGTAAGTCACATAACCCTCTCTGTGCCTTAGTTATTTAATTGTCAAATTATCTCAGAGTGTGATTATAGGGCTTAAATGAATTCATGTAAAAATGTTAATCTCCTAGAACAAAGGAATGATGCGAGGTCCCTCCTCCTCACACCATTCACAAACTAACTCAAAACCAATCTCTGCCTAAATGTAAGAGCTGAAGCTATAAAACTCTTAGAGGAAAATATTGAGTGAATCTTTGTGTCCATGAGTGAGGTGATGGTTTCTTAGTAATGACACCAAAAGCATAAGTGACAAGAGGAGAAGCAAGACTTGAACTTGATAAATATTAAAATATTTTGTGCATTGATGAAATAACTCTGGAAATAGAAAATATTTGTAAATCATATCTGATAGGGGACTTATATCCGGAACATCTACAACTCTAAAACAGAAGCACAAATAACCCAATTTATAATGGAAAAGAGACTTGAAAAGGCACTTACCTAAAGCAGACACCCAGTAACTTGTATAAAGATGCTCATCACTAATCACCAGGGAACTTAGAGCCAAGACCACAATGAAGCCCCATATCCCCCTCACCAGGCTGGCAAAGTGAGAAGACTGACACAGTCCAGGAGAGGACATGGGGATTAGGAACCCTTGTCCAGTGCTGGTGAGAATATAAGATAGTGCAGTCTGGAAGATTCTCAGGAAGGTCAACAGATTTACCATGAGACCAGCAATCCCACTCCTAGGTGCTTACCCAGGAAAAACAAACCCACACAAAGTCTTGCCATGAATGTTCATAACAGTGCCATTCCTAATCATGAAAAGTAGACACAACCTGAACACCCACCAACCAGTGAATGGGTAAAAATATACCTGTCCCAGACAGGCAAATCAAGGTACAAAAACTAAGTCTGCAATTTCCAGGACCTGGCAGGAGGAGGCAGCAGAGAGCAGCTGCTGATAAGCATGAGGTTTTTTTGGAGGTGGGAGAAATGTTCTGGAATGAGAGAGAACAGTTGCACAACTCTGAATAGACTGGAAATCCAGCTGTGACTTTACAGCCTGAGTTTTATGTTACATGGATTAGACCCCAACAAAGTTGTCTAACCATCTAATTCCCAGAACCCTTAGCACCTTCTCGCAGGGATATGTAATGACTCTTAACGGTTCAGACTTTGAAATCAGAGTGTCTGGTTTCAAACCTCAGTTCCATTGCTGATTAGTTGTGCAAACTTGAGAAAAATCCTAGACCTTGGCAAGCCTGGTGCTTCTCATCTGGGAAATGGGGGCAGTAGCTTAGCTTTCCAGAGTGGTGAGTGTTAAGGGCTAGAAGATGGTGGCAGCAGAGTGTCTGCCGCAGCCAGAGCTCCGCTAGCAGGAGCCGCCGGTTTCCCCGCTGGGCTTGCGTGTTTGAGCGGCTGCCTGTTATGATACAGTGAGATCGTGGTCAGGAAAGCCAGCCTCCCCCTCTACTTGACTCCTTCTCCCTTCCCTGTGACTTAAAACTGACCCCCAGAAATACGAGACTGCCCTTCTTTCCCGCCTATTCCCTTAATCAAGCACGTCCCCTAATGAAGAGGAACAGCTTTCTCTACCGGGACTTAGACATACTTTGTTGAGCTTTCTCACAGATCCCTAAGTTCTATATGCCATTTTAAAAAGCCCTCTGCCTTTCCCTTTTACCTGTACAGCCTAAGCTCGGGTTCTTGAGATTTCATACAATTGGACTCCTAGCCGTGTGTGATGTTTTTCACCAATCCACGGCCTCGTGGTGAGCTGGCCACCAGCGAGGGGACTCCCGGAGACTTTCAGACCAGCTTCAGCGGGAGGCACATTCAAACACCTGAGCTGGGAATCCCAAACCTTGGTGCCCCTCCCTCATCCCGATACTATCTCCATACACACTCGCGCAGGGAAGCAAGCTGGGTTCATTCTTGTCCTGAGGGAGAACACCCCTTGGGGATGCAGTGGCGTGCCTATGCCTAGGGTGCACTTGAGCTCCTGTTAGGTGGTGTGGGGAAGGTCCAAGGAAGTACTGCCTAGCCAGCAATGGAATGCCCCTGGGAACTGGGAACTCTGCGGGATATTTTAAGAGTTTCTGTCCACCAGGAAGGCGGGATAAAGCTAGGCTATAGCTGTGGTGGGCAAAGAATCAGGGGTCACCCGTGACAGCCAGGATGGCAGGTGTGTGGCCACATTTGTGATTCATCTGGATGATGTTCATGCTATTGTCTGTGTTCAGTCCCAACAGAGGGTCTTGCTTTCTTCTTGATCCACCTTGGTCATAGAATAGTTCTGTCCGATGTTGGTGGTTTGGTGACACTCTTTGTATTCAGTGAGAGAATGCCAACACCCAGGCAGGGGTTTCAGGCAGCTCCCAGATGCCAGTTCTGTTGCTTTCCTCTCCTTTCTTTTAATCATTGTTATCACATCATTAATGTTAACATAGTGCTTCTTGAAGATGGTGCGGAGGGTAATGCATAGTTTTGTGCAGCAGATTCATTACATTCAAATGTCATCCTCAAGGGCCACCAGATCAGTTTATTGCAAGCTCAGCTAAAATAAGCTCCAGAGTTGTCTGCTCTACTGTGGATCTTGTGAACAGGTGCATGGAATGAGCTTTGGGAAAGGTGAACTTGGAGAGTTCGTCCCTTTATGATTTATTCTGTGTACAGTGCAGATGCCTGGCCGCGAAGCACACTTTTCCCTTGAGGACTCCCAGGTGTGACCCTCTGCAGGGATGATGTGGACTGCTCATGTTAGGACACGTCCAAAGACAACAGCCCCAGAGCGTCTCTGATGAGCATTTGTAATGCATGGTGGGTCGTGGCAGAGTGTCCATGACAACCAGGGCAGTGACCAGCCATCTGCTCTCTGCAGTTCAGTCATGGCTGAGGTGAAAAAGCAGAGACGGGGTGCAAGACCTGCAGATACACTGTCTTCCCACCTATGCATTTAAATCCCTATACCCTGAAGGCAGCTGATTACAAAACCTTAAGCTACATGTCCACGTTTTTGTGTGTCTCCACTGAGTGACTGATTTCCAGGTTCACTATGGAAGAGTAAAGCCAGACAGATAAGACCCTCCTTATTCCAAAGCTGGGTGAACAGAGTGGGTCGCCTGGTTTTTAGCTCATTCTGGGTACCAGACCTGTGATTCAGTTACATGATAAAGTCTGAAGGCTCACACTGGATTTTGTAGGCATGGCTGAGGCAGGAGTAGAAGAGGGCCACCCCAGGGCTCTGTCCTCTCTCAAGACAGCTATAGGATAAGCAGTATTCACTCAAATGAGTCCAGTATTCACCTTCATATTAGTCCCTTTTTTTGTTACCATAATGAGAGCCAATAGCTCATTAAGAAAGGAGATTCGTTTAGCTCACATTTTTGGATTCTGAAAGACAAAGCAATGTGGTGCTGGTCAGGAGAGGGCCCCCTGAGCTGTGTCACATCATGGTGGATGTCAGCATGGTGGGAGCACATGCAGAAGAGGGAAGGTCACATGCAGACAAGAACCAGGGAGGGGCCGGGCTTGCTCCTTAAAACAACCTTTTATAAGAATTAACGAGGGTCCCAAGAGAACTATAGCAGTTAAGGACCTCTATGTTAGCTTTTTGTGCTGGAACCAAAATATCTGACAAGAACAACTTAAAGGAGGAAAAGCTTATTTTGGCTCACAGTTTCAGAAGTTCAGACCATGGGACTGAATCCCTTGCTCTGCAACCCCGTGAGGCAGAACACCATGACAGCAGGGCATGGCAACAGAGTGCTGCCCTTTCATGGTGACCAGGAAACAGAGAGAGAGGGGGTGAAGGGGTGCAGGGCAGATGCAGCCTTCCAGGGCCCACCCGCAGTGACCGCCTCCTCTAGCTGCACCTCACTGGCCTACAGTTACCACCCAGTTCACTTGGATGGACTGATTAAGTCACAGCTCTCATAACTCAGTCTTCTCACCTCTGAATATTCCTGCATTAACACAGGAGCTTCGGGAGCACACTTCACATCTGAGTCACCTTGCCATTGGCCCCAGGTCTCAGTGGTTCCACATCACCTCCCGACATGAACACACTGAGGACCAGCACCAGCAAACTACCCCCAAGCCATAGTAATCTTCTCTCCACAGTAGACGCCCTTAGGGTTCGAGGTATTCTCCCTAGTGTGGCCTGACTCATCTGTCTCAGGGTGGAGCTGCTCTACACTGAGAGGGCGCCATCTTGTTTTGGCAAGTATAGCTGCTGTACTTGCTTGGGTTGGAGTCTTCAGGGCCCATGATGAGGAGGGAAGCCTGGTGCATTCCAGGAAGAAGGCACAGCAGGTGCAGAGGCTGTGAGGAAATGGGTGTCTTGGGGAGCTCCACCCACAGTGCTGCCAGGGCAGAAGAGCAGAGTCAAGGAAGTGGGCATGGATCCCTGTGGGCTGCCAAGGACTTGCACTCACTCTGCTGAGCAGCCGGCCTCTGTGTCTTTTCTCTTTTCCTAAAGAGCATGTGTGTATGCCAAACTGTTCTTTAAAAAAAAAATGAAACAACGTTACAGATATTGGTATGCATGTGCTTTTTGGTTTTTAGGTTATCATAGTTGTCTTTGTAGATAAATACAGATGACTTCATTCTTTTTAATAGGAAACACTACATTTCACTGTATGGTGGGGCATTGTCTTTGTGTCTGTTCTCTTACTGGACATTCAGCACATGTTCGTGTCCTCCATGACTGACTTTCTGTGCTGTATGAATCATGGGCTCTCAACCTGTGTCTGCAGCAGGAAAGGATGCGGGGGAAGGAGCAGGAAGGCTGACTCCAGACTGCGGAAGACCGCAAGGGGCAAGTCCAACAGCGTGAATTTTTAGACTTTCATTGCTGCTGAATTCTCCTAGAGAACCTTCTTTCTCAAGTGCAGGTCAAGTGCCAGGCCTTCCATGCCTCATTATGGATTTGATTCAGAATGGGCTGTAGTCACTCGGGTCACAAGGCGTCCATGGCCATTGGTGGCGAACGTGGAAAGGGAGAGTGCTTCTGCCTGTACCCTGTGGGTAGCACGACAAGGGTGGTACCTTTCTCTGTGGAAAGAAGGAGCAGAAAGGGCCTCCGGTGGCCGCGGCTGCCCTGGTAAGCACACAGCACCAGGTCTGTTGTCACCGTCCCCACCTCTCACAGGCCACTCTGCACTGCCTCAGCTGTCCAGTCTTGGAGGCTCCTCCTTTTATAGGTCTCAAGTGAGCACTTCTTTCCTGATGATGTTGATAAGCTCCCAAGTCTGTGTTCCTGATGGGATTTGGGATGTCCACATGTCCGGGTGCTCCTGATTTAGTTTGATAAATGGGCACATATAAGCTATTTATCAATTGTGACTTATGGTTGTGCTGCCAGATGATGGCTGTTTACTTGTACAAACAAGATGTGACATCATCTCACCTTGGCACCTATACTCAAGATGGAGTAATCTTACAAAATGCAGGAACTCAGGTTTAGGCACAGCCTGAACACTGCTGTTCTATACATCAAAGAGTAATTTAGGGCAGAACCTGGCCTAAATTACACAGATAAATAGAGATTTAGTTAAAAACATGCACTAAATGTTACAAAGGGATTTTATAACAGGAAAGATGTTAGTCAGTTTTCTGTAGCTGTGACAAATCAACATAAAAGGAGGAAAATTTTATTTTGATTCATGGTTTCAAAGTCTTCTGTCCATGGTTGCTTGGCTGCATTACTTTGGGGCCTATAGCAGAGCATCATGGTGGGAAGGGCCTAGTGAACCCAGATGCTCACCTCATGGTGGCCAGGAAGCAGAGAAGGGGGAAGGAGCAGAAGGGCTGGGGTTCCCTACACCCTCAAGGACACACTCCAGTGACCTCACTCCTTCTACCAGGGCCCATCTCCTAGAGGTTTCACCCTCTCCCAGTAGTGCTCCCAGCAGGTAGGTGACCTACCATAACCACATGGACCTTTGGGGAAGTGTCTAGATCCAAACCACATGGATAAGGGAAGTAGCTTTAGGATGCTGATTCCCGAGTGGAGATTTGTCAGCTTCTGGGGAAATGGAGTGGGGATGGGGCCCTCATGGAACCAGTGTCTGTGTGGGAGAGAAGGAGGTGGGGGGCAGATAGAGGAGCTGGGGTGCAGGACTGGGAGAGCCTGCTGGACACCTGGAGTTGGGCTCAGGCCCAGGATCCATGCCCAGCACCCCCAACCAGCCACCTGCCTCCTATGTGGTACACTGAGGTGTCCCTTGGCTCTTCTGGCATTGTCTTTGGTGGCCACAAATGTTAATAATCATAAATATCCACATGCTTAATGTCACTAACTGTACATTCCACATGCGTCACACTTACTAAGCAGCCTGGCCCTGGTTAGGGAGGGACTGATTTTCATTTCCTCCTCCTCTGTCCTCTGCCGGGCTCTGAGCTCTGGTCTCACATCCCCCTCACGGCGAGGGATGCGGTTTTCACTGTGATGCTGTACCCCACCCCGCCACCCCTGGCCTGGAGCATCCAGTCTTTTCATTCTGGGTCACTCTCTCCTTTTGTGTTGGGGTGAGAGGAGAAGATGGTGAGGGACAAAGAGCTTTTATCAGTCTTGGCTCTGGCTATTTCTCTAATACTCACCCACCTTCAAAGCTCTGTTTGACAAATAGCCCACAGCCTAACCCCACACTCTGATATCAACCAGTGTCCTACAGTTCAGTCCAACCCTGACACTCAGTCCCTAGAGCTGGCAATGGCACCTGTGAATTGAAGGGGGCAAGATCCCCAACGAGACTTCCCTGACGTCAGACGAGAGTGGTAATTGGGATCCCCAGGCTACCCACACTTCCACCTGGCCAGCCGCAGGCTTGAGGCGGTATAACCTCCTTAGGTTTAATAATGTTGGACATTGTGCAGAACTCAGAAAATGGCTATATTTAATGATGACTGCTTTATTAATACACAAATGAACGGCCAGATGCATGGAACTTGTGGAAAGGTCTGGAAGAGTCCTGGGTTCAGACACCTCTGCACCTGTGGGGTCAGGGAGCAGATGCCCCCAGCACACCAGTATGTTCTCAACCTCGTTGCTCAGAGTCTCTTATTATTTTTTTAATTGGCTTTGTGATGCTTGGATGGAGCCAGGGCCTTATGCGCACTAGGCAATACCCCACAGGTACCACTGAGCTTCACCCCTAAGGCATGGTTGGTTAGGTGGAGGGACACATGATTGACACCATCCCCAACCTCCTCATTGCCCAGAGCTCAAGGGCTCGGCTGAGTATTCCTCTCTGTGACCACAGGCTTTTTTTCTGGCCCGGCCAGCTCCTCCCTGGAAATTTCCTGAGGGTCACACAGGTGGCCTCCTTAGCATAAACTCAGGTATGTAGGGAAGGTCCTGTGATGAACTCAGAAGATGCTCCTGGCCCTCAGGAATCTCCAAAGATTTCTGAAGCTCTGTCCATGAATGACAAAGAAAGACCAGAGAGTCTTCACTGGGCTGCAGAGCCAAACCTAAGTGACTTCCTTGGCAGGCGAATTCTGAGCTCCCTGTCACAGCCCCTGACTGAGTTAGGGGAATGATCAGGAGCTGGGTAACTGCCACCCTCCTGGGATGCCACTCCTGTACACAGACCTCAGCCACAGGGTTCTCTCACTGATGGCCAGCTCAGCAAGGAAGCGGCAGAGCCTCCTGCCAGCTGTCCCCACATCTACCTGACCTTTTTCTCCTGGTTTATCTCTTCCTGCTCACAAAGGTACAGGGTAAAGGAACATGTCGTCTCCCAGTGAAAATAGCCAGTTGGAGAATGTGAGTGTGGCCCCCCGGACAGCAGGTACCCCAACCCTAGAGACACTCTCGGGCTCCTCACCTGGCCTGGCCATGGGGCAGGTGACTCGAGTCTCAGCACTCTCTGTGCAGGACACGTTTCTTTTTCTCCTGCCCTTCTCCAGCTTTTTATTATGCACCGAGGAGCAGTGGTCAGAAGCAGTAGAGTAGAGGAAGGCCCCAACGGGTATCTGGGCACAGTGCTCTCGAGAAAGTTTTAGGACGTGCCATCTAGATCCTAAACCTTGGGTCACAGAAACCAAGTCTGGGCAATAGTGGAAGGTCTCCTCAGGACTTTTCTTATCCACCAAAAGTTGGCCCTTTTAGCATAACATTTTTTTTTCCTAATAGTAACAGGTATGTTCCCAGACATTTTTAAAACTGAAATGACCCCACACAGCCTCTTCTGTATCCTTCCCTAAGGAAGTCACTTAGGTTAAAGATGCTGCTTTAAGGGAGACCCGTTAGAACTCTTGCTCTCTCACCTGCTCAAGATCCGAAAAACTTGAGGGAGGCAAAGGAACGAAAGCAGAGTCTCCTTTGTCACTGATCACAGTCACATAGTGCTGTGTGTGTCTGTCGGCAGAGAAGCCTCAGGACTTGAGGCGAGAACAGCAGACATGCCCAGACAGTCCTAAGCCCCTAGGCCCTGCCCTCCTCTGTGCCCACCAAAGCCAGGCCCACCCCCTGTGTGGAGGTGGCTGGGGTTTAGTCACGTGTGGCTTTACAGCAGAGCATTACAGCTGGGCAGCTCCAAGCAGCCTGCAGGCATCACGTCAGAGTCCGGGCGACCTCCCAGGTACAGCTCCAGTGTCCCTCGGGGCTGAGGCCTCATCGCAGGCTCCAGTGGGGAAGGCCTGCTCCCAAAGTCATGTGCCCAAGACTCAGTCCTTGTGGACGGTTGGGCTGAAGGCCTCAGCTCCTGCTCAGCTGTGGGCCAGAGACCCCCTTCAGTCCCTTGCAATGAGGACCTCCATTCTCCACCAGACTCCAAGAAAACACGAGTCGAAGAAGCCGCAGAGTTGTGATATAGATGTTAGTCTCCTGTAACCTAATTATGGAAGTGACACCCCAGCACCCTTGCCATATGTTACTGGTTGGAATCTAGACATGAGTCCTGCTCACATGCAGGAGGAAGGGACTCCACAGACCATGGTGCCAGGGACAGATCCCTGGGGACCCTTCAACCCGCCCACAGCAGGGTGCCCCTCTGTGCGTGACTGCTCCCTCCTCCCAGGCCCACTGTCGAGCACAAGTAGCCCCCCCTCCCCAACTGGAACCAGGGAGGAGGTGGTGCTGTTGCTTGTGTCCCCCAGGACTTGGTCCTCCCTGTCACAGTGGGAGATGGCAGGACCTCTAAGAGCTGGAGCCTACAGGAATGTCCTAAGGTCACTTGGGACCCTGCCCTTGGAAGGAGTCGTGGGACCCCAGTTGCTTTGGCTTCCTATTTTGCAAAGTGATCTTTTTCATGCATGTCCTCCTGTGATGCAGCCCAGAGGGCCCTGACCAGCGCTGAGCCTGTGTCTGCACCATGCCCTTGAGCACCCAAAACTGTGAGCTGCGTTGACCTCTTTTCTTTATAAAGTCAGCCTTCCTGAGGTATTTGATTATAGTAGTGTAAAATGGACTCATGAATAGGAAGAGGCAAGCAGTACCACAGCACCAGGGCTGACCCAGGTGGCAGGAAGTGTCAGGAGGAGTGAGCAAAGCACCACCCCCAACACAGTTTGTGCACATACTGGTAAATCTTGCCATTTTAATCTTACTCCACTATAATGTGCTTATGCACTTTTCTGTAACTGGAAACACTGAACTTCCTGTTTAGTAGCCTCCCCTTTATTCTGGTGTATATTTGCCAGCCTCTTCTGTGTCCTCCTGCTAGTATTCTGCTCTGTGCCTCCTGGCGGGCTGCACTCCCCTCCAGGCGCCTACCCAGTGACCATGACCGCGTAGCCCTGCCCTTGGGGTCCATTATAATTTCCCTGCTGCATCCGTAGCAGTGTCCTGGGCCCTCCCTCACTGATGGCAGAAGAGAGGACAGGCAGCATGCCACAGGGCAGGGAATGCAGGAGCCCAGAAATCCTCGGGAAGGCCTCCACTGGCCCTCGGGATGCCAGAGGATGGAGACCAGCAGGGTGCAATGGTCTGGCAGTCCCTGGAACAGGTCTGGTACGCAGGAAGGACAGCAGGAAGGACAACAGGAAGGACAGGCAGGGTCTTGGAGACAGGGAGGTTGTACGAGTCCCAGCCTGGCCGCTTAGCCATGCACGTCTTATGGGCGCCCATGCAGCCCTTCATCCGGGCAGCGCTTCATTGCTCTGGCCGCCTCCGTGGGCGGAAGGCACAGGTGATCCGCCGTGCATCTCATCAGCAGTGAGGCTGAGCGCATGGCCCTGCCCGGCGCCGCGCTCCCGTACCCCAGGCCGCCCCCCTCCCGCCTTCGGGGCGTCCTCAGTGCCTGCCGCCCTTTCACGGTTTAGAAGTAGTGAGAGGAGGCCCCGGCGAGGCTGCCTGGGGACTCAGAAGTGGTGGGTCTGTTCCTCAAGAATCATGTGAGACGCTGTGCGCTGCACCACGTCAGCGGGCTGTCGGTCCCGGACGCTCGCCAAGCGCGGGTTCTCAGGCGGTCACCAAAGAGCCCTCGCGGCGCATCAGGCCGACACAGCACGGGTGCTTCACGCTTGCCACGGTGCCCCATCCCTATGCTTTTGGCATTTCTTCCTTCCTGCACCCCACACCGTGCATTTCTAAAGGCAGTAGGCTCAGACAGGAGCCCTAGAACAGCTGGTGGTCCCAGGTACTCAGGATCCTGGGCAGGAGGACACCAAGTTCAAGGCCAACCTGGGCAACAAAATAAAAATGCTGGGGATGTAGTTCAGGGGTAGCACTTGCCTAGCACGCAGGAGGCCTTGGGTTCTGTTCTTTTGCCAGTACAGAAAAAGACAAGGAAAAGGCCGTAGCCACCTTCTCCCTTTTGCTGTGTTACTAAACCATGCCCTTGGTTTCTCCTGACAACACCAAAGTCCTGGACCACTGCAGAATTTCTCAGAGATGTTGTAGATGGCAGAAGGAATTCTGGGGTTCCCAGAAGCTGCAGAGGTCAAGCTTCAGTGGAGCCTGCAAGTCCCCAGACTTCCTTCTGACCAGAGCTTCATAATCGCCAAACCCAGCCCAGTGAGGATACAGGCTGTTGCAGGTTTAAATTCCAAGGTAATGTAGTCCACAGAGTAGAAGAGAATCTGCGAGAACAGTAGGCAGTGACAATGTGCTGGGGCTTAAAAAGCAACAGAATTTTAGACTGTTGTCCAGTGTTCCTTTAAAACAGCCACACGCAGGCCTGAGCTGTATGTCATGGTGGGTTCTCACCCCAGGACAGCCCCAGGCAGCTGGCAGAAGAAATGCCTGTGACCTCTTCTGGGTGGAGGGCTGTGCCCCAGAGCTTAAATCCCAGCATCAAGGCTGCAGAGCCAGCAGGAGTCCAAGCTGGCACCTGACACGCCACACACTCCCTGGGAGCCGCTGCCTCAGGAAGCACCTCTCAGACCTGCGGAATGGTCTCCTGATCACAGTTCCATGGGGGCTAGGAAGCATTCCAGGCACCTCGGGCAACCTAGACACCTGTGCATGTCAAGTTCAGATGATGGAGTGGTGTCTGCACAGGTTAAGGTTTGGCCCAAGGCCCCCATGGGGGCACCCCCATCCCGGTTTGCCTGGAAATGTCTCGGCTTTAACACTAGAAGTCCTGCGTCCCCAGGACTCCTCACTCAGTAGGAAAAGAAGGAGCTGGCTTATTTCAGGCCACACACTTTTTGCAGGTCTGCTTGTTTTCTAGCTGTTTCTTAGCGTTGTACAGTGTCTGTTCTAATCACTGTCAGGTGCTTTATCCCATGCTGGTCCTGAACCCGGCACATACTCCCACACGGGGGCTGTTCTCCTGGGGCCTCCTCCCGGCAGCACCTTCTCCGTTGGACATTTAGGAAGGGGTGTGGGCCTCACCCCTTCACTCCGGCCTGTGGACAAGCTTCCTGATAGCTCCCCAGGAGCAGGAGTCTCCCCAGAGCTCTGAATTGATCTTCACCCATCCCCCTCCTCCTGGCTAGAGAAGTGTGGAGCTCCGCCGACCTGTCCAGTCCAGACCAATGAGGAGAGGAGGGCCCGTGGCAAACCACAGCACCACTTCCACCCGCCCCAGAGGCTCAAGGACAATCGCTTCCTTGTTTGGAAGTTCCTCGGATCTCAGGAAAGCTGGGTGGTAGAGTGGGGCCTTCCTGGGAACAGCGTTGCCTTTGGCTGGCATGGACGGGTGGCTCAAGGTAGCTGGTGGGGAGCAGGAGCCTCACACCCTGGCTCGGGTGCCCAGCACCTGGTGCTGCTCCCCGTCAGGTCACGCCTGGCCATCAGCACTGTCTTGTTAGAATTTCAGGAGGACAGAATCAGGCCTCTGCCGGTGAATTGAGGCAGCAGGAACTTGCTCGCTTTGAAAACACCGCCTCTGGGCACCCCACCCCGGCTGCTGGGCAAAACATGGGGTCCGTCAGAAACCGCACCCAGATTTCCCCCGGGGCTTCCCAGCCTTACCTTGCTCACTCCACCATCCCCACCTGAGCAGGGCTCCTAGGTGCTCCTGCTGTGGACCGAGAAGCAGAAGGGGCTGTGCCTTCTACCAAAAGCTCCTGCTTGCCAGCTCTGTTCCCTGGCTTCAGTCCAGAGTCCCCTCAGCAGCCTTCCTTCTGCTCCCACCCCATTCCTTTGGAATTTATCTCTAAGGCCTCTTAGATCTGCATCATAAAAGAAAAGAAACGCAACACAGGCCCAGGGACTTAATGATTAGAGAAGAGGGACCTGCAGCACAGTCCTGGATGTGAGCCCCAGTTTCAGGGGAGCCTGTCTGGTTAAAGACATGGGCTACTAGCCCACAGTGAGGATGGCCTGTCTCCACTGGACAGTGTCCAGTTTAGAAAGACGCCCTCCTTGTACTCTCCAGCTTGAAAGAAGACTCCCTGGGGGCGTCAAACACGTTTGTTTCCTACTTCTCTTTGGCTGAGTGTTCTGGAGGTCACAGGTGGGGAATGGGAGGGAGACCCCAGGGACCACCCTCTGCACCCATGTGAGTCACTGTCATGGTGGGTCACTCTATGCACTGGGGGATCTAGGGTGGTGGCTGCTGGAAAGAGCCCTCTCTTGCTTTGCATCCTCCTCTTCTCCTCCAGAATGTTCCTCCAGCTCCGCCGTCATAGCCCTGGTTCTCCGAGGCCTGGGAGTGCAGAAACCAGGTGTGCAAGAGGGCAGGCTGGGCCGCAATGGCCGACAGCGGGGCTGGCTCCCTGGTGCCACCCGTGCAGCTGCAGCCCATGCTGTCACCCCTGGGAAGTTCTGAATTTCTGAAGGAGTTCCACATTCGCATTTTGCACTGAGCCCTGAAACTCGTCTCCTGTTTAATACATGTGAAACCAGTCTTGTTAAAAATGCTTGTTTCTTTCCTCTTCATTAATAAAAAAAGAAATCTATGTGAGAGTAGATTCCGTGCCTTTGAGGCCCAGTCTGTACCGAAGCCAAGCAGGCCAACCAGCCTCCTCCCCTCAGAAGACTTAATTTCTTATTCTGAAAAAAAAAAAAAAAAAAGAAACCATTTCATCCCCCACCCCCTTTTTCTCCATGATTGGCTCACTGGCTTTAACTCCAAATAGTAAAATGTGACAAGAATCTAGCGGGAAGACCTGTGCCCTGGGCTTCAGTGTTCCAGAATCCACGTGAAGTCTCAGGGACATTCTCCATAGCACCTCGAACACAGGGAGGACCCCAAAGCTCAGACCAGACTGCCCAGAGGCCAGTGGCTGCAAGCAGGAGGCAGGAAGTGAAGCCCAGGAATGGGGAGTCTTTTGGGGCCGTAAGTGAAGATGGGTGCTAAGGGCTGACCATCAGGAGCAGAAGTCAGAGGGAGGGACACAGCCAGGGCTGCACTGGGCACAGGAGGAGAATGAACAGTGTGTCAGCAAGACCCCGAGAGCCTGAGTTGCAGAATCAGGGGTGTGAGCACCATGCACCCCGACTCTCAGCAGCTTGCAGCCAAGAGTTCTTCATTTCTCACTCAACACTGCCCACTGGGGTGGGAGGCTACGGGGTCTGCTCGCTGTAGCCTCAGGGTCCCACACTGGTGAGGTGGGAGCCATCTCAGAGTGACCTGTCACCCAGTCAATGGGAAAGAGTGTGCTGGCTGGTTTCGTCTTATCAAGAGGATGATCCACCTGGAGGGAACTTGTCATTTCTGTCTGCAGTCATTGGCTGGAGCAGATCATATGACCTCATTCACCCACAGAGATCAGGAAGAACACACCTCCCAGGTGCTCAGATGGTGGGGGACCAGACGCACACCGCAAACAGCACTCATGGCAAAGCAGAGCCTAGACTGTGGTCATTTTTCTTCATTACTTTGACCTTTTAACCGTGCATAAATTCCTTTGGGATCCATCTAACACATGTCATTTCCTGTGTTCAAGGTGTTGTACTAAACTTGATATGGTCACCAGAGTCTCTGCACCCAAAGAGCTCACGTCTACTGGGTAGCTACAAATACTTTGTGAGGTGGGGGTCGGGGACACTCGTCACAATAGCCATGCGTGTCAGGCAGGCAGTCTACCGTGAGATGGAGAGCAGGAAGCCAATCTCTTCACCCAGAGCCATCTGCCCGGGATGCTTCCGGAAGCGGCACTGGAGCTGTGTACTAGGAACTGACTCCGTTTCTATGAACAGAGAGGAGGAAGGGATGGGGAAGAATCCTGACATGGGAACAACCCAAGGAGAACCTGGAAGCTGAAGCACATGAGGTATCGGAGCAGGCGAGGAGCACACCCTCCTGACTGCCAGCTGGTGGGAGAAACGAGGGGTCACCACAGAGGAGCAGGAGGGGCAGGCACAGTGTCCAAGCAGGTGCAGGGTGGGTGGTGACTGTACCCATCTCGTCCAGTTTTTCTGCTTCTGCAAGAACCTGATGGATTTATAACAGGGATGCTCAATGGAGGGGCGCCACACATGGACCCCCTAAAATGGAGAGGTGGTAGGCAAGGGCTGAGCACCATAGAAGTAGATGGCATGCAAGGACTCAGGGTTGCTGTGGACGTCTCCAGGAGGTGACCTAAGTCCCCATCAGCAAGTGCCAGCCTGTGGATGATGGGGGACTCTTCAGCCTGCACCTGTTACCTGTGCCGCTTCTGAGGGAAGAAACAGCTTTGGAGCGTGTCCATCCTAATCAAGCGGCTGGAAGTTTCCTGCAGGGCCTAACACGCCCAGGTGTCTCACCACATCCTCCAGCACAGGACGACCCCAGGCCACACCACCTGAGGCAGCTCGTGCCGGGAGACACAGTTATTTTGATTCTTGTCCTTGGTCCCTTAGGAACTTAGAAGGTGCCTCTTGACTCAGTGCTGCTGTTTGGAGATCTCTTCCTACACGGCAAGGTGACAGACTGTCAGGAAGCCACGCCTCTAAAAGCAGCACGTCTGAAGCAGGCCCCCCTCACCCTCCTGTGGTCCAAAGAATGTCTCTGTAAGTTTGAATATTCTTTCATGCTTTTTTCTCTTCCCAGGAATTTTGTGATGTCAAGTTTTCTGCCTTTATTTCTCAGCTTGTAAGTGGGGGAATCGTAATTTCCCTCTCCTTTGCTAGGCCCCAAATTATCTTTCTGCATCAAGGTATTTGGAATTTGATGTCCTGAAACGCTACATATTCTTCTCTGCAGAAAAGCCCTTTGAAACCAACTTTCTAGAGACGGGAGAGGCGCCGATCATCCATCCTAATTGCCTGATCCCTCCCTGGTGCCCGACTGTTCCCCATCTCTGAAGTCATCCATGGGGAGCATTTCAAAGCTGGTGAATTAGGTGGTGAATGACACACGTAACGAACACAGAGGACGCCCTCTTCTAGTCACCGTCCTCCGAGCAGAAGGAAGTGGAGTGTGGGGTTACTTTGCTGCCAGAGACCCGGGTGAGGAGGGCAAACCGTCAAACCACCACTTGAAAGTGCTCAGATTCCAGAGAACGATAGCAAGGCATTCAATTGCTCCCAGGTACTGTGCTGCCCTTCAGGTGACCACCGAAAAAGAATAGCAGCCTTGCATTGAAGGCCATGCCAAGCCAGTGCTGGCCGAGTATCCCTTACCCAAAACGCGTAGAACCAGGAGTGCTGTGGACATGGGAGCAGGGCAGGTCGGGTGTCAGAGCAGGGAGGCCCGGCCTTGGTCAGGTGCAGAAGAGGAGGCTGTCAGCTGAGTGGCATTGTTTATTTGGACAGCACACAGATGATTCTCTTTCCCTCCTGCGGCCATGGAGCAAATAAGAGAAGACACAAAGGGTCCCCACCTGCAGCCTTTGACAGACTTGTCCCCCTTGCTCCCAAAGGCCACCTAGGCCAACCCCACCAACAGGTGAGGTGCAGTAACCGAGTACCTGCACTATCTCCCTGATCACTGCTGGGCCCGGGTGCCCTGAGCATCCAGTTCTCTGCCACTCTGGCTCTCAAGCCCAGAGCCCTGGGCTATGGGTTACTAGTTAAAGGGGTGATTTCATGGTCCCACATCAGGCAGTTTTCCTCTCCGTCGTCTGGGCTGACGGGTCCTGAGCTTGTTTGACCAGGTGGATCCAGAGCAACCCACAGTAGGCACAGGGGTCCGGGTCAGAATGCAGATCCTGCTCCACCTTCAGACCCGTGGAATCGGCACTCCAGGCCAGAGCCTCAAGGTTCTTTTTAGAGGTTCATCAGTGAATTTGTTTGGGGGTGCGACAGTAAAAAGAAACAAACAAAAACCCTGTTTTTCTGACATTTGAGCAAAGAGATGATGAAATCTGGAATTTTTAAGGCCCGGGACATTTCCTGGTTCAGGCGTATTTTATAACAAGACAAAATATGAGTTTAAAGTAGTTGAACCTGTTTCCTTCTCCCACCTGCCATTGCTCCAGAGCCACAGCACATGGCTCTAAAGACGTCACCTTGCACCCTCAGGTGTGCTGTTCAGATCAGGGTGAACATCGCTTTCATGTCCCTTTGGCAGTTCAGGTAGATGGTCGCCGGCCGACCTGAGGAAACCACTGGATGGTGGGCACTTTGCCTGGGAAAGTTATCCGGACCTCACCCCGTCCTCAGATGTGAGTCCTCTTGTTGACTCTGTTTGGAACAAGAAGAAACTGAGGTCCACCAAACTTACCTGTAAGCATGGATGCAATTCTCTCTGTGCAGCCTGGCCTCTGGGCATGCCGGGACCCTCACTGTTCTGGCTTGGGCCACAGGCACCTGAGGCTGGCTTCTTACTCCACACCTGTCCCACTGAACACTGCCACACAGAAGCAGAAGTTCAGCCACAGTGTGGGACAGTCAAGGAGCTCTCACCCACGGCGCTCAGCAGCACAGAAAGGAGACTAGTCCTTGGCTGAAGGGTCCCGGCCACATGCAAGAAGGTGCCGGAAGCAGAGGTGCTCTTGGGAGTGGCACTTGGGAGGCACGCCTGGATTGATCCAGTATCAGATGTTGACTGAGCCTCCACTCTGGGCCGGACCCTGAACTTGGTGCTTGGAATACTGCAGGAACACGGCCACTTTCTGCCTACTTCGGGGAAGCAGTTTCTAGAGGGCAGGTGGGAAACAAGGATAGGAACGTTCCAGGTTTGGAATTCCTTGCTACCGCATGCAGACACATAGGAAGGAGGCAGCTGTCTCGTGTAGGTGTGCAGATCTAAGCACATGTGCAGAGGAATTCTTTCCTGGCCACAGTGCCTGCTCCCTTGTTGCAGAGCTGATAACAGAGCCATCTTGCACAACGTGGCTTGGGGCTTCGGTGGCTTTTATTTTAGCCAAACAACCTTACTTGTGAAGAATGGGAAAATCGCCTATGCAGCAGTGAACTTTTTCCCTTAGTCACATGGATGATGCAAACATATGTTTGTCACCTCGAAGGTGAGAGAGCTCCCGGGGTAAGGACGACAGCCTCCGGCACAGTGAAAAAGGATCTTTTTCCTATTTTTTTTTTTCCTCTGACAAAGAAATGAAAGCCGGATGCATCCTGGTTGTGGCCTTGTGGTCGCATTGCGAGTGGGCTCCATTCGCACCCAGGAGAGTCAGGAGCAGGGGAGGAAGGAAGAGAGGCCCTCTGCACCGAAGGCCCGGGCTCACCGCTGTGGACGGGTGCGTTTCCGTTCCCCGCGTGGTCCCTGAGGACCTGTTCCCGTGGCTGGGCACTGCAGGGGAGGGATGGAGTGATTAAGGAGCTCGGACAGAGCCCTGCAGAGAGCTGTGTGGCTGATCCTGGAGCCTGAACTCCTGGTCTTTGTGCAACATTCTTCAAGTTAAATGTAAAGAAAATAAATGACTATTTGGCAAAGCCACCACTTTCCATTCTTGTGTTTTCCCACTTGATAAGGGAATACATCCCTTGCAGAGGACCCACAGAGGTGACCGTGGACACGCGTGGATGCAGGCTGCTGCCTGACGTGGTCTCACCTGTTTATGCCTTGGCCACTGTCTGACCAGGCACCTCTGGTGCTGGAGGACAGCTCCACAGTCGTCCACCACCCGAGCCACAGAAAGCTAGGAATTCCCACTTGGCTGACTTTGGGCTCGTGTGTAATCCGTAAAGACTTTCCTGCTCCCTAGACAACATGTCACTCCTAACCCAACTGCATTTCCAGAGGGGCTGGGTTCACACAAACAGGAGAGCCACTTGGCCACAGGCTAGTGCTTTTGGGAGGAGGCAGGTACTGGGGCTTGAACTCAGGAGGGCTCGACCACTGAGCCACATCCCCAGCCCTACTTTGTATTTTATTTAGACAGGGTTTCACGGAGTTGCTTAGTGCCTCGCTTTTGCCGAAGCTGGCTTTGAACTCGAGATCCTCCTGCCTCAGCCTCCGGGGCCCCTGGAATGGCAGCTTGCACCACCGTGCCTGGCTAGGATAGTGCTTTTATTCACAAGGTCACTGTCCCTGTGGACACAGAACAACTAGTCATGATATCCAGCTGTGCGGCTTGGAGCTAGGAGATGAGTTTGACTAACTGAGGCCTCTTGTTGGCAAGGGGAGTCTGAGGCCAGGCTAGACTGGCCCTTAGTGTTTGTGACCTGCCTCCAGTATAGACCTCTCACTCAGGTTGCACCACAGGAAAAGTGAGGACTGAACCAAATGCTGCTAGGTGATTCGGGCACATGAACTAGTCTCATGGCAAAGGAGAAATGCATGCCAGTCCCAAGAATTGCCAGTCGGTGCCTTTAAATGCACTCAGAAGGGAAGACAGGGACCAGCAAAGCCAGAGAAGAGTGAGACAGAGAAGTGGATTGAAACCATCCAGAATAGCAAGGGACAGAAGGGGAGCAGGAGACGGTGATAAGACCTTAACAGGAGGAGTTAGAACTGTCACAGAATTTTTTATCCATTGTATTTTGGAAATCTCAAAAATTATTCGACGTCTCCCGTCAAGATGGCCAAGTATGAAGAAGCATATGGCAGCTTGCATTTACTCAGAGCTCACGAGAGCCAGCCCCTGCGTGCTGCTTACACCATCTCAATGTCCTTCCCTCTGCCTCTGAGGTGGGTGTCCCTGCAAACCTTGTCTTACAGAGGAAGAAGTTATGGCTCCGACTTCTAGCAAACTGTCCGAACCCACAGAGCTGAGCCACAGGGACCAGAGCTGAGTCAGGGTGCCTGGTCTGAAGCTTCCCTCTTCATGACCCTCACGGCCCCCATAGAATGACCCAGACTGGTGCTGACTCACAAAGCTTGCCATTCAAAACACTCGCTGCCTACCCGCAAGAATGAGCCAGGTAGAACTTCTCACCCCGATGGAACGCTGCGAGGACGCGGATGTGGCTGGCTCTGCTGCTCTGCAGGCTGGTTCTGCGGCGACGGCTACTGCAGGTCACCCTTTCCTGGCACCAGCCCTCTGGTTGGAAGGACCAGACACCTCTTTCTCCTGGACCTTGAGATTTGAGGCACAAGAGTTGGACAGACTAGGGTGCAGTGGGTCACGGAGCGGCCACTCCAGGCAGGGAGGAGCGCCTGGCTCTCGCCTGAGGCCAGCAGACATTCCACAGCCTGGAGGCTCCGTAAGCGCGAGGACTATTACCAGCATGGCAAGAGGGAGTCAGAGCTGCACCTGGCATTGCCCCGAGTTGTTGCCACGTAGGGAAAAGAATCTGCTCCTGTCAAAGGAACCAGGACCAAAGGGTGCACAGGTGTGCACCTGTGCATACTCGAGTGACGATTATGTCATTAGAGAAAAACATGAGCGGCCGCACCCTGGGTTATGAATAGAGCCCATCTGAAGGGCAGGGATGGGGGGAGATGTCCACGTGGAGGCCGGGAGAGGACACAGGAACAGGCAGAAGCGACAGGCATGTGCTGTGTCTCCACTTGTGCGCTCGTATGTGTGTGCATGTGTGTGTGTGTGAGATCGTGTGAGTGCCGTAAAAGCAAAGCAGAGATGTAGTCATAATTGTCTCAGAAGGCTTGAGTTTTGCTTGACTTTTATCCTCTTCATCAATTTTCAGTGTATTTGTTTCAAGAAAGTTTTTTAAAGCCCTCAGGTGATTTTGAATGGAGAAAGAAATTTAAGATATTACTCTGGCTTTAAGAATTAATATGGCCATTTATTAAAGTCCATTTCTTCCTTTAATTTTTTGCTCAACTCACAAGTCTTATTATTCTGTACATGAATCCAGCAAATTTGAATAAGTACTTTAAAGGGATTTTTGATTAATGTCTAGTCCCATTTATAAACTTAGTTAATTTTGCATCTTAGTGTCATTTTTAATCTAGACTTAGTTCATTTTATATTATATTGCATCTATCACTTACATATATTTGATTTCCTTTTTAAGTACTCTAATTTTCTGACTGACAAAACCTTTCTGAGAATCCTAGTAACTTTTATAAATATATAAGAAATAAAACTTCTAAACATGTTTAGTTATTCTTGACATTTCTTAAATATCACACTACTGAGTCTAAACTCAGTAGAAGTCCCATTTAGTATCACCAGTCTAAATCAATTACTCAATTAAGAATTTAAATTAGAATTATGAATCTTGTATGATAAGCTAATTTGTTTTATGATTATTAAAAACAGTTAAACTGCACAGGTGTCTTGCCATGAAAATAATAATTGGGATTTCTTCTCTAAACATCTCTGTACCAAATGCAACTCTTTTCTACTGGGGAAACTTGGCATCTTAAACAGTTTGGGGGCAGCTTCCTGAGCATCTTCAGCAATATTTTAGCAGTGCACAGCCTGGGAAACCCTCTGTAGGGTCACTGACTGTCTTTGTGTTTTGGAAACACAATTCCTCCCTGTTCTGTGGTTGCTGTCCAAGCCCTTTGTGTGAGGCTGTCATCCTCCAAGTCTCTGGATTCATGTCCCTTGACACCTAACTCTAGGGCCATTCAGTCACAGCCATTCCTTCTCAGATTGCCAAGCTGCTTGATTTGATTCAACCAACCCATTTGTGGCTCCATTCTATTTGAATTCTCTCCATATCCCTCTCATCTGTAGCCCTGTAGTCACAAATATAACTCAAAATCTCAGTGCATAATGCATGACTTCAACTTACAGTGACAGTTCTAAGCCTGCCAAGGCCGATGCGGTAGAATTCCATTCTGCCAACAGGCGCTCTTTGTAAAATCAGTAAGAATTGAGAGATTTATGGGAACACTTAGATGATCCCTAGCATGCAGGATCAATATCAGCCCCCCCCCAGTGCCAAGAGTGGTGTCCAGCTTGCCATGTGCTGCTCACCTGCCCCTCAGGTAAGTGGTAAAATGACCATAAATGAGGAAGCATTTCCTGTCTGACACAGGAAGAGCTTGCAGGTCATTCCCCCTCCTTACCCCAAGGAAATCTGGAAACTAGCAACTGTTCTTGGATCTAGCAGAGAACTGCAGTCCCAGAGAAAAACCACCTCCTGAAGTCCAGAGAGAAAGGTCAGAGAGAGAGAGAGAGAGAGAGAGAGAGAGAGAGAGAGAGAGAGAACAACTGAAATCTACTTACCTGAGCCAGAAGCTTCTGGAGCCACAAAGTGGCAGGAACGTCACCATGCTTGGATCTGAACTGTCCCCTGGGGCTCTTGTGTTGAAGGCGTGGTCCCCAGTGCCACAGTGCTCAGAGGTGGGACTCTGGGGAAGTAAGTGAATTAGGAGGACTCTGACCTCATCAGTGGATTGACCCATGGGTAGAGTCATAATTTGATGACATTCTTGGGAGGTGGTGAGAACTTGAGGTGGGGACTCCTTGGAGGAATGAGGTCACTAGGGGCGTGTCCTTGAAGGCTGCGTCATATCCCTGACCCCTTCCTCATAAGCGGGTAATAACAGGGCCACAGGTATGAGATTAATATACAATCAGTATATCATATGCCAGCAATGAGCAATTGGAATTTGAAATAAAAAATACATTACCAAACAAAAATAATTCACAGTTGCACCAAAACAAGATCAGGTACAAATTTGATAGGAATAGGCCAAAGCGTGTACAGGATCTGTACGTGAAGAGCTCCAGATGTCCAGGAGGAACGTCACACGAGGACCTAAACAGACAGGAAGTGTTTCGTGGCTACTGATTAGACGATCTGATATCATAGAGATGTTGGTTATTCTCAATTTGATTTGTAAATTCAATATAATACCAATCAAAAGCACCGCAAGTTATTTTGTAAGTATGGACAACGTTGATTCTATATGAAAAGGCAAAGGTCCTACGATCACCAACACAATACTGAAGAAGGAAGTTGGCAGACTCACATGACCCAATCTCAACATGCATCAGAAAGCTGCAGTGATTCAGATGGTATGAGGTTGTAAAAAACATGGAGGTGCAGATTGCCGGAACAGGATCAAAGCCAGAAGAGACTCCTGCACAAATCAGTTTAATGGAGAAAGGATTCAACAGATGGTACTGGAACAACAGAATCTCCTCCTTCAGGAAACGAACCTAGATGAAGACCTTATACCTTGCACTAAAGATAACTCAGCATGGGAGGAGGGAGGAAAGGGGCGGGGGGGAAGACCATGGTGAAGGAACATCAGTGGGACAAGAATCCAGTGGAAAGAGTCCCAGTGGACCAGTAAGGGGAGGGGACAATAGGGAACAACTTGAGCAAAAAGAAAAAAGAGAAATGAAAGGAAGCATTGGATTTTAACGTACTATAAAATAAATATCCAAAGACCATAGTGACACAGATAAATGAATACATGAATGAGGACAGCAACTTTCCTGGCAAAAGAATTCCAAATAACTTACATAGCCACACTGCCTCAAGGAGGTGGGCCCCAACAGTCCCTCCCTAAGTACAGGCTGTGCTTGATGGCTGCCTTCTAGAGCGTTCAGCGTGGAAGAGGGACTGGGAGAAGGGAGACTGTGCAGTGGAGACCCTAGAGCGTCTTCCTCGGCCAGATGGCCAAGGTCAACATCAAGGGAGAGAAGGCACATTCATGATGTGCCTCCTTGATGTGACTTGCTGAGGATGGGCACAGTACTCCGTGGGTCCCCCACCTAGAAGCTCACAGCCCAGTCCAACGTGAGATGACATCAGGCAAAGCCCAGCAGAGGGACCATCCCAGAGCAGCTGGCCATTAAAACTCTCAGGCATCAAAAATAAGGGGAATCCAGAACCATCACAGCCAAGAGGAGCCTGGGCACTGTGATGACGGGAGGGAACAGGGTACCCCACAGGTCCAGGAACACAGGCAGCGACCCTGGTTCAACAGCAAGGCCGTCTGGAAGAAGCGTGGCCTTCAGTTAGCAATGCAGTAACGTGCCCCTGGTAATGGTAGCAAGTGGACCACACTAATGTGAGATGCAACTGGGAGTCCACACATGGCGCCCTGGGGACCTCTGTATCCTCTTCACAACTTCTCCATACATCTGGATACATCTAGAATGTAAAGTTTATGTTTTCAAAAACAGGACAGAAGAGGAGTCACCCTGTGAGGGTAGTAGTGGGGGACAGTGGTGGTCCTTTATAGTGGCTGACTTCAGAAGACCTGCGGGAGCCCAGTGTGGAGCTGAAGCATTTGTGTTCGGAGAAATGCATGGGATGAACTGGAGATGAGCACGGGACCAGCAGAGACTCTGCCTCACAGTCACCTACCGTCACCTGGTAGGAGTGAAGCAGCACTTCCTGTAGCTTCAGTTCTGCGCAGGCCACAGTGAAGGGTGCTTTCCTAGGACCCAGTGCAGGTGTTGCCAACTACCTGCCCTGTCTCCAGGAGGGTGGTGTGTGGGCATGTGAGATCACACCCAGGTTCTCGCGGAGGTTCTGGCCTTCTCTGGAAGCTTGGTGTCCTCAAAAGGCTTCAGTGGTGGCGCCCTGGAGATGGAACTTCACACTGGACTGAGTTAATCGCAGCACATGTCATCTGAGCTCATCCTTGATCCTGACATAACTTCTTCCCTCCCCAAAGCCTAGAAGATGACTTAACTATGAACAGCACACATGCAAATTATCTTTTGAGTAGGCTAAAACATACACACACACGCACACACACACACACACGTTGCTATGCTTCAAAGAGACACTTAAATATTGGATTAGACTTCAGATTCACCTGTTACAACCTGGCACAACCAGTTCGTTGTGAATGACGGCATGAATTGGGACATTTTGTTGACTCCAGACCTCTCCACCCATTTCTTGCTTGTATCTATTGTTCTAATATTTTATAATCGAGTAGAGTCATCTGTACAATTTTACTATTAAATCTCTTCCATTGCATGATGACTTTCTTAGCAGTAATACTGATCCCCAAGGAAATGCAAGGATGGGAACTGAGCCATTATCAACTCAGTGCTCAAAGGAGAAATTTCTATCTCAATCCAAGGAATATTGAGAACCCATTGAATTACAAAGAATTATCTACCAAGTAATAAAGAAAATGGTGTGCCTCACATTGTATCTATACTTTGTCCCAAATTCCTTGTGCATCACCCTGTCTTTTGTTACCATAACAAAATACTTGAGGCTGGATACTTTACAAAGAAGAGAGGTTTATGGAGTTCACAGCTCTGGAGGTTCAAGAGCATGGTGCCAGCATCAGCTTGGCTCTGGTCAGGACCTCATGATGGACAGCGCTACAATGGCAGGAGGACATGCTGGAGAGGATGTGTGAGGCCTAGAGACCAGAAGCCAGGGAGCAACTCAGGGGCAGGCTTGCCACAGCCTAAGTCACCCTCATGAGAACCAACTCTAGTCCCCATGAGAACTGTCTTACTCCCTTCCAAGGGCAATGCCCCCAGTGATGGACCTCCCATTAGGCTTTGCCTCTGGGAGGCAAATGTCCCAATGTCCCACACTGGGGACCAAGCCCCCTACTCATGAACTCTTGGGGGACATCCTTAGACCACATCCAAACCACAGCATATATCTCACCTACATTTTCTATTTTAGAGGTAACTACTATTGAAAGTCAAGAGCACAGGTCTGGGGACCTGACTGCCTGGGTTTATATCCCCAGCTCTGCCATGTATTCGCTTTATCTCTCCCAGCCTCAGTTTCCCCAGTTATATGACAGGGATAAGAAGAGAACCCATCTCATTAGATTGATAGGTGAATGTGCAAGGACAGAATATGTAAAGTTCATAGTAAATAAGTGCCATTTACACCTTGGAAATCATCAATCTGACATAGGGTGGGCACTGCCCTGGTGGAACCAGAGTCTTCCAGTGTCAGAGGACAGTGCATTGACATCTCCAAGCTCTTGTTAACAGTGGGGCAGCATCAGTGTGCTTATATCTCATGCCAAATGGCACCAGGGGAAGGAGGAGTCTCTGGCCTCTACTTCTTTTCCCCTTAGTTGACACAGTTGAGCCTCAGACGGCTGTCATCTCTCCAGGGCCCCAAAGAAGCCTGGGTGGACCCCAGGGGTGATGGAGGGAGGGATGAGGGGGAAGGAAACCAGGGGCTTCTTGGGCTCAGAAGCTTTATCACTGAGGCCTGAGAGGTCCAGGATGGATGGGATGGCCACCTGACTGCAGGATCCATGAAGGGGGACGGATGAGAAGACACCCAGCTTCCCTCCTACTGGTGGCTTCAGGGTCAGGGTGGGAACTGGCAGTTTGTAGAGGATATGAGAGCAAGAATGAGAGTCCCCAGGAGGCAGGGCAGGTAGCAACAGGGAGAGGTGTTAGACACCAGGCCAACATCTTGGACTTGGTTCAGAGGGCACTGGGCAGGCCACAGGAAGGCAGGCAACAGCAGGAGGGAAAGAACACGTGTGCGTGCCCGTGCGTGTTGGGCACTGATGGGCGTGGTTGGAAGGAGGGTCCAGTCAGGGTCTAGACAGGCCACCTTCATGCACCTAGTCTGTCCAGACTCCTCTGAGCTGGGGCTTCTCAGTGTTTACCAATATACAACCCAAGTGGGTGGTGTGCGTGCAGAGCTGAGTGTTATGTGTCTTCATTTCATAACAGGCGTGGTGTGTCCCTGAAGAAGGTAACTGTCAGGGATCCATCCTCAACTGCATTCGAAATCAAGTGTGCAGGTGATGGAGGGTTCCGTTGAGGACAAGAGAGATCGGCTTCTTTTTTGAAGTGTCATTTTTAACTTGATAATTCTCTAGTATGCGTATATACTTAGGGATGTATATAAATATTATATATATTTGTGTGTGTGTGTGTGTGTGGTGTGAGATGCAGTCTTTGAGATGTTCATCCTAAGTAGTATACATTTGAGAGAGTGCTTTATCTCTGATACTCATTCTAGAAAACATCAAAGCAATTTTTTTTTATTTATGAGCATCATAACATCATCAAATAAGAACTTAAGATTCCATTTATCTCCAGGTTTACTCTCTGCCCATTCATACACCAATATTTATTCACAAAACTAAGAGCAATGTTGTAGCTCATCTTGATGCATATCCTGGGAAGGCCTTCTCTCCACCTGGTGGAGATGCCCCTGTCACTGTCCTGGTCTCTGTGCTGATTGATGCCTTGCATTTCTGATGAGAGGTAGTTGAGAGAGAAACTCGTTCTTGCGAGGCAGCCGAAATTGCTTCCTCAGAGGATGGAATCCCTTCCCTTCTTTCTTCATAACATGTGCTTCAACACTGAACCAAGCACAAGCTGCCAGAGAGTTAAATATGTGTCCATGTGCCTCCAGATTTATTCTTATTTAACCATCTTCCGTTTGAAGCTGCGTTTGTGTTAAATTGCACATCCACTATAGTCAATTAGTTAATGAAAGATTATACTGCCTCAATTTCTTGGGGGAGGAAAATAGACTGGAGAATAGGAGATTTGAAGAATCCAGATTTTCTTTTCCAATTAAAAAACATCCCCTTCGTGTTTGCACTTAGCCAAATGATGTCTCAGTTCTCTGGTACAGATGTTGTTATGACACTGGATTATTTTGAGAAATCTGTTTTGCTTCTTCTCGATGTCATCCATCCTTTAGTTTCTGAACAATAGGGAAGGCCAGGGTGTTCCCGGGGACCTCAGCATGTGGGTCCTTCCCAGACTGTGTGGGCAGGTCGTGGAGAGGCTTTTTGAGACACCCCTCCCCTTGCAAGACCCTGACGTGTTTCCAATGGGAGCGCTGCCACCCAGAAACCCACTAAGCTTCCGTGTGAGAGTGACCTTTGGCTGTGCCGTAACTGTCCAGATTTCACTCTGGAAATCTGCCCGGGCATTTCTCCTTGTCATGCTGATAACTCCACTTGATAGCTTAAAAGACAGAAAGACTCTCCAGTGAGTTGGTACGGGGATGTCTCCGTGCACGTGTTTCTAATTGCCAGGTGGAAGTGTGATGTGAAGACAAAAGGGATCATTTGGATTTGGGCTGAGGGTGTTTAAAAATACTCTTGTGGTTCTGAGCATGGCCATCCCACACGTTTGAGCTGTGTTTTAACCCGTGTTTATGAAGCCCACATGTCAGGATGCAAGGAAGTTTGGAACGTCGCTGAGAGAGGAAGGTAGCATTTCCATTAGGACAGGAACGGCAGGATGGAAAGTGCAGGCAGCAGTGGGCGGGCTCAGCAGTGACTGGCAAGGGGCTGGGCTGGGGTCTCAGGCCAAGCCAGGGTCTGTGCTCTGGGTCCCAGAGGAAGCACAAGGTCTGAGTGCTGCCTGGGCACAGGTGGTGCAGCCCCAGGCTGTCAGGGCTGCCCTGATGGCGAAGCCCAGTGGTGACTCATTGGGTTCCCAGCTGCTGCCTCCCACATCAGAGCAGGGCCAGGCAGGGCTCCCTGTGGGTGTGGTGGCTACTAGGAGGTCAGAGGTAAGAAGACCAGGCAGAGAGGGCTCACCTGGCAAGTTCGGGAAGAAAGGCTGGAGGGTTGGGGAGACCAGAGAGCGCAGCAGGAGAGACAAGCAAAACCTCCCCCATGGCGGGCCAGAGCTCAGCGGGTCTGCCCTCCTTCCTCTCCAGGGCTCTGCACTGGAGGCACCTGATGCTCATCAGTGAAGATTTCGAACTTCTAGTTCTCCTCGGTTACCATGAAGGGCAGGTCTCGAGCTCTGAGGTCTCAGGACCCTTTACCATCTTAAAAATCACTGAGGCTCCACAAAGTCTTTGTTTACCTACGTTCAATTTGTCAATACTCGCTGTATTAGAGAGTACGCTGAGACATTTTTAAGTACTAAATGATAATAAGTCCATGAAGTCATTATAAACAGCACCTTCTAATGAAAAATAACTACATCTTCCCAAACAAACAAAAAATAACGTAGCATGAAGGCGAGGCCTTGCTTCCATTCTTGGGGATCTCGGTCGGCGTGCAGCTGCACGGGCAACAGCTTCGGAGTTCCATCTGTTGTGTCGTTGTGTGTTGATTTGGTTGAAGTCTGTGAAGAAAACACAGCTCGCACAGAGATGAAGTGAGAAAGAGAGTCACAACAACTTTCCCAAAGCCTTGTTCTATTCCTTTTTGATACCACACCAAAATTTGTCCAGTGGTTGCTTTTAAAGGTTAGTTACTACATTGAATGGAAACCAAATCTATGACCTTTTTCTACTCTGCTCATCAGAATCCATTAGTGTTGCTCTCACTTTAAGTGGGTTCACACAGTCAGGTTTTTGTAACAGCACTCATTGGTTGATCCATTTAGTTTCATGGATATTCCTAATGTTAACATAACCCATTATGCAGTATTTTTAAATATCACAATGTTCACATTTGCTATTGGTGCATTTTATTTGTACTTAATGATGGGATTTGTTGTTACATATTTGTACATGAATACAATATAATAATATAATTTGGCCAGTGTGACTCCCCAGTACTTCCCCTCCCTCCCCTCCCCCTACCCCTTGGTCTCTTTCCTCTATCATTCTCCCTTTGATTTTCATGAGATCTACCCCATCTTTCTTTTCCTCTTTCCTCTCTTGGTTCCACATGTAGGAGAAGGAATATGACCCTTAAAATTCTGAATTTGACTTATTTACTATGATTTTCTCCAGTTCTATCCCTTTTCTTGCAAATGCCATAATTTCATTTTTGTATATGGCTGAATAAAATTTCATTGTGTATATAGACCACATTTCTTTTACCCATTCATCTGTTGATGGACTCCTAGTTTGGTTCCACAATTTGGCTATTGTGAACTATGCTGCTATAGATATTGACTTGGCTGTACCTCTATAGTATGCTGATTTTTATGCTTTGGGACAAATACCCAGGAGTGGGATAGCTGGGTCATATGGTGGTTCCATTCCTAGGTTCTTGAGGAGTCTCCACACTGCTTTCCAGAGTGGTGGTGCGGTCCCACCACAGGGTATGAGTGTACATTTCCCCCAGATCCTCGCCAGTGTTTATTATTATTTGTATTCTTGATAATTGTCATGCTGACTATAGGGAGATGAACCTCAATGTAGTTTGATTTGCATTTCACTGATCAGATGCAGCAATTAAAATACATCTGATCTGTGGTTGGTTGAACCCACAGCTGCAGAACCTGCAGGTGCAAAGGACCCACCTTGCCATCGACTGGGCAGCTTAGGACAACAGAAACTGTCCTCCCACGATTTGGAGGCTGCAACTCCAAACCAGAGCGTGAGTGGCCGCGTTCTCCCTGACGGCCCCAAAGTGGGCTCTCTCCACACCTCCTGTGGCCTGTGGCGTTGCTGGCCGTGCTGGCCTCCTGGCCCGTGGAGGATCGCTCTGGCCTCCCCGCCACCCCTCCCTGTTTCCACATCACTTTCCCTTCACTTCTCTGCCTCTGAGTTGCTCCTTTTTATAAGGGCACCAGCCACAGGGGATTAATGCCCACCCTAAGGATCTCATCTAGATGTGACTACCTCTCCAGAGACCTTATTTCCAAATAAGGTCACAGTTTGAGGGATGGCAGGTGAAGAGTCCTCCATGAATTCTGGGGTGGGGGGGTACATAATTAAGTCCATACATTTTAGAAAAAATGTAATAAATTGTAAAAGATTTATCAGGTTTCTAAAGCATCTACACAGTGAAGCCCCAGAGGATTTGCCCAAGATACTTTGCACCATCAGCCATAAAGGCAAATAATTTCTTGGAATTTGCCTGAAATCAGCTTCTGATCTCACAGATCCTCTGAAAAATTCTCTGCAGACCATACCTGAGAACTATTGACATAGACTAACTCCATGGTCAAGTCATATGTACCTGTGCTTGAATGTGTGTATAATACAGTCTCCTCTTGGTTCCACGGGGTTTGGTTCCAGCACCCCCTTGGACACCAGAATTCAAAGATGCTCAAATCCCTTATATAAAGTGGTATAGTTTTTGCATATGACCTACGTACATCCTCCTGCATACTTTAAATCATCTCCAGATTATTTATAATACCTAATAAAATGAAAATGCTATATAAATACTTGTTACACTGTATTGTTTAGAAAAAGTGACAAGAGAGATGTCTGTACATATTCAGTACAAATGCTTTTAAAATGTCTTTGGTCCCTGTCGGTCAAGTCCTCAGACACAGAGCCCACATCTCTGAAGGGCGTGCTGTAAATACCTACTCATATGGACAGTTTTCCATGACTCTGGTCTGAGTGAGCCATCGGCTCTCACTTCCAGCCTCCATGTGCAGGATGCCCAGGGCGTTGGCACAGTGGAGCTGGCAGTGGGGTCCAGGGAGGACCTGTCCGTTGTCGAGTTACCTTACTGTTCTAAATCTCAAAGGTCCTAGAGTCAGAAGAAAACCTACTTGAACCCTGACTGCTTCTCATCTAACACGCGATGTATCTGTTCCTCCCTGAGCCTCACCTTCTGGAGCAGGGAGGTGGAGATAACACGTTCAGCTCCTAGGATGGAACCAGGATTGATGAGCTTTTAAAGCCCACTCATAGAGAGCCTCAGAAAACCCCCAAAATGCACATCCAAGATGCTTCCCAGTTCAAAACCCAGCCCCGATGTGACACCACAAGTGGACGCTTCCTTGCTGACCTCATGTCAGGGGTCACAGTCAAAATGCAGGTGCACTAAAAATATTGCATAAAGTGACCTTCAGGGTGTGTGGATAAGGTGAATACGAATTTCAGGTTTAGGCTTGTGTCCCAACCCCAAAATATCTCATCATATAATGCAGATGTCCCCAAATCAAAAAAGAAATCAGGAATCTGAAACACTTCTGATCTCAAGCATTTCAGATAAAGGATGCTCCACCTGAATTAGAGTTCACCATAGCACAGTTTGCATAGCCCTGAATTTCTTTATAATCTATCCACATGTCATAAAGGAAAACCCTGGCAAATAAGAGGTAGAAATAGATAATTTCCTTCTTGTACACCAAACATCTTAAGCTCAAAACCCAGGCTTAAGTTATGTTCCCAAATACACAGGGTTTAGGGGGGGAAAATGGCGGATTTGGTGAATTTGTGCACTCGACTCAACATTGTCTTCTACATTATGCTTACAGACTCCGACTTGTATATCCTCTACACAAAGCTCTTGTGATTCCTGACTTGCTTCTGTTTGGAAATAGACGTGTGAGGTTTGCTCTTGGGGGACAGAGAGCTGGCCGCACCCGGCGGCTGTCTCCCCAGTGTGTGCGCAGGTGTGTGGCTCAGAGCCCAGCCCTAGGCCCCACCCCTGTTCATGGGGGAGAGTCACGGTGCTCAAGGGCACATTCAGGTTGCTTCAGGTACCACAGCTCAGCACAAGAACTAAAGTCTGAACCAGCCAGACTCAGTGAACAGTGCACAGCAGTTTGTGAGAGACAGTTCAGAAACTGACACCCTGGATTCCAAGACGTAAGATCCTCCAGGTCTCATGACTACACATGGTGATTTCCTAGGAGCTTTCCCTCCATAGACACTTAAGCCCAATCTATCCAGTACACTATCCAGTATCTGTGATGGAGAAAATATCTGTCTGAACCACATCAAGCCTGTTAAAAAGCCTGTGACCAATTTCAGGATATTGACATTAGTCCTAATTTATAAAGGATATGTCATAGAATGCCATCTGAAAAGAATTCCATTTAATTTCACAATTAATTCAGTTTGACTTTTAAAAGTTAGAGCAAATTATATTGCATGCTCTTATGATTATCTCAACTTGAGTACTAATGTTATTATAACTAAAAAGAGCTAACAAAAATATTGAACATACAGAGAAACAAAATGATAACATGGGATGTTGACACAGATGCACTGAGATTTACGTTCTGATTCCATTGGTGGGGAAATTTCTTTAGGCAACTGGACGACACACGTGAAGGCCATTAAAATGGTCACCCCCACTACTTTCCTCTCTAGTTATCCATATCAAAGAAACAAGAAATGAAGACAAAGACTGACATAGAGTCAATCAGTGCTTAATAATAATAATTGTTTCCAAGGAGCCACATGGATACTTATGTGAATTATGGTGCACTAACCCAATTCAATATTTTACAAAAATTTTAAATGATGTATCTAAATAGGTTTTCATAATATAGGCAGAACTCATATGATGTAGTTAAATTTTTTTAATGGAATTTGAAACACACATCACGTATAATCTTGACAAGGTGAAAATACAGATATATAATCTGAGCAGGAAACTTCACTGCTAAAAAGGTCATTTCTCTCTGGATTACGGGTACGGGTGATATTATTTTTGTGCTTCTGTATATTTTCCTGCATTTACTTATTTATTTATCTCTTAATTTGGTGCTGGGGATTGAGCCCAGGGCCTCCTAGATGCTGAGCATACACTCCCCTCTGAACTGCATCCCCAGCTACATTTTCTAAATCAAATTTTTACTAGTTTGCTCAGGAAACTATCAAGGAATGTAATAAAATGTTAAGAAATCAATGCTGTGTTCTGAGACATTGATAGGAGGTCCTCTGGAAATAACCACCTCTGTCATGGAACTTGGCAAGTCCGAGAAGGGATGGTCTGTTTGAGGAGGACAGGCAGATGCCAGGAGTCTGTCCAGCTAGACTCCAGGAGTCTATCCACTGGTGCTCCCAGCCTGGGAGCTGGACTTAGTTCTTTAAATTGTTCAAACTGGTGATCTTTATTTTCTACTGTGAACACTGACTTTGAAAATGACCAAATGACATTAAAATCTCAACTGTGAAAGGACACCTGTCATTTAGCCCAGTTGAAGTGTCCCATCTCTGCCCTCAGGGAGGCAGCTCCGGGAGATGGGTGGAGCCCCCTGGGGGTGTCCTGTCCTCAGCTGCTCTGGTCAGCTGTGGGCACAGCACTGTGGGCGTAGTGCTGTCGCCAGGTGCAGAGTCTCCACGACTTAGCTGTTGAAGTGCTGTCACTCGGGGTGACTTAGCCGTTCCAGTGCCTTCGCTCAGGGTTGCATAAGCTGGCTGTGAGCAGCGTGCTGACGTCACTGTAGTCCAGGTGTCGTGTAGGTGGCAGCTCTGGATGGTTTTGTACTGGGTTAGGGATCGATAGAACAAGCTGATTATAGATACCCACACAGGCGTCTCTGAGTTCGAGCAAGATTCTCTTCCAGATGTTGGCTAAGCTTTTTAGGAAAAAACTGACTTGGTAAAAATTTCATAAACAACAGATCACATTTTGATAGGAGACCAAAAGAAAAGGTCATATATCTTGTCTTGCTTATCACTTACTTTACAGCAGAACGCTGGCGTGAAATGCAGTTTTAAAGTTGGACCCATCTCAGGGGAGTCTTTTTGTTTAACTTTTTTGAACTTTATTTTATTTGTTTCCATTTTTTCATGGTGCTGAGGATTGAACCCAGGAACTCACATATGATAGGCAAGTGCTCCACCACTGAACCACAACCCCAGTCCCTCGGGGGAGTCTTGAATACAAACATCCAAGATGTGAAAAAGGAGGAAGAGGCAGCTTTGTTCTTTCGGGAAAGCATTTGGACAAGCGGCACTCGTTTTTCCTGATTTGGTCTGCACGCTTAGCCGAGCGGGGACCGCCTGACTTCGATGCTAACCGCACAGAAGCTCCTCTGGAGATTCCAAAGTTCACCAGACCCACTCCCAAAATTTCAGCTCACCTACCTACGCCGCTCTGTGGCCTCACCCAAATGCTTTCAGAGCACGAGTGTCTTAGAACACGAGCTCCCACCCCGGTCAGAGCTTTAAACGTGCTGCAGCCTGAGGTGGCCAGGCAGGCCCAGGGTGGCCAGGCTGGGAAAGGCAGAGATTTCCAGCAGCTTTGTCTGGACTGCGCCTTACCTGAGACCTCCAGAGCAAGCACAGGAGGCCTCGCTCCACCCAGCTGTCCCTCCTGACCGGACGCCCCGTCTCCACGTGCTCACTGGTTCCTTCTCTGTCTGGGAAAGGGGTGTCTTAAGTCCAGTGACTGATGGTCTCACCACCGGACACCCCCAGCATCCATTTCCATGCCTGCCGTCCTTGGCAGTGGATAAATATTTGTGAAACTGAATGAACTAATGAATAAGGAATGAGCAGGAGGTTCGGTGGCTGGCGGGGGCACACCTGCTCAGTACCAAGGACGGCGCGGCCCAGCGGGAGACCGAGCGAAGCTCTGAAGCCCCAAGCCCCAGTCAGAAAGCCTGTCTGTCTATAGGGGCAGCAGACACAGAGGGGCAGATCTCTGGCAGGACACAGGTGAAGGACACCTGCAGGGGCATGGGACCCACAAAACCAGGGCTGTGAGACATCCCCTGTGCCCCCAGTATAGGGTGAAACCAAGACAAAAATAGGTAATGTCTATAAATCATGAATTCAAAAAACTAAGAATACATAAAGGGAGATCAGTGGAGGAGGGAGCCGGGGGCGGGGAAGGAGGGAGGGAAAGGGACGGGATGGGGACTGAACTGGAGCAAATTACATTCCATGCTTGTTTGATCACGTCCAAACGAACCCCGATATTAAGCATAACCATAATGCACTAATAAAAAAAAACAAGTAATGGCATAGAAATTAGGACACAGGTTCATTCATTACTCTAATGGCAGTGTTTTAATTGGGGTAAGAGTCTCCTTTTGTCTTGCATGACATCTGGGCTTTTGAAGTTCACTCCTCACTGGGAAATGCTATGGAGGGCGACTGGACATTTTTGAGGGACCACCCTGTATCTTTAGGGCTTGTCATGGGGGAATTAAGAAGAAAGTGAGTCACCCAATTAGAGCTCTTGAACACTGGAGCCGGGTCAGTGGGACAAGTGATTCTGGGGCCCGGGAACTGGAGCTGAAGTCCACAGGGCAAACCCAGACCCTCCTGACTCTCACACAGTGGATGGGTGGGTTGCAGGAAGACCCAGTGGAGGTGTATGGGGAGGATTGGGTGCTCTTCCCCCACCTCACTCTGCATGAAGGAAGGTTCTGGAGGGAAAGGGGAGAAGGAAACACACTATGCCAAGTTCTCAGAAGCTGGAGCTGGGGTCCTGTGGCCTTGGAGTTTGCTAAGGAGGATTGTACTCCTGTCTCCCTCCTTTGTGGCTATAGATTTGCGGGGGCTCAAAATGGCTGTGCCAAGGACCTCAGGTGGCATTAAAAGGGAGAAGACGCTGGAAGGGGGAGGGATCCCGAGTTCTGCCTTCAGGGGAGAACGCTTCCTCCTTTCTGAAGCTGGCCTCCTTATTCCCCCATGTGGGGACTCTGGAAAATTCCAAAGTCCTAAGCCATGACTGTGAGGGACCGTGAGGGGCCGTGAGGGGCTACCTCCAGGAACCTGCCTTGACTCAGCTTCGTGGAGAAGGAGCCCACCTAGAGCCCACTGTCCTCAAGCAGCCTGGCCTGGTCTCTCTCCCCCTCTCCACACCAGCAGTCCTGGTGTCTCTCTGCTTCTAGAAACAGTCTGCCATGACTGCCTAGATGTTTTCTGTGTGGAACCCACGTGGAAACCCAAAGTTCAGTGGATTCAGGTGTAGCAGACCGCTGCTGCGTGTAGACGGGTACACATAGTTAAGCAGTCAGCAATTTATAGTGCAATAAAGGCTGATGGAAAATATCAGCCCCTAAAAAGAATCATTTTATTGTCCAACACATACATCCCCTGGAGGCACAGTATACCACAGAGGCCTCACAAAGAAGACGTGCCTTCTTGGTGTGTCAAGGGGTGAAACCACATAAGCAGCAGCCTGCAGTGCGCTTGGGGAGCACCGTCTTGTTACCGAGAAAAGATGTGCCGCCAGAGCCACCATTGTTGGTGGAATGCAAGAGCAGCCTCACGGTCACCTCCCAGCAAGGACGCCATCCAACAGATGACACAAAACGCATTTTGTAGCAATTGGGCTCTTTCCAGCCTTGCTCCTAGCTCAGTAGCTCTCCCTCGGGCACTGTGCTGATTATCTGAGCAATTTAACTTCATTAGCTTCATTGGGAAATGAATGGGACTGATCCTCCTCTGGGATACTGCGGGGGAGGGGCAGAGCTCCTCTGCACTGAAAGGACCTTGCTTTGCATCTCCAAAGGCCCATCACTATCACAAACCCATGCACATGCCCCATCTGAGAAGGGCAACACGTGGCCACCACTAGGTAGCTCATTCTCTATGGTCATGTGGTCATGGAAGTTTCTAGAAAAGGAGCACTTTCCACAGGAATACCCAGGGCTACTCTTCTCACCCTTTCCAGGAAGACTTGCAAGCACCCTGAGTGCTCTGTTGGAATGACTGTGGCCCTTGCTTCTCGCTCAGGAACCTTGTCCGTGCCTTGATTGCAGATTTGTCCTCAGATTAACCAACGTGAGAAGTACTTAAACGGAAGGAAGTGTGGCTTTCCCTCTTGGTAGATGGACCTGCGTGGGAACCGAAGGACCAGGGGAGAGAGCCGCTGTGGCTGCATCAGCACAGAGGGCAGGCGTGGCAGGGTAGTATTCCAGAGCATGGCCACACGGGCGGCCCCGCGCTGCTGCTGCTGAGGACGCTCTGAGGCTTGAGACGCTGGGTCAGGTCGCCTCTGCCCAAAGGCACACTGGCAGGCCCTCCCGGGCTCAAGCTGCTCTCCCACAGTTCCAACCCCCTTCACAGTGAACTCCCTTCTCCAGCTTTGATATGCCAGGCAGGTCACAGTCAAATCTTACTGCTTTAGGGCCAATTTGTGCCTTTAAAGTGAATATCTGGAAATTTGGAAACTTGGACTCCCTTGGGCATCAGAAGAGAGAAATGGATTCTTGCCATTGAACATGGCCTATAAATAGGTGCACCAAATGAACAGCGAGAGCCACCCGTGGCCACCTGGAGCCCACAGAGCCCTGACTGGTGACCGTCTGCTCTAAGCAGCCTGGGATGTCTCATCTACCCGATTCTCAGGGCCATTACTCTTGGTCCCTGTATACTGTCTTCACTGGTGGACAGAGCTGGAGAAGTGTGAAGATCAGTTCCTCCTTAGACTGCCAATATATAAGTTAAAACAAGTTACACTTGACAATTTTTTTTTTGATTTTTTTTTTTATTGTAAACAAATGGGATACATGTTGTTTCTCTGTTTGAACATGGCGTAAAGGCATACCATTTGTGTAATCCTAAATTTACATAGGGCAATGTTGTTTGATTCATTCTGCCATTTTTTCCCTTCCCCCCCTCCCCTCCCACCCCTCCCCTCCATCTATATAGTCCTTCCTTCCTCCATTCCTGCCCCCCTCCCTAAACCCAACTCCAACCCCAACACTAACCCTTCCCACCCCCCATTATGTGTCATCATCCACTTATCAGCAATATCATTTTTCCTTTGGTTTTTTGAGATTGGCTTATCTCACTTAGCATGATATTCTCCAGTTTCATCCATTTGCCTGCAAATGCCATAATTTTATCATTCTTTATGGCTGAGTAATATTCCATTGTATATATATACCACAGTTTCTTTATCCATTCATCAATTGAAGGACATCCAGGTTGGTTCCACAATCTGGCTATTGTGAACTGAGCAGCTATGAACATTGATGTGGCTGTATCTCTGTAATATGCTGATTTTAAGTCCTTTGGGTATAGGCCAAGGAGTGGGATAGCTGGGTCAAATGGTGGTTCCATTCCAAGTTTTCTAAGGAATCTCCACACTGCTTTCCAGAGTGGCTGCACTAATTTGCAGCCCCACCAGCAATGTAAGAGTGTACCTTTCTCCCCACATCCTCGCCAACACCTGTTGTTGCTTGTATTCTTGATACTCGCCATTCTAATTGGGGTGAGATGGAATCTTAGGGTGGTTTTGATTTGCATTTCTCTTATTACTAGAGATGTTGAACATTTTTCCATATGTTTGTTGATTGCTTGTAGATCTTCTTCTGTGAAGTGTCTATTCATTTCCTTAGCCCATTTGTCAGTTGGATTATTTACATTCTTGGTGTAGAGTTTTTTGAGTTCTTTATAGATTCTGGAGATTAGCGCTCTATCTGAAGTATGATTGGCAAAGATTTTCTCCCACTCTGTAGGCTCTTTCTTCGCATTTCTGATAGTTTCCTTTGCTGAGAGAAAGCTTTTTAGTTTGAATCTATCCCAGTTATTGATTCTTGCTTTTATTTCTTGTGCTATGGGAGTCCTGTTGAGGAAGTCTGGTCCTAAGCCGACATGTTGAAGCTCTGGACCTACTTTTTCTTCTATAAGATGCAAGGTCTCTGGTCTGATTCCGAGATCCTTAATCCATTTTGAGTTGAGTTTCTTGCATGGTGAGAGATATGGGTTTAGTTTCATTCTGTTGCATATGGATTTCCAATTCTCCCAGCACCATTTGTTGAAGAGGCTATCTTTTCTCCATTGCATATTTTTGACCCCTTTGTCTAGTATGAGAAAATTGTATTTATTTGGGTTTGTGTCCGTGTCCTCTATTCTGTACCATTGATCCACCTTTCTATTTTGGTACCAATACCATGCCGTTTTTGTTACTATTGCTTTGTAGTAGAGTTGAAGATCTGGTATTGTGATACCCCCTGCTTCACTCTTTCTGCCAAGGATTGCTTTAGCTATTCTGGGTTTTTTATTCTTCCAGATGAATTTCATAATTGCTTGCTCTATTTCTATGAGGTACATCATTGGGATTTTAATTGGAATTGCATTGAATCTGTATAGCACTTTTGGTAGTATGGCCATTTTGACAATATTAATTCTTCCTATCCAAGAACATGGGAGATCTTTCCATCTTCTAAGGTTTTCTTTAATTTCTTTCTTTAGTGTTCTATAGTTCTCATTGTAGAGGTCTTTCACCTCTTTTGTGAGATTGATTCCCAAATACTTTATTTTTTTCGATGCTATTGTGAATGGGGTAGTTTTCCTAATTTCTCTTTCTGAAGATTCATCGCTTATGTATAAAAATGTCTTAGATTTATGTGCATTGATCTTATATCCCGCTACTTTACTAAATTCACTTTTGAGATCTAAAAGTTTTCTGGTGGAATTTCCTGGTTCCTCTAAGTATACCATCATATCATCAGCAAATAGGGATAGTTTGAGTTCTTCTTTTCCTATTCATATCCCTTTAATTTCTTTGGTCTGTCTAATTGCTCTGGCTAGAGTTTCAAGGACGATATTGAATAGAAGTGGTGAAAGAGGGCATCCCTGCCTTGTTCCAGTTTTTAGAGGGAATGCTTTCAGTTTTTCACCATTTAGAATGATATTAGCCATGGGTTTAGCGTAGATGGCCTTTACAATGTTAAGGAATGCTCCCACTATCCCTATTTTTTCTAGTGTTTTGAGCATGAAGGGGTGCTGTATTTTATCAAATGCTTTTTCTGCATCTATCGAAATAATCATGTGATTCTTGACTTTAAGTCTGTTGCTATGGTGAATGACATTTATTGATTTCCTGATGTTGAACCAACCTTGCATCCCTGGGATGAAACCCACTTGATCATGGTGCACTATCTTTTTAATATGTTTTTGTATGCGATTTGCTAAAATTTTGTTTAGAATTTTTGCGTCGATGTTCATTAAGGATATTGGTCTGAAATTTTCTTTCCTTGATGTGTCTCTGTCTGGTTTAGAAATCAGGGTAATATTGGCTTCATAGAATGAGTTTGGGAGAGTTCCTTCCTCTTCTATTTTCTGGAATACTTTGAGAAGTATTGGAATGAGCTCTTCTTTAAAAGTTTTGTAGAACTCGGCTGAGAACCCATCTGGTCCTGGACTTTTCTTTGTTGGAAGGCTTTTGATGACTTCTTCTATTTCATTACTTGAAATTGGTCTATTTAAATTGTGTATGTCCTCCTCGTTCAGTTTAGGCAATTCATATGTCTCTAGAAACCTGTTGATGTCTTCGAAATTTTCTATTTTGTTGGAGTATAGATTTTCAAAATAGCTTCTAATTATGTTTTGTATTTCAGTCGTGTCTGTTTTGATATTTCCTTGTTCATTCCGAATTTTAGTGATTTGGGTTTTCTCTCGTCTTCTCTTTGTTAGTGTGGCTAAAGGTTTATCAATTTTGTTTATTTTTTCGAAGAACCAACTATTTATTTTGTCAATTTTTTGTATTGTTTCTTTCGTTTCAATTTCGTTGATTTCAGCTCTCAGTTTAACTATTTCCTGTCTTCTACTACTTTTGGTGTTGGTCTGTTCTTCTTTTTCTAGGACTTTGAGCTGTAGTGTTAGGTCATTTATTTTTTGAGTTTTACTTCTTTTATTAAATGCGCTCCATGAAATAAATCTTCCTCTAAGTACTGCTTTCATAGTGTCCCAGAGATTTTGATATGATGTTTCTTTGTTCTCGTTTACCTCTAAGAATTTTTTAATTTCCATCCTAATATCTTCTGTTATCCATTCGTCATATAGTAGCATATTGTTTAATCTCCAGGTGTTGGAGTAGTTTCTGTTTTTTCACTTGACAAATTTATTTGTGCGGAGTTCACTTTCAAATATGGGAGAAAAAAGAAGAAAGAATGTTTAAACTCTCTAAGAGTAAGAAAGCTTCTTGATTTCCAAAGGAGCTACCTCCTGATAAATCCAGCCTGAGTCAAAACTACACTCAGTTCAGCTAAGCCACTCGGTGCACCACAGGCTCCAGCTAAGCCACACAGCACCCAGGGCCTGCTAGTCCCCTGTGTGTGAGGCAGGGCCAACTGGGAGCCGAGGTCACTGCCCCTGCCTGGCATCTCAGAGGACCTCACTGCATATCTCTAGCCCCAGCTGCAGAAAAGATCCAACTTCAAAATTTGAAGTAGTTTATTCCAAATGCATATTGCTTTTGCACCCTGATAAAGTTGGACCATCATGAGCTGGGGATCTGTATCACACAGGAGCAGAGGTATAACTTTAGAGAAAATTCTAGACACATGAAAATGCATTCTTGACTTGCTCAGTACACAATGTATATGTCTATCAGGTTACCATACTGTTCTCCATAAGCCTGTGTAATTAAAATAACAATTATTTAAAAAGAGTATCCTCAACAGACAAAGTATGGGCACTTTATTACTGCACCTGCCGTCGGTTGTGACGTGTGACATCCCACTGCCAGCTATGGCCAATGCACCATTAGCATAGACCATGGGGTAGGATGGCCTCTCTCTGTTCCCACCACTCTCTCTACCTGGGCAAGCCAGGGTGGACCTGAAACAAGAAGTTACCATAGAACAGAGCACAAGCCTAGGACTCATAGCACCCTGTGGCTTAAAGAAGTTGCATGAAGATGTGAAGGTGATCTGGCTGCGACATCTGTCACCCCATTGATCGCCAGGGTTGATTCGGCTGATCTGGCTGGCTAGGCAGGTGTCCCCTTCCTCCCTCACTGCTCCACGTGCCTCCCTCCCGAAGCTGCGCGCTCCGTCGAAGAGGACGACCTTCCCCGATAGAGGAGGACCGTTCTTCGGTCAAGGGTATACGAGTAGCTGCGCTCCCCTGCTAGAACCTCCAAACAAGCTCTCAAGAAGTCGCATGAGAAGATTGCGTTGTTAAATGAACTTTGTGGTTACTCCTCTTTGCCGAACTCCAAAACCACAGGGCCCTGGCATTCCCACGTAAACTAAGGGTGGGGAGAGCAGAGATGAACAGCCACCTGGGTCACATGAGGAAGAGATGCATCTACTAGGGTATACAGATGTTCATTATGTCATTCTCTGTTCTTTTTATATGAATAAAATATTTCCTAATAAGTTTCAAGAGTATAGGTAACGGCATTCCATATACAAGCACAACAAATCAGATGTTTACCTGCAAATGGAAAGTAGTCCCCCACATCCTCCCCACAGTAACCCCACAAGCCATTGCTGACCTGCAGGAAAGCTGATGTTGGCACGTGGACATCCAGTATCTCCAACCCTCTGCTGACCATGGAAGAGCAGGGCCTCAGCTTGACCTGTTACATCAACTGCTGCGATTTAAATACATGAAGGTCTGGTGGGACCATTCTACTGGAAGCTTTTTGTCCCACAGGCTGGGTATGACCTCTGTCACTCAGGAAAAAAGGCAGGCAGTTCGTTTCGATGGGGAAAGGAAGTTGTTGTCATCTGTGGAGGAGACTGAGATTAATATCTGCCAGCCTGTGCTCCAGGGACTGGAAACTAAATCTCACAAGGTAGGAATTAAGGTGTAAGGAAAAAAGAGCAGTTTCACCAAATCCCTGTAGGACTCCCACTGCCCCAAGCCCGTGGTACAGAGAGAGGGGCAGTCCTGCCACTGTGTAGGAACTCGGAAGAGCTGCGGAACCTGGAAGACTTCACAGCACAAGGTCCCCTCCTTGCAGCTCAGAGCATCTGCCACATACGAATGGAGCATTTTTGGGGAGGCAGCAGTGCTTCTCAGAAATGGAGGGCAAAGTTGCACCCGGGAAATGCAGACATGCACAAAGGCAGGCAACTCAGTCTTTATCTGAAACAAAACAGAATTGCAGGGAGAAAGAATTTACCCGAGTGGATAAGATGGTACCATCTTGATAATCCATAGCGTGCGGCAAGTAGCCTGTGAATGCTGATCGCTGTAGCCAATGTAAGAAAAGCTGCTTGAATACAGTAGAAGGAAAAGAACCAGAACACTGAGTCCAGCATGTGCCTCTCATCCTTTGGCAGATCAAGTAGACCAAAAAATAAAAAAGCGCTCAGAGGACAGAAGTCATTAGTGAAGTTGAAATAATAGTAGAATATCAAAGACTAAGGTGATGCCTGAATTCAAACTGGATCAAACAAGGCGCATTCTGTGGTCTGTGTTCTCTGACTGCCACGTGTAAAGTGGGAAGTCTGCCCCCTGCCCAGGTTGACAGGAGATTGTCATAACCCCACGTTCCCACACCACTCCTGTCCCGCTGCAGTCTCACCTCTGCATCCCTGCTCCGCAGCCTGCTTACCTGGAGTCACCTTCTGTGCCACTCAGTCAGGCAGGGTTACACTGCTGGACTGCTCTCTGCCCCAAACACTCTTTCTCCTTTGTGAAGAAAGTTCCAGAATGTCAGCCTCCCATGGCAAAATACATGTGTGTGTGAATGTGTGTGTAGTAGCTACTGGGTCATTGATAGGGTCCTAAGCCATTAAGACAAAATCCCTGACCTCAGGGAACTTACAGTCTGGGAGGCAGTGATGGAGGAAAGACTGAGGGGTGGCTACAGTCCCTCCTCCACGGAGCACCCCCTGAAGAGTGGGTGCCACCCTGGTTCCAGGTAAGACACAGGCGGGACACGTGGTGAGAGCCCGTGTCTAAGCACTGCAGGCGTCCGCAGACACGTTAGGACCTTTGGAAATGTTCCATCACCTGATTAACACGTAGGTAGGTCTACCCATTAAGAATGTAGCAACACTTCACCACACAGTTAAGAACACAGTGAAAATTAAAAAAAAAAAAAAAAAAAAACAATTATAACGGCACGTGATGGAGAAGATGAGAGAAACTGGACCTGGCTCTCGTGTTGCTGGTAGGGATGTAGAACATTGCAGTGCTCTGGAGAAGAGTTTGGCAGTTTCTCATAAAACTGAGCATGCACTTCCTATGTGGGCCCACAGTCCTATGTCGGCATTTGTCTCAGAGAAAGGAACACTTGCGCTCACAAAATGACCCTGTACAGACATGGTCATGGCGGCCTAATTCATAACAGTCGGATGTTCCTCAGCAAGTGACCAGCTGAGGAATCGCTGTCCATCTGTACCACAGAATACTACTGCTCAGCAATAACAAGGGACCTGCTGCCACAGTGACCTGCTGGACCTTCAGGACTTGACTCTGAGTAAAACACAGTCACCTCCAAAGGCCGTGTTTATAAAATATCCTCCAAATGGCAAAGTTGCAGAGATGGAGAAGAAATCAGAACTCGCCAAGGGACAGGTGGGGCTGGGACAAAGACAAAGGTGGAGACAAAGGACCTGAAACAGTGGCAAAGTTCAGTGACTTGACTGAGGTCCCCTGTTGGGGTGGAGTTAAGTACAACACACACACACACACAGGATGAGGTGGTGACGGTGTAGTCTAGTCTATGATGCTAATTAGTAATGTCCTAATGTCACATTCCTGGTTTCCACATTGTATCTCAACCACATAGAATCACAAGACTGGGGGAAGCGGGTGAAGGGCACACAGGATTCCAGGCTGCTTTGGCAATGCAAGGTCGACATTTCAAAGTAGATAGTTAAAAAAAATAATGCCAAAAGACAACAGATGGTGACATGCATTCAGCATGGTGTATTCATGAAATACTATGGGACGTCAGAGAAGGGGCCAGCCTGCGGAGGGGAGGCCAGGCGGTGTGTGGAGGAGCTGGGACCAAAGTGCAACACCGTCACGCGGAATCCAGACTGGGAAAGCAGACTATTTTCCAAAAGGCAAAACAGAGGCAGCCAGTCGTGCCTGGAAAAGGAAAGTCACATTCCTAGAGAACAAAAGGCAGACGGGCAGCAGGATATGTGACGTGAGAGCCAGTGCAATGGTGGACTGTGTGGGTGGAGGACAGTGGTTGGGAGCCAAAGGTTACCAACCCAAAGGTTGCAGCCAGACTAGAAAGGCTCTTTAATTTGAGGCTGTGAAAACTGAGTTTATTGTAAATAACAAGAAGCCATTGCAGACTGCAAGTGAGGATGTCTACTGGAAGTGGCATTTTAGAAAGCAGAGCCTGACAGAGACTGTAATAGGCTGGAGCCAGGAGAGAGAGAGGGAGCAGACAAATCACCAGTGAGAGCAGTCTCGCCACCCCCGCAGTCACCCTGATTACGGCTGGAGCTGAGGTGACAGCCAGTGGACAAGAAAAGACAGGTCTGATCGAAAGATGCTCTGAATGTAGACCCAAAAGGACCAGGTCTCTGATTGGCTGTGGGACCTTGGAATGGGTCCACACTTGAACCTGGAACACAGGAACAGGGAGAGGGAGGGATTTGGGGACAGGGACCACATTTTATTTTGCCCATATTGAGTACAAGGGAGTGGCGAGCCATCCGATTGGATATACCTTGCAGACTTGCAGCGCAGGAGAGGGGGGCTGGGGCTTTATAAATACATCATCAGAACCACGCAGGCAGATGAGATCTGCCAACGGAAGAGCGAACCAAAGGGAAGAAGACGAGGGCAGGTGTGGCCCCTGCAGGTGCTGACCCCTCAGATGTGGAGTCTAGAAAATTAGAAGCAGCTCTTTTCTGTGCCCATTTCCTTCTGGTCGTCCTGCTCAAAGCCTGCCGTCTGCCAGGCAGGTCCAGTGTGGACACAGGGTCTGCACAGCCTTCCTGTCACCCTCCCCCACAGCTTCCCTAACAGTCTCCTGCCAGGACGGTTGTCAAGGCAGAAGCAGGTGCCCTTCGTCGGCCATGGCAACAGCCCCCGAGTCCCTGACAGAAGATGGGGCTCACTCCCTGTCCCAGTGGCTACTGTCAGCCTGGCTGCGCCCACTGAATCTTACCCCTGCAATGCATCCTGATTGCCCGTTCTCAGAATAGTGCCCTTCATTCAGCTGTCCGCGTCCTTGTTCTTAGAGCTTCTATAAAGGAAAAAAATCACAATAGCTCGGATCTTCTCTCTGGGGGCTGCTGGTTCCAAGGGCTTTTTCCTTTGTTGGAGGTGGAAGGATGCTTTCTAGCATGAGCAAAAGGTTCTTTGCTCTCCCTCGGGATCAGGCTGTGTGTTTTAGTTGATATTTGGTTTTTAATGAGAGGAGGGGGTAGGAGTGGGGCAGATGGCTGCTGTGGCCTTGGCATGTCTCGGCCACAGCCTTAGGGAGGTGGTGGGGGTTAACCTGGACCTGGATATAGAGAATAGTAATGGTCACAGGCTTTCTGCATGGTCTCTTCTCACATGGGAGCCAGAGAGGAAAGGTTGCCTCTTTCTCCAGCTTTCCCCTGCCAGGTGAGAATCCTGGCCACGTGGGCACATGAGCTCATGCCCCACTTTAAACCCCAGGGGCATCACAGAAGCAAGAGCTCAGTGGGTGGGCGAATCCACATGCCCATCCTTTCGAAGTCTGATGTCATTGTCTTTGGCAATGGCGCTCTTCCGGGTATGGCCCAGAAATGAAGCCCCTGGCGGAGTTGCCAGTCCAGGCTGAAAGACGTGCCACGCACCCTTTCTGGGAAGGACGTGAAGCTGCCCAGATTTGAATCAGAGATATTTGTTAATAAGAACTTAAACTCACACTGTTGTGTTATTTTATGGAAAGCAAAATCACTTCATTTTTTTTTCTGCTTATAAAAATAATGTGTTTACTAAAAAAGATTTAGACAAATCAGAAATAAGTAGAAAGTGAATATTATGTATTATTTACTATTAACTTATATACTATCTTTTAAGATTTTTTTATTCTTATTCCATATATATGTGTGTATATATATATATGTGTGTGTGTGTGTGTGTGTGTGTGTGTGTGTACATGTAGTGTGCGCACACACACACACACAAAGATGGGTTTAGGGAAGAGACAGAGAAAATTTTACAGACATTTTTTTAATAATAATAAAATATTCTGCCACATAGGCCTTCTTATTCAATTGATAATGTGTTGTGCATGTTGCTCTGGGCTGAATTATGTCCTCCACAGCTTCCTATGCTGAAGCCTAAATCCCAGTGTGGCTACATGTGAAGACAGGGCCAGAAGGTGGTGACAAGTTTAAAGAGGTCTTCAGGATTTGGCCCCGCTCCAATCTGACAATGTCTTTATAAAATAACATCAGGACACTGTTAGGTACAGAGGGAAGACCTGTAAGGACATAGGGAGAAGATAAAATATGAACCAACTAGAGGGGCCTTGGGAGGAACCAGTCCTACTAACACCTTGATTTGGATTTCCAGCCTTCAGAAGTACAAAGAAATAAATTCTAGTTATTTAAGGCACCCAGTCTCTGCTATTTTGCTGTAGTATCCCTCATAAACTAATAAGGTATCTTTAGGAGCTTCTAAATGTAGTTTTCAGTGTTTTAATGATTGGACAATATTCCACTCTATAGATATGTAATAACTTAAGTACCAGTGAACATTTGTGCTGCGACTAGCATCTCCTGTTATCAATAAGGTTGCAAGGAACATTCTTAATGTAAACTGTGCACATGTGTATTAGTCAGGGTTCTTTGGAAGAACAGAACCAACAGGAAGTCTGATTATAAAAAGGGAATTTATTAGATTAGCTTATGTGACCGGAGGCTGGAGAGTCCACGGTGACCGTCTGCAGGCTGGAGAGCTGGGGAACCAGTAGTGGCACAATCCAAGATGCTGATGCCTCAGAACAAGGGGGGTCAGCAATGCTGCCCCAGTGGAGACTGAAGGCTTCTGGAAACTCCCTGGAGAATCGCTGGGCAGAGTCTACTTCGGAAGAGTGAAGGAGCGAGAGTCTGTTAGGCTCAGGCAATCGCAGTAGCAATCGAGTTATTTCAAGAAGAATCAAGCTTACATCTGCTGCTGCTTCCTTGTTCTTCCAACTTTTATTCCATCCAAGCCGGTGCTGCCCTGCTTAGGGTCTTCACTTCAGTTCACGACCCCACATGCCAATCATTCCTCCATGCACCCTCACTGATACACCGGAAGCCTCTTAATCTATGTCATCTTTTAATCCAATCAAATTAACAATTCAAAATGACCTTTAAAACAAGTATTTAATTGATTTTTAGGATTTAAAAACAAGAAATGGGATGTCAACCCAAAAGATGCTCATTCAAAATGTTTTACACATGACCAAACTGTTTCCCGAAGTCTGCGCTAGCTGGCGTTGAGGTTGGCAGGAGCTGGGTGCCCTTCTTGCTAACTAATGGGACACTTTCGGCATTTAGCCTGTCTTGCATTAGCAGGAAAATCTTTTCAATTTCATAACAAAAGAGCCCAGGATCTTGATGCTTGATTATTGAAATTTCCATTTCTTCTTTTTAAAACACCTTTCTATATCCTCTTACATTTTTCTGAGATGCCTTTTTTAATGTTTATAAACCCTCATTATCACATGGTATTCCTTTTGTCCATTACACATTACAGTATTATTTTCATGATTCTAGAATTTTGTTTTGCTTGTGTATTTGTTTGCTTGTGCATGGCTGTTCAGAATTCTTCAAAGATCGTACAGTCAAACCTACTAAGAAGGACCTTTAGATTTTCTTCTTGGGCATCAAGTTCAGGAATTCTTTCTCTTCCTGAAAAGAGACACCTACAAGGTTTTTGTTTTGGTTTGTTTTGTTCTAGTGCTTTGACAAATATCAGGGGGAAAGGAATGTGGGTTGGCTGTACACATTATTTGGATTTTTTCTGAGTAGTATTTATACTTTTTGACATAACATATCCAAATAGCTGTGTGAAAACATCAGCAGATGTTGATGAGAGACTCAGCCATTATCTGGGCCAGTGGCTTTCACGGCATCGTCACCGCTGTCTCTGAGGAACTGCTAGCCATGCAAGCACTCCAGTTCGTCCCTAGAGTGTGTCCCCCACTTGGGCAGGGCACAGCCAGCTCTGTTTAAGGTGTCCTCTGGGTGGCCCCAAAGCAGACTGAATTCTGAGAACCTCTTCCCCGGCAGAGCTACCTCCCTAGCCCTTGGCCTCACATCCCCCACCCAGCCACACAGTTCCCAGGGTTAAGTCTCAAGTGCCGTCCCTGGCATCAGGGACATGCCTACTAGGATAAGGCTCATTTGCTGTCCACCCAAACTCACACAAGTGCCTAGTGGCCACATGCCCGGACCTTAGAGCTCAGTTTAAACGGGTGCCCAAGACATAAGGCCTTCTCCAGAGCCTCAGAGGCTCTGCGGGAGGAAGCCGGTGCTGCCCCCCACCCCCAGGGGCCTCCACAGCTAGGATGCTTCCATGGCACATGACAGGGTTCCATGAGGTGAACCCCCTGGTGCCTGGTGTGTAAATACTCTCCAGGAAGGACGGAGAGAAGAATGCTATGCTCCTTCTTCAAGAGAAAGGCTGTGAGATGCCATTAAATGTTGCCTGATAGTCTTGAACATTTTGAAACATGTTTCAATGTTTCTTATACCTGTTTTATGTCTGCATACGGGGAACTATGCAGAAATCCATCCACCAAGACTAAGAACTGGTGGAGTTATAAAGGAGCTGTCTCTAGTACTTCCTCAAGTCATTTTGGCTTTTTTGCTCAGGACCATGGCTGGCAGGGACCCGCAGCTGGTTTGGGGAGCACATTTATTGCATGGAGGAGCAGTGAGCGAAAGCTACTCAGGTCCCCATCCGCTGCTTGGCAGTCTTCATTTTCTTTGGGGCTGAATCTTCCTAGCAGGTTTCTGCTTCATTTAGAGCTGTCAATACCTCAATTAGTGCCTGCTCGCCTCCCCTGGGAGGGACCGTTACACATGTCGCTTCACAAGCCTCTGAAATCTAAGAACCCCCTGAGAGCTGCTGGGTCATTAAATATCCCCTGATTAACAGTGCTGTTTGCCAACAGTCCCGTGTTCCTTTCTGCTTCTTCCTTTTGAGGATGTATCTGCTGACATAACAGGAAGTCATGAAGAGATTGCTGCCTGCCAGCGGCTACACTGAAAATATCCCCCAAATGTCCCCTGGCTGTGAAGCTTATGTGCCCACCATGATGCAAGAAAGAGCATTAATTTTAGGTGTGCTTGTGTGCATGCAAGTGTGTGTGCATGACCGTGCAAGTGTGTGCATGCATGAGCGTGTGTGTGTGTGCACACACATGTGTACTTCTCCTGGCATTTACTCAGAAGGGAGGACATGGCCCCCGTCCCTCGTCATCACTACTCCGGGTCAGTAGGTGAGCAGCACCTCCCCCACCTTGAATTCTGCAGCCGGGGAGGTGGCGGCTGGCTTCTGCGGCTGCTCCGCCTGTGCTCCTGCTCCTACGTGCTCGGTCTGCCGCATGATTGGTGTATTCTGAGTCTCGGTAGTGCCCCTCACCCAGCAGTGCTTCAGCAAACCTATAAAACCAGGCAAGAGTGTGGAGACATCTGACTTTGAAGCTTTCCTTTCTAAGGGTGGAAGTTCTTAAATAAGAAAAATGTAGTAATATATCTACTTTCAAATGCATGTCATCTTGACTTCATAAAATTTGGGAGAAAAATTTAAGATGATTCAAATGCTTCAGTGACCCTAGAATTGCCCTGTGTGCATCAAGCATGCACACACACACACACACACACACACACACACACACAGAGGTGTGAGCAGAGGTATACATCCACACACGTGTGCACATATGCAGGTGTACACTCATCTACATACAACATACACGTAGTCATGCGTGCTAACATGGGAAAACTAAAACACACATGTACACACTCACATACACCCTCTCCCAATCTGTGGCAGTCATCTCTTAGAAACATCACTTGAACCCTCTTCAAAAGATAGCAGACCATCATCTCATTCTTATCACTTTAACAGAATCTAGCATTTGAAATATCCCCTTTTTCCTTTTTTAATTCTATCTTGTCAAAATGTAGGTGATATAATAGACATGGCCATTATATCATGTCCCAAATTCACCAATACTTTATTTAGAACCTGTGTAAGGGGAATTTACTTTTAAACAAGCTTTATTTGTTATGTCTACAGGCTTAAATCTTTAAAGTCTCCATAATCCTGTCCCCTGCACACTGTCTGGGTTCTTCCCTTCTTGGCCTTCCCTCTATACAAGTGCATATGAATCTCTTGCCTTAGAGGAGTATATAAGGTAGCTAGGAAATCAAGTCTCGGATGCCAACACTAGCCAGAGCGAAAACGACTCACGTCACCGACGCTTCACCTTCTGAATGGACTTTTCCACGTTTGATTCTGAAGCTCCTCTGATGGAGGCCATTGGACAGGTGAGGAATCGGCTCAGAGCACCAGTGCCCGTCTATGTTACAGAGGCATCTCTGCTGCTTCCAGATCCTGCCCTCACCCCACAGTACCCACACAGGGCCGAGAGGAAGGTTTGGGGCCATGTTAGAGGGACAGTGCACAGAACAGGTCATCTTCAAGCAGAGAGTATGACTGCTGAATTTGCACGTCTAGCAAGTTATGCTGTTGCTTATGCTGTTGGTTCAGGGACACTCTTAAAGAGCGACAGTCTAAACAAATTAACAAGGTTGCTGGGGCTGTGAATCTGCGCAATCATCTTTGAAAACTAGCATTGTCTCAGAATTTGAAGATCCACTTATGCCACGAGGGGAACATTCACTCCTATACACGGACCCTAGAGGAACATTCCTCCATGACAGGGATTCACATGCGAAAATGATCGTGGTTATGTTGTTTTCAATAAACAAAATCTGAAACCCCCGGAATGAATGAACAAATATTCATAAAAGAAATATTATAGAGCAATGAAAACCTGTGGACACTATCCATACAAGAGTAACTAGATGAAGGCAGGAAGACAGAAAAGAATGTGGATGTGTGATGCTATTTTATATACACCGACCGGCAAGGCCTGAGTTATTTGCAATCCACACACAGGCGGTAGAAACGTAACAAACTGCGTGTGTTAGCTTCTGGCTCCGTGTGACCCTGAGCGAGGCATTTCGGCCCCTGTGCCTCAGTTTATACCCTCATAAAATCAGGCAATAGTGGTGGCTACATCCGAGTCTTGCTGTAAAGACTGAAAACCGGTATGGTTCTCAGCATGGAGTTAGGATCATTGTCATCGTCGTCATCGCAGAAGGTGTTTTTCAAAGGACCTTGGATTTCCGTGACACAAGCATGGTCAAATCATACAGGCATGCAGAAAAAGATGATCTGAATCCAGATAACCAGGTAGCAGCCACATGTGCTCCCTGGTGAGCCACGGGGAGCATGTGGTCCATGGCTACCCGAAGGGGGCACCTGGGAAATGACTATTAACCAAATAGAGACCATGTGGCCAGAATGACTTCCAGGGCAAAATCTCAGAAGTTAGAACTATGCAAGGAACTGGAAGTTGAAGGCGGGAAGTCCTGGGCATGGAAGCTTCTTGGAGGAGAATTTTCAGGGAAGGAAACACCTGGGTGTCCTAACAAGGGAGGTAGCACGAGGCTGCCAGGAGAGCTGCACAGAGTCCCAGCAGCCACAGGCCACAGGTACTGCTGCCTCTGCTGCAAGGCAGTGGGGTAGGACGTCAGCCAACCAGTGTTGGTGAGGAGGACGGTTTCTCTTCTCTCTCTGGGTCTCCATGACACACGGCTGTCTAGAGGCAATGTACCTGCTCAGAAGTTAGATCAGGGCTCGGAATCCAACTCCTCTGTCCCTCCCCAAGCCACTTGAAGCTGCTGGTCCTGTTTCCATGGAAACTGCTTGTCTTCTGAAAACTACATCAGAATACGCAGTAAGGGGGAAGAGTGACTGTGGAAAATTCACTTCCAAGACCCTGAGAGGGGTTGGCCTACTATTGGCCTGATGCGTGGTTTCCTGTCCTCTCCATGGGTCACTTGGGTATCCTGATGAAATTGTGACAGTCATCCCTGCCGTGAGTGAGGGGGGCACCCAAGACAGAATTCGGTCTTTCTATAATCTCAGAATGATGTAATGCTACTCCTGCCATATTCTATGACCATGTGGACCATGACTGGTAAGTGTTAAACTACACAAGGGTTGGAATTCCAGGAGGTGGGTTGTTGAGGGTCTTCCTGGGAACTGGCTAACATACCACATGTAATTTTTTTCTGATTAATATTCTCACCCAATTTTTCATGATGACATGATCTACTTAATTATAATTTTTCTGTTATTTCTTTTTACCATCGCTGTTGGTAGAAAATCCAAGTCTATTTACTATTTTCTTTTCTTCTTCCTAATTATTAAAAAGTTTTCTTTTCATTGAGCGAAAGAAAGCCTCATATACATGAACAAACAGGAAGAACCATGGCAGCCATGACCTGCCTATCTCCATGTAAATTGGAGGAAAACGCTGTTTTATATCGTTTGGTTAATATTCATGCTTGTCGTGAAAATGAATCAAACTCTTCGAGTAATGTTACTAGAAACAACTTCAGAGCGAATATAATAGAAACACTAAACGTTCTCCGACTTGGCCCTGACATGTTGAATCCTGTCAGGAGGCCCAGGCAAGGCTGCCAGGAAGGGGAGATGTTGTTATCCCTACTAAAGCCTAACATCAAACACAGCCCACTCTAGCTTGGAAACGTGTATTTGATTAATGGTTATAATCAAAGAAACTTCATTATGTAAGCATAATAACCCAGCCGAGAAGATATTTCAGTATGTGCTCAGAACTTATTAATTCCTGGCTGGAGAAATCATTTTCTTTATAGGGATTAGAGCTGCCCAGTAGGCAGCCTCACTTGCTAAAACTTTTATGAACAATAAGTATTTGGACAAGGAGAGATTTTTGATTCTGCAGTGGTGATAATCACGCTGCGGTTCTGCAGGGTCTTTCTTCAGACACCCTCAGTGGGTTCCACTAACATAATCTCATTAATCCTCATCAGAGCCTTAGGAGGCTGCAAGTCTCATTGTTCTTACAGATGAGGAAATGGAAGTAAAAATAAGTGGCAGAGACCTCAAACGGGCAGTGTTGCTCAGCCCGAGGATGGCTAGCAGAGAAGCAGGCAAGGAAAGGCCATCCCCTTCCCCTTCCTACTGACTTTGAACAAAAAAAAAAAGTTTTGCCCAAGAATCATAGTGGCATTGTTTACGATAACCAAAAAGTGGGAGTGAGCCAAGTGTCTATAAACTCTAAGGAAAATGTGGTCTCTTCATCCATTGATTTAAAAGGAAGGAAATTCTGATCCAGGCTGCAAGGCAGATGGAATTGAGGGTGTTACACTGAATGACATGAGCCAGGAACAAGAGGACCAATGCTGGGTGAGTCCACTCAGACGAGGTCCCGAGAGCCGGCACAATCACGAGCCAGAGTAGGATGGTGGATGCAGGCACCCAGCTTGGGGAGGGGTAGTGAAGAGCCATTGTTTATGGGGTGCCATATTTCAGTTTGGGAAGAGGAAAAAGTTTTAGGGACTGGACTGTGGTGGAGATTGTGCAATAATATGAATGTACTTAGCTCCACCTACAGTGATTAAAATGGTAGAATTTTTGTTATAAATATTTTGACAAATAAGGATCCCAGCATCTGTCCTTTAAGCCCATTGCATGTTGGGGGATGATGCAGGCAAGACAGGCTACATAATTTGCAAGATGCAGAGCAAAACGCTGGAGCCCCTGGATCCAGGGGCTTCTAGGAATGCTCTGGCCCTGAGTAGGAGGTAGGGAATAGGACAGCCCTGTGGTGAGACATTCTGGCCCTGTGGGTCAGCCTCAGCCTCCTCTGCCACAGGTAGGCCAAAAGTCTTTGCACTTGAAATCGGAAGACCTAGATTCTTCTTCTACATCTTCCATTTGCCACTTGCAGGACCTTAGTCTAATTTCTTCCCCCCATCCTATTTTATGATGGGTTAATGTAATTAAGACACTCTCCTGAGAACATACAAACTCATTGCTATTGGATCATGCACATGAAAGTGATCTGTGGCTCAGAGGATGCACAGACATGTGCACTGTTGACCTGGTGTGGCATGAACTGTGGCCTGCCAACTTCCCAGAACCCTGGAGGAAGAGAGGAAGAAAGGGGTGGGGGATCTGAATTATCTTAGGGATTAATGCAGAAAACCTCACTGCATTACTTGTGTGGAGATACTGATTTAATTTTTTTTAATATCATACTAGAGAAGAATAGAGCTTTGGGTGAGGGTAGAAGAGAGACTGAAATGGAATAGTTCTAGTCTTTGCCAATTTTAATCCTTCCTGTTCTCTGTTTCCTTACTTGGAAAGAAAGGAGAAAGGAGAGAAGATGTCAAATATGAAATCAATGTTATAAGTCTCATTCCAATCTTTATTTTTGCCCCTTTGAAGCAGGTGTTGAGTGCCTGCCTTCTCTTTGACCATCTGCATAGACATCTGTTAATATACACTTCAAACCATGAATCTGCTGGAAATGCTATTTCTACACCTCTTAAATGCATTTAGAGCATAATTTAGAATCTGCTGAAAATGATACTTATAAATATGTCTTGGGTCATTTCTATGGCCAGAATTTCCGTCCCTTGGAGTGGCCGTGTGGATTAAGTGGGCGTGAGTGTCAGGGAAGTGACCAGGCACGGCGCCACAGGGGCCAGCTCTGGGAGTGAGGGCGGAATGGTGAATGGGAGAGAGGAAAGGGAGAAGCAGGCTAGGGGAAGGGGGACCATAGAATAAGAAAGGGGGAAACTGAAGGGGAAAGGAGGGAAGATGGGGAGGGAAGAAAGAGAAAGGGGAAGCACAAGAGGGCTGGAGTTGAGGGAGCCGCGGAGGTGATGGAGGGAGTTGGCTCGGGCTGGCGGATCTCTAGTCACTGGCACCTTAAATAAATCCATGTGGTGCCCCACCCCAGAGACTCTTGGCCTGGGTCTGGGCTCTGGTACGCTTAAAAGCTACAAACCCCAGGCCCAGGGCAGCCGGAGACCCTGCCCACTCTGAGCTGCCAGAGGTTGGAGTCAGGCTCCCGGCTCCCCGTCTCTCTGAGGTGACACAGAGAGAAGGCTTGCCCTCCACCAGGGAGACCTGATTCCAAGTCACATCAACAGTTCCAAGGAGGCTGTGCCTTGTCCAGGGCACTTGAGGCTTCTGTGCATCCCCTCCCCCACAACAGAGACCAGGAGACTGGCCACCATCCTAGTACCCTACCTCTGAGCCCTCACTGATTCTTGTTTTCACCTCAGAGAAACTTAAAATAAAATAATGGAAATCATGTAGTCAGTGCATTTTTATTTGCTGATATAATAATAGTGAAAATAAACTAGTTCATTCCAATCCACGCATGAAAATGATAATTGTGGAGTCCAGGTAGTGGATCTACAGCTGCTCAATGAGTTGAATGCTTGAAAAACTTTTCCATAGTAAAATGTTTGGGGGGGAGCATGTGATAAACAGAGTTGAAGAATCATGTCCCTTCCTGAGAGCCTCTTCCTTTCCTCCCACTGGGTGACCTGGTACCTCCTGGAGCTGGGCCAGCATGGGTGCCTTGAGTCCACAGCCACCTCTGTTCTGAATGGGTGAAGGTACAGAGAAACTTCCCCAGATGCAGGACTTTGTTTAGTAAAACCTGGGTGTCCCAGTCAATTAAGCACAGTGGCTGCCCTCCATGTTGAGGGCCACTATTGCAGTCGGTAATGTTGGTTTCTGAATGGGACCCATTGAAGTCAGAAGTTGGTTGACTTTTGTGTTTGGGATGATGATACTTGTTCTTCTCTGTTTTTCTCTTTTCTTCTTTGTAACCTGAAGGGATTAACCCAGAAAATCATGACCAAAAGCTTGTCTAGGTTGAGGTTGGTCTACTCTCTCGTTTGGAGAGTTGAATCATTTAGATATCATCCATTGCAGTGAGACACCCTCATAAATAGCGTGCTGGTAAATGCTCAGCAGTTACCTGTTGAATGTTAGCACTTGCCAATTGCACTGGTGTAAATGCTCCCACTATTGCCAATCTCAAGCTAACTAGGTTATGTCATTGTGCACTTGAGTTGGGCAGAGATGTGCCCAATCAGCTCTCCCTGGCTGGTGACAGCAGCTCCCCTGCAGCATTACATCTTTATGATGCAGAAAAATAGGTCAGATGATGCTTCCTGAAAGCACAAGAAGGCAGATGCGCTGAGAACTAAAGGCGCTATTAGATAAGACTGTGGTTTATGAAGAAAACTTATAAACCAATTTATCACAATGTGAAAGAGTGCCTTCCTTCCTGGATAATTTAAAAGCCATGGCACAAAGCACAGGGTGCTCTTTGTCTCTGGACAAAGCTTTCCTGGTCTGGCTTTCCTTTGTCTGCCAGCAGAGTTGGCCCACAGCCGCTGCTTGGCACCAATCCCTATTAACTCACCCCATCCGCTTGTGATGCTTCAGAGATGCCTGCAGAAGTGTTCCAGCTCTGACATGTTGTCATCTCTCAGCACCCATGGCTGTGACAAGTGAAAAGGTCATGCCTCAAGCATTAGCATTGCAAAGCAGCCAGGATAATGGCTCATTCTCCTAAAAATTCCTTTCGGCCTTTCCTTTGAAGGGCTGATGTACTTGAGCAGGATGGGGGAACATGGACTAGTCACAACATTTCTGATTAAAAGCTGAGTTTATTAGCCAGAATTCAAATATCCATTTTTATGGGACACTCATCCAAGGGAAAATGTGAGTAAAAATTAGCATCGTTTTTGCAGAATAAGACAAGCAAACCCTAAACAAGAGGCCCATGGTTTAGTCAAGGTACTTCTTCCATGCAAAATGCAACAACGCTTGTGCACAATTTCTTTTGAAGAAAGTAAAGGACAGGAAACAAGTAAGTCCTCAAAGTGCTGCTGCAGGTTTTGGAGATCAGTTCTCCAGACGCTTCGTTGTAAAGGCCTAGGAAATGGCTTCCAAGAGATACCAACCTGCACAATGCATGGCTCCTGATTACAGCTCAGGAGGCTGGGAAGCCCTGGCTTGGAATTGGCTCACTCTCACTGGAATCTAAAGAAACAAGAGTGTTAACAGACCTTGGACTTGGGAAGTGATCACATGTACCATGTCCTCACAGGAATTCCGTGTTTATTTCAGGCCTTACCATTTCCTCTTCACAGATGTCAGTCAGTGGGAAGTCCCACTCATAGCCCTGAGTTGCCCACGAGATTGTGAGGCACTAAGTAAGATTTCCAGGACACAGCTTTGTGACCAGAGTTTCTGTGTTTTCTGCCAAGTACATGGGTGTTTCAGGAACAAGGGTCTTTACCAGGAATCAGGGAGGGACCAGGCTTCGCCTTTTGAAGCTAAAATATCTGTGATCTTCCCAGGTTCTGAATCATGTTCACCATCCAGAGAAGAAGAATGAGAAGTAAATTATTTTCTTCTTCTTGGGTCATCACTAGATTCATTAACAGTTTTACAAGCTAGGTCACTTTTGGTAGCTTTGGGATCTCTTGTTAACATGACATCTATCCCTTGGCCCTTATGAGAAAAAAATCTTGACTAGTTGATTTGAGCTCAAAGAGATGGTATCCTTAGAAAGGAACCACCTCTGTCTATGGCAGCAGTGCTGGGGTGAGCTGGGGTTTCTACAGCCAGTAAGCAAGCATCCAGCAGGAAAGAAAGATGGCAGCTCACCTGGCTGCAGATGCACCCAGTGTCTCTTCTTCAAGTTGCCCATCACATGGGTGGAGAGGGACATTCCAATTCCCTTGCCATAAACTCGGAATCTTAACAGGTCCTACCAATTCCTGTTCTACCCTTCTTCTCTGGAGAATGCGAGATGGCATTGGCCCTTGGTGAAAGTGTGGCGGTTTCTCAAAATGTTGACACAGCAGGTCCATCCCTAAGAATTTACTGAGGAAAAATGAAAAATGCTTCTACACAACTTAGAAGCAAATGTTTAGAGCAGAATTACTCCTAATAGCCAAAAAGTGGAAACAACTCAAATGTGTACCAATGGTGAGAAGATAAACAAAATGCAACATATCCATGGGACAGAATATTATCAAGCAATGAAAAGGGACAAAGCACTGATACCCACTGTAATGTGGATGAACTTTGAAAATGTTATGCTTAGTGAAAAATTATCCAGAAAGTTACAGACAGGAGAATAGGTATTATATGATCCCATGTATAGGAAATATCCAGAAATGGAAATAAAGGACAAAATGTAGGCTAGTGATTGCCTAACCCTTGGAGAGGAGGAGGGAAGTGATTGTAAATGGCCAGGAGGAAACATGTGTGGTAATATAAATGCTCTGAATGTGGTGTGAGCATTCAATTTCATATGCTTGTTTTCAGGTTGTAATCTGACATACGTGTGCACATATTCAGGTATTAGATAATGTATGTATTTTTGTGTTGAGTTGAGTAGTGTCTCTCCTGAAATCCATGTCCCTTTGAAGCCTCAGACTGTGACCTTATATGGAAAGAGGGTCACTGCAGATATAATTAGTTAGCAGCACACACTTCATTAATTATATCTGCAAAGACATTAATTATATCTCCACTGAATATATCTGCAAAGACACTATTTCCACATGAAGTCATATTCCAAAGTTCCAGAGGGGCATGAGTTTTAGGAGGCTGCAAATGTGAGCTTGACCTTAGAAACAAGGGAGGGCCTTTCTTCCTCTTTTTGAGGAAATGAAGTAATATGCAGGTAAAAAGATAGATTATTTTTCAATTCTTCCTTGTCTCTTTTGAAATATCTTGTACGTTCCCCTGTTATTAAAATAACTTTAAGAACTTTATGAATAGCCAGACACATTGGCACATGTGTGTAATCCCAGTGGCTTGGGAGGCTGAGGTAAGAGGACAGCCAGATCAAAGTCAGCCTCAATAATTTGTGAGGCCATAAACAACTTAGCAAGACCCTGTCTCAAAATAAATAAATAAATAAACAAACAAACAAATAAATAAGACTAGGAATGTGGCTTATTGGTTAAGTGCCCCTGGCTTTAATCCCAGTACCAAAAAGAAAAAAAAAATTACCCATATTCATTTTAGATTCTGAATCCAATAATCCTGTCACCTGGTGTCCTTACTGGGCTGAGTGTCCATCATGACAAGTTGTTTTCTCATGTATTTTATAGTTTGGCTTTATGTGCACCAGAACCTTATCCAGGAGAATTCCAGTGGCCCGGAGGGAGGACATATCCTTCTGGAGTGTATAAGCTTGCTTTTGCTAAGTTTCTCAGACCCATTACCAAAGTAGGTTCCTCTCCATGTTCATTCTTTGGCATGAGTTTCACTCCAAAGCTATGTATGTGGAGTCAAGTTACAAATTCTCAAGGAAAACATTTTATTTTATTTTTTAACATCTGTAACTCAAACCCAGGCAATTTTTACCTCCTTTGACATTTGTTTTTCATTTTTATTTTAATTTTTGTTTAAGTACTCACTTTCAAGATAGAGTGAGGAGCCCAGATTGGAAAGCCTGACTTTTAACTGCCTCCTCTCAGAGAAGGAAAGCCCCAGTGTCTAGGGCCTTTAGTTTTCCAATATCCATCCTTCGGTATGTGGCTCTGGTTTTCCTCACACTTTCTTGTATGCTTAGGATAAATTTAGGAAGCTATTTTCTTCACATGCTGCCCTGAATCTATAGGTAGTTTATGGTATGAGGGTGGAAGCTCATGCCATCCGCTGCCAGGAATGGAAGTATATGGAAATGAAGTAAAATGCAGGTAAAAATATAGATTATTTTTCAAATCTTCCTTTGTCTCTTTTGAAATATCTTGTACATTCCCTTGTCATTAAAATAACTTTAAGAACTTTTGGAGAGAGAAAAGGAAACTTGAGACGTCTCACAAATAAAGGTTTCCATCTTGTTAATAAATCGGGCATGAGATTCTGTACTGTACATTAGGGAAGGAAGGGCAGACTGGAGGTCCTCAGGTGGCTGGAGAAGATTTGCCAAGTTTGTAAGAACGGCGAGATGAGGCTGGTAAAAAGTGATCACAAGATCAGTTAGCAACTCTCAGGGGTCCATCTAGTGACTAATAAATAACGAAGGCTCCTCTCCACAGCTGGCGTGATGGGAAGGTAATGAGCACAGAAAGGGAGCAGAGGCCTTCATGTTAAGTCTCTTTTCCACACGGACCAGCAGTGAGACCATTTTCTGGAGTGTCCCGGGAAAGCAGGCCGTGTCCCTGCCGGGGAGAGAGCAGCACTCCATGGATGGGACACCACAGCCTCTGCCTGGGGACGTGTGGTCAGGTCCCACTGTCCTGCCCCTCCCCGGTTACGTGGCCCATGATTGCTGCTCAACAGTTTCTTGAATGTATTTTATTTCAAAGGAAAATCTCTTTAGCCCTGATTTAGCGGAGGGCTGTAGTGGGAAACGTCAGGAACGCGGCTTTGCTGAACGAGTGGCGTCCCTCTTGGTGTTTCAGTTCCCGCAATGATAACATCCTACCCCAACACCACGCTGGCCACTCAGGGGCAGAAGAAGGAGATGAGCTGCACGGCCCATGGCGAGAAGCCCATCATCGTGCGCTGGGAGAAGGAGGACAGGATCATCAACCCAGAAATGGCCCGGTACCTCGTGTCCACCAAGGAGGCGGGCGAGGAGGTGATTTCCACTCTGCAGGTAAAAGCACAGTAAATGCAGCAGAAGGCTCCCCGCCCTGCGGGAGCACACGCCTGCCCTTGCCCACCAGCCATAGATGGCCAACCATGCGTTGGAATTTATTTGTGAAGCGCCATTTCTCTCCCCATCATTCGGCAGAGATTACCAAGTAGCCTTCAAAATACTGCTTCATCATAAGCCTCAGCAAGAGCGGCACTATCACGAACCTGGGCAACCAACTGTAATTAGAAAAAAGAAAGAGCGAAAAGCAGGGTTTTCAATGTTTGTTAATCCTGTAGAAAGACAGACCATGTTGTGTGCATGTTTTAACTTCCTATTAAAAGAAAAATTGGGTGGGCTTTGGGACAAAAATATTATAATGAAAAATATTCTGCTTATTGGAAAAGATCTGATGGAAAATGCTTAAATCAATATAAGATCACAAACTCGAGAATGAAGTATTATAGTCTTCTCTGGTTGTTAGCACACTGGTAGTTAACTAAGCGATTTTTTTATTAGGGAATTGAGGGTAAGGATGCCATAACAGACACGTGGGAAAAAGATGAAGCCCTGCGTATGAAACACTGATGTGGGTTCTCTCACAAGGGTCCAGTCCTGCAGTCTACCTGCAGCAGAATTCAGGGGCTGTGCAGACTCCCGAGGATATCAAATTGGCAATTGCCCAGGTCCCTTATGAAAAATGGAACAGTCTTTTCACATAACCTGTGCATATCCTCCTGTACACTTTAAATCACTTCTAGATTATCTTGTAACACCTATTACAATGTAAATGCTATATAAATAGTTGGTATATTATATGGGAAATATGTAAAGTAAAAGTATGTATATGTTCAGTACAGACACAATTGTTTTTCTAAATATTTCCAGTCCACAGTTGGTTGAATCTGTGGAGACAGAAACCCACAGAAACAGAGGGCCGACTGTATTTTTAGATGTCTTTTTAGGCCTGGCTGCTTTGAATGCTCTAAAGTCATACCATGAAAAAAAGAAAGCGATGTCTATGTGGAATATATATCAACCTGGCCACAACATCCTACATAAATTACACATTCAATTTAATGAGCTAGCAGTTGACATGGATAATGTGCATCAAATCTACCCAGCTGCACATTTGCAATTACAGTGAAATAGTTTGTCCCCAGAGGGTCTGTGTGTGTGTGTGTGTGTGTGTGTGTGTGCACGTGCGAGCTGATCTGTGTTTGGGTGTGCATGAGTGTAGGATGGCAGAGGGTGAGAAAGTGGAGATCTTTCCAGATCAAAACCATTTCAGTTGAACTCTGGCTTTGTGCTACTGAATCAGATGCATTTCTTTCTGCTTTACTCACAGATTTTGCCAACTGTGAGAGAAGATTCTGGCTTCTTCTCCTGCCATGCAATCAATTCTTATGGGGAGGATCGTGGAATAATTCAGCTCACAGTGCAAGGTAGGAAGGAGACGGCATAAGGAAAACAGCCATTTCAGGACAGGAAGGATGCGCTGGCCTCAGGCATCCATGTGGCCCCAGCCTGCTAGGTGACACTGCCCAACTCTCAGAGCATTGTGAATATGTATGAAGGGATCTTGAAGCAGCATTTGGCAGAGCCTGTGGTTATGTCAATGTGCAGCCCCAAAACAGGGAAGAAAGGCTTGCAGGAGTTAAGGCAGATGATGAGTCCAACAGAAGTCCAGGTACTGGACTCTCGGGACGGAAGGGAAGTTTAACATTCGGGGCCAAAGTAAGTTTTGAGTTAGAGATCCAAGTTAGAATGGTGACATTTACACCCAGGTTGGACCCAGCTCCACTCCACACGAGCCACGTAAAGCAGAGGCTTGGATAAGCAGAGCTGCTCCTCCTAAGCATGGTTAGGAGAAAGTAAATGCTGTCCACGAGAAGCGTCCATCACCGTCTAAAGCCGACTCCGCTTTCACCTGAGCAGGTGACCTGAGCCTGGTTTGCGCTAACTCCTGGTCTTTCTGTTGATGACACAGAGCCCCCAGACCCTCCCGAAATTGAGATCAAAGATGTCAAAGCACGCACAATTACGCTCAGGTGGACCATGGGGTTTGATGGAAACAGCCCCATCACGGGCTACGATATTGAATGCAAAAATAAATCAGGTAAGTCCCTTGCTTCCTCCAGCTCTATTTCTGCTTCAAGAAACCTTTTTTATCTTACTTGTTTTATATTCATCTTACCCTTAAGAACATACCTCTTCCACTCTCGGAAGCTCGGAGGGTGCTCTTTCCTCGGTGGGTCCCTTCCCTTGCACAGAGTGCGTCCGGTTTCCTCCTGGGTCGGGCCCAGGCCTGCCTGGATCTTAGTGGGCCAGCAGGACCTCAGTCCCACTCCCCACTGCCTCTCAGGCACGCCTGTCCCTCAGGGACATGGGGCAGCTGCTGACAGAACCCGGCCCCTGCTGTGGCCTCTCCTAGCTCGCCTGCCCGCTTCACCTCCCGCCCCCACTGGTGACGGCCGCGGAGCAGGAGCCCGCCCCAGGTCCCCATGCTGAGCCAGTGCTGCTGGGTGTCTGCAGGCTGCGCCGGGCAGCGGGGTGTGTGTGGAGAGGGGAGCTGCTCCTGCCATCGCGGGGCACTTGCTCTGCAGCAGCCTCCTGGCAATGCCACAGGCACGGGCAGGGGCCTCACAGCTGCCCCCGGAGCACTTGGCCCAGAGCATGCACATGAAACTGACCCGCTGTCAGCACCCTCGCAGGCCGGCCACTGACGGTCTTCCAGGGACGCCATATTTAGGAACATCATTCTGAACCTTATGGTTCATCCACCCAAGGGTGTATTACCACCCCTGTGGCCCCTAGTTAGAATTTTTACTGTGTCTCATAAAAGGCATGAGGAAGGAGAGCCCCAGACGCATGGAAGGGTTAACACATTCGGAGAGCCCACCGAAGCAGCCTCCGCTCTGGCTCCCTGGGCCCCGTACGTTGCTGCGGATTACCCTGTCATGACCAATTTGGTCTCCTCGGTGCTGAGCTGTAGTAACAAATCAAGCTCAAGGACTTGGAAGAGGCAGGTGCAGGGGAGGAATATGCAGGAAGAGCGTGCCAGGGACAGGGTCTGGAAGTGGGGTAGGCGGGATGCCAGGAAGGTGAAGGAAGGCTGGTGAGGGATTGGAGGAAGCAGAATTTGGAGAGGAAGAGGATGTATCAAATCAAGGTCTAAGAAATAGTATCTGAGGTTGCTGGCAAGCAAAGGGGGTGGCTCGGCCTGCTGGCCTCGGGTTGCACACAGAGACACTGAGGCGAGTGTGGCGGACCCGAGGCCCAAGGCAGACCCTCCAGGGGTGTCGGGGGCTCCCAACAGCACGGCCCCTGGGGAAAACGTCAGAGCCATGCCCCATGCTCGGGAGGCACAGTGACCGAGATGAGCCCAGCACGACAGTGCTGAACCCAGCAGAGGGTCTTGTAGGGCCGGGTCAGACAGGCTTCTCCAGGGCCACTGCAGATGGAGGTTGACCTTGCCTCTGTTCCAAAGCAATGGGCCAGGCTGGAGCCAGCGTGGCGTGAGTGCCGAGACGCAGGTCTTAAGGTGGAGAAGCGCTTCTCGTGGGAGGAGAGACTTCCAGGGACACAGACAGCAGTGATGGGCGAGAAGAGAGGTGCAGCGGGGCATCCGGAGTTGCCTGACAGACCCCAGAGGGCGGGGTGGGGCAGGGTGGCCCCGGCCCTCCGCTTGCTGAGCCTGGGGCTGCCAGCACTCTGGGCAGGGCACACAGGCGGCCTCACTGAGGAGCAGGTGGGGGCCTCTACTGCCTTCAGGGAGGCCTGGTCTCTGGATGCCGGTGACCTTCCGTGCCTCGGCAGGGGGACCTGGGCTCTCGCCTGTGCTGGCGCTGCCTCTGGTCTGTGCGGCTTCATCTGCCTGCTCCCTTCTGCTGTCCTCATCTACAAAACAGGAGACCGCACGGCCACTGTGTGGCCACAGGCTGCCTCTGGCTGGAAGCCCACCCTTCTGGGACCACAGAGTCCACTGTCCTCGGGTCCCACTCCTCGTGCTCACAGGGCTTCACTCCCTGTTATTCCTGGCTAGTGCCACTATATGGCACCATCTGTGTACCTCTGTGTGCATTGATTAATGTATCACTAGTGTATGTCACCTCTCCCAGATTGGCGCTCCTCAGGGCTCCCCATGGTCCATTTGTGGAGTACCTGCCATGCAGTAGGCACTCCGTGGATACTCAGTGAACACTCTTTAAGAGGGGAGTGCATTTAAATCAGTTTACTCATTGCCTGGAACACGGTCAATATCTAATAAGTGGGAGCTTTTCTTATGGCTCAAACATGCATGAAAATATGCTCACACATTTTCCGCCTCCAAAACCCAGCCTTTGTTCAATGACCTGTCCCCTGCTTAAGACATCTTAGCGCCGCCCTCTGCCCAGCCAACTCTCCTGCAAGTTCTCTGAAGTCAAGGCCTCTGATTTTTGTGTCCTGGATCCCTGATGCCTGGCTCTATGTCTGGCATGCCAAAATCATGCAGGAGACATTTGTCAGATTTAATTTGCATGAATTGAATTCTGGGAATGGTCTTTGTCAGCTGCAGCATCTTTAAACAGGCTGGATTGGGCTGCACGTAACCTGGGGAGCGCTGCTCATCTAGCAAGCAGGTGCAGGCAGGTCCGAGTCCTCCATACTCCACAGGAGACAGGCCAATGCCGTGGCTAAGATATGCACATAGCCCGGGACGAGGCAGCTCGAGGTTGTAGTGGGTGCCAGGAGAGTCATTGGGGAAGAGCCCCTGGGATGGGTGGGCCCAGCTGGTGGCCAAGGGCTGCATGCACTAGAGCCCTCCAGAAACTGCATTCCTTTTGGTTAGGAAGACCGGGAGGAAGGCAGGGCTGGCAGTTCCAGCAACTGCACTCGGCGCTCTAAGAGCTGTGTTGTTGGTGTCTTTGTGGATTAGTTGCTTCCTCAATAAGTTTTTGGTGTATAAAAATTAGAATCATAATTTAAGCAAGTGCAGTTTTGAGACTAAGTACACAGAAAACAGAGTCTTCAAGTTCCAGCTTACATGTCACTTCTTCCAGGAAGCCCTCCCTGACCATCCACTCACCCTCTCTGCTCATAGCATCCATACCCCTGGTTGGACTTGTGACTATTTACTTAACATCTGCCCCTGCTGTGCAGTTGTCCCCTTTATGGCCCTAGAGAGCCCTCCAGGTGGGAACAGCATCTGGCAAGTCCTGCACCACATCCCTGCAGGGTCCCCAGCACCTGCACACCTACTAGACTCAGAGCAAACCTGAGCTGATTCCCAACCCATTCTTGGCAAAGCTTCTTTCTTCTACTTTTCATGGATTTGCCACAGAGGCAGCTCATTGCCACTATTAAAGTACGCCACCTTCTCAGCAGAGTGTCATCAGCTGAGGTGGGGCCATCCCGGGAAGAGGCTCTCACTACCCTGAAGCTCAGCTCTGCCTTGACCAGCGGCAGCTCTTCAAGCTCTTACCTGCGCCCCACCGAAGCTGGCCTTCCTGAGTCCAGTGGCCCTCTTCCCACCCCTGGGCCCTTTGGCCAAGTGACAGCCTCCCAGGACGTGGAGGCAGTCGAGTAGCCTAGGTTTTCTATTTTCCAATAAATACTGAACCCCCAAGTCTCTTCCCCTGCAGCCACCTCCTGACCACCCACTCGGGCAGCCAGCGCGATCCCCGTCCGTCGCCTGAGGGACAGCACGCAGGGGCCATCTCTCATCAGAGAGTCTCCTCTCTTCCTCTTGCCCGCAATTCCGTGTCTCCTTGGTGGTTGTTACTTGGCTTCCAGGGGCTGCCCCTTCTCCTCCACATGGACAGCTCCGTCCATGATACTAACAGTCCCTTTGGGCATCTCGTCCTGTGGCCCTGGCTCACCAGCTTGCCGTTTTCTGTGGGCACACCCTTCCCTTCCCTTCTTTGAAACACAGATGGCCACATCGCATATCTGTCTTTGGGCGCCTCTCTCCTCTCCCCGCACCTCCCAGGTCTCTGAAGGTGTCAGCACTGTGGTCAGCTCCCAGCAACCTGGGATGGGGCCACCCAGGCCAGGAACAGAGCTTCCCCACGTGGCGAGTGCTCTTCCAGCCCTTTCCTCTGGGCTTCCTGCCCCCATCCTTCCCCGAGCAAGGACTATCACCCTGAAGGAGGAGAGGATAGTGAAAGGGGCTTCCCTGTGCCTCCCTCTGATTAGCCAACAGAATGGCTTGGTCCTCTGCAAGCTAACTCAATTTCTAAACCTTTTGTGTACTTCTTGGCTCCAGAACGTCCCATCACCCTCACTTGTTCTAGCCTTGGACTTCTAACGTCTCTTTAGACCAGTCCGTGCTCTGACTTTGGTCCTCCGTGACCTGCTGTGCTCTGGCCTCCAGGCTGAGTGCTGCCACCTGACTCTGCCATTTATGTACTTATCTATTAAATATTCATTCGTCATGTATCCGCCGAGTGCAGGCACTTTTGGCACTGGGAACACAGCATTGAATGTGGCGAGTGTGGTCTCCACACTCACGGGCCTTAGACTCCAGCAGGAAACAGCGCTCCCGGTAGACGCTCTCAAGTGAGTGGAGTCGCACGTGGGAAGACAACGAGAAGGGCGGGAATCTGTATGCTCCTCACTGTCCACTGTCTCGGGGACGCTCTTGTCCTTCCACAACCAACAACAGCTCATAACCACGCAGGCGAGTCAGCAGTGGCCCAAACTCTGTGTACGAGCCATTTACTGACGTTCTCAGCCTTCGTGGAAGCCCTAAAATCACCATTAAAATCTAATATCTGGATAGACATGGACCTTTCACACTCGCACCATTAAAATCCAAACTGGTGGAGTCATTGCTTGCGTAGGATTAAGTTGGCTTTACCACACTCTGGGGAAGAAGGATCGGATAGGACATTGGTTTTTCTGGCTTTCAAGTACCATTTAGAATCAGGGGTGTTTATGGGGCAGGGGAAGAGGTGTCCCAGCAGAAGTGCTCCCAAGTGACTGTCCCCATCCACGGGCTCCCACTGTGCTTCTCTTCCCTGGTCTGCTTCCTCTGAGGCCCCTGAGCTCAGCTCCCCCACAGCCCTTGTCCCCCACAGTGTGAATGATAAATGCACACTTTTCTAACGGACAGCTCTGCCAGAAAACTGGGAACATTGCATTGAGATTTCACTTCGTGTGTAATTTTTTTTTTCTTTCCTTCTTTCTTTTTTTTAAAAAGAATTCCTACTTGTGAACTTTCAAAGGCAGAGGAAAAAAACTCACATCTCTATCTCTTCTTTTTTGAAAAAACAAAACCCAAAAGACTCCTGGGATTCTGCTCAGAGAACCAAAGATGTTTCCCCTCAGCTGAACTCGGCCACCATCATTGATATCCACCCTTCCTCCACCTACAGCATCCGCATGTACGCCAAGAACCGGATTGGCAAGAGCGAGCCCAGCAACGAGCTCACCATCACAGCGGACGAGGCAGGTACGTGGGGCAGCCAGGTCGCTCTCAGGAGCCCAGGAGCTCATTCTTGGGAGCTTATTGGCTTAAATGCAGACTCGGACCTCTGCCCACGCCAGGTGGAGTTCTTTGATGCTTGCTTCCCTTAGTTCATGCTCTCTAAAAACGCCGACAGGGCTCACCCCCAACTGTGCTTCAGATAGGATCTAGTTCCACTTCCTTACATCCAAGACCTGAAAGGAAGCCCTGAGGCCATGAGGTGAGACTCAAAGAGCACTGCCCTTTTACAGTTGCCTTGTCTGGATGCATGGAATCCAAGTCGACAGAAGAACCATGAGTGTGTTTCTTGCCTAAGACCCAGTGAAGTCCAAGTGCGGGAGGGAAGACAGAACTGTACCTCAGAAACAGCCAGAGTGTGTTCTGAGGGAGGAGAAGGGAGGGGGCAAAGATTATTTTATTGCCTGGCAGCATCAATACTTTTGGAATAAATGTTATTGCTTTCTTCCATGATAAAGTATTTCATATTTAATGTTGAACATTTCAAAGACAGAGATGAGCACTTTCAGAAGGTGGAACAGCTTCACCTTCTTACCATCTAGAGCTAACCTGGGGACATGTCCAAGGGACCTTCTAAATCACTTTAGTGCCCTGGTTCGTTACTCTGGAACATTTGCACACACACTCACTCACACCTGCATGTGGACACAGGCACATGCAAGCCAACACATAGCCCATGACACTTGGTTTGCTCTGGTTACCCTGGGGTGAAACTAACTGGTTCACAGAGGACTGAGCAGGGGGACAATGGTCAGTGGATGCTCTGGACACACCTCCTTGCAGGAGGGGAAGAAGCCTCTGCCCTAGGGCTTCTCTGACCAGGAATCAAGGTCTGCTGGTTCCGTGAGGGAGAGGAGCATCTGGTCATCCCTAAACCCGCGTCCACTGTTCCTGCCCTGTCACCACTAGTCAGCCTCTTCCTGCTTGGTACAGCTGCAAGCCTGGTCTCAGCCCTGTTTCTCCTTCACCAAGAGAAGGAGAGAGCGAGACCGTCATTCTGCCTAGGTAACAAAGGGTCACCTGAAGGTTGGCTTCAACTTCCAACCTCCTTCCCACCACCTCCCTTCCTTTCACCTCATTAACAGTGTTCTAGGTAGACACTGAGCTTTTACACACACACACACACACACACACACCCCTAACATTTATATATACGAAGTACTTTTCTACATTCATAAAATTGCCTACCATTTATTTGATCCTATATTTTAGACATGTCATTTTTTTCAATTTTCCATTAGTATAAACACCTCTGTGATGAACATCCTTGTGGTTTTTCTTTTGCCATTTCCATGATTATTTTCTTAGTTTAAATTCCAAAAAAGTAGGACGGATGAATAAAATCAAATGCAACATTACACACTTTGGTCTGTGTAACCAATTTTGCCTCAAGGAAATAAATTGAAATGTACAATTCTCCCTGAACTCTAGAGGTGTGCCCATTTCTTAATGCTGGAAGACATTCATTCATTCTTGAAAAATGCTTCAAGCCTGGGTGGCGGAATGTGCTGATGTTCTGCTGGAGTGTTTGAGAGCGATCTGCCTGATATTTGGATGTCATGTCATTTCTCCTCTGCAAAATAGACACCGAGATGCTTTCTCCTTCCTGCACAGACATCTTTGATCATTGGGAAAAAATTCTAAGCTCAGAAAGCACTTGTATTTCTCAGAAATAAGTGAGAAATGAGAGTTAATATACTCCTGCAAAAAATAGAACCTTATTTAAATATTTATCTAAACAACCCACTGACTCCCTGCAATTTTGTTATGCTGACTATTTAGGGAGAACAAGTTCCCCCATCCTTCAGCCCAAGACACAGCCTCTGACCCACGCTCCACTCCTCCTTTCCTCTCCACCCCTGTTCTGGTCCCACCCGCTTTGCACACCCTTCTCAGGGTAACTACATTTCTCCGGTAGAGCTTTCTGCAGCTGCTCCCCTGATTGCCATTGTGATCATTGTGAGTGCTGCTGTTGCCCAGCGACCTCCTCTGCAGCTGCCAGTTGCCATGGCAGCATCTCTCTCAGCCGGGAGACCAGGTGAACAGCCCCAGGCTCCGGTCTGCAGGCCGGCTGCCTGGCATCTCTGTAGACTGTGTGGAAATCACCTCTTTGGCTTCTGGGCTGTATTCTTGGACTTGACCTAGGTGCAAACTGTGGCAGCCCCACGTGGCTTTCCTCTAATACTGAGAAGAACTCAGGGAAAAGGCACGGGTGGGAACAAGCTCTAGCAAAGCAATGCTGCAAAAGAGACCTTGTCTTGTCTTGGTGCGGGCTCAGCATGCCTGAAATCAAAAAGCTGTTTCCCACGTGACTCACACAGGCCAGAGTGCAACCGCCTGACCAGAGATCCCTCATTAGAACTGAGGCGGCGGCTGCAGACACTGCAGCCACTTCACAGCAACGCCAGGAGAGACGCCTTCTGGAGAACGGCAGCACTGTGTTTTCTTTAGCCAGCTGGTTTGCTGCTGTGACCAAAAGACCTGACAAGAACAATTTTAGAAGAGAAAAAGTTTATTTGGGGCTCACAGTTTCCAAGGTCTCAGTCCATAGACAGCAGGCTCCATTCCTCAGGGCTTGAGGTGAGGCAGGACATCATGGTGGAAGAGTGTGGCAGAGGGAAGCAGCTCAGGACATGCCATCAGGAAGCAGAGAGACAGCACGATATACACCCCAAAAGCGTAGCTCCAGTGACTCACCTCCTCCAGCCACGCCTCTCCTGCCTGTAGTGACCACCGGGTTAATCTGTCAGTGGATTAACGCGCTGATGAGGTTAAGGATCTCATAACCCAATCTTATCCCCGCTGAACTCTCTTGCCTCGTCCCACACATGAGCTTTTGGGGGCACCTCGTAGCTACACCATAACATATTGTGAGAGAACTTTCTGCCCTCGCTGCTCCATTTTCTTCAAAATATGACCCCTCAAGCAGTGAGAATCTTGGCTGGAAGTTTCCAGAAGCCATGGACATATTCACTGTTGCAGTGAGGTCTCACCCAAGTCTCGGTCACCTGAGGTTACCTGCTGAGGAGATGCATCTGGGAGGAGCCCATCTCTGTGTCCCCCGTGCACTTCGTAGGAGCTCAGGGACTGCTTGGGCTGTAGCCACAGCCTGCCCCTCCACGCCCTCGCTCCTCTGGATTTAGGCATCTTCCCCTGCCTGAAAGGCTCTTGAACTCTGGGTCTCCATCCCTGTGCTTACCCTCAAAAAGCAGATCAGAGCTGCTGGACCTTCTTCATCCCTCTCCTGTCTCCCTGGTAGAGAAGTGCTTCTCTGGAGCTGTGCTGTGACCCTCTGCCCCCTCAACATCAGGCTGTTTGTTACTTGTGCTCCTGTCCCGTGCCCGTCTGTCACAGGGGATTGCTCAGTATGTGTGGGAGGGATGCTGAAGCCCCAGGCACAGCAACGAGGGCTGTGAGAGAGAGAATATTAAATCCACACTGAGGACTGGGAATCGCCATGACTGGAAAGTTGGTGTCCCCTTCCTAAATCGCTGTCCATACCCTAGTGTAATAGTGTCAAGAGGTGGGGCCTTAATGAGGCACAAGTTCCAGTAGGTAGCACCCCCAGGAAGGGAGTGAACACCCCTATAAAACAGGCCCAGAGAGGTTGCCAGGCCAAGGCGCCACCTACGCCTTCTCCACACCTCCAGCCTGCAGGCACCTTGACACTGGCTTCCCAGACGAAATTCCTGTAAAACGTAGACCTGGTTTTCATGAACTATTCAGTTCAGGGTATTTGTCTAGCCACCTGAAATGACAGACAGAGGATTCATAAAGAAAAAATAAAGGCCAAAGGGTTGGGCTGGAGGGCCAAGGGAGGAAGAGGCAGGAGGAGCGAGACCACCCAGCAGAACTCCCTCTGCCCGCTGGGAGTGTCTGAGCCCGCCGCCTGTGCCCATCCTGCGTCCCAGGTCAGACACCGAGGCCCACGGCTCCGTAGCTCACAGCAGAGAATCGCTGGGTCTGCAGCAGATGTGGCCCTAGGTTAGGTCCTGGGAACGCTGCCAGCCCCCCTCCAGATGGAGCCTCCAGCTATCGGGGTCTGCAGCGATGCTGCTCGCCCCAGGAAGTCCTGGGCTTGCATCTGCAGGGGACTTGGCAGATCGTTTTAATTAGGCATCAGCTTTTGAAATGTGCATATTCCAGGCCAAACTCTCTTGCTCTTGAGCTCCCGGGCAGCAGTCAGCCGGGACTGAGTCAGTGGTCTCCTTGGGATGGCCCCCAGCCGCAGTGTTTCCCACTCTCCCCTCACGCAGAAGTCCGCAAACCGCAGCCTGAGGGTCAAAGGGCACTGACGAAGGGAAAAAAAAAAGCTAAAACTGTTTTTTTCATCTCACAAAGGGGGAAATGCCTCAGAGGTGGTGTGTGGCCCACGTGGCCCACAGAAGCCTAAGTTATCTGGCCCTTTACTGAAAAACGTTTGCAGATGTATGAGTTAGTTCTTGCCGCCATGGAAACTGAGTTCTGGATTTGTGCGGCAGCCCTCGGGAAGCTGGGTGGAGACGGAGCTGCTGCCGTTTACATAGCAGCACCTCCCGATGCTGGAACACAGCATCGGCCCAACACCGAGGTACTGGGTTTATTTTTATGTGAAAGAGTACAAATGCATTTCCATGCCACTTACATACTCTCCGCTCAGACAGCAGCCCTGTAGCAAAGACCACCCAACTTGGCACACTCTTGACTCCCCCAACAGCCCTTAGCCCCCCACAAAGGAGGCGTCAGAGAGTAAGTGGAGATACTGTCAGAGTTAATGAGACCAGCTCTTAATGGGCCAGAAGTGCATCCAAATTCCCCAGTCTTGGTGACACAGATCAGATGTCACATCCACAGCTGACCCTCACCAGAGACCTACTTCCCTGTTAGCAGCCTTGCCCTGGAGGCCACATGTCACTTATGTCTGTGACCCAGTGCGGGTGGCTGATGCCTTCATCATTCATTATGGTTCTGTGCAGAGAATCTGGAAGTTCAAGCTTGCCCAAGTTCCCCGAACTGCCACTGCATTCGCACAGACATCAGAGAATGGAAGGTGTGGACTTCAGAAAGCCCACAGCACAGAGTCCTGGGGAGTCCGGTGGATCTGAAACCAAGTTAAGGGTCCTGGTGAACATGGCATGCCATACACTTGACAGAGCCTCCGGCAATCTGCTCTGCACCTTGGAGCTTTTCTCCGCTGTCTTTGGTTTGGAGAAACTTTGGAAATAAAGTCTAAAATGACCAGTCTCCTTGCCATTCCTTAAACAGTATGAGTCTACTTCTGTTGACTATCCTGGGATTTCTGGAATGTTCTAGAATGTCCTCCTTCTTCTCCCTCTATACTTTCAAGTCTTTGTTCAAAATATCACCTCAATATATCCTATCCCAACTGCCCTATTAAAGTTTAACCCACCACCCACTCCAGTATACTTGGTCCCCTTCCTCCCTAACACTCTCCTCTTAAAACTAGCATGGACCACCATCCAATACACCACGTGTGGGAGCTGTTGATTTGTTTTAGTCAGATTTTTTGCTGCTGGGACTAAAAGACTTGAATAGAACAATTGTAGAGAGGTTATGTTTATGGGAGGGCTCCCAGTTTCAAAGGGTCTCAGTCCACAGACAGCTGGCTCCATTCTCTGGGTCTTGAGGTGAGGCTGAACATTGTGGCAGAAGAGTGTGGTGGAGGGAAACAGCTCACATGATGATCAGGAAGGAGAGAGAGAGAGAGAGACTCCACTCTCCAGATACAAAATACAAACCCCACGGTGCATCCCTAATGCCCACCTCCTCCAGCCAAGGATAGGAATAGGGGCCTATTTGGTTCCCTGCTGTGTGGCAGGCACCTGGAACAGTGATGTATAATAGGTGCTAAATGGTTTAACTGAGTGACTCATCTGTCCATAAATACTGATTTAATGAAGTCAGACTTTCCCAATTTGGGTGTCAGCTGCTTTGTTTTATTTTCATTTTTACTAAACACTGTCTGGCCCTATTTGCCCAAACATGCCTCTCACCCCCAACATCTGTCACAGACGAGCATCTGCTTGTGGACATGCAGTGGCCCCTTTCTTGCTTTTTAACCCCCAGGCATGTGCCGGCCCTTGCCTTGATTAGGAGCTGGCGCATCACAGGCCCTCAATCAATTCCCCACGAAGGAACCCAGAGACGGATATTTGGGCGTGATTCCCTCTGGGGTGGTCAGCCTGTCCAGTAAGAGATCAGGTCCAGGTGTCCTACTGCACGCAAGATGCTGGTGTATAGAGGAGAGAGTATTTTGGGAGTAGAATCAGCATCCTTTGAGAGGGACAGGGGGCCACAGGGGCCACAGGAGGCTAACAGGGCTGTGAGCAGCAGGCCACCAGCTCCAGAGGAACAGACACAACCAGCCATGAACACCAGGAGAGGAAAACGTGAGCCAGGACCCATGGACTTGGCAAGTGGGGGTCTGTCCTCGCCATAGTGTCCCTGAAATAGACTCAGTGAAGGTCACCCTGCTTTCCACCCTGCGACAATATCAGAAATGGTGCACAGCCTGCACTTATTTCTGCCGTGGGGATGGTCAGTCTTGACTTCCATAGAAAGGCAGAGATTATTTATTTTGGAAAATCATGTGAGTTCTCAGACTTCCTCTCTGGCCCTCCAGGATAATGCTGGTATTCTGGCAAAAACACAAGAACAAACCCCTCCTCCTTTCTGTGTAGACTCCAGCTTCAGTTCAGGTGCAGGTGAACGGATCTTTAAATGCCGAACGTCAACACAGTGTTAAAATTTAGTTCAATAAACAGAATGCCTTACACCTGACCCCCCAAACAGAACATGCTGTTCTGTCTTAGCATTTTTCAGAATTCAAAGTGCCTTGGGACTGCAATTTTACAGAAATCATCTGCAGTGGGCTGAGATTCTATGAAGAGGACAGTTCAGGCTCTGTAAGGAAGGCACTAAAATTCTGAAAGAAGACTAATTCTTCCTGTAAATTAGAATGGTTTTCTTATGGTATTCTAGAAACCTACAGTGGAAAATTTAGCCATTGGGGAAAGAAACAAACAAACAAACAAAAATATTCCTGGTTATACTGAGAATAACTCAAAATAGATTTTTACGGTTTTTGGATTATGGCTATCGTTTTGTTTTTTAAGAGAGGAGAGATCCAAATACATTCACTTCAGAAAATCGCGAGATCAATAAATGAATTATTAAGAAACCACTGCAATATTGGTAGGTTGGTAATAAAGGTGTGATGATCTTAGTGATGTTCAGATCTCTCTCCTGGAGATGGGGGCTGTCGCCTCTCCACTGCAGTGAGACACCAGGCTGGACTGGAAGGCGACTTGTCCCTGAATCATGACTACCCAGTGGACTTAATGTCTTCGGATAGAATGGAGGCATCCTTGGAAACACTACGTGAGCTCTCTTGCTTTAGGTAGAAATCCATCTCAACAAGGAAACAAAGGCTGAGACTGTGGCGCAACACCTTCCTGAGCTGTCCACACCTGAGGTCACAGTGGGACACACCCAGGGATGACACAGGGCCCCTGACAGTGCCTCTGATTCCCAGCACGCTGGCCTCTTGTTAAATTCAGTTGAACACAATTAAATTGAAATAACCGAGCATCCGAATACCTATCAACCCTCAAAATAAAAATCTCTGAAGGATTTTTGTGGAGGAACCACTTGCTTCTCGAAGAGCACAGACTCCTGGGTGTGAGTCCAACCCGCAGGCCTGCAGGGGCTTAGCCCTGCGTGCAGGGGGCGGGCAGAGCTCCGGCAACCATCCCCTCGCCGACTGGACGCCAGCCTGGCTCTGGGTTGCTCTTCTGAAGATTAACTCCGATGCTAGCAGAGCCTTTTCACTTGGGGGGATTCATAAATCCTTGAGGGTGCAGGGCCCCCAGGTATGCAGCACCCCGAGACGTGGGAGGGACACACGCGCAGGGCCTCAGATCCGCAGACGGCCTCACCCTCAGAGCAAGCACTTGCTCCGGGCTGGACCTTGCTGTCAGCTAGCTCTGCTGTTCCTGGGAGATGAAAGGCTTGTAGCACTGACCAGCAAGCGCGTGTGCGACGCTCCAGTGCTGGTCGCCAAGGCCAGGCAGGGATGAGCTGCCCTGGGGCTTCTGGGCATGGGCTGGAAACTCAGATGCAGGGAGAGAAAGCTCAAGGCCAAGGCTCAGATCTGCCCAGAGCCAGAGGTACATTGGTTCTGCTGAGACTCTGGACACAGGAGACTGGGGTGCGTGGAGAGGAAGTCAGGGCTTGGTCCAGGAAGTGGGAAGCTTGGAATGTGTTCTGGGGCCCCCTTTAAAGAGGTGAACTTCATAAGAACAGTGGTGGAGAAAGCAGAGGACAGGGGACACTGGAAGAGGTTTCCGGATGCACTAGCCAGCCTGGGGGTGAGGGTGCAGGAGAAAAGCGGCCGCAGCAGGCTTCTCTGTCCCGAGCAGACACCGTGAGGCCCCCTCCCGTCAGAGCCACATCCTCAAACGCGGTCACTCATCTTTCCTGGAGCACTGGCCCCTGTCTGGGCACTCTTGTGATGCTTCTCTCCCACTCCCCAGCCCTGACCTGCGGAATCAGTCACCCTGCCGTTTCCTGGCTGAATGAGGCAGCAAGGCAGACCCGTTATGATTCTGAGCATCCATTTCTTCCTTCCCAGGGTGGTTGCCTCCACCCCTGTGGCCGGTGCCATTCTTCTCTGCATGTGTCTGAGTCTCTGAAGGCCCATGGCCAGGCAAGCTGCCTCCTTTCCAAATCCCCCTCCCTATGGGGCTGGGGTCCAAGACCCAGGGCACCCTTTCCATCAGCCACAGGTATTCTCCAAACCTGTGCCGTGATCCTAAAGCCCAAGCTCTTTCCTTCATTCTCTTTTCCTGCTTCGTCCCATTCCAATCAGGCCTCAGAACCGCGGGCTCTGCCTCCGCAGATCCAACCAATTTCAGAGCGAAAACACTGAAATGAGTGACTTCTGCACTGAACATGTAGAGAGCTCGTTTTCTTGTCGAACACTCCCATTGTGTTAGGTATTCTAAGTCATCTAGAGATGGCTTAAAGTAGGCAGGGGGATGGGCGCAGGTCACGTGCAAATATTCCATCGCTTTCTGTAAAGGCTGGAGCATCCCGGAATCTGGGGGGATCCTGGAACCTGTCCCCCGTGGATACCCAGGGAGCACTGTGTTTTGTTGGGAAAAGAGACAATCAGGTTTAAACCCGCTTCCTTCAAGCAATTCTTCTATCTAATGCCTCCCATCTGGCTGTTCCTGTTCCCCTTTCCTTCCCCTAATTAAAATGATGATCATATTATTAGAATTCTATTTACCAAGTACACTGTTCGCAAAACAGCCTCATTCATCCAACTTCAGATTGAAAACATTTTAAAGATTACATCTGTACTGCATGTCAAATTCTGTCCCATCATATAAAGGAAACTGAGTCACAGAGAAGTTATATAACCTACAAAACATGACACAGCTAATATGTGATGGAGATAGAGTTTTAACCCAAGGGGAAGACTCAAAATTTGTGAACTTGGCAAGTGCATCAGGGTGCAGCTCAGAACTTCCACTTTGGAAAGGAGACCATCTCCCCTGGACCCTGCCCTCCCCAGTCCACCCCCATCTATGAGTCTTTGCCCTTCTCCTCCTTTCCAGCTCTCTCTGCCCCTGCTACCCTGTCTCTCACACACCCCACCTTCTGCACACTGGTATCTCCACATTCACAGAAGTGGCTGTTTTGCAGTTCAGCAGTGTCTCTAAACTGTCAATCCAGAAACACTTTTTAGACCCAAGGCGTCGAGTCTCCCTTGGCCTCTCCTGAGGCTGTTGCTTCTGTTCCTGGGAAGGAGACGCAGGCCCTCTTTCTCCCAGCGTGTGCATCTGACTGCTCTGGTCAGGTGGTGACTCTCAGTTGGCAGGAACGTCTCCCAGATCTAGTTCTCCACACTGTACCTACAGCAGGCTGCGTTTCTCTGAGGCACCAATGCACTCCAACTGGAACAAACGTGTCACTGTCTCTCGTGACTCCCCACTTGCCACACAACCCTGGGAAAGAGGTGGGTGGGGCTGCACGCTCTGTTCTCCTCTTCGATGTTGCTCCTTCCATCTATGGTCAGGGCTCTTGGCTCCCAAGAGGTTTTCAATGGAAAGTGTAGTGATCTAAAGCAAAGAGACCCAAAGGCAGGAGAGCCCTGTGCTTCTGCCCGCAAGTATGCAAGTGTGCCTGGAGGAAGCCCAACCCCCATCCCTGAGGGAGGCTTCCCAGGGAAAGGAAGGACCCCTGCCCCAGAGACTCAGATGCAGAACTCGCAGCTTCTCTAGGGCTTCCTATTGTGGCCTCTAAGTTGCTCAGACCTGAGGTCAAAGGCACGCTGGGGAGGAGCACAATGGCAGGTCCCCAAGAGTCATTCTTCCAAATAGCAAATAGACACAGCCAACCTTGTACACAGTGACTCTGCAAAATTGATTTGCTTGCCAGAGCCTAAAACGTACTTCTCTCTGCCACACGTGGGAGAGTCCCCGGGCCTGTGCATGCCACCTAGCTTCCTCTCTGCCCTGGAACCCGTTTCTAACCTCCTTTGGGTTTTTGGTCCTTACAGCTCCTGACGGTCCACCTCAGGAAGTTCACCTGGAGCCCATATCATCTCAGAGCATCAGGGTCACCTGGAAGGTAAACCTAGAAACACGCGTGTTCCTGCACTTTCCCCTGGAGTGGCCTTGCACTCTCAGGTGTTGTAATGCCAAGACACTAACACTTTATGACACTTTTCATTTTCAATATTAGATTATAACCCTTTTCTTAAAACTCAGTATAGTTACATGTTGCTTAATGATTAGGATTAATTCTGAAAAATGTGTCTTTAGGTGATTTCGTCACTGTGTGAATGTGATAGAGTGCACTTACCCAAACCAAGACCTCTGTGACGTCGCTGGGTGACGTCCCCTTATGGTACCACCAGGCAGGGGTGGCCCATGCTGCCTAGGCACCGTGAGGAGGGCTAGTGTTCTGTCTGTACCCACACTGGCCTTCTTTTACAGCCCATTCTGTATCTGCAGAGAATGAGGTTGCTGGGTTTCATTTTTTGAGTTTGATCAAGGTCCTCCGTGTTGGTCTCCCTACAGAGAGCGAAGGGTCGGGTGCCGACTGCACTCTCTAATTTCATCCCAGAAGAAACATTTCTTGTTGCTTTCCCTGCGTGGCAAAGCACAGTGTGATAGTCAGTCCACTGAGCTGAGAAAGGAGAAGCCCGCCTGTGCCCCTCGCTGGTCATGTCCTTCAGAAGACCCTTCAGTTTCCCCACTGCTGAAGTGAACTGTGAGGCAGCTGTGTCCCCAGGCAGTGGCACCTGGAGTGTGGCAGAGATGCGGGTGGTTGCTGGCGGGCATAGTGTGTGCTCCCTGTCACTGGGAGAGAAGGAGGCTGGGGCCACGGGGCCAGGCTCTGGGAGCAGACTTCCTCTGTGAGGAAGCAGCTTCGACCTCGGTGCCGAGCTCGGGGGACCCCTGCCCTGTGGATATTCAAGTCGTGGCCCTTGCCGGGGGGTGAATACCTTGGAACTAGCCACCTCCCTGAAGGTGCTCGTGTTAGGCCAAATACCATCTTTTCCAGGCTAAGGTCAGGTCCAAAATTCCAGGAAGCTGCACTGTGACCACTGTTCTGGATTTCTCGCATTGCGTGTGTGTTATTTTTTCCTTCCCTCTTTCCTCCACGCTTTTTCTCTGTTTTTACCCAATCTCATCTCTAGTGACCTTTGCAAACCTACTGCAATACACCTGTTGGTTTTCCTTCTGCTCTTTCATAAAAATGACCGGCTTCTGAGACAAACATGGCTTTGCCTTGTTGGGATCCTACCTGTGGCATTAACACACACTGAGGCAGGGGAGCCCCTGGTGCCAGCTTTTCTCAGCCCCAGCCAATGAGCTGTGCTTGCAGCAGGCAGCATGGCTTGGCTGTCCGGTGAGGCCGGGGGCATGGCTGCCATCTGTCTGTGAGCGCAGCTGTCCCCGACCTGGGAGCACCAACACGCCATACAGTGCAAGACACTCAGCAGCCGTAACTCGCCTGCTGCTCACAGCCAGCTGCGGATGAGGTGCTGGGACTGAGAAGCTCCACCCACAGGCCCTGTGCGTTCTCCTGCCTTTTGCTGCTGAAAAAGACCACATAGGACTGTGGCCTTGAAAGCATTTGGGAGGCTTGCATGACAGAAATACCTAAGAGCATCTTGTTCTGAGAGCTAAACTTGGAAACTTCCAAGGCCGGCAAAGGCAGGTGGACACAGAAAGCGGCAGAGAAGGTTACCAAGTCGCAGCTAACTCACTCCTCAGTGCCACGGGCTGAACCTGCTGTGGGCTCTGGGATCGCGAGCTGATGGTGATGCGCTGTTGTAACAGTCAGCTTTTCCCAGCGAGGTGGCCTTGCTGCACCACCATGGGCGCAGACAGATGTGCTGGGGACCGGCCTGGCCGAATGAGGCAGCTGTCCAGTTGCACTGGTCATCCTCGCGGAGTAAGATTGCTTTTTCTCAGCTTCCTACAGTGGACTAGGCCATGTGAGGCCCAGGAGTGTGGAGGACGTGGCTCGTGTGTTTGCTGGACCCTCAGTCGGAGCGGGTTCGTGTGTGTTAAATAAATGCACAAGTCACTTGCCATGGTTAGTTTTTCTATCCAAGGGTTCACATCAAGAGGTGGAGGATTTACTTTTGAAAACCTCTGCACTCCTTGGAAAGCCCAAGGACACCGAATTTGCATCCTACGTTTTGTGTATGTAAAATGCACGTGGCCCCCTGATGGAATCCTTCCTTGCTTATTCGTACCATTTGAAATGTGCTCAGCTTCTCTCTCCTCTAGTCATTGGATTAGTCCTCTTAGCTGGGCCAGGGGATTGGCCTTCTCATGGACCCCAGGTCTCTGTCCAAGGGCAGAGGCACCCTTCCTGGCAAGACTCCTGACCTGAGCAGTCAGCTCTCCTGGGCCCTGAGCTGACACTACAGTGATAAGATGCTGGCCACCTTTCCCAGCCTGACTCGGCACCCGAGCGTGGCACTCAGCTCTGATGCCCCACCATGCTGGAAGATGTTTGGGCCGTGATCAACATAGGAGGCAATTCTCTAATCAGAGCCCAGTGGAAAGTCTGTACCTCCACAGTTCATTGACACTGAGGGGTCCTAAACTGAACTTGAACTCAGGATTAGGACCAAGGCCTTCGGCAGTTCAAAGGCTGGTAGTCCTTTTAGATGGCTTCTTCTAAGAGCTTCAACGTGAACCCAGAGGAACCAGTCATAACGCAAGACATGGGAGGCAGAAACTTGCCTTTATCTGTTTTACAACTGTTGGGTTATAAACAGGTTGTAACCTGTTAGGTTACAATAAGTTAGGAAGGAAGGGTTGTATTTTCTTTGACTTAGAAAATATATGATCAGAAATTCTAATAAGAGTAAGGTGGGAGCCATGAGGTTACAACAACTAGAAAGCAGCTGGGATATGTGTGGATGGCCAGTCTTGAGTCCGTCTGCCTCAACATCACAGCATGCAGGTGGATGAGATTCTGTAGATGGGATATTAGGACACAGATTTCTTAAGGTCTGAATAATGATTTAAACTATCAGGTACTTTATGCATAATTTTAACCATGAAAATCTCTCTCTAAATATATATATGATTATGTAATATTCACAAGAAAAAAGAAAAGCATATGTAAAATCATGAGAGCATGTCATGATGTCATGCAGAGTGGGTTCTGCATAAGTTAAATGCTTCTCTAACAAGTAAACTGTGTATGACAAGAACGTCATATAATAAGCACTAGAGCAAACCTCAGGGAAGTCAGACGCGATTTCCATCTCTGCACACCACAGCAATGGCCTTAGGAAAGTCAGTCACTTTATTCACCATTGTGGAGACCTGAACCCTTTCCTCTGGTCCCAGTTCCCACATCCTTTCCCCTACACCACCGCCATTTGGTGGCACGTCCTCTCCCCTCCCAGCTCTGGGCACTGGCCTGACAACCTTGGAGTGTAAGGCACCTGAGCACACGAAATGGGTTTCTTTGTCACAACCCGAGTTTCGGTCTCTGCCCTGGATGCTCCAGGCCCAGTGGCTCTGGAAAACTCAGCTCTTTCTAGTAACAGTGTGCAGTTTGCTGAGCCTAAAATGCTGTTTTAAATAATCTAACAACAGATGAATAGGTGGGGATTTTAGAAAGATGTTCAAAAGACTGTCCCATATACAGTTTTACTGGTTCTCATTTATTCCCTTCTAAATAGAAAACAAATGAAAGATCACAGGAAGGCGAACTTGGCATTGATCACTATAAGTGGGTTACCTGGCATCCATTAAGGTGTGCAAAGCAGTGAACACACACTACAGAATATGCCTCACTGTCCTAGGTAGAAGGGACGTTTCTCATCTTTTTCAGTAAACCCAAAGGTAGATAAGGTAGTGAACTGGGTACACATGTTAGAAAGAGAAAAGGAAATCACATTTCTGACCCGGAGTTAAAGAATTCAGGTTACGTCTGTTGCATCTGCCGAGTCACAGGCACGGGAGGGAAAGGTCACTTCATCATTGAAGCTGTGCTGGACAGATTGGTCGGGGTCGGTGAAAGAGACACGCCATCCAGGACAGCGTGCATCAACTGCCGTGCCCCCCATTTCCAGACCGTTTTGTGTTCGGAGGAGGCGGGACAGAAACGGAAAACATGTGCTTTCAGGACGTTTTCGCTAATTCAAATACATTTAACTTAATGCACTAAGATGTAACTAACTAATTCTACTTCAAGATAACCTTTCATGATTTTTTAAAAGCAAAACTCTTTGTATCAAAAACTTTGAAAGCTAATTTTAAATTCTTCCCACTCCTGTGATAGTTATTCCCGCGAGTGCGTTCCTTTGAAAATGCTATGTCGAGACTAGAAATAAAAGTTCTTTGTGCTTGGAGTAATCACAGACATAGGAAATAAAACAATTTCACCTTCATGAAATACATTATCATCTCAGCTTCCCCTGCCAGGAACTGTCTAAAGTTGGAGGGACGATTGTTCCCGTGGAAGTCCAGGAGAATTCAGAGAGCTGACCACTAATCACTGTCAGAACAGCCGCCCGTGACATGGGGAGCATCCTGTGCCTCCCACAGCTCTGCCCAGTTGTGACTCTCTGCACTTAGACATGCTTCTAGCATGTTCCAGGCAGAGCAGAGTAACCTCCTCCACACTTTTTTAATGATCTGTCCCCAATACTGCTTCTTGCAGTCAGACTCAAATCCCTGTAGTGCCTTGCATTACTTAGCACAGGTGAAAGAGATGAACAGCCCTGTAGGAGGGCACCACGCCACCCACGTCATCCCCTCACTGAAGACGGAGGACATGAAATCCATGGGCAGACGTCGCTTGCCTTCTGACAGAACGCAAGCTAGAACGTTTCTACCCCAGCAAGGATCACCCTGGTGGGGACCTGGCCTTTCTCCTCTCAGCTCCACTCCAGCCCGCCTCTGCTCAAGAGCCTGGATCACGACACACTCTCTGTCACTGACTCTCCTACAAAACCTCTGACACAGGACATCCCTTCCTCTACCTACAGAAGCCACATCGGAGCATGTGTGACCAGTGACCCTGCCTTGAGGTCTCAGTTCTTGAACTTGCTTACTAGACCTGGGTCTGGGGTGTCCTGTGTCCATGGCCTTTGGCTGGCTTCAGCCCTGCCCTCTTTGCCCACTCTGCCATCCTCAGTGGCTCCCCTTACCTGCAGGGAGCTACTCTGCACTGGGTCCTCAAGGTGTGCTTGTGGGGGACCAAACTCTTTGACATCACTCAGCTGCCACTCAAGAGCTGGGGCTTGGCCTTCTGTCATAGATGGGTACGAATCCCCTCCTGCAGTCCTGCGTGTCCCCCTACGTTCCACTGCCTGCAGACGGCCCACACCTGCAGGCCAGACCCCCCTCCCCTCCCGAGACCTCACAGTCTCCAGGTGGGTGGTCCTCGCTGAAGCCGCTCCTCACTGGGTCCCCCCTTCCCTGGCCCTCTCCTTTCCTTCCACTCGCTACACTCACAGGCTCTGGGACACCTGGCCTGGGCCTTAGCTGTCTAGTCTGACTAGAGCATGGTGACCGTCAGCTGGAAGTCCAGGTTCTTGGCCTCTCCAGACAGTGCCTGGATCAGGTGTCCTGGCGTCCGTCACTGTTCCTGGAACCTGAACTGAATCGCCCTCGGTGGTTGGCGCCATCTCATTGTCAGATCACGAGTCCCTCTTTTATTGTAGAAATAGGGTCCCCTTATTCCCTCCTAACCCTGGACTCTCGATGCGTTGGGAGGAAATCACGTAGCGTGCCCATGCCCTGGGTCTGGGTCTCGATGGTCAGCATGGTGGCGCGAGGGGCCTGGCTGGTGAAGGGGTCCCTGGAGGCAGTGCCCCACTCCCTTGGATCCCTCGTCCCTGCCTCGTCCCTGCCTGTCTGACACCAGGCTGGGCAGGCCCCTGCCGGGAGCGGGGTCCCTGTGGTACTTCATGGGACACCCCCGGAGACCCGCAGGTGCTCCAGGCCCCACTTGCCTCACCCCTCGGTTGGTCGTGAGACGAGGAACGGTACCCGCCGACCTGCACTCTGGAGCTCAGGGAGACCCGACCTTTTTGTTTTATTTTTTCTCTGTAGTCACATATGCCAGTCCTTCCCATGCAAGGCCCCGCTAAGTCACACGGTGACCTCCCTCGTGACAACGTGGCCCTCAGAATTGACCGGGCAGGCTCCTGGAAGGACTCACGAAAGCAGAGCCGGGCCCCAACCTCAGCGTGTTTCTGGTTCAGAGGGCCCTAGTGGGCCCCAGTCCTGCCTGATGCTGGCCAGGCACTGCACTCTGACCCCTTGGGCCCTTCCCAGAGGGTCACCCGGGCTTCATCTAGGCTCTCATCCTTCCCAGCCCCAGTGACCACCAGTGCCTTGCCTCAGGTCACTGAGCTGTCCCTGTGCCAGGGTGTCTCCTGCTCCCCCAGAGCACCTATGGATCCTGCTGGACTGTCGACCGTCCTCCACTGTGTCTGCTGAGGCTCAGAGGACGCACCCCTCACTGGCAGCCCTTTGGCCCCCTGGAAGGGCACCTCCCCCTGCCGTCCTAGGAGATGGGCAGGGCTCAGGCACAGCAGGCTGGCTCCACTCTGCTCAGGGACACGGGAGGTGCCCTCAAGCAGCACCTGCACGGAGAAGGGGCGGGGCTGGCATTTGTCCACCTGAGGCTCCAGCGGGCCCAGCGGGCTGGGTGTCGGGCTGCGGACGAGGCTGGAGAGCGGGCAAGGGGCCAGAGGGCAGCCGAGGAAGGCCGAGTGGGCCCGCAGCTCAAGGAAAAGGAAACGCCTCCCAAGGAGACGGTCAGACATCGTCCACTGAACCACTCCGAGCCCCGAGGGGGCCGAGGGTTGAAACGTGGCATTCTCGGGTAACCAGGCCAGTCGGGCCCGCAGAGTCCCCTCCTGGCCGTGGGAAAGGGGCAGGCATGTGCCGCAACAGGCCGTGGCTCTGCCACAGGCACCGTTGTGATCGCCTGCGCCTGGCTCTTCTGCCGTCCCTTGGGGGGCACCCGAGAGGTCCGAGGTGGGGCTTGAAGCCCAGGGGGGCCCTGGAAGCACGAAGGAGCCAGCGGGCTGGACGGGGAGGCGAGTCCCCTGTGCAGCCAGAGGAGAGGAGCCCAGATGGCTGGCCGCGGGTCCACGCTGAGGGAGGAGAGAGCGAGATGGCACCAGAACAATATTCAGCCTTAGCCGAGGAGCCGCCGGGGCCCAGGTGAGCAAGGGGCCCACTGCTCAGCAGCCTCCCAGCCGAAAGCTGTGCAGGTGCCTGGACACCAACCAGGGAAAGGAGCCCTTGGGTTGGCGGGTGGCTGGTTTCCCTTCCACACAGGAAGCATGCGAAGTTCTGTAGTATGTGTGAAAGTGACTGGTCTCCAGGGAGACTGACCACCAAGAGGGCTCGTCCTGATTGATCCTCACTGTGAAACCTGTTCCCACTGGCCGGCTGAATAAGTGAACTCTTTCTCTCTGGAATCCTTGTATTTATGCTTCTTTTCTTATTTGTTTCTTTTGGATGTGACACCAGAGTACATTTTGACGTATTGTACGTACATGGAGCATAAATTATTCTATTGAGGATCCCATTCTTGTGGTCTACATGATGTGGAGTTTCACTGGTCATGTATTCGTGTACGAGCATAGGAAAGTGATGTCCCATTCATTCCACTGTCCTATTCCCTTCCCCTTATCCCCTTTTGTCTGATCCAATGAACTTCTATTCTTCCCCTCCCCACCCTCCCTCGTGGTGTGTTAGCATCCACATATCAGAGAGAACATTTGACCTTTGATTTTGGGGGATTGGCATATTTCACTTAGCATGATAGTCTCCAGTTCCATCCATTTACCAGCAAATGCCATCATTTCATTCTTCTTTATAGCTGAGTACTATTCCATTGTGTATATATACCACATTTTCTTAATCTGTTCACCTGCTGAAGGGCATCTAGGTTGGTTCCACAGCCTAGCTATTGTGAATTGAGCTGCTATAAACATTGATGTGGCTGCATCACTGTATTATGCTGATTTTAAGTCCTTTGGGCATATACTGATGAATGGGTAACTGGGTGAAATGGTGGTTCCTTTCCAAGTTTTCTGAGATATCTCCATAATGCTTTCCAGAGTGGCTGCACCAATTTGTAGTCCCACCAGTAATGTATGAGTGTGCTTTTTCCCCACATCCTTGACAACACTTATTGTTACTTGTATTCTTGATAACTGCCATTCTGACTGGAGTGAGATGGAATCTCAAAGTAGTTTTAATTTGCATTTCTCTAATTGCTAGAGATGTTGAACATCTTTTCATATATTTGTTGACCAATCGTATTTCTTCTTCTGTGAATAGTCTGTTCAGTTCCTTAGAACATTTATTGTTTGGATTATTTTTGTGTGTGTGTCTGTGTTTGTGTGTGTTTGTGTGTGTGCGTGTGTTAAGTTTTTAGAGTTCTTTATATATCCTGGAGATTAATGCTATATCTGAGGTACAGGTGGCAAAGGTTTTCTCCCATTCTGTAGACTCTCTCTTTGAATTCTTTATTGTTTCCTTTGCTGAGAAGAAGCTTTTCAGTTTGAATCCATCCCATTTATTAATTTTTGATTTTACTTCTTGCACTTTAGGGGTCTTGTTGAGAAATTCAGTTTCTAAGTCGACATGATAGAGATTTGGTACTTTTTCTTCTGGTAGGTCCAGGGTCTCTGTTCTAATGCCTAGGTCCTTGATCCACCTTGAGTTGAGTTTTGTGCAGGGTGAGAGATAAGGGTTTAATTTCATTTCACTACATATGGATTTCCAATTTTCCCAGTACCATTTGTTGAAGAGGCTATCTTTTCTACAGTGTATGTTTTTGGAGCCTCTATTTAGTTTGAGATAACTGTATTTATGTGGGTTTGTCTCCGTGTCTTCTATTCTGTACCATTGGTCTATAGATCTGTTTGGTGCTGATACCATGCCATTTTTTTTACCATAACTCTGTAGTATAATTTAAGGTCTGGTATTGTGATGCCACCTGCTTCACTTTTCTTGCTGAGGATGTTTTGGCCATTCTGGGCCTCTTATTTTTACAAATGAATTTCATGATTGTTTTTTCTATTTCTATGTAGAACATCATTGGAATTTTTAATAAGAATTAATTTTAACAGGAATTGCATTAAATTTGTATAGTACTTTTGGTAGTATGGCCATTTTGCCAATGTTAATTCTGCCTATCCAAGAATATGGGATATCTTTTCATCTTCTAACATCATCTTCAATTTCTTTCTTAAGTGTTCTTTGTTTCATTGTAGTGGTCTTTTACCTTTGTTAGATTGATTTCTGAATTTTTTTCTTGAGGATATTGTGAAAGGGATAGTTTTCTTATTTACTTTTTCAGTTGATTCATCACGGATGTATAGGAAAACAATTGATTTTGTATCCTGTTACTTTGCTGGAATCATTTATGAGTTCTAGAATTTTCTGGTGAAATTTTTTTGGACTTCTAAATATCTGTTTAGTTCTTTTACCCATCTTCTGATTGGGTTATTTTGTTTTAGGGTGTTAAGTTTTTTTTTATTTCTTCATCACATTCTATAGTGATTTAGGCATATCAAGTTTTATAGCAGTGCTCTGCACGATAGCCAAGATATAGAACCAGCCCAGGGCCCATCGACAGATGAATGAATCAAGAAAATGTGATACATGCACACAATGGAGTCTTACTCAGCCTTAAGGAAAAATTAAATGATGGATTTGTTGGTAAAGGGACAGAACTGGAGAACATCACACTAAGAGAAATAAGTCAGACTCAAAAAGTCAAAGGTCCAATGTTTTCTCTTTTGCAGAAGTTAGAGAGAAATAAGGAAATAAAAAAGGGGAGTAGATTTCATGAAAATAGAAAAGAGATAAGTGAAGTCGAGGAAGAGGATGGCGAGGGAGGGAGGCAGGAGGGAAAAAGGGAGGAATGGTGGACTGAAAGTGAACAAAGTATGCTGTGTACATGTATGAACATACCACAGTGAATTTCACCTTCATGGAAATCTATAAAACACCAGTTAAAAAACTACACATAAATAGAATGGAGACCAGTGTAGTGGAGGAAGGGGCACAGGGGAAGGGGAGGGGAGGGAGGGAGCATGTGCTGGGCTGAGGGGGAGCAGATCAGTTTCCATGCATGTGTCGAAAGGAACCCACCACTATGTGTTGCTACAATGCACTTATAAAAAGCTTTTAAAAAGCTACATGAAGAAAGATCTCTTTGTTGGTAAATTTGACTTGAGTGAGGAAATACATTATATTAATTAGAAAATGTAAAGGTGATTCAATAGTTGCCATAGGAAAATTTCCATGTACTCAAATTCTTCAAAATCTAAAATCTTCACACCCATTTGAAAACAAAGCAGAAAGCCACCGCTCCCCAGTGGAAAAGGCAACGGATCTTTGGCTCAAAGGCACAGCGACCTCGTCTATAGTAACAGAAGTACCAGCTCCTAACTCAGGAGCCAACTCCATGCCGCTTGACTGACAGATGAAGTGCTTGTCGTGACTGTTTCGCGGACGTCTTAGCACTTTGTAAATCTATTAAACCAGGCTGGGTGTTGAGAAAAGCAACCGAGTCCAAGAAAACCTTAAGTGAAGAAACCGGCTTGAAGAGAATGTCCCTGTAAATATGTCCAATTCCTATGTATTGGTTAAAAATTTAAAGATAGAAGAGGAATCGGTGTCACTCTCTTGTGCACCACAGACTGACTCCCAGGGACAGCCTGGGTATCTAGTCTCACCGGGAGCAAGCGTGCCAGGCAACCGGCGTGTATCTGCTGCATCCACGGAGCCCTGGCTGTGCTCAGCCTTCTCTGACTTCCTGCTGTCCCTACTCCCCTCCTTCACATTTGCTAGTTTTCAAGGACTTGCTCGTCCCTGGGTTTCTTCCCTCTTTCTGTTCCTTCTCACGCCTGTGCACGTGGGCACCCTCCCTGGGCTCCTTCTGCAGGCTTTGCCCACCACACCCTCACCTGCACCTCCCTGAATACTGGCCTCCTTCAAGCTCACCTAGGTCTGTCTCTTTGGGTGGCTTCAGACCATTTTCGTTTTCCCTGTTCTGGATGCTGCCGACCTGCGCCTTCAGTGCTTCCTAGTGCTCAGTGGTCTCTGAAGTGTGTACCTGGTCTCTCCTTCTGGGTTATAAGCACTTACAGGGCAGAGGAAACTTTTCATACCCCAAGAGACACACAGTTTGTACTTAAATGTACATAAGAATATATGCAGTAGCCCCCCTGTAGCTGAGGGATTCAACCAACTGTGATCAAAAGTACTGGGGAAAATGCTTGTGTACTGAACACATGTACTTTTCTCTTGTCATTATCCCCTAAACAATGCAGTTTCACAATATTTACCTAGCACTTACATCAGATCAGGTCTTATAAGTAAGGCACAGATTTAGAGCACACACAGCAGCTCAGTGGCAGAGTGTTTGCCTAGCATGTGTGAGGCACTGGGTTCGATTCTCAGCACTGCATATAAAGAAGCAAATAAAGATCCATTGACAACTAATAAATATTTTTTAAAAACAGAGCACTATGCCACTCTATGTAAGGGACTTGAACGTCCAGATTTGTGCACCCCAGGGGAGTCCTGGAGACAACGGATCCCTAGCAGACACAGAGCAGCCACTGCGCATGCGCATAAGCCATGGCATCTGCTGACAGCCTTGAAGGCTGCGAGTCCTCCACTACCTGGGGCCTCACCTGGTGCTGCTCATGTGGTTGGAAAGGGTCTGGCTCCCCAGGTCCCCCAGGCCAACCCAAACCGCACCATCTGCAGTTCAAGGGCTCTTCGCCTCAGCGGAGCAGAGCCACCGGCAGCCAGGGCAACTTGGGCCTTCAGGAAAGAGGCCACCTCCCCATGATGGCTCAGCTCCCCTCCACTCATCCCAGGGATGCTTCCTTAGAATTGGGCTCCAGGAGGCCAGGGCTGTGATCCTTTGAAATCCGTTCTGTTCCGGTGCCTGGAGGACGCTGGGTGCAGAGGCCAGCCTGGTGGGGGTCTATGGGTGGAGGCAGGAAGGCTGGCTCAGCTGCGGTGGTTGGTGCACACACCGGCAGACACCACCAACCCAGTCTGTCTTCTGGAACATTCCCACCAGTGAGCCTAGTCCTCCAGGGCCGACTGACCCAGAGTCTGAGAGCAGAGACTGAGGAGTCAGGTCCCCCCTTCACGCGGTGACCTCCTGTGAAGAGCGGTCCTGCAGGACTCACCGAGGTGGTGGTGAGGGTGAGGGCGCACGTGCAGGGAGGAAGTTGCTGCCCAGGCTCCACCGTGAGGAAGGCCCCCTTTTACCTCGGTTTTGCTTTCCGTGATTTTGGGTACCTGCAGGTAACCTTGATCTGACAACGGTGAATGGAAACTTTCAGAAACAAACCAAGCATCGGTTTTAAATTACTTTTTTAAAAAAAATTTATAGTATATTGTGATGGTTGTTCTGCTTCCTTATTAGTTATTATGAGTCGCCGGCTGTACCTCATTTATGAATGAGACTTTATCACAGAGATGTATGTTCTGGAAAAGGGATATAGTGTTTATAGGATTGGCCTGTCTGTGGTTTCAGACCTCCCCCAGGGGTCCTGGAGCATGACCCTCTTAAATACAGGGAGCCTTGTGTCAGATTCTGCTACGACTGCCCTCTGACCCTTCAAACAGCCGTGTGCTCGTTTGCCTGTGGCTGCGTGTGCTGATCCCACTCCGGTTCCGCCACAAGCCTTCAGTACATTCTCTCCTCTCCTGTTTAGGCTCCCAAGAAGCATTTGCAAAACGGGATTATCCGTGGCTACCAAATAGGTTACCGCGAGTACAGCACTGGGGGCAACTTCCAGTTCAACATCATCAGTATCGACACCACGGGGGACAGCGAGGTCTACACCCTGGACAACCTGAACAAGTTCACCCAGTACGGCCTGGTAGTGCAGGCCTGCAACCGGGCGGGCACGGGACCCTCTTCTCAGGAAATCATCACCACCACCCTCGAGGACGGTAGGTGGCTGGAGGGGCACAGCCCACCCTTTCCCTCCTGGATACTTGGCTCTGGGCTCCGCATGCCCCGGCTCCCTCTGGCTTGGCCATGACTGGGGCCCCTGGGGGGAAAGCCACCCTAAGCACCTCATCCAGCACATCACTCTGTCACATCCTGGGCAGGTCTGTGTTGCAAAACCAGGATGCACTCCCCTCTCGGAACCTTCCTGGTCCATCTCAAGCACAAGAACCGGGCTTTTCCTCATATGAGCCAAGACTCTTCCTATCACTGCAGGAGCCGGACTAGAATGTGGAAATTGATTTTCTAAGAATTTCTCCCAAATCGATGTTAAGATTTCTTTTCCTTCCTTTCTTCCTTCCTTCCTCCCTCCCTTCCTCCCTCCTTCCTTCTTTCCTTCCTTCCTCCCTGCCTCCTTCCTTCCTTCCTTCCTTCCTTTCTTTTTTTAATTATTGCTTTCTATTTTCAAGCATTCTTTGACCCCAGGAAACAAGGCTTAGTAGCAGGCTGTCTGGAGCAGATCTTGCAGTGATCAAGCGCCCCCTAGTGACCATGATGAATTAATTCACCCTTTCACTAGGACAACAAAACAGCCTAAAAGTTCAAATTTCCAGCAGCTTGAAACTAGAGCAAGGACCCTGGTGTCCAACAGCATCTTAGTGTTTTAGATGAAGAGAGAAGACATAGGGTAGATGGTAGCAAATCATGGTGTCTTTTGAGGCAGGAGGCTCACACAACATTACCTTGTGTAATCAGCCAGAGGATCAGAGATTTGAGGAGGCGAATTATGATTTGCACCTGACATTTCTGACAATTTTTAGGGATGAGAAATCTTAGATATGCAGAAACTTGAAGACTCTCTCTTCATTATCTTTACAATGGTGGTTAAATGTACCTTTTGGGTTTTGTTTTGATGCTCGTGTTTTTAAATGAAGATGTGAGTTTCTGTGGCTAATGTGCATCCTCTTGCATCTAAGGTTTGCCTAAACTCATTATTTAAAATGCTTTGAATGTTCTAGCAATCTGTCTCCTATTTCCTTGTCTCTCTTTCCTCTGACAAAACATTGCAGTATTGAAAAGTGGGAAGGAGACAGTGAAGGAGCTATGTCTATGTAGTCACTTTCCATGCTTTTCAATAGCTAAGCTTCCAATTTATATGCCAGAAGTTACTAAATATGGAGGGAATGCACTGTAAAAAGTAAATGTAACTTAAATAGAATAATGAGAAAATAAATCAGACAAGCATGGTCTTTACTTCAGCATTAAGATCAAAAGTGTGCTCAATTTGGGTCTGGGATGACCTCCTGAAAAGTGTAGTAATTAAATTGGAATCCAGTGTGATAAATGCATAAACTCAAGATATTTTACTGAGTTATCATAATGTTTGTATAAGGAAGTGGTGTGTTTTTCTTTTATTTGGGGGGCCTGAGTGCAATTTTTTTCCTTATCCTTGCATGTTAGATTATCAACCTATGTTGATTATTCAGTATTGCTTTGCTCATAAACCATCCACTATTATTATAAATTCTAATTATTTCATTTCAGTGCCCAGTTACCCCCCTGAAAATGTCCAAGCCATAGCAACATCGCCAGAAAGCATCTCAATCTCCTGGTCCACGCTTTCCAAGGACGCCTTGAATGGAATTCTCCAGGGGTTCAGAGTCATATACTGGGCCAACCTCATGGATGGAGGTAAGGGGACTCAACTAGGACTGCAGTCTTGCCTCAAAGAGCATGCCGGGGGATTTTCAGACCCCTTTCCTAAGGTGGGATTCAGGATATGACTGAGACCTTTTATCCATGGACACTTTCCTGCTGTCTTTCATCCCACGTTTTAACAGGTGCATACAAGCTGTCTAAAACATCACATACCTTCAAAGATCAATGTGCAGCATAGGCCCTTTGGAAAATCAGGCAAGAACAGACTTTCCTAATTATGAGTATCTATGCCAAGATTCTGCAGGCAGCATCCAAAGTTTAATCTCTATCTAGAACATTCTGTGTGATACATATTCTAAAAAGTTGGTCACTTCCTATTCCCCAAATAAATTTAGCACAGAAATTATTTAGGTTCCTGTAGTTGAACTACAAGAGGTCTCAGGAAGATTCCAGAATGCCTCAAGAGGAACATGATTATTTCCCATGAGGAGTCATTACATCTGGAACCCCAGGGCCTGGAGGTGTGGCTCCAGGGTAGAGCCCTTGCCTAGCAGGTGTGAGGCCCTGGGTTCCAGTCACTGTGCACACACACAGAAGGTCCAGAACCCTCTGTTTTTGTTTTTTTTTCCTCTCCTCCTTCCCCTTCTCTTTCTCTTTCTCTGCCTTGTTCCTTCTCTTGCTTGTGTGATTGTGTGGTGTGTGCGTGTGTGTGTGTGTGCACATGCATGGGTGTCTTTTCTTTCAAGTTGGGAAAAATTCTCTTGCTTCTTGGAGACAAGAGTAAGAGAATAAGAGACAGAATAAGAGACCCACTCAGGTGGCAGCAGGATCAGAAGTCTTCAAGTGAGGCCCAATCCTGATGTCTTTGCTTCTGGATGGCGGATATGGCAAGTCAGGCCAGGCTGCCGCTGAGCTATGTGCACAGCAAGGCTACAGCCCAGGGAAGGCCTCCCGGGGTCTGCTCGCCATCTGCCTAAGTCTGAGGCTGCTGGTATGGCACCCGCCCCTCTTGGTTTCCAGCCTCCTGTGTCCACTGCCCCGGGACCCCCGCCACGCTCCCCTCCGTGTTTCTCTGCTCTGGGTCTGGTCCCCCAATGGGTGCTCTCCTCTGAGTTGGAGCAAGTACAGCCAGCACCCAAGAGCCTGCCTCAGGAGCTGGTCCTGGTTCGTTCTACCAATCAAATCTCTGTCCCCACTGTGGTAACGAACGCACAGGGCCTCACGGGCTGCAGCAGGCTCCACTGTAGGCGCAGCACAAAGGAAAGAATATGCATGAGTCAATGAGGCCATTTGCTAAGTCAGGGCCAGTGTGCAGGCCTTTGCTCTCTGTAACTAGGCTTGCCTCTCAGGGCAACCTGAGAGTCCTTTCCAAGCGGGGTCTCGCACCTCTTACTCCCAGCACGGGAGGCCTTCTAGAGAGGTGCACTTGCTGGGCCTGCAGCGGACCTGTGACTGAGCATCTGCTGTGTGCTGACTCCAGGAGACCTGGATGCTCAGTGAGCACTCTAGTCTTGCAGGAAGGGGCGCTGGACAGCAGAGAGCCCCAGTCCCAGCAGCGTGTGCCCATGGAGGGAGGGCAGTAGGAAGTAGATGCTTCTTTAACCACCTCGCCTCCAATACAAGGAAAGTGTTTAAAATGACTGGGGATGTAGCTCAGCAGCAGAGAGCTTGCCTAGCATGCACAGGGCCTGGGTTCCATTTCCAGCACCACCAAAAAAAAAAAAAAAAAAAAAGTCCGTGAAGCCAGGGTAGTGGTGCACACCTGTCATCCCAGCGACTTGGGAGACTGAGGGTAGAGACCGTGAGTTCAAAGCCAGTCTCAGCAAAAGGAAGGCACTAAACAACTCAGTGAGACCCTGTCTCTACATAAAATACAAAATAGGACTGGGGATGTGGCTCAGTGGCTGAGTGCCCCTGAGTTCAATCCCTGGTACCCAATAAATAAATAAATAAGGACTCAGTGGTTAAGCACCCCTGGGTTCAATCCCCAGTACCAAAAAAGTAAAAAGGGCAGTGAAAATTTGCAAAAGGTCCTAATTGATTGACAAGATGCCATGGGCATAGCTACATAGCACTTCTGATTCCACTCCTCACCTTGACTGGGCAGAACCCAAGACCCTACCGTGCTCACCTACAGGCAGAATTATGCTGTAATCATTTCTTTTATTGTTCCTGCCGGAAATATTTCCAACACCCAGAGGTGACCTTCCTCCTCATCTCCACATGTTCATGTCTCCCTGTATTTACCAGCGTTCCCTGTTAACATCTCAGTTTAGAAGTGGACAATATGACTTCATACTTTGAAAGCTTTACAAACTTTACTATTCAACAGTGTTTGATTCTTTAAATAAAGAATGCTTGCAGATATGTACAGTTCTTACAGATAGATACCTCTACCTCCAGAACTGGGTAATACGATCCATGTCAGGTGTAGAAGTTCCATGCTTAATTTCCAAGATAAGAAAGAGCCTTGGAGACAACCCGCTGTGAACAGCCACTCCCTACCTGCCACCATGATGAGTGACATCCTGGGAGCAGGCCACTCCTTGCCATTACCAGTCCTGAGGCTGTGTACCAGGCTGGCTGTCCTCACACCAGCTTGAGCACACAGTGACTATGTGAGACTGTGTGTGCCACACCTGGAGAAAACGTCGCACACAGCACACACCCACACACACACCCACGCATACCATACACGCACCACATATATCACAATCATATACCCACAAATACTGCACACAACACGCATGCAAACCACACACACTACACACACCATACACATACCACACCCTTGTACCACACATAGATCACACACACACCCCAAATACACAACACACACACCTCACATCATACACACCAGACACAACACACACTCACTCCACCACATGACTGCAGACAGAGATGTCACCACCACTGCTCAACTAGTGATTCAAATACTTTACACACTATGTACGATCATTTCATTATTAATGTGATCTGATAAAATACCTGATAATATACTGGATAGACCGAGTTAAATATAGAATATTTCGGTGAATTTCTGAGTTTTTAAAATCGCAATCCGAAAATTTAAAACATTTTAAGACCCACTGGGAAGAGTTCATCAGAGATTGCTGGGAAAATTGTCCCTTTGGGAAGTCCCCACTTGTACCTCAGTCTTAGCCCCTTCTCATCTCTTCTGTCTCCCAGACAGCAACAGAGGGCCCTGAGCCAAAGGTCAGGGTCTGCCGGGCATGTGGGCCCTTGGGGTTGCCTCAAAAATTATTCCCTCCCCTATTTTGTTTTCTGCCTCAAAACTGAGAATGATGCCGATATAAATAAATATATTAAAGTATTTTGTTTTCAAAGAGATGTTTTGCAAGGGAATATGATTTCCAAATTTGTTCTACATATTTGTTTCAGTTTATTTGATTCATTCCCTCAACTAAACACTGCACTTTAGATCATCTGTGTGTGTGTGTGTGTGTGTGTGTGTGTGTGTGCAGAGTGGAGGTGCTGGACGCCGTGTGTTTGCTTGGACCACCTCCCCCGTCTGCCCTTCTCCGACAGTCAGCAGATTGTCCTCCCAGGGAGCAGGAGGGGATGTCAAGACTCGACTCCGAGCTCGGGCTGTCTGAATCGGGGCTCGAGCGCAGCTGTACTTGGGGTTCAGGATAAATCAGTTTATCAGAACAGCACGACCCCAAGCCATGTTGGTAAACATGGTCAGTGAACACCCAAGTACTGACCCTGGTCAGCTTGATTCTGACTCATTGGCAGATTGAACTCCTTTGTGCAGTTGTGACTTTTCTTTAAGCAGATTGGGAGGGAAGGCCACGAAGCCACCCTGCTTCTCATCCTATTCCGTCCCCATCACACAGCTTGCCCCATTGTGACACTGGACTCTCTCTGAGTCAGGCCCCCTGCACCCTTAAAGATGAAAGAGCAAGGACTTCGAGCTGTCGAAGGACATTGCCAAGGCCTCAGAACCGGCACCGGCCTGCGCATCAGTACTCTCCCTGATTGTGTGCGCGTGTGGGTGGGTGTAGGTGGATCTTTGCCAAGTGCAGATGTTTCTAAATCTGAAAAGACTTTGAGGAGCTGTAAGTTTAAAGTTTTCATATTAGCATTTGGGGTTTCTATCCTCATCCAATGGGCCTGTGCCAGCTGTGTTCAGGAAAATGAAAACAAGGATTGAGTGTGGAAGGACCCTCCCTCGGAGGGGAGAATTTCCTGTGCATCTGGGGCGCTCAGTGATTGGCATGTGCATGCATGATGACCACCTGCACGAGCAAGCGCTTTTCTCCTTCATAAGTCACCTGCTGAGACCCCCTAGTTGTGACCTTAAAGGCTGGCCCCTGCCACTCCCTCCGGAAGCATCCCTACAGGGCCGTCCTCAGCAAGGCACCTGCCCACAGAACTTGCCCACCATCTGCCCCAGGTGGGCAGGCCTGCCCCTCACAGGGGTCTGAGCTTCTGTGACCCGCATGCCACCCCTTCGCTCCCTGGTGTGTGCCTGACAAGCCTTGACCACCCCATGCATTATTTCAGGTTCCTCTTTGATGTCACATCCAGCTCCATCTTGACCCTTGATCCAAAGCATACACTTTTAAAAGGACGCTCCCCAGCCAGTATGATGGAGGAAAGGGAGTCTGCTAATGTCTGAACCTCTGCACAGTGCCCAGATGGCCAAAGGCTAGAAGGACAGCCAGCAGGGCAACAGGAGGGAGTGTCCAGCGGGCCTGGTCATCTTGGTGCCGCCTCCCCTGGGCTCCAGCCTGCTTGCCCTCATTTCACCAAGAGACCACAGGCCAGCGGCCAAGACTGTGGACTGTGGATGTGAGTCTGTGCCAGCTGATTCCTCACCTGAGCTCTCAGCCACCGTTCCAGGGTCCTGGCCTCAGGCAGGCTGACCCTCTCTCTCTGCTTCCTGTCTGTCACAGGACGGGCAATGGAAGCCGTGGGACTGTTGGACTGATTTGTGAAGCCAGTCTTAGGGCAGTGCCAGCACCTAAGGAAGGGCATCTGGCACGTCAGTCACCTCTACTAAGCAGGAGAGCAAGAGAGCTCTTACTGCTTTTGAAACACGCCCAAAGGTGACCACCAGTCAGGAGGAATCCCCTGGCCCCTCTCACATCTGGTCATCCCTTAGTACACTGGCCAGCACGCCCTGCCCAGCAACCACCAGCAGCCACTTTGCTGTGGGATGCTCAGATCCCAGGGCTTCTCGCACCCCACCGCTGGCTCTGCAGGTGACTCCCTTCCAGACCCAGGGCTGCTCACCACGCAGGCACTTGACATGTCATTTCTAGTGTTCCCACACTGCCCTGGGTAACATCTGAAGACGGGGCAGCATGATGTTCGCCTTTGAATACCCTTAGCTGGTCCCGCTCCAGCAAGGGGGTGTATTCAGCAAAAGCTGACACGCCACAGTTCACACCAGGTGAGAAGCGGAGCTTGCTGAGCCACTTGCTCTGACACATTTTTTCCCTGCTTATATATTTGATTTTATTTTTTTAAGTTTTTTTGAGGTGTCCCTGACAAATTAAAACTGCATTCAAGGTGAGCACGTGGAAGTCCTGACAGACGCGTGCTCCGTGAACCCTCGCCACCTCCCAGCTCAGGAGCGGATCCACCACCTCACACGCTCACATTTTCTATTTTTTCCCCCAAAGATACGAAGTTTCAGTTATGCAAGAGGAACGCGTTCGGGAGCTCTGTTGTACCGCCTGGTGACTACAGTTGACAATACTGCGTCACCATGTGGGATCTGCCACCCGGATAGGTGTTAGCTCAGACATTGGAGACAAAGTGAGGCACTTAAAAATATGAGTAGATAAAAAATAAAAGCAAACAGACACCTTAACTTGCAGGAGCTTTGTAATGAGCACAGAGGAATTACAGCGTGAACCTAGGCTTGCTGGTGTGGGGCTCCAGGGCCACGCTGGCCAGCAGCTGCCTGAGGCTCCTGAGTGGCAGCCTGGGGTGGGACTGAAGCACTGTTGCCCAGGTCAGTTTTCTGCCTGCTGTTCTGGGGCAGGTGGCTGCGATGGCGATGCCAATGGCGGTCATGATGTTGGTATCCCATGGTGCCTGCCTCCTGCCCCCTTGGGTTCTGTGGGACCCCGGGGACAGCGTGGGAATGTGAGTGCTGATGGGTCCGTCATGGGAGTCTGTTTCCTTGTTCTTTTCCTCCAGAGCTGGGCGAGATTAAGAATGTCACCACCACACAGCCGTCCCTGGAGCTGGACGGGCTGGAGAAGTACACCAACTACAGCATCCAGGTGCTGGCCTTCACGCGCGCGGGGGACGGGGTCAGGAGCGAGCAGATCTTCACCAGGACCAAAGAGGACGGTGAGACTCGGGACGGCGGCAGGCGGAGAGCTCAGCTCCTGGCTGCACGCCCAGGGACACGCCAGGCTCCTGCCAAGTGGCAGCACTCCAGGGCTGAAGCCGTTGAGTCACTCTCAGCCTTGGCCACCAGGCTGCTCTTGACCTCACTCGGGGAAATCCTTGATGTCCTCACAACACTCAGCAGTGCCATTCAGGCCTCCCGGGCTGGGCTGCCTGCGCTCCTTGCATCCACTGGGTCCCCTTCCCTGTAACTTTTCTCCTCCTCCCCACCTTGCCCTCCTCCCCCTCCTCCTACTATTCCTCCCTTCTTACTCCTCCCCTTCCTCCCCCCTCCCCCTTCCTCCCTCTTCTCCCCTCCCCCTCCCCTCCCCCTCCCCTCCTCCCCCCTTCCCTCCCCCTTCCAGTCCTCCTCCCCCCATTCCCCCTTCTCCTCTTCCCCTCCTCCTGACCCTCTTCTTCCTCCTCTTTTCTGTTTTGCTTCTTATGGGGCCAAGTATCATTTTAAACAAACAGGCCTTTTGCCTCAGTACCTCTGCACCTGTTTTGCATCCTCCTAGATCAACTGCAGGGCCTCTCTGCCCACAGCATAAGGTCTGATAACTGCACCTTCATAAGCTCTGGAAACTGTGCCCTGCATAGGCCCCGTTATTCTAGGCTAGTTAAATCACTGCAGGAGGCCGCGATTTAAGAGCTTCACAGTATGATTTTTTTTTTCTTAAATTCTTACAAGGATTCATGATGATTGGGTAAAATTTTAAATCACTGTTCATTTTGTTTTCGGCTATTAATCCGATTTGGATTGGGTTACGTGACCATTACCCAAACCTACACAAACCATACTGCAAAGGGTTTTCTATTATTCTAAGGGAGACCCTCAGGTGCCTTCTCTGAGCTATTTAAGGAACAGTTAAGTCCCAATAAATAGCAAAGCAGTTGCCCCCAGCTTAGTCAAGGAGGAGCAGCCGATATCAAATGAGTGCCTTCAGAGTCTTCCAAAAACATTTCAGCACAGACCCATAGCAGAGACAGTGTTGGCCCAAGTCCCCAACACACCCATGTGCCACACTGACGGGGCTCACAGCTCACTGTCTGGTCTTCAGGACTCAGTTCCCCAGGAAGCCAGGAAGGTGGAAGAGGGAGAGCCATTACCTACTTCTTGTGACCTCCTGAGTATCTGCAGGTTTGATGACTAGAATCTCATTTCTAACCCCTCCCACATAAGTCCTGGAAGCCAAGCTGGGAACCCAGCACAGAGGCAAGGACTGGGCCTTCTCTCCAGCCTGTCCATCTCCTCTCCCAATTTCCCAGCATTCAGAGGGCTCTCTTCCACCACGCAGGGTGCACTGATCTCGGCAAGCCAGGCCCTGCTCCCTGACCAGCCCCATCTACCCCCGGCACACAGGATCCACTCGGTCCCTTCTCAAATTATAGTGTCTGTTCACAAAATCAGTCCTCACCAGCTTTAGTTTTTCTACAACACACAGTCGTCCCAAGCATGGTGCAGTGTCAGCCAGCTCTGCTCAAAGATGTTGAGTTAGTCACAGTGCAGTGCCAACAGCACGCCACTCATCACGAGCAACACCCTCCAGGCTAAGCCCTGAGTGAAAAGAGGCACGATCCAATTTTAAAATGTAATGGACAAAGCGCTGTGTGAATGCCAGCACTGTCCCCTGCTGCCCACGGGCCTTGGGCCCCTCACCTAGCCCTCCCTGGACTAGACGGACCTCATGAACAAAGTAGCGGCTACTGGACTGTATGGACTCAGCGTACAAAACAAGCCACGTGGGCCACCCAGTTTGGCCTGCAGCGGGCTGCTCCTGCCCCAGATCCTGGGTTATTTGCTCCACTCCTTCAGAGCAGGGGTGGAAGATTCCTTGACATTGCTAAGGAGTAATCAGATGTCACTGCAAGAATCATTTAAAGAGTGAATGGTTCCACAACACAAATGTCAACATTCTCATTTTTCAGAAGAAAATACAGAATTCCAATAAGAAGCGAAGGCTCTCCACTGCTCTGATTGACTCAATTTTGGATCAACTTTTAAGGAATCCTCCAGTTTTAGAAGTCATAGAATTTGATCTCAAAACTTGACTCCTCAAGGCCCAAGGTCTAACTTGTCCAACAACTCTTTCCTGCTTCTGGAACCAGCATTGACAATGTCCTGCCTTGGGTCTGCCAAATACTCTGGGGAGGGGCCCAGGATTCCGCTTGGGCTGGTGGTACACAGACTGAGTGTCAGTACTAATCAGAGTAAATCAGCACTTTCAGAAGGAAGCAGAGCAGAGACTGGGTGGAAGGAGGGCAAAAACTAGTATAATGATGAACTCATCTCCAGTGCACTAATTTACACATGGTAAAGAACCGTGCTGGCCACCTTGGTGGACCCAGTATCTAGTAGCAATGATGTGTGAGCAGTCAATACAAGTGAGTGCAATTCTGTGTCTGACTGAAAGAAAAGACCGAGACTAATCTCACAGATGAAATGCTTCATCCAATTGACACTACAGGCCCTGCCTGCCCCTCTGCTGAGGAGGTGTCATCTATTTGAACTTGGGATTACACTGCCAACTTGAATTAAAATATGGACAGAGCGCCAGTAAAATAATTGCCAGCGTTCACTAACTTCTTCCTCATTAAGGCATTATTTTAGACATAGATTGAAGTTTCAGTGTTTATCTGTGTTCTCGCCAATAAAGAGAAGTTAATATGTTAACTAGAAACTTCCAATGAGCCCTGTATGCCTTACAGGGTTCCTAACCATTGGTGCTAACCCCACAGCCTCAAGGGGCCTGAAGGTCCAGGTTGTGTTGTTAGTGTATGGAGGTCGATGGTCATCCTAAAGAGGGAAATTTTATCACCAGTAAAGACAAAAAGTTTACTTTTGCAAAGGATGTTTTGCAATTATTTGTTTAGAGATCACATCTCCTACCCTTTCAATAGTTTCTCAGTCTTTATCTAAGAATTCTTGGACTTATAGACACATCCTCAGATCTGGGGTCATATTCTCAGGCCAAAGGATGTCTTCTCAGATCCTTAAATGTGAGGACCCTTTACATTTCAGGTCCATACACATAATCTTGTAGTCTGTGAGTATTGCTCACGTTTCAGATTCACTGCCCGGGCCCCAACCAATGAGAACTTTTACCTCTGTCTTTGTAGTAGGAATGCAGAAGATTATTTGCAAATGTGACTTTCTGCTTTTGAGCAAAGAACAATTAATTCTGAACTCTGAAACATCCGTGAGATCCTAATATCGTTTTATTTGCCAAGAACTATAATCTAAGCACAGCCATGGGAAAGGAGTGCAAACAGAATATAATCTATTAATTTTCAATTGCTGCTTTCAGTCTGCAGGCATCAGCTGGTTTTAGCCTCAATCTCTTTATGCAAAAATAAACATTATATATGTACAAATAGAGATGGTTGTGCTCAAGTTCAAATATTTGCTGAGCACGCTGCTGATGCACATGACTGCTGAGGCGCTGGGGGAAAGGCGGGCCTCGGGTGTGATTCCTGACATCGGCCCCCTCCCTCCCTCCCTCCCTTCGGTTACACCTTTGGCGGGACCTCTGAAGACGCAGCTGAGAGGAGTAAGGCAGATGCATGGAGGCTCTGGCCAGTATCTTGAACTGTGTGTGCCTGTGGCAGTGGGTCTCAGTAGACCTTCCAGTGTGTGTGTGGGTGTGTGTGTGTGTGCTTACACACCACCATCAGAGCAGCCTCAGCTGACACTGACGGCATCGGTCCAGTGGGAAGACCTGCCTGTCAACACTGCTTAGGACTCCAGGGTCACACAGCACGTGGGACAGTGTCCTGTGCAGTAGATAGCACCACAGCCACATGACAGACCTACATGTCCCCAGGAGACTCTCCAGCCGCCACACGCTCCCCACCCTGCCCTGCCAACACTCTTGTATCAAGCCAGTGGTGGAATGTCTCCATGCCTTCAAATCTCTCTGCTCTCCATCCTGGACTCGGGATCCTCTTTCTTTTTAAACGCTTTCATTAGCACATGACAGTTGTACATAATAGGGGGGTTCGTTTGACATGCTTCTATATTCATGGGATATGATTTGTTCCATTTTGATCCCAGTGCTGCACCTCCCCTCCCCACCTCCCTCTCCTGGCTCCCCTTCCTCTACTGTGCTTCCTTCTATTTATTTCTTATTTTTTAAATTGGTACTTTACAGACACGCATAAACGTGGAATTCATCGTGAGGTGTTCTTACATGCACATAGCATGATCGACTCAATTACATCCTGCAGTTTCTCCCTTTCCCACCCCCCTCCCTCCCCCTTGGTCCCCCTCTCATGTAAGGGACCTGTTGGGTTAGGTCAGGCCGCCCAGGAAACTCTCCTTCTATCATACATCTTCAAACCCCATCGCCTTTGCCACATAAGGTAGCAGGGTCACAGGAGTGATCCAGCCATTGTGGTAGGAATTACCACCCATGCTCTTGAGGAGCAGCTGTGCAGATAAGCCTCTGCAGGATCGCGACCTCCTTAGACCCTGGCTGTGACATTAACTAATGAAATCACTTCCCCACTCACTCAGAGAATCTGCATCGAGAATCTAGAATGTTCCAGATACTGGTCTAAGTCCTAGAGAGACAGCAGGCTGGTTGGGGAGACAGCATAGGCACGCCATCCTGAGTGGGCTCTGACAGATGCCATGGAGAAGAGTCTAGAGAGAACATAGGGCCCTGGCCATCTAGCCTGCTTCCTGGAGGAACTGATATTTAGAAGAACATGAGAGAAGAGTGAGTTTTCAGGGAAAATGTAGAGGGTGGAAAAGGTTCCAGATAGAGGGATACCACAGCCCTGTATCACCATCCACCCAGGGCCTGGAGGAGGACACTGAAGGAACTAGAAGGGAGCCAGTGTTAGAGAACACCACCCAGCCAGGAAGGAGCCCAGCCACTCACCTGTCCTGTCCCCGGGCAACTCTGAAGGGCTGGAGGAACTCAACACGCCCCTCAGGGGAGGAAGAGGACTCTCGGCTCTAGCTCCTCTGACTGAGAAGACATCTGGGACACCTCCTGAAATGAAGTGGGAGAGGAGAGGCTCAGCCCAGGTGAGGGCATGGTCCACCTGAGGTCCCCGTGACACCCTCACAGAGACGTGCTTGGCAGTTATGAGAGAAAACAGCAAGTGCAGCTCAGCAGGGGAGTCCTGGCCTGGCCAACGGGGAGAAGGTAGAAGACGGATTCTCGAGGCTGCACCCTTTATGTCAACCCAATAACCCTGGTGTCAGAAATTCACTGTGGGGGCCAGGAGCTCATGAAAACCACACAAGCTTTCTAGACCTTCATGTTAAAAAAATAGATAAATAAATAAAATGGAATCTACCAAGATGTTTGCTAATAAAATCAAGATCCTGTCTTGATTTTTTTAATCAGTGGAGGAAAAGCTCTCCCTCTCTCCCGCCTCCCTAACTTCTATCGAAGGAAGCATTCCAGAGGCAGCCCTTTAATTGCCATGGAAACATCTTTCTTTCGCGCTTGCATTTCATTGGTTGACATAGTGATGAACACACAGCTTCCCATGACAAGAGAGATGGTCACACCTGGCTTGCAAATGAGCAAGCAGCACCTGGGCTCCTGGAGAGATGCTGGCCTCTGGCAGTGCTCAGCATGGGGACTTGGCCAGCAGGTTGCTCTCCAGAAGGAGGGGACAGTATTGGCTCATCCAGGGTGTCCGTGAAGATGAAAATGCTCAATGGACACCCTCTTCACTGGGTGCCCAGGAGGAATCCTGGCGTCTCTAAGCCAGCTTGTGGAAGTCTTGGTGACCCCTCACCTACGGGACAATGGAGATGTTCCAGGATCCGTCACTCACAGGACCTCCTCTTCCAGCTTTCACTGTCTGCAGGACTGGCCAAGACCTGCAAATGGTGATGACCACGTCCAGCCCAAACTGGTTCTCCCCAGAGCGGCTGGTTTTGTCGTTGAGACTTACAAGAGTGAAGGTGACCCTGAGGAGATCCACACTCACCTCCCACAATCTCGACTGAGCAGCTGTGCTGTCCGAGGAGATGGAGGGACCCAGAGACCCTCCTGGGCTCCCCAGGACTTACTGCCTTGAACCTCAAGGCCTCCCGCTGGCGGGAACCATCTCCCATGGACAGTCAGACTGACATTGAGGCCACTCCACAGCAGGTCTGTGTCCTTCCCCGTCTCCCAGGCCTCGCCACCTCGGCCCCGTCCTCCCTCCCCAGCCTAGAGAACTGAGGATGGGGAGGGGGTGCAGCCGGCCCCTGCCCCACTCCTGCTTCACAGCGTGGACGCCATTTCCTGCCTTCTTGGGTGAGGTGTGCCGTACATACATACATACCTGCCATTGCCCCTGGACTCAAAGACCTCACCATGAGTCACAGTTCCATCCCTCTCTGGGTACAGAGGAGCCATGGCAGGGTTCTGGGCAATCAAGAGTGTCCCCTGGTGACCAAGGCCGCTCACCGTCATGCCTCTCTGCTGCAGAGGCAGGACACACATCCCCGCCCCCTCAGAGTCATAAACCGTAGAAGGCACAAGAGTGACCGAAGCCCTCCAGCTCTTCAGGGATGGGAGGTCACAGGGGCAGGAATGGAGAGAAGTCTCCCAGGAGAACAGGAGCTGGACCTGCAGCTGTTGGTTCACAGGCCATCACAAAGTGGCCTCACACTTCTGGAGGCCAGAAACCCAAGCAAGCTATGGCCAGTGTTGGATGTCCTGAGGGCCAGGAGGGCCCAGGGCTGTCCCCTGGGCTGCAGATGGCCTCCTCTCCCTGTGTCCCTTCAAGTCATCTTCCTGGCAGACATGCATTTCTCTGGGTCTAACTTGCGTTTTTTAACAAGAACCCCAGTCACAGTGGGGCAGGGTCCACCCTGATGGCCTCGTTTTAGCTCACCGGCCTCTTTAAAAGTCCTGTCTCCAAGTAAGTTCACGTTGGGAGGCCATAGGGGTCAGGACCTCAAGGTACGAATGTGGCTCCATTGTGTCCTGCGGGCGCCGGAGAACAGAACCCAGTCCTCAGAGCTGAGCAGCAGGGCCGCCCAGCTGCAGCGGGCCCTGTGGGGGCAAGGCCCGTGCGTCCTGTGAGCCGTGACTAAACGCTGGCCTCTTCCAGTTCCAGGTCCGCCCGCGGGCGTGAAGGCGGCTGCGGCCTCGGCCTCCATGGTCTTCGTGTCCTGGCTTCCCCCTCTCAAGCTGAACGGCATCATCCGGAAGTACACGGTGTTCTGCTCGCACCCCTATCCCACAGTAAGTTGGTCAATGGCCACGCGCCACCTCCCGCAGCAGAGTGTCCAGCACACCTGATCTGAAGCCAGGCTCCCAGCGGGAGCAGGGCCAGGCTGTGGGAGTCCCTGTTCATGCCCGGTCCACTGCACTGCCGGTCGCTTTTCAAAATCGGCGGGGGGCCTTAATTGCGCCTTGATTGACAGTCAGTCACACCTGTCATGCGACTGCTAGGCCCTCACTCCTGTGCCCGCCCTCCTCTGTTCTCCCGCCCTGCCCATCCCGCAGGAGGAAAGCTGCCAACCAGCCCCGGGCGGGCGTGTGGAGACTGGAGACAGGGACCCTACCATTGCCCCAGCAGGCCTAGCTCCCTGGGCAGGAAGAAGTCAGATGCTCGACTTCACCATTTCATGGCATTTGTTATCAGAGAGAACAAAGAGGGGCACGTTGACACTGATGGTGTCTTCAGAGAGAGTTTATGACATTTTCTGAAGTGGAAGCCGTGGCTGATCCCTCTGTGGGTCTCCCAGCTCCTGGCTTCGCATTTCACACCGATAGCCATTTGGGGAGCATTCGGGGGTGAATGCATGAACTCATTGTGTTTCCATTGTGATAAAATATGTATCTCATTCCTGTTACCATTGTAACCATTTCAACTGTGCAAGATCGGAGGCACCAAGTCCATTTACAGTGTGTCACCATCCCTGTTCAGTGAAGCTTGACACTTATCAATGACTCGCCTCCTCCCCCCACCTCGGGTCCCAGCAGCCCATCCATTTCCTGTCTCAGAGTTTGATCTAGGGACCTCATGTGAGGAGGATCGTACAGCATTGTCCTTTTCTGACTGGCTTATTTCACTGAGCACGACATTCTCAGGGTTTATCCATGTTGGGGCATGTCAGAACTCCCTTCCCCTGTCAGGCTGAACAGTCCTCTTGAACTAATTCATTAATCCTTTAACTAAAGTCCAGAGTCTGTGGCGCCCTGAGACTGGCGCAAGGGAGCCAGGGGAGGTCGCGTGGGTGGCCCTCGCAGCTCCAGCCTTCTGCTGAGGGAAGTCTCACTGTGCCTTCTCCAACACATGTCAATGGCAGCACCTCTGCCCCTAAAGTACAGATTTTAACATAAAGGGTTGGGCTCCAGAAGGTCTTTGTGAGTTACCTGTTTGTCCTCAAATATGCCCATGAGCTGTCACCAAGCCCAGGGTGCAGAGCAGCAGACACCTCAGGAGCAAGTACCTGCCATTGCATCCTCTGCTCTGGGTAGCGAGGGTCTTAGGACCCCTCAGCACAGCTTCTGATTTCCTCAGTGACCCTACCATGTCCCCATAGCTACTGAAGAGACAAAATCCTTGCTGAAGAGACTCACTTTCCACTTGAACTTATTTTCATTCATTCATTCATTCATTCGCTGATCCATTCATCTACCTCCTGGAAGTCTGATATCTGCCATTTTGACTTCCACAGCTAGAAAGGGATTAGCAGGCTACTGGGAATGCTGAAAACTTACAGTCATTCTGTCCTCCCAAAGTGATCGTGGTTTTTAAACTGGAAATGTGAACCTGGCTAATTGGAGCGAGATCTTAGTGAGGGATGCTTACAGGAGATATCCCCTGGCTGGAGGAGGCTCTGTCCTCGGGCCTAAGAATTGCATACAGCAAAGCAGAGTCAGGTATCCAGAAAATGTAACCAAGGAGTCTGTATGTGGATGGAGTGATTTTCCCAGGGATCCTCTCTTGTCCTTCGCAGAACACAGAATTGACCCACCAGGACTCTCTCAGTGAGACCCTTCCCAAGGTGAGAGGAATGAGATTGAATCAACCAGAAAAGGTGGGAAATAACTGAGTTTCTCACCTGGCTGATGTTTTGCAACCACTCTGAGGGCATCTCTGCTCTGCCTTTTGGCCATATTAGAAAGCGTTACAGATGTAGATACCAGCTGGTCCAAAGATGCCCCTGGTCTTCTGAGCCCCGGAAACCAGCTCTGTCCTCAATACAGTGAAATGAACTCAAGTCAGTTTTACTCCATTTCTACAGCTGCGTTACAGTGAATCTATTTCAAACCTCATTTGAGACCTGGTTTTTTTTTTTTTTTTTTTTTTAATAAAATACCTTTACAGGTCAAGATCAGAGAGAATTAATGTATTTCAGATAATGAGTATTTATAAATCCCATGTGTTACTCTGTTTTAATATGGAACTAGTGAGAAACTATAAATTCCTGGAAAGGTAGGGTTTTGTTGTTGTTCCAACTTTAATTTCTGTGAGTCAATTTTAAGCCAGAAAACTAGACTGTAAAATTGTCTGAGGTCTGTGCATTTCCAGCTATGTGTCAGAATGAACACCAGGGGGCAGCACCAGCTCTGCACTTTTCCTTGTTCGTAATATGATATTTTTTTTCTCTGAAATGATTTCATAGTTGAATGTAGAACATGGGAGGGTAAATCAGGACACAAGATGCCCTGTAATTTGATCTTCTTTTAAGAGTCCCTCAGCGAACCTTCTCACTGCTGTTAATTTTCTCTTAAGATTACTAATTCATCTCTCTTCCTTCAGAAAGGACCTCATTAAGACTTTTTGCTCTAATATGTAAAATATGGTGTCTAATAATAGGCATTTATTTTATGGTATTCTCAGTTCACATTGGTAAAATACATTAGAATTTGAAACTCTGCATGTGGTCAGACAGGTTACATTTATCTGGTTCATTTACTGGTTTTATGAAAATAGATATTCATCTCACCTTGAAGTCCAGCAAACGGTGAGACATCAGCCTCCTGACCAGACACCGAAACAGGAAATCACAAAATTCGTCTTCTTTGAAATCTCATCCATGTTGTTTGTGGATTCTGACTATTAATTTCAACATATAATGGTTTGAGTTATCAATTCACAAACTATGAATAACTAGTGGAAATCCAAACAAGCAAAATAACTTGTCAAGGTTCCAAGTAGAAAGCAGCTAAACTGTATTTCCTTTCTAGGGCTCCACACTGGAGGAGATGCTCACCTGTAAGGGGAAGCATCATCCATGTTCTCTCTTGACTCCCTCTTCGTATCCTCTCCTACCTTCGTGACTCATGAGATCTCTTCTTACAATGTAATGACATCTCAAGTTATGGAGTTCAAACTTCTCATCTCTAATCCTGTGGATGTCAGCAAACCAATCGGTCCCACATTTCCAACTTCCTACCACACTAGTCCTCATGGAGAGCTCACCAGGACTTCACGTCCACAGTGCCCAGCACTAACCTCATTATTGCCGGCCCTTCCCTTCCTGTTCCTTCTATTAGCCAATGATCCAGTTGTATTCTTTCTTCCAGGTAGCATCCTAGAGTGACCTTTGATTCTTCTTCTTCATGTCACTCACTCGTTGTCTCTGATTACCAAATCATTCCTTCATTTGCACAACAAATATTCGTGGAGTACTACCCTGCACCAACCCTGAGCTGGGTTCCCAGCGTGCCATCTAAAGAAGCTGAGACCCCTGCCCACAAACAAGTCAAAAGCTCAGCGACTTATGCCAACAATAGCTTGATTGTACTCTCGTATCCATGAGATGGATGTTTGTTGGTGGAGGCTCAGCTTCTTGTCATCTTCACTCCAGGACCCAGTACTGGTTTTAGAACAGAGGGAAAGAAATGTCCAGAGAGGCAGACGTGGGCAGTCAATGCTTCCACAGAAATCACCGGCCGGAATTCATCAAGCGGCCTCGCCTGACCGAGAGGGAGCCAGGAGCACAGTCTGAGCACATGTCCAGAAACTCCAGGAAGCCAGTGGTGGTCACCTCCCTGTGGACCTTGGTAAAAGCACAGGCGAGGGGCTTCTTCAAACAACAGGGCAGAGTGGTTTCTTGGAACGTGTTCACAGCCTGGCTTGCGGGAGACTGTGCTGGATCTGGGGCAGGAAGGGATTCTGACCAGAGGATTCTGCAGAGTGGCCCGGCTCACAGGCCCTCTCTCGTTGCCCTCCTTTCCTCCAGGCCCACTCCCAGGCCTGGGCCCAGGTGCTCCCTGGGGAGCCAAAACGGAGGCACAGGAGGTCCAGCAGCCTCCACTCCAGCCCCCTGGGCACAGCGCTGCCCGGTCTTCCCCCCAGCTCGGAACCCGGCCATGTTGTCCTGTGCACGTCTTAATGACTTCCCGTTTTTCATTTAAAAGCATCCGAGGCTCCACGCGGCCTACATAAGTATCCACCCAACTCCGGCCCATCTCAACCTCCACTAGCCTTCCCCACCCCAGCGCTAAGGCCCGGCCCTTTAGGCGGATGCCTGCGTGTGAGCAGGTGTGTGCCCATGTGCCCGCGGGCTCCTCCCGCCTGTCCCTCCCATCCCCCCGTGTAAACGCTCTTCCTTGAAGCCTCAACCTAGGGCTGAATTTTCATTCCACCATTTCTGAGCACCGCCTGGATTCCAGCCGCCGTGGGCTAAATGCTTCCCACCTGTGGTTTTTGAGCTTGTGTTACCATGACGCACATGGAAATGTGTATTACAATCACAATCAGCACACCACACACACACACACACACACACACACACACACACTCACACCAAAAGCCGTGGGAACAAAGCATACCCTTACCACACGCAATGCCTGCTGATATTTTCTGTTCTGCTGGATTTTTTCCCCCTTTTTATCATGTTTTTAAAATGTCCCACTAAATGCTTCAGTGACCCACATTTTTTTAAATACCGTTTCACATTAGTTAATCCTAATGCCTGCCTTATGCAGGAGATCTTGTTATTGACATCTTTGTTTTACTGAGACTGAAGTGGGGCTGTGCAGGCCATTCTGGGTCACGCAGCTCAGCACCATGGTTAGCCACTCACAGAGGCCAAGCTCCAGTCTGGCCTCCCCCGGAAGGCCTACATCTCCCCCAGGAAGCCAGCTCCGTCCCACCTCAGGGCTCCCCAGCACGGACTGCAGCCTGTCTTCAACATGACCCAGCCCCCCACAATGCTGGACACAGGCGTGTTTGGTCTCTGGTGGCTTGTCCATTTCTTCAGGGGCCACGCTGGTCACTGTCGTGACTTGGAGAACCCTGACGCTATGCTGAAATGGACGCTCAGCAAACTGTGCCCTGAGTCAGATTCCATGGACGCTCCCCGTGCCGTAAAGGAGGCCCCTTGGCACAGTGCAGTCACCGCTTGCTGAGGCAGGAGAGTGTGGCCACTCGGGGAGGCTCCTGTCCCTCAGGATTCACAGCTGATGCCTGCACTCTCAGTCACTGACGTGGAAAGCATTCTTCCATAGCTCTACCTAAGTGACCCAATAAAGGGTCTCTCTGTTCTCAAATAGTAAATCAGGAAGGCACAGAGATCCCTCAAGTTGGGTTCCATTGATCAAGTTCATAAGACATTTGTTGAGCTTTTTGCATGACAGGCCCGTGCTAGGCTCTCCCTGCTCTGGTGACCAAGCATACATTACACAAGATCCTGGCATCTTGTCACGGAATCACACAGCTGGAGGAAACCCAGGGAAGTTTCACTGAGGCAAAGCTACATCTAAGCATGCAAGGCACAAAGTTCATTCTGGTTTATAAAAACTCTGGGGAAATTTATTCTCGAAGACTCCATGGAAATACCTCTGTATTTAGTGGCCAGCTCTAATATAATGATTCCACATTGTCATTAAAAATTTTCATGATGCAGTTTGCATCTCTTTATTAGCCTTCTATTCTTTGGGAGAGTAGAGAGGAAGTCTGTGTTGTATCTTAAAGGTTCATCCCTTAAAGATGGTCTTTTCCCCCCTTAACCTGTCCTCCCTAATCAGACAGTCACTGCTCAGTCTTTCTGTGGAAACTGCATTCAATTCTCTTTTCATGTTATCACCAACAGTCACTGATTTCACTGGACATCACATACAGTTGTACAATTGCTACCCTTGGTCAAGACGCTGGTGACCTGTACTGTAGGGGAGGCCATACCTCAGTCTTTGAAATCCTGCGCTCAGTATTGTAATTTACAGATCCAGGGAGAAGAAAGCATATATTCGGATGGAATTTCTGTATGTCACCACGCCCTGTAAGTCTCTTTTGAAGAAGTCTTACAAGATTGCCTGCCCAACTGGGCAGATAATCTTCCAAAAAGAATTCTGGCTTTGAGCTGACATCCATTCGTCCTAGACAGCCACCGTATGCCAGCCTGAGCGTACTTCTCCGTTGCTGCCAAAAGCTTCCTGAGAGTCCTCAGACTAAAATACCCTTAAAATAAAAAGGGAGTAGACTTCATTTTTTTTTTTTTTTTTAAAGCATGGTTGTAGACTCGCAGAAAGATGGAGCACAAGGCATGGAGAGTTCACATCTCTCCCAGCCTCCTGGGATCCCCGCTTCCCATTACAATTGATGAACATACACTGACACATCATTACCACCCAGGGTTCACATGAGGGTCCTCTTGGTCCTGAGAAGTTATGGGCTTGCACAAATGCACAGTGGCAAGTATCCAGCCCTCAAGGATCCTGCTGAATAGTGTTCCTGCCCCTTGTCCTCTGCACTCCCATCTATCCCTCCCTCCCACCTGACCTCTGGCAACGTCAGATCTTTCTCCCATCCTCATGGTTTTACAAAAAAAAAAAATCCCTTTCAATCAACTAGCTTTTGGAGCCTTTGAAGGAGTCTGGCTTTGAAAACATCTTATCTTTTTGACTTGGACTGACCCAAACATGTTGTACTATTTAAGGAATTAAATTGGCTCCAAATCACTTTCAATTAAAAGTAGTGGAAATAGCTATTTTTCCCATACTTCATATCATGAATACATTACTTTTATCACTAAGAATAGTCGTTTTCACCAATTTATTCTATGTGAGAAGTTACATGATGCTAAATTTGTTCTTTCATGCAGAATTTTTCAAATAGGTGGCAGCCATCAAGTTGAATTAATAATGCACTTTTGACAGGTAATTAGGGTGGTGACAGTAGGGTCGATGAAGAGGGGATGTGGCAGAATCATAGTGAGGAAGGTCGTGTTGTGCACAAACGCCTGGAAACCTGGAGGAAGCTGCAGCGCAGCTGGCTGACAGGACAGTGTCCCCGATCCCCAACACATCCAGAAGCCAGTTTTCTTCATGCCTTTTCTGAACACGAACTTTAATTCACTTGCAAAGCACCATAGCAATTTTTTTTAATATTTGAAAAACCAACAAATAAAATATATGGTATTTGAAAGGCTTTTAGCAAGTGAGCAGCAATAACATACATAGCAGCAGCCGCAGAAATCTCAGCAAAGTGCAGAAGAAACCTCTGGAATAGGCTGCCATCAAACTCCAATATACTCGCCTTTCCCAAATGCTGCCTCTCCAGTCTCTGCCTCCAGAGAGATCTTTGTGCCATAACTTTGTCTATTGTCTTTCAGAGATGAGAACAAAGAAATAAATGGAAATCAGATCAGAATGAATTATACATAGGAACTTTTAAAAATCTTAGGTTGATTCAGCTCACTGCTCATTCTTAATGGAATCCAGGCCATTTCTCTGACACAAAATAAAATTTTTGTGTTCATAGAGTTCTGTACTCTGTAATTAAAAGAACTCTCTGTTTTGTTTATTTTGCTTTGGGGAAGATTTTTTTTTTCTTATCTCTGCTGTGAACATTCTACCTATAAAATCAGAGCTTTCAAGATTATTAAAGAGTGTGTGTTAATAATTAGATATCAAAGCTTTTTAAAGCACCCCGTTTCTTTGATAGAATTAGTTTCTCATTAAAAAGTTAATTGAAATTTTTTCAAAGTGGGATTATTTTTATATCAGTCAGACAGGCTGGATAACTTAAAGCCCAGGACTTCAAAGTCATCTTCTACTCCTTTTTCTCTTCTGCACTCAGATCTTTCTTGGGTCATCACTAAACTCACCTGATATGAAAAGCGTTTCTGTGTCCAGTCACTGATTGGTAGAGTGGACTCAGTGCAGAGCTCTGGACATGCTCCTGAGAGCTTCGCAGAGAGCGGGACAGAGGCGACCCTCCCTCACAGACCCTGGAGCCCAGCAGGGAGAGAGACGCAAGACCATAACCCACAGAGGAATAAGCTAGGGCCTGAAAAGACCCCGAACGAAGGGCAGATGTGGCCCCTGATGAAGGGGATTAGAGAAGGCTTTACAAGTTCATCCATTAAGCTAAATAAACGTGAGGGATTTGGAGATGGATTCAACAACTGTTGGGTAAACACCTAGTTTTATAGAAATCATTTGAAGCGGCTCGATGCAGCTAATTTTATCTTACTGGTAAAAGGTATCTTAAATATGAAAGGGGAAAAAATCACATCAACATCCAAAGGAAAAATTAACTGTGGATGAAGACAGGTCTTGGGTGATTCATGGGGAACACCGAAGCACGAGGAGACCTCCCAGAAACCCTTGCAGCTCTTGACAAGAGACAGACTGAGGAGCTCCTTAGAAACCCTCGCTCTGCCCAGCAGACCTGAAGCACAACTCAGAAGGGTCAGGGCTTGAGAGCAGTCTGGCTTGGGTGTCACGAGATCTATGCCAATCACTGTGTTTTCCACTGTGTACAATTTGGGGGAGGCAAACATGTCAGAAGTCTTGTAAAACTTTGCTGTAAATATAATTTTAAATCAAATACATGAAGTTTCCATTTATTTTCCTAGGCATCTTGCAAATATTAATCCATCTCCTCAACTATGACAGAGATTTTTTTTTTAAAGGAATTCAAATGATTTTATTTCTGGATTCTAGTTAGAATTGCTCGAAATCCTATCATGCCTCATTTTTAATTAACCTTCCCTTTGCCAACCCATGATCATTCTGCATCCATGGGGACAAGAACTTACCTGGTAAGTTTCTTACATGAAGAAACTGAACTCAGTAAATGACATGAATCCAAGCTCAGTAATAATTCATGAATTCTTACCATTACTAAGCATGTTGTTGAAAGTCTTTGCATGGATTTTCTTCCCACAACCCAAAGGAGAGGACAGTGGCCTAGCCAGTTTGCACAGCTTCCTTGGTATCCTGTAATTATTGTCTCTCCTCATCCATGGCCCTGACACTTCCAATTCAGTGGTATCCACCCACAACTCCCACAGTGGAGCGTGAGCATGGCACTCCTGGGTACGATATCTGTGACAGTTTGTTTTAACTCATGAGTGTGTATCCTCAGAATCCCAGTCTACCCCTAAGAGCACTGTGGATTGTCCTGGTTGCATGATGTGAGTCAGAAAGGTCTCCACTCTTCTCATCCTGCCCTCTTCTTGGATGAACTGATAAATAAGTCCTATGACTCCCACTTGGAGCTCTATCAACTGAGAAGTGCTGACTAATAAGTAGTAGCTTAATTCTAGACTCTGCTGGAGTCAAGATATTTAAGTATGTTTTCAATGAGAAGAAAGCAAACTCTTTCTCAGACAACTGACCAAGTTTATGATGACTGCTGAGTACTCAGCAACTCTGTCCACAAACACCCCACCTCCTTTATGTCGCCAGGCACAACAGAGTCAGAAGCGAGCATGGGCAGAACTCCCCCAAGGCCAGGCCCCAAGCAGAGCCACGTTCCTGGACCCAGAACTTCCAGGATGTCCCTGCCTCTGGACCTTCACCATCAGGACCGAGGTCCAGCCCAGTTAGCGAGGTTGGGCTAAGACGTGGGCACACTTCAGGCACATCCAATCTAGAACTGCCATCTTGACTCTGAGGATGCGCACCGACGGTTACAGATCTCCCAGGAGAAACGTGAACACTTGGACATCTTAGCACTGAAACCCGAGACGCCCTTTGCCCACCTCCATGCACAGTCCTGCTCCACCACACCGGGAATGTCCCGGCCGGCCCAACACCCGGGGCGGCCTCCCCGCAGGCTGCCCTGACAGCGAGCCCCCTTGGTTCCCTTCCACCCACCCCTTGGCTCTTCAGTCTCTGTTGACATATCAGGAGAAAGGGGAAAGTAAGGTCCTTCCCGCTCGTGGAACACCCCAGTACTTGAGTGGAGGGCCCCAGCATAAAATGCCCGTGGACATCAGCACACCTGCTCACACACTGTCAGACTGTCGCGTGGCAAGCTGGTGTCTGAGAAAAGCAACACCGATGGAATGTAATTATAGGCACTGCTTTGACATCTCACAGTTAGAATACGGAGGACAATGCTTCACGAGGAGGCAGACTTCGTCGCCTCTCTTTCTCAGAATAAGCATTTCTAGCTGCGCGTTAAGGATTTAATCACATGGATTTGCTTCACTACCCCCAATGAGCTTCTGATTAATTTTTCCTGTTCCTTCCTTTCCTTCTTCCTTCCTTGCCTCCTCTTAAGAGGGCTAATAATGTTGAATCATCATCATCCATGGCTACAGGGTCCTGTTTAAGACTGATATTCTGCAATGTGTGGTGCGATGCTCTATTGGAGTGATTTCCTGCTCCCAGGCAATCTCCCACGACCCCAGCCTCACTCCCTCCTTCACCCCACCTACCTCTGGAGGAGGCTCGCCACACAGCCTCTGTCCCATGGTGAAGAGACCTAGCCTGCCACGGTGGCCAGCCTCCAGTCTTCCAGGTGAGACTCACTCACCAAGTCTGTCAGGCTCCAAGTTCCAATGACTTCCTTGGATCTCAGAGCCCCCTCCCATCCCGAGGCAGGAGTGCATACAGTCAGCCCGCAGCAGAAAATCCTTACTCCCAACTCAGCCTCTTTTGGAACCCAGAGTTGGGTGGTTGGAAAACAGCAAAACCATCAAGTTCTGCACAGGCGGCCTCACATCTTTTGCTGGGAAAGAAGGTACTGGCATCTTTGAGGATATTCTCACCTTTAAGGCCCTTGCCAAACCTTCAGCACAACAGGAAAAGTCACATATGATACTCAGTTACATAGGTCCCAAAGAAAACGAACCAGCTCTTCGCTGTTTGAATAATCAGCTGGCAACGTCCTCCTGCTGAGATGAGGGAAAGGGGCCTAATTGGTATGTCAAAGAGTGGAGACATCCATGTACTTGACTTTCCCAGGAGCCACTGAACAACTTCAGCCTCTTTCCCATCTGTAGAGCAGGATGCCATTTCATCTGGAGGAAGTTTCCATCCATTCACTTTTTTCCCTTCAGCTCTTGGTTAGTGTTCTATATAAATGGTGAAGGAAACAATGTTGCTTAAGAAAATATAGTTTTGTTGTCGATTTCAGCCAGGCTTCCTGTTGCTGACAAAAAGACCAATTAAAATGCTTATTTTGGAGGTAATAAAGGATGGCGTATGCCTTGTAGACAGAACACATATCAAGTTTTAACTAAAAGCTGTATACTCTATACAGAAAATCCTTTATTTTGTAAATATATTTTCAAGGTTCATTGATGTTTAATGTTCAGTAAGAGCAAATGATATAATTTGTCTGTCATAAGTTTTGTGAAATTAATTTGGTAACAAGATAACCTGGGAACATCACATAGGAAGAGTGCATGCCGTCTCCGGATAGCCTCCCTGGTTTGCCAGGAAACAAGCCTGACCCCCTTGCTCTCTGGGGACAGGACAAAGGCATGGTGTGCAGACGTGCGGCAAGCAAGGGAGGGGTAGTTCAGACGCACACACAGGTGCCCGTCATGCTATCGTGTACAGAGTCCCCTGGGAATCCACACACGGGCCGGAGTTTCCCTTCGTCATGTTTAGTCAGTGAACAATTCTCTGACACTATTTTTCTAGAGGAAATGTAGGATTTTCTGACAATCACAAGTTAGAGTTGACTTGAATTCCCTGTTTAAGTGCAGAGCTAGTGTTGCGACATACGCAGTCTACCAAGCTGCTCGAGGCTTATTTAACAGCTAGTCCATCCTTCTTATGAGCGTCGGTTGCTCATAATTGTGTACATCCACGTTTCCATCTGTCAGCACTTTTTCTGCTTGAATGACTTCCTTTACATTTCCCATAGTGTGAGCGATGAATAAATTCAGCCTTTTGTATATCTGAAAATGTTTTTATTTCATTTTCATCTTGAATCATGTTTGCTGGATATTGAATCTTAGGTTGAGTTTTGCTTTCCTTCTGATACTTCAATGTACCAAATTTTGTTCCATTTTCTTCTTACTTGGATTGTTTTTGAAACGAAATCTGCCGTCATCCTTATCTACATTCCCTGACGCCTATGTCTTTCCTCTGGCTGCTTTCAAGATTGTCTCTCCATTTCCAGTTTTGAGCAATGTGATGATCATGTGCCTTGGTGTACTTTTCTTAGTATTTTTGAGGCTGAATTCATTGAGATTCTTGGCTCTGTGGGTTCAGAGTTTCCATGAAACATGGAGATGGCTTCGCCATTACTTCCTCAGTAACTTCCTGTTTTTCTGCCCTCTCTCCTTCTTGTCTTTGGTAACTCTGGGTCAGTAAAGCCCACCTGTATGTCAGGCTGCTAGTCAGGCTTCCACAGTTCAGAGACTGCTAACTGTTTCTTCCCTATTCTGTCTTTCATCCTACATCTTCACTCTGTTCTTCCTATAATATCTAAATGGCAGATAATCTTTCCACTGTTTTTTTCTATCTCACACTTTATAATTTCATCCCTAGTTTGTATTTTTATATATTTTAGATCTTCCTTTTGAACACAATGGAGTTACAATGCAGCGATAACGTAATGACTGTTTTATATGAATAAATCAATATGTGTCAATCATGAGTCGGTTTCAATAGACTAGAGCAACACTCAATCCTGGGTTAATTCTTTATGATTCATGTTTCCCTGCCTTTCTGGCATTCCTGGAATTTGTTTTATAACAGTTTTATTAAAATATAATTTGCATACCACAAAATTCATGCTTTTAAAGTGTACAATCCAGTGGCTTCTGGTATACTCACAGAATTTACAACTCTTGCCATTCTCTAGACTTAGAACATTTTCATCATCCCCAAAATATGCTCCACACCTGTCAGCAGTCACTCCTCTTGTCCCCCTTCCCACCCAGCTCCTGGCAATCTGTCTGTCCCTAGGGACTTGTCTATTCTGGACATTTCATACAAAGAGAATTATAAATTTGAGGTCCTTGGTGATGGACTCTTTCCCCTAGCTTGGTGTTTTCAAGACTGATCCATACTGTAGCAGGTAGCAGTACTTCACTCCTTTCTGTTTTAGAGTAATACTACATGAATACACAGCACTTTTGTTTATCATCAATATCCATCATTTGATGGGTATTTGCATTTTCCATACTTGGAAATTATTCACTGGATGTCAAACAATGTGAATTTTACCTTCTTGGTACTAAATATTTTAAACCTTATAAAGATTCATGAGTTTCATTCTGTGAGGCAGTGAAGTTACTTAGTCATAGTATGGTCTTGCTGAATCTTGCTTTTAAGATTTGCCGGGCAAGACTAGAGCAGCACTCAATCCTGGGCTAACTCTCCTCACCCACGAGGTGAGGCCTTTATGAACCACATCCTGTGCCCCACCAAGACTGATGTTGTTCAGCATGGCGGGAACAGGCGCCATTCCCAGCCTGTGTGAGTGCCAAGCTCTGTGGCCTCCTGGCCTTCAGCTGCTTCTCTCCCTGGCTCAGGGAGTTTCCTCACGAGTATGCACAGGTCTCCTCAGCTGAATACCCAAATCAGGCCCTCTGGTGTTCCCTGCCTGTGAGCTCTCCCATTCCTAGGCTCTCAGTTCCGTCTCCTCACCCTGGGGAGGCTGCTGGGCTCCTTCTGGGTTCCCCTCCATGTACTGTGCCCCCCAAACCCTCTCAAACATGTAACATCCTCATATTGTAGGGTTGGCCTGTCTGTTTCCCTCCTTTCAGAGATCACTGTCATTTGCCACCCAATGCACCTGCCTTTGAAACCATTGCTTCACACACTGTGTGCATGTTCCTGGTTGTAAGACAGGAGAGTATATTGGGCTCCAGTTATTTCATCTTGGCCCACACCAGACATGCTGTAGCCCATAACTCAAGGATTAAAATACTCACTTGCCACCCTCGAAGCTGCTTCTGGGAGAAATGTTGACCCTGGGTCCCCCTAAGTTTCCTAATTCCACTTCATGTTGCAAATGGAGCCTTTTGGAGGGTGGTTGGTGGGGGCTTCTGTGTGTCACGTTAGCTGGTATATTAATAACCGCTTGTGCCACTGGCTTAATTTGAATGTGGGAATGTTTATGTCTCCTCTCAACAGGTGATCAGCGAGTTTGAAGCCTCCCCTGACTCGTTTTCCTATAGAATCCCTAACCTGAGTCGGAATCGTCAGTACAGCGTCTGGGTGGTGGCCGTGACCTCGGCGGGAAGAGGCAACAGCAGTGAGATCATCACAGTGGAGCCGTTAGCCAAAGGTGTGCCCTGTAGGGAGGACTTCACTGGCATAACTGTCTGCTGTCTCTGCAGTCAAGCTGTGGAGCTCTGAAAATCACGTGATCCAGAGCGTCACATTGCTGCTCAGGAAGTGGGGCTGCTGCTGGCTGGCCCTGGGTCCCTATGCCAATCAGGAGAGGGCTCCCCAGAGGGGAGTGGCTGGCCACTGAAAGTGTCTTTGGGAAAATTAGGAAAAGGAGCCCTGCTCACCACTCTGAATAGAAGAAAATCACTGCACAGAATTTCCCCAGGGACTTCTGCATCCTCAAAAACCAGGGGTCATACCTCTTAAAGAAAAATGTCTATTTTGGGGTCCACAGGATTTGGAACCTTATGAGCGTAAGGAAATCATTAGCTATTCATCTGTTGGTAGAATGCTATAAACATGGTCCTTAAGTGAGAGGGGAAACCTGGAGTCACCCAGGAATCAAAAGTTCCTACAAGTGAATATGTCATCTTCACAGTTTGATGTTAGACTGGTCCTTAAAAATCACACATGAGGAAGATCCCTTCTCTTCTCCTGGTCCTCATTCAACCACTGTGTCCCAGTCCCCGCACCTGTCCCTCAAAGTGAGTCCCTCTCCTTGCCAGCCAGAGATGCCTCCTGATTTGGGGACACAGAGCACTGGCCTCTTATTACTGATATGATCTCTAGGACTCTGAAAGAGAAGCAAAAACATTTCAAAATTCCAAATTTTCCTCTAAACATTCTTTTCTATTTGTTCTAACTGGTTGTACATGACAGTAGAATGCATTTCTACATCTTGATAGGTCATACATAAGTGGAGTGTGATCTCTATTTTTCTGATTATCCATATTGCAGGATCATGCAGTCATACACATACGTGAGGGCATAATGATTCTTGATAATATGGTTGATAATGTAATACTGAAGAGATAGGCAGAATAAAATAGTGAGGGCCAAGGAGAGAGCCCTCGTGGTCTGAACGCATGCAGGTCGGAGACACGTGTATTGTTGATAGGGAAAGTACACCGGTGGAGGTTCTTCCATGGTAATCTCTGTCATGATACCCAGCCAGCCCCTCACATCGAGGGGAAAAAGTGATCTTCAAGGAAGATGGTGAAGTAAGGATTGCCCTGCGAGATGAAATCGGAACTGCAACAGAAGAGGCAGATTGGCAGTGATTCGCCTCTCCCTTTCTTCAGGCTGTCCAAGTTCCACCTGGAGACACAGCCAGGAAGGGCCAGGCTAACGCAGTAGGAAGTGCCACATTCACGGGGGCATACCTGAAAATGGGCCTTGCATAGGAGTGGGCTTGCCTGAGAGATCACATGACGCTTGATATTTAGTAAATCATTTTGAGTGTCCGACATGTACCAGGCCCTCTGCTGGGGTGCAGAGGAGTGAGTCAAGGGAGACTGACTGGTCAAGTGAACACTCCCTGAACCTCAGTGGCCTCACACAACAACAGAGTCCAACAGATGGTTTTGGTCAGCCAACTTTTCTGGGCAGCTGGCTCCTCTCCACATGGTGATGCAGAGATCCAGCCTCTTCCACAGTGTGATCTGCAACCTGGGACGTAGCCCACAGGTAGGGGGAAGAGAGCACAGAGGGCCCGGGGCGAAGTGTTCACAGTCATACACGGATGTGTGTGACCTGACCCACTTCAAAGCAGGCTGGGGAATGAAGAATAAAGTCAGGCTGAGCACAGAGGAGCAACTCCACAGAGGAGCCAAACATGCCTGCCTACCCCTTCCCTGGGGAGCTTACAGCTTGCTGGAAAGACGTTACCAGCTTCTCTAAATCTACACATAATCCACTGCTGCGATACGCTCTGTTTAAAACTGCACCGTAAGAGGGCCACACTAAGCCCGCAAAGACAGGATCAGAGTCGGCCTCTCAGGAACGAACAGGTGTGGTTACCTGAAATTCAAAGAGAACAGTGCTCCTTGAGAAAGAAGCAGAGTCAGAGGCCCGCAGCTGCGGAAGAGTTTAGCATGTTGGAGGCCTGGGGCACAGGGAGGGGACAGTGATTCCCGAAGACCCCGGAAACTGAACCTTCAGGACTGTTAGGGACTTCAGACTTCCCTCAGAGAGCAATGGGAAGACACTGTTTTAACCCTAAATGCAGAGTAGGCACATGGTCTAATTTCTGTGTGTGTGTGTGTGTGTGTGTGTGTGTAAGAGTGTGAATGTGTGTGATAAGCTTTATGTTTTAGAACAGTTTTAAGTTTAGAGAAAAACTGAAGATAGCACAGAGTCGCCATTTACCCCACACCTGGTTTCCCTGATTATTGGCACCTTGAGTGGCATTTGTCAAAATGAATGGTGGGTGTGCTTTTTAAGACCACACTGGTCTCTGTATCCTAAATGGGTTGCAGAAAGGTAAGGGCAGGAAGATCAGGAGACCAGAGAGGAGGTGGAGTGGCCGCCCAGCAAGGCTTGGACTAGCACAGGGTGAGCAGGTCAAGAGAAGTGGACAGGCCTTAAGGCGTATTGTGGATGCAGAACCAAGGGGACAAGGTGGCAGGTGTCGGGCGGGGTGCTGCAGCTCAAATGGACATCCTCAATCTGACACAGGCTGCAGGGGGGGCTGTGAGGAAGAACAGGAAAGAGGTGGATTTTGAAGCAGGCGAGAGGCCTGTGGCCGTTTGGATGTGTTCCCACTTGGGTGAATGAGCCGCTCACTCAGGTGACTTCAGTGGGGCATATTCTGGCACCCCAGGGACATTTGGCAGGAGGCAGAAACACAGTGGTCATCATGCAGACGTCCCACGCCTGGGAAGTGAGTGAGGGTATCTGAGAGCAGAGGGAGCCAGAGGGATGAGGGCCCAGGACCTGCCCCGAGGAGGGACAGGATCGGCACAGGCAGAGACAGGAAAGGCCAGAGAGGCCCGAACAACAGGTGTCAGGCCGGGAATTCAAAGCAGACTCAAAGCAGAGGAGGGGAGTCAGCAGAGGCAGCTGGTGGCAGGAGGAGGGTGGAACAAACCAAAGTTAGATGTGCCCTTGGGGGTGCCAGAATATGGGGGAGAGGACCTCAGACCTCCCGGGGAGCAGCCTCAGGGGTGGGGACAGGCACGTAGTAGCAGCGTAGGGGACCGGAAAGCCACGGGAGGAGAGCAGTGAGCCACAGGACAGAGCTCCCGACACTCAACATCTGGAGGGGCCAACCAGAAGCTGGAGCGGTCGGGCTCCTGGGGGAGGGCCCTGGTTCCCCGTCTGCTGTCACTGCACGTTTGTGTGGTGGGGAGGACTCCAGCAGGGCGCCATCCAGGAGGAGGAGGAGGAGGAAGGTCAGCCGGGGATCTCCCCGCAGGAAATGCATGTTTCCGCCCCTGCCTCCAGGCTCAGGTGGAGGGGTCAGGAACTTAAGAAGAGGAAGGACCTTTGGAATCCCACTGCAGGGAAGCAGGAGGCAATTCACTAAAGAAAGAGGAAGTCTGGCAAAGAGTGCGTGCGAGAGCCGGGGAGGTGGGTTCTGTGAACGTTCAGTGGTGCCCGGACGCCCTTTCGCACAGATTCCTCCAGAAACATTCGGCTTCTCATGCTCCGGAGAGCTTAGTTAGGGTTCATCTAGACAGGTTTCTGGAACGGGGCTGAGCGAGGGAATACCTCAAGGGCAGAGCAACTCCCAATCTGGCAGCCATCACCCAGAGGCCCCATCCCTGGAAACCCATTAGGACCTGAAGATCCAACTTAGATGGTGGAAAAGTCACAGTGGACGTGGGCGGAGATACCCCGGGGGCTGCTGCAAGGTGGATGCAGACGAGAAGCCAACCAAGAGCTAGAAGGGTCCAAAATCCAGTGAGTGAGCAAATGGAGACATGGAGCCAGTCTGGTTGGAGCCCCGTCACAGGAAGGAGCCCCGAGCAGGCAGAGGCCCTGAGAGCCCAGCGCGAGGCTGTGGGCAGCAGCACAGGGTGAGCAGGGCGTCCAGGGTGCAGGTGGACTGGTTTCTCCTCAAGATCACCCAGGAGGCCTGGTAAGGTCAGACTCCCTGAATCCACCGAAGGTCCACTGAGCCTCAAGACCACGTGAGAGTTTGCATTTTTCAGATTCTAGGTGATTCTTTTGCCAGCTCTGGGTTAAGAACCGCAGGTCTGGTGTATTCTGTTGCTCAGTCGTGGAATTTCAAGCTAGGACCCTTTAAATCCCAACTGCCTCAAATGCAAATTTAGTTCTAGAAACAGTGTGTACTGGACTTGAAGAGGAAGTAGCACTAGCCAGTGCTTTTGAAATGACTGATTCCTAGAATTAATTTACAGGATTATGATTGGCATGTTAAAGAACCATAATGGAATAGAAGGCAACAGTCACAAACAGACTAAACTGGTGAACTACATCAGAATGCATCAGATACAGCAAAGTATTGATTTGGACAACTTTGTTTTCATTCACGTGAGTGTCCCAGTACATGTATAGCTTCTGGGTTTTGAGGCAAAATGTATTTCTTGAAGTGGTGGCTGTTAAAAAGCCTCAGAGTCCTAACTCCAGCTGAACTTCCCTCATAACCCACACTTTAATGCTGAGGACACACCCAAATAGAAAGAGCAGTCTGAAGAATTCAAAGAAGAAAACGCCAAAGTTACCAGGGCCAGAAATCCAGAGCTGCCTGACCAGGATCTTTTCATGATCGGGATGTGAAGTCAGCCGTGTCCATGATGGGGAAGGTGGTGCCCGCTTGGAACACTCCTCCTCACTCAGGAGAGGGTGCTTCGAACTCATGGCCCTGTTTGGCTGCAAGATTCCTGTCTCTCCAGAAGGCCTGCCTTCTGAACCCTCTGGCATTTGTTCTTTCTCTGCCCTTGTCCACTCAGCTCAGATCAGAAATAGAAGTGGCTCTGGAAGACCTTAACGACCATGGTTGCCATTCCACTCCAGGATGGCTCTGTCATGACTCGGTTCTGGGAATCTCGCCTCAACTGGGGTTCCAGAGTTCTCCTGGCAGGAGGCTGCTTCCAACCTCCTCTTGCCAGTGAAAACCCTCGGGCCCTGAATGGTTCAGGGGTCTCAACACTGGTGCCATTTCCTTGGGTCCAGAATCAGCTTCGGGCTGCCTGCCACCTGCGGTCTCCATGTCTGAGAGTCTTTAGCTCAGGCCAGGCTCTGGAGGGATCTCCTGTGCCCCCATCCCTGCGTCATCAGCCCCATGACGTGCCTGAGCATGTCGGCTGAAACAAAGGAGGCACGCAGCCTCTGCCTCCTAGTTCCTGTCCCAGAAAATGGTTTCCAATGGACGGCAGAGGTGGGCAGTGGTTTTCCTCTAGAAGATTGTGTCTGGGTGTCTCTGCCAGCTCTGTGACTATCGAGAGGTGGCACCAGGAACCTTGGTCCACTATGCTCTTCAAGAGGTCCTTCTCAGGAGCTTTCTGTGGATTCCACACCAGTGCCAAATCGCCCCGGAAAAAGCTCCTGCTTGGGCATCTGAATCAGTGTCCCCAAGCCAACGGTCACTCTTCTGGAGAGGCCCTCTGGAGGTGTTCATTTTCCTTAACGTGTGTACTAAAGATCGAGTCTTCTATAAGTCAGAAAGCACCACACAGTTGAAAAATAGAAGTAGTTCCAGTTTATTTCTTCCTGTCTATTGGGGTTTTGTGTTTTGCATCAACTATTCTCTTAGATATTAAAAGTGTGTTTTAATGTGCAGTTTTGTCATTTAAATTGCTTCATAAAGTACTTTGAAAAACTAACTGGGCTCATGGAAAGCATAGCTTGGAGTTGCTTAGCTTAGGAAGCTCCAAATATTTAATTTGGACTTCTCGTGTTTAGGCAATAGGAGAAAAAATTGCCATGTGTGGATTTTCAGTTATTTGTATGTTCTTACGATAAAAATCCCTTATAACAATGACACCAGAGAATACTGTTGACAGCTGGGATGTTACTGTCACTTGCTGTTTGCGCTCCATTTAGGAAGTCACTTTGGCTCCCTGTGATGAATCCGTGGAATAACTGGGCTTCGGCTCTCTCTGTGTTCTAGCTCCTGCGAGAATCTTAACCTTCAGCGGAACAGTGACCACTCCCTGGATGAAAGACATCGTCTTGCCATGCAAAGCTGTTGGGGACCCTTCTCCTGCAGTAAAATGGATGAAAGACAGGTAACCAGTAACCCAATGTATGCTCTGGCGAGCCCTCAGTCGTGTAGCAGGCAGAATTGTCCAAGTCTAGGGTCTTCTGATTTCCTATTCATGTGTTTCTGTGGAAGCTTGAGGAAACCTCCATCTCTTTTGAGACTGGCAGCAACCTTGGAGTTAGCATGGCAAGGGGCTAATCTACTCTGTCCATCTTCTGTAAACCCAGACCCTTGAAATGCCCAAGGATGCTTGAGAGGACAATGGCCCTGGTCATAACCAGGGTGGAGTTCCTCTGCCTGCTCAGGTCAAGGGTGTAATTGGGACAAGGTACCAGTTATCAGGAGCCTCAACATCTCTCTCTTCTCCAGAGATGGTGGGCTATCTAACACTCACTCATGTGCTCTGAGAAAGAATGTGAAAAAAATGGAATTCATTAAGACTTTGCTAACCTGAAAGCTGGCTTTCCACTCAATAGTGATTATTAAAATAATAGCAATTAAGGTAGAAGGGATTACACCTATAATCCCCATTGCTCAGGAGGCCGAAGCAGAAGAATTGCAAGTTCAAAACCAATGTCAGCAACTTAGCAAGTCCTCAAGCAACTTAGCCAGACCACCCTGTCTCAAAATAAAAAATAAAAAGAAGGACTGGGATGTGCCTCAGTGGTTAAGTGCCCCCTGGGTTCAATCTCTTCTACCAAAAAAAAAAAAAAAAAGGAAGAAGAAAATAGGTGAGATTGTTAAAATGCTTTATCTCTATTCAGAGGAAGAAATTAAGGTATCAACAAAGGGTTGAGATTATCTTATAAGCATAGAGATTTGATATCATGCATTCAGAAGAGTGCCTGTTTTCAAACAAAAGCACTTTAAAGACATAATCTACTGAAATAATGGGCTGCGCCCAGTGAGCGCTTGGATCATTGCATTTAAAGCTGGTTCGTCCCAGGGAAATTCATAAGCTCCTGAGATCAAGCTGCCACTCTACCCATGGTGGGAATGAGCCCAGTAAACTGGACAATCTGCCACAGACATGGTGGTCAGGACCGTGAGGACCCCTGTGCAAGGGTCACTCACTGCCCTCTTGAGATACCACATTCCGCTCTTCATCAATTTTGTTAAGAATTGTGATTTTAAGTGAATTTATAAAAGGTTTCAAGATTTAGTGCACTGGATGTGATCTGGTCAGGTTGGCACTAAATTGCCACAAAGCAGAAGTCTCCAGACCCACAGTGGAGACCCCTGGGCATCAAGGTTGTTGGCACAGGTGAGGAGCCCACGCTCTCGGGAGCCAGGAGCCAGGAGCCAGGAGCCGGGCCCTGGACATGGATCTAGACTTCAATTTTTACAAACAGTGGTTTTCATCCAATTATCACTGTTTAATTCTTTCATAATGTAAGAAATATTAAGCTGCAAATGTACTGTTTGCTTCAGAGAAAGTCCTGATGCTTTTCTCCAAGTTCAGCTAATGTGGATTGTAATTTCTTTAATCTGTGCATTTTTCTTCCTGTGAGGTAGTAACGGGACACCCAGCCTGGTCACGATTGATGGGCGCAGGAGCATCTTCAGCAACGGGAGCTTCATCATCCGCACAGTGAAAGCTGAAGATTCCGGCTACTACAGCTGCATTGCCAATAACAACTGGGGATCAGATGAAATTATTTTAAATTTGCAAGTACAAGGTACAAAATTAGGGGGACTATCTTGAATGATCTATTGTGTGCATGACCTACATATAAAACCAAAATTGAACCAGGTGCAGTGGTACACGCCTGTAATCCCAGCTACCTGGGAGGCTGAGGCAGGAGGATTGGGAGTTTGACACCAGCCTCAGCAATTTAGCAAGGCCTGTCTCAAAACGAAAATAAAAAGGGGTGGGGATGTAGCTTGGTAGTAGAGTGTGGCCCCAATATCACAAACAAAAAAGCAGAGTTGAATGAATTTTAAAATCAGCCTTTATAAACAGCTAATTGCTATTTTCATATTACAAAAGAACACATGTTTATTTTGGAAAATATAATTAGACACATCAAAGAAAATAAAAAACATTCACAATCCCAGAGATAGTACTGGATTGCAATATATTTTTGCATAGAGAATGACTAGTCATTTTTTCCTTTTTTTTTCCATTCTGTTATTTTTTCCTTCCCCCCCACCCCTCCCACCCCTCTTTTCCCTCTATATGGTCCCTCCTTCCTCCATTCTTGCCCCCCTCCCACCCCCCATTATGTGCATACTCTGAAAAAGTATCATTTTTTCTTTATGTGCATACTCTGAAAAAGTTCTTAATAATTTCTACTAACTGTATTGTTTACATACATATGTATAATCACCCTGAAAATAAGGCTAAATGGTTGTCTTTTATGTCTCCTATTAATTCAATTTCCATATGCAATTTATCTAATAAAGGACACTAACTAAAACTCTAAGTATATCACTATGATATTTAATTGTGTATTTAATGCAAGGTATTTTTTCTTGTACTTCACAAAATGTATGCAACAATCTCCAAAGATTATCACATTAGCGCTGTGTGCAAAAGCCCAAACAGCTATTGATTGGGTACAGATTTAGGTGCATGGTGTTATTTTATTAGAAGAAAAATCAAAGCGTATGCGTCTTTGTATTTAGGTGTTGTCACATTAATAGATTGCAGCAAATAAAAATAAAATCAATATTGTCCTCAGTGGGAAGGGAAGAGGAGAACTATATTTTTACAAAACGCTGCAGCATTGATCTTGAATTTTGAGTTAATTGAAGCCAGGAGAATTCTGGGACCCTTCAGAAGATAACATTCTGTTATGATTCTAAAGAGATGAACCAATTTTTCAGGCTTTTGGGTCCATCTATCAGGCTCGCTTGAAGGAGGAAGGTCATTTTATGTGAAGCTTTCCTTATATTTTGGATAACCTGATTCTGACTTTTTTCAGTGTTTCTGTCCGCTGAGCCGTTCCACAATGACACTGAGGCTCATTGTTCAAAATTGTGTGTCCGTAGAGTCTCACATGAGTGTTCAGTTTATGTCCTGCATCTCCATGGCACACCTGTCATTTCCAGAACTCCGTGTGTGCGTGTGTGTGTGTGTGTGTGTGTGTGTGTATGTGTGTGTGTTGCATCTTAGGGGAGTAGCTTAAAAAGTGGAAAATTTTACAGTTCTTTTTCCCACTAGCTCCTTCTTCCCCTCACCCTTTCTTGAGAAAAGCAGAACAGCTTAGTGGATATCATTTATCTTTTTCACTTGAATTTCATGGCTGAAGTTCAGAGTAAAATAATGCACATATCCTTAGACGGTTAAAGAAGATTTCAGTTAGTGATGAGCAACTCTGAAATGCAAGGAATGGTGAGGGAATGAGTTCAGTATAAATCCAAGTCGAAATGTGGTTGACTTTTCTTTAAATAATAGATTCACTCTGCTCTTTCTCTCTCTTTAGCCCAGGATATCAACGAAATAGACATTTTGACAGAAGTGAATTGCATATTTTGGCAACCTGAAACACTTATTTAATAAATGGCTGTTAAAAATGATTTGGTAAATGACTGCTACAGAAGATTTAAAAAGTGAAAAACTAATCCTTGTTTTCTAAAAACTGTTTCCTATCTAGTTCCACCAGATCAGCCTCGGCTTACGGTATCCAAAACCACGTCTTCCTCGATCACTCTCTCCTGGCTGCCTGGCGACAATGGGGGCAGCTCCATCAGAGGTAATAAAACACAGGCAGTCCACGGTTGACGATGAACTGTGTTACCACTGGCCAGTAAGTGACACATCTTCATCAAATATCTGTTATGTGTTAGTTTATTCTCTCCCAAAATACATCATGTAAGTAATGATTCCACTACCTGGACAAGAAACAGTATGTATATTTTAATGGTACTTTGTTGAAACTTAATTTATTGATCCAAGGAATCTCATTCTCAAAATTATTTGGTACCTCTATTCTGAGAGGAATATTAACACATAGGAAAGAAAGGGGGAAAAAAATGGATTCTCCTGAAGATTCTGAAGATTCTTTCTTCTTCATTGTGTCAATATTATCCTTCTTTCAAGGAACTACAGTTACTATTCTGACTTACAAAGTCATAAAAAGCAAGGGTCTAGAATTTAGATAGTCTGTTAGTGGGGTTTGTGACACTGTGACAAAAATATTTGACAAGAACAAGGAGGTGAATTTTATTTCGGTTCATGGTTTCAGAGATTCAATCCATGGTTGGCCAACTCCATTGTTCTCGGCCTGAGGTGGGGCAGAACATCATGGTGGAAGGGCATGGTGGAGGAGAGCTGCTCATCTCATGGTGGTCTGGAAGCAGAGACAGAAAGAGGGGAAGGGGCCACAGGGAAGATGCAGCCTTCCAGGGCACACCCCCAGTGACCACCTCCTCCAGCCACACTCCACCTACCTACACTTACTACCCGTCATTTCATTCAAGGTCGCATGGACTGATTACACTACTTCTTTCATAATCCAGTCATTTCAGCTCTGAATATCCCTATATTAACAGAGGAGCTTTGGAGGCATCTCAGATCCAAGCCATTACAGATGGAAACAGCCCATTGGTGTAGTATGCACCGGAAAAGCGAGGCCTATCCTGGAGGGGTGGGGAAGTTTGGCCCCACAGCACAAGTGGAGCTAGCAGACCCCATCCTGGGAAATCTGTGCACAAGAAAAGGGACCTAGTCCAGAGGACAGGTAGAGAACAGGTGCCCAAGAACGAGAGGCTTAGTCACAAAGGAGGTCCTGGAGCAGGCGAGAGGGAATGGGGCTAAGACTCCAAAGGCAGAGACACCCTTTCTTCTGGGAGAGGAGGGAGGCTGAGGAGGCAACGTAAAACAGGACACTGTGTCTGCCAGCTTTGCTCTCAGTGACAGGCTCGCTGGGGATCTTCCCACACCTCGAAACTGGAGAAGCTACGGGGCAGGATTTCCTCCTTCCTCTCCGAGAGTCAGTTCAACTTTTATCAGTTCTCTGCTGGCTGAAGAGATGAGCTTCCCTTTTCTCTTTCTTTGCTATTCTTTCCCCTCCTCTCCACTTCTCTCCCCGCTCCTCATTCCGCCCCCGTCTCTCTCCCTCCCTCTCCCTCTCTCTTTTTCTTTCAGAGGTGAGGAGGAGGCAAGATTACTTTTCAGGACAGCTGGACAGCTGGGGCCAGGCTGGGTCTGGAGCTCTGAGGAGCGTGGGACAGACGTGCCACAGCTGCCGTGAGAGGTGCAGAGAGCCACTCGTAGAGGAATAAGCCCCACAGCAGCAAGGACCGGCTGCAGATAAATAGCACGGATCGCAGTGGTCCCAGTTAGTACAACTTAGCGACTCCCTCAAGGGGTGCTGATAACTGGGAGAGAGGCAGACCACAGGTCGCCAAAGCTGAGGGCCCACGAGGCCAGAGTGAGGGAAGCCGGCCTCCTCACGAGACTCCTTAGGAACCCCTTACAGAAAACAAGTGGGGGCCCAGGAGGGGCTCTTGGCTCCAGAGAAATAAGCCTTGAAGTCTGTGAGTGTGAGAGAGAACAGGAAGGTGGCTGCCTGGGGCTAGAGAAGCCAGTTACACTGACCAAGAGCAGAGACACAGGTAACCAGGGGGGTCCCTGAAACGCAGGCGAGGCCAAAGCCGCCAGCACCAGGAGATGTCCTAAGCCAGGCCTGGCCACGCTGCTGGATGTGGACATCAGTGGGGACAGGAGCAGGGAAGAGAGACAGAGCTTCCAAAAGTGGCTTAGCGGATGGGACCTGGGAGGCAAATCCAATGGCCAGGACCCATAAGCAGCTGGACAGCTGGAGCAGAGGTTGGGATGCGAAAGCAGGAGCCCAGGGCACTCTTCCTTTGTCATAGTGTGCCCCAGGACCTTTGAGGAGCTCAGACCAGGCCCCAGAGCAGAGAACATGGGGTCCAGGGAGGAGGGGCCGTGGGCCCAGGAGGCCAGGAGGGAGGAGGAGAGGCACAGGGAAGATCTGACCATGACCACAGAAAGAGAGTCAGATGCTTCCCTCCAGGCAGGGTTTGGGGTGAGGAGCCCCTGCAGCATGGAAGGCCAGACGTGCTTGGTCTGTACTGAAGGTACAGGGTGAGCTAGGAGACGCCAGGGCACTGACACCAGGACACCATGTCCCAGGAAGGCCGGTCCTGGGCTGCAGGGCTGTGAGTGTCTAGGGGAGACAGAAGCAGAGCAGGGGGGGAGGACAGACTCACCCCAGAAACAAGGCTGCAGAATACAGACTCCATGGCCAAGGGCAGAGTGGGCGTTCCGTGTCCGGGGCTTTGGATATTCCGTATGGACCTGGGGCAGGCCACCTTACCTCTCCAGGCCTCAGTAACTTCAACCTGCTGGGTGGCCATGGGGTTGTGTACAGGCATATAAGCAAAGAACGTAGGCCGCTGTGAGCAAAGGGGCAGTTGTGGGTGGTCACCAAAGCAGAGAGAATAGTGGTCACATGGAGAAATGAATTGTTGGTGGAATTTTTCAAAGCAAGAAGCAGCCGGGTTGCCATCAAAGTCCTGGATGGTTTCAGGACCTAGAGTTTTAAAAGGGAGTAAGCAGAAAAGTGGTTTTATTTTCACATCATCCAGTAGTGCCACCAAAGTCACCATGTCTGCTATGGTGTGAGCAACACAGCAGACACTGATCGATACGTCGGAGTGCTTCTCCCAGCAGGGTTTGAATTTCCCAGAACCGGGAGGAGTTGAAATGTGCTCTTCCAACCATGTGCGACTCTGAGAACTCTCCTCCCGGGACCAGGCGAGAGGCAGACACCAGCCAGCCCCTGGCGGGGCCCGGTGCTCACGGCGCCTTCTTGTCTTTGAAGGGTACATTCTGCAGTATTCCGAGGACAACAGCGAGCAGTGGGGGAGCTTCCCCATCAGCCCCAGCGAGCGCTCCTACCGCCTGGAAAACCTGAAGTGTGGGACTTGGTACAAGTTCACTCTGACCGCCCAAAACGGAGTGGGGCCGGGGCGCATCAGCGAGATCATAGAAGCAAAAACACTGGGCAAAGGTAGGTGGCCTCCCTGTTGTCCCTAGATGCCCTCCGGTCTTCCAGCACGAAGGGAAGTGCAGTCACACAGGCTCTGTGCTCATGTCCATCCATTGGTGCGTTCGGGCTTTGCTGTCCCTCCCTTTGGGCTCACAGTGTCCCAGCATGGTGAGGGCAACGGCCGATCCTCACGGAGGATCCTTGTTCTCTCACCTCACTGTTTCATTGGCAGTTCAAAAGAAGATTGCCATGTGAAAATAAGGGCATGGGTGCTGACAGACATCCCAGGTAGGGCAGTCAGGAAATGGGACACTTGTCCACTTCTCCCTTGGTTGGTCCCTTTCCCCATGTATCACTTTTGCCAGGCACAGTGATGTGTGCCTGTGATCTCAGTAACTCAGGAGGCTGAGGCAGGAGGATCACAAGTTTGAGGCCAGCCTCAGCAACTTAGTGAGACCCTGTCTCAAAATTAAAAATCAAAAGGGTTGGGGATGTGGCTGAGTGGTGAAGCGCCCCTGGGTGCAATCGTCAGGGCCACAGCAAACAGCTAGCTACCTATCGTTTCCACATTGCCTCTTTGTTGCCGCCTTTTAAGTGGGAAATGACAAGGATAAATTGTTAGCCCTTCATTGTGAGTTGTTGTTATTGTTTTAATCTAATCTGTGGACCTTGGAGGAGACCAACCTCAGGGAAATGATGCTCAGAGGGGGAACGTGGAGTCTTGGGTGCAGGAGGAGGGAGGGTCGTGGCTCCAGGGGACTGTGGTCAGGAGCAGGAGAGAAGGTCTTCATAGGTCTCCTGAGTCTCCTCGGGCTGGACTTGGATGGCAAGAGGTGAGAGGTGCTCCTGGGGTCTGCTGCCTGAGTTCTGAGCAGCACAGGATAAGGGCCCAGAGGGTAAGGGCTGCTTTATGCAGAAAGGTGCCTGTTAGGCTCTTGGGTTCCTCAGTGTTTGGAAAGTGAGGGACACCCAGCTCTGCCTTCTCTTGAGTATCCGCTCCCATGACAGTGGACACAGGCAGCCCGCACACGGCCACTTGTGAACGGTCCCTGAAAATGGCATTGCTCTTCGGGAAACTAAGATACAAAAAGAAAACCCTCGCCCACTCGGGTCACCAGGGCTGCGATGAGCCTGCTCCCCACCAAGGCCTCTGTTAGTAGTGGGCAGGCTGCCATGGCCCAGGCCCGCCAGCTGGCCGCGACTCCCAGGCGGGGGGCAGGCGGGTGAACCGCTGCTGCCCCACTGAGTGACGCCCTCCCCGCAGAGCCGCAGTTCTCCAAGGAGCAGGAGCTCTTCGCCAGCATCAACACCACGCGCGTCAGGCTCAACCTCATTGGCTGGAACGACGGCGGCTGCCCCATCACCTCCTTCACGCTGGAGTACAGGCCCTTCGGGACCACGGTGTGGACCACAGCGCAGCGGACCTCCCTCTCCAAGTCCTACATCCTGTACGACCTGCAGGAAGCCACCTGGTACGAGCTGCAGATGCGGGTGTGCAACAGCGCGGGCTGCGCCGAGAAGCAGGCCAACTTCGCCACGCTCAACTACGACGGCAGTAAGCGCGGCTGGGGCCCTTCCCGCTGGGCACGCGTCCTGGGGCCTCGGTGCGCTGGCTCCCCACGGGCTTCCTGGCCAGACAGCATCACTGCGTGGCCAGAGAAAGGGGCTGGGACCACGGGACCCCTGGGGAGTCTGGGGCAAGAGCATCCTCTCCTGGGACTCTGCCTCGCGGACCCTGCACTCAGGGTAACCGTGAGCTGACATGGCTTCTGCTGCCACCACCCACCCCCGCGACCCCACCCATGGGGCGACTGTCTCTGGGCTCTCGCTAAGCCCACTGCTGCATGTGCCAAAGCTCTTCTCCACGGGGAGGAAGCTGAGTCAGTCGCCGAGTAGAGCGGAGACTCCAAGGGGAACCAACCGAGTGATGGGACAGGATGTTAGCGTGCACCTGTGTGTGCACAGACAACACGCCCGGCGGGCACACACGTGTACAGCTGGCACACACTTTCTCAAAACAAGGCCATTGACATTCTGTTGACCAAAGCAGATTCCTTAAATTCTTACCTCTCTTCTAGTAGCAAGGGCTCTGTATGGGTGTCTGAACAGACCCAATGAAGCGGAAAGGGAGTTTCCTGGCGGGCCCTCAGTGGCCCTTTTGGAAGTTCCAGGAGCAGCAGGCAGTCTGATTTCTGCAGCTTCGAGGTGCCTCTCACTCACACAGCCACGGCGATAGACTCAGGGGTGCTCTAATGGAGGGAAAGCCCACAGCCACCCATCAGAATGCTTGGAGCTGTGGTCCAGCTCCCGCTCAGCCTCCATCCATTCCCACTGGTCAGGCTGCAGCCCGGGGTGGGTTAGCCCAGAGCTCCCTGCTCTGGCATGCTGTGCATACCCTGCCCCCCGCATCTCCTTCTCACAAAGCCTCCTCAGACACTGTGCTCCTGCCCAGCCTTCCTGGCGGGCGTCCCAAGCTATAGGAAGGTCTTCAGAGGGAAGCTCTTCTGCTGCTGGATGCACCAGCCTAGGGCTCTGGTCTCTGCAGGTGGCTGCTCCATTCCGGGGCTCCAGGACAGCATGGGCAGCAACCTCCTCTCTTGGACTGCTGCTTGTCCTGAGCACCTCCCTCTCAATTTATCTTTTCCTTCAGTTATGAGCAACTTCCCTCAAAGGTGCTCCAGGCACAACTTGTCGCCCACACTGGGTTTCTCCCCCTGATGGAATTTAATTCTTTATTCTTCACAAAACAAAGGACTTTGACACTTACGAGATACTTACCTTCAAGAGTTCATGGAGTCCTCCGCCGCCACCTACGTGCTGGGGTATCAGGTACTCCTAGATGATTGGCCCCACTCTGCCCAGATTGGCTTCCCTCCGCCCCAGCAGCTGCCGGGCACTCGGCTGAAATGTTCAGGCTGCAGATGTGCCTGCAGCTAACAATTCAATTAGAAACTATTCAGATCGACAATTTGAAACCGTCATTCTAACTTGCAGATTTTAAATGTGTCTTCTTAAAATTACATGACATTCTGCTTTATCCAGAATCACAGATTACAAAAATGTCCTGTGAGCTACATTTAACCCCAAATAATTGTATTGCACTAAGAAATAAGAGCACATATTTATTTTCCCTTGAAAAGGATGACAGATTTCTTTGAACAAATCTCATGGATATATAGCTTTACTATCTCTTTTGTCACATCTGCCTGAAGACTTTTTTTTTCCTTTGGGGAAAAACAAACATGGACAATTAGCTGCTCAGGTTTCTGACTCTTCTGCTCCTTGGTCTGGCTCTTCTGCCATCCGTTCCTTCGCCACTTGCTTCTGCTCATCCCCACATCCTCCTTTGCTGCAAACCCTGCCTCACGGGTCCTTCACATGCCTCTTATCTGGGTTTCTGAGTATTTGGAAACAGGTTTTCTGAGCCCCAAACACTGTGAAGGTGGAAGAACACTCCCTGGGCTTTGCAGAGACCAGAGGACTGAGGCTCCATTATCCCTGCTCTACTTACTAAGTGCAGGACACAGACCAATTTTGCTTAGGGGAAAATTATATGATTGTTGCATTATTTTTCCTAAAGCACTGACTTTCTGGCCCTTGTTCTACATGGAGAAGACAGAGGAGGGAGCGTCTTACATAACAGAGGGTGGCAAGATGCATGCCCCATATGAAGTGGACGTTCATTTACATCTGTGCACCCATTGTGCTCCGGGTAGACAGCAGCTTAAAATAGCGGAGAGTTCTCTTGATTTTGGTGTTTCTTTATAATTCTCAATAATCTGGATCTCATAGCAAAGCTTAACAATGCCTAGTCAATAAGTAGAAGCTTCTGAAACTTGGAAGAGTTCCCTTTGAAAATTTGTCTATAGCTCTTATTCCCTAAAATGGGAGGTTTTTAAAATAGGTTTGGTCCTATTTCTGCGATGAAAAGCAAGTGAATAACCAAATACAAAGAGGGTGAAGTCTCCTTAAGCCAGTATGTCTAGACTCTGAAGTCCTTCTTCTGTCCATTTGCCAAACCTATTATTCCTTCTGTGAGGTGCAGTTTCTCAAATAGTCCTTAGCAATTGTGCTACTGGTGACAGTCAAGAGAACACTTAATTCCAGGTAATGCATGTGGCTTTTGAAAGCCCCTAGCGAGCCTGGTGCATTACGCTGCAGAGGTGGAAGTTTGGGCAGAGGGAGGGAGTGAGCGAGTCAGTGACTAGGACCAAGAGAGGGACCTCTCATTGCTCACAACCTCAGACACCCTCAGATCGCACGGTGCCATTTTTATAACTGTCATTCCTAAAACCTCCACCATGCCTTGCTTTCAGGTACAATCCCTCCACTCATTAAGTCGGTTGTACAAAGTGAAGAAGGACTGACAACCAACGAGGGGCTCAAGATGTTGGTGACCATCTCCTGCATCCTGCTGGGGGTCCTACTGCTGTTTGTCCTGCTGCTGGTCGTGCGGAGGAGGCGGCGGGAACAGAGGCTAAAGAGGCTGAGAGGTGGGTACGAGCTCCTCCACTCCTCCTGGCCCCTGGAGAGGTCAGCCCGAGAGCAGACCCCAGTGGGAAGGACTCTGCCCTCTGAGTCAGGTCCCCAGCCGCCTGATTCTGTGGCTTTCCCTCGGCAGGCAAGGCTGCAGAGCCCTGGGGAGAAGCAATAAGAGCCCGTATCTCAGACAATCAGAAGTGGAGTGAAAGGCCAGCTCTTGCAGGTCCCCTAGATCCTAGCTATTGGCAGACAGAGAAAATTAATTTCTCATGGGTTTTCAACCCTGCTCACTTTAATTTTCAGCAGTTCCGGCAAAGCCACCAATTATGGTTTTCTTTGAAAGGTGCTATCAGATTTTCTCTAGAAACGAGAATTATTTTATTGCCTGGAAGTGGAAATTGAGGGCTTATGCTACAGGTAAAGGATTGTGAGGCAGAAAACACAGGCTTTCCAAAATCACGAACTTGAGCTGAAGCCTAGTGTCAGGGTTTTAAGGGAAGAAAAAACAGTGATGAAAGATGGAGAATATAGGCCAGATGAGCCCACGGGTAGCAGACACCATTGCTCTGTCCTTCTGTGTGGCACGAGTCTTCTCAGCTTCTGAACAGAGGCCCTTACTGGCTCTTGCTCTGCACCCTGAGAACGAGGAGTCCTCTGCCCTTCGTCCACTCTTATGTCCCCCTTGTGTGGATAAGCTGTTGCTTTGGGGAAGGCCGAGACAGGTATTCGCCTTGTGCTATCTATGCAGCGTGGAGTGACGCTACATAGCATCCCACATATTCCTCAAAGCACGCTCAAGGAGCAAGCTGCACACCACTCCCTGAAACACATGTGTGACGTCCCCAAACCTGACTCATCTCTCTAGGGAACACTGATCTTCCCGTATACACCTGACCACAGCCGGACCAGAGCAGCAGGGCATCCTCTGGACGTGACTCTCCCACACTGGGCTACCCATGTGCTTTCACTTTGCCGACAAATTAAAATACTTGAATTCCTTTGCAGTCCATCTGCACATTTCAACAGACCCTCCATTGGAATCTCACGCAGTCCAATGATTCCAGATGATTCTCATCCCATTGAAATGTTCTTTCCAAACCCCTTAACCAGTTGCCTCTCAGTTTTGCAGACATCATTCAAGTGAATACTGCCTCCTAAGTACTGAGCCAGGAGCTTGATGTGAAAGATGAACGGAAAGAGCTTTCTGGACTGCACGTGTAGTGTAGGAGTCAACCCCTAAGCATCTACCAGTAAAGGAAGAGAAGGTGTCATGTCACCAAAATAGGGCTCCGAACAAATCCCCCATCAGTGCAGAAGAGGGGGCGATCAAGCCCACCCCAGGGGGGTACCTAAGAACTGAAAAACAGTTCCACAAAAGTACAGCGTGGCCCAATAGGTGGAGAAATTCAGTATAAAGTGAGCTGTGTCGAGTCCATTTAGAAATGTTTATCATTAAAATACCCAAAGGACATTTTTATAACCCTCTTCCTCAGAGAGCAGAATCCAGTAGCCTGGCCTTCAGGAGTCTTGCTCCTGAGGTACCAAGAGCATCTGCCCTTGTTTCCTACAGACCACGACGTCAAACGGGTCGCACTTAGAAGGCTGTGAATTGTCCACATTTCTTAAAATCAACAGTAAAAATGTCTTACTAATGCTTTGTAGTTATGACAAGCATTTGGCAGCAAACCGTAGGACATCAGGGCCAGGCTTCCAGAAGTCCACCCTCTGCCAGGCTCACCTCCCCGCCCACCCGACGGCTTGGCTGGGCTGGCTCCTTCCTCCCCAGCCAGGCTTTATTTCTGCTCCTCTACTTGTAACTTGACACCCCGCCTGGCTCTTCCCTGCCAAAGGCTTTTCCATCCGCAGCTGTTGGCGACTTCACTGCCGGGTTCGGGTTCAGGCGTCGGCTGGATGGGAGACTCACGCAGCCTGTGTCTTTATTCTTAACAGTTCCTTGTAATTTGGTTATTGCTTTGCAAGGGCTGTGTCCAGAGCACGTCTGGCCCTGGCACTCACTGCCGGCATCTCTCCTTCTAAGCACACGTGTCTTGAGTCGGGCTTAGAAAGCTGAACATCCGGCAGAGCAGCGAGAGCAGCTCTTGTTCCGGGGACCAGTTCTGATGGCTTTGTGCAGGGGAAGAGGCAGCTCCCACACAGAGGTCCCCTAGGAGGACCGTGAGAGGAGAGGCAGAGGGTGTACCCGAGGAATGCCGGAAGCAGAGGCTCCGCAGGTAGCTCGTGCAGCCAGCGGGCATCTGTCCCCGCATTCCGCTCGTGCCTAATAAAATCTTCTCGAATCGAGAACGTAAAAGGACAGCAGAAAGAGTGAGAGACGGGGCACCCGATGCCAGACTTAAGGAGGACGAGCTGTGGCCATTGCCCAATATCCAACATGTGCCAGGTCTGACATTTTAAAATGAATAGGGGTATTTTCTTACTGACCATTTCTGTTTGATCATGAGAGCTTGGCAAGGTCCTGGGGAGAAAAAGCAGTCCCCAAGACCCTGTCCCCAAGATGTAGAAAGGGAGTCTGTCAAAGTGGGTCAAAGGTTGGGAGAGGGGGCAAACTCATGTGCAATCGAGATGTGGTGCCAGGAAGTGACAGAAGGCACGGGGATAGACAGGAGAGACCTCGAAAGGCAGGACAAACCCCGGACTTGCCTTTTACCCCAGCAAGTCCCTCCAAAATATTCATTAATGACATAAAATATGTCCCCAGGGACAGAACTGCAGCCAAAGTGCTTAAAGTAACAGGTTAAATATCCAGAGTGTTAAATATCCCATCAGTTAAATATCCAGAGTGTATCAGGAGAATCTCACGATCAAAACTGACCCCGCTACAGTGCAGATCCTGTACCGGGGTTAGAATAAGTTCACATATACTTGCAGACTCCACAGAGAGAACTGCTCACACGATGTTTTTATTGTCCTTAAGGACAGCATCTCCAGGCACATGACCATGGTGCTTGAGCAACCACCTATCCTAACGAGAAATGGGACTCAGGAAATTTAAATTGCAGAAGAATATTACAGGGTTATATTTTTATAGTTACTAGGTAAGATCAATGTACAATAGTTCATCTTGTTTGGTTGCATTGTTTGATTGCTGGAAACTACTAAAGTGTGTCTAATCACAGTACATTTTACTGTACAGACCAGCAACCCAGTTAGGTGAATATAATATAATGCTATTTTATGTAAAATTAAAAAAGAAAGAAAATAGGACTCAAGCAGTTTGGCCAACCTATATTCTCCGTTCCTGAGAACGTTACTAATTTTAGAGCATAGCGACCTCCTAAAACCTAAGTTGTACTACTTTTTAAAAAATCTATAACCTAACCCATGAGTTCAGAAGGCTTTTAATGATGCCCTGGTTTTTCCCCAACTTCTGGATCCTTTGAAGTGCAAGTTACAGAATGAGTCCCTGGCTGGTTCCAAGGTCCCAATAGCCCAAACCTTATAAAAAATTGATTCCCAGGTCAAATAATCAACTCCAAGGTCACTAAAAGCTTCCTCTTTAGTCTGGGTTTATCCAAGGGACTGCAGATCTATGTTGGCACCAATCAGCAGGGGTCAGCAGCATTACCCAGTCCAAAATTCCAGAATTTCACATGAGCCCAAAGAAAAAATCAGTGTGTAATATAAATCTGACCATGTTTCTGTGGCACAGTGCTATTTTCCCCTCAAATGGAGATGTGTTTATTATGTTGCACATACTTTGAAAAGGATTAATATTGTAAAACTGATCAATTCCCCAAGACCATTCCCTGAGAGCATCCAGGCCCATGAGTCTGCATTCTGGTGTACTTTCAAGGTGGTCTCTATAGAGTCTTTTCCCTGTTCTGAGTTCTACTATGCCATTTTCTGCTCTGCAAATGAACCCAAAGATCTCCTGTTTCATAAAGCCAAAAAGCATGTTGAAGTTTGCTAATCCAAAGCAGAAATGCCCATGACAGATCCCAGTGACACACACCCGAGTCTTGAGTGTACTCAGGGTCTATAGACTCCCCAGCACCAGAGTGGAAGTCCCCCATGAAAGCAGGAAACCAGTAGAAACACATGCGCTGAAGGCTCATTGTCAAGCACATGCCTGCACACATTGGGCTTACGACACCAGCAGGAAGCAAAGAGACCCCAGAAGCCCAAACTCTGCCGCTCTCTAGTTGTCTGTCCCTCCCTCCCCCTCCTTCCCTCCTCCTTCTCCTCTCTTCCTCTCTCCCTTCCTTCCCTCTTTCTTCCATTCTTCCTTTCTCCCTTTCTTCTCTCCCTCCTTCTCTGTTTCTTTCTGCCTCAGTTTCTTAATAAAATTGTCCTCTCAAGACTCCACAGTAGTTAAGGCAAAACTAAGTAGAGCAGAGTTTCTGCATCAGAGTGGCAAGCAAGGGGGTATTGGGGTGGTGGCCAATCTAGGGCCACGATGAAACTGGTGACAGAGTAGCTGTCGGGGGCAGCTGGGGCTGTAGCCCGTCCCCAGAGCCTGGGTTGCCAGGTGTCCTCCTTTGTCCCACTTTGTCCTCCTGGTTTTTTGAGATCACAAGCACGTATGACTCTTTTTGGGATGTATATATCGCGACAGCTTTTCAATCAGCTTTGACTTGCACATGCTGATGACGGAAAGTCCCATGGGATCTTATAAAAACTTAAATGCATGTTTACAGCCCTCATGAAAACCACTACTTTATGAGATCCATTTCAATTTCACAGAGGAGGGGCTCTTGGTGGGGAACCTGCCAGTAAAAGCTTTCAACAGATGGTACCACAGGTTAGACTGTCACCCCCAAAGATTCACTCTCCCCTCCTTCCTTCTGGCTTTTTGGTCATTGTTTGTTTGTTGTTTGTTTAGTGTTTGTGACTGCCCAGTAGAGGTCAACCTAAGCAGACCCCATTTTCCTAAACTAGAACTTCGGACATGAAAATGCAGCCACGTGGCTGTGAACACAAGTCCTCTTTTCCAAAGCAACATCTGGACTTGCAGTCAGGGCAACCAGACTCTCAGGAAAGATGTGCACAGCAGTGTGGGGACGGCGCCCCTCCCGCCACCGCTCGGCAGGTGCGGTCTCCACGGCCTGCACCTGGGGTGTGAGCACACACAGGACCAGGGCCAGGGCCTCCACCAGGGGCAGAACTGGGCAGGACCTCCTCGTGCAGGTGGGGTGCCTCTCCCAAGACCTGGCGGAACTGTGTATTCCCACAACGCTTGGCGCGCTCTTGACCTGGTCTCTAAATAGCTGTGCACATATATGAACTGTGAACTTGCACTTCCTGTGCCCCGTGTGGTGTTGCTGACTTGAACTGAGCATCAGAAAGACTTGCACTCAGAAATGTGTTCAAATTCACACATCAGTTGGGGTAGAGGTAGGAGCTCAGAGCACTGTCCCAAAGCCGTCTTCCTGTGTGACTTCTTCAGATTCTGAAATAGTCCAGCAAAAAATAGGCTGTCCCATTAATATTTGGTAAGCTTTAAAATGTTTATTAATGAAACATGGAACCAGAAGATGTAGTAACACAGTGTTAACAGTTACTTTATAATTTTATGTATACCCACCAAAAATGCTGTGTTTATTTCTTATCTTGATATTCAATACCCCTTAGGTCTCTAAATAATTATAAATAATTATGTTTGATTTAAAATATAGTTATAAATAATATAATTAATAACATAAATATATAATATACATTATTATAAATATATAATATACATATATAATAATATAAATGATATGATTATTTATAATTAAAGGTCTAAGCTTACAGAAATATGCATAAATATATAAGAAATAAGAAATATATAATACATACATCTCTTTAAGCTTCTTTATGTCAGGTACTTCTCTGTAATTCTTTTTTACAATTGAATTCTTTTTTTTTTTTTTGATACCAGGGGTGCTGAACCCCTGAGCCACATCCCTAACCCTTTTCTTATTTTTTTATTTTGGAGCAGGGTCTTGCTAGGTTTTCAGGACCTCACCAAGTTGCTGAGGCTGGCCTCAAACTTGAAATCCTCCTGCCTCAGCCTTGGGAGTCACTGGGATTACAGGCGTGCACCACATGTCTGGCTTCCACCGAATTCTCGGGTCCTCTTTCAGCCACATTGCCCCTCTCCCCTTCCCAAGCCCCTGCTTCCTCTTGTCCAGTGGAACTGCCGCAACAAGGGCAGATGGCCAGCCACCTTCCCACCCACAGTTCTCCCCGCAGCTGTCACTCTCCAGGCCTCCTTGTGGCTTTGAGAGCATTAGCAAACGTCTCCTGAAACGCCTGCCTGCCTTCCGGGGTTCAGCATCACTGAACTCTCCTGCTGGGCTCCGTCCATCACTTCCCACCTGGCAGGTTAAGGGAGGGTCACAGAGCCACGGAGGAGACACAGAGTTAGCAGGGGGCTATGGGACCAGCGTCACCCAGCCCAAGTCTCGGAGTGGCCTGAAATGTGCAGGAGCGTGGCAGCCATGTGAAGGGCTGTTTAGCTGCCTTCGGGCAGAGGAACCAGGCTGGGACGAGGTTCTCGCAGAACAGATGGCAGGTGGCGAGGAGAGCCGCCCAACATCTGCCTGGCTTCGGTGAGCGCCAGGAGTACCGTTCCAACGCGACATGTGCGCCAGGAATTAGGAGGAGGAAGGGAGGGAGAGGGATCAGACGGGAAGGAAGGAAGCTGGTGACTCAGAGGGACAGGGAGGAGAGAAGGAACTCAAAAAGAACTTGACAAGACCGTCAGCCCTGATAGTTGAGTTCGTTTTATTCCTTTGAAACCCACTACATTCCTGCCATGACTGGGGGAGGGGAGATGTGGCTTTTCCCCAACAGTATTGACCAAGAACAGTTGCACAAGTTCCAAATGAACAGCAGCAAAACGTAGACCCGGTGGGTAATGCTCCAAGGGAAGGGCCCCTCCCCCACTGGGAAGGGTAGGAGGGTGTCCGGGGTTCCAGTGCCAAGAGACCTCGAAGGTCAATAGGTTTCTGCACAAACTTCCCAGCCATAATCCCAAGACCTCTGTGGATAATTGCTGCACAACCCAAGGCAAATCAGAGGTATTGGACAGTGAGCACCCTCGGGACCCATTTTCAAAACCAAAGATTCTGAACCATAGATGGAAATAAGTTAGTTCAGGGCACAGACAGAAGGGTTTTGAGCAATCAGGAAATGACAGAGGCCACCAGAGGCCTGGGTGAGCCCATTTGCGTTTTGGCAGAGCTGATTGGTAAGAGGGTTTCAGGCGCAGCTGATCCAGGCTTTGAGGTGGCTCAGGTCCAGGTGGGAAGCCTGCTGTATTAGAGGGCAGAATTCTAATCTTAGGAAGGGCTGGAAGCAAGGAGATAACATTTAATCAAGGCACTTCTGAAGTCTTCTATGGAGGTTGTAAAAATTCCTCTGCATCCCGTACAAGGAGCGTCGTGTTCTCGCCAGTGTGTGAGGGGAATCGCCAGCAGATCGTGCTCAGTCCCACTGGGTAAAGGACAATATGAAAGACAAGAGAGGGCCAAGGAAGGACTCACCTAGAAATCTTGTCATACGAGAAGGGGTTGGGAGAATTTAGCCCCAAAAGTAGGAAACCAGAGCCAAGCAAGGGACATGGCAGCTCCCTGTGAATGACTTGCAAACGGTTCCAGAGGTGCCGTCATGACAGACAGATAGGAAGGACACCAGGAGGCTTCAACACAGGTGAAGGAAGACGCCCCTCACCATCGAATATGCCCTCGGGAATCTTTGTGCAGCTGCTCTATGAGAGCCTGGCCTAGACACAAGATGTAAAGAGGACGGGGCTGGCAGAGAGAGGACATGGAGGCAGGGGTTCACAGCCTGAGGTGGCAGAGACTGGGCCAAGCTGTCGCTGCTGTGGATGTCCATGGAAACTGACAGAAGCAGAGCACCAGCTGCGTGCTAGACGTGGGAGCAAGCTGCATCTGCAGGGAGGGTCTTGCAGGGCCACTGCTGGGGACGTCCCTGCTGCCAGTGGCCAGTGCAGGAAGCTCGGAGAGGGGCTGGACCTCACAAGTGAGAAGGAACAGAGCTGGAGGGTCAGCTGGGCAGAGCACGGGCAGCCCCTGCCTTGTGCTGACCAGCGCTACTGCAGTGAGGTCGGCTGGAAGGTCTCAGAGCCCAGGCACGACCAGGCACGGCATGGCCCCGGTCAGCTGCCCTTCCTGCGCTGCAGAATCGCTCTGAAAGCTGAGACCAGGGGAGGAGGTGCCCACTAGCCAGTGAGATCTGAGATAAAGACAGTGGCGAAGCAGAGGTGTGGAGGGGGAGGCGGCCAGAGCTGAGTGACAGGCGGAAGCCTGGTGTGCAGCAGCCTCAGCAGCCCCTGGTGTGGCGGGCGGCCCCAGCTCGGTCGAAAGACAGAGCACGTGGTGACAGCTGTCGAAGGCGCCAGAGAAGGATCTCGGCACTCATTGGGCAGCTGCACAGAGAAGCGATCATTGCTCCTAAGATTCTGCAATTCCGGGATTTCAGAGTTTTGCTAACTTGTCTCAGTTTCTCTTCTCACCCCTGAGCAAGTGTGTCAGGGAAGAGCCCACTCTCCTCTTCACACTCGTCTGTGGGGACATGAACGACACCCAGACCCCTCCTGGCCGCTCTGGCTCCTCCCAACCTGCCTCCAAGTCTGTCTCTGAGCAGCCTCAGCCGGTCAGTCCTCCAGCTTGATGCCAGACACCTCAGCTCTCGCTGCCAGTCACTGCTCCTCGCTGCCTTCTGCCCTGTCCCTGCCCCTGTGGCCATACTCCTACCTGTTGGCCTTGGACACCTGCGGTCCGCCACCTCCTCCTCTGCACACCCCATAGGGCCCTGACACGACAGATTCTGTTGTCGCCTCTTGTATTACAATGTCACCTCCCACCCCTCAGGTCTCTAGTCCGACCCTCACAGCTTCTATCTGGGGCCTTGTAAGGTGTGGCCTGCAGGCCCAGTGCCGCGTCTCAGCCTCTGGGCAGCCTGGTGGACGGGAGCTGGTGGCACACACACACACCTGCCTCCTCCTTGGCCTCCTTCTCCCCTGCCCTGCTCCAGGTGAAGGCTCTCAAATCAGGGACAGTAACTCTCCTTAGCCACATAATGTCTTGACCATCCCAGCCACCAGCAGCCTGCAAACTTCCCTGTCTGGTGAAACTGACCCACCATTTCCTCTGAACAAACTTGTTCTTCCAGCACCAGAGAATTCTGTGTGATGCCCACGCCCACTCAGATGTGGGCACCTCAAGGTTTGCATTGTGCCAGTTTAGGTCACTCTTGTGTCCTTTCAGGTTCTTCTTGTTTCCTGCCTGACATACTGGTCTCCTTGGGTCCCCTCTCTCAGCCCACGGGGCCCAGCTTTCTGACCCTGCATGTGTCCCTCAGGGTCTGACACCTATCTGCTATAGCCCTTGAGGACCTTGGGGAGAGTGGTGAAGAGTTTGAACCACAGTGGTGGACATGTGTCCCCACATGGCTGCTGAATGAATCTGGGATCCACTTTTTTCATCTCCAAGCTGACCCTAACAGCCCCTGACAGACTGGTATTACATGGATCTGAGTCCATAGTCCTACAGTAACCAGCACAAACCAGATCTCTAGAACATGCAAAACCGCCCTGCCCCAGGCTTTCCAGACTCCACCATTATACCTAGAACTCAAGGTCTCTGCTTATCCAAAGGTGAACTCAACAGAAGTGAATTTCCGTTAACGTAATTTATCTCAGAATTTCAAGTAAAATTGAAGAGGTCATAGTAGCTAAGACAGAAAGAGCAGGAATCTGCTTGTGAGTGACAGGCATGGAGAGGGGGTGCCTGAGATGGCTTGGGGCACTAAGCCTGTAGAATAGGTGCCCACTACAGACAGGCCAGGGCAGCATGCCCCTCTGAGGGAGCTCTGTCTCCCCTGCTGGACTCTAAGGTTCCTTAGAACATTGGCAGGAAGAGATCACAGGAGAACAAATTCTGCTGAGTGACCACAAGACAAAGAAGGATCACAGTGGGCAAGCGAGGAAGAGGCCGTTGGGTGCAGAGCCGGTGCCAGCTGGAGTCGGGCCGTGCTCCTTGGAAGCTTCCTCTCCAGAGTGTGGTAGTGGCCACTGCTGGGCTGTTACGTGAGCTAATTAATCCCAAGCTTCTGGCTCTTCCTCTGTAGATACTTACTTAGTAAGTGTTAAGTCATTCAGGAAGAGAAGAAATTCATTCTATTTACTTAGTCTTTGCAGATAAATATACAGACACGAACTGGGAAATTAAATGCTATTTTTCTTCCTTTGCTTTGCAGTGTGGGTGGCGTAGATAGGACCTGTTTCATTTCCCGGACTGAACCCATCTGTGTGCAAAACCGGGGCCCCTGTGGAGGTTTCCCAGGGGAACTGACGTGGCTGGCTTGAAGAGCCACGCTTGGGTTCCCGGGGCGCCAGCCTCCGCAGCTGCTCTGTGCTCTCCATGTGGCTCAGCAGCAGGCTGCTCTCCGGGAGGCTGACTCTGGTTAGACGTCAGCCCCTGGGAACGGGGTGAAAGTGCTCCACTTATGCCCTCCCTCACTCCAGAGCCACACCTGTTTCTGGAAAGATCTGTTCATTGGAAGGGACACTTAACATCGAGTCATTTTGAGAGCAATGAAAGAAAAGCACAAAGAAGGCTTTTGTGTTCTAAGAAGGGAAACATTCGTTTTTGCCAGGACAAAAGGTGTGAAAAGAATAAATTATATTTTAAGGGAAATGAGAATTTCAAAACGAGATCACCAAGAAAGTTGATGTTTTTCCTACAATATTTTTAGGCAGGGTTTCTTACATCAGGAGTGATAACCAGGTCTTGGTAAACAAAATCCTCAGAGGAAAAAAAGAAATTAATTTTACGGTATAAAATACACAATGAAATTTCCAAGAACAGCAATAAGCCATTTATACAATTCTTTGACCAACCCAAGGGATGCAGCGCTCTATAACAATGCCACTTAAAAGTGATTTACAGTGTCGTAAACTGTTTGATTCTGATATTTTGATAATGAAAAGAGTGGGTGTGTACACTATAAATGACTGACTTTCAAAATGTTAATTTTCTGACTATTGAAAATAAGATCGGGTTTTCTAGAAGTGACAAATAGATTATATTAAGATTTTCATAGATGTCTGAGATCTTATGGCTATAGGATGGTCATGGTATCTTTCTATGATAAATAAAAGTCATAAAAGAGTTCCATTTAGAACAAGGAATCCATAAAACTCAAGGTCAGCAGTCGGGGTCTTGTAGTGTCCCTCTTATTGTCTGTCTGACTGTGGGATGTTTATCATCGATGTCTAAGTGAACGGTAACGAGCTATTTGTCATGTACTAACATGAACTTTCTTTCCCCAGATGCGAAGAGTTTGGCTGAAATGCTTATGAGGTAAGAACACCCCCAGCGCCCCAGATAGCATGTTTAAGGAACCACCCCAACGCGCCTTAGTGATTCCTTTGGTTTTCTTTTTAATCAGGACAATCTGAAAATGCTAACACATTTTTATTCCAACATGAATTTCCATTTCCATTCCAAAACACCCATATAAAGCCTAGCTGGATATGTAGGTGCCAAATAACGCACTTTCATACAGCCCCGGGGGGGTGTCACCTGGCTACACGGGACAGCAGGATGTTTTCGTTAAGTGGGGAGCAAACAGGTGCATTCTTAGGAGCTTTAGTTTTGCTACCACCCAGGTTCCACCTCTGAGTTCAAGACTTCTCTCTAACAGAGTTAGCCAAGTTCAAAGAAAATCACCAAACAAAATGCACTGGGAACTGTACTCCTCAAAGTCTGGTGAGGAGAGACAGGGGGCCTCAGTTCCCGGGGTGCCCTGCCCTCCCCTCCACAGGAGCAGCCCATGGCTCCCATTGCCATTGCCCTTTGCTGCCCATCTTGTGAGTTTCAGCTCTGCTGGGAGCACCAGCACTCTGGTGGCCCATTCATAATCTTTAAGTAGAAGAAATGAATAGAGGTCACTGAGTTAATAGGCGAGTGTTCCCAAGAGTAATGGACAAAAGTGCATCCTTCACAGCTTTGCTGCACAAGTCCACAGTGCACGAGGAGAATGCGTTCCTTCTGTGTCCCCCGACTCTCTCTCCAAACACTCAGCCTCCTTACCTCCAAACACTCAGCCTCCTTACCTCCCCACCTCCTCACATGATAAAACCTGGAACCCTCCAGGTGCAGGTTAACTGGCTGATGTGCTGCCTGTCTGCAACGTCTGCACGTCAACTCGTCAACTCTTTTAAAACGTCATGATCAAAGGAAAGGCAAAGAGGAAGATCAGAGCGTAGGAAATGAGAGAGAACTTCAGGGACCCTGACAGTGAGCTTGAGGTTGCCATGATAGGATGACAGGCATGGGAGAGAAAGGGGACCCGGCAGGAGTCTCCCCACTCCCCTCCCACCGCAGTCGGCTCCACCCCTCCCCATCTACGCTTATAGGAAGGTACGCTTGGTACTCATGAAAAGCATGTGCCACACCTCAACAGCGTCTTGGGAGACCCTGGCAGAGGCTGAATAGCATGGACGCGTGAATTCATTTCCTGCGGGTGTCTTGGACTTTGATTTCTTAAAACTGTGAGCCGTGGGTAGACACGACATGGAGGAGTCCAGTAGCTCCAGACATCTGGGGAGAGTCATCAGAGGAATGTGGATGCCGTCTGCCATGATTGGGAAAACAGAGGCAGGGCTCAGACTTCTTGTTTTCTTAGAGGAGGGGTGAGGGCGGGTGTCAGCGGGAGTAGGAAGACCTGGCTGACCCACCTTGAACCTGGGAATCCTCTTAAGCTTGCTTCCGGTGCAGGAGTCCACTGGACAGCTGGTAGCAGGGATCTGGGGCTCAGAGGAGAGGCGGGCAGATACGAGATCCCTCCTTCCACACAGCACCTTATTTCAAGGTCAGACACGCACAGGAGATTGGGAAAACATGCATTTGCAATGCCTTAGGCCGTGTCTCCAGGAAGTCCCTTCCTGTCAGTGAACAAGTGAGAGCACATGCTCACACTGGTGTGGAGAGGATCCGAGAAAACACTGGAACACCAAGGAGCAAGAGTCAGCCCATTCCTCATAACTGAGCCTCCTAAGAGAGGACACTTTCTCATGTAGACTTAAAGCTATCAATTAGTTGACATTTAAAATGAAGAGATTGCACACAGAATTTGATTTTCTGGCTTCTGTTGAAAGCGCTCTGACCATGTGCACGCAGCCTGGCTGAGGAGGACTGTCCCAAGCTGTGTGCGGTGCCCCTTGAGATGGGTGTGACCTTCGCTCACCTCAGGGACCCGGCCCCTGGCCCACCCCAGTCCCCTTCACCCATCCGGCCCCTGCAGCTCCCAGGGAGGGAGGCTGGGCGTGCTTTCCAGGGCGTTCCACGCCTCCTGCCCCTCCTCCCCTTAGCTCTGCCCCTCCCTCCTTGCCCAGACACCTCTTCTATTCCCACCAAGACATCAATCCTGCCTCTGCCCAAACGCTGTGCAACCGAGTCTGTCTTTGTCCAGGGCAGATGCTGTGCTTTTTGCTTCTCCTGAAGTCCTAGATGCATCCCTGCCCCTTCTCATCAGCCCTGGAACAAGGCATTAGAAAGCATCCTCTTTACCAGGGGACAGTCACCATGGTTGGAAGGCCACTTGCAGATCAGAGCAGGAATTAATCACAGCCCTCTCTGGGGACAGTCACCAGCAGGAGGTTAGGAACACTGAGGCCGGCAACCACAGCCAGTATGAGGGTTGGGAAGGTTCTCCTCCAAAGAGTGAAGGCGACTAAAAAGAGAATTTCCAACAGTCCTCAGACAGGGAGCTCGGTATGGTATTAGCTTAGAAGTACTGTGCTTTTAAACTCGTGACAGCTCAGTTCCATCTAGGTTTGACCACTCACCTGGCCAGGCAACCAAAGACCTGGTCAACTGAAGACCAACCATATTTAAGATGTGGTCAGCAAAGTCTAAGCCAGCCATGTCCAGTGGTGCACAGGACACTGCACTGCTGTCCCGGGTCCTTGCTGCTGCTTTCCCTGGACAGCCGAGGGTTTGGCAGGCTGGTGCCCCTCGCCCAGGACGTAGAACCACAAGCCTAGGTCCTAGGCCTCATCTGGCCCAGGACTGTTTTTCTGATCTTGAGCAAATCATCTTACCTCTCTGGATCCCACTTTCCTCATCTAAAAATATTTCAAAATCATTCCTAGTTTTGTCATTTTGTTATCTAAGTGGCGATGGCATATATTTTTAATGCCATTCTTGAAGTACTTGCATGTTTCGGTGGGATTAGCTCTCCCAGACTGGAAAGCAGGTGTGACCCAACCCAAGGACAGGCATAGACTCCTGGACCTCCAGGGGTCCCTCACAGCACCTCACCCCTCACTGGGCTTCATGCTCCCAAACACACATCCTCTTCACTCAGAAAGGACAGACCTCACTCACAACCCACATAGAGAGATTTCAGTTTTATATGTTTAAACAAGAATACTTTTCTAAAACACAGCCTTCCAGAAGGTGAGACTGGATTCCCCTAAGGAACTTACCAACACATTTGGTACCCAAGTACCAGCAATGGTAGAAGGACTAGTTGTCAATCAATTTCAAATTAAGCAGTAAATTGCTCCAGCTTTTTTGATGTGCATATTCTATACCTATAATAAAAATATCCACTCAAGAGTTATAATGAGCTATGTTCCCACAGTTATTTTGTACCTACAGAATGCTCCATATCATATTTGAGAGGAGAGTGGCCTGTTCAGCTATCTTGAAGGGTCTTAATGATACGAGTCATCCATTGGCTGAGTTGGGAAATTCTCCACCCTCTAAGCCACCCTCAGCTGTCCCCATCACTGCCATTTAAACCCAATAGCCAGATGGCAAATGGATACTCAAAGATTGTTTTCCAATGATAGTGAATATTTTTAGCAAGACTCCTACATTATATAAAAGAGGCAATTTTGCCTCCACAGTAAAGTCATTCAGAATCCTCCAGGTTGCAAATGAGGCTTCTTCAAATGGTATTTTTAAGGTAGATTGCTGTTATCATGTCTCTTGTCGCACTTTCTGAGGATCATCATTCGTTATAACAATAATTGACCAAACACGGCAGCAGATGTTGAATAATGAAACAACTTAGATGGAACCCAGGTTTAGAATGGGAAGGGTATTAGTGACGGGGAGCAAAGCCTTTGGAGACCTGTCACTTGGCTTACACTGTTCCCCTAAATAACTTGATTCATTTAATAAATATTTATTGAGCTCCTTGTTGTATCTAGGGATACAGGGAACAGAGCACACGAGCACATCACTCATGGAGTGTGTATTCCACTGGGAGAGACGGATAATGAGTAAGATGAGTCAATTAAGTACATTTAATAGATTCAATTAAATTGATCAAATATATGCTAGAGGAGAGGAAGTGTCAAGTGCCAAATCAAGTGGAGAATGGGGAAGGGGCCACGGAGTTCCCACAGCAGGACCAACCGGCCCAGGGAAAAGGTAGCATCTGGGTCACCTCAAGAGAAGGGAGAGAGCTGGCCACGTGGCTGTTGGGGGGTCAGGGTGGAGCCAGTCTTCTGTGCCAAGGGACAGCAAGTGCAGAGGGAGGAGGAGCACTTCGCCTGGCATCTGGAGGCTTTGGCCTGTGTCCTTGCCCTTCCCTGTGGGGCCCAGCAGCACGCTGCCTGGACAGGAAGGAGGACTCCAGCTCCAGCCTCCGCGGCCCTTCTTCGAAGGCGGCCTCATGTTCCATCTCCCTGCCAGCCGAGGTAGCCCCAGCAGTTTCCAGCATGCTCCCTGCATGGGCCTGACGGCAGACCCTCACTGTCACATAAGCAGAGCCCGGGCTTGCTGCTCATAGTGGTTTAATAGAGCAGCCGGGGGCTGCCTCATGACTATTCATGAGGAGCAGAAGGAACTAGCTCACACTTCTATTTTTGGTACAAGGACAAGCTCAAGTCCCCAGTGGAGTTTCTAAACAGATCTTTCGGATATTCACAGAGGAGTAGTCCCCCATATGTTTGGGGGAAATGCAACTTATCTGAGCATGATGAAAACGCAGCCGCAGGCTCTTCGTTTTATACAAGTATTTGAGTCTTTGCATTCTTTTTTTTTTTTTTTTAATTTTCACCAACAAAATGAAGAGTTGGTTAAGTAAAAGAGTATAGAGATACCCTGTGAAAAATCAGGCCACGGGGCTTGAATGTGGGCTCTGCATAATTAGCATGATACAGGTCCGTAACCCAGTTACTCCACTGCAGAGCAGGAAATCTGGTTCAAGATCAGGTCCTCGGAGGCACGTTGCACCTCTCAGAAGTCGTCTTGTTCATGGGAGATATTGTTCATCATCAGATGAAGACAGTGGTATTATACAACATTCAGAGCACCAACAAGGGACTCTGGCGGGCAGCCATCGAGGAGGGGGGCTCAAGGGACCTTTGGATTCCTAAGGTCCCCTCGGCCACGGGTTCAGGAGGGCTGAGGAAGGCCTGTGGAGACAGAGTACAGGACTCCCGGGGAACTCTCAGCCGGCTTCAGCAAAAGCATTTGAGACTCACAGTGGAGACCTCTCTTGTTCTCTATTGGAAGTAGCCAACTCAGAGTGACCATCACCAGGTGACCAAGCACCAGAAATGCTTTTCCAAAGAGATTTTGTCCCCCAAATTTTGTCCCCAAATTTTGAGATAAAATTTTTTCCAAAGAGATTTATCACTGAGCTGGATTCACAAATGCCATAGATTGATCGGATTATCCAAATGATTGATGCTTCTTAGCAGGGGCTGGGGAGGGTTCAGTAAACATTAGTTTACCATCTAGGAAATTCTTAGCATTTTGCCAAGACTGAACAGCCAGCCTCCTAATGTAGATTGCTAATTAAGGCCTTATGGGCTTTCTTAGATCTCTGCACAACATGGAGTTTCTTTTAACTGCAGGCTGTAACTGAACATGATTATAGCATGCAGTTTTACCACCTATTTTCATTTACTTTTAGAGAACAGTGTACTCCAAGAGTAATTTTCCAGTACACAAATTTTGAGATAAAATTATTATAGTAATTGGTTTTTTTTTTTCTATTCCAAATGCATTATTCGTTAGGGAAACTAACAGGGAAGCTAACAAGGTTCGTGATTTGTTACTAGAACAAAAATAAACTGGCACCACATTTACGTGCAAATCTGTTAGTAAGAACCCCATCTGATGACCAACTGGGGCACACGCGCCCTCCCTCGCCATCTCTGGGATCTCTTGTATCTGACCAATGAAAATGTCATTGGCTTTAAAATGAGTCTTCATTTGTCTCATTTATCTTTTACACATAAGAAATGGGAAATTTCTAAAGGTTCTATTGATATTGAACCAATCCCTATTGACAGTTTGTATTTTCAGAATCTCTTTAGATGAAATTTAACATTAATAAATATCTTTTGGATAATGAAAAAAATCTCACATCTTGTGCTTCTCCCCTCTCTTCACTTCCAGGGCCTTTGTATAGGTATAAATAAACCAAGTTGGTGTGCAGGCACACGTGGGCGTAATTTATAGGGACTGGATCTGTTAATGTGTTCTCCCTTTTTTATTCCCAGTAAGAATACTCGGACGTCAGACACCTTAAGCAAGCAACAGCAGACCCTAAGAATGCACATCGACATACCCAGGGCTCAGCTGCTGATTGAGGAGAGAGACACAATGGAGACCATTGGTAAGGTGCCCGTTTGCCTCTTCCCTCCTTGAGACTGCTACAGCCTCCTTCAGCCCAAACCTTGCAGCACATTAGACAGCAGAACCTCTTTAGGGCTTCATATGTGCAGAGGTTGACAAGAATAAGTACCAGCAAACGGGGAAATTAGCAGACAGTGGTGACCTGGAAGGGAATTCCCCCATTCGGATCTGCTTTGGGTCTTTCTCGGGGAGGATATTGATGCTGTTCCAGAGAATAAGCATCTGTAATCAAATAAACCCAGAAGGCCCACACAGAGAAGCCCTGTCCTGGAAATCCACTCTACACTTTCCTTATTGTCTCTGCTGGGGTCAACTTTCATTCAATAAGCGTTTATACTTAACATTTGAACAAGGACATGCCCTTGTGCTGGTGTCTGCCCTGCTTCCCAGCACCCCGTAAGCATCCTAGACCCTGGGAAACACCCAGCTCCTGGGTCCCACCGTTTGGAGCCCATCCTGGTGGGGTGCTGTGGCTGCCACCCAGGACCCAGCTGTCTTGACTCTTCCCAGCTTCTTTACGCTCAATGGCAATCGGAAGGGTGGCTACGCAGATCCACAGCCCCCTGGTGCCATGTACCTTTATAAGCACTTCAAACTCAGTGTATGGCTGAGTATAATCTTCCCACCAGCTGGGGAGAGGTACTGCCTTCATAACTGAGGTACGGAGAGGTTCACACAGCTGGCCAGGGCCACATAGTCAGCAGCACAGCCAGCGTCCCTGCCTGGTCACTTGCGTCACTGCCATGCCATCCTCCTTCAGTGACATGCTGGTGCCACCTGCTTCAACAGCACCAGGCTGTCCCCGAGGACCCTCACCTAAGCAGTCACATCAGGCTTTCCAGAACCCAGGGACACAGAGCAGAGGGGAGGCAGATGTGGAGGCTGCCTCTTTTCAAACTGTGCTTCTTTGGAAGGTGTATGCTGGCACTGAGCACCAGGCAGCCCTTTCCTGTGGTCTGGATGCCACTGCTTGACTCCTGGCACATTTCCCAGGTACCTCCTCTGAGGAGGCCCCACTGGGCCGGAAATGAAGGAGATCGTATGAGTCCGCTCAGTGAGGACAAGTCACCGTGCTGTTATTCGATCCTTCTTTTCTGCAGTGGTATACCTGGAATTCCTTTTATTTTTTTTTTTAACTTTTAATATTTGTTCTAATTAGCTATACCTGACAGTAGAATGCATTTTGACACATCGTACATAAATGGAGTATGACGTCTCATTCTTCTGGTTGTACATGATGTAGAGTTACACAGTCATGTAATCCTCTATGCATGGAATCTCTTTTATTTAACTCAGTAGACTGAGCAGTAAAACTAAAATGTCCTTCGAAACATCAGCTCAGAAATCTAAAGGTCATACTTCTGATGATGTGCTTTTCTCAGTACTTTATGGGCATCAGTTAATTTAACCCTTGCAGCCAACATATGATAAAGGTGCCACTTTTATACCCATGACGTAGAAAGGGTAGCACCTTGTCAAGATCACAGTGGTTACGTAACATGGCTGAGGCATTTGCTGAGTGCTCTGCACTAGACTCGTTAGAAATTTTCAGATAGCTGTCCAAACAGCCAGCTGGGTTGGTCCTGTGAATGATGTGTGGCCCCCCGGGAGCCGGCCTTCGCTGGCTTCACCCCAGAGTGTGCCAGTCATTTCTGTGTGAGGACCTGTGGGCAGAGATTCATCACAATCTGCAGAGGATCATCTATCACCTCCTGGCCATGCCAGACAGTGGGTCGATGGCAGTTTCTAATTATTGGAAGAGTAGAACTGTGTTCTTTAAAATGCTCTGGGCTCTGGCTCTAAGAAGCCAATATTAGACTGTCGTTGATTTCAGGCCTGAATGAATGGTCAACCTCATGACCAGGTGGGCTCCTGGAAGTCCCCCTCCAGGTTTGTAACCAGCCCTGCAGGTCAGTGTGTGCCCTTCACCGGGCTGCCCATCAGAAACCGCAGGCGTCCACATTATGAATGGAAAACAAACGTAGATGTGGGGGCTCTGGTGCTAGGTTCACTGTGAGAAGCCACCTCTGCGGACAGACCACCCTCTCTGAGGGCTGAGTGGCAGCAGAGGGGCCAGGCCTCCAAGCTGGGCGCCAGTGCCCGCCTGGATGCCAACCTGGGCTGCACACCCGCTGGGTGCTCACAGACATCTTGGCAGCCTTTCCTCAGTTCTATGCCAAGAAATTTGATTCTAACTTCAAGAGGCTTTCCTTTCCTGCCAGAGCCTGAATAATTGGATTTTGCAAGGTTCACTCTGTTCAGAGCCTTTTTTGGGCAGAGCAGCCTCGCTGTGCTGTTTACGACTTAAATGTGGCTGTTCCGGTGTCAGGGCATGCTGTAGCAAGGCCCCACTGGCTGATAAATGCATATGAACATCTCTCGGGCTGTAGTCCTTGGAAATGTATGGAAAATCCATATATCCTAACCAGTTGCCCTTGGACTAACAAAAAAAAAAAAAAAAAAACTGTGTAAGTGTGAAAAGTTATCACAACAAAGTAATGCAAATCATGAGCCAGTCAAACCATGACACACAGCCCAGGCCGCCGCTGCTTCTCTGAGCACTGAGGTGTGCAGGATTCACCTGATCCCAGGCTCCTGCTTCTCTAGCCTTCAAGAGCCTACGCCCATAGGACTTGGAAAATCTGACAAGTGAGTCATTTTAGAAGTCAATTAAAGCATGCACTAGAGTAATTAAATCTCAGAAGAGGTGGGAAGAAAAGGAGCATACCCAAGTGCTTTAAAGTAGAGGAATCGTAAGTTCTGAAGACTCGCTGTTCTCTGCTCCTTTCCCTCCACACATCTGCCACGTGGGGTGGAGGGGCAGCGATGTTATGTTATCCTGGCACTGCGGACAGAGCTCCCAGCAGGCAAGGGGGCGTTTCCATGCAGCCACATCTCTGAGCAATGTTGGCATCCTGACAGTGTCTCAGGTCAGAACTGGGGAGGGAGAGAACCTTCTCTGCACGTTGACCATTCTCTGCAACTCGGGCTCCAAAGCCAGCCCCTAAGCTTCTGAGCTTTACAGAAGATGCTGGGTGCTTTGGTGCTTTGTCATCTTTGTCACTTTAGGTGAGGTTATCATTACTGACATCATTACCAACACAAGTCCCTAAGGAAAGAAAAGGCCAGGGAGTGGCTTCAAGGGAGCTAAATGTGTTTGGCTTTGTGTCTCCCTGCTCTTCTGCAGACGATCGCTCCACAGTCCTGTTGACCGATGCTGATTTTGGAGAAGCAGCTAAACAGAAGTCCCTGACGGTGACTCACACAGTCCATTACCAATCAGTGTCTCAGGCCACCGGGCCCTTGGTGGACGTTTCAGATGCTCGGCCGGGAACAAGTGAGTTGTCCACCACGTGTGCAACGCGTGGGTGTTACCAGTGCCAAAGGCGCTGACCTGTCCCGTCAGAGGAAGGTGTGGGGCCTTGCACCTGCGTGCCTAAGAAGCAGATATGGAGGGAGGTGCTCTATTGTTTGATCCTCGCTATTATTAGAATCATGTCAGTTGAAGCCAGTAACTCTTAGTATAAGTGTAATGGGGAAAATGCTAGAAATTTCAAGTCAACTTAATTTTTTTTTTTTAATTTAGACAACACAGGAAAAGGGGTAATTAGCATGGCTGGACTTAGGGTGGAAAGGTGACGTCATATGTGTTTTCTTGGCAACAGCTCTGCATGGACCCTACTCAGAGGGATCAGACTCCCTATTTTTCTCTGGGTCTCAGGGAGTTTAGGCAAAACCGTACACATAGAATCAGTGAAACCAAGATTCAGCCGGGCTTTGTCTGTCCCCAAAGCTTGTGTTCTTTCTCCTGAACATACTGAGAAAAAATTATAGTTCTGGCTAATCCGGAGATTATGTTGGTTTTAGTTATTTATATTTGCATTCATAATATATGGAAATTAATTACTGCCATGAAGTTAAATCCTCTAATATGTATCTAGAGCTTATTAATTAGATATTCTTGTTTCTTCATAATTGAAACTGTTCCTAAATCTCTTTAAAGACTGAGATATTGATGTTCTGATTATAATCATTTTGGAGGCTTTGATGTCTAGCTTTTAAATCTCTAATCACTCTCTTTGCAAAAATGTACATTCTTAGAGTAGGGTGCTATCATGAGAAAGAAAGAAATATTATAACAGTGAAAGCTATTCTTCACGAATTCTAGCCTGTAAAGCACTCAAGAGCAGAGGGCTCCATCACCAATGACACTGTGACATAAAGCAAAGAGTTTTACCCTGCATGGATATTCATTTGTCAAGGTGCTTTTAGGAACATGCTGAAGAAGTCCTTTGTCTGTCCTCACCTGCTTCCTTCTTGGAGGACGTTAGTACTTTCTGAAGATGCTGATGGACCCTGCGTGAGGTAGCCTGCCCCAGCGCTGTCTGCAAGCCCTGCTCCTGAACAGCTGCTGGGAGCCTTCGACATCCGTCCAGCCCGTGGCTTCCCCTCCGAGCTCTGAGCTCGCATAGGCTGGCTCCCAGCTCCTCCAGGACACTGCTCTCATGGGTTTCTGAGCCGCTTTTTGCTGTTCAGTAAGGGGAAGTTGTAGACTCAGAAAGGATTGGACTTACAGATCAGTGCATTCTTGGCTCCAGAGTTCCTTAGGGTCCATCCACACGGAAGCCGTAGCAAGGAGAGAGAACACAGAGCAGGACAGATGCCCCCAGCACTGTTTCCCGCCTTTTGTGTGCATCAGAATTACCCAAGGTACCTGTTTAAAATATGATGATTCAAGCGCTCCCTCCTGGAGATTCTGGCCTGATTCTGGTCTAGTTGGTTTAGGGTGGGACCCAGGAATCTGCATTTGAACAACCTCCAGTGATTCTGATGTGGGGAACACCTCCCTGAGTGATTGAGAGATGTCCTGGAGGAGGCAGGAGGAAGTGTCTGCCTCCCCTTGCCCCTGTGCACCACAGTGCCGGCTCCCTGCAGCCCGCAAGGCTCACAGCACATCAGTTCCTTCTGACAGGTAAAAACTAGCAAGCAGTTCCAGCTCCCTTCTGTGCGGTGGGCAGAGAAATGCACAAGGGCTATCACAGATAGTGAAGGTGGAGAAGAGGCAGTGACACAGAAGCACTGAGACCTTCCAACTGCATGGACAGGAAGCTCCAGAACAATAGGAAGTGGCTTTGGTGGCATTTAAAATATCAACAGAGACATGGGTCTGAGTCCCAGGCAGAAAATGTGAGTCTGTGTGGAGGGGAGTGGCAGGCCCGATGCTCACTATCCTCTCCTGGCTGTGCAGTTACCATAGGGGAAGTTGAAGAAATCATGCATCCATATTCGGAACTATTTATTCAGGTTTTACTTACATACACGGCTCAGCGCTCAGCGACAGGAATACATCATGCATGAGAGAAATGCAGAAATACATTACTTCATTCAGTGGGGCAGGCTAAGGGTAAGCAGGGAGCTAGAGTACTTTTTCTCAATCAGTACTCTATGAAATGGAACAGAATGAACACAGGGAGAGCCGTTGGGGACGTGGCAGCCGCGGAGGGAGCTGTCCTGGAGCTGGGTCCTCTGGGAAACCCTCCTTGGAGAAGGAGGCAGGAGCCAAGGTTGGGGGCAGAGCAGGAGCTGCCAGCCACTGAGGGAGCAGGAGAGAAGCCCAGAGACTCCAGCATGTTGGGACCAATGCAGGCCTGAGGTCCAGTGAGCAGCCAGGCAAATGGCGAGAGAAAGTGGGAGGTACAAACAACTGGACTGACTGTGAGTCCTCCCAAGCGAGCCTGTCATCGAAGCTTCGTTCCCAGTGCTGGGGTCTTCTCCCAGGGTTCAACCCGATGGTCACACAGGAAGAGAACAATGTTTTCTTTCCTTTGTGATGAACTTCATTAAATGATATTTACCAACTCCAGGCAAAGTTACTCAGATTCATATGACAGTCTGATTCCCACCCGCCCCTGAAAAATGAAGCTATTCATTTATCATCTGCAGAATACTCTATTATTTTTTTCACTAAATTAAAAAAAAAATTTAAGAGGTAGTAACATTGGGTGCCTGGTCTCATAGCAGGCTCAGGAGCCTGACAACCATGAACTTTCTAGAGCCCAGTTCCCTGCTTGCTTCTTGTGCCCCAGAGCTTGTCAGCTCTGCAGATGTGATGCCTGCATTAACTCAGTCCTGTGCAGAGGTTCTTCTCACTATAGTCAGCCCTCCACATCTACAGATTCTGTATCAGTGTATTCACCAAAAACAAATGAAAAACATCTGGAAAAATGGATTTCTCCTGTACCAAATAAACACAGGCATTTTTTTATGCTTATTCTCTAAACAAACAATACAGTATAACAACTGCTTACATAGATTTACCTTGTAGGAACTGTAAGCAAGCTAGAGATTATTTAAAGTGTACAGGAGGATGTATGTAGGCTGTATGCAAACATTGAGCCCTTTTATATAAAGGACTTGAACATCAGCAGATTTTGGTAGCAAAGGAGTGGGTCTTAGAAGCAATCCTACAGACGCCAAGAGACAGCTATATTTCTATTTCCTCAACTACAAACAACATTATTATTCTATTCTGTATGTTAGGATTATGTTGCCATTTTGTAAATTTGTCCTTTTTAATAAGAGCATCTAAAATATGCTTTTTGGACACTAGAATGATTGCATTGAAAAAGTTGTATTTCTAAACTTTTGATTAGCTTGCCAGAGAATGCCAACAAATTCTTAGTATGAGGACAGGAGAAATGGCTGCAATTTGCTACCACCCTCTTCCAATGTGCAAAAACACATCCCTCAACTACATCTTCCAGGACTCCCTGGTCTCCTGTGGATGACGATGCACACTTAAACTCGGGTTCTGTTCACATCCTTGTCCCAACCCCAGCCGGGAGGTGTACAAGAAAGAAAGGGGAGCTGAATTGATTGTCCAAGTCCTACTGAAGCATCAGACATTGTGGCTAGGATTGGGATAAGGACATGAATAGAACCCCAGCTTAAGTGTCCATCATAATCCACAGTATTGAAATGTATTTGATCCATTGATCCACTATCAAGTTCTGAATCAGAATGCGAATGGAAAAGAAAAATTAGCAACTAGGAACCTGGGCAATAAATTTCACTCCCTCTCTCCCTCGTCCATCTCCTGAGTTCTGCTCAGTGGGTACAGTACGTGCTCACCCAGCAGCAGGTGTCTCTTAACATGTGACTGGTTTCCTCCCAGCATGCTTGCCAACAACGTCATTACCAAGGAGACTGCAGATCACTTTTTCTACTTGTAAAACATGCACAAGTGTGAAGACATGTAAAAATGATACATTAGTTTTGACTTTTTGGTCATATTTACCTGGGAGTCATTTGTTCATTCATTCATTCATTTGTACACCAAGCACTTACCAAGCACCCAGGATGTATAGTTGTCCCTCAGTATCCATGGGATATTGGTTCCAGGACCCCAAGGATGCCAGGATCCAAGGAAGCTCAAGTCCTTCATAAAATGTCAAAGTATTTGTACAGAACCTTCAGATACCCTCCTGTATGCATTAAACCATCTCTGAGTTACTCTAAGCACCTAACATAACGTAAGAACTGTGCAGATAGCTGAGAAGCAAGACAAGAGCAAGTCCGTGCGTGTCCAGTACAGACGGACACTGTCTTCCTGGACAGTGTGATCCCCTGGTGTTGATCTCTGGATGCAGGAGCAGTGTGTGTTGTGTGGCACTGAGCTGGGGAATGGAGAGGACACAGCTCTTCCACTGCCTCTCCACCAGGAGCTTTCTCTCACATCCAGTTTTGTGATTTTTAAGGGTCATTTTCCTGTCAACCCCCCTAATCAACCCAGTAAGTCTCCTGCCACCATCTCCCAGTACAGTCAGGTTGTGCTCGGCCCCTGCCAGGATGTTTGCTGCTCAGGTGTCACCAGCAAGGCCGGTGGCCTGCTGAGCCCTCCTCTGCCTGAGGGGCTCTAGGGTGCTCATTTCACTCAAGCCCCTAAGGCGGCAGGGTTGAGAGGAACAGGCCCACCTAAGAAGGGCACTTGGCCAGAATTACATAGCCAGTGAGTAATGAGACAGGACTCCCGACCCAGGCAGCCTAACCCAAAGCCCACCCTCAGCCACCGCGTGGGCTGCAAGAGAGAGGACCATCTAAAGGCAACGTGGGAGGTGTGTGAACAAGAGCACTAGGAGGTGTGTGAACAAGAGCACTAGGAGGTGTGCGAACAAGAGCGCAGGCCCAGGGTCGGCCTCTGGACCTGTGGGACTTACGCCTATGGATTCGACCAACGGTCGCTTGTCCCCTGAATGGTGCAGCATGAAGATCATTTAAACGACTCTTGCTTTGCCCAGGCCGTGTGAGCAATGTTGAGGTGATTTAAAGTATACAGAAGCTTGTGCATAGGTTATATGGAAATATGACATCGTTTTATGTAAAGGGATTTCATAAAAAGAGCCTACAGCTTTGATTAAATCTCCATTATTTAGACCAAAAAAATATACTCTGCCTCCCAGAATAGTGGCAGGGATAGTCCTGGGGAGATGTCGGCGTGGGCGAGGCATGGCCAGTGGTCCAGCATGTGATACACCCTTGCTAATGTTGGCTGGTTGCATGAGGGAAGATCTGCCCATCCTTCCTCTCTCTGAGACAACTGGTAAAGCCTAGGTTCCCGGCATCTGTAAGACATGGAAACCAAGATCGGGGATAAAAGCAGATTAATAAAGCGATCACAGTACACATGACATGTTTCATAACCCTATTACACACAAAATCCTCTCTTATCCCAAATTCAGGATAATTAAAATAATTCAATTCGATGGGCAAACCTTAGATGGGCAGGTTTAGATGCATTGTTGAAAGGCCCAGAGCTATTTATACCACCTACCCTCTAACTCATTGGCACCTGATCACCAGGACTTTCCATGGAAGGTTCCATCCATGCTGGCCAGTAAATCCCAACATACACTCATTTAGTAGGTGAGCTAGTAAGTCACACTACAGACACTGCCGGAAGGAATCTAAGTGACAATTGCAATTGAGCCACTATCTCAAAGGTAATCATAGAGTTCAGTTCAGGTACAAAATAAGGGCTCTAAACGCCTGATTATTAAAACACTGTGCCAGTGTCCTTGTGGTCCACCTACCTGGGCAGCTTCAACTCCAGGACACCTGCTTAGCCAGAAGAGCGTAGGGACAGCACTTCATGAAACTAATGTAACAACCTATACTTTCAACATCATCTGGCCACTGGTAACACCGTCCTCATCTAGAAAAAAGAAAGAATGAACGAAATTAACTTGAGAGGATTCCAACTTTGAATAGAAGCAGACATGAGTGACTTCCCTGTGGAATGTTCTCAGTGAGGAAAGGGGCTGCGACCAGGAAGACCCCTTTCCACCACTGGGAGCCAGCTCAAGGGCAGACCACTCAGGTCATGGGCTGGGGTCTGGAGGAAACAGCCATGGGACCAAACCCCCCCACACCCACATCTGTGCCAGGAGAAAACCTGCCCAGAATGATCTGCAGCTGTAGCTGCAAGAAACGTAGAGAAGAATAAAAATGAGACTTCTCAAAACTTACGTAAGGGACTGGGTGATTTTCTGGAAAAGATTCATTAGCATTTAAATAACAAGCTGCACTTATTTAAGCTCCACTTACCAAGTCGATAGTGCCTGGAAGACATCGAGCCTCCTGCCCTGACAGTGTGTCTCTGTCCCACTGAGGCCCTCTTTCCTAACATTGCCAGAGAAGCACTATTAGCCTTCACACCTTGTTGTGCAGAGGGCTGGACACTCGAGCAGAACTCATTTGCATTCTAATCAAGGCCGAAAACATCTTCCAAAAAAGTCTTCTGCAGAATTTTGCAAGTAAGAGATGAAATGTGCCTAGAAAATCAATGCCCCGGAGAGTGAGCACCAAGACAGTATTCTGATGACCCAAGAAATCTTAAAAAGCATCGATATGGCTGCGCTCTGAGTGCTCGTCCCTGGCACCACAGAGTGATGAACTGGTTCAAAGTCCAATAGCCAGAAACTTGCAAAGAGGCAAATCTTCCACTTAAAATTAAGCCATTTCCCCGCTCCCCAGTGTCAGCCTCTCCTGTCCCAACGTGGATATGAGCAAGCCATCGTCACGCAGACCATGCTAACATGCACCCAGCACTGGGCCGCCTCTGGTGGAGGAACAGGCACCATCAGAACTGGAGGCGGCAGGTTAGGGTACCCCTGGAATCAGCTGGGTCACTTGTCTTGAGTTGCCATTGCTCATCCATGAGGTGACCCAAAGCTGTAGGAATTCCTTAGGAAACTGTGTGTCAGGGACAATGTGGGCTCGATGGTAGACCTTGAGCGCCATGTCCTTGCCCTGCTCTGAGAGACGTGCAGGCTCAGGAGAGCTGGTAGCCGGCAGGGCAGCTGCCACACGCCTGGTAGTGGCCTCTCCGCTTCTCTCCTTGAAGCTGCAGCACTTGTGCTGAGCATAGAAGAGACCGCTGTGTTCAGAAGAGGCCAGGCCACCTCGAAATATCACTGCAAAAATACTCCCCTTTGAGGAACAGAGAATCAAAGTGGAAAGGCCTCCCCCTCCAGGACCCTGGCTGTCTTAGGCTGGAGTCCCAGAAAAATCCCTCCAGGTCACTCAGCTCCGGCAGCGGCGGCACCGTGGTCCACTCCAGCTCAGCGTTCTTGGCTGCTGAGCATTCTTTTCCTTAGCTCACCAGAGCTGAGCTAAGAGCTCAGCCCCCACACCCCGTCAACTTGCGGCCTGTGGTTCCAGATTTAAAACAACCCGTCCGGCAGCAGCCCCGGAACCCTTTACGGTTTTGCAAATGGTAGACATTTGAAATCCAATCGCCACCCAACCCTTTGTTCTCCACATTCGACATCCCAAGCCTTCCCAGTCCAGGGTCAGAGGATTCCACTGGAGAGATGTGCTATCCGCAGAGGGGCTACGAGAAGGTTGGGAGCGAGTGTGTGGCCCTCTGCCTCAGGAAGTCGCAGCTGAGTGTGAGCCAGGCAGCCCCAGCTGCAGCCAACGAGTGCAGGAGACGCGGCACCACGTTCCGAGGGCTGCAGGATCACCACCAAACCCAGTGGCTTCAAAGAACAGGAAGCGATGGCCTCACAGTCCTGGGGGATGGAAGCCAACGCCTCGGTGACCCCAAGGATATGCTCCCTTTGACACCCGCAGCGGGGACCCTCCCTTGGCCGGTCCCAGCTGCTGGCAGTTGGCCGGCAGCCTTGGCTGCGCTTGTCTAAGCTGAACTGCTTCAGCGTCTAGCCTCACAGCTGCACCCCACGCTGGGCTGTCCCTGTTCCTACATGGACAGCCGTCACCATCAGTTAGGGCCCCCCGCCAGTATGGCCTCGTCTTTCCCGGTGGCCTCTGCAGTGGCTCTCTTTCCAGATAAGACCACTTGCTGAGCTACTGGGGTTAGGACGTGGACCTATGTCTGGGGGGACACAGTTTAGCTGGTAACAATTCCTCGAGGTCAGGACCTTCAGGAAGGGAGCCTCGTTCAAGCCTACTTTGCAGAAGATGCCGATTCTCAGAGAGGTGACATGAACTTCAGGTCAGAAAATCATCAAGAGCCAAGAGCAAGACCCAGATGGACACTTCGTCTCCCAATAAAACATCCTTTCCCTTTGGGGCTTTTAAAAACGCTTTAGAATCTGATGCATATGATGGGAGAGGAAAGAGTGAGTGCCCGGGGCAGGAAAAGCCTGGACGGCTTCCTGCCAGCTGGGTGGGGTCAGCTGCCCTCAGCACCATGCCCAGCTGACCACAGTCCCCTGGAGACAAATAGCTGTTATTCTTGGCTCTTCACAGATCCCACCACCAGGAGGAGCGCAAAGGCTGGGCCCACGGCGAGGAACCGGTACGCCAGCCAGTGGACCCTCAACAGGCCCCACCCCACCATCTCAGCACACACCCTCACCACAGACTGGAGGCTGCCCACGCCCAGGGCCACGGGCTCCGTGGACAAGGAGAGCGACAGTTACAGCGTCAGCCCCTCGCAAGACACAGGTGCGGCCCTGCACGCTCCCCGCATCCCTGAGGACCGGAGGGGGCTTCCCTGGCTTCTTGGGGAGGAGAGAGAGGGTCTCCTTTACTTCCGCTTATGCCCCTCAGAAAGTCACTCTCAAACTGTCAGGCTGCTCTCCAACAGGTCCCGGTAGAACAGGCAGCTTTTCCTATGCGCAGGGCTTAGTGAACGCTGCAAAGCAAAACCGAAAGGTCATCTCTTGGTATCCACCCGTGCTGATCTCTCCTTTTAGCTCCTACCCCACTGGGAGAAATAGAGGCATTTTTAAATTTTCACCCACACAATTACCATGATTGCTGATGACACTCGGAGGGCATCTGACCCAGTCCCCGCTCCGGGATTAAGACCCTACACCTGAAGCGGCATGACAAGGTCACAGCAGCCTCCGTGGAGCACACGGGCTGATCCGTTTGACAATTAAGCAGGGCTTGATTATAAGGTAAGTCATCTGGTCTCTGGCATCAGCCACCGAGATTTCACCTCTGAGAGAAGACAGGGCCTAAGAATAGCAGTGTGTTGCCCACCCCACCCCCCTTAAATTCTGAAAAGAAATTATATCTGAACCTAATCGCTGTAGGAAATTTTAATACTCATTTTTCTTTTGTTCTTGATGATATACTTCAAAAACAGAGTTCCAAAGGTGGAGCATCACCTTGTGAATTTATTTTTATGTCTGTTATTTCTCTTAGAAGATTCTCAGAGTTCCACAGAGGTGACTTCAAAACTTTTTTAGTAGGTTTAACATGCTGAGGTCCCTCTGTCCGAGGTGATGTGGCCCAGGTAGAAGGCAAGTCTGCCCTGGGTTTGTCCAGGATGTTTCCTAGTTCCCTAGAGGGTGCCACAACAAAGGACAAGTCCCAGGGAGCGGGGATGCTTCTGCCTGGTGGCCAATTTCTGTGTAAAGTCACATCATTTCTAAGCATCCTCGTGTCTCAAGTGGCAGGCTGAGGCCTGGGGAGCTGGACTACAGAGCTTAAATCACACTTGCTAATTCAAGAGTCTCTCCAGTCCGGATCGATTTGCAAGTCAGAGCAGGGAGCCGGGACTGCAGCTCATTGACACCACATTCCAAGTAGTTTTCAATAACAGCAGAACTTTTTAAGGGGCTGTATTACTTATTTATGGAAATGTCCAGGGCAGAGACATCTGACTGCAGGGCCTCAGCTGAAATAAAGATTGCCTGAGCTGAATTTGCTGAGGTTTGTGAAACTGGCCTCAGAGTGGCCGAGGCAGAGTCTCCTGACAAAGAGCCAAGACTCCTGCCAGATCCTCCTCCTCTGATCTGGAAGAAATGGCCAGAAGCCAGGGAGGGTCATCCCGTGGGTTCACACTGGGATTGAGGAGTCACCTGTCTCATTTTCTCTTTCTTGCGGTGTAGATCGAGCAAGAAGCAGCATGGTCTCCACAGAAAGTGCCTCCTCCACTTACGAGGAACTGGCCAGGGCCTACGAACACGCCAAGATGGAAGAGCAGCTGAGGCACGCCAAGTTCACCATCACCGAATGCTTCATCTCAGACACGTCATCCGAACAGTTGACGGCAGGGACAAACGAGTACACGGACAGTCTGACCTCCAGCACCCCTTCGGAATCGGGGATCTGCAGGTTCACTGCGTCTCCCCCCAAACCTCAGGATGGAGGACGGGTGATGAACATGGCCGTCCCGAAGGCCCATCGGCCAGGTGAGGACGGCGGGGGTCCACCGTGCAGGAGCGCTCCCCACCCAGTTCACACCCACCCACTGTGAAAGCTTTCCCAGGCTCAGACTGAGGGGGCCGGTGTTCTGTGTGTTGATTGCTGCATAACAAATCATTCCAAAGCTTCTTGGCTGAAAACAACAGCCATTCATTTTGTTCATGAATCTCAAATTTTGTCAGAGCTTAGTGAATACAGCAAGCTGGGGAGACTCAGTAATACTTGTGGGATCTACTTCCCAAATGGCTCACTCACTCCCCAAGTTAATGCTAGCTAAATTTTCACCATATGGGTCTCCCCACAAGGTTGTTTAAACTTCCTCATACTGTGGTAGCTGAGTTCAAAGAGTGAGTGTTCCAAAAGATAGACAGTGGACGCATCCAGTTTCTTAAGGTCAACCTGGAAATTGTATTAGTCAGTTTTCTGTTGCCATAACAAAATACCCAAGGTTGAGTTCTTTATAAAGAAAAGGGGTTTATTTAACTCACAGTTCTGGAGGTTTGAGGGCATGGTTCTGGCTTCATGGGGAGGACCTTATGGCAAATGGCATCACAACAGTGGAAGTACACGTGAGACGAAAGATAACATGGGGCAATGGGAAGTCAGAGCCCGGGAAGGGCTCTTTATTCAATAGTTCGCTCTTCAGAGAACTAACTCAGAGTCCCATGAGAATTCCATGTGTCCCTCCAAGCGCACTGCCCAGTGACCTGTCCTAGGTCCCACCTCTTGCAATCCCATCACCTCCTCCTCTTACACCCTAAGGACTGAGCTATCCACGAGTGAGCCCTGGAGGGGGCACACAGCAGCAGAGCATCCCTTCCACCCTCTTCTACCATCCAAGAAGTCACAGAGCCCAGATCCAAGAGAAGGAGACCCCCATCACGTGATGAGGAAAGGTCAAGGATTGGGGCGGGGATCTGCATTGTAAGGTGAGGGCTTTTGAAGGGAGAGAGATCTTACCAGAAACCAGTGTTGGCTTGGCTTTCCTGAGTCTCTAAGGGTTACCAGAAAGGGCAGATTTATGTGGGCCAGAGTCTGATCTTCAACTTGGCCAATGTGAATGCTCTGGGTTTGCAGAGGGACCTGCAAATTCCATGGCTAGCAGTGCCTGGTGGACTCCGTAAGTGAGTGAAGGGGCCAGCAAGGTCAAAGGTGCAGTGAGCTCAAGGACAGTTTAGGAACTGTCCAGAGGAAAGACCAGCAGCCTCCTCCCAGCAGGTCTCAGGTGGTAGCAGGGACATCTATGGGCTTGTGTTTTGTTTTTGTTGTTGTTTTACAGACTGCATTTTGATTCATTGTACACAAATGGGGTGCACCTTTTCATTTCTACGGTTGTGCACAATGTAGATTCTCACCATTCGTGTAATCATACACGCACATAGGGTCATGACGTCTGTCTAGTCCCCCATCTTTCATACCCCCCATTTCCCTCTACGTAATCTAAAGTTCCTCCATTCTTCTCTCACCCCATGCCCCCACCCCCATTATATATCATCATCCACTTATCAGGGAAAACACTGGGCCTTTGGATTTGGGGATTGGCCTATTCCACTTAGCATGACATTCCCCATGTGCTTGTGTGTTAAGAGAAGTCAGAAATCTTGGCTTTGTGTGGAAACACACAGCTTCTGAGTCTCGGCTGCAATGCTTGCAGGCCAACCTGCTCCAGCACTGAAACAAGCCCCTAAACTTAATCAAGTCACGACGGCCACTTGAGTTCTCATCTGAAAAACCACTTCTTTCTTTTGCAGCCTGAGGTAGTTGCCCAGGGACTATCCTTCATGCACCATCCAATCTTGACAAATCCAGTTTTACTTCTCATTTTGCCCATTTTCTGAACCACTATTCAGGTTCTATTTCAAATCTTCATCTTCACTCTCGAATCATTGCAATTCCCTTGGGTTTTATGGCACAAGTCCCAGCAGAAATGAGCCTTATAAATGCATCAAAATATATAAAACACGAATTGTCTATCCAGCAAATAATCTTCCAAACAGACTCAAGATTCCTGCCAGCCTACAATAAAGAATTATGGCTTCATTTATTTTCCTTCTGTCTACCTTCGCAGGGGAAAGGACACACCGTTATTTGTGGGTGTTTTTATTTCCAGTACTTTTTGTTGTTAGCATTTATTTGCAAGGCAAATTCAGAACAGCAGGGGATGGATGCTGTGGCTTTTTGAAGCTGTTCGACCTGAGGGAGAGGAGGACAGGGGAGGTGGACATGAGTCTTGGGACACCTCTTCAGCCTTCTTGGGATGGTCACTGCCTCTGTCAAGTGGCCACAATATCTGTGCCTACACAGTGTGCTTGTGCAGGACGCAGGTATCGCAGGGCAGGTGAGGCAGCGAGCAGAGACTGTGCCGGTGATAGGGTGCAGGTTCTGCGCTTGTGGCAATGAGGTTGATACCACCGTTTACCGGTGATGAGTTCTGCTCCCTCTAATGTTGAAGTTTGAACACTAGAGAAGCAGCCAAGGCAAGATTATTAAGCAGGTTTTATTTAAAGGTGATAATACAGACTTCTCCCGGGAGGAGGAGGGGGCCATGGCTGATGTTCTAGAGTCCCAAGAGGTGAGCGCACCCTATATCTTTTATAGGTTAGGGTCTCTTTTTTCCAGTTCTCTCCCCTTATCTCTCCTTCCTGCCTACGGGACTAGGCCTGGTTTTGCAGGTGAGATGCAAAAACTGAGAAGCGGATGGGGCACGGGGAGGGCCAAAGTGATTCAGCCAGGCAAGGGCCCAGGGGCATTAATTAGCAGCTCCCTGCCTGCAGTCCTTGAGAAAGGCAGGGAAATTTGGTAATCAGTGGACTCTGGAGACGCTTGACATTCCATTCTCCCAGGGCATCTCCAACTTCCAGAGGCAGATGGCTTTCATGGCCTCCACTTCCTCCATTTGTCCCGATCCCCTATTTCTACACTAACTACCTGTCCCCAGTTCTGGCTTGAAGGTCACTGTGAGAATGCTGCAGGACTCCACATGTGCTGCCGGCCTCCACTTCCTGCTTTTATTATGTCCAGTGGCCATCACAGTCCTGCAAGCACCACCTCCTCTGCAAATCCCTTTTTATGTCCCTTTGCATCCACCTAAGAGGACGCGGCTGCCCTTGGCCTCTGAGTTGACTGAGGGTCAGGATGAGCTGCTGGGCTGAGTGGCTGACCTACTTGTGCAGGCCTTTAATAATTAAAGGCTGGAAGTTTCTTTCTGAGGGCATGTTGTTCAGGTTGTTGGACAATATTTCTTTCAAAGTTTGTACTTTGTTCATGACGTTGTTGCTCAGATCCATTAGAGCAACTGAAAGATCACAACAGAGTTACTATGGTCTTAATCTATTATTTAGAGGACAATGATTTTATAACTTTAGGTATGAATAATTTCTTAAATCAATGTGAGTTCCAATATCCACAAACTTTGTTTTGTCTAACCCAGATCACTGCATTATTACTGAATATTTAGTAGGCTTTAGAAAAACCGATTCGCCCGCTGGGAGGGCTTCCGGTGCTCCTTTGTAATTCAGCTAAAGTCAGTAAGGGACACAAAATGTGTTCTGGAGCAACCCAGGCCCAGTGGGTGAGGACAGATCCGAAGGTAGATCTGTGATACTAAAGAAAACAGGTGAACAGATTCCAGGCTGCTGAGTAGAACTGACTGGGGACCCATTGACAGAAGTGTGCTCCTGGGCAGCAGCAAGACCAGAAAGATAGGGGCTTATCACATGGTCAGGGTAAAAGTGAGTGTGTCCACACCTCAGCACGCCTGTTTGTCTCAAGCTTTGCCAGAGTCCGGCACATTCCTGATGTTTCCATGATGTTTCTTCTGTCTACGGCGTTCTGGGAAAGAACAGAGGGAAAACCAGCCAGAGTAACTCAGGGGCAATCACGGTGGTCGCCACCCGCCACCCGGGGAGGCTGCAATTCAGACAAAACCCAAGGTTGTGCTTGATTGCGATGCGGACCTAAGGCTGTGTCTCAATGAGCAGTTCCCTGAGCAGCACTTTGAAACCACTCCCTTTCCCTGCAGCCCTCTGGGTTCTTTTTTTTTTTTTTTAATGTTTTATACATATATATTTATTTTTATTGTGAACAAATGGGATACATGTTGTTTCTGTTTGCACGTGGAGTAAGGGCATACCATTTGTGTAATCATACATTTACATAGGGCAATGTTGTTTGATTCATTCTATATTTTTCCCCCTACCCTCCCACCCCTTCCACCCATCTTTTCCCTCTATACAGTCCCTCCTTCCTCCATTCTTGCCCCCCCCCATTATGTGTCATCATCTACTTATCAGTGAGATCATTCTTCCTTTGGTTTTTTTAGATTGGCTTATCTCACTTAGCATGATATTCTCCAGTTTCATCCATTTGCCTGCAAATGCCATAATTTTATTATTCTTTATAGCTGAGTAATATTCCATTGTATATATATACCACAGTTTCTTTATCCATTCATCAATTGAAGGACATCTAGGCTGCTTCCACAATCTGGTTATTGTGAATTGAGCAGCTGTGAACATTGATGTGGCCGCATCTTTGTAGTATTCTGCTTTTAAGTCCTTGATGAGGCTGGTCATTCTGTTTCTGCTTCGGTCTTCCAACCTCTGGACATCTTGCTCCTCACCACTAGCCCTTCTCTTCTTGATGGTCCCATTTCTCCTCTTTCCCTTTTCCTTGGTCTGTCTTCAGTACCAATAATTTTGATCCAAACTTTAAAGCTCGCTACAAATAGTGATCAAATGGCACAAGTTGGCCAGATCTACACCAGGAAACAGGAAACGTGTCTTAGCTTCTTTTTTATCTTTCTCTCCCAGGTTACCAGATATCCAGTAGGCACATAGTTAATATTCAAGAAATACTTCATCTGATTTAGCAGCACTGGATACATACCCCTGGCACTTTGTCTAGCAAGACTGACCAACTGGTTAAAATATCTCCACTGCTATAAATCACTAGTCGAACACAGAGAACAGTTAAGTCTATGTCATCTTCCTGCACCCTTTTAAACAAAGCAATTTATCTTGTGGACTTTCCCTTAACAAACCAAAAGGAAGGCTCTTCCACGGGTAAAGGTCTCCCCCCTCGTGAAATGCAGTAGCTACACACAAGGCAGGCATCTGGATCTAGCTTTAGATTTTTAATAAAACTTGAAATTTGAATTCTTAAGATTGTTAGATTTTAAATAAGAAATATTATGTACAATTATACTGCTCTGAAAGTAAAAACTAAAAATGAACAAACACAAATATTTCTTATTCTTGATTCTCTGAGAAATTGCTGGAAAGTTAATAGCTTTTCTTCCCCCAGGGTCAGGGTGGCTTCCAGTACTTCGATTACCCTGCCTATTCTTGGTTTCGGGCAGCATTTTGAGCCAGTTTCTCTCATTCTTGGATTACTGCTGCTTCTTTATTCATGATGTTTATGCTGTGCAATCGAAGAGGCCAATTTAAGAAGCTTCTTAAACCAATTTAAAGCTTCGAATGTGCAGCCCGGTGCAGCGTGGCCCCTCCAGCGTGGGCACTTCCACTCTGTGGCGCTCCTCTGGCCATTTGAGGTTTTCCAGCTGGAAATGGCCACAGCCTGCCACCACCTCGTTGATACGCTGAAAAACCAGCTATTGGAAGTAGCTATTGGATTTTAATTTTAGGATGCATTCATCCCGTACATCACTCTGAACTGAGGGTGTGTTCAACCAACCAGAGGGAGGCGTGAGAGGTGGCTCCGTGAAGTGCAAGCAGGCCCTGCCTTACCTGGAGGAAGGGCCCACCTCCGTGCCCCTTGGCACTGTTCTCACCTGGGTTGGCTGCCTTGTCCTCAGCCATTTATTTAAATAATGCTATTCTCCCTCTCTGATGTCTACCTGGCTCTCATATTGGCTCTTGAATAAAAATAAGGCTCCAGAAATCTTGACTACCAAGTAACCCTCTGCCCCAGCCCCACTCTCTCCCGTCTCCCTCGCCACCTTGAGCTCCACTCCTGGCAGATAATCAGACTGACTCCTGCTCCTGCCAAACAGCAAGCCTCCCTCCACTCCTCTCCAACGACTGTGTCTCTCCTCTCCTTTGGGCAGGCCAGCTGGACCTGAATCTTGGGTCTTGCATCCTCCTCCTCTCTTTTGCACATCACTAAAATTCTTAAAATTTCTACCGTGAATGTGTCTCTGAAAGTCATGAAAAGGATCTCCTTTCAGGTGCACATGTGCGTATACACTTATGCATATGCATGGGCATGCACACGTGTGGGCAATACCGGGTCATTAAAAGCATGGTAGGATATGTGCCCAAGGACACGTGCACACGTAGGCATGCATGAGCACACATGCATGCATACATGCACATGTGTGTGGCTGGTGCACACATACACACTGCAGCTCTCAGGCTCCGCCCTTCCTAAGACAGCCTTGCTTCGTCCCTCCTGGCCACTTCCCTTTCTTCCTTTGGCACACTTTTACTGAGCATCCACTGAGGATCTGGCTCTGCTTGGGAAGTTGAGAACGGGACAGAAATGAGACCTGCAAAGACCATGCCTTGAAAGAGCTTGCGTTCCCACGGGAGATAGTCACGTGGGCCCAGAGCATAGTCTTGGATGGTGGCAAGTGCTGGGAACAGAAATAACTCTGGGCAGGAGTCATTGGGCAGGGGGTGTTTGGGAAAAGATGCTCAGGGAAGGCCTCCTGGAGGCCATGAGCAGAGACCACAGGCCAGGCCGGGAGGGGCTTGGCGTTCAGAGCTAGGTCAGGAGCGCCTCTGGCAGACTTCCAAACGCTCCAGACGGTCAGGTGAGAAGAGCCAGGGGCCGCGGGACTAGGTCCTCACCAACTGCTCCGGGGCCACTCTGCCCAGACCCGCGCATGCCAGGTGCTCCTGGAGCAGAATGATCTGCTCCTTCCCAGAAACAAAACCTCCCGCCGAGCTTCTGGGGTCGGCTCCTGGAGGCTCTCCTATGACTCTGCTGTGCTCTCAGCAGATGTCCCTTGGACACATAAGTGACAGCAAGACATGTTCTGAGTGGTCCCAGACTTGGGACTCCAAGCCCATCTGCTTGAAATAAAACCTTCGCACCTATGTGCCTGGGTCTTTGCAGTCGCCTCCCCAACCCCTGCCTGCCCGTCCCGAGGCACTAACCCTGTCAAGTGCTCTGGCCATTTGCATAAGCGCTGTGGCAGCCCAGGCTGCTGCGCAGGCCCTCTGGTTCCAGGGCATGATCTCTTCCTTCTGAAGGCCTTTTCTCTCCTTCTGGGATCCTTAGAAGGCTCACAATTTTCTCTCAGTAGTTTATTGGGTTTCTGTCCCAATTGTTGGAAAATTAGAGTGTAACAGTCCTTTAGGAGGTGATAGGCAAAGGGTAGGCCTGCACCCTGACAGGCCAGTGACGCAGAAGTGGAAGGGCCACCTGTGCCTTGCCAAGTGATCAGCGAGAAACCACACCACAGGGACCAAGGGCTCACTGCATGTCCAGACAGACCTTGTCAATATGCTAATGTGACATTCATGTTGATTGAATATTTTCACTAAAAAGATGCCGAGCATTACCCTATGAAATTAAAGGGTTAATATATTAGATTAACATTTCCCAGTTTAATTCATTTATCAGAGTAAGATGCCATAGCAGAGACAGCAGGTAAGAGTCCTGGAGGCACAAGACAGGTAAATCTGGAGAAAGTCCAAAAAATAGGACAAAACCCACTTTATGGAAGACAGGCGTGCACACACACACACACACACACACACACACACACACACCTTACACATAGCCCATGAGATGCTCTGATAAGTCAAAGCAACATGAACGCTCAGGGATATTCTTAAAAGTAAGATGGAGACAGCAGGGACCATGCTCTTTCCACACGGTCTGGTATGGCTTCTTTGGGCACCAAGTTCCATCCCAAACTGGGAAGAAACAAGACATTCTTTCAAGTAAGGGAGCCGAGTGCCTCATGTTGAAAGTCCTTCGACCGCTTCCTGCTGTTCTTAGTAGAGACCTACATGACCCGAGGGATCAGTCCCATCTTGCTTTCTGGCTTGACCCCTGGTCTTCCAACCTCCAACCCCAACCCCAGTCTAACTCAGCTCCTTCTGCGGGATGGTTGGAGATGCTTGGGGCCATGGAGAAGGGTGTTCAGCTTCCTGGTCGGACACAGGTCAGCCCCCAGCCAGAGTCCAGTCCAAGTGGTTGCCAGTGTGTCTAAAATGGTTCCCCAAAGGTCTTAAGTGGACCTGGGACCTGACCCTGAAGGTCTTAAGAAGGACCCTCGGGTCCACCTCCCTGCTGATGAGTTCGGCGCCTGCCTAAGGGCCAGGGAAGCTTTCCGACTCTGCTGTCCCTCACAACTACCTGAGTTCAGAAGCTGCAGCCTGCTTCATTCCTCAGTGGAGTTTTAAAATTCCACCTGCAAATCGAAAGAACACAATGTCAACACGCTATTAAAAATACATGAAGCCTACGTACGAGCAAGGGTGGTAACAGAGCGTGCGCGTGGAGCTCTGGTATCAGTCTCACATGATTTATTTAGGGTTTTTCCCAGTTCTCATATGGGAGTGGAGATTGGTTTACCACGAGAGATTCGTTTACAGGTTTTCATTACCGTGCTGCAACATTAACATTGAACTACAAAAGCACCAGGTCCCGTCTGCCCCTGGTATGTGTGGACACCACACCCCTCTGGTGCTGAGCTCCTCGGTGCTCTCCCACGGTGCAGACTGATCGCCCTGGTTTTTAGTGAAATTGCTAGAACTCGAGCTAGGCATCCTTTGCTTCCTGCTTTAGCATCTGCACCCAGCTCCGTGCAAGCACAGACATCAAACCTGTTAGAAATTAATGAAAGATTCTTTTGGTGTCTCCTGAGGCATTTGAGCCCCTGAGGGTGGCTACACTTTCGTTCTGCATGAATTTGGAAAAGCACTTGCATATTTCCATGACGTCTGACCAATAAAGCATTGTGCAGGGGAGGCTGTTGCCTCATGCCCTGGAACTCTGAGCCCCAGGAACGCATACATTTGTTGCACACTTTTCTTGAAATTCCTAAAGCAAATTAATCAATCCATTTTCTTAAGTGGGATGGCTCAGAGCTTAAGAAAGAATCTTTTAGGCTTAAAGGTGCCCTAAGAAATAGATATGCTCTGTATTAGACTGAAGAGCTCTGGAGTTATGGTTCTAGAGCTATTTGGAAGCAGATGCAGGGTTCCTACACGAAGCTCCAAACCAGTGCCTTTCCCCTGGGCTCAGCTCCCAGCTCACCAGGCACAGTGGAAGGAAGATGTGGGGATTCCCTTGTACCACTGGCCACTCTGGATATCTTATATGTCCAGGGAGAGCAGAGATCATAACTCCTGTTGATCAATACTCTGAAGAGATGATTCCTCATGCTGGTTGAATCTCAGTCACTCTCAAGTAAAAGCAAAGTAAAATAAGGATCCACTTAGAATTAGGAACTTCAGTCATCTACACTGGGTTTTCTCAAGAGCAGCACCATTGAGAGTTGAGCCAAGGTAGCTGCCTGTAGTGGGGTGTCCTGTGCTTGGACGGATGTCGAGCAGTGTCCATGACCTCTGGCCAGTAGCACCCTCCTCCCCCTCCACATGGTGACAATAAGAAGTATCCCAGGGTCGGGGCCGGGAGTCACCATTGGCAGGTCGTCGCTGCCGTGGTCTTCCGACCTTTTCTACTAGTGCAGTGCATGGCGAAAGGCAGGATTCACTGATGGAGAACAGATTACTGGAATGCACTTCCATCAGAGGTTTTCTGAATCGATTCATTCTTGTTCTGTTTCAGTATTGATTTTGCCATCTTTCCTCTAAAGCTGAAATAAATTTAGACTTTGTGTGTGAATCTGAATATATTAAGAAAGTTCAGGAAGTTCTGCTGTCAGCTAAAAGGAGGCAGGATTTTCATACAGCAGTTTGCACACCAGCCGGCCTCCCGTGGCTGGACCGCTCCCTTCGTGGGGGTGGCAAGCTCCGGGCAGGCACCTGCTGATGGATGAGGAGCCTGTTCCAGGACCGGAGGTGCGGAGGTGATAATGACATTGGCCTGCAGAGTGCTTAGGGATGGAGGGGAAAATCGATGCTGACTTAGTTAATCTAACCCTTCAGGGACATTAGTGGCATTGGAGGTCCCCAGAGGGCAGTGGAAGCGGATGAGAGATGAAACATTATGTCAAGTAACAAGGCACCGCATTGCACTAATGGCCAAATCATCCTCATCCCTGGAGGGGGGCATCCACGCCACTGCCTGGGGTGCCCCTGGTGACCTGCAGCAAGGACAGTGGAGGAAATGGGAGAAACAGGGGGCCATGGCCGTGGGTACACATCTCGGAAGCGCAAAGAAGGGCTTCGTCACCAGCCGTGTGATCTCTCCTCATGGCAGTTACCTCTCCGATGACCTCTCCTGCTCCACGCTTTGCCACAGCGACGGGGTTAGAGGTTTCTCTCTTCCATCTGCTCGCTCTCCGACTTCCATTGCTCTGTGGGGCTGCGGCTCCTGGTTACCTCCCTCTGCCTCTGTCTGTCTGTGTTTCTGGCTCTCTGGTTCCTTGTCCCTCCTCCTCCCCCTGCCTCGTCTGTCTCTTTCTCTCGTCCACGCCGTCGAGGCTGCCCCCTCAGAGCCCACACTTGGCTTCCCCTCCCCACCGGCCCTCCGCCCTTCACCTCTGACGCGGGCCCCCCGGGCAGGGCCTGGGAGCAGAGCAGAGAGGGGCGGGTGGTGTGCAAATGTGAATTCAAACCTCCCAAGTCTGTGGTGGATCGTGTTCCAAAGGCCTGGAGGGGCCTCATCAGCCTCTGTCACTATGTCCAAGTAAGGCTTGGGAAGGAGACACGGATAGAGTCCAGCTAACTGGGAAGGGGCTAGAAGGGTGAGCAATTAGGTAAGTAGGGCAAAAGGGGACATGAAGTGACCCACATCTGGGTCCTTGTGCTAGAGGGCCAGGTTCCCAGAGCAGAAGGGAAACCATACAGGAGGAGAGAGAGAGAGAGAGAGAGAGAGAGAGAGAGAGAGCCCAGAGGGGGCCGTGAGGAGGAGCAGAGGCGACAGAGTGTGTGATCCCCCAAGCCTGCGGGAGACCCTGAGACCCTCTGCAGCTGGTTTTGCGGAAGCAGGGCGGGGCTGGAGCAGGGCTCTGGCTCTGTGAGCGTCTGTGCGGTGACGGGTCGGACCGGGCCTGCGTGCCTGGTGGAGGCAGGACTGTGGCGTGGTGACCCCACACAGTGGTTCTGGATTTCAGAGCAGAAAGCGTCCTGCAACTTTTGGGCCGTTACTGTTCTCCAGCATGTGGGGACCTCACGGGTCCTGGCTGATCCGTGTGGGGCACGTCGCTCCCCGTGCCTTGTAAAGGGACTCTGCTTCCTCCTGGGGGAATTCAGGAGAGCTGGAGTCCAGGTCCAGCGAGCACCGAGGTGCCTTGAGGCCAGCTGGACAGGTGTCTGCTTCTGCAGGGAGCAGGTGTTGTGGGAATCAGGCAAGACTGCAAAGGGCACTGGAAGAGTGGGGGATTCAAGCTTCATTTTACGCCCGCAGGCCCAGAGGAGATCCGCACTGCAGATTCTGAGCGCCTCTGAGCAGTTTTTCACAACATTTATAGGTTATCTAGTACCATAAATTTTCTAGTCTAAAACAATACGTGGTTGTGCACAAGATTTCAAAAAAAAAATATGTGATTGTGTGTAAGAGTTTTCAGGTGGGAAGCATGTTTACGGAAGCAGAGAGCAATAAGGCCTCTTTCCAGGCCTTCATAAATCTCTAGCCTCAGCGAGCCTTCACAGGGGTTTTACACTTCAAAGGAAAGTAGTTAGCTCCTGGGGAAAGTTCTTTACAACCCAAAAGGTAGGAGCAACTGGCGCAATTAGGTCCTCTGAAAACCAGCAGGCGGGAGGGGAGGGGACTCTCCCTTCCCCAGACACTGATTTTCCCACAGTGTCCTTGGTTTACTCTGTATCCAGGCCTGGGTTAGTTACCATTACAGGGGCAGGGGATGGCTCAGGCTTGGCCTTGGAGAGACCCGAGGAGGGGTGAGTGGCAGGGCAGTGCCAGCCTTGCACGTGGGGACGTGGAGCTGAGCAGAGTGGGCACCCTTAGCCGTGTCCAGTGTGGCAACTCTGTGGGTCCTTAGGCACACCCTCCTTTGCCCCTGATTTGTGAAGACAGAACTGTTTCCAAATTGTAGAAGAGTTCCGTGTGGCTCCATGGGAGAAGGCCCCAAGCCCATCATATCCAAGAAGAAAGGACATCAGAATGAACTCCCTGGGGTTACAATGGCCAATCACTACAAATCAGGAGGCTTAAAGCAACACACATTCTCTCACAGTTCTGGAGACAAGTACCAGCAGAGCTGTGCGTGGGAGGAGCCCCTTCCTTGCTTCTTTCAGCCTCTGGCGGTTCCAGGTGTCCTTGGCCTGTGGCCACCTCACTCCAGTCTCTGCCTCCATTTCCAGGACTCTGTGTCTCTGTGTCTCCCATCACCCTCTGCCTTTCCCTCATAAGGACACATGCTGTCGGAGTTAGAACCCACCCTGATCCTCGTCCCATGATCCTTAACTCCACTGCCTCTGCAAAAACCCTTTCTCCAGATGAGGTTGCACTCAGAGATGCCGAGGGAGGGTCCCTGGATGTATCTCTCTGGGGACCACCCATCGAGCCCCTGCAGACAAACACTGAGTTACAGAGAAGAGCTCCTGCTCCCTCTGGCAGACCTCCGGCCCTGACTGCAGACCCTCGTTCTATGGCGACGTTTCCCGAGTGTCCCAGTGGAGTCCTCCCCACAGCTTTCCATAGCGGTCCTGTGATTCCCATCTTATGAGGGAGGAAACCCAGCCCAGATCCACAGCATCAGACAAATGCAGCAGTGTCCTCCTGACCTCCACACTCATTGTCACAGCTGGAGTCAGTGTGGAAACAGGTGGCAGAGGGCGGGGCAGGGTGGGGCAGGGCAGACGGGTCTACCAATGTCCCATGACCCTCACGGTCCCCACGTCACTCTCCCTTGGCAGCAATAACTGCAGGAGCTGCCTTGGCAACTAGGTAGGCATCTGAGAAACAGGAAATGGCCAGACTCCTAGAAGTTCCGTTTCCCAAGTGGAACTTGGACTGGGTTGGGTTTTTAATGGACATAAAGTGCCCATAGTAAAGCCCACCACTGACTCTTCTGGCGCTTTCTTCCCTGCGAGGTCATGAATTATGGAGAGAGCTCATTGGCAGCTTTCACACAGTCGAAAGAGTTATTTGAGTATTAATCAGAAAATGCACACTGTCCAAAAAAGGTTGCATGAGAGCATCATGCAACCTCATGAAGTTCCGCGTGGAGAACTGGATGCTTGGGCAGCAGAGTAGCCATTAACAGACATGGCAGCTCTTGTATGTGAAGACCTGAGGCTGAGCCATTCCCATTGTGAAGGGTTTGCATTGCTCCCCAGAACCTTCTAGATCACTCTCTCTAAAGTGGGAACACCTGTGGCAGGGGTAGATGTCACGGGGGTTTTGTCTTTTGTTTCAAACATGTTTGTGCTGTCTAACCTAACACCTGCACCTTCTGTAATCCTGCCCGGACCAAGACGCCAGGGTTTGGTAGCACTTTAATACGATTTGAGCATTTAAGCAAAAGCTGCAGGATAGAGACTGGTCCCCAAATTTGTTATAACACGTTGCAAACACATCAAATGTGCAAGATTGAGTTGGGTCTCAGAAATAGCATGAGGCATTCTTTTTTTTTTTAATTTATTTTTATTGTAAACAAATGGGATACTTGTTTCTGTTTGTACATGGAGTAACAGCATACCATTTGCAAATTCATATATTTACCTAAAGTAATGGTGTTTGATTCATTCCATTATTTTTTCCTCCCCCCCCACCCCTCCCACCCCTCCCACCTCTCTTTCCCCTCTACACAGTCCCTCCTTCCTCCATTCTTGCCCTCCTCCCACCCTCCATTATGTGTCATCATACACTTATCAGTGAGATCATTCAACTTTTGGATTTTTGAGATTGGCTTATCTCACTTAACATGATATTCTCCAATTTCATCCATTTGCCTGCAAATGCCATAATTTTATTATTCTTTATAGCTGAGTAATATTCCATTGTATATATATACCACAGTTTCTTTATCCATTCATCAATTGAAGGACATCTAGGTTGGTTCCACAGTCTGCCTATTGTGAATTGAGCAGCTATGAACATTGATGTGGCTGTATCTCTGTAGTATGCTGATTTTAAGTCCTTTGGGTATAGGCCTAGGAGTGGGATAGCTGGGTCAAATGGTAGGTCCATTCCAAGTTTTCTAAGGAATCTCCACACTGCTTTCCAGAGTGGCTGCACTAATTTGCAGCCCCACCAGCAATGTATGAGTGTACCTTTTCCCCCACATCCTCTTCAACACCTATTGTTGCTTGTATTCTTGATAATTGCCATTCTAATTGGGGTGAGATGGAATCTTACAGTGGTTTTGATTTGCATTTCTCTTATTACTAGAGATGTTGAACATTTTTCCATATATCTGTTGATTGCTTGTACATCTTCTTCTGTGAAGTGTCTACTCATTTCCTTAGCCCATTTGTCGATTGGATTATTTGCATTCTTGGTGTAGAGTTTTTTGAGTTCTCTATATATTCTGGAAATTAGTGCTCTATCTGAAGTATGAGTGGAAAAGATTTTCTCCCACTCTGTAGGCTCTTTCTTCGCATTGCTGATAGTTTCCTTTGCTGAGAGAAAGCTTTTTAGTTTGAATCTATCCCAGTTATTGATTCTTGCTTTTATTTCTTGTGCTTTAAGAGTCCTGTTGAGGAAGTCTGGTCCTAAGCCGACATGTTGAAGATCTGGACCTACTTTTTCTTCTATAATCTGCAGGGTCTCTGGTCTGATTCCAAGGTCCTTAATCCATTTTGAGTTGAGTTTCTTGCATGGTGAGAGATATGGGTTTAGTTTCATTGTGTTGCATATGGATTTCCAGTTTTCCCAGCACCATTTGTTGAAGAAGCTATCTTTTCTCCATTGCATGTTTTTGGCACCTTTGTCTAGTATGAGAAAATTGTATTTATTTGGGTTTGTGTCCATGTCCTCTATTCTGTACCATTGATCTACCTGTCTATTTTGGTGCCAATACCATGCTGCTTTTGTTACTATTGCTTTGTAGTATAGTTGAAGTTCTGGTATTGCGATACCCCCTGTTTCATTCTTCCTGCTAAGGATTGCTTTAGCTATTCTGGGTTTCTTATTCTTCTAGATGAATTTCATGATTGCTTGCTCTATTTCTGTAAGGTACGTCATTGGGATTTTACTTGGAATTGCATTGAATCTGTATGCACTTTTGGTAGTATGGCCATTTTGACGATATTAATTCCACCTATCCAAAAACATGGGAGATCTTTCCATCTTCTAAGGTCTTCCTTAATTTCTTTCTTCAATGTTTTGTAGTTTTCATTGTAGAGATCTTTTACCTCTTTGGTTAGATTGATTCCCAAGTATTTTATTTATTTTTTTTTTTGAGGCTATTGCAAATGGGGTTTTTTTCCTCATTTCCCTTTCCGCTGTTTTGTCACTTGCGTATAAAAATGCTTTAGATTTATGCGCGTTGATTTTATAGCCTGCTATTTTGCTGAATTCATTGATGAGGTCTAGAAGTTTTCTGAAGGAGGTTTTTGGATCCTCTAAATATAGAATCATGTCATCAGCAAATAATGACAGCTTAAGTTCATCTTTTCCTATTCATATCCCTTTAATTTCTTTAGTCTGCCTAATTGCAGCATGAGGTATTCTTAACCTACCTTTTTAAATAACCTTGGAGGTAAATGTCTTCCACAAGTTCTCAAACATTTGACCTAATAAAACTAGCAGTAGTCATATAAATAAATAAAAAGCCAAACTAATATAATTTTCCTAGCAGACTCAGGAATAGATTGATAATCACTTTTTAAAAATTATGTACATAAAAATCCACAGATTGCAAAATTGATCAATAAGAGGGTGATTCACATGGATAATGTTCTTCACATTGCAAAATAATTCTCCAGCTTATTTCTTAATGACAGCTATGGTAATGATTTTGTGATTTTGTTTGCAATAATTAACCCCTATCAGAGAAGATTGAGAAGTAGATCCATTTTCATACATGAAGATAGTAATTTTCAATGCCATAAGGTTTCATTTTTCAAAATTAAATGCTTGCTTTTTTTTTTCAGAAGCAAAGCTAATCCACAGGCGGGAAACACCTGTATCTTCAACATTAGAGTTCACCATGCTAGGCCTCCAGGTGCAGCGAGTAACCAAAATCCTTTTCTCAAGAATGCCAAATTATGTCCTTTCTTTCTACAGAAGTGTAATGGCCAATTTATTGTCAAGGTGATTTTTCCTGGCTTCCCTTTGGTCCAGCTCACCATATGAAGCCAACATTGAAGTAGCATGATTTCAGTGAGCCAATTCCAAAGTGTTGCTGGGGTCGTTTTAGTGAATGGCAGGCTGCGGATCTTGTTGAAATCATATGATTACTCATCTTTTCTTAGGAGGGTGAGGACATTCTGAGAAAGCCAATGGGGAAATGCAGCGATTCTTTAATCATAATACCAAGGCATGCCAGTGTAATGCACAGGCATGGACGTCTTTTGGTAAATGTCCCAAAAGCAAGATTGTCCTTCCTCTTGTTCTGGGGAAGAAAATCCTAAAAAAAAAAAATAGCATTTCGAGAATTTATATGCTCTTTTAAATTATGTAAAGTGCATTTGCAACACCTGTCTTGGTTTTATTTATTTCCAGGTCTATTCTTCTACTCCCTGGTTTTTCTCGTTTAGTGGCTAACATGAAGACACTTTCTGGGGCTCTGGGTTTGAACCCTGCTGAACGCTGATCCTTCCAGTGCTTTGTCAGTATGCCATCTAGCCGTAGCAGCTTTCCTTGGCTCACCTGGTCTTTCAGTCACCTCACCCCTCACCTTTCAGAGCCTGAGGACCCAAAAATAGCAAATGAGGAAATCTCTATGGATGACTGGGAGCCAATAGAAAAATGCAGAAAGCAGGGGATATTTTGAAGCAAAAATAACAGGCATTTTCAATTATTTTAGTTTCGGAAAAGAGGAATGAGTTGTGCTAGGTATATATTAAGATAAATATGCCTACTAGATATCTTCTCTAGGATGTTCTCAACCACATCAAACTCAATGTGTATGAAACCAAACGTGTTATCTTTTGCCACGAAAATATATTTCTCCTGTACCTTCATTCACAGTCGATAGTTTGTATTAGTTTACTTTTGTTACTATAACAAAATACTTGATGCAGACTGGACTCAACTTTTTCATTGCTGTGACTATATGATCTGACCAATTATAGAGGAGGAAAGGTTTATTTGAGGGCTCACGGTTTCAGAGGTCTTAGTCCATAGAAGCCCGGCTCCACTCATCCGGGTTTGAGGTGAGGCAGAACTTCTTAGTGTAAGAGGGTGGCAGAGGGAAGCAGCTCACATCATCAGGAAGCAGAGAGACTCCACTCTCCAGATACAAAATATATACCCCAAAGCCATGCCCCAGTTCCCACCTCCTCAATCCATACCCTACCACTTCAGTTAGATTAATTCACTGATTGGGCTAAGACTCTTACTACCCAATCATTCCTCCTCTGAACCTTCCTGCACTGTCTCACATGTGAGCTTGTGGGGGACCCCTCACTTCCAAACCCTAACACAGTCTAATTTCTAAAGAAAAGAGGTTAATTTAGCTTTCAGCATTGGAGGCTGAGAGTCCAAAAAGTACAGCACGGTCTCTTGTGATGGCCCATGGCTACGTGGGGAATGAGACTGTGTACAGGAAAAAGAGACCTCTCAAAACAGGAAGCCAGAGAGAGATGGGGGCCCACGTCCTTCCCATGGTTTACCCACAACTGCCCTGTGACTCTCCCACTAGACCACAACTTTAAAGGTTCCATCAACTCTCACCACCTCGTATGTCACACTGAGGACCTACCTTCCAACTCACGAAACTTTGGGGGACACATTGAAACTATATCCTTACCAGGATGGTCCTGCCGTCCACCCTATGCCCTGAACTTGAAACCTGCAGGGAAGTTGTACCTGACCCACCCTTCCCTTCCACCACTCCCACTTGTCTCCATTCTGAAGTCATCTTCTTGGTCTGCTTTCTGTCTCATAGCTTTAATCCTCTCTTATATCCCTCAGCTGCCCCTCAGCTGGGCCCATCCCCAGGTCTCCCTGCCCTGCATGCCCTCCTGCCTGGTCTCTTGCCGCCAAGACTGCAGACCCCCAGCCCATTCTCTGGTACTAGAGCTGCAGGTGTGCACAGTTGGCGATTCCCTGGGGCCTCAAGATGGCCAGGAGAGCCCAGCCTTCATCCAGTGTGCTGCACAGCACCCCATGCCGATTCCTATCTTGAAATGAAAAAGGCGAGACGTTCAGGGCTGGAGAACAGTGGCATTTGCAGAGACTCCGAGCCAGGCTTAATCCAGTTGGGGCTGGACAGCGCTGCCTGCAAAGTGCCTCCCGCCTCTGGGCCCTAAGTGCCCGGGCATTGCAGGAGCCGGGGCTGGGTTCGCGCCTTGAGCCAGGGGCGGGAACACTGGGAGGAGAGGAGTTGGGAGACTCTGCTGTGGAATGCCCCTGAGAGGAAGGTGCCCAGAGGACGGAGGGCTCGGGCACTCAGGTTCAGAAGGAAGGGACGGCATAAACAAGGCTGGGCACGGGAGAAAGGGTGAAGCTGGGACTGAGGGCTGGCCTTTGTGACCTGGGTGTGTAGGCTGTGACCACTTAAAATTCAGGATGGACATTCACGTGGAAACATCTAGCAAAGCTTCTGAAAGCCAAGCCCAGGGCTCGGGAGAGAGAGCACAAGGGAAGCGGGGTGACTTCCACAGAGGCGATGCAAGCCACTGAGCAGCGACTGGCAAGGGACCACAGGAAGCTCCGCATTTAGGGAATAGAGGGAGGAGAGGACCAGTAACAGGGAGGGAGAAGTGGCAGCCAGGGTGCCCCAAGAAGACTGGGAGCCCACGGTGCCACACATTGTCATGGCACATGGATGAGGACCAAGGGGAAGCCATGCAGTGGACACTAGAGGACACAGCTGGAAAGCGTAGAAACCACGTCAGTCAGGCCTCCCAAGAAGCAGATGCCAAGACCGATCGGACTTGCAAGGGATTTGTTGGGGAAATTCTTGTGACGAATGCAGAAGGCAGGGAGAGCCCAAGGCCCAGCTGTGGCAGCAGACAGGGAAGGAGGGAGTGTGCAGGGAGGACCTCAGACACAGGGCACTTCTGAGGACGGGTGGCACTCCCTGAGCAAAGGCAGCCTGCCAGGGAAAACTGCCCATCGCAGAACTGCTCGCTGGGTAGCCCCGCCTTGCCAGCCTCGGCCTTGGAGCCCAAAGGAAAGGCGGCCTCCACACAGGGGGGCGCAGCCAGAGCAGACCATCAGCCAGCACTCCCCCAACGCAGGTGCTGCTGCAGGAGACCAGAGGTGCGTCTCCATGGCACCCAGAGGCCACGGCAGTAGACAGATGGATGCTCTGCTAAGTTGCTCTCAGGTCTGCACCCAGCACAGCCCAGAAGAGACAAAGGGAGAGCGTTAGCAGGTTGGCAAGGCCCACTAAGGAGGCCTGAGCTGCGGCGTCCACCCCAGGTCATGGCGGAAAGCTACACCCAGGCAGCAGGCTGGGGTCACAGGGCTCCACAGAACTGCCCAGACAAGAGCCCGCTCTCCGCCACTCCTCCCTCCTCCAGCCCTGGGCCCTCGCAGCACCTCCAGGCATGGGGAGGCCAATCCGTCACACTGTCCCCAGCAGACACGTTTTCTTGGACGCATGTCTTTCTTCTGGTTATGGTGTTTGGCTCTTGTCTCCATTTCTCTGGCTCAGGTATGACCTTGGAGAACCATAGTTAACACACAGACGCTGGCTCCTCATGCCCAGTGCAGAGCCGTGCGAGGCCATCGCATCTGTCTTTGTGGGAGCTCCGGGGAGGCATCTTGAAACTGCCCCCGCACCATGGCGTCGCCGCCTCTAGCCTGTTGGGCCACCGCGGGCCACGAGGGCACTGTGCACACGTTAACCGCCAAGAAGCCAGCTAACTCTCTGTGTTTGTTTCTAGGTGACCTCATACATTTGCCTCCATACCTTAGAATGGACTTCTTGTTGAACCGAGGGGCGCCAGGCACCAGCAGGGACCTGAGTTTAGGACAAGCGTGCTTGGAGCCTCAGAAAAGCAGGACCCTCAAGCGCCCTGCCGTCCTGGAACCCATCCCCCTGGAGGCTCCCTCCTCGGCCTCCACGAGAGAAGGACAGTCGTGGCAGCAGGGGGCCGTGGCCACGTTACCTCAGCGAGAAGGGGCAGAGCTAGGACAGGCAGCCAAGATGAGCAGCTCCCAGGAATCTCTGCTCGACTCTCGGGGCCATTTGAAAGGAAACAATCCCTACGCGAAATCCTACACCCTGGTATAACAAACGGCACGGCTGGGCAGCGGTTGTAAATACGATTTAAACGATTCAATCAAAGCTACCTTTTTTTTACGGAATTCCAATATTTATAATTAAAGAAAATTGCCAAAATATATTAAAAAAAAAAAAAAAAAAAAGAAAATACTGAAACCACAGACAGTGCAAAGACTCTCCTGCTTTTTTTCTGTCTGAGTGTGAGCTCCACCTGCCTGGGCATCTGATTTTTTGGGAAAGAAGTCCAGTTTTATGATCTTCACAGGCGACTGCATTTTTACTGATTTTCTACAAGGTGCATGGGGGACCAATTCAACCTTCTGACTGGAAGTTCTATCACACAAGAGTCAAGGAAGAAAACGGGGAGGGGGGAGATCAGCCTATTTGTGAATTTAAAAGGAACATTGATTTGGGGGCAGGGGACAGCTTTAGTCACGTTTGCACACCTTTCTTTCCCGTTAGAAACCGGGTCCTCAATTTGATCTTTTGTTGTTAATTAGGATGAGTGCCGTCAGTGAAGGGGTGGGGGGAATCAATTTGGTTTTCTTTTTTGTTTATTTTTTAATTTGATGAGACACTCTTTGCATTTTGTCTAAGCGAAATAAAAAAGAAAAGGTGGTCCGCCTTTATTTCAATGTCTGCTCCTCTTACCTCCTACGGAGTGCATGGGTCTCCTTCCGACTGGTTTTGGGGTTTGCAAATACCAGGACTGACCCAGAACCCAATTCAATGAGCCAGAGAAGACACGACTGTGCCCAACTCCTTGGGAACAGCGAAGAAAGGAAGAGCGGGAAGGTGCAGCAGCTGCTCTCAAGCTGGAGGCTACAGAATGCGGGCTGGTCTCGGTCGCCATGAGGGGCCGTCCCAGGTATCTGAGTCTCTGGCAAAGCTCTGACCCTTGCCCACCCGCACCAACCTGCCCTTCAGCTAAGCAGGGTGGTCAGCAGACTGTGGCCAAATCCAACCTACTGCTGTTTTTGCAAATAAAGTCTTGTTGGAATAGAAGGCCAAAGGCGCAGGCGCCGCGTGCATGTGCAGTAATGGCAGCGTTGAATAGTTACAGCAGGGACACTCTGGCTTACAGCCCGAAAATGTTTGCTCTCTGACCTTCTACAGGGAATGTTTGCAGACCCCTGCCCTAGAGTCCCACGTTAAGCCCCAGCATGCGTAAGAAAGGAAAAGGACATGTGTCCTGTCTCCATGACCTGTCCTATCTCCACTGTCTGACAGCTACATTTGCAATAGGTCATCCTCACACATGCTGCCTCCAATTCTCTCCCCTGTGCCCAGAGGAAAACTAGTCAAGAGAAAATGGTGTTCCTCTGAAATCTATGTTTTTCTTTCCCTTCCTCTCAGTTTAAACAATGTGCCACGTGGTGCGCCCGATCAGAGAGCTTACTCAAAAGCAGTAGGAACTGCACTCTCCGCCCCTTGACCCTGACACGGTGGTGTGCTTTAGAAAGAGCATGCGGTCTTTCTACAGCACCAGCACCCCATTACAGTCTACACCCCTGAAAGGAGAGCCGGGTCTCCACGTCAGCATTTTGTCGTTGGCCAGAAAACTTGATCAACTCATTGTGCACTGTCCCTCTTAGTGCTCTGGACAGGATCCCGCTGAGACCACCGGCATAGACTGCTGCTGTTCTTGCCATCTCGGAACCCAGTGGAGATCTCTTTCCCTCCCTCTTCCCGGTGGTTTTTCTCTTCCATCCCTTCTTCCTTCCATTTATCCTCTAGCCAGACCATTTGCCGACCGAGAGGCAGGGGCACAGAGCACCTACAGAACAGCTCCAGGGCACTCCTGGCTCGCACCTTAGGTGACTCCGTGAATATGAGGTGCCTTTCTTGCCATCGTCTCAGAAGTTGATGCATGCTGACAATCGATCTGATTTTAGAAATAAAAGACTACTTTCTGGGGGAAAATAAAGTTCTACTTCTTATTGTTCTAAAACCTCTATATTCCCCAAACTTAGAAGTTTGTCTTTTAAAAATATTTCTTTAGAGCTGTACAGAAAGAGAGAGAGAGAGAGGAAGGAAGGAAGGAAGGAAGGAAGGAAGGAAGGAAGGAAGGAAGGAAGGGAGGGAGGGAGGGAGGGAGGGAGGGAAGGAGGGAGGGAGGGAGGAAGGGAGTCTACAAACTCTACATCATGTCTGCCTCCAGAATGGATTGCTTTCAAAATTCCTACCTTAAAAATATTCATTAAAATGAATTCCACATAAAGCCCTGTATAAAAAAAGTCCCCCTCCTTGCCTCTCACAGAGGGGCCTAGTACTCCTGTTCACCAAGGGGCCCAGAGCTGTAGACTCATGGTGTCCAGGATATTTAAAAGACCACTGTTGCTGCGCATAACGGTGCACTTCTGTAACCCCAGTGGCTCAGGAGGCTGAGGCAGGAGGATCAAAAGTTCAAAGCCAGCCTCAGCAATTTAGTGAGGCCCTAAGCAACTTAATGAGATCCTATTTCAAAATTTAAAAAATAAAAAAATCTGGGATATGGCTCAGTGACTGAGCGTCTCTGGGTTCAATCCCTGGTTCAAAAAAATAAATCACTATTAAGAATATCAACAGGCTCAGTCTTCCTCTGAGCCTCTGCCTCTCTCTAATCTCATTTGTTTCAAAGAGGTCACCCATTTATCCCAAGTCGGCAAGCGGGTACTCTCTTAGAATGGTGAGACTCCGGTTAAATTTTCTCTGATCCACGGCCATAGGGTAAATGGACAATAGTCATGGGGTCAACAGCTTGGGTTTCCCTTCGGGCCTCCTTGAGTCGGCCGTCTGAAGTGAGCGATGACTTCCCCTGATACAGAGTGCTGTGGTGACCCTCACCGGCCTCGGCTCCACCGCCATCCCCAGGAGCCCTGGTGCTTCTGCCTGATTCACACGGGTGCCCGGCAGCTTTCTCGCACCCACATCTGCCAGAGCTGAAAGAAGAGATGGAAATCTGGACATTCAAAAAGCTTAAAGCTGGTCACCAGTTGGACTGGATAAGCTCTAATCCCATCATCTTTGTGTTCTTGCCACAGAGATTCCTGATAATCTCTTAAGAAACAAAAAAAACACTGTTGCTTAAATTGCTCTTAAAATAAGCAGTGAGTGACTGCTCGGTTAAGGTCCTTCTGACCTGGTGCACTGATCCATGAATTACCCATATTCGAAAGCTTCACGCGACTCTTACAGAAACAGTTGAGACCTTCCAGAGAGATTCTGTAAGTCCATTTCTGGCGATGGCACCTAGCCTCCTGGGATGGGGAAGCCAAGAACTAATTTGCTGTACCCACCTACACTAGTGAGGAGGTCCTAAAGGAACCTTACAGCGTGTGTCTGCTGAAAAGTCTTCTTGCAACTTTCTGAAGAATGTGACCCAGAGAGTTCCTCAGATCATGTCGGAAGACTGCATATCAAAATACCCAGGGCTGCTGAGGCCCACAGTGCTTCACCATCGGTCAGAAAAGACCCATCAAACACAGGTGAGGCTGCAGTGAGGGAAAGGTGTCTGTAGGCTTAGAAACCGAGTAGCACACCCCTTAACAAGGCTTAAGTCAAGGAGGACTCTTCACTGGAGGAGAAGGCTCGAGATGGTAGACTAACAAGTGTCCGACTCTGACCCACAGGGCCAAGACCCAGCTGAGCGGAAGATCAGGGGATTTCAATCCAGTGGGGCACCACCCCGGCATTATATCTCTTAGGAGACTACCGCATAGGTCCCTGTATTTATGCATGTCTTGAGTGGATGTTTTGGCAGCTTCCGTTCTGCACTATTTTTTTGGAAAATAGAGATAGTGGATATGTGCTGGACAAAGGCAGCTTTGTCTGTTGCTCAGGATGCTACAAGCGACACTTCCCTCTGAGGCAAAGTCTGGGAAGGTTTGCTAGCTGTCCCTGTTAACTTTCGGGGTCTCTAGGCCATCTGAGTTCGTACCCTCCTGGTCCTGCCTAGATGGTCTGGGGCAGCTCTCACCCGCTCCATCTCTGTCCACACTTGCCTTCTCAACTGCCCCTCCGGCACCTATTCCATACCACAGCCCCTGCTCCCAGCAAGGCTGGTCCCCCTTCTACTCTAGCCCTTTGCCTATACCCTTATTTTCCTCTAACTTATTATGTAATTTATTTATTTATAACAGTGTTGTTGGCTCCACAGGGATAGTGGAGGTTTTGTTTTGAGGGATGTTTAGTTTATTTGTTTGGTTTTGCTTGTTTCCCCAGTTTCTAGAACAGTGCATAGTAGACATTCTATAAATACTTGTTGGAGAGAATAAAAAAAATAAGCATGGGGTTTCCTAAGCTCAGAGCTCCTCAGTCACAACACAAAGCCAGCACAGACACCTGGAGTGTTCTGTGTCACCCTGTGGGCCAGGGGGCTGGAGGACTAATGGGACATGGGACTCAAGCTTACCACGGTGCTGTGAGTAATGACATCCTCAGTCTCTGACCCACGAGTCCCATATCTTCTGCCAGTGCCCATGTCTTCTGGCATCACAGTGAAGGACAAGGCAGCATGTCCCGTATGAGAGTACGAGATCGTCTCTCAAAGAGTTAATTCGTCATTGCCTCATTCTCTCATCCTGAGGTTCCCTGGGGGGCTGAGTACGTCACTAAATAAAGGGAACCCTTGCTACTCTAGAGAAATATTTCTGCAGTCTATTAAAAAGGCGCTTCCTACTGCTGCATACAGATTTGAAAGTGTCTTTATAAAGGTTTGACTTCTCCAATGGCGCAGTGATGTTGTGTCACCTTGACCCAGACTGAAGCCCGGGTCTGTGGAAACCAGGATCCTTGCACAGAGGCACCACCCTTTGTGGAACCACGGCCTGCACTTTGTCCAACACAAATCCAATATCCCGTGTGTCATGCCATCAACCCTCCAACACCTATCTGCTCCCCATCCAAGTCAAGGGCTGGCTCTGCCATGACCCAGGAAGGTAACCTGATGATAATCCCAAGAGACACATTCTGACACAAAAGTCAAGCATCAGCCAGGAGGAGATTCGTATCCTGGATCCGATTTTATCTTGATGTAGTTTTAGCTCATTATCGTTCCTCTTCTTTTGACTGTTGCCTTCCTGTCTCATTGATACTCCTACTTATCTCTTCCAGTTGATTCTCTCTTGAAGCTCTTTCATGATCCCTGGGTTAGTTGGTGGCACTTTGCCTACGGATGTAATGGGAGTCAATTCTCAATATTGAGGTGCTAATATTTCCAGTAAAGGGAGTAAAAGCTCCTTGTATAGAGCCAAGATGGTTCCAGATGGATCATTAGACCACGCAGGAAGGGAGCATTCTTACTGCAAAGTGCCCATCTTTGTCAGACTGTCCTCAAGGTCTTTGCTGCTTACCTGCCTCATGTGCTCACTCTTCAGAATGCAAATATTGGGTTTGCTTACTGATGCAGGAATATAGGAAGACTCAGGGTCAGCAAAGCATATGGCATCACAGCAAGAACACTCCAGAACTCACCACCAGCTCTCAAGCAAAACCATCAAGTTTGGACATCTGTAAACAACCAATTTTATCAGAAGATCTGAAAATCCCTTTTCAGTAAACAAAGATGGTCCTTCTCAGTACCCACCTTACAGAAAAATGTATGAGCCCTATGAATATATATATGGAAGCCAAGAGCTCCATCTCATCCTCCTTCGTTGGGGGGGTGGGAATTATTCCTAGCATCACTCAACACAGACATCAGCACAAGATAGTAAATGTTTAAAAAGGACGATTATGAAGTGAACGTCGGGGTGCCGATGCGCCGAGGGGTGCAGGGAATGCTCTCCATGCCCATGAGCCCAGCATCAGAAGCAGACTTCAGCCTTCTGAATACACCCGCACTCAGCTCTCTGTGTGTGCTCTTTCTGCTGGAGGTAGGCAGGGAAGGACGCAGTCTGCTCCCTTGCAGATTTCGGCACTGGAGGCTTTACTGCAGGGTGCATAAAATCTCATGATCTGTTGTAGAAAAAATTGATCTTCCCTGGGGCCCTTCTAAATAAAAATTGCTCTTTAGGTAGGATTCTGCCTGAGCCTTGGATTTAGCAGATTCCTGCCGGCGTTGTTGAAAAGGCTGCTGGTCTGTCCAGGGCAGGCATGGTCCACACATTCCTGGTGTCTGAACACTCTGGTCAATAGGTAGTCTCACCTCTCATCTTTGGAAATGTGGACCAGAGGACCAGAACTGGGCCCGTTGAGGCCAGCACATCCCATGCCAACCCAGTTTGTCACACATGAGGCTCCTCCTTCATTCCCTCGCCTCACCCTCAGCACCCCATTCTCCCCGAGCCTAAACCCTTCCTGAATGAGGATTGGGCTGGGAGAAGTGGCTCCCTCCACAAATCATCTCTCCATCTCTTCTCTTGATCCCAAGCTCTCCCAGCTTCACAAGATCTGTCCTCCCCTAACTCCCACATTTCCTCTTGCATATAAAGACATTCAAGTCTCACCCATCAAGAAAGGGAACCTCTCCTTGCACCCTCACTGTGGTAGACCCTGCCCATTTCTGGCTTGAGGCTGGGCTCATGGCCCTTGGTATCCTTCATCTCGGTGAATCTCCTCTGCAGCCGTGGAATGGTCTTCTTCCTGGATTCCCTTTCTTTCCCTCACTGGGGTGACTTTCTACTTCCCGGACAGGGTTCCGTTCTCATGCCTCTTTCAAAGGTGGGTGCTCCCAGAGGTTCACCCTCAGCCCTGTGCTTTGCTCACCTAGGTGATTTTGCTAGCTCATGGGCCATGGCAGCTCGAGTTTCCATCTATTTTTTAGCGAGTCCTAGTTGTGTATCTCTGGCCAGAACTTCTGCCCTGAGCTCTCAGCTCACATCCTGGCTGCCCCAGGCAAACCTCCACCTTGACCTGTGCCACCCTGATGGTCACGTGTGATGCCCCAGCTCCTGGTTCCCCCTCCCCTATGGCAGTGGACGGCTTTACCAGAACTCACCTTCACTGCCAAGGTCATTCCACGCGTCTCTCTCTCTCTCTCTCGGACTTTTCCCTCTGCCTCCTGATCCCTCTATGAATCTGGTTCATGGCATTCCTACCCTGAATTCCAGCAGTGACTTCCTGACAAGGCCTTGGTGTCTTCAGTACTATGCTTTCCAACCTCGCTCTCTCTACCAGCACCCTGTTAGCTTTCTCTAGTTTGGAGATCTCTTCTACTCATTTTTCTTGCTTCATATTTTTTTTTAGGAGAAAATACTGAAAATTATTTCTTTTTTTATTTTTGTATTTTATTTTTTAATCATTTATTTGTTTTTTAATTTTTTACAGACTGCATTTTGATTCATTGTACACAAATGGGGTACATCATTTCGTTTCTATGGTTGTACACGATGTAGATTCACTTTGGTGTAATCAATTCATGTACATAGGATGATGATGTCTGTCTCAGTCCACCGTTTTCCATACCCACCTCCTTCTCATTTCCTTCTATATAATCTAAAGTTCCCCCATTCTTCTCTCACTCCACACACCCCCTATCATTCTCCACTTATCAGGGAAAACATTCGGCCTTTGGTTCTTTTGGGATTGGCTTATTTCACTTAGCATGATATTCTCCAATTCCATCCACTTATTTGCAAATGCCATAATGTTATTCTTCTTTATGGATGAATAATATTCCATTGTGTATGTATTTTTCAATGATTTTTTTTTTATTATTATCTTAAGTAAACACCAAACCCTTCAGAATGTCACATAAGACCATCTGTGGTGTGGCTCTTGTCTAGAGTACTCTCCTGACACCCCTTCCCACACACACGCCAGACTTCAACTCTCGTGTTGGTGATCCCCCCAGGGAGGCTTTGCTCATGGAAGTTCCTCTACCTGACACCACGCCTCCCAACTCCCTCATCCGAGTAATCCTCCCTCATCTTTGTTATCTCAGCTCTGAGGTCCTGCCTATGGAGTAATCGATCATCCCTTCTCCATTCTTATGCCCTTTCGCTTGGGAAAGACCCAGAGATCCTGGGGCTGCTTGCCGGGACCTTTGCAATGGCCCCCACACTCTGAATCAGGACAGTTTTCTTCAGGCCCGCCTCTCCCGCCAGTCTGAGCTGCATGGGCAGAGGGGTTGGGTCTAAGAAACACTGTCCTCCCGTCACCACATGTCCCCGAGTGCCTTTACCATTTGCCTCTCATCTTCTGGCTCCTGAGTGACTTTGCTTCAGGGTGTAAACATGCGTCTCTCTTAGAAAGGATTTCCTTGGATGCCAGAACCACCTGGCACAGAAGAGAGGAGAGCGGGGAGTTCTTAGAAGCCTGTGTGCCCTGGTAAGAGGCTCCACCAGTGACGGACTGTGTGGGAATGTGGAATCCAAGCTCCCCTGCCCAAGAGCATAATCGACTCCTAGGTGAAAATTATTCTTCATCTTTCCCTGCAAGACAGCCCTAGCCTGGGACTTTGCCTGAAATTATACCTTTTTAAAAGCATGTTTCTTCCTCTTCACTGGCCCGGGAAAGGTGGCACCATATCAGGATTTAATCCAGATAAACTTGCACCACTGCCTTTGCTGTATCCTGGGCCCAGCAACATCCGGGGCTTATGGAATGGCAGAAGTAATAACACATAATGAAATATTGTCACATACCTAGTGACCCAATATAGCAAAGGAAATGAGACATTGGGCACATGCCAATTGGTTCTTTAGATCCTAGTACATCCGGAAGCTCCCCTTGAGCATTACAATGCCACCTTGAAGATGAAGCTAGGAAGCTGAACTGGCGATGGCACCCGGAGAGGTCGGTCACACAGCCACGGCAGGTGCTAAGGCCTCGTCAGTTCAACACATGGATCCAGAAAGGAAGTTTAGAAGAGGGAGTTACCGTACCCATCACAGCGCAATGTGTAACCTCATCCCCACCGTCTTGGGTTCTGTGGATCAAGAGGTCCGAGTTACTACAGGTAAATGTTTCCACCAAGAGAAACAATGAGAGTCCCATTAAACCTAAAGCTACAGAGACTGCTGGAACATTCTGGACTCTTTCTAACAGCACATGGGCAGGCAAACGATGGTGTCACCATGCTGGTGAGGCTAACCTACCTTGATCATCATGAGCAGGTAGGGTTTCCATTTAATGGGTGCAGAAAGGAACATGTCTGTCACCCAGGTGAGTCTCTGAGTTATCTCTCGGAGCTCACGTGCCCGTTTTTAACTGTGCATGCGAACTTCCAGTAACCATGGCTTCAAATAGGCCTGGCTCAGAGACTCCATCTACTCAGAAGTGAGGGTTTGGGTAATCTCACCAAACAAGCCGTCTAGACCAGCAGAAGTGCTAACCAGGCAGGAGGAGAACCTAGAATGGATGCGAGAGGAAGAGATGATGAAGATCAGACACTCTCCAGACCAACTGCAGCAACAGGGGCTGTGCTTTACCCACTAACTCTCCTCTTGGAGAGTTTCTGACAAAAATCTAAATCAATCACAACCTTGAAGGATCCATGACAGCATGGAATGAATGTAATGGGAGAAGTGAGTAAACCTAAGCTGAGCAAGAGGTGGACCAAACAGAGCAGGAGGCTGCTCCACCCAGCCTCCTCAGATCCCTCCTGCTCTTTCCACGTGCCCAGGTCCCAGCCTCTGTGTGCTTCTTCTCTGATGGCAGCATCTGCCACTTCCTTCAGTGGATTGCCCTTGAGCTATAGGAATTGCACCTCCTTTAAGTATAGAGAGCCCAAATGCCTAGGAATTGACCTTCCTCAGGAAAGATCTTCACTAATGACTGACGAGTGCAGGAATAGGAAAGCCCAGCTCTCCTGTTCAAGATGGAACAAACCTGAGCTGAAATTTGTGCTCAGAACTCTGAATCCACCTTCGGACTTGAGAGTACATCCTACTTCCGACCTTCCCAACCTTCTTCCCCATCCCTCTTTCTGTCTCTCCTAGTCATGTTTTAATAATTTACATCTCAAGTTCTATTTCTGGGGAACTGTGTAGAGTCAGCTTTTCATCCCTGTGTCGAAATACCTGAGAAAATCAACTTTAAGGAGGAAAGACTTATTTTGACTCACAGTTTCAGAGATTTTAGCCCAGGGTCAGCTGTCTCCGTTGTTTCTGGGCCTGTGGTGAGGCTGAACATCATGGCAAAGGGTGTGGGAGATAAAGCTGCTTATCACAAGGTGGCCAGGGGACAGAGAATGTGAGGAAGGAGACAAGAAATACTCTTCCAGAGCATGTTCCTGGTGACAAAATTCCTCCAACTAATCCCCACCTCTTACAGTTACCACCATCTCTCAACAGTTCACTCAAATTTTTTGCGGGAGGTAAGGTACTGGCAATTGAACCCAAGGGTTATTTAACCACTGAGCCAGGTCCCTAGGCCTTTTTGTATTTTATTGAGAGATAGGATCTTGCTGAGTTCCTTAGGGCCTTGCTAAGTTGCTGAGGCTGGCTTTGAATTCACAATCCTCCTGCTTCAGCCTCCCAAGTCACTGGAATTATCAACATACCCCATTGCGCCCCGACTAGTCCATTCAATTATGCACCTGTCGATGGATTAACTCATTGGTGTGATCAGAACCTCCATGATCCATTTATCTCCCCAAAGCTCCACCCCTGAACATTGGTGAACTGGGGACCAAGCCTTCAACACACAAGCCTTGGGGGATATTGCAGATCCAAACTCTCCAGTACCCCTACCTAATGCAGGTTCTCGTTCTTCATTCTGCCTTTGCAACCATTCTAGTACCTGGCTTCTATTAGATGCTCAATAAATATGAGCAATGAATAAATTAGTTAAAAGTGGTTGAATGAATAAAAAAGAGTAGGTAGCACTGCAAATGGTAATATCTCCTCTCTTACTCTCAGCAGATAAGATTGGCTGGGGGAGGTGCTTATTTGAGGTACCCAACATATGGTGCAAGCAAATCTTGGCCACAAGTAAAGGAGAAAGGGTAAGGCCACATTTTCTTGATATGCAAAATTCTCTGCTGTACAGTTTTCGGGGCGACAGGAGGCAGCCTTGGGAATCTGCTGCGTGGCTCTCATGAGCCCAGGGGAGCAAATGGGCAATGACGGCCTCTCCGCTGACTGCATCCCACACAGTCAGGTGGAGGCATGCCCGGGAGCGAGCCTTCCATCTCAGCCCCTCTCGCAGATGAAAACTGGCAGGACGCTGCTAAAGTGGGCACTCAGCAAGGGATTTTTCATCTGGATGGACAGGTTTGGGGGATCAGTGAATCAGTCAGAGCTTTGAAGCCAGTGAGGGGAGATCATTTGATTTCTGCAGCATGGTTGGACTCAGCCAGGAAGCATCCAATTTTAGCACTGTCTCTGATGAGAAAGATCCTTCTGGGTCCTGTAGCCTAATGAGGATTTACATTTGGACTAGCACTAAGGGCTTTCAAAGATAGGAGACAAGATATTTTTAGGTCAGAGCATACCTGCGGAATCTTTAGCACATTTCCAGAAATTTGACTTTGGCTTCCTTTCCAGGATCCTTTGTGCCGCCCGGCTTTGTGGTTGATCCACGCTCCCTGCTAAGAGGAGTCGATGTTTCAAACACCTGCGGCAAGAGCTTATTGACTAGAGCTGAGCACAGTATCCCCAAAGGGAGAAAGACAGAAAATCACCAAAAATGACATTTCATATAAAGCTAATGTGAGCTAGTTTTTGGACCAAAAATAACAGGAGAACAGGCTTCCTGACAACTCATGCACCAGGCCAGGGTCTTTCTATCAAGTGACAGATCTCGAGAGCAAGATCTTGCCTGGCACCGCTTCCCTCTTCGACAAGTTCTGGGGTGGTCAGTAATTTTTTTTCCTGAATTAAAAATATAACATACATTCATCACAGAACATTTGAGAAGCAGGAGGGGAATGCAAAAAAAAAAAAAAAAATCGCCCAAATTCTACCATCTAAAGATAATCATTCAACTATTCATCACAGAAAGAAAAAATAAAAAAAGATTTTGCAGTGTCTCCCGCGTGCACCAAGCTTACAGGACACTGTGCACACAGCAGTGGAGAGCACAGGACCTGCAATCACAGACTGGGTTCAGGTCCGGCATAAGTTTATAACCTTGAATGAGTTATTCCCGCATCTGGATGGCCTCATCTATAAAGCACAAGAAATAAGTGTAACTGCTTTTAAGTACTTTGGAAGTAAAAAAGAAAAAAGGAGGGGACCTATCTAAAGGACTTAAGACAGTGATGGGCACCTACATTCCTAAAAAATGTTAATAATTACCATTATCTATTCTGTTTGGCCCACTTGTGGAAGACGGTGCCGACCGAGGAACACCTGCCAAAGGAGAGTGTCCCAACAAACAGCCCACTCCGTCATCCCCAGCATTTCAACATCTGGGCTGAAAAGGGTCATTTTGCTATATCTGTACATATGAGCCTAAGGCGAACCCTCCCATGGGCTTCTGACTGGGCACCTGCCCGCAGGTACTGAAGTGGACTCCAGCCCATCAGCATGCCGCACTTCATCTGGCCACAGTGCTTCCTCCTGGGGCTCCTTTCCCATCTGACATCATGTCTTCTGCTTATTCGCATTCGTTTAGATTATAAAGTTTGTTATAGTGAAATAATCAAGGGGAAGGAGGAAGCGGAGATGGGAGGAAAAGGAGGAAGACGTGGAGGAGGAGCCGACTCTCACGGGATGTCTCCCAAGAATGTATAAACGACAGCATTTATACCTTAAGCTCCCAAAGAAATTGTTGTTATTGCCCAAAAAGAAGCACGTTTAAATTTTTAAATAGCCATTAGGGCCGTGTTCCCACACGCTCTCACTTCTTATTTATTAGATTTAATAAAATCAGTAAATGCAAGTTCTTGTTTCTCCAATGTTCTATCTTCCTAATAGCAAAACCACACTGTGTAATGCTTCAGTAAATAAAGAAAAACAGCCCAACTGGACCCCAGCGGTGGCACTGAGGTAACAAGCAGCATGCCCGCGTGGGAGGCCGTGTCCCCAGCAGCCTCTGCAGAGTCCTCTGGTCCAGGTTTTTGCAGATATAGGCCCCCTCCTGCCCTTTCTCCCCTCCCTGCCTCTGTGGCCGTCTACATGCTGGGGAGGGCGGGGGAGAGGGGCCAACACCCAGTTCAGCACAGGGGCCTGGAGGAGGCTGGCCTCCAGCCCTGCCTGCATCCTCTGTCCCTCAAGGTCTTCGTGAGCACCAGGCTGACAGCCGTTGCTGAAGTCCGTGGTGACACTTGTGGTCTCTTCGTTCCATTTGGACCTTCCAGACACTGACCCACCTCGGGGACCTGCTCCTGACAAGGATGTGCAGGATCCGACACTGTCTTCAGGCCTCTCCAGCTAAAGACGCCCCTCGGCCTGGGGGTGTGCACTGGTCCCACCCCAAGGGGCTGGCCATGTCGGTGAGCAGCCTGTGGGGTGGGCCAAACCTCTGCCTGACTCTGGTCTCGGTAGGGTCTGCCCTTGGCTCAGTCCCAGCTCAGGCCTTCCTCCTGAGCACCAGCTTGCCGAATTCTCCTTTTCCTTTCTGAGCAGTTGAGACTCCACTCTTGGATCATTGTCTGTGTCCTCTCCCGGCTCTGCAGGCTTGTTCTGTCTTCTCCGGGCTCAGCGCTCCCGTTTTCCTGCTGGATCCCGCAAGTCCTTTCATCTCAACAAAGTCCAGCTCTTGTCAGTCAAAACCCCTTTGGTGTTTAGACTGTTGTTATCTTTGCAATAGATTTTCAGTTCCTGTTTGGAACTCATGAATCAAGACTTTGGACTTTGTTCAAGATGTTGTCATTCTTTCCCTTGGGAACTGGGAGAGAGCGAGCTGCCCGAAAGGGGCGGAAAGGCAGGAGCAGCCGGGGTGGGAGTTGCAAAGGGGACCCCAGTAGGCACGGCCACGTGTAACAGCCCGAGTCCTAACCCAGCACCTGTGAACGTGGCTGTGGAGGCAGGCTCTTCCCAGACGCCGCAATTCAATTAAGACTGGGTCATACTCAGGAAGCACGGCCGTCATACAATGAAGCAGCGTTTACCAGGAGAGAGAAGACAGAGAAACAGACACCGTGAAGATGGCGACGTGTGACGGAGACAGACAGGAGTGATAGCTCCACAAGTCAAGGAAGGTCAAGGAGCTCGGAAGCTTAGGAAGAGGCCAGAGAAGAGGGTCTCCCGGCTTCAGAGGGGGCAGCTGGCCACACCTTGCTTTCAGACGCGCAGCCTCCAGACTGCGAGAGGATGAACAGCCACGGCTTGAAGCCCGCAGCCAGTAGAGCTTCTCAGAGCCACCCTCGGACACCCACACGAAGATACCACAAGAAGTGACAGCTCGCCCCACCTCTCCTCTCCACCAAACTCCACGTCAGCTGAGAGCACTAGTGAATCCTCTTTCCAATGCCAGTGAGAGAACATGCAGCCATCTTCCCTTAAATTAGTTGACTTAACCCGAATTCTGGAAATAGATCTTATCAGCTTCAGGAGAGGATGGATCCAGGGGTTCCAATAGTGCTACTGTCACCCTGTAGCTTCATCTTTCCTCCTGGTCACATTCTTCATCCTTTACGGGTCAACCTTTCCACTAGGTGTCTTGATCCCACACTTTTGTTCCTACTTGGCTATTGTTTTCCACCAATTCATAAGTCAATTGATCAGTTTTTAACCTAAAAGTTTATTCAGCTTAAAGCAGTACTGTTTGTGCAGCGATTAGAAGCACACGCTATCAAGCAGGCTCCCTGCCAGGTGAGATCTTTGCCAGCTTGGTGTTCTTGGGATGTTAGTTAACCTCTGTGTCTCCGTTGCCTCATTTATAAAATCGGGATAATAAAAGTGGTGACCTCAGAGTCCTGCTTTGAGCATTGAGCGGATAGACTTGATTCCATGAGCCGATGTGCCTTGAATGTGGATAACGGGCCCCAACACACAGCAAGTTCCTTGTGTGTTCCCTGTGCATGGACTATGGTCACAGACTATGCAAAACCTTCTAAAAGTATTAGGATAGCAATTCAAAACAAGCCTTTGACATAGACACACATTCCCAGAAATCACACAAAAGGAGGAAGTGAAGCTCATGGGGTTTTGTGTCTTTGCCAAGGTCATTAAGTGACCAAGAAGTGCAGGCGAGATTCCAAAAGAGGTTCCCATCTGCAGGTACTGGGCTTTCACGGCAGCTAGCCACAGCTCCCGGGAAATACCTGTATCTCCTCCATCCTAAGCACACCCTTTCTGTCACTCTGCTCAGAGCTGAGTGTCCCCTGGGGGCCTTGAACTTGCCACCAGCTGTCTTCTGCTCTTTACTGGATCTCAGAGGTAAGTGACTGACACTCAGTTTCCGGTATTTCCCACCCTTGCTGATCTTAAGACCATTATTACCTCATTTTCTTTCTGGCATTTTTTCAAAAATGCTCTCTTAAAGGTCACCAAACGTCTCTCAAGCGTCAAATCACCTGGCCTTTCCAAAGGCCACCTGTCCCAGCCTGTGTGCTCCCCAGGATCCATCAGCTCTTCCTTTGAGTCCTCCCCCACCCTGGGACCCCAGGGCCTGCACGTCTGCCATCCTCTGCCGGGAAGCTGAAGGAGCGTGACTCGGAGCGCGTGCCCTCTCAGACCCACAGCCTCCTGGCCTTCTGAAGTCGGAGCCTGTGTGGGCCACTGCTCCAAAGCAGAGTCATGGGGTCAACTGGAAAGAAAGATGTCAAGCTCTTAAGATCTGAGCTATTTCTTCTTTTAAGCTACAGCTTAAGGAAAAGATGAAAGGACTTTATAGTACTTGTTTCTCCTAAGGAAAAATACTCTCCTCAGACTGGGATAGAGAAGGGGGCGGGGAAAGGATCACTGCATGTGGGCTCTCTCATGATGAACCACAGGCACCCCCAGGACCACGGAAGAGAAGGCGAGGGACAGGAAGTCCTCTGTCGGACTGGCAACCCCAGAGTTGAGAGGACCTGGGTGCCCAGAGCTACCCAGAGCCCTGAGCACCCAGACAAGCAGGAGTAGTCCCCTCCTCAGGATGCCGAGGTCAAGGGCGCGAGGGTCTCTCCAAGGGCCCCACCCTCGGATAGAAGAGGAAGCACATGTAGCATCACCAGTGCGCAAGGGGGAGACCCTGCAGACGCAGGCAGGCGGGCCGGCCATGTCTACCGGTGCTGCAGGAGACGCCACTTCCTCTGCGGAGACACCCCTGTGTTTCTCCCTGGAATGAACGGGCCCTCCTCTGAAGAAAGGGGAGAGGAAGCTCAGTGGTCACTGTGCTTACCACGGGTTAGGGAAATTATTTTTCTGCTCCTTGCAGAAAAGAGAGCTGCAGAGAGAAAGTGCATTCCATGGCTAGCCCACCAGGAGACCAGAAATGCCCCTGCCGTGCAGGGTTTCTCCGCACCACCTGGAGAGGTTTCAGATCCTGTTATTCCCTCAGCTTCGTTGTAAGAGTTGAAGTCTGAAAGGGGGAATTGGATGCAGTGAACCGAGCCATCAGGAGCGGCATCTGACTTTCTCACTTGACCCCTGCCAGGAGCAGGTTCAACAGCCCCGCAGGGCTGCCCTCTTTGTGCCTCATGCTGGCACTAAGGTCTGGAAGAGGGTGGGAGGGGGAGGGCAGGAGGGGTTTGAAATGGGGAGCGAGGACAAGGGGAGCCCACACAGGAGCCAGAGTCCATAAGAACAGTCTAGAACTGTGTGGTCACCTGGTTGGTGAGAGAGGGATTCCCAGCATGGTGAGCCTGAGGGTTATCACCCTGGACCAGCGGGGCTGTGGGAGGCGGGCTTCGCTGTAACCTGAGGGAGGGGCGGGCCCTGGTCCCACAAAGAATGTGCTCGTTTAAACACTTGTGCAGGCTGGCGGGGGCCTGCAGCCTGCTACCAGCCACAGTGCCTGGCTCCTGTGTCAAGAGGCGTGACCTGCCTGGGGACCTTCTCCGCCAGAGCTCCCAGGGAGACGAACTTGCCGTGGGGCCGTCTGAGGTCCGCCTAGTCTCCCTGGAGGTGAAGGTGCAGGGAATGCTAGGCTTTGTGCCTTCTACAGTGGTCTACACCTCGCAGCCCCCGCTCCAGGCAGGGCTGGGGGCAGGAGAAGCTGCCCCCGCCTTCTCTCCACAGATCTCTTTTCTTTGTCATGGAGCTGAGCCCATCCCAGCCAGGACTCAGACGAGAGGAAGGGGCAGTCGGTGGGAGCTGGGCCAGCTGAACAGGCCAGAAAGCCACTTGAGGAGGACAAAGGGGGCAGGCAGTGATGCTGCCTGACTCTGTGCCTTGACCCAAGGGCTCGAGGACCGTGCTGCGCTCCCCCTGCCCCTCCAACCTGCAGATGCCAAGTTCACACGTGGAGCCTCCACAGTCCCAGCCTTTCTCCTAAGCCCAGCACAAGCCCGTCCCCTCCAGGGAAGGCTTTCCCGACTGTTCCGTCACACGGGATCCATTTCTCCTCTGAATCTCCAGAGCTCCTTATCTTTTACTGGGCTCTTCATCTTGGGCCCGATAATAACACTTTGGGACTGCATTTCATTTCCCCTCAATGGTAATTCAAAGATGACTTGCCAGGTGTTGTGGCTTGGGCCTGGGTGTCCCCCAAGGGCACATGTGTTCAAGGTTTGGTTCCCGGGACAACAAAGCTCAGAGCTGGAACTCTGGGGCAGTGAGTGGATCGTGAGCGCTGACCTACTGGTGGACTAATCCATTCACGTATTCATGATCGAATGACTATTAGGAGGGTGGAAACTGAAGGAGGTGGAGTCTCTGTTGAAAAACAAGACCCCAGGAACGTGTGGAAGGCTATGACTTATTCCCAGTCCCTTCCTCGCTCTCTCTCTCTCCTTCCTGGCCACCATAAAGTAACCAGCTGGATCCACTAGGCACTTCCCACCATGATGTTCTGCCTCACCAAAGGCCCAAAGCAATGGGGACCAAGTGACCATGGACTAAAACTTCTGAAACCATGAGCCCAAATACATCTTTCCTCCTCTAAGTTGATTTTCTCAGGTATTTTGTCAGAGGAACAGAAAGGTGACAAACATACTAACATACGTGACCTCTCATCTTTCTGAGAGCTCGGAAAGTGAAGATCATTGTCACCCTTCTCTGGGGAAAAGAAGCATGACCCAGGGAAGGTGAGACCTTTGCCTAAAAGGATGGAAGTGGGCAGTGGCAGGAGTGCTGAGAACAATCCGGACCCCTCTGACTCACCAGGCTCCACTGCCGTCACCCTCTGCAGGTGGGGAGGACTGTGCTTAGAGCACATGACCTCCACACCTGCCAGTCCTGTGACCTGGACAGGATAAGAACCCACTTGGATCCTTTCGAGTCAACTCCTGTGTTGAGGCAAAGGACCCACGTCCATAGGGATCAGAACCGCATGGCTAACACTCCCAGTCACCCAGAAGCTGTTCTTCACTGGCCCTCAAGCCATTCTAATGACGCTTCCCAGGTGTCCGGTCCAGGCACACCAACCACCCCTCGAGTCCCTGGTGCTGTGTCCTGAGCTCGCATTCCCTCACGCACACAGCAAGCTCTGAGGAAGGCATGAGCGCCCTCCTGAAATCTGAGGAATCTGAGACTTCAGGTAGTCCCCGGCCAAGGTCGTAGATTCGCAAGGAAGAGGAGCTGGGGTCCAGTCTCAGCAGCTCATCTCCACCCAGGAGCTGCTCTTGGGTCCCCACTGACTGCAGGAATGGGCTTCCCCCGGGTACTACCTGCCAAATTTGACCCTCCACACCCCTCGGCTCCCACTGAGCGGTGCTCAGGGCTGTCTACTCTCTCTCCCAACCTTCTCTTCTTCCTGTCTCTTCTTCTACTGTACAGTCACCGCTGTGACCCTCACTTGTCTTTCAATAGGATGTGGCTCCCGCCAGCCCTTGACTCCAGTCCTGCTGCCTCCAGCCCCTCCTTCACATTCCTGAAATCACCACCTTGCAAATACATAAATCTGATCAACTAATTGTCTCCTTTACATTTTGGGGTGCCTTCTGTTTGCCCCAGACATGACACTCAGGGTGTCTCTGATCTGGCTCCACCTGCTGCCCCAGACTCATGTTCCCCGTCTAGTACCAGCAGCTCCAGAACTCCTGGTTCGTCTCCTTGTAGGAGCTCACCCTTCATCGGGAATGTTTTGCCATGCCCATCTCTTACCCAGCCTTCAGAATTCCCTTCAGGTGCCACGCACTGAGCCCACATCTGGGGCAGATGTTCCCAAATACACTGGAATACCTCCATCAAACCCAGGATCACCTGCCCACCCACCTGCTCCTCTCTCCAGCCTGAGCTCCGGGGACCGAGGGGCTCATCGGCTAATGTGGGCCCCTAAGTGGACAGCTGACTGTGTGGTGCACAGTTGAGTCTCAGCAAAGCTCACAAAGTGAAAAGAATAAAGCAAACTGACCTCAAGCCCGGCTGTAGGAACATTCCTCATGGCAGTTGCTGACACCATGGTTTAGATAAACCTAACAGTCTGGACGGAGAAACTGAGGAAATGGTAAAGAGTCGCCATGGATTGTAGGCCTTTGCAGTGACTGAGGCTGAGCTACGAGCTGAGGGGAAGCCTCACTCAGCAGGCACCACAGCAAGCTGCACTGTGAGCTCGCCTGCGCTGCCTCTCCTTGTGCTGGGTGCTGGAGCTTGCCCTTCCCCGGTCCTTGGTCTCAGACCTGTTGCTGGACAGAATCACTTAGGGACGCTTGGTTTGTTTACAGGAGTACGACGTATAGCCTACCTATAGGTCGGTTCTGTTATGTCTCAACAAGCGTCTTAACCTGATTGGATAATGTGCCTATATATGTCTTGTACAATCCTAAGTAAAATGAGACCTGTGCCTTCCAAGCCTGGTCTCTGATGTCTGTGTTTATTGGGGGACTTCGCCGTCCTCACCCTCAGCGCGACCTCCATCTCAAATACCTACACCTAGCACATGAAACCCCTTCCTGGGCCACATCTTGTGGGATCCTTCCGGCGATCTTAGGAAATGACAATCTTTATTATCCATGTGCTCTCCAGCACTGGGTGGCAGAGCCAGGAGGGGTGGCCCCTGGCTTGAGTTCCTACCCACCACCCTGCTCCCTGAGCTGACCCTGCGAGGCTCTGAACCCCCAGCCTGGAGCTCCAGCAGGTGGGAAGCTGTGCCCTGGGATCCCTGGTGACGGAGGCACTAACTCACCTAAAATAAGCTGCCTCTGGGGCCCTTGGAAGAAGCAGAGTGTTGTCTAATGAGGGAGCATCTCCAGGAGTGACTGGCAGGAAGCACAGGCTTAGCAGAGAGTCCCGGGGTCCACCAGACAGATGTTCTTCTCGGTTTCCTTGAGGAAGGAAGAGTTGCTCCAGGAAGGGTCTCAGGGAAGACCCTCTTGACTGCAGAAAGGACACCAGCAGCCCCTGCGAAGGAGACGATTCACAGCCCAAACCCTGCCAAGAAATGTGGTCTGTTTCTTTTTCCTAAAGGTTTTAAGTTTCCTCATCAGGACAAGAGCAATCTGGGCTGGAAACAGTATAGACTCCGCACTGTGTCCCATCAAGACAGACGCTGTCACGGAGGGAGCAATGGCTATTTTTAAATTAAAGTTTCCCCACTAATGTTGCAAGACTTTCAAGGAACCGTTTGAGTTGATATTTTCAGCCAAAAGATGCTCTTGGGTTTAGGCCCAGATGAGCAATTTGTGAAAGCCTCAGTCTTGTTTTGCCCAAATGCCTGTAGTTGAATGCGGATTTTTTCTAATGCTTTAACTTTGATTTTCTTCGCATCTTGACTCTTGGGTGGATTAGTCTCTCTAAAGGCCGCTGCCACTCCTGCTTTCTCCTCTTTGTCTGCCATGTTCTAGGTGCCGCCATGGCTCTGGCCCCAGGGCTGCAAGGCTCTCTCCAGGTTCCACAGAGGCTCCTGCCTTCCGACTCAAGGTGGGGGCGGAGGTGGGGATTAAGTCCATGCACATCAACGACAGTGTCGTCATGGAAACCTCAGGAATTCCTCTCAGGAAAATCCAGTAACAATTAGAAGCCATCCAACTCACGGTAGCTGTTAAATACTGTGTGCACCAACGTCATTGCCATCAATGTTTGGGTATTTGCTCCAGATGGAGCAACATAATTTGGGATTTGTTGTGTAAATGTCACTACCATAGTGGACACAGAGCCACTAGCAGCAACAGCAGCCCTTGTCCCCACCACCACACTGCTGTGGGCAGAGGGCCTTTGACAATTTAGCACCCTAGTCCTTGTCACCATTGGAGAAGGAGACCTGTGGGTAGAGTCACTGTGAAGACAGGGGAGGTAGTGAAGCCAGAATTAAGGACCGGTAGTTAGTGTAGAAATAGGGGATTGGGTCAAATCGAGGAAATGAAGCCATGAAACCACCTGCCTCTGGAAGTTGGAGACTGCCCCTGGAAGAATGGAATGTCAAGGATCTCCAGAGCCCATTGATTACCAAATTTACCTGCCTTTATCAAAGACTGCCAGTATATGGAGCTGCTAATTAATGCCCCCTGGACCCTTACCTGCCTGAATCACCTTGGCCCTCCCCCTGCCCATGGCTTCTCACTTAATGCAAAACCAGGCCTAGTCACTAGGCAGGAAGGAGAGATAAGGGGGAGAGAACTGGAGAACAAAAAGACCTTAACCTATAAAAGATGTAGGGTGCGCTCCCTTCTTGGGACTTTAGAACATCAACCATGGCCCCCTTCTTCCTCCCGGGAGAAGTCTGTATTATTACCTTTAAATAAAACCTGCTTAATCTGCTTGCCTTGGCTGCTTCTCTAGTGTTCAAACTTCAATGTTAGAGGGAGCAGAACTCGCCACCGGTAAACAGCGGTATCAGTAGGCGGAGTTGGCCAGTGACAGGGCAGCACGCCGCAAAGCGGAGGCTGGAGCAGGTGACTGACCAACTGTAGTTTTTGTTTTTAACAGAATGAATTTTAGAAACCAACCAGTAAAGTTACAAAGAGAAAACAAGAGCCGTTCCTGGGGAGGAGTGGTCCAGCTGTGAGGCACACGCCGCCGGAGGGAGATGGCGGCTCGGAGTTTCCTTCGGGCCGAGTGTCATGGACAGTCTGCAGGTTAAAGCCAGTATTTTGGGCTGGGGCGCTTGGCTCAGGAGTAGAGAGCGTACCTGGCGTGTGTGAGGAACTGCCTAAAATAAAAATAGAATAAGAAAATGAAGTCGATCCTCTGGGCGATGATTCCTGGAGGGAGGGAGGCTGCTCCGCTGTTTCCGATCAGCAAGTGCAACGTATCCCGGGCATCCCAGCAAAGGCCAGAGGAGCAAGCACCAGGGGAGGGAGGGGAGGAGAGGCCGGAGTGGGCAGAGGCGCAGGGCAGATGGGCGGGGCTCAGCACCAGGAAGGGCTCTTTCTCCCGCTCATGGGGATTTTGGTTTCCTGTGCACAGAGCAGAGCTACAATTTCCTGCTTAGTCAACGCTGTCTACATTCTCCTCAGTGTGGTTGACCAACTCAACCCTATTCTTGGGCCCGTTTGAAAGGCACCCTGGAGAGACTTCCCAGGGACATTGGGAAGGTTGCTGACCAAGAGAGCCAGCCCCACCGTGTGCAGCTGACACTCAGCTTCTCACAAGAGGCCTGGGGATGTCCTCCCCTCTGTGCATCGGAACGAAGCCCACTCCTCGCTGGGTCTTCTCAAGGCCAAACATTTGCCCATAGAATGAAATAAGGAACCTGGGAGCATCCAACCGTCATGGAACTCTTCAAGCACATGGTGGCTGCCTAATAAAGGGTTAAAGGAAATGCCGGAACAATCCAAACTTCCACGACTAGTTTGGGTTACACTTTCTAATCAGGAAATATCTTTAAGTTCCTACCAAAATGTGCAGCATTTTCTACTTAATTAAGAAGAGAGTGTAAGTCCTGCAAAATGTGATTCCCATTTTCAAAAAATTCTCATCTGCTTTGAGAAATGAGATGAATAGACTTAACATACATAATAAGACAGAACAGATTAAATTGAGTGCTCAATTAAGCATCCAGGAAGTAGGATCATAAAGGCCAAGCTAATCTTGGGAGTGTGCGAGAAGCAGTTATCTCAGTCTCGAAATGAGGGCAGATCTAGATGAATGGAGGAAAGGTCATAGGTATTCAAGGACAGTCCTGTGAGGCACAATGTTAAACGACAGGGAAAACATGGTCCTTGGAATGTTTTCTCGTCTATGAAATGATTTCTGTCTTATCAGTTTCACAGGGTTTGTCTGAGGAGCAAATTTAGGTAGGGAGTATGTTTTAACTCAAAATTAATGATGAAGATAGAAACTGCCCGTCTTCATGAGGGTGACTCCCCACAGCCAATCAGGACTCTCCAGGAAGCTTCCCTCCCTCCTGAGGAGCTACTGGCCCTGCCCACTACACCCAGGGCTTTCCTCAGGGTGGGAGAGGAGGTCACCATCTGCCCATGGACACAGCTCGGAGTTGCCTCCCACCCACGCAGGGTGGCATTCCTGGTCCATGAAGACCCTGGAGGGGCTTCAACACGGGGCCCCTGGAGCAGCCTGCAGCCTTACCGCTGGAGACTGCCGGAATCCAGAAGTTCCCTGGGTCACACAGAAGGAATCCTAAAGGTCGCTCTGACCGTGGACGCCCAGTCAAGAGGGTGTCTTTCAGACAAGCAGCAAGAAGTCCACGGCAGGACTTGCTGTGCTCGTAAGAGACGAAGATCCCGCAGGTCTCTAGAGAGCCGCTGGGTGTGCTGCCGTGAGCCGCCCTGTCTTTGCTTCCCAGCTTATGAAGAGCATCGAAACTGATCAGCATCAGCCAGAGGCCACAGAAGCCAGTAAAATGCACCCACTGCCACCCTGTCAACCAGGAAGCCTGTGCCCTTCTCAACCTCCCAACCCTGTCCCCAGAGGATCCAGGGCCCAGGGAAGCAGGGAGGAGGAGGCAGCTGAGATACAACTATCTCTGTGGGGAGGAGAAGAGAGATTTGAACCAAACTTGTCAGATGTTATGGTTTAGATATACAGTGTCCCCCAAAAGCTCATGCGTGAAACAATGCAAGAACGTTCAGAGCTGAAACAATCAGATTATGGAAGGTGTAGCATGATCCGTGGATTAATCCAATGGTATGGATTAACTGGTGATAACTGTAGGCATGCAGGGTGTGGCTGGAGGAGGAAGTCACAGGGGGTCTGTCTTTGAGGTTTGTATTTTGTCCCTGGTGAGCAGATCTGTCTCCGCTTCCTGGTGGCCATGTCCTGAGCTGCTTTCCTCCTCCACACCCTTCTACCATGATGTTCTGTCTCACCTGGGCCCAGAGCCATGGAGTCAACAGACCATGGATAAACCTCTGAAATTGTGAGACAAAATAAACTTTTCCTCCTCAACATAGTTCTTGTGAAGTCCTTTGGTCACAGTGATGAAAAAACTGCCTAAAGCTGCCTAAAACAAGCATGATGTTTGAAAAGGAAAGGTATAGAATCTTGGGTATCGGAGTGAGACTGCTCTAATTAAAGAGGCTGAGACAGAAGTACAGGTTGGTCAGGAGGTCCTCCAGCACGCGGCTGCCTGGAGAAGAGGGTTCCTCCCAGCAGGTGCCGGGAAAAAAGAGGCTCCTATTCTTCATGCCAGTGAATTGACACCTCACAAGAGGCCAGTTTCATTTGTATCCATGAGTGAATAAATGAATATGTTCAGATGTCTGAACATTAGCATTTCAGGCTTGTACATAAAACGAGGGCTCAAGCTTAGCCAATATGTTGTCAGCTGCTTCTTATCAAGAATAAGAAGGACTAAGTAGCAAATCTCTAACTTGATAACAGGAGCATTGGGCACATAATTCATGGTGCTATTTTTCTTTTTCCCTGCTGTTGTTCTAAGTGATAACAAAAGCTATTTCTCTGATTCACAGAAACCCCAATTTCAGTTGAGAGAAAAGTTCCGACCACGGGTAGTTTATATGAGCAGCACTCTTATCCCACAAAGATACATTTCACACACAGGCAGGAATACTTAGATGGGGAGGCATCCTTCAAACCAAACCACCACTAGGAAGTAGTTTTCAGGACTTAACGTTCCCATATACCACATATTCAAATGTCCCAAATACCTATTTTTTTTTTTTAAAAAAAGGTATATAAACCTCATATTTTTCATTTATATTTTTTTAATTCCTAAAGTTGCAACTTAGTCGCTGGAAACATTAATGAGTGTGTTCAGAGACCCACCAGGCACACCTAAAGTGTGCACATGAGACTCCAATAAATTGCTGGAAGAGTCCTGGGTATTATTTGTGATGTCCAGGAAAGGGAAGCTTTTCTTGAGCGAGTTTGAGTTTCTCTCACACAATCTCCACTTCACAACAAGAAAAGCAAAGCAGAGAATATCAAATATCCTGTCCAGCACCGTGAGGCCAGTACCTCAGAGGACGACAGGAACGTTCTCCGGCCTCCAGGTGCACAGAACCCTCACCCTCCTTCCTCCAGTGTCGAGAGCATGAGTACCCCACACCACCGGGCCCCGGAGAGCTCTCCTCAGTTCCTCGTGCTGTGACAGGACAACACAGTCACCTCCTGCAAGGCAGTGTGAGAGGCAGGAGATGGGAGGCCAGGGCCCAGCTCCTTAGGCTCCATCCAGATGGGCCGGCTCCCAGGGAAAGCCAAAGAACGTGGCTATAAAATGCCCCTGCCTTCTGTGGAACACGCAGTGTCAATCCTGTCCCCGCTCATGGAAGCACAGGGAATCCTTTAATGTCACTAACGGAAACAGCTGTGGGTCTGAGGTCTGTCCTGCAGAAATCCAGCATTTCCCAGTTCTGACGGCAAGAGTTAAGGATCAACCCTATGTAAAGCATCTTTTGGAAAACTCACCAAATCCTAGAAACCAAAACCCATTCCACATTTTATCACTTTATCCTTATCAACAAAAATATATGTAGACTCCCACCCAACCTCAAAACCCTAAGGTCAGATGGTTTTCGATACTCGCCAGGGCTTTACATTCTTGCAACAGGGTTTGTGAAATCCAAGCAGATCCAAGTGTCCTTGGGAGGATGACGGGGTTCGTACTGGGCTGACCTGTGTCCTCCCAAAGGACACGAGTCCTAACGCCCTGCCTCTGTGCCGGTGGTCTTCTTAGGAAATAAGGGTTCTGTAGATGGAAGAAGGTAAGAAGAGGTCATGCCGGGCTTGAGTGGACCCCTCATCTGAAGACTGGCGTCCTCACAAGGAGGGAAGCCGTGACACGTGAATACGCGGGAGAACACGGCGTGAAACCAGAGGCAGAGGCTGAAGTGACACCGCTGCAGACCCAGGAATCGGCCGCCGCCCAGGAAGCCGGGAAGAGACAAGGGCGGATCTGCCCAGAGTCTCGGAAGGAGCACCAACGTTTTGACACCTTGATTTCCGACCTCAGCTTCCAGGACTCTGAGAGTACCGTTGTGTTGCCTTAAGGCTTCCAGTTTGTGGTACCCTGTGACGGCAGCCTGGGAAACTCACGCGGGGCTTACTAGAAAGCACCGATTTCAATGGGGGCAAACCTCACGGACACGTCCATCTCTCCTTCGCTGAAGCTCGCACATGACAGTGAAGGTGTGAGCCAGTTAACCCTTCCCTACAGCCCCTTGCCTAAAGCTCGGGCTGCAGGGCCCCCTCCAGAAAGACGAAGGGCAGTGGGCCAGTGGAGCCCACCCCACAGCTGGACTCTGGCCCCAGGGCATTCTCGGCGTCTGCTTGGCCCACAGCAGAGTCACCAATAACGTCAGAGCTCTGCAAACAGCATGCACTTCAGGACAGCGGCAGATAATAAAGAGCACATCAAGCAAAGCCTTTGCAGAAGGCGTGCGTCAGAGCACCTCTGCTGAACCCTCAGCGACGGATGCCTCCAAATTTGGTCAACCTAGATAAAGTGAGGCTGGAGGCTGGGACGCGGGGCCAAGAGTCAGAGAGCTGGCCCCGTTTCCATCTCCTGCTGGGTGGCAGTGCATCTGTCAGCAAGTCATCTCGGCCCGTCTGGGTTCCAGCAACCCTCGCCCCCCACCAGGTTATCAGGAAGCCCTCATTAGAGTTGACAAAGTCTCCTGAGTTCCCCAGAAATAAGGAGGAGAAAAGTGTGCTCTGAATATCTGGGTCCTTAAAAATCCCACTTGGTGTCTTAAGTGCACAGATGCTGAGGTGAAGGATGACTCTGATTTGGACCCCAGCCCAGAGTATCACCCTGTGACAGCTATGTGACTGCTTCATCCCCAGCCTGAGCACCCTTCATGTGCATGCATCTGGCCTGCTGTGTACAGGTGAGCAGCCCAAAACCTCTTCCCAGAAGCCAAGTGCTGGCAGCATGGAATGAGAAAACCATAAATCCATTAAAACAAAACTAAGAAGACGTCAGAACTGAAAGCGCAGCTCTCCTGTAAAATTCTGAGAAGATTCTGATACCAGTTGGGGCCAAAGTCAATCCTAGCAGAGATGCGGAAGAGAATCCTCAGTGCTGGAGAGGCAAGAGGGGGTGGGGAGAAAGGGCCTGATCTCAACAGCCCACGTGACTACGGAAGACGAGAGAACTGTCTCGTGTTATTATGGGCTGTGTGCCCTCCAGAAAGGCGTGCTGGGGCCCCAACATCCAGTACCTCAGAACATGACCTTATTTGGATATAGCGTCTTCAAAGAAGTGACTAAAGTTAAAGTGAGGTCATCATGGTGGGCCCTAACCCAGTATGGCTGCTATCTTACAATGAATTTGGGCCCTGATAAACACAGAGGAAGATGATTGCCTTAGTCCATTTTGTGCTTCTCTATCAGAACACCACAGGCCAGGTAACCAGCAAGAACAGAATGCATTTCTCACAGTTCTGGAGGGCCACTCGGGGCTGGACTGCTCTACCAAGATGGCACCCAAAGGCTTGGTTCTCCAGAGGAGAGGAATGGGTGTCCTCACATGACAGAAGGCAGAAGGGCAAAAAGATGCCAACTCCCTCAGCCACTTCCTTTCCTGGGGGCGTTAGTCCATTCATGAGGGTGGAGTCAAGGCCTTCTCCACGGCCTTAATGAGACCCAGTCCTGCCGACACTCTGACCTTTCACTCTCAGACTCCAGAATTGAGACAATGTGGTTATTTATGCCACCCAGGAACCTGAGATCCCTGTCTGTGCCCTTCTGGTCACACATTTCAGGACAGGCCAAGAAGCTCGAGAGGCACTGGGAGGCAGAGCTGGGTGGCGCTGCCCGGCCGTCCACACTCGGCCCGTGTCCTGAACACTGAGCCACACGGGCCAGGTGGCCTTGGAGGTGTCTGGCCTCAGCAGTGGGCAAGTCAGCCCTGTGAGCTGGGGGAGCTGTTTGTGGATGTAGCGCAACAAAACGAAGACCTCTAATTTGCTCTCAGTCAGGGCCCGGTCACAGACCGCTCCTCCTCAACATACTTTATGGAAAAGGATGTGTTCAACATCCCTCAGGTCCAGTGTTTAGAATTTGAAATGTATTAGGAAATGCAAATCATGAACCAACTAGTATTCAGCATTCCTTCTGACACGTATCTGGGAATGTGGGAGCAAACTTCACAAGCCATTAAGGGTTTCTATTAATTAAAATGTGAACTTCAGAGCCAAAATTAAAATGTGGTTGCTGATGGAAAATAAAAAGTTTTATTAAAATAGGCAGACTTTATGAGTAACTATGGAAGAGTACACCAGATGAGAAGTGACCCCATAGGGCAGAATCAGTCAGACCAGGTCCGCACCCAGGGATGGGCTGCCCTTCCCCAGCACCTGTGTGGGCTGCCGGGCTCTCTGCACACACTGAAGTCCAGTCCTCAGAAATCAGGACCCAGTGATCTCTTGGCAGAGGGTTTAAACCCAGCAGGCAGCTCTATTCTTGTCGGGTGTGAACACAGCAGAGTCTCCTGGAGGGCTTAGAGAAAGAGGCCCGTCCCAGGGTGTCCCGTTCAGAAGGCCCAGGGCGAATCCAAGATTCTGCATTGCTAACGAGTCCTTGGTGATGCCGATGCTGCTGGCCGCAGGCACCCCACTTTGAGAATCTTTGGTCCTCTTCAGTGGCAGAGGAGAGAGGAGGGTGGGCACAGTGTCACCTGCAGAGCAGGGCAAGGACACCTGAGTGGGCAGCTGGGACAGGTGCACTTGGGTGGGACGGGGCAGGTCCCAGCTTCTCAGGGGTCAGCTCCTCCCTGACCTGGCGAGCCTCCTCTTTACACCACTGTTCAGCAGATGCCCAGGGCACCAGGGGCTGGGATGATGGAGCTGTGGGTGACCCTCCTTCAAACATGCCCCGACCTCTCCGGGCCAGTTTCCACATCTGACACAATGAAATAAGGCCTGTCAAATGCTGGGCCCAGCCTGGCATGGAAGAAGCCCTAATAGACGCTGGGGTCATTAGATTGTTGTCACTACCATTAATACATGATAGTAAAAACCACAGCTTGAGACTTCAGGGCTCCTCAGCCAGCTTTCACCCCCCAAAGCACCACACTCTCCCAAGGAAGGCAGACACTCCCCACCGCACCTCCACCTAGACTCCAGCGATGAGCACATGGCTGGCGTGTGCTCTACCTGCTGAAGAGAACACCACCCTCTAAAGAGCTTCCCGGGGAACTGTGTCACTACAAAACCAGGAGCCTCATTTTGACCTAGGACCCATTAGGCCACCTCCAGAACTTTCTACCATACGATATCGCCCATATCGTGGGCCAACTGGGATTCCAAGACTTACCCAGGGGAACAGGAAGTGAAGGAAGCTCTCTAAAATCCTAGGGAAGGTTTTCACAATCCCTCTTTCCCCTCACTATGCCGCGGTTGAATTGTGTCCCCTCCCCCCAAATTCCCATGTTGAAGTCCTGACCCCCAGTACTTCGCCATGTGACCTTATGTGGAAATAGGGTCATGGCAGATGTAATAAGCTCAGGTGAGGTCATACCAAAGCAGGATGGGTCCTAAATCCAATGCGACTGGCCTGCTGTTAGAAAAGGGGACACATGGAGATGGACACCCACGCAGGGAGAGCTTCAGAAGAAGGCCACTCTCCTTCTGAAGCCTCCAGAACCTGGAAAGAGCCATGCTTCCCCTTCAAACCTTGAAGTCTGTGGTGCTTGTCACAGCAGCCCGAGCACAGGAGGCGAGGGAGCAGCCCTCTTCTTCCTCCGCCAGTCCTGCGCTCAGTGCTCCCTGGGAGCCCGGATGGAGAGAGGGGAATGAGGAACCGAGAGAAGTCCAGAGTCTTATCTGGAGAAGATGGAAGGTAGCAGAGAGAAAGACCTGGGAGAGAAGGAGCAAGGAGAAAGGATATGAGGGAGAGAGAGCTGGACGCGGGACAGTCCGGTGAGAGGTACTTGGGGGTGTTAAGGTTTGGAGGTGAGGTGTCCCCCAAAAGCTTGCATGTGAGACAATGCAAGGAGGTTCAGAGGAGAAGTGATTGGGTTGTGAGAGGCTTAACCAACCAGTGATTAATCCCTGATGAGATTAACTGCAGTGGTGGGGTGCGGCTGAAGGAGGTGGAATTGGGGTGTGGCTTTGGGGTGTATATATTGTATCCGGAGAGTGGACTCTTTCTCTGCTTCCTGGTCACCAGTGAGTGACCTCCCTCTGCCTCTCTTCTGCTATGACGTTCAGCCTCACCTCAAGCCCCCAGGAATGGAGCCCACCTTCTATGGACTAGGACCTCTGAAACCATGAGCCCTCAAATGAACCTTTCCTCCTCTATAATAGTGTTGGTCAGATCATTTAGTTAGTTTAGTCAGCAGTGAAAAAGCTGAGAAGAAGGCGGGGAAGAGGAGTTTCAGGGACCGCTGCATGGTGCACAGTACCCTTCCTTCTTGTCTCTCTGAGGAAACTTCAGTAAAGAGACTGATCTTGGACGCTTATGTAGTCAGGGTGTGTGTATAAACAAGAGCTGTGAGCTTTGGAGTGTGTGTGCACACACACGTGAATGTCTGTGAATGTCGCAATGTGTGAAACTAGGCCCACCTCAACTCTGCCAACAACACACTGGCAAAGTGACCGTGCCTCTCCCACTGAGCGTGGGTACAGCTCCCCCAGGCCTGGTCCTCTCCAGCCACAAGTCACTGAAGCCAGCGCCTCTGATCAGAACACTGTAAAAGGAGTGGAGAGTTACAAGTTTAAGAGGCAAAATAGGAGGACCTGGTGACTGTCACCTGAAAGGTGAAGGAACGTGGAAGCAGTCACTCCCTCCCTTGACGGACATTGCTCCATCTCCTCGCCAGGCCTCTCTGAGGCTGCGCGTGTGTGGTCGCCCCACCTCATATGTTGAAATCTGATCCCTCAGTGCGACACTGTTAGACCTTTGGGAGGTGACTAGGTCTGAGGTGACGCCCTCAGGAATGGGATGTGTGCACTCATGAAAGAGACCCAGAGACCTGCCTGTCCCTGTCTGCCACGTCAGGACACATCGAGCAGGTGGCATCTAGGAGCCAGGAGAACCTTCCCCAGACACCAGGCCTGCTGGCAGCCGGGTCATGGACGTCCGGCCTACAGAGCTGGGGGACACTGGCATGGGCAGCCGGGCCGCTGGCCTGGGCCAAACACACTTGTGTCGCTCCACAATGGCCACAATGTGACAGTAACTTCACAGGCAACGCCACTTTCAGCAGTGGCAGTTCCCTGGACTCATGGGTCACCTGACAGTCACAATCCAGGAGAACACTGGTTCTTTTATTCCCATCTTAATTCCCAATATCTGGAACACTCAAGGCAGTAACACAGTGGGTTTGGGGAAAGTAAGAAAGGGTTAAGGCGGCCTTGGGTCACAGGCTGCTGAGCCAGAGCACAGGTAGACCCAGAAGTGAAGGCACAGGCTCCCTGTGGGCGGTCAGGTGAGGCTTTAACGAACCTCTTCCACAGACTGTCAAAGAGAGGGTCCAGACGGAGGCAGGCGGGCTTCAGAGTGTCCGCTTGAGGTGTGGCCCATGCACAGGTGTCACCAGCAGAAGCCATGCTCTGCTGAAGCCTGATGGGGACAGGAAACTGAAGGGTCATCGCCGTGGTGGGCAAGGCTTCTGATGAGCAGCCAGGTGATGGGTCAGGGTGCCATTTTGTCCAGTCTCAGATGGCTCCTCCTTTTATGGGTCTTAAGTGAGGGGCTTGCATCTGGTGAGGTTGAGAAGCTCCCTAGTCTGCTATGATTTGGGGTGTCCGTGTGTCTGTGTGTCCGGGTGCTCCTGATTTAGTTTGATAAGTTGGCACAGGTAAGTATTTATCGGTGAGTGCCTTGTGGCTGTGCTGGCCGCTGGTGGGTGTGCACTGGCACAGACAAGGTGTGGAGTCACCTGCCTGGGCACCTGTGCTCCAGATGGAGCGGCTCATGGCAAACGGCTGCCTCACAGGGTGGAGTGACCGGGTGAGGCCAGCCCGGGGGGCTGCTGTTCCGTGCGACATGGAGTAGCTCAGGGCAGGGCAGGGCCCACTGTCCACAGTCATGACTTCCTGCTGTTGAAGAGCCACCCAGGGTGTGGTGGTGGCCCTAACAGCCAGGCCTGCCTCCTGGGGACTGCTGTAGATGCTAAATCGCTACGTCCCCAGCAGGAGGTGGCAGCGTGGGGAGCGGGAGTAGAACAGGATGGAGCTCACATGCTGCGTTAGTTCCCACCCCCCAGGAAACTCAGATAAAAATAAGACAGTGTCAATCCCAGAGGGAGCCACCGACCAGGACACCCTTGCAGCTCTATAGTAAAAACCCCAGCATAAGGCTTTCTGCGAGTCCCTGAGGAAGCAGCCTGGCCAGGCCTCGGCCAACCGCGGCATTCCCCACGGCTGGGCAGACCTGGCCTGTGGCAGCAGGACACCAACAGGTTCTGAGCCTGGAACTGTTTCCTGTTGGTGTCCTGCTGCCACCGGCCAGGTCTGCCCAGCCGTGGGGAATGCCGCGGTTGGCCAAGGCCTGGCCAGGCTGCTTCCTCAGGGACTCGCAGAAAGCCTTATGCTGGTCAGTGGCCCAGGACCCTCTGAGGACTGAGGGCCCTCATTCCAGGGGGACGGTGACGGATAGAGGACTAGCTCACGTGAGGCCCTGGTCTAGGGTCAGGCTCCTCCTGGGGCAGCCTGCGTGGGGGGCAGGCCCAGCCGCCTTCCTCACGGGGCTTAACCCCAGGGTCTCCCCAGTGAGGGCGGTTCCCCCTTCCCTCTGTCCCCGTCAGTCCTCAGAGGAGCTCACGTCTGCCTCGGAGCCTGGTTTCCAACTAAGGGTGCCTCTTCGGAAGACAGTGAGAGCTAGGAGGGAGGAGGCCGCGGGCGTGGCTCAGAGGCAGAACGCTTGCCTGGCAGGCTGGAGGCCGTGGTTCCGTCCCCAAGGCCGCCAATGATAGTAAGGAAAGAAGAGAAGCGCAGGAGGCCCAGACAGGGCCGGGAAACTGGCGTCAACTGAGTAAGGAGGACAGGTGACAGGGGACGGGCAGACGAGGGAGGGCCATGGCCCGGGGCGCAAGCCCCTCTCGGGAGCTGTAGGGGAGGAAGGGGGGCTGTGACACTGTCACCCGCCATCACCAAGGAGCAAGAGCAGGTGGCCTGTTTCTTGTAGAAAACTTGGCTTGGCCTATACCCAAATGACTTAAAATCAGCATACTACAGAGATACAGCCACATCAATGTTCATAGCTGCTCAATTCACAATAGCCAGATTGTGGAACCAACCTAGATGCCCTTTAATTGATGAATGGATAAAGAAACTGTGGTATGTATATACAATGGAATATTACTCAGCCATAAAGAATGATAAAATTATGGCATTTGCAGGCAAATGGATGAAATTGGAGAATATCATGCTAAGTGAGATAAGCCAATCTCAAAAAACCAAAGGATGAATGATCTCGCTGATAAGTGGATGATGACACATAATGGGGGGTGGGAGGGGTTAGTGTTAGGGTTAGAGTTAGGGTTAGGGAGTGGGGCAAGAATGGAGGAAGGAAGGGCTGTATAGAGGGAAAAGAGGGATGGGAGGGGTGGGGGGAAGGGAAAAAATAACAGAATGAAAACAACATTACCGTATATAAATTTATGATTACACAAATGGTATGCCTTTACTCCGTGTACAAACAGAGAAACAGCATGTGTCCCATTTGTGTACCAAAAAAAAAAAAAAAAAGTTAAAAAAGAAAGAAAACTTGGGTCTCTCCTGCCTCCGTGTGCTGTGAGCAGAGTGGGCGGCCTCAGCCACCAGACGGGAGTCCAAGGGCAGGGCTGTGTGGTCACCCTGGTCCTGAAAGGGAGAGGAGTCTGCACTGCAATGCTGAGGGACTGGCCAGCTGTTGGCACAGGCCCCTGCCGCCCGCCCTCCATCTCAGGGAGTGACCTCCTCCGTGGGAGGACTCAGGGTCCACCAGCTCCATCCTTCCAGGCTCGGGACTTGGGGGGTCTTGGAGAGTTACTGCTCTCTCAGAGAGGAGTTCCTGAACCTTCCATGGGCATGCGTGTCCCTCAGCACCTTCTTCTAACCCACCTAACCACCTCTCACTTCCTGAGAGATGTGGCCAGCTAAAAAAGAGACCGTTCCGGCTCGGAAGGTCCTGTGCAGGCTCCTGCTAGCAGATTGGAGAGATGGACTCAGAGACCCCCAGGACCAGCACCCTGCCCGCCACAGAGCACTAGGGGAGAAGCTGGCATCTAGGCTGTGAGCGGCCACTCAGCTGTGGCTCCACAGCAAGGTGGTCACAGTGCCCAGGGGTGTTCTCCACCGTTCCTACCCAGACCTGTCTCTGGAACTTGAACTGTGCTCACCATTCAAGCTCAAGGTCAGTGAGACTGTACTGGACACCTGCTGTCAGAGTGACCCGGTGATATTCCAGGCCTCGGAGAAGTCGAAGTTCGGGGGGGTTGGGGTGTGTGTTGTGTGTGTGTGTTGTGTATCTATGGTATGTGTGTGTGGGGGGGGTGTGTATGGTGTCTGTGGGTGTGCAAGTGTGTGCGTGCTGCTTGTGTGTGGTGTGTAGTTGGTCTGTGTATTGTGTTGGTGGTTTGTGTAGTGGGTACATATATCCTGTGCGTGGTGTATATTTGTGTAGTGTGTGTGTGACTTGTGCACACTGTTTGGGTCTGTGTGGTGTGTATATATGGCGTGTGTGCTGTGGGTGTGGCAATAGGCAATGTCAGTGTGTGTGTGTGCTGCTTGTGCAGTGTGGGGTGTGGAGTGGGTGTGTGAGTTGTGTGTGGTGTGGTGAGCGTGGAGGCCCGAGCCAGTTGTGACAGGGCCACTCAGGAGTCAGTCCCAGCTGGGTGGTGTTAGGGACAGGCCCCGTGACGGAAGCTTCGGATGCCTCTGAACACCTCACCACATCCTCGGTCTTACTCAGAGGCCGAGCCTTCATTCTCCAGCTTGATTCTCCAGCTGTTCGATTTAAATATGTCTCTTTGTATACTGTCTAAAATATGTTCCTTCCCGAACCAAAATCATGAGACATATTTAGAAATAAGATTATTTTTACAACTTATGAATTTATTTATGAGAAGTTTTATGAGCATTCAAAAAATACAGCTATGTATGTTTAACAAACTGACTTTATTGGGAAAAGCAAAATTAGACCGGGACACGGGGATTAAGGAATCCGGGCACGTGATCTCCAAGTTGGGGAGATGCCAGCGGGTGCCTCTGTGGGCAAGAGCGGTGGCCTCCTGTGTGTGGCTTGCTCTTACCCCTCGTGGCCTCGGTTTCAGAGAACAAGAAGGAAGGGAGAAAGGAAAGAAGAAAGGAAGGCAGGAGAGAGGAAGAAGGAAGGGCAGGGAGGAGGAGAAGGAAAGAAGGGAGGGACGGAGGAAGTGGGTGGTGAGCTGGGGAGTGAGGGAGAGGCCGTGGTGCCAAGGGCTGGGTGGCGCCACCTGGCGAGAGGGTGGCCTGGTTCTGGCCCACTCAGATGTTGGCGCTGTGGGCCCCCCTCACAAGTCCCAGGGTGGCTGGTGCGCGTGGGTTTTAGGCTTGTTACCCTAAACAAGGTGGTTCTATGGGGAATTTGGGGAGTTTCCAAATCCATGCCTCTGGTCCTTCTTTCCCCGGGGTGTCTTAACCAACAGATTGGTTAGTGCTAAAACAAGGTCGTTCCTGGACCCAGCCTGGGAAGCACCACCTTGAACATTGCAGACAGCCAGGGATAATTGCTGATCACCCTTTGCTGAGCTCCTGCCACGAACGGCAGAGCAGGGCGTGGCGTTGGAAGTTAAGGGCGGGAGTGGCTGAGCACAAAGTGATCCAGGCCCTGCGAGTGAAACCAGAGTGTGGGATAAACTCCCTGGTACCATCTGTGGGTCCGCGTCATGACACGTCAATGACAGTAATGAGCGATCCCTTTGAAAACAAGCATCTCAACCGTGTTTTCATCCCCAGCAAGACAGAGTCCCCGACACCCAGACACAGCTGAACACACCTGCTCAGGAGGTGAGGTGAGAGAGCGAGGCGCTGAGCGCTGCATCTCGTCCACGGAGGCCTGTGAAATGCTTCTCTGTTGCACGAAATCAAGGCTGCCGCTGCGGGGAACCAAGGCGTGTGGAAACAGCTCTCTAACGAAGCAGCCGTGTCCTTGGAGGCTGGGTTCCCAGCTCCACCCTTGGCATTGGTGGCAAGAGAAGGGTCCTCTAAACACTCTCTGAGCAAAGGAGATACTTGTCAGATGAAAGCGAATGTTTCTGTATCACAAAGATCCCTGCCTCCCAATAATGGCAGGTCAGGGATTCATGCCCAGAACTTCATGCTCAGCATATGGGCTGCATGAAGGTCACGGTCATTTATTTAGTCATTCATTTAATAAATACGTACTTATGACCGACCATGTGCAGCTGGTGGGAACGGAACAGTGAGCAAGGGCCACACTCACAACACAGGCATTATGCAGGGAGAACGCACACTTATGGAAGAGAACATAACATGGCTACTAGTGCAGGATCATGGCCTATCCCATAGGAAGCGTTCTTCTCACAAATTGTATGAGAACATTCTGGAGAAATTTGTATACACTAATTCCAAAGTTGCACACCTGGAGACAAGGTGGAAGAGTTGATGCATATACAACTGAATTTTGCATAGGGAAACAGTGGGGAGGAATTGCTACACTAGAAACAAATTGTATTTCCATGTTCAGAATAGTCCAGTTTCCATTGAATTCCTAGAGCATCATTCATTGATTTTTCTTTTTCTTTTTTCTTTTTTTTTATTTTGTTTTGTTTTGTTAGAGTATTTATAGTGCCTTTTCAGGCCTGGGAGTAATATAAATTTTCACTAATGGACAGTACTATTGTCTAAGTTGGGACCAAATAGAAACAGGATGATCTAGTCCAACATCCAATCATTCTGAAAGGAGGACATTGAGACCCAGAGTAATTAGAAGACACAGAAGCTCACAAAACTAATTAGTAGCAGAAGAAGCCTGAGACTCGTGCGTCCTGGCTCTCAGTGGGCATGTTTAAGAACATCACTCTGCTAGGAAGAACATCCGGGAACTCTGCATGAATGGCTCTCAGAAAGATCACTAGTTCTAGGTGGGCTCAAAGAAGAGACTGCAGGATTCTCACCTCTCAATTTTGAAGGAAAGACACAATTCTTATGGTCCTGCAAGAAGATTGGGAAGTCAGTGGGCCATCCTAGTCTCCCTTGAGACTCCTTTTTCACCTGGCCATTGAGGCAAAAAGAGCAGCTATCCTCCTGCCCCAGTTGGCTCTTTGTGTCTTGAAGCATACATACTTGACTGAGCTCAAGGGCAATCATTTCTGACCTACACAACAGTGGCCTACAGACAGGCTGGCTCATCTGCTTGGCCTCCTTCTTACTGGGAGAACCTAGTTAAATGTGTTGTAAGTATTCAACTCTACTCTCAGTCCGAGTTTTCCATATTGAATTCCATTGTTGTTAACTGAGTCACGGCCCTTGGAAAACAGTGCACTTAATAGCTGGAATAAAACACATTTGGAAGACATTTGGTGCTCGGCAGGTGGAGGAGGAGGGTGCCCACTGACTGGTTCAGGGAAAGGAAAAAAATCGCTTTCTTTACTCTCCTTAATGGATGTGGCAATTTGCTGCTTCTAGACAAGAAGCAACATAAATTCATTGCCTATAACAATGGCCAGCCATGGAATTAATTCTTGGTTGGGATGTACTTATCTGCTAAGTGGAAAATACCTATTAGCATGAGTATTCAAATGACACCACAGGCCATTAAAACTCCATTTGTTCTACAAACAGAACACTTGACGATTTTGGAACAAGTTTCATTTAAGTAGCATCAACAAGAGAAACTTCTAACTCTTCGAAGTTAGTCTTTTCAACCCAAAATAAGAGGAAAGATTGCATTCATTTACTGGAAAAGGTATGCTGCAGACCTGAGAATTAAATCTCTATTTCCTTTGAATTTTGACTTCATGGTGGCAGTCACTGGAGTCAGGGATTTAATGGAGTGGTCACCTGGAGATGGACTGGGACCTCCAGAGTGTTTCTCCAACTGTGCCAAGATTTTTATGGCTCCAAAAAATTACTTCTGCCAGCAGAACCTCTGGGTTGCAGGAAATTTATTGCCTGCCAGCAGGTTCAGAAGGCAGGAAGATTGAATAAGAGAAATTAAGCTTGGAAACCCCTGGAGAAAGGGCCCAGATTTCCCAAGGGAGCTGTGAGGTCATAACCACTCGTTCCTGTTCATCTGCCTCTGACTAATGTGATGGCCACCTCATTCCGGAAAGATCCTGCGGAAAGAAAGCAGGGAGAAAGAAAAAAGAATGAGGGCCGTGAGACAGCCCGGGGATGAACGTGGGCAGCCGCAGGCACTCCTACCAGGGTCCCCGGAAGAGGGGCTAGTCCCAGCGTATGAACTAATGAAACATGGGGGACACACACGGGACCCCACCTGCAGGCACTTCCGAAGGCAGGCATGGCGAGGAAGCAGGGGTGGAGTTTAGAATTATTCTTCACAGGCGCCACCAGCACAGTTTAGACTGTGGCCATGTCACCCACTTCCCCAACTCCAGTGGCCTTTCATCTTCTAAAACACATGCAATTAAACCACTGTAGTACTTTCTCCAGGAAATTTTATACTGGTATTTCACAGGAATTAGCCCAGGATCACCATGACAACAACCACCCTCCTGCAGGAACTCCTATGTCCCAGGAGATTATACGTGTGGTTTCCTAATATCACATCCGTGTCATAGATGGGACTCTCCATGCTGAATGGATGGGGAACTGGCCCAAAGGGAAGGGAAGTGACTTTCCCAAGGCCAAGACAATGACCCAACTGACGCTTGAACTTCAGTCTTCCTTCAAAGAGAGAGGTCTTCTTTTCTTAGCAAATAAATTCTAGTATCCTGGAAAAACAAAGGAAAGGATCATTGTACTGTCACATGACTGTTTCCTGCTAGGCAAGATGGCACCCACATGAGTAAAAACGTTCAGAACAAGAATCCCAAGGATAAAAAATCAATAAGCTTCCATTTTTTATGAATTCCCACATCCATGGTATTTTGTCATAGCAGCACAAGTGTGCTGGCACAGTACTGCTTCATTCAAGCATTTACCTTCTGTAATACAAAGCTGCTCCCTGCCCTTTCCGGTGCAGCCGTTTTCCCCGCCTCCCAACTACTGTCAGTCTATGAACATCCTAGCTAGCTATTGGTTCATCAGTCAGCTTGCAAGTATCCTTCTCTGTTATTGGTCCCCTGTTAGCCCTGCGGGATTCTTAAAGAGCTTCACCGCCATCTTCTCTCTTGCTTTTCTCTCCTACACACTTGCTTTCTTTCTCCTCCTCGCTTTCCACTCTCTCTAGCACGTGCCCTTTCTCTTTCCCTTTCTTTCCTCTCATTTTCTCTCTTACCGTGCAGGGAGACACTCTGTTTGCTTAATAAACCCTCTTACGTGATTTCCCATGTCCGGCGTGGTTTTCGTGGGATTCCTTACACCTTCGCTACCTATTTTTATGTGCAAACACTGACAATTCCAGAGCTCCACAGAGGGCCACCTTCCAGACACCATGCAGGGAATTTCAAAACAATAGCTGGGTGTGTTGGTTAGATTTCCATTTCTGTGATCGCACACCTGAAATAATCAGCTTAAAAGAAGGGAAGGTTTATTGGGGCTCATGGCTGCAGAGGTTTTTGGTCTGTGATGGCTTGGTCCATCGCACTGGGCAGGGGCTGTGGCAAGGCAGAAGCCTGGTGAGCATGTGGTGGAGGAAACCTCATGGCCACTGGGAACAAAGAGAGAGACAGAAAGGGGCCAGGGTCCCTGTGTTCCTTCAAGGGCACCCCATGATCTAACTTCCTCCCAAGGCCCACCTCCTAAAGGTTCTTGCCCCTCCCAACAGTGCCAAGGGCTGGGCACAAAGTTTTAGCATGTGCCTTTGGAGGACAGTTACCATCCGAACCATAACACTCAGGGAGGAAAGGTGGGTGACACCAACACAGAGATGACCTGCTGTTGCAGATTCAACCTCTTAACAAATACCCTCCAGAACACGAGGGACGGCGGGCGGCGGCTTCTCTCTTGGTCAGTTGTGGCGCCCACATCTGCTGAGAACCTGCCAATGTGGACATGTTTGGAAAGAGGGTCTTTGCAGATGCAATTCAGATGAGGAACTTAATGATAAGATAATGCCATCCGGGAGTATTAGGTGGGCCGTAGACTGACTGGCACCTGTCCTCACAAGAGCAAGACAGGGAGAGGTGAGACACAGGCACAGAGGAGGCCGTGCAAAGCTGGAGGCAGAAGGTGGAGTGAAGTGTCCACAGGCCCAGGAGCACTGGAAGCTAGGAGAGCCCCTGCAGAGCCTCGGGAGGGAGAGCAGGCCTTCCCGAGTAGGCCACACCCTGGTCCTGGACTCATGGCCTCTGGAACTAGCGGAGAAGCACACGTCTTGTTCTGAACCACTTAAGGTGGCTCCAGGTCACTTGTCTGTGGGGTGAGGAGAGAACACCCCTGCCCACCACATCTTCCCATCCGCTCTGGAGCCCACCTGCCATCAGGGCAGGCGAGTCCTCCTGAATCTTGAAGGTTTTCAGTTTTCAGAAGCTGCATTTCAAAACACAGGATCTTAAACTCTCAAAAAGCTTAGGGATATTGGTTTTCCAAACATAACCATGGGTAAAAACAGTAAGGACCTAGAGGCCTGGTCCCATTTAGGAACCTGTGGGGGAGACCCAGAGTCCAGGTGCAGTCACAGACCTGAAAGGAGGCCCGGTGGTCACCTACTGGACCCTCGTGTCACGCACACATGCACACGCACGCTTCATTCGTTTCCCCAAAAGCCGAATGTGCCTCTGGGACTCCTCCAAGGTTGGAACGACTGAAGGTTGGGACGACTCCTCCAAGGTTGGCCCGGGCCTTGAATCTTTGATATGCAACTGAGGCACTGAGCGCAGACCCGGGATCCCTGGGAGACATTTGCAAGGCTTTGAGGCTTTCCTAGGATGCACCCCAGACCGCAGGCTCTGACTCACAGAGTCCTCCTTCATGTGACACCACCCCACAAATTCAGCTCCACAGGCACTTTGCTACCCACCTACCATTACCAGGAGTTAGGTGAAATAGTTTAAAGGGGCAGCTTGGGCTTGTGGCAGAAAGTGGAAAATAAAATAAAGTAAACCGGCGCTTCCTGGTTCTGAGCTACCTTGAGCCAGGAGCACTCCGGGCCTCGGAGGTTTCTTCCAGTCCAATAATGAGTGTGCTTCCCAGGGGCAGCAGGTCCCTGAGGAAGGCCTTCAGGGCTTTCAGCTGGGCCCAGAAGGGCTACTGCTCCCTGCCTCAGTGGGCCTCCCTCCAGACAGAGACCCTCAGGACTGAGGCAGAACTGAACCTATTTTGGAGACACAGCTCATATGGCTGGCACTTACTAAAAGGGGTGGCTCCAGGCTAGAGATGGTGGTGAACAGTGAATAGTCCAGAGTTTATGCCCTTGGCCAGATGCAGAATGCTGGGCAGACTTCAGGCTATCTGTACTTGTTTATGGTTGGAAAATCCCAGATGAGCCAGCATTTTCAGAAGTTGGTAGTAGGTAAAAGACCCATGAGTAAATGGAACATTCTAGAACACCCTTCCCCCACCACAAAGTTCTAGCAGGTAAACCCACTCACTGAACAAAAATAAATCTGAATTTTAACAAAAACATTGGTGCCTGAATGGAATAGAAACCCCCCAACAAAGCTCATACTTGGAAATCAGCTCACAGCTGAGGCTGCAGGGAATTCTATGCCCAGGGAAGCCGAGAACTGAAAGGGCATCGCAGCCTGAAAGATGCCACCAGGGAAAGGGTGGCACAGCCCTCCCACCCAGAGGAAGCTACGTTCACCCAGGTATCTAGAGGCACCCCCAGACCCGCACCCCCAAATGATTTTTCTGTGTGCCGTGGCAAACCTCCGGCAAGTGCCCAGGACTTACCCTGCTGGCACAAGGAAACCAGCAAAACCACCCGTCACACCAAGGCTGCAAAGTAGGTTCCAGTGACCTGCTACAAGCGACCCAGCATCTATCCTCTGCTTCTTTGGAGCTCTTTGTAAGCCTTTGCACATCGAAGCTCATCTGTCTCCCAGGGTAGAGGCACCGACCCACGAGAATCAACTTGTGTATCAAAGCCCCAGAGATGCTGGGGGTGGAGGGGTTTCCAGAGGGGCCTCTTTCCTCAAAAAGATAAAGCCACCCCGTTGTTATCAAAAAGAAGGGAATCACGGACTCCAACTCTTTAAATGAAGATCTGTTTGACAAATTATCTCTGAACTTGATCTCCAGGGCAGCCTGGTGCCATCAATTAAAAGGCTGTCCTTCCTGGTCATGTGGCTCCAGCAAATCTCTCCACTTGAAAGCATTTCTCAGCATTTTGAATATTTTGTTTTCACCAGATAAAAGCTGCTTTAGAACACAAAGGTCATGGTTTCAGTGATTTATCTTTTAAAAAGAGGCATGCTGGGTGTCTTTTTAATGAAGCCATCCAGAAAAGATTGGGGGGAAAAAAAACTTTTCAAAGACCAGTGGAGGGACAGTTGGTGACTTGCAGAGGACCCTCCTCCTGGCCCCCTTTGGAGTACAGTCAGTGAAAATCTGGGTCTTGGTTCGTGGCCAGGAATGCAGATTTTGGCTTTCTCCTCTCTCAAGTACAACAGCTACCATTTACAGCGGACCTACCGTGGGCTGGCCCCGTCCCTGAGTGCCCTCCAGTCTTACAGCAAACCTGGGAAACAGACTTTGCTTTCCCCCGTCCCTGGAGCAAGCGACGAGGTTTAGGGAAACCGATTTGTGTGTCAATTGCAGACACGAGACCTGAGACCAGAGCCTCCTGGCCCCTGTGCTCACACCCACTGGGCACAGGATTCCTCACTGAAATCACTGGGATCGTCCTGCGCTAACGTTGGGTCCAGCACAGCTTCGTGTAACTCAACCAGCCAGGCCCCGATCGCAAACAGCATCAGCAACAGCCACAAACTCTGAGAGGATAAAAACAGTCCTGGCTTCTAAGGGCTCCAAGCTCATCAGACGACGAGCCCTCGCCCCCACCAGTGCTACCCCAGCCACCTTTTACCCCCGAGTGGTGGTGGCATCGGGAACTGCAGGGAGCGGTGCAGCTGGGCTGCAGGGGAGCCACGGGGTCATCAGAGCGGGTCAAGCCTCAACGCCAAGCCTCAGTCTTCCCATCGGAAACTTGGGGTGGAAAAGATAATGGCAACTATCTCAAGGAGCTGTGGGCATTCATGCCACGGAGATAAAGCTTTGGGAGCATCAATGTCAATGAACGAGAGTGCTGGTCACTCCGGCTGCAGTTATGAGTCCCCTCTGGAGACCACGGGCTCAGGCTTGCAGACTTCAAGACCGTGGCGAGGCCAAGGTGCAGAGGCTAACAGCTCTGCAGAGCCGGCACCTCGGCCGCTCTCGGCCTGGACTGCGTCAGTGAACATTAGTTGACCCAGCAAAAAACAAAACCCGTGGCACTGAAAGAAAGGACCGGACCACACGAGAAGGCTAGTGGGGCAGAAAGAGGTGACGGAGGGCGTTGGAAGCGCAGGCAGGTGGATGTGAGGCTGAACCTTCTGCTCTCTTACCGAGTGCCAGCCGGGGGCAGTGGGTCCTTGCCACTGTCATGGTTTGGATATGAAAAGTCCCCAAAACTCCTGCTAATGCAGGAGTGTTCAGAGGTGAATGATCGGCCCTGGAGGACAGTGACCCAATCAGCCCATGCTGGCTGGAATGGACTGACCGGGTGGCAGCTGTAGGCGGGTGAGCGAGGCTGGAGGAGGGGGTTCTAGGGTGGAGAAACCACTGGGCACAGATGTCTGCGGTGGCGAGTCCATGGTGTAGAAGCTCACAGCATCTACCTCTGCCCAGGTGTGTCAAAGCTGGCATTGGACGTCCAGCAGTGGCCACAGGGCCAAAATGATGCCCAGGCTTTTGCCCTATCCCTGCTGCTATCCCGCCTTGGTTACTGCCCTTCTCTGAACCAGATTCTCCAAATTTCCCTTTAGTTCTGGAAGTTTCCTCACTGCTCCAATCAGTAGAAGTGGCTTTTGCATTCACCCTAGAATTTATGACACTCAACTAAGACCAGGAATCAAATGGATGTGATAACATCCAGGTCAATAATGTTAAGCAGTTTAAGCCCCATGGACAAGTGTCCCCACTGTGACCCAGGGACTATTTCCCACTTCATATGAGCATCCTTGTTATTGAAACTCATTCAATCAATAAATAAAATTGAGGGTTTTCTTTACGCTAGTTAAGTTGATAACATCTTTGAATGAAGAATTAGAGCCTGGATTTGTTTACGTCTTAATCAGCAATTAAAAAACATGCCTTATTTCACAGAATGGGCTTTCCTTGAGACAATCGGAGGTTCCTTCAAGGGCACACAGGGTTCACTTAATTAGGATGCAGCTCGGTCCTCACTCTGTGTCTGTACTGAAAAAATCTTATTTTTCAAAACGTAATTATAATAATTGATCTAAGTGACATAATAGATGGGTTTTGGCTTACAGCCAAACCACAGGAAAGGGTTTATGAACAGAGAGGTGCAAATCTGTAAGCCCTTGGGCTCTAGAGGTCATGAAAACACCCAACCACCCAAAAGGACAGTGCCAGCCAAGAAATGTTCTTATTGCAAGAGATGAATACTTGATATTCCCTTCAGACTTGAGGGAAAGCTGGAAATTTCCTTTAGTTGCAGCCAATGTCTTCTTATGAAAGGAGACTACAAGATAGATGCAGATTCCAGCTCCAAGGAATGGCTGCCAATGCCCACCTTAGACTCATGTCCTGACACCCAATCCCCAGTCAGTGGTGTATGGACGCCAGGTCTTTGGGAGGTGAGAAGGCACCCGGCTGCCCTGGAGATCAAGTTCAGAGATAATTTGTCAAACAGATCTTCATTTAAAGAGTTGGAGTCCGTGATTCCCTTCTTTTTGATAACAACGGGGTGGCTTTATCTTTTTGAGGAAAGAGGCCCCTCTGGAAACCCCTCCACCCCCAGCATCTCTGGGGCTTTGATACACAAGTTGATTCTCGTGGGTCGGGGCCTCTACCCTGGGAGACAGATGAGCTACGATGTGCAAAGGCTTACAAAGAGCTCCAAAGAAGCAGAGGATAAATGCTGGGTCGCTTGTAGCAGGTCACTGGAACCTACTTTGCAGCCTTGGTGTGACGGGTGGTTTTGCTAGTTTCCTTGTGCTGAATCTCCACGGAGTGCCAGGGTGAGCCAGGAGGGGGCTTAGGATGTAAACACGGAATCAAGGCTGCTTTCCCGGATGCTTGAGTTTGAGGACAACACTCACCTTTGATGCAGAAATTTTAGCACTAAAACAGTAAACCCAACATCCTCATCCAGGAAAGTTATAAACGACTCTTTGTCAAGTCACGTTTAATAATCTAGAGTCTGTAAATCTGAGGGACACCTCAAGTCCTAGCACAATTTTATATTGTGTGTTTTTACTCTGATGTTTTACTCTAAGTACATGAGCACGTTCTGGATACTGGGATGCTCATGTTTGCCTCTGGATTTTTGTTGTGAGGCCAAATGATTGCTGCTGGGGTTCAGGTGTGGCTTGAGGGTCCTCCAGGCTTCTTGTTGAAACTTAATCCTCATGGTGAGGATGAAGAGGACAAAAATAATTCCACCATGTGTACGGACACAGGAACGTTGGAGGAGTTAGGATGAAATAATGTCCTCAGGCTGCAGCCATCACCACTGACCCCTGATGGCTTTACAGGAAGCAGAGAAGCCAGTGGAGAAATACATGCCTGCATCTCTCTGCCAAGGAGGATCTGCCGGCAGGAAGGCCATCACCAAACGCCACTCCAGAACCTGAGCCAACTGCTTACAACTTGCCCAGCTGTGGCATTGTGTGATTAGGAACAGAAAAGGGATTCATACAACAATCAGAAATGGCAACACTTAACTTTAGTGTTTGTCCCAAGGATCCAGAAGATGGCTCTTCCTTTAAAAGGGGAGGAGTTACACTTGTAAAGCATTCCTGTAAAAAAGAAAGCAGAAGACCGGATCAAAAGATCTGCACCCAAGTCCTGGCAGGGAGTGTGCGTCAGCTTTTCACCCTGTGACCCAAAGCCTGACGAGGACAACTTAGAGGAGGAAAGGCTTATTTTGGCTCATGACTTCAGAGGTTCAGTCCATGGTCAGCCGACTCCATAGCTCTGGGCCCAGGCCCAAGGTGAGGGGGCACCATGTGGAAAGGCATGGCGGAGCAAAGTTACTCAGTTCATGACAGCCAGGAAGCAGAGAGAGAGAGGGCCAGGGACTAAATACATGCTCCAAAGGCATACCCCTGTGACCCATCACCTCCAGCCACACCCTACCTGCCTGCAGCTAATCCATATCAGTAGATCAATCCCCTGATTAGGTCTCAGCTCTTACAATCTAACATCTCGCCTCTGTACATTCTTGCATTGCCTCACACGTGAGTTTTCGGGAGATACCTTATACCCAAACCATGATACAAGGTCACTCTCTCACCTCCAGCAAGTTCACCTCTACAAAATGTGTGCTGTCAATAATGAGGCCTGTAGAGCTGGTCGCCCTCCATAATCCAATCCCAGGGCTGTAGAATAAGATGTCCAGGAAGTCTTAATTATAGCCTGCATACTGTGTGTGCGTGGGTGTGCGTGGGTGTGTGTGTGTGTGTGTGTGTGTGTGTGTGTGTTTTTAGAGTTTGAAAAACAGCAGGAAACTAAACGTGTAACCCTGAAACCATACCCGGAAGGCTGTGCCTTGCCTATGGCAACACAAATACCTGTTTTGTCAATCGAGGACACACTAGTCTGTATGAACTGGAATTGCTCTTTTAGAAGAGATAATTCATTAACTTTGGAGCTCAGAGGAAAATGAAAACATATGGAGGGGCAGAAGGGGCAGAGCGGGGCATCTATTATCTGGCTTTCCTGGGTAAAGCGCTCTCCGAAACTGTCTTACACAGGATGTTGATTCTGGCTTGCAGCCTAGGGCACTGAGCGTGTCCTAGCCACTTGGGAGCAAGATGATTACTCTATTAAACTGAGTACAAAGTCAATCAACAATATATCATCAAAATAAAAATGCAGCTTCTAAATGTAATTTAGCTCCCCAAAGATATGCTTGTGTTGGAAGCACAGAAAACCTAATCTAAAATGCAGGAAGGTTCCTAGCCTGAGGCAGGAAAGAGACCTATCATTTCAACCATGCAAATTCTCAGGAGGTCATCGCAAGAAGGAGGCTGAGTCTCTTGTCTTCCCTGAATATTCCAGTCTCACTAAGAGTAGGATCCATTGCCTCTTCACAAGGTGTTTAAACAGTCTTTCAAAACAAGGTGTGAAGAAGATATAATGAGACTGTGATAAAATGTATGTATCAAAATGAATTTACTCCCTCCACGTCGTCACCTTGAATCTCCAGAAGCTAAGTTTCCATGGTGCTGAAACACAGGAAGCCATTTTGGAATGGCATTCAGAACCATTTATAAACAACCCAAGAAATACAGGCTAAATTATTTATTCAAAGTCTGTCTTTAACTTAGCAGAGAAGACCTGGGGCTGATTTCCTTTACTCACTATTCTCCATTCTAAATGATTGTACACAATTTCAAAAATTCAAATCCACTATAAACAGGGAAGGATTACCAAATGTGAGAAGAATGTCAATCATATTAACGTCCTTGGAAGAATTCTTTTACTTCTATTGCTACGCCTAGTACCTAGCTCACAGTATTTGTTAAATAAATGGTCAATCTCTGAACTTGTGCATAGGTGTTTGACTGTGCTTTAAGCCCAATGTGAACATTTAGTCACATGTCAGATTTTTTTTTTTTTTTTTTTTTTTTGCAGACTATCTTAACTCATTTGTGCTTCTATAACAAAATCCCCAAGACTGGATAATTTATAAAGGACATAAGGTTATGTCTCACAGTTCTTGGGGTTGGGGTGCTGGCATCTAGTGAGGGTCTTCTTGCTGTGTCATTACATGGATGAAGGCATCACCTTGCAGAAAAGTCAAGAAAAGGAGAGAAGAAGGGAGAAAAGGAGACAAGGGGACCAGAATTCAGCCTTTTCACTCCTGCAGAACACTCATGGTAATGGGATGAATCCATTCTTGAGGATGGAGCCCTTAAGACTTCATCCCCTCTTAAAGGCCCCACCTCTTAATACTGCTGCAGTAAATTCCACCATGAGTTTTGGAAAGAACCAGCATTTAAAACCATAGCATAAACAGAACTGGTAATTTTCCATCACTGTGGAAAATGCCCATTGATTCCATTGCTGCTGCTCTTGTGCAAGATGCTTTTGGAAGTGATTTTGTGGGGATTTATTTAACAAATACTACAGGACATTGCCAGCCCATCGGAAGTTTCCAATTAAGCAAATGAAGACAGGTGATGAAAATTAGAATTTCAGGTCTAAATCTTGCATTTAGAGTAATAATGAGCCAATCGTGTGGATATGTCTAATGGGCACTTCAAATCCGGGTTGTGGCCCAAGGGAAGGTCAGAGATGACAGATGGAAATTGGGGGTCATTCAGCAGAAGTGGACATTGAAGCCCTGGGTTTTAGTGAAATGAAGAGAGGCTGTCCAGTACCAAAAGATCAGAGTAGGTGACACAAGATGTGCTAAAAAAGACCACCTCGCCTCACAGGAACACCCAAGAAAGGCCAGAGGGGAGCATGGGCAGCAGTGGAAGCAGCCAGGGCTTTGGTGTGAGGACTGAAAAGATGCCTCTGGATTTTGTCTTCCTGAGGTCACTCAAGGACTCTAGGAAGAGTCTTCAGAAGCCAAAGTGGAGGGCACCTAGGTGGGAGACGAGGAGACACAGGCAGCCTGTGCAAGCCGAGGGAAGGGGACATCACAGAGGCGTCGGGGTTAGAGATGTTTCGGGGGAAGCAGAGACATCCAGATGTTCGCACGCTGGCGGAGACAGAGGGGAAAGAGCGTGTACGTCGTGGACAGGACCACATGGTCCCGGGGCAGAAACAGAGCGCAAAGTGGAGGTACGCTCCCTAAAAGGAGAGAGTGAGGCTTCTGCTTCAGGCAAGATGTAGGGGTCACGTGGTCAATGTTCCTCTTAACAGTGACCACGAATGGATGGATCAGTGACAAAATGCCGTTTTCCAAACTTCAGAGAACTGAAGCAGTGACGGATGGACAACTCCAGGTGCCAGGAGCCGGGCTGAGTTGAAATGATGGCGGCCTTTCCGTCTCCTTGGACGGGATTCCGTTTCCCTGGGGGGTTTTTCCATCCAGGCGGGGACCTAGAAGCCCGAGAAATGGGGAAGGGCTGCGGTGGGGACAGCCAGGAAGCTCCCGGCCCCCAGCAAGGCGGTGCGAACTCTGGAAAGGAGAGGCTCTGGGGTGGATGTCCACTGCGTTCTGGAACTGTGGGGCCCAGGGACCTCTCAGCAGTGATGTGAATCCTCCGGCTTCTCCTGGTGCTCAGCAAATGGAACCCACCGGAGGTTACCTCTTACAGGAGGCAGGCCCTCCCCGCAGCCCCTGCCAGAGCTGGAGGGTCTACACAGAGGTGTGGCACTGGCTCGTGAAACACATTCACGGGTCCTTGACTCTCTCCCGCCAGTGACCTGGATCCCTCTGCCCTCGTCATGGCCTCTGCTGAGGACGAGGCAGAAATGATGGAGAGTGAGCTCTGAGCCTGAGTGAGTTCTATGGCACCGTGATTTCTGCTTTCTTGTGGATTACTCATCCTGGGGAAAACCACCTTCCATGTCACAAGGACACACAGTGCCCTGTGGAGAGGCCTTGTGGAAATGAGGCTCTGGCCAGCAGCCAGAGAGCAAAGCAGTCTCCACCCACAGCCAAGAGACAGATTGGCAGCAGGTCTTCCTACACAGCCTCATTCACAGCCTCGGCCAAAAGCAGGCCCCAAACTTCCTGAGACCCTCAGCCAAATCGCCTGGCCAAGTTGCTCCCAAATCTCAAGCCACCGGAACTGAAACCACAATGTTTGCTGTTGTAAGCATTTAAGCTCAGAGTGATCTGTTATGCAGAGATAGACAACTAACACCGTGCAAAGGTCAAGAGCTACATAGAAAACCTCTGAAAGGCAGAACGGAGTTTTCTGCAGTCTTTCAGGGCTGAGATGAAAATTTTCTGGGCTCTCAGTCAAAAAGCTGGGAAAAAGGTGAGCCAGATGGACAAGAATCCTACAGCAAGGGCAGCTTAGCACCTAGCTCAGCTCACATCGGCAGTTTATTCCCTTACCCTCTCTGCCGAACCTAGGAGAGAATAAGACCTGCGGTGGAAAAGAACATTAACTATGGTAGAAAAGAACATTAACTATGGTAGCTGCTGTTCTGTTACCTACAATGTGAAGGAAGAAATTAAATAATTTCTAAATAGAAATATATAAATATATATTTCTAAATATATAATTATATAAGTATACACGTGAATGAAGAAGACCTCATCACTAATAATCAGGAGAAAAAAATTCAATAAAACCAGAACCACAGATAAATCAAGCAGGAAAGACAGTAGACAAGGACTTTAATTCAACTAAGGTTTTTTAGAATGAAGAGTAAGTATCATAAAATAGACAAGAAGATGAAGAATTTTGCTGAATAATTGAAGTTTACAAATAGAATCAAACAGGCATCTAGAATTTAAAAAAGCCTAATATCTAAAGATGAGACCATAGATTTAAGAGCAGATTAGACAGAGCAGAACTGAGTATTAGAGAACTGCAGGAAAAGCTCATGGAAACCATCCAAATTTCAGAAAGAAAAAGAGTGTAAAAAGCAGTTGAGAACAGGTGTGGGAAGAGGGAGGCTCAGCGAACGCCAGGGTCCGTTCTGTGTGTCGTCTCCAGAAGGAGAAGAGAGAGAGTCGGCCAGAACAGTGGGAGATATGGCTGAGAATTTTCCAGTAAAGAGAAGCACTTTCTCTTCTGAGATGTTAGCGAGAGAGAAGAGAAGAGGGGTGCTAAGAGGGCTGATGTGGGGCGACAGGCGAGGGGGTGTCCTCGCAGCCCCTCGGGGAAGCTGGCTTTCAGAGGTGAGCGGCAAGCCTGGAGCTGGACAGCAGGGAAGGCCAAAGCGTCCCTGGCAGCTCCCTAAGGGATGAGCTCAACAGGCAGGGACGGCGGAGGGCGCAGGGACCTGCCCTGAGGCCGTGTGCAATCGTCTGTGCTGAGGGTGCAGAACATTACTGAGTATCCTCCTCTGCAAGCATCGGGACACTCAGCATCGAGGACACGGCCACGCTCACGCGCACAGAGACTTGCACACAAGAACCTGACCAGCGGAGGCAGCGTCCAGCCGGGTGGCCAGATCCAAGCCGAAGCGGGAGGCAGAAGGCTGGGGAGGGACGGCTGAGGCGTCTGACCACCTAGTCCAGGTCCAGAGGGGGGATGGGAGCAGAGGCCGACGGCCGGGGAGAAGCAGGGTCAGGGTGCAGTCTAGTGCCCTGCTCTCCGTAAGTGGCAGGAGAGGAAGGGGTGGGGGCTGCAGCACAGGCAGGAGAGCAATGTGGAGGCTGTAAGACCCAGGGAAGGCCCCATGACAGCGTGATCCCCAGGGAGATGGAGGGACAGAAGCCGCAGGGCCCAGGCCTGAGACAGCTCCAGCCAGGCTCCCCGCATCTGCAGCGGGCGCAGGTGAGACCCACCGGCCCTGTACCTCATCTCCCCTCCTTGCGTCCCCACCTGAAGCCAAGCGCCGTGTTTCAGGGCATTTTTTTCAGTTAAACTCTAATTTGTAAGAGGAATCTCATTCTCTGAGCGTCCTTGTTAACAAACATGGAGTGAAGCAGTCTTTAGAAATGTCTGTTCAAACTGTTAAAAATATAGAAATAACATTTGCAAAAAGTCACTCCTTTATAAATGCCTGCCTGTTTTCTTTTTGAGCTCCAGCTGAAGAGGACTCAGAGACTTCCAGAACATGAACTTCAAAAAAGAACATCCACCTGGCTCTTGAAATTTGAGGTGGAAAACAAGAGATGAGGTCAGCAGGTTTCAAAAAGGAAGCAAGAACACCCGGCGTACCCTGCTGCTCGGCTCATCCACGACGCCAGCTCCAGGAGGCGGTGGTTCTGGGGGACCGTTTGGAGAAGAGGCGACTCAGAAGCTGTAACAAGGACAGCTGTGTAACACCAAGGAGCCACAGCCAAGCCTCACCCTCCACCGAGCCCAGTGGTGATCCGAACCTGGGGGTGGGGGCTGCAGGAGGCCCGATTTCACTCAGAGGGGCAGTTAACAGACACCTTAGGTGCCCTCAAAATGGGGCTACAGGGACTGGGGTGTAGCTCAGAGGTCCAGCTTGCCTGGCATGTGTGAGGACCTGGATTCCATCCCCAGCACCAAAAATAAAAGAGGGGGCTCCTCAAGGAGGAGCTTCACTTCCACTACCACTGAGGTGCTGCTGCCTCCGTCAAACTTCCTCTTTACCTTTAAGCTTCTTTACATCGAGTGCTCAGAAACTAACACCTACATTTGAAACCAGGAGTCAGCAGCCCACTCTAACATTTTATAAAATGCTGTTTCTCTTTCGAGTTATTCTGCCATGTACCGTAACTCTCAAGGTCAGAACCTGTAGAAAAAGAGTCAGTTTTGCAGTGCTGATTGAAAGTGCCAGAACTAGAAAGAAAGTAATTTTTCTTAAATTAAACTACTTCATTTGAATGATATTGACTGGAACTTCCAAGTTTTAAAGACAGTCGCAAACTTCAAGAAATCATTCCGTGGGACAGCAACTAGGAGAAGAACCTGGTCACTTCTTGGTACCAGGAAGCCTGACCATCCTTGGATATGATCTTTTAGGGTCGAGTGGGAGGAAACACTAAACTCGTTTTGGATTTGGGACTGAGATATAAAGTACCATAACAAAGCCAGCTGGAAATTTATAAGAAACCAACACACATGTTCCCCTGGTTTTGCACAGTGACTGATATAAGATATTTAGTATTTGAAATCATCATCTTTCTATTGGCAGCAGGTCTTCAGGGTCCCCTCTTTTTCCAATCCCGAGCCTGTTTATGGCTTACCAACAGCATTCAGCAACAGTCACTCTCTGGTCCCCACACTCAAAGCCTCAGTAAAATCAGTAGGCAAATCCCAGCAGCCATCTTCTAAGTTATGGATGGAAAAGCGTTTTTTTCTGTTAGCCTTCTCAGATCATAAGCTTCTGCGGCACACCTCCGAATTAAAATCACAGCACGTTTTAGCTGACTAACGGCTCCCCGTTTGGGGGAGAAGGCTGGGAGTCTGGTGGGATGGCTGGCTGCATCTTGGCAGGCTGCTTCTATCTTTAGCAGGAAACTCTTTGCATTTTCACTGAGGTGTTCTCCAAAGCTAGCTGCAGAGGCACCAGGAAAACCAAGCCTTGGATCTTACATCTTTACTATTCTAAGCTATATCAGACTCTCCCTCTTTAAAATCACTGTTTTAACACGATTCCTTACAATTGTTCTCTGAGCCAGTCACGTTCCAGGGCTGTGCAGGAGATTCCTGAACCCCAGGGCACCTCGCAGTGATGAAGCGGGAAATAAAGTAGCGAACCACACGGCCCAGCTTCCCCAAAGAGTGATTTCGTTCTCTAGTGAGAAATGTATAAGGCAAGTACTGCAGACTGGGATGCAAAGGCCACAGGAATTTTTAAGCCAGAACACCAGATATCAAACACACACTGGGCCTTGGCCCTGCTCAAGTCCTGGGCTGGACTTGCCATTAAAGGTGACTTGGAGTTTCCCCTCTGTGGTCTCAGAACTCTCATAAACACAGATATTTGAAAGTTGAGCTTCCCAACGGAGGACTCTTACAGGAAACGTCCTCCATCTTCTTCCTACTGCAAGGTGCTGGGTCCGCTGGCTCCCTCCCTGCTACCTTCCAGCACTCAGTCCCTGAATATCTGCAAACTGCCTGTGCTGAGCTGCACAAAGGCCCCCACCGTCCCCTCCCAGCTGTGGAGCTGTGGTCTGCACATCCCAGAACCCCTAGCTTTCAGATCCACTTGGACGCCCCATCCAACTCACAGATGAACCCAAAGGTCTTGTTACTGTCTAGATTTAGTTACAATTTTTTAAAAGGTAAGGAAATATGAATAAACCTGTACAGATAAGATCCTACTGTGTGCTGATACCAGGTCCAGGGGTTTAGAGAGTGAGCAGAAGCAGAGACAGTCCTTGTCTTTAAATAATGAGTAGCTGGTCCTGATGAACCCAGAGGACACCAAGCTAAGCGAAATAAACCAGGCAGGGAAAGCCTGGTGGCCAGCTTCCATTACTGTAAAGCAACAAACAGAACTCCGGACTAACTGGCTCATGAAGGGAAAAGGCTTATTATTTGCACTCCAGCTCCAAACGTCCCGGTCCAAGATTGTTTGGGCCTGTTGCTTTTGGGCCAATAATGAGGCAGCACCCCATGGAAGCATCCCAAAGTGGAGCAAAGCTGCTCCCCTCATGGTTGATAGGAAGCAAAGGGAGGAGCAAGAGTCCCAGACACCAGGATCCCCTTCCAGGGCAGGCCCCCAGCGACCTAGAGCCTCCTACTAGCCCCACCTCTTCAAGATGCCACCACCTCCCAATAGAGCCACACTGAGGACTAAGCCTTTGGGAGACGTGGGCATTTGGGGACACTTAGATCCAAATCAGAGCAAAAAGAATACTACTACATGATCTCATTTATATGCAGAATCAAAAATAAATATATAGAAACGAGAGTAGAAAGGTAGATGGGGCTGGGGGCTGGGAGAAAGGGCGAGACACAGGACAAAGCCCAAAACGCACAGTTCACAAGGTGAACAAGAATAGAGAGGTCATGTTCACCTTGAATACCAAACTTAACAATATTGCATGGCATGCTGGAAATTTGCTAAGAGAATAGTACTCTTAGCACCAAAGGAAGGAAAAAAGAAAGGTAAATATGTGAGATGAGGGACAGGTTAATTTACTTGACTGTGATAACTGCCTCCCTGCATACTTATGTATGAAAGCATTAAGTGGTATACCTTAAATGTACATAACAAAAAATAAAAAAGAGGAAAATCGTTCATATTCTCTGTATGCAGCAAAGTGTGTATCAGGCAACTGATGAACAACTTGAAGAAAACAACCAAAAAGTAAAATACCCGATGGTATGTGACGGGCATGTGCTGAGTAGAGCCAACCAGGAAAGATGGTTCCACAGGGGTGCATTCATAGAAGAGTCCAGAGGTGGACAGTCAAGAGGAAGCCATGACTCAAACTTGGTCGAGGGGGTGGGGGCCACAAGACCCAGACTCAGCAGGTGGACAGACAGAAAGGTGGAGAAAGTAGAGCACCCAGTCAGGGTCCTCAGAGAGCCTCATCTGGCTTTCCACAGCAGAGCTGGCCCAGCGGATCCCAAGGCAACTTGACTTTTCTGGAGCTTTCTGTAGACATCTTGCCCATCCTCTTCCAAGCACTTTGGCCTCAGGTCCCAGGCCTGATCTGGAGTTGACAGTGTGGGCCTGGGTGTGCCTGGCTATCAGCTGGGCCCTGCCTCTGGGACCCAATGGCATGAAGGCGTGAGGCCTCCTCAGAATGCACCCCTGACTCCAGGGCTGGCCCAGGGCCCAGGATGCTTGGCCAACCCTCTCCGTGTTCATTCATGTGCTGTCATCTTTGGACCCCAAGACCCGAGGCTGCAGGTTTGAGCTCCTCCTCTGGGCCACAGACCTGGGCAGGCCCCAGCATTCACATTTCTAGCAAATTCCCAGGTAAGGCTGCTGCTGCTGTTGCTCCAGGAATCACAAGTGGAATCCACTGCTTAACTCTGCCAGGGCATCAGCCCTGGGTCCGTAGTTGCCCCAGAAATTTCCAGTGAGCTGCCCACAAGTGTCAGGCTGCCATATTCTGCATACTACAGAGGCACATTTCATATTAATAGATTTTTCTATTTACATCATGAGCTGCTTAATGACCTACTGTAGACGAGTTTCAGTACTTTTAATATAGCAGATTAGCTTGCTCCATGGGCTCCTACCAGCCTGCTCTTTCTGGGAAGCATTCTTACAGACTCGTTAGTCAATTGGTCAGTCTTCGTGGGGACTGGTCTACACTCATAACATCTCGCTTTTGATAGCACAAGAGAGAACCCCCACCAAGGACCCTCTATAGATTCGGGTGACCATATTCATTTCCCGTAGCTACTGTGACAGATCACCACAACCTGAACAGTTGTGGTGAAGTTTAACAACAGTTCTGAAGAAGTTTAACACCACGGTGTCACCATGACAACGCTCCCTCCAGAGGCTCTGGGTAGAATGTGTTCCTGGCCTCGTCGCCTTGCTGGTGGCTGCCAGCACTCCGTGGCTCATGTACGCATCCCTCCACTCTCTAACCTTGCAGTCACTTGGCCTCCTCCATCTTTTGTCTGTGAAATCTTCTCTGCCTCATTTTGATAAGCACACTCCTCACTGGAATTAGGGCCCACCTCAATAACCCAGAACGTGAATGTAATTACATCTACAAAGACCCTCATTTCACACTCAGTTTCTGGGGTTTAGAATGAGAATCCCTGGTTTTGGTAACGAACTATCCCGATTTTTCTGGAATTGAAGGGTTTTCAGGACATGGGACTTTCACCCGTCAAAAGGTAGACTGGTTGGTTACCCAAACTGGGAGAAGTGGATTCCAGAAGGCTGATGCCCTGGCAGAGTTGAGCAGTAGATTCCACCTGTGATTCCTGGAGCAACAGCAGCAGCAACCTTACATGGGAATTTGCTAGAAATGCGAATGCTGGGGCCTGCCCAGGTCTGTGGCCCAGAGCAGGAGCTCAAGCCTGCAGCCTCGGGTCCAGAGGCTGCAGACTCATGCTCAGGACCCCAGAAGTACCACCTGTTTTCATTATTGCCTTACCTTTAAGTTTCTTAAGGTGATTCTAATACACTCTGAAGTTTGAGAACCTCAGGAGTAAAATCTGAGTCTTGGCCAAGAGAGAACAAAAGAGGAAAGGAAAAAAAAAACCCAACTGGAGCTGCGGATCTCAAACCTGGCAGCACATTAGAAGGAATCGAGGGAGAGCTTTGTGAAAATATTGGTCCCCGAGCCCCATAATTGGTCTCGGGAGGAGCCCCAACAATGGTGCTTTTCAAAGGCTCCCTGGGGGACTGCAGTGGGAGCCAGGTCCAAGAAGAACCGAGCTGCAGGACCTCAACCAGGGCCGCCTAATGAAGGGGAGCAGATGCGGGCGTGGCTTCAGGAGGGCGCGCCAGCCCTTTGTGCTCCAAGGAACCGAAAAACAAAAGGCTTTATTCCCAACTTAGAAGGAAGAAAGGCTGCGGGGTGGACTGCTAAACGCAATTTCAGGGTTACTTGGAAAAGAGAAATAGAGCTGAGTGAATAGCTCAGAGGTATAAAAAGGGCCCAAATTAAGATAGGGTGAGGTAAGGATTTGCTGTGAAGGAGGGCGGCGATGCCAAATCCCTTTGCTGAGGGGAGACACTGTTTTCTACAGATGGCGATGTGAGTTCATCGTGAAACGGCCACAGGGCGACAGGATGCTGGCCTTGGCCCACCTGCTTGGGGACATCGCAGCAATACTTTGACCTCTGTCTTTTCCCACTGCTTTAGGTGTGCCAGGATTGAACTGGCAGAGGTACCTGAGAGATGACAGATGCCAAAGCCAGAGACAGAAGGGTCATGACTTACAATTCCCAGATGGGAGCAGGCCATGCTGTGCAGGTCCACATGAGGAGGTACCAGGGCCAGCAGGAGGCAGGGCCACAGGAGAGCTGCCAGAGTCCTGACTGCAGCTTCCAAGCAGAGGAGTGGAATGGGTGAAGCGGAGGAGACCCGTCTGAGGAGTGCAGGATTGAATAATTTGAATAGTTCCGGCAGACTGCTTTTTAGCTGTCTAGCACCTGTCTTAGGGTGATTTAGGGCAGAGGAAATATTGGTTTGGTGTGTGAGTGTTGGATAAGGAGGTGGTTGGGGACCTGAGTTGGCTGGTTTGCATATGAAAGGCAGATTCTCAGGGAAGGTTTTGGCTATCTCAGGAGCCCTGGGAGGAGCAGTCTCTCCAGGACCCAGAAGATCAAAGCATCATGAATACAGAAAATAAGGACATGATAATATACACACATAAGCTAAAATCAAAGGCTCTTTCCCTCCAGTGTGCCTAATACAGATCTGAGCATTTAAATACAGGAGGCTGGGGATGGAAATGTGGGAGCCAGGTGGATATGAACTACGAGAATCCGCAAGCTCACCCTGGGGAGAAGGGGTGAAGGGGATGCAGAGCCTAAGGGGTCCCTCATTTGCCTTGAGTGGGAAGAGGAGGAAGATCCCACGAAGGGAGAAGGGAAATCAGCAGAAAAGGCACAGTGACATGAGAGCAGGGGCACGGAATTGTTCCCTAGAAGGTGCAGCCCAGACTGTCATCGGCAACACTAGAGGGATGGAAATGGGGGTCAGTGGATGAGTGCTCCCAAGATACACTGCGACGTTTTTGAAGAAGCATGACCGTGTGGGGCAGGAAAGCCCCAGTCAGGTCGTGGGACAACTCTGGGAGACAGTCTATCTAGCCAGACTTGTACAGAGAGAAAAGAGATCACCATGGGAAAGAGTGAGTATTCCAGAAAAGGAGTAAAACCGCAGGGCTCTTTCCCCGAAGAGACCAGAAGGGACCAGGGAACAGAGACCTCTTCGCAAACAGGAGCAAGAAAAGAAGCAGGGGCTAAGAAAGGTGGTCCAATGAGGGTGCAGTTAGGGGTTCACATCGGAATGACTTCTCCACAAAACAGGAGCTGAGACCACCCATCTGCTAAGGCTTCAGGGCTCTGCAGGCAGGGGGACAGGTATATAGGGAGACCTTAAAGGACACAGCACAGCTACCAGGAAACCAAGCAGAGTCAACTCTGATGAGAGGAGTGAGTCAGAGAGAGGATGGCAGAGGCCAGAACCGAGGGTGGTGTTCTACTGCGGGAGCAGATGCTGCCCAAACAGGCCACATCTCCCTACCTCGAAGCCACCAGTCTATAAGCAGTCTATAAAGTAGACACCTTTGAATATTCTTCACTTGAACTATGAGCTGCCAGTCTAGGACCCACAGACATCTGACAGAAGCACCCAACAGAGAAGGGTTTCTCCGTCTCTGTGTTGTGCACACTTGGAGCTTGATAATCCTGTGTGGTCAGGGGCTAGTCTGTATATCCTAAAGCATGTAGAAACATCCTGTCTCTCCAACTATACATCTAACTAGATATGCCCCACCCAAGTACTGACAAACAGAAATATTCCAGATTCTGCTAAATACCCCTGGAGGATAGAATATCTGTACACTGCACCCAATTGAGAATCACTTCTCCAGCATGAAAAGGAAGACAAATTTGAAAACAAGGAATAGAGAAGAGAGGTGATCTGAGGCCTGTAATCCACCAGTGTCACTGGCAAATGCTCTGTTGGGTGGACAAGCCACATTTTGTTTACTCATCGGTCAATGGACCTTGGGTGTCTACCTTTTGGCCATTGTGAATATCAGGTACAAGTTTTGTGAGAATATGTCTTCAATTCCTCTGTGCACATGCCCAGGAATGGGATTGCTGGGTCACATGACTATTCAACTTCAAGAACCTGCCAGACTGTCAGTAGCCACGCCACCTGCATTTCCACCAGCAATCTCTGAGGGTCTCCAATTCTTCACATCCTCAACACCACTGTCCCTTCTTTATGGTAGGCATCCTAGTGGTGTGAAGTGATACTGCTTTTGTGATTGTGATTTGCATTTCCCTAATGACTAGGATGTGAGCATATTTTCATATTTGTGGGCTTTTGAATATCTTTTTTAAAAAAGTATATTGAGATCTTTTTCCCATCTTTAAATGGTTTGTGCTTTTATTGGGAAAGTATAACCATTTATATATGCTGGAAATTAGATCTCTACATGGTTTATAAAAAAGAAAAGAAAAGAAGGGTTGTACAGGGGTAGCAATATGTCTTTTGGGAAAAACCCTATGACTAATACCCTGATATATATGATATGATATCATATATCATATCATATGTATCATATATATATCATATATATGATATATATATATATCAAGAATAAAGTGTGATTACAGTTGCAGTCAACAAAAAAAATGGACCTTGGAAACTAAAAATATGAGGTCAAGATGGAAAAGAAAACATAAATATTGAAAGCAAAATTGAAAAAAAAAATTTTCCAGAGAGTAAGATAAAGTGAAAATTGTGCATCCATAAAGCTGGTTAAAAAGTATAAAAATTTTTTAATGGTTCTTGGAGAAATGAAACATGGGAAAACCAAGTAATAAACTAGAAGAATTCTTCCAGGAAGCTGACACCCCAATAATAGATGTTCTACAAAGTGAATTCTGAGAAAAGTAGAAGGGAAGAAATTACCAGATAAAAAATTAAGGAAAAAATTCTAGGAATTGAGGGGCATGAGGCTCAGTGGAAGTTTCCTTAAACATTCAGTACTAGTGGATGAGGGACGCTGACCTCCAAGCATCAATATACATTATCAGAAAACTAGAATGAAAAAGAAAAACCTTAAAAGGTCCAGATCAAAAACTGGGTCACAAGGGTTTGGAAATCAGTGAGAACAATTGTTGATGTGGGGTTTCTCAGTGATGATGGAGGCTAAGACACAATGCCCAACAGCTTCAAAACGCTGGAAAAACAATACCAAGTATCCACAAGGATATGGAGACAGGAGACCTCTCACACGATGCTCGTGTGAATGCAAAATGGTTTGGTCACTCTGGAAAACAGCTGGCCACTTGAAATGAGCTCAAATATAAACCTACCATGGGCGTCAATGATCCCACTCAAAAAGAAAGAAAGTAAAACACAGATGGACATAAAGATTTATTTGCAAGTGTCACAGAATTACTAGTAAAATATCAACCAGTGTCAGTTGGTGAAGGGACAAATCACAGTATTTCCATAGCCATAAGAGGAATGAAATATGAATAATATGTAACTAGGATGAAACTTAAAACATTATGCTGAGTGAAAAGACAAATACAAACATCTATGTGCTGCATGATTTCATGTGTTCGGAATTCTGTAAAAGACAAAACCATAGTGACTCACAGCAGAACAGTTCTGCCTGTGGCTGGCTCTGGAGAAGTATGGGGACATAGGCTTGGATCGTAGAACTCTTCTGTATCTTAATTGCAGTGGAGGGTTACACAACTGTAGACAGTCTTCAAAATCATAAAACTCCATATTTTTAAAATCAGTGAATATTACCATCCATAAATTGTGCATCCATAAAGCTGGTTAAAAAGTATAAAAAAATTTTAATGATTCATGGCCTAGAATTTAATACCTAGCCAAACTATCAATGGTAAGAGTTAAGAGAAATACATCTTCAAAAATTCAATACTTCTAGATAAGCTTTCTTTCTCAGTAGGATTCCAAAGACATAGTCCACCAACATAAGGAAGTTAGCCAAGAAAGAGGAACCTGTGAGAACCAGAAGACAGGAATTCCAACCAGAAGAAAATTTAAAAATTGCCTAAGGGATAAGGAAGGCACTCGGGATGAAAGATATGCAGCAGACTTATTAGAACAGGAAGGTGGAGGAAAATCTCAGAAAAAAAATTGTATATACCTATGTATTACATAAAAGTTCATGTACTTAGTAAAGGAAAAACTAAGTGACTACTAACTTCAGGAAAGAAAAATGCAATGGCAGCACATTGAATGGCCCAACTGTGGATGATGTTAACTTCAGCATAATTTTGAAAACGCCAAAATATAAGTCATATGGAGAGACTTATGTCTTGATGGGGAAGATTGGGGAGCAGAGGACAACCCTCACGCTTCATTTAAGAGGTCATCTTACAACCCCTGACACTGAAAAATTAAGAAAGAGTCGCACAGTGTGTCTTGGAAATACAGAGAGAAATGTTCAAAGAAACTTTTGTGAAAGGGTTGGAAGATGCTGCTGTTGGAAGCAGGTCATAGAAAAGGAAAGGGTGGGGCAGAGCGCTGCTGTTTTTGTTAGGAGCCTTGAGAATAATGTAACATTTTTAAAAGTAAAATTTAACAGCACCCAAAAATAAATTAAATAGGCATTGCATCCAAAGGGAATTGTGTGCTCTGCTAAAATTGGGCTGAATTGGAAGCAGAGGCTGAAAAGAATGGGAAGGGAGAATGGAGAGGCTGGAAGGAATGAGCACAGAGGTCAGAAATTGGTCGGAGTACAGATGGTGGTCAAGGTCAGAAAATGGCGGTGGCTGAGATGGGAGTAATGGAGATGGCAGGGACTCAGGGTGGAACTCGGCACTCAGAGCAGAACATTGTGTTTTGAAAACCATCTTCATCAATTTTCTGCTTCTCTGTAGGTCAGGTCTTTAAGCACCAATTTTATTTTCAAACAAAATGTTCCATTTGTTCTCCAAATAATTTTATTAATGGAGTAAAAGTCAGGATACTGGAGAACCATGGAGGCGGTGCTGAACACGCACTCGCGGTGGCGCAGGACTAGTCTCTGTCTTGGAAGGCAGGCGTGCTTGTTGGTGTCTTGCTGGACTACCACTCAGGATTAACCGAGAGTTCACAAGACTCGTGACGAAGATGATTAAGAAAATACAGCCTAAACCACTTCATGAATACCATGCTTTAAGAATTGGCTTCAAAGAACTTCAAGAGCCCAGAGAGGCTAAAATCCCTAAATCCAGGATATCGCCAATGGCTTACGTTTGTCTTTGAATGGAGATTTTCATAGTGCCCACTCCATAAGGTCCACGTCGGCTCAGAGGACCCAGCACGAGCGCACTCCCAACGCCTGCCCCCTGCTGGGTGGGGCTGGCCCAGGACCGAGGGCACGTGGTGTGGGCCTGCTCCCACACGCATGTGGCAGTGCCCCTCCTTCTGGCAGGCCACACCTTGCCTTGTAATGTGCCTTACACAATCTTCACTGTTCTTCCTTATTAGGGTGAAATATCTCAACAGCAAGGTCTCTATTTTATTTCTTTGTCTTCAGCGTGATAGGTACAGGAACTTGAAAGTCATAGGTGCTCGATACTTACTGTGATAAGGGATTTGTGAAGTAAAGAGCATACACACCAACCAAGGGTGCTCATGCCCCCGAAAGGTGACAGTAATCTGCTGTCTGAGGGTCCACACTAAGAATCTGCGCCTTTGACTTCAGCAGTGGGACTTGGACTGATGACAGGGCCCATCTCAGACATGCTCCCCATTCATGGGAGATTGAGTCACAGTCCCCACTGTCAGCTGATGAAACATAAACTTCCCACTCTTCATTGATAACCGTGTGACAGGCGGTACTCACTGCTACCGCAGATGAACCCAAGTCTCGGGCATTCGTATGACGAAGGTTTATTATTCTTATCAAAAGACGTGTTCCTGAGCATCTGGTGGCCTTCCCTGTGATCATTCAGGGACTCAGGTTCCTTCCGTCTTGGGGCTCTGCCTCTGTCTTGGTCTGTTTGTGCTGCTATAAAAAACTGCCACATACTGGGTGGCTTATAAACAACAGACATTTATTTCTCGGCATTCTGGAGGCTGGACAAGTCCCAAACAAAGCCACTGGCAGCGTCTGTACGTGGAGGCCAGATTCCTGGTCCACAGACCGTGCCTTCCTGCACCTCACGTGCGGACGGGACCTGCTGTGTGAGGGCATGAATTCGTTCCTCCTCTCGAGGCCTAATCGCCACCAACAGACCCCACTTCCAAATGCTGTCACACTGGGGGTTAGGAACTTGGCAGGGGGACAAACATTCAAACAGTAGCCGTCCTCCTCAAAGTCACCAGTGGCCACCGGAGGAAAGGAGAATGGAGGATCACCCAGCAAGTTCTTTCAAGGAGCCTGACTTGCAAGCGGTTCACAGGGCTTCTTCCCTGAGGGCTCCTCAGCCAGGACTCTCCCACATGGCCACATCTCGCTGCAGGGAAGACAGGAAGTGTTGACCGACTGTCCCCAAGACAAGGAGAAGACAGGCTGGTGAGTGGTGAGCTCTGCCCCAGCGCCATCTGCCCTCTGCCTGGCCTTCACCTTCCTCCCCAGGCGTGGATTCCACCTCATCACTGCAAGCTCCCCACATGCTTGCTCTGTGCTTGCCCCTCCTGGAATGACCTTTCCCTGTCCCCACATGTCAAGTTCTCAGCTTCCCTCAAGGACCACGCTGTCCATCAAGGATTGCCTCAGTCAAAATTGATCTTTCTCCCTTCCTGCTTCTCATCCCCCTGCCTCTCCAAGAACTTGCCACTCTTTGGGCCTGTCTGTCACCTCCATTAGAAAGCAACCTCCCTGCAGACAGATGGCCATGTCGGAAGGTGGTGCCCAAGTAGTGCCCACTGTGCCTGACTGCCTCCCGTGCTCCCGTAGACCAAGCATGGCAGTGCAAAGAACTGATGCCCCCCTCATTCCACGGGTGTCCTCTGTCCCCTGTGGACTGACCAGGGCCATCCAGCTCCTTGAGTGAAAGCTCCCATCTCTGCAGAAGGCCAGGGTAGGTTTACCAGACCTTCAGCAGATGTGAGGGCCCTAACTGCTCTCATCGAGGGCATGGTGAACTCTCTTATCTTACCTTAGAATCAAGTGAGAGGCCATTTTTATCCTTCCCACCTAGTCACCTTGTTCTTCCCTGTCTCCCAGCCTCTCTCTCCTTTCCTTCCATTCTTTTCCTCCTCTTCTTACTCGTCCTCCAGCCTCACACTGCTCTGGGTCTTTCTTTCTTTCAAAAATATTAATTTTTTGTCAGCTATGTGTAGAAGACAGATCTGGATCAATAATCAGTAACGAAGTACAAAATCATACAAGCTTGGTTTTCCCTTCTTGGTCTTCTGCAAGCCAGCAAAAAAATTTCCAGCACAGAAAGGGCGACTGGGGAGGGAAGTCACCCTCGTCCCCTCTCCACCCCCACGAAACTGCAGGCTTCTAGCTCGCAGATACACCGCGCGGCTCCGCTTGGACAAGGGAGTTTGGATCTGCTTCAAACGAGCTGCCAATCGACGTCCTGCGGCTTGTAGATTGTGCTGGAGCTGCTGAGATGCAGCTCTGAGAGCAGCCAAGACAGAAATAAATCTGCAGGCTCCCGCAAAAGCCAGCGGCTGCACTTGGGTGTGCGCGCGGGCTGCTCCTCGCTGCCTCCTCCTCCTTGGCAGGTGAGCTGGTCAACATTTGCTCTGTCACCCTCAGACATCTGCACTGTCCTTCCTGTCCACCAGTTTCCTCCAGTTTCTAGGCTAGAAGGGAAGAGCTCTGGCAGTGGCTTCGGTCTTTGATGTGCCCCCCAACAAGTCACTGTGGGGAGAGGAAAGGCGAGAGGCGCCCAGGGCGAGAGAGCATTTCGGTGCTGAGCTGCAGGCTGCAGGGCTGTGGGGCAGGTGACGACCATCCCCCAAGGACAAAGGCCAGGACGTTAGAAGCGGCATCCTGCAGGGGGAAGGTGTTCTGAGAAAGGCGGGCTCCATGACAGCAGAGGTTCCGCCATTCACAAAGGACCTTGGGGAATCGACCCAGGGACTTTGTGCCCCTGTTCACTCATCTGAAAATTGGATAACTGAGAGTGTCCTCTTCTGCGGCTCCTCCTAAGGGTCTAAAGGAGAATCCTTACCACCTCCATAGCGGGGCGTCAGGCCGGGTGGAAGTGCTCCTGAGCATGCTGTGTCAGGTGGCCCAGGCTGGCCACCTCCATAGCGGGGCGTCAGGCCGGGAGGAAGTGCTCCTGAGCATGCTGTGTCGGGTGGCCCAGGCTGGCCACCTCCATAGCGGGGCGTCAGGCCGGGAGGAAGTTCTCCTGAGCATGCTGTGTCGGGTGGCCCAGGCTGGCCACCTCCATACCTTCCTCCTGGGAAGACAGGCAGGCTGCTGTCCACAGAAAAGCGGGGAAATGGGACTCTGGAAATGGTTGAGGGACTGCGGTGCAATCCGTCTCCCCCAGACTGAAGGATTTGAACGGGAATTGTGCTTCACAGTCCTGGAATGACAGAGGAGCTGGAGCGGCTCGGCTGACTGCAGGCGACAGTCACACGCCTCTGTGGCCATGACCACTGAGAGCTGTGTCCACCGCAGAATAGTGGCACCACCAGGGCCGGGGAGCGTCCTGGGAGGAAACTGCCCTGAGAGCAGGGCCAGGAGGTGGGACAGGCTGGCCAAACCGGGCGAAGGTTCTCCAGCTCAGAGCTGGATGAGACGGAGAGGGAACAGAGCAGCTCCAGCGAAGAGCAAGTAAGCAGACCCCGGGTCCTGGGTGACAGGACGGGGGCAGGAGGGGTGCACCTGTGGGGTACCACAGCCCCGTGAACTCCAGGGTGAGAATCAGACCCCGACATCTGTGCGTCCCAGGAGCCGAGTGGTAACCGACAGGACAGTAAGGAGTGTCTCTGGAGCGTCAAGCAGCGGCAAGGTCCTGCTCAGTTCCAGGGACCCGCCTGCACAGTGGCTGAGGCTTCTGTGCCCAAGCAGGCAAGCGGATGCAGGCGCACGTGTTTCCTTGCGGACGTCGTGGCTGTCAGGGTGGATGGCCCTTCTCCTGCCCTTCCCACCCCGCCAGTCCTCTCCGAGGCCCTCAGCTCCCAGCTCACCCAGGAGACCACTCCATTCCCCAGGAACGTGTTCACGCTGGGACACAGCTGCAGGCTGTGCTCCCGGCTGTCCTCCGTGTGTTGGAGGGCGCCTTCCGGGAAGGAAGAGACCCCTCTCCCTCTGCATCCCCAGGGTACACGTGGGTCCTGCAAAGCAGGTGAGCTGCAGCACCTCCCGTACCTTCCGTGGCCCTCACAGGGAAGCCCTCCTTCAAGGTAGGGAAGCAACTCTTGTCAGATGGAAAACAAAGTCAATTCTTGTCCATTTTGATCTGAGGAGGCAGATTTCCTAATAAAAGGAGATTTTGGAAAATATGATGTAAACAAAACATACGGTCCATATGGTCTGGAATTCTTGGAATCTAGAGTCTTAGCTAAAAATGCCCACGTCTCCCTTGCCATATGTCTTGGGTTGGCTTCTCCCAGAACTAAACCTGAGACAAGGATTCTAATGAGAGTGGCTTGTCTGGGGGGCCACCTCAGGGAGAGCTGGGGTAGGGGAAGTGGGGACACACCGCTGGACAGGCTCCAGGCCGCCAGAGCGACACACCTACGGCAGGGGTTGTTCATCCTCCCAACCCCCACTGGCATTACCCATGATGGCTGAGCAGCAGGAAGGCCATGCAGGTCGGGCAAGCATGGCACTAACTGAAAGGACAGACTTGGGGAGATGTGGGCAGCCGTAGAGACCCTTGGCTGCCCCAGGGTCACACATCCCCAGGCCAGGAAGAGACTCGGTGCCAGCAGAAGTGCACGGGTCTCAGTTGCCTGGAGAACTTGGGCTGCAGACCTGCCCGTCTGCATAGTGAGGACACAAAAGATGGCCTTTGCGGCAGGCTGTGCACTGTCCCTCCATATCCGTCCTTCCAGCTGTCCAGTGCCCCATCCCCTCCTGAGGCTGGGCATGGGCACAGTGATGATCCATCTTAGACCTCGAGGAACAGGTCAGGACCTGAGGGCGACAGAACAAGGAGGAAGTTCTGCTCTTGATATGGGCAGCCCTGGAAGCCTCTTCCAGACTGTCACAGGTGAAGCACAGGAGCCTTCTTGGCAAAGCCCCTGTTTCTGAGTTAAGTCCTTACCATCCCCGTCCCTCCATTCCTCTGAGGTTTGCACTGGAGTAGCCGTAGAGTGTCACTAGGCACTTGCTCCTGAGTTGTCTTCCCCTTCTATTCCCAGGAAATTTAAGCAAACTGGGCACCTGGGCAGCCAGGGGCTCTGGGGGCCTAGATGGGGACAGCACAGCCTTGCGTCCTGAAGGAATGTCATGGAGGGTAGCCGCTGCCTGGTTTGCGGCTCCACCAGAAGCTCCACCAGGAGATGTGTAGGCCCTAAGGACCCACGTCCCAGCCTGGCCTGCGGCATGGACCAGACGCTCCCTCTGCTTGAGGGTTGCGTAAAATCCTCTCCCCGTTGGTCTGCCATGGATCACCACTGTGTCCACGTCCAGCATCAGGAGGGGACACGGCGACAGAAGGCTGGAGGGCTGGCTGTGCAGGGACTCTGCACTGGGTGAGCAGCTTGCAGTACTAACCCTCCCTGACCTATGAACATGAAGACTCAGGCACCAGGAGATGGGCCGGGAGAGGAGAGCCGCGGAAGGCCTGTTCCGCCAGCCCCGCCCAGAGCAGCGGCCCAGGGCTCCCCAGCCCACGTGCTCCCCTGGCGGTGGTCAGATGAAGAAACCCGCTCCCCACCTGCCTCCACACGGCTCCTTCACGCCAGGACGCCAGGGATGTTCCCCGGTCCCTTTGCTTGGAGGCGACGGCCCTGGAGAGGCCCTGGGAACAGGTGCTGCAGGAGGGACGCTGCGTCTCAGGCAGGAACACAAATGGCGCAGAGCAGCCTTCCTCCCGCTGGCCAGCAGCCCTGCAGTGGCAAAGCCTCTCAGCTGCTGGGTTTATCAGTCTGGCTCAGTGCCTGGTGCTGCATGGGCTGCAGGCGTGGCTGCAAACCAGTCACACAGAAGAGCCTGAGCTTCGCCCGCACCAGAGGGAAACGTGTGATGATGGCCAGCCCCGGCACAGGCCAGTCTGGCAGCAGCTTGTGCACCCCCAGCACCACCCTGTCCAGGGGCTCCTGGGGATTCTGGCATGATGATGTGACTGTACCTCCCATCCGCAGAGAGGGGGACTGGTGACGCAATGATCTGAGGTCACCACAGTAGCCTCACCACTGTGCCAGTTTTGAAGCCCAGCAGATAGTTACTCAGCCCCTCTTTAGGGTCTGCACCATCTTTGCAGTGAGGGATAAACAGCGGTCCCTTTGGACAAGTCCCTTTGGGAGTAGAGGGTAACAGGCTCACACATCCTGGGGATTGGGATGTGGATCTTTGGGGTCCCTAATTCATCTAGCAGAACCGTTTGGAGATTAAAGGCCACCAAAGGATTTGAGTCATTGAGAGAGGCATCACAGGTCCCTAGAGACAGTAGAGTCCAAACGGTACCCTGTGTGCACAGGAAGTTCCAAAACACATTCACATCCGATGCCCAAGGCTGGGCGAAGTGGGTGTCGAAGGCTTCGGACTCTCAGATCAGACCCAGAAGGGGATTCAGCCTCATTTTGCACTAGCCACATGCCCCCAGTATGCTCCTTGTCCTCTCTGAACCTTAGTGTCCTCTTCTGGAACATTAGGATGTAGAAATACTCTGTAAGACCATTGAGGTTAAATGAAACCAAGCTCGTAAGGAGCTTAGGAGCTTGCCACAGTCAGACTCTGAGAAAGGACTCCATGCAGGTGGCCCTGTTATCCACTCCCTCCCTCCCTGGGGGCTGCACTATACCCAGGGAGACTGAGGCCAGAGGAGGTTTCGGGTCCTTCCCAAGACAACCCCAGTACTAGTGGCTGGGGCAAGCAGAAGCCTGAGCAGCTGCCCACAGGCCCAAGGAGAGGCTGGCTAACAGGAGGCGCTGTGCTCCACAGGGAGAGAAGGCAGGAAAAAGATGAGATAAGCAGAGATTGGCAGTACCCAGGCCCCGACTGACCCCGAAGCCAAAACAGGCCTGAGGGTTTATTGGGTGTTTTGAGAAGAGGAGAACCCTAGAAATACCCCTGCTTTGTGGCAACTGTCCTGAATTCCATTCTCTGTCTTTCCATCGTAAACTGGGATGACAAGATGATCAACAACCCAGTGGCTTTTTATGACCCTCTTTAGAGAGGAAGATGGAGAACAGAAGGCAGAACGATGAGCAGGTCAGAGTCTTCTTTGGCTGCTCACTGAAGGGAAATGCAGGTGACTTTTGATTATCGTGCGCCTCTGCCCCACTCTGCGTTGGGGGAGGTGATATGGTGGGGTGAATTCCACATGCTTAGCGGGTGTTTATTCACTCGTCCTATCATAAGTACTTACAGAACACCTAAACTGTCAACAAAACGGATGTCCCTGACTTCATGGAGCTGAGCAGAGACGAGAAGTAATCAATGGCATCGACGCATGTGAACTTAAAGCCGAGCTAAGTGCCATCAGGATTGGGCCCTTCTGTGTGTTGGTGACATGAGGTGGGGGCGGGGACAGATTGTGGGAGAGGGAAGGACAGAGAGGCGGGGGTGGTGAAGGGACATGGGCTGTGGTAGAAACCTCAGTGTGTTCCCCAAAACCTGCTTGCCCCACACCCAGGGCACACAGGCAGAACGCATTTCCCAACTCCCCCTGCAAATAGCTGAGGCCGTTCCTTCCGACCAGTGGAAGTGATGCAGGTCACTGTGGGTGTGGCCTGTGACGGACCTGTAGCAGCTCCTTCCACACAGAGGGCAGAGGACGGAGGCAGAGCAGCAAGGTCTCTCCTGCAGGCAGGAACTGGGACATGGGACAGCAGCTAGCTCTACCTCAGCCTCTCCAGGAAGAATCACAGCAGCTCGGGACTGTCCTGAAGATGCAGAGACGCGACGGAGGGCTGCAGAAACAGACTCTGATGTCTCCGTGAGGGCGGGAGGACAGAAATATCCAGAAAGTGAGGGTGGCAGTGTGGGTCCGCGTGGGCCACGTGAGGGACCTGCTCCTTCAGCGGAGGATTGTACCTGCGGGGCAGAAGTCACGGCAAAGACGAGCGCACCAGATTCACATCTGTATAATACGACTCTGGCTGCCCCAGGAGAGGAGTGGGCGCCAGGTGGTGAAGCAGGGGAATGGCGGCCGGGATTATCCAGTTGCGGAATGGGGTAGCTCTGACCCAGCCAGGCCTCTGGATGCTCAGAATCAGAGAGCCCACCACAACGCCATCTGGGCCCCCTGACTAACTGATCTCTGAGGTAGAACTGTTTCTACCACAGCCCGTGTCCCTTCACCACCCCCGCCTCTCTGTCCTTCCCTCTCCCACAATCTGTCCCCGCCCCCACCTCATGTCGCCAACACACAGAAGGGCCCAGCCTTGATGGCACTTAGCTCAGCTTTAAGTTCACATGCATTTTCCGTACAGACATCCATACGCTAAGCCTGCTTGGTGTGAGGCTTCACCTAACTTGAGCCCTGACGGGTCTGGGAAATGGCCTTGGACTTGCAGGACAGTGGGGGAGGCTGAAGGAGAAGTCTGATCGGCAACCCCACCTGAGAAGTGCCTCTCATCCTTTGTGAGCTGGAAGCTCTTTAAAACCCAGGAGCAGAGAGGCCCTGCAGTACAGTCACACAGAAATAATGAGGGTGGGGGTTTGTGGGTCGCAAAAATACTCCTATTCTGATCAGTTTTGTAAGGCAGAGAAAAGAGCCCATGGGTTCCACTCCTGACAGGCCTCTGGCGCTTCATCCTTAGCGCCTGACGGGGCCCCACCCTTCAGCAGCACTGGGACAAGCGCAGCAGCCGAGTCCGTGATGGCCACGCTCTGCAGAGCCCTGCCCAGGAGTCCCTCAAAGCACAGCAGGGTCCTGCTTCCCCAGCTTAGCCACAGTCCTTATTCAATTGAGCACCTGTTAACGGAAAAACCAACAGCTTCCAGAAGGGCACTGCAGGACCAAGGGGAGTCCATGGTCGTAAGGAAAATGGAGACACTGGACGGGACAGTGGCCAGCAGCGAGCATAAAACCAAGTCCTGTGGTAAAGCAGTTGGAAAGTAAATAAAGTGCAATGTATTACTCAGTCTTATCAAATTACAGAAAATAAAGCCCAAGGGTGAGCTAACCTGCAAGATGGCAGTGTTAGGAGGGGCCTTTGGCAGGTGACCAGGCTTAGTCAGTGTCAAGGGGTGGGGCTTCCGCAATGGAACAATGCCCTTTCATGAAGAGGGCAAGACGCCAGAATGCAGAAGGCTCTTCTTTCTCTCTTTGTTCCTCCCTCTGTCCTTCCCAACCTCCCTCCTCTCTCTCTCTCTCTCTCTCTTTCTCTCTCTGTATATATCATTTTCTCCTGGAGGAGAACTCTCACCAGGAACCAAGTCCACCTTGACCTTGAACTTCTGGCCTCCAGAGGTGTGAGAAGAAATGTCTGTAGGCTAAGCCACCCAGTCCGAGGTGACTAGGACCCTGAACACCACAGAGTGGTCGAGGGGCCACCTCCTGATCATCTGTTTGGTTGGAATCAAGTGACTCTCCTAAACGGGACCGTCCTTGAATGTGGATCCTCCCCTTGGACGTGAAGCCTGGGAGAGCTTGCGCCCTGACCTCCTCAGCCCACCTCCCCTCCCACAGCTGGGGTGATCTTCGGGGCTCGCAGAATCCGCGCATTCCAAAGGAAAGCAAGAGGCCTGTGGGACTTGACTTATAAGACCTATGAAGTTAAAGTCAATCAACTCAAAACAATGACCTGGGCAAACGCACCCCAGGAGATGGCTTGTCACTGTTACTGTGGAGGCAGGAACAATGCCTGAGGCTCCTCCAAGATACGAGAATGGATCATAACAAAGACAAGAAAAACGAAGTTGAAACCAGTGAAAGAAGAGACAGACGACTGTTATTTGCAATGACTGTATATTATGGAACTCAGTAAGGTGGTTACAGAGTCAAAGGGACAGAAATGATTCATTCTCTTAGATGACAGCAAAACTAACTGGAGAATGTTTTGGGCAAAGGTTCTATTTAGAAGGACAACAAAAACATGAACTTTCTAGAAATAGAACAAGAAGAAATGTTCAAGACCTACATGAAGAAAACTATAAAACTTTACTGAAGGTCATAAAGTGCTGTAAAGATACTAATACGAAGACGTCACTCCTCCCCCACCGTGTTTGTTTCTAATTCTGCCTGCCCCAGCATCCTGGCCTTTTCTCCTGCGTCTTGGATGTTCTATTCTTGGATGTCTGCAAGACCTGGATAATTCTTTTGAGCTGGAGTGAGTGGGCTCCTGTTCGCTGCAATCACGACTTGCTCAACATCTTGACTCTTGAATCCTCTCCTTCACCCTCCCACACTCTCTTCAGATGGCCGCCTTTAGCTGCGGGTAGTAATAATAACAATAACAATAACAATAATAGCAAATAGACAGCAGAATTAAAAATTTATAAAATGTTTTTGCAGCTTTAATCTGTCACACCACTCACCACATCCCTCACATGAACTGGCTCTGTTCCCATGACCAGCTCAAACTCACAGGAGAAGAGGCCTGAGCAGCTGACCCTCTTGAGTCAGGGGTGGGCCCCTGGCCCAGTGCTGCTGGTGTGGGTTGGGTCAGGATGAAGGGCGTTGGCACAGGAGGCCCAGGCGAGTATGGTGCGCCTCACATCAGACTCACCCGTGAGCCAGGCACTCAAGCAATTTACCTGTTTATTTAAAACTCCTAACATGTCCCAACCAAGTCACTAACCAAGTCACCACTTTGTTGCTAGGGAAACTGACTTGCTGAGGTCAGTAAGTTCTCTGTGGTCACGTGGCCAACCTGTAAATCAAAGATGGATCCAGTTCCAAGTCTCCAGTGCTTGGGGTCTTGCTTTGTGGCCTCGCCAAGTTCAGGTAGCAGAGCCACAGCCCTCGGGAGGGGTGGGCTCCTAAATCCAGCCTCGTGGCTGCAAAGCTGAGCATCTCCTCCGCTAGGTCCCTGCCGAGGTACTTCTACACCAGCCACCAGGTCCCACGGACCCAGGAACTCCCCGATCTTCCAGTCCCCTGCTGAGCTGGCAGCCCTGCGCAAGGTCTGTGTGGCTCTCCACACCGCTGTGTTCCACCACCACCCCCTTCTCGCCCTCGCTTCATCTCCACCAAGTCCACCTGGTCAAGGACGCTCCTGCTTTGTGGCCACAGCACCAACGTCACAAACAGCAGGAATTCAATACCCTGCAGTGAAACGAAATCGAGTTAGTGAAGCTCCAAGTCGAGCGGCAGCCTGAGGGAGTCCCTCCCCGGGGATGAGCCAGAGCTGCTCCAGGGCCGCAGCCACAAACCACCTTTCCTTCTGGCTCTGCGAGGCCACGGACACAGTGTACCGACTGAGGGGACACATCTGGAGTCTCCCCTCCACGTCAGCTGGAGTTTCAGATCCTCAGGCATCCACCTGGCAGGGGAACATTCAACTCATACCCGTGACTCCAAAGGAATCAGCTAGAACTTTTTCCTGCGATTTGGATGGGAGATGGCGGACCCCATCATTGAGGAATCTCTCCAAGGTTCACGGCCCCCTCCCCATCCTCAGCCTTCAGTCTTCGTGGACTGAGGGGCCCAGACCCTCAGCTGGACTGGGGAAGAACCACTCCCATAGAGGGTCCCTAGGGGAGGAGTGTCCCCCTTAGAACCAGATCAGCTTCCAGATGGGTCTGAGGCTGGAAGCCTTGTGCTGGAGTCAGGGTGAGAGCCCACCCAGCAAGGACGGACCCACTTCCCATGAGTGAGATATTCAGAGGATGGGGAGCCAGGGGCCTGGAGAGGAGTACGCAGGGACTGATCGGAATCACCTAAATGAGATTCCTTTGGCCCCCAGATTCCTTCACACGAGCAGCTTCAGTGACCTCCAAAGACCACATCTCAGTCTGGCCCATTTCTGTGGCACCTGCACCCCCACTCCTTCAAGAAGCTCTTTCTGGGGTGTCCCCTCAACTTGCTGTCCTCTGCTCAGTGGGGACCACCCACGGGGAGCCCTGTGCCACCCTCGCTGCTTGCTCTCCGGTGCTCTGCTGACTACAACCGCCCAGGAACCCCAGTCTCTTCCCCTCACGACACCGCAGGAGGGATTTCCTTACACAAGACAGTAGACATATTTTCTCATGGATTTCTTTGTGACGGTAAATCTCCCATGAGTGCCAATGTTCTCAAAGTGGCCATGAAGGGGCCCTGAGAAGGATCCGCCTCTTCTCCGCAGTCACTGCCTGTCCGCAACGGCGTCCGCACCATCCAGCCACACCCTGTGCCCAGGTGCGCACACGCAGAGCACCTCCCTCCTCTCCTTCATGCTCTGCTCTGAGCCTCGGCGAAGGAGCTGACAGGGAGGACACGTGGGTGCCCGCGGGCTGTGTGGTGCTGTTGTGGAGCACCCCTGGATGCTGGAGACCAGAGGAGGCTTCTGCGTCAGGCTCACACAGCACAGCTCAAAGACGCCACAAGCACCTCAGGTCTGGGGGCTCCTGTCGCCTGCCACCCAAGCCTGGCACACACCGGCTCTGGGGCGGTTCTCTCCTCACTCTCTCAGGAAATGCTTTGGGGCATGGAGGCCATTGCCTGGGAGGGTCACAGGGGGAAGATGGGATGGAGAGGAGCCAGACGGCTTCTCCAAATTGCAGGTTGTGATGAATGACTGACAGGTAGGGAATCGCAGCGTGGAGCAGGGAGGAGGTGAGGATCCTGGAGGATGCACCTGCCCCCGAGCCAGGCAGGTGCAGAGAACTGCAAGTAAGTGGCAGAGGGGCCCTCAACAGTGGGCAGCATCCCTCTGGATATCCGAAATGCATCTGCTGAGTTCAATTGCTTCAAACAGATGTGTGGCCCTCCCCTTTATTTTTTCTCCTGAGGATCATAATTCTCCAGTGAAACTCTGAGGCTTTGGCACCTCAGGACACAGGGCTGTATATCGCCACTGCCCATTAGCAGTTAGCACTCTTCAAGTGAGACAGACGTGGCTAAGGAAGGATCTCTTACTCTCAGCACAAAAGTTCCTAACAGAAGCCACCCATGCCATCTCTAACGAGACAGGGAGAAAATGGACATCCGATTTGCAATCAGTTCTAACCTGAGTGACATCCCAGGCTAATGTAAAGGGAGAGTCAGGGGGTGAAGTTCAGCGGCAGAACACATGCCTAGTGTGTGCAGGGTCATGGCTTCCATCCTCAGCAGCAGAAACACAAACAAATAAATAAGTAAATAAAGAGAGATGAAAACAGACATTTGAATCGTTCATCTTAACTTCATTTTATTACAACTTCAAGGAAAATAGTTGCAGGATAAATGAGAATGGAGATAAACACAGAGATTAAGCTACTCAAATTTTCCTTGCCTATGCTTGTCTACAGGGGTATAAATATTATGGGTTTCTATACATGCAATTAGGTTTGCGGTGCATGTGTGTATCTCGCATGGATGACTTCTGTCTAGGGTGTTGTTGCCTTAGTTTCTTGACAGATGATGGTTGAATTTTGGGGTCTTCAAGCGGACTAGGAAGGGTCTCCCCCACTAGGACTGAGATCCAGCCTTCTTCTTCTGGAATTTTCTGAACTGAGACTGAATGGCTACCGCCGCCCGTTCTGTCTCTGGTGCATCCATGTCAATGTCAAATTCTTCTTGAACTTTCTTCTGCCCATCTGCAGCAAGAAAAACACAAACATGTGGTCATCTGAGCTGCAAATAGAAGAGAAGATAGGGGCACCAGCTAAACAAAGCCAGACAGACCACCAGGCTGCACACCTCAGGGCTGGGACGCTGCTCCCAGCACAAGACCTGTTTGCAAAGTAAAATCCCCTGCAAAGGGGGCCTCCCACAGTTGGGAGTCCACTGTTCTCTAGTTGCCTGAACTCTGTCCTGAGAGGGGCCATGAAAGTCAAGGACACAGTCTGGACACTGGCTGTGTTTTCTGCACCTGATTTTTGGTTCCTACCAGAGACAGTTTACATAAACTTTTAAAAACATTAACTGTGCTGGTATTTTCTCCTGGTATGTCATGTAGATACAACTGCCACAGGCGCTGACCCAATGTTAGCTGGCTTTCATAAGAGCGCTAAGTTAGCAAAGTAACACACTGAGTTTCTGTGGACACTTTGCTGCCAAGGAGACTTGCTTAGTGCATTCAGGGCTTCAGTTTTTATCATCCTCAGGACTACACCGACCTGCACAGTTAGACTGAAGTTTCACGAACCATGCATTGTATTCCTCCGAGGTAGGTGTGGGGATGTGTATACCAGGGCAGAAGAGTCGAGCTAAAAACATAAGTCAGAAAGAAGTGACACCTTGTGGGGCCCGTTCCATCACGCTGGGTACCTTTCTGCACACTGGCCAGCTTCCAGCAACTGGTAAAAACAAATAAGTAAATAAAATCCCCCAGCCACACAAGAGGAAGGTCTTTAAAATTCTCCAGCCCAGCGGGGCTGATGGCCAGCCATCAGAGACATGATGTCTCTTGTGTTCTTTTTTCCATACAGACACTGGGGCCTCAGGTGCCCCCCTGCAGCTATGCAAGGTCTCCTGAGTGCAAGACTGAGTGACAACTGGGTGTCCCTGGGGGGAGGCCGCACAGTCACAGTGTTTGCAAAGGCTCTCAGGTGCAGCCAGAGTGGGATCCAGCCCCTCTGGACAGGTAAAGTAACAAGTAGCCCTAGAGTTAGCTCAAGGCAGAACAACCTGGCCCAACAGCCTCACTGCTAGGCGTCACTTGCACCTGGTGCAGCAGGGGCCGAAAGAGAGAAGCACTTCCAGCCCAGGGACAGAGAACCGAGGGAGCCTTCTGAGGCAGGAGAGAAAGCCCCAGCCAGGGAGCAAGGCTTGCCTGCCATTCTGACCGTCATTCAGCCCTAACCTGCTCCAGTTGCTTCCTTTCTCAGAGACTTTGCAGAATAACAGACAGCGAGCGACCCTAATCCCAACTAAGAGGGCGGGGGACACAGTCCCTTCAAGTAAGGCTTGTTCTCTACTGCTTGCTGCCCGCAGATGGATGATAGAGGGGGCAGGGGGATGATAGGCGTGGGAAATACGTAGGTTTAGATGATATTATAGATACGGAGGATACAGAAGAGAAAGACGACAGATACAGATGATATGATAGTAGTTAGATACAGATATGAATAGATGGTAGATGCGATGATAGATATGGAAGATGGAGCAGATGATAGGTAGATAGAGGGATAGATGCCTGAGAACCAGCATTTATTTCAGATAGATCTTGAATGACCTTTCTCTCGCAGACCCATAAGCAGGCTCCTTGGTCTTCCTGGCAACTAAGCGGGTTCTGCCTGCAGCCCTCCAGTCGCACCCCCATCTGGGAGCAGGGGACCTGGCTGCAGGCCTGCCTGCCTTGTTAAACTGACAGATTTATGACCTCAATCAAAGGACTGTTTTCTTCTCTCCCAGATCTGCTGCCAATGCCCACGAGAGCAGAGCTTTGAATGCACCGTCGGGGGACATTTGGGTGCTGTCCTCTGTGACCCAGGAGAGCCCAATGATGCAGAGGATACAGGAACTGTTTCCCACCAAGTCGGTCAACCTCTCGCATTCAATCTACATTCCCCTTCTGCAGGGAACACGGAGGGGCAGGACCATTGGCTCAAGTGGGTATTTGTGAAATGCTTAATTAATGGTGTTCCGTGATCCCAGGACAGGAAGGCAAGAACCTGAAGTACAACGGCCCCAGTGCTTGTGGTAGGAGAAATGAACCTTCAGTACCAAAACCAGCTGTGGCTACGGAGCAGCTGCAGTGCTAGGAACGGTCATGTCTGCCAAACCCCTGTCCCGCCAGGAATGCCCGTGTCACCTGTTGAGTAGGGGAAATTCACCCTGACCCAAGGGAGGATGGGAGATGTCTCTCAGAATTAAAATGTCGCTATGACCTGAAGTTCCTGAGGGGCCTGATTCGTCTTCTCCCTTTTGTAACAATGGGGAAGAAAGCTATAATCTTATTTTTTGACAAATGAAGATGCAGAGAATTATGTATATTTAGGGAATATATAATAAGATGGTGAGGATGGGTCAGAAACACAAAGGTTACAATTGTATCTTAAACTAATTCTTCCACTGAAACATAAGTTATGGATCCCTCCCTTGTTTGAAAAACTCATTAGGCCTGAGGCACAGGGATCAGCACAAATGCTCTAAGGGCCCGGAGATGCCTCGAGGTGGTCCTGGCAGAAGGAGTCCGGAGGCGTTGCTGGGTAAAGGGCAGCGCCTCAGGGAAATCTGACCTGGGTGGAGAGAGGCGCAGGCGCTTCAGCAGACGTCCAGCCTGGAGATCGGGAGGCCGGGGCGTGGCCTCCCACAGGTGGGCCCAGGGCTTGTGTCACTGGGGAGCCCACAGGAGCCCAGGGGAACTGCTGAGTCGTGGGTGGAGGCAACGACTCCTGAGCATTCCCCACAAAGGCTGGCTCCCATGCCAGGGAAATCTGGGGGTGTTTCTGAGTGCTTCCATGCTGGAAAAGAGGCTACCACCCACACCTGGCCGGGGAGAAGTTAAATGCAGGAATTGGGGCCCTTGCAGACAAAGCCCCAAGTCTCTTTGGAGTGAGAGGCTGACCTCTCCTAGCCCCCAGACCCTCCCCAGCAGAAGTGGGACAGTAGATTTGGAGATTGCCTCCCACTGCTGTAGGACCTGGGGAGGGTTCTTAGCTCCTCTGCAACTCAGTTTTTTCATTTAGAAAATTCAGAAATAAAATCACGTTTTAAAACATTAACCTACCTAGCTACCCAGCTCTGCAGTGTTAAGCACTGATCAACACCTTATTATAAGGTAAACTGCAGCCCAGATGATATTGGGCACAGTCACATGGGCCCTAATTCAGAGAGGAAGGGGGCACTTCCCTCCATAGCCAGCTGTGCGGCCAGTGTGGGCAGCTGTGTTTGCTGGGCTTGAGGTGGGGACAGCCCCAGTCAGCAAAGCCAGCCATGAAGAACACACTTAAGGCCTGGGACGCGGCTCAGGGGCAGAGCCCTTACTCGGCATGCTCAAGACCCTGGATTGTACCCAAGTCCCCCCAAAACAATTAAATAAATGAAGAGTATTCGAAGCAGAGACCTCCTGCACCAACCGCTATAGTCCACAACCAAAAGCCTGGTCATACAGAGCTCGGGCGGTGCAGAGTCCTTCCCAGTCCCCGGCTGGGGGCCCTGGCACAGATGCCACCTGGGAGGCAGTGGCTCTTCTCAATTAGCAGCACAGGGCAAACGTGTGCCCTCTGGTTTCCAGATGGCAGGGCGACCGTCTCCCTTCGTTTCTGTTTCTTCTCTCACGAAAATGTCTGAAGGCTTGTATCTGGACTGGGTAGGCTCCACCTGACATTTTTATTTAAGAACTGGAAAAACAGACAGCCACCCAGCTCCTAATACTGGCTTTCTGTCCGTCTGAGCAAGCAGTGTTTTACCACAACACCCTGCAAGCTGTCCGGAGCTGCACAGTTTTGTTTCTGTCTGGGGTTCTGGAATTCCGTCCTTTCCTTCTCCGTATGAAATTCTGAATGTGACCATGGAAGTGGTCAAGAGGAAATTTGTACCTACCTGTAAGCAGATTTCATGTAAAAGAGCGACTCCGTTGAAGGATGTGGAAAAACCCAACTTCTGGGACATTTGGTGGGAAAACAACAGACCCACCACATCAATGTCCTGTGTGCCCAGGCAGGCAGGATGCCCACGGCCCTGCAGACTAACCCCACTCTCAAGTCCATCACCTGGAAAATTCTGTCTCATCCAAAATGAAGACTGACTCCTACAAGGCTGAACAGACTGCATGACTGCTCCATTCTCTATTTACCGCTGCACTCTCTGTTACTCACTCCGCACCTGCTATCTGCATGCCTGTCGGTGATCCAGCATACGGCTCGTGTGTGTGCACCACACACACACACACTCACACAAACAGCACAAAGCTTGCGAAATGGCCCCCAAGCAATTAGGCTTTCCACACTGCCCCCGCAATGGGCAGAAACTTCCCCCAAACACCATGGCACAGAGCTCTGCCCACAGTCCAGCGTAAGGAAGAACCAGTGCTGGAGAGGGCAGCTCAGATCTGCCACGGCCCCAGGTGGGAAGCTGCGCTCCTGTTCAGGTAAGACTTCCTGCTACTGAAGATCCTCTTCCGTTACCTTCCCCCAAATACGGCCTGTTCTTTGCAGAAACTGAGACCAGAAGAGGCCTCTACTGTGGAGGGAGATGCGGAGGCAGCCAGGGCAAGATGGTGAGTGAGGAGGTTGGGCAGGGCCAGAACAAAGGAGCAGGGGAGGGTCTTCTGACGAGGTCACCTTCCTGGGTGGCAAAAGTACTCATGGACACAGCAGGGGACCCAGTCAGACAGACACTTCTGTACCTGTGCCCCTAACCGGGGATCCAACAGAAAAACTAAAACAGACACATGGACAGAGGGGGCTCCAGTCAGTAATGGTGAGGAGGGGAGGGGTTAAGGAAAGGAGGAAGCTCCAGACAGGCCAAAGCTCCCCTCTGGACTCCCAGCTCTGGGCCCTTCTCTTAAGTCTATCTCTGAATCTGTCGCTTTCACAATAAACCTGCTGCTTGCTTGCTGTCTCTGTGTCCCGTTCAATCATGCTGAATGGAGACAACGAGCCAGCACCCCTGGATGGTAACGCTATTATGCTTGATTATGCCATGAGAAATACTTTAGGCGGCTCCTCTTAAAGACGCAATGATAATAAGAGACTTTCTTTATTGAGCATGAAATAGATCCTTCCTCCTACACCTAAATGGGTTTTCTTTTACAGATCATTTGATGGGCAAATGTAAAATAGAGAATCATAAATATAAAAGTAAGGAACTACCACCAGTCGAAGACAATCCGAAATGTATACAAGCCATGGGATGGCAACATGGTTTTATAGACTAAAATTACATTTGCATTTATCTATCCTGAAACTCTGAATGCTGGAGTGGAGGTTCTCCGATCAGGCCGCGGTCCATCAACAGACACATGCTGAGCACCAGGATCAGTCTGTTCAGATTTCCATGACAAAATACCATAGACCAGGGCTGAAACCACAGAAACTCATTTTCTCTGGTTCCAGAGGCTGAAGGTCTGAGAGGAGGTGACAGCAGGCAGGTCTCCCTGAGGCCTCTCTCTTTGGCTTGGGGACGGCCACTTTCCCAAGGAATGCTCACGTGGTGAGGGGCACAGCCCCGGTGAGTGCGCATCCAGAGTTCCTGTCCATACACAGACACCAGTCCTGTTGGATTAGGATTCACCCTAATGGCTCCACGTAACATTGCTCTCCTCTTCAATGGCACTGTCTCCAAAACAGTCACATTCTGAGTTCCAGGAGGTTAAGTCTTCAAATGGCAGGGGAGGGAGGGGACAGGGCACACCTTGACCGTAACAGCACCTGATCTAACTTTTGTACTTTATGCATTTTAAAGTGGCTTTGAATTCTTTGCTTTGTTTGACTTATACACCCATTTATAAGAGCTACACGAAATATCCACTGTCCCTATTTTACCAGGACTCAGAGTCTACCCTGAGTCTCGTCCAGGATTGTTTTGTACATACTGGCCAAACCCAGGTCTTGCTCCAAATCTCATGGTTACTCTGAAGAGTTCTTGCACTACTTTCAGCTCCTTGGATGTAGGTCAGCTGACAGTCTTCTGTATAGATCAGTTAATGTCTCTGTGAAAAATCGTGTATTCAGTAGTCCAAGTCTACACATGTACCGTGATGGATCCACCCACAACATCACCTGTTCCCTGGTGACCAGGACTTCACATCAAATTCATTCAGTTAGCAAGTGGTCGAGAACTTTAGTGTGGCCCCTGTCTGAAGGTGGGGAACAGCAGAGGACACACTTGGGTCCCTGCCTCCCAGAGGAAAACAGAAAATAGAAAAGTAAAAGCATTGGGGGAAAAAAAATGGAATTTCAGAGATTCCCAAAACAAAGCAGGTTGCTGACCAGGAGAGCTAGGCCTTGCCTGAGTTCAGGATGTCAGGAATGGCCCTGGGAAGGAGCCAGCAGGGAGGGGCCTGAGCCCAAGACCCACCTGCCAGGAGGGCGGGGGCAGCAGGGCTCTTAACAACCTGGAAACAACATGTTTTGAAAGATTATTCTTCTTCCATGAATTCGCATTGAAGTGGCAGACTTCAAATAATTAACATAAATTCCTTAGAAATTAACAGACATAAAAAGACATCTAGAGAAAGACAGAGCTGTTCCTAGATCCCCTAGCCACCCAAGATGGGACAGAGAGTCTGAGACACACAGTATGGTATATTTTGGGCTGGGGTATGTGCTGCTCTCTGGTAGAGCACATGCTCCGTAATGGGCAAGACCCTGGGTTCAATTCCCAGCACCCAAAAAAAAAAAAAAAAAAAAAAAAACTGTATACATAAAACACTAGCCCTAAGCTCAGTGAAGGGAACCCCCTACGTAGATTTTTCCAAGTTTACAATGTAAGTCATGAACATAGATTTTATGTTTTACACACACACACACACACACACACACACACATGGGCAAAGGCTCTCATTTACATATTTATAGTTCTCTATAGCTTAAGATTATTTGATAGAAACAAATTACCTCCTAAGGCCTAATCCTGCAGATCAGAAATTTGTGCATAAGCAGTAAATTGAGATATAATTGTCCTGAGTAGGAGTTTTCCTTCATTAGGAGTCGAAGCACATAGCGTTCCATAAAAGACCGAAGTTTTAGCACGCCGTAAAGAAATAGCAGTCATTTAGCTTAAGTATGCCCTGCAAATGGGACGTTTGAATGCCAAGGTTTGCAGAACGTCCCACCTTTTTTCAAAGTGTATATTAACTTGGAAAGTTAAAGTTAATATGCATCAGTTGCGCAGCCTCTGCTGTCTCTAAGCCAACTGGCCCCAGTACTAGGGGCTCTCCACTGGGGCCCACACCTCCTTCACATCAAGTCACTGAGGCCCAAGTAGAGCCAGTGTGGGGTCCTTTCCAGGGACTGAAACCCTCGCCCACCAGGCAGCAAGAGAAGGTAAGAAAATCACGTGCGGTCTGGAATGAAGCCAGAAAATAAGGCATCTAATGCTGGGAAAGAGGTCAATTCTTCTGAGAAAAATTGGTAAAAGTACATGCAAGCGCACAGCAGACAGAAATGCTGCCAGAGAGGATCATATTTTTCGAAATGCCCACTTAAAAAAAAAACAAAGACAATACGTCCTTTAAGAAGCCAGAAATGAGGCACACAGAGAGCCGTGGTGTCCCTCAGCTGGCTGTGCTTGGGTGACAAACGGCCACTCGTTGCCTGGCAGGCGGGGGAAGACCCCCAGCCAGCAGGGGCTCCCAGCCACTGCGCACACATTTGTTGAGTCGAGGTTGCTGGTGCAGAGAATTGTAATTTTCCAGGTCTGTGCTAAGAAGCAGAGATTAATGAGCAAGGTCAGGCATTAGCAGCAGCAGGCGGGGGACTTTCTGTATCTATTATGTTCCCCAGACCCAATAAAAACCCAATTCCAGTTCCTCTATCTCCGTTTACCAGGTGGATGCCTTCAGTGGGGTTCACGGCTCTTTCCAGGAGAGCGATTCTCTTCATCCTAAAATAGAGGCGCTCTGAATCCCACAGGCCCGGACGTGCCGGCCGCGGGCTCCGTTGTCGTGAAGCCTAATTTGGTCAGCTGGAAGACCCGGCTCGCTCCTGGCTTCCCTGGGTCGTCTCCCTCCATCATCGGGGCTGTCCAGCTGCCATGGGCTACGCTCTGGTTTGTGTAAAACGCCTGCTCGACGTGCGCTCGGAGGGTCGAGAGAGTGCGGGTCTGAGAGATTCCACTGGGAAGAAGGAGCTCTGGGGACATCAAACCTCCCCCACACTCGTTAAGCCCAGGAAGGTGGCAGCAAAAAGGAGACATAAATACCATTTTAAGATGTTTGTCTCATTCCATAGGAATGAAAATATTGTACCCTATTTGTGTACAATGAATCAAAATGCAGTCTGTAAAAATAAAAAAAGAATAATTTTAAAAAGGATGTTTTTGTTGTTGTTGTTTGTGTTTTTGTGTGTGTGTGTTGGGGGGGGTTCTATTGGAAGGCAGACTCTGGCCCTGGCTGCTTAACAGAGTACCACACGCAGGCGACACTTGAACAACAGAAGCTCATTCCCCCGCATCCTGGAGGCTGGGAGTCCAAGATCCAGGTGTGGTGAGCTCTCCCTGGTCTGCAGACAGCTCCTTCCTGCAACTCAGCTGGTCCTCACTGTGTGTGTCTGTGTCCCAGTGTCCTCTTAGAATGGCCCCAGGGCCCTTTGAGGGTCTCACCACAATGGCCTTTTTTTGTTTTTGTTTTTGTGTTTGTACCAGAGGTGGAACCCAGGGCGCTGAACCACTGAGCCACATCCCCAGCCCTTGTTATGTTTTATTTAGAGACAGGGTCTCGCTGAGCTGCTGAGGCTGGCTTTGAAGTTTCCGTCCTCCTGCCTCCGCCTCCCGAGCCACCGGGATCACAGGCGCGCCACCGTACCCAGCCACAATGGCCTCTTTCAAGCCCCCATCTCTGCAGTCACACCTGAGGAAATGACCCTGGGAGCCTCAACACGTGAATGTAGGGACTCAACCAGCTCCTCACGCTCATGAAAACGCCTCTTCATTCAGAGGAACACAGAGACGAGCAGTCAGGCAGGATGGGAAGCAGTGTGACCAGGGATAGCAGGAAGTCAAGCCCCGAGTCTTGACTGTGGTCCTGAGGCTCGAACCTCCCTTGCAGTTGAAGCAGAGCTGAGCGGGAGAGGAGTCTGTTTTCTCGTGAGGTGCAGGAGGAAGCCCAGATGCAGTGCTTGCTACCCCGGACGGTGGCCTGCGGGCCGGCCCGCCCAGCGCCCTGTCCTTCCAGGCCCTCCCTTTGCCACGGAGACTGAGAACAGGACTAGAGCTCTGCTGGCCAGGCCAGGTCAGGCAGATGCGCTGCCAGGATCCGGGGAGGCAGATGTGCCTGAGACGGTGGCCAGACGCAGGGAGATCCCTCCTCTGCAGCACCAAGTGGGTTTCTCTGGGCTGTCCCACTCAGTGCCCATTGCTGGTGCCACGTGCCAGGAAGCCTCAGGAGCAGCCAGGCTCCTGCTGGAATCATCCAGCATGGGACTTGGTCACCCAGGTCGCCTCCCAGAACCTGTGCAGAGCATGGATGCCCTCGATCAAGTACCTTCTACCAAAACTCGAGAGGGTGGCTTCTGTCACCTCTGTCACCTCCCGCAGTCACACCAGTTTACACGGGTGGGGAGGAGAATAGATAAAGAGAGGGCATGAGCCTGCTTTCAGAGATCAGATTGCCGGCTCTCCCTTAATTTGCGTAGAGAAGAACCGATGGGGGGGCAGCACACACCAAATGCTTGCTTGCTTCCTGAGCACTGGAATCCCCCTGGAATGGGGAGCTAGCGCCCCGGCAGCCCGCGGAACAGTCATGATCTGCCCTCCTCGCCCTCCGCCAGGGAAAAGCCACTTCGGGCTGTGGGGGGACAGAGAACAGATGAGTCACCCAGGCTCCAGGCACCCTCTGCAAGACCGCCAGGAGCCAGTGCTCCAGCGGCTGCTGCAGAAGCTGCTGTGGCTGGGTCTTCTTGCTGTCTTGTTACCCCATTGTTCTTAGTTACAAAACCTCTGACTTGAGTTTAAGCACATGTTCACCCAAGGAAATTTCCTAACTTCCTTACTATTGCGTGTGGTCATACAATTAAGTTCTGGCCAATATGATGTGGTCATAAAAAAATCTGTATATCCTTAAAAAGAAGTTAAAAGACACTGATTGCCCTTTCTTAACTTTGTCCCTAACTGCTTTCTGCTGGCTGAAATGTGGGAGCCAAGGTTGGCGCTCAAGGAGCCCTATTGGACCCCTAAAGTTGGAAGTCTTATGCAGAGAAGAACAAAACCAAAATATAGATAGTCGATGCTCCTTGAAACTATACTGATGAACCTTGACCACCTACCTCCAGCCTTCTTTAGATGAGAGAGAAATAAGCTCCCCAATTTCCTAAGCTGCTGTTATTTGGGGTCTTCAACTTCTTGTAGACAGACTTCATCCACTTACACATATAATCAGTGCAGGATACATCTGAAACATATCATCTCTAGCCGATAACAGAAATTCTAATGTGTATCATGGTACATTACTCAGGTCCATTTTCTCCCCTTGACTACACACTTTTTCCTGCAATGTACATCTCTCTGATCTCTGTGGCCATTTCTTCATGGCATTGATTTTTAAGAAGAAATACAATCAATTGACAATATATGAAAAAATGTTCAATATCTTTAGCAATTAGAGAAATGCAAATCAAAACTACTCTAAGATTTCATCCCAACCCAGTCAGAATGGCACGTATCAAGAACACAAACAACAATAAATGTTGGCGAGGATGTGAGGAAAAGGTACACTCATACATTGCTGGTGGGACTGCAAATTGATGCAGGCATTATGGAAAGTAGGATGGAGATTCCCCAGAAAACTTGGAATGGAACCACCATTTGGCCCAGCTATCCCACTCCTCCATTTATATCCAAAGGACTTAAACTACTACAGAGATGCAGCCACATCAATGTTTATACCAGCTCAATTCACAATAACCAGATTATGGAACCAACCTAAGTGCCCTTCAAGAGATGAATGGATAAAGAAAATATGGTATATATACACAATGGAATATTACTCAGTCTTAAAGAAGAATGAAATGATGGCATTTGCCAGTAAATGGGTGAAAATGGAGACTATCATGCTAAGTGAAATAAGCCAATCCCAAAGAACCAAAGTCCGAATGTTTTCTCTGATATGCAGATGCTAATTCACAATAAGGGGAGAGGGCCAGGGAAGAATAGAGTTACCTTAGATTAGGCAGAGGGCAGTGAAGGCAGGGGAGGCGATGTGGGGGTAGGAAGGATAGTAGGGTGAATCAGACATTACTACCCTGCCTGCATATGTAACCACATGACTACTGGGATTTCACATGATATACAACCAGAAGAAAGGGAAATTAAACTCCATCTACGTATGACATGTCAAAGTGCATCCTACTATCACGTATAACTAATTAGAACAAACAAAAAATAAATTTAAAAAACTGGTGCACAACGCACCAAAAAAAAAAAAAAACCCAATCTTTACAGAAATGTTTCCCTTGGGTTCAGAAGCCGGCACCCACCATGGCTCCCCGGCTTCGCAGCCACACCTCACCTTTTGTCCTGGGGCGGCATCAGCGTCCTGCTCCGCACCCTTCCTTTCCCAGCTTTTGAAAGCGCCCCTTTCCTGGCCTCGCACACCGGAAGCCCAAGGAGTGGGTGCAGTGGCCAGGGCTGCTCTGCGTCCTCAGGGTGCCGCCACGCCCTGCCGCTCCAGGCACTCTTCCTTCCACGGCTTTCAGATCCTCGGTTTTCCCTTCTCCTCAGGACCTGCCTTCACCAGGCTGCCGCAGTCTTGGAGGGACTCGCTGCCCGCCACATTCACTATGGCCCCGGCTCCCGACTTCCCAGTGCCAGTTTTAAAGACCTTTGGAAATGTGAAAAGTTCCCACGCTGCAGAGGATGTCATAAAGTTCCCTAGTCCCTCATAGAGAGACGAGTCAGGTGCCAGCCTAGCTTCCAAACATGGTAAGGAGCCGCAGGGAGCCCCAGGAGCCCCACCAGGACCACACGGGGCTGAGCCCTGGGCTCCCTGGCGGGCCTCACCCCTGGCTCTGGTGGAAGCCGCGGAGAGGGGAAAGAGCCGTCTGGCAAAGGGAGGGCATTCCTGGACTTGGTGCAGGGGACTGGAGTCTGGTCAGGGGTGACCGTCAAGCCTCCTAGGACAGGAAGGCCGACAGCCTGGACGGAAAGTCACCCCAGCTGGCCAGACAGGTTCCGGCGCTGGGTCTTGGGGCCTCTCCTCCTTCCTCTCTTGTCTGCAGCCGCCTGATTAGAATGCTCTCTCCAGAAAGGAACGTGCTACGCTCTTGGTGGGACTGTGAATTAGAGCAACCACCAAGAGGTCATGTGGAGGCTCCTCAAAGACGAGGATGGAACCACCCCAGGACCTGCTGTGCCACCTGTGGGCGTTCGCCCTGAAGGTGAGTCATCGTTCAGGGACACACGCGTACTCGTGTTCACAGAGCACAGTTCACAGCAGCCAGGCTATGGCAGCAGCCTAGGCGTCCGTCAGTGGGTGAAAGGACGAAGAAAACGTGGTGCACACGCACAGTGAGGTTTTCCTCAGCCATAAAGCAAGATGAAATCATGGCATTTGCAAGGAAATGAATGGAACCAGAGATGATCAAGGCAAACTCAGACGGTCAAGGGTGGTATGTTGTCTCTCAAATGTGGGTGTAGGGAGGAAAAAGGAAAGAAAGGTTAGGGGGTGTTCTCCTGAAAGAGAGATCAGTAGAGTACAGGAAGGGACAGGAGGTGGGAAGGAGCAGGAGCGCTGGGGAATGGCGTTGGCCAGATCGCGTTGCTCCATGTGCGCACGTTAGAATTCAAAACGACCAACTCCACCATGACACGCGACTATGATGCACAAATAAATAAAATAAAAAATTCTCAAATTAAAAATAAAAAAAGCCCTCTCGGGCCGTGCACTGTCATCCCTGCCTGACCTGGCCGCGCTCCCTGGGCCCACTGCCGCTGAGCCGCGGCCCTAGCTCCCAGGACTCCCTTCCACCCTGCTCTTCACCTGAGCCCCAACCCCACAGCCTGACTGCTCCCCTCCTTTGCATATCATCAAAGATCACTGCACAGTCTTACTCAGATGCAAACGGAGGCTCCACTGTGTGTGGAATTTGACTGTAGATGCAAATCTCTGATGGGTCTTGAAAGGGGGTCTGCAAAGCCAAGCCAGGGCCAAGTCCATCCCACGTCCAGCAGAGCCCAGCTGAGGCAGGCACTGCTGAAAACCCCGCCCCAGCCGGCCACCAGCCTTGGCAGTCCCTGCACTTGTTCCATGCGGAAAAACCCGAGGAGCAGAGACCGACATCACTGACCATCTCCGACTGCTCCTGTTTTCAGACTTGCACAGGACTGCCACGGGACGGGGACAGGCTCTGCACGGAGGCCTGCCTATGTCCATGACACGCCCTTACGTCTAAACACAGGTGTATGCCGAGTTCCAGGAACCGCTAGCCTGTGGCAGTGAATGCCAGACTCCCCGGGCCGGCAGCCACACCTAGGCCTTCCCTTCCTAGGTCTGAAGCCAAGACCCCGCACCTCCATGCTTTGGTGAGATGGCTCTACCTTAAGAGTTCATGGCCAGGTACCTGCTGATTGGTGGGAAATCTCTTTTTAGAGATGGTTCACCGGGAGCTGTGGGCCTGTTTCTACTTACCAGGAAGAAGGGTTCGCACAATAGAAAAGGAGAGGAAAATACAACTAAATACCCAAGAAGGGGTAAAGCCCAGCACTCCTCTGACTAGGTGGCTGAGCCACATGCAGTACCTATGCTCAGAAAGGTTAACTAGGAGTGCAGCTTAGGTTGTGGCATTAGTAACAAATAGTGTTTTGATAACTAGCTCCAAGAAGAAACGGAGCAGTGCTTTCCCAGGTGGTGAAAACCTTCCGAAGCTCCAGGCTGCCTTTGTGCTGGTTGGGGTGACTGAGTTCCAGGCTGGCCCACCTCCTGGCCTGTCAAGGTTCTGCCTTTGTGGGTTCCATCAAGGCCTCCTCATCTAAAAAGTTCTAACAGAACAAAAGTAAAGCGGAACATTTTTCTTTATTTCAAGAATTCCAACCTGTGCGTGGTAGCACATACCTGTAATCCTGGTTACACAGGAGGCTGAGGCGGAAGGATCACAAGTTCAAGGTCAGATTCAAAACTTCAACATTAAATAAAATAAAAGGGTTGAGGATGTAGCTGGGTGGTAGAGTGCTTGGCCAGCTCAGGTGAGACTCTGGGTTCCATTCACAACACCAGAGGAAATAAAAAGAGAATTCCAAAGACGGAGAGAAATTCCCACTGTCGAAATCATTCAACTTTTCAATTATTCAGTGACCAAAATTACTCAATTTTGAAATTGTTGTAAAAAAGTACTATTTTCCAAAGGCCCAGCATTAAAATACCTCTTGAAATATTCTAATTATCAACAGAGGTAGAAGGAGCCTCTCTGTCTAGATCCAAGATTAAGCAGTGATAGAATATCCACGTGGGCTGCAGGAGCTCAAGGAAGCACTGACGGCAGCTGGTGGGGAACCCAGTTAGCTCAGTAGGGGAAGCGTCTGCTGCCCGCCCGCCCGTCAGAGAAAGGAAGCACCTCCTGGGGCCGTCACATCTCACCCTTCACAAAGTCACTTAAAACTAAACCGAAGAAATGCAGGGCCGGCAATTCTACTCCACCAGCCTGCGTGGCAGGGCGACCTAACAGGCTGTCCAGGCCAGACGCTAACTGGCGAGACTGCAGAGTTCTGTTCAACTCTGGGGAGTGTGGCCAGCCTGAGACCGTGTCATCGTCAACATGTCAGTCCCTGTCCTCCAGGACCTCAACTCACCCCTCCACAAACAAATCTGGCCCAGAGTTTCAAACGTGCAGCTGGAGTCCTGCAAGCTGGCCACGAGTCCAGGGCTGGATTTCTAGAAAATGCAGGCCAGTGTTGTCAGGTGTGGTCAGGCGCCCACCACCCCTCAGACATGTGCCCAACAATGGCAAGCCAGGCAACCCTGTCCAGACCCACGGGGGACAGAGCCACGAAGCTTCTAAGGATTCTACGTCTCTGCGCCACCTCCATCTCTGGGACAGTGGACTGTGGCTGTCTGACCTGGGCTCACCTGCAGGCCGGTCACAGGTAGCAGCCTCCCTGCAAACCTGAAGCACATTCTGGAACTGTCCCAGGGCAAGAAACCTGCTCTGTGTTCTGCAGCCAACCGGTTGGAAAGGCAGGGGTTTTGTTTTATTTTGTTTTATTTCCAGATAAAAGACTGAATTTTCCCATTTTCACCACTCTGTTGAAATAGTTATTTCCAAGAAAACAATGATGTGTTGCCATGTGTTCACAGTCGGTGACGGCCCCAGTCAGATCCCACCCCTTCTGCCTTCTCCCCCTCTCCTGCTCCGCAGATAAAGCCACCGCAGTTCTCCTTTGAACTCGTGGGCCATATTCCCGTGATGTGTGCAAAACACAAAATGAAAAGAAGTCACTCTAGAGAGTGACCCAGGAAAGACAGCCAGCCTCAAATTTGCAAAGTGTCAGAGTTAGAAGAGAGAGAAAGAGTGCCTAAGACAACACTGTCGCACTGTGGAGACCGGGGGAGCCACAGAGGTGCGGTGGGTCACTGTGGGGGACCCAGGGCAAATGTCTGAAGCACAGAACTGCAGAGGTAGAAGTAGCTCTGGGATCCACCCTGCCCCATGCCTTCAGCAGCAAACCGAGGGTCAGAATGGTCTTCTGAACTGGCCTCAGGGTCGAGCAGGCTCAAGGTGCTACTCAGGCTGGCTAAAGGGAAAAGAGGATCCAGAGTCATCTGCTAACATGCGGGAGGACTGGAACCAGTGTTTCACGGTGAGGGCAAACCCGTGGATACACCCAGCAAGAGTCTGATGCCAAACATTTCTGAGGGTTTTGCCTTTTTTATTTTAACTCCTATGAATGATCTAGAGCCCACAGCTCCCCAGGTGGAATGTTCAGGGCACATCCTGTGCCAGCGAGTACGTTATAATCAACAAAGCCTCAACCTGGGCTGTTTCGGATGTCCCTGCCCATTTTCAGATCACACGTAACAGCACCTTCTTTTGTCGTTGCTCCATGAACTGGTGGAGAGTTCACCTTGGTGAGTACACATGATCAAACTGCCAAAAATTTTATGTTTGCACCGAAACAGCAAAACTCCAAATCTCAGGGGGCTGGAGACGAGCAGTCTTCCTCTAGGACCCTGGTGGTGGCGATGCTGGCACAGTACGGGGTGAGATCTAGCACATGCAGAGGTCCCTTGCTGCCCTGGGGTCCTGTAAGCTGGCTTCAGTTGGGGGGGGGGGGTTTGCAACTCGATTAACCACAGTTGCTTTCTCATCAGACCCAGCCACCCAAGCATCTTGACATCCAAGGAGACTTGGCCTTCTGATTGATGGCCGGAGCACAGCTCAAGTTCCAATTACCCTCAGGGTCTGGGATGGTAGAAGAATGTGCTTAGAAACACAGGAGAAGCGAATTGGCCAAGCACAGAAATAGCCCCACGCTTCCAAGCCATGTCCCCAGTGAGGGGAAGCGGTGTTTTCTAAACTGGTGGTGGAGCTCCCACCTTCCCCTGCTCCTGGTCCCTGCGACTCTGTCCAAACAATCCCATTTCAGCTGGTCACAGGGCTACACAGTGATGGGAAAGGGAAAGAGGCAGCAGACACAGGAAAACTGAGTCCAGGACCCACGGGAAGCCAGGAGGACTGGCGAGGAGCATCTTCCACTCAGCAGGAGAAGGAGGGGAGTAACTTTCCAAAGAACCATAATTTTTTTTAAAAATCTTATTAAATTACATCTAGTGATATTCAAATTATATACGCTTTTCTCACAAGGAGAACGAGGGAAATGAAATGAGAGAAATGGCAGAGCCATTCATGAGGGGACAATGCATGACCTTCCCAGGAGGAAGAGACAGTGAAAGCCCAGAAAAACAAGGTGCAGCTCCTTAATGATGATAATGAAGCGAACACCTTCAAACAAACGGCTAGGTGACTGCCTTGAAAATCAGGCGACCCAGCGGTGGTGGGGCAGGAAGAACTAGTCTCCTGGCGTGGGGCAAAGGAGAGGGAAGAAATTAAAAGATGTCTTTAATTAAGAAGAGATGGTCCTTGCTCACACTTTCAAGCAGCTGAGCTGGCAGTCTGGTTTGAAGATTAGCTCGGGGTCCGAGCTGAGGCATCCTAGAGGACCTGAAGCGGGGCCTGAGCCTCCTCCGAGCTCTCCTGGGAGGTGGAGCAGCCTCAGGCCTCTTCTCTGGTGTGCTGGCCGGAGGGCTCAGGCTGTCTCCATCCCACGGCAAAACCACCCCTCACCCACCCGGGCCGGGGCAGCCGCCATTCCAGCCCCCAGGGAACACCTGCAGCCACCTGCGGGCCCACCTCTGCCTGCTTTCCTGAGGACAGGACAGCTGGGCAGGTCTTCCTGGACCCCCCAAGGACACCACACAGGAAACAAAGGGGCGGCGTGGGGACACTTCTCTTTCATCGTCCTTGTTCTTTCTTTTCCCTCCCTCCCTCCCTCTCTTTTTCTTCCTTCCTTCCTTCCTTTCTTTCTTGACTAAAGTCAATTCAAAATTTGTGTAGTGAGATCATTCTTGCTTTGTCTTTCCTGAGAACACCTACAGTATAAAAGGCTCTTTTTTTTAATTAGAGATCTGAAGGCTGGAAGAGGAACTTGACTGAGGAAGACTGAAACCAGACCCTGGGTACAAGATGAGGTTTCATTTCCTGCCTCTCTAGATTCGCTCTCCACACCTTCCCGCTCCACCTAGCCCAGCTCCCAGGCTTTGCTGGGGTCCGTCCGGTGGGTGCCCAGAATGATCAGAAGGCAGAGACGGAGGGCTACCTCTCTCTCTAGGGTTGCCAGATAGTGTATGGAACGTCCACTTACATTCAAATTTCAGATTTTTTTTAAAGTTCATAACGATTTTCCAAACATTGCATGGGATACCTTCAAATTTTAGTTTGTTCATCTGAAATTGAAATGTGAGCAGGGATCTCGTATTTTTCTGTGCTAACCCTAGCACCCCTATGCGCCTCTGCTAAGGTGCCATGACACAGCTGGGCCCTGCCACAGAAGGCGTGGCTTGACAGGCCGCTCCTGCTCAGACCCTCCCTGACCCTGGTCCCTTCAGGACCTGCCACCACTGTCCTCAGATGTTGCATGGTCCTCTGTGACTCCCCTCAGCCCAGCACACCTTTGCAAAGAGTCCCTTTGCAGCATGCTCTTCTGAGGACGCAGCTGAAGTGTGCCTCTACTTCCTCCCGGGACCTTGACTGACACATTCACCATTAAGGACATCCTGCCCACCCCCTCCCCCATGCTCTTTTAAAATATCCCATCACTAGCTCTGATTGCAGTGCATAGCACACAGTAGGTGCTCAGGGAATATTTCGTGAGTGACTAAAGAAACAAATGAGAGAAGGGAAGCCAGTCTACGCTGTGATACAGCATCCCTTTTCTGGTGGCTGAGGATCTAACTGTCTGCATCCTGAAAACATGAACTCTAAGCAGCACAAGGGGACACCCCAGGATGCACGGGGGGAAGGGATGGAGCGAGGGAGGGTGGTGGGCCAGCCAGTATCAGCAGGTAGTGTGTTCCAGGTAACCATCACTGTGGGATGAGTTGTCCCAGAATTGAGAAGCAAAACACAAGAACTGGCTCTTCTGCCCCAGCTTTGTGGGCTGTGGGCTCAGGCGGTACTTCTTGCTTGGTGCCTCCCTGCAGTTGCAGTCAGAGGATCCTGGGGTGGGGGCCATCTGAAGGGCTCTTCAGTCACAGGCCTTGCACTGGGCGGGGACAGCGGGTGCCGTCACAGTTGGTTGGCATCTCTGCCTGCGGCTGCTCCGTGTGGCTGGCTTGGGCTTCCTCACAGCATGGAGGTTCAGGTGGTTAGACGCCTTGTGTGGCGACTAGCTTCTTTCACGGGGTGGATTCCAGAGGGCGGAAGTGGAAGGTGCCGATTCCTTAGGGCTGGCCCAGAGGCTGCCGTGTTTCCCTTCTGCTACATCTTTTGGTGGAAGGAATCACAAAGCACCCAGATGCAGGAGCAGGGGGCTCAGAGCTGCCTCTCCACGTGTCAGAGAACTGGCAGCGTCTTCAGTCCACCACGAGGTACCGCGCCAGTGAGAAACCGTATGAAATAAAGGAATCGGGAATTTTAGCCAAGACCATTAAAAGCAAGAAAAAATAAAACAGCTGGGAGGTTGTATGCCCTTCATTTGGGAAATTGATGAGATTCAAATTCATTTTTTTTCTTCTACATGTAATTTATTTTATGCAAGATTTATTTTCCAGTAGGAAGTTTTTATTTCTTCAGTTTCTTCTGGGAAGCCTTTTCTTCTGTGTATCCTCGTCTTCTGGTTTAGGAGCAGTTTGTCCTTCTCCATGAGGATCACCCTGATGTGGCAGGGGACTTCCCCTGAGGGCTGACCTGACCTCGAGCTCTGAAGGACAGTACCCTTCTCTTGGACATGTAGGATGACCTGAGAATCTGCATCCAAGACGCGAGTCCAGCATCCCTCTGCATTCAAAAGCATGTGCGGCCAAAGCTCCTTTTGGGCCACTGACCCTGGACTGTCCTGGGCATACTATGACCCCATTGTACCACTGCAAAGGCACCTACTGATTCCTTAACATGATGGCTTTGAGACACTTGGTGGCTTTTGGGGTATGCATACCTCCATGGCCTTGACAGTTTCACAGGTGTTCTTAAGTGGACCTGAACATTTGAACCTCTTAATTTGCCTGATTTTGTGGGGGTTTCTGGATCAAACCATTCTCACAGACCACCTCAGACCCTCAAATGAATTAACACCAGAACATTTCCGATGATGTATTTGCTATGTTAAACCAGGATAGTAGTTTAGAAGAGCTTGAAAGAAAATGGCTTGTGAGATGAACAATACACATTTAATTACCTTTTGGAAAATCAAGTCTGTTTGCAACGCCCGTCGCAGACTGGCATCAGGGATGGGCAACTGAGCCGTACCCAGCGGCCTCCGTCTCACGCTCTGCCTCCCGCTTTCTAACAAGGGCCCTGGGCTTTCATTTCTCACTGGGACCTACAGAGGATGCAGCTGGCTCTGTCCTTCATGGATAGTAAAAGACAAAAAGAGAGAAATGACAGACAGGACACCCGGGAATAAGCTTGTTGGAGTCTTATCTTCCAGAGCACGGCATGGGGCTGGGTGAAGTTGCCATAATTTCCACAGCCACTCTGCTGTGTGGTGACCCTCGACTCTGCTCTCCTGCTGCCCCAGGGCAAGATGCCTGCCCTCCAGGTGGCAAAGCCACAGTGCCACCAGCCATTTTGCTGGCTAGGTTTTAGCACAGGGCCCGAATAATCCACAATCATGTTCTGAGTTCTTAAAAAAAGAAATGATTCAGCACTGAATATGTTCTCAGCTTGCCTAAAACTAATAAAATTCGGGCACTTCCTGGAAACAAGGTGAGTCCCATTTAGGGGAGAATAAAATATACTGGGAACAGTATTATTTTATATGTTTTGATGGAATAGTCCAGAGAATTGACCCATGTCTTCCAAGATTAATGAGTACTGATTGGAAACTCCAACTTGCTACTGGTTAAGAATGCTGGGAGAAAGCAATTCATCAGCTGAGTGGGATTTACACTACTCAAGACAGTCTCCAGATGCTGTCCTGGAAGGTACTAGAAGGTACGCTGGAGAGGCTCAGGGCAGTGACAGCTCAGCCTGAGAGCAAGATGCCCCTTCTGCAGAAAGTCGGCCCCTCTGTCTGCTGACGCACCCGTGTCCAAGCAGCAGTGGCATCCAGAGCGGCATCCACACACGTTGGCTCGAGGAGCCCCGCCAGCACCCACCTACCGACTGGAGCCACCTTCCCTGTGGAGGCAGCTGCAGTTCAAGATGGTTCTCGCTTCTGGAAACTGCTGGCCGTGGGTCCTCCGAGATTACGGCAGTCTTGCCTACTTAAAGAGCAAAACGCTTCCAAGCACTGGGAAAGGTTGTCTCCATACAAATTGTTAAATTAAATGTAGAGGAGACCAGGGGTTTGAGCTCCTGCTCGGCTAGACAGGCCCAACCAGAGGGAGGCCCTCCTGCTGCAGTTGTTTATCTGAGCTTCTGAGAAGCCAGGAGGGAGGGAGGGAGGAGAGCTGCCGGCCAGCCAGCATGGGCCACTGGGGAGAAAGGCCCCTCTGCTCTGCCTTTCCAGGAGAAGTCACTGGAAGGCCAATCTCCTCTCTGTTCTCTGTTTCTGCTTTTATTGGCCCCCCCTGTCTGTAAAATCAGTCTCCTCTGCTCAGCTCCTCTGGACACACATTCTGCTGTATACAGAGAGGTGTTGCCAGATTCTAGGATTGCAAATAAAAGCCACTGAGCTCTTTAAGTGGTTGTAAATATCTCTTTTGATGAAATAATCGATTAACAGACTTAGAAATTCCTATGGTCTCTATCGGGGTGGGATTCCAAAAGGTAGAAGGACGAGACCCAGAGACAAGGACGAATCTCCACTTCCCTTAACCGGGTGTCAAGCGAGCTCGCTCCACAGACAGCGGATGGCAAGCAGGTGGTTACCCAAGGCTGTACTTGTTCACTGATGCTATTATAATGCTCAACCTGAAGGGTGAACAAATTTTAAGCAGACACTCTTAAGACACTCTTAAAATTATCGATGGTAATAAATACGCTGTCAGCAGTAATCCCCCGAATAACCTTCACTCGGTTCCCTTGGCACACAGTTCGCATCTCTAGCAGGCGCATCAGAACCCTGGAAGGGTTAGGGCCTGGCTTAATAAGCAATTGCAATCTGCTCTCTCCCCATCTGGATAAATAGCAGAAGCAACCTGTGTATCTGTCTCTTCCTTCTGGAACACAGATTCATTAGAGTGTTCAGAGCCAACAGCACAAAGGGCCCTCTCCTGAGTCCCAGCCTCTCTCTTGCTTCGGTTCTTCTCTTTGTGTTAGCTTTGACTATGGGAAGAGGAAAGGAGAACAGAGCAGAGGCAGCCAGGTGGAGACCAGCATTGTCTGAGTTTCCTGTGAAAGGCTCCTGTGTCGGCGGCGCTCACAGCCGCGCTCTGGGTCCCAGCTCAGGTGTGGCCTCTGGGGTGCTGGTTCCACGGCAGGTAGAAGGCTTTGTGGCCGTGGTGACGCCGCACACCTAGAGACTGGAAACTTCAGGGAGCTGCCTTCCCCAGCCAGGTGCAGCCATAAACTTGGAAACAATATGTTTCTGGTTGGTGTCACTGGTCCACATTTTAAGTTGCGTTTGCTCCTTTTTAGAGGCTTGTCCCAGCAAGGTCAGTTTGCAGCTAAGCTCTCGAGATGTGTGCAGAACTGGCGTATTAGCCCCTGGGGTGGACTGGGGCTGCACTCCCTGGCTCCCGCACCCTGACATTCCAGCCCCCGGGAGCAGCAGAAGTCCCGTTGCCAGCTGCCTGCTCTTCCCTGCATCTGCCCTTAGCTCAGGCCTGATCACATGCCGTGTTTGAGTCTGAACAGAACACGTCGCCGTGGGCGACTCTCGCAGGGCACGGGCCCTCTGTGGCCCTTGTAGCAGCTGCATTTCTTCCTCTGACTTCTACCCCGGCTGGGTGTGCACAGGAGCCAGGTCGCCTAGGGAGCACCTCCTGCCAAAACTGACCTCTCCTGAGCACATTAATGCCCCTCCGCACTTCCTGTTCCCACATCCAAGTCCAACATCGGCTCGCCCGGCTGCAAGTTGCCGCCTACCGTCACACAGCGGGCCTCACGCACAGAGCCGAGAGCAACAGGGGAAGGATCCCAGGGAAAGCCTGCCCATGTCAACATGTGGGTCTTGGGGGCTTGTCATGCACCAAGACCACCAAACAGAAAATGCGTGGTGTCTCCTGAAGCCCGAGGGCCAGGGTTGGAGCCCACAGTGCTCCGGGAATAAGTGTTGGATTCTAGTTCTTTGAAAAGCCGCGCTCGGCTTAGTTGGTGGTGGTGCACATATGTCTAAACACCGGTCTTCCTCAGTCCTGTCCCCTCTCTACCTACTTGGTAGCAGAAAAGAAAGAAAATGACTCTGTGTGAACCTATGGGTGGGCTCCCCCAAAATCCAAAGGTGAGATGAAGCTAGCCCCCTAAGGTTTGGGGTTTATTCAACATGGGGAGAGATCCCGGCACAGCCACATTGGCCCTCACCCCTTGTTAGCAATCACATCATCAGTCATATCAAATCAGGCGACATCTCACGAGCTCCGAGCACATCCTCACACCTACCAGCACCGTCTCAAGTCCAGGCCTCTCCCGGAAGAGGGGACAGCCTGTTCCAGCCTGGAGCCCCAGCCCTCTGCATGCTCACACGCCAGAAGATGCCGCAGCTGTAGCCCGCTCCCCGGCAGCTTGGGGCAATTCTCCCCTCAGCCAGGACGTGGGGATCTTCCCTGGGAGCAGCTGTGTTCCTAGCCTTTCACCCCAGAGTCGGAGCCTTCGGAACAAACACAGCATGGCCCACGGTCCTGAGCAATCCCTTCCCACGTTAGAAACTCAGTTTAGCCTGGGGAAGCCTCCCTGCACCATCAGGAGGCTCAGCACCCATAAAGCCCTCCTTCCATCGCCTCGGAAATGTGTCTACCTGTGCATGTCAACAAAGAAGCCTGACTCTTGGGGTCTGTGATATCAAGATCCATGTCAAAACGTCCTTTGATTGTGTCCAAGCAGGTAACTTGTGAGAGTAGTCCAGATTCAGATATGGCTGTGTCTGACTTATACACATGTTTGACTTTAACTTAGACTTCTAGATGGACAGGGATAGGTCACTGGAGCCACCGAGTATTGTTTCACTCAAGTAGAAACAAACAGAACCCTTGGTCTGACATGCAACAGTGACGGCAGAGTGCTCTGTCGGCACCGTAACAAAGGTCTCCGGGTTGCTTGGGTCCTGATAAATTTGTTTTCTAAATTTAAAAAAAATTGTAACTCTATTATTTCTGAAAATTTTGTTTCCATACAGCAGATGATTCTGCAAACTCTAGAGCCGTAAGGAAGATCAGGATCTGCTGGGTTGTATATTAGAGACTGAGATCTTAGAGAATGAGGAGGGTTCAGGGACATTCCAGCTGTATGTCAGATTTCTTGTCAATAAATACCGTGACAACAGGGTTACAAGAAACCCTTTCAAGATGATTTTTAACTAAGGTAACAAAATTCCAGAAGAACCCAGGAAGGTAAATACCCTCTGAAATTTTAATGCTCCTGACCTAAGGTCTTTTGTGATACAGTTCCAAGGCACCTATCACTTTACTGCTGTGTTAAGCAAAGGCCTCAATTAAATTATAGAACCTGGGGCAGCAGCATGCTGGCTGCAGGCAGCTCAGGAAGGTGGCAATGGTCGCTTTATGATTAAGCAGATACTGTCAGAATTCCAAGGCGCTTTGGGGTTTCGTCCCGCACGCTCCTGCCCCGTGGGTCCTGCTCCTTGCACACACAGACGGCTTCATCTGATGTTAACAGGAGATGCATTCACACAACAGACCTGGTCAGAGAGCTGGGATGATGTAAAATACTTTGAATTTCACTGGTGTGTAATATTAGGTCAAGCGGAAATTCCCAAGATTTTAATTTCTTATTCTTAAATTCTCTTCATTCCAAGAATTCGAGAATAAGAAATTAAGTAACAGATCCTTTAGAAAGATGGCCTGTGGCCCACCTCTTGAAACTTGTGCTCCATCTCTGTTCTGCCATTGCTGCTTCTGTCTTGGCTCATATTTTGTGGCAAAAGTCTCTAAAAAACAGTTACTATTATAATTACACATCATGTGCCTGTGTTATACATAAGCAGTTTTACCTGAAATTAAGGTACAGCCTGGTGATAATAATTTGGATTTTTACAGTGACATTATCCTATAATTATCAAATAATCCCTAACTCCCCTTTACCACTCAGAGGCAAATATCTTTTAATATCTAGAATTATATAATGAAAAGCTTTATTCATAGCATTTTCAATTTTTCCACTTGATTAATTTTTATACCTTCAGAAAAGACTCACTCTGTTTCCACTGGGGTGAACCAGTTTTCAGCTGAAAGAAACACCAGCTTGGGAACCGCAGAGTCCCTCCTCTGTAATGGCTGGCGGTTCCCTTTGGTGCAGAGATGGGCGCACGCCTGTGCCTGGCAAGACAGGATGCCCGGGAAAGCCAGCGCCAGGGGCACGCACATCTGCACCTGCAGCTGGCACCCAACCGCCTGGTCTTCAGACTCCAGGCCGCTCAGGTGTGACCCAGGAGTTACGACGAAGCCCTGGTCCTCCACACAGGGACCAGGAGCCCGGGGTGCCTACCTCCTTCAGAGGAGCCCAGGAGGTTGAAAACATTTTTGGTCTTATGAAAATATTATTATCATGGAAGATGTCTTTTGATCTTAAAGGTACTATTTGCTTTTTAAAATCTCATCCCCTCACAAGGGCGCGGTGGGATTCCTAGGGGCTGCATATCATGAGTTGTCACAACATACTGAACACAGACGCAGACAGGACAATCCAGCAGTCCTCTGTGGAGCTAGACATAACGAGATGTGCAGAAAGGTAGACTGACACCTTGCCACTAAAGGTCCTTTCCATTTGGAAAATACGATGACCTTTCATAAGGAAAGATTGTTACTAAGGTTAACCAGTAAACTGCTTTATTACTTTTTTAGTGAATTCATAAGTAACCTTCTTAAAGGGCCCCATTTCCATTTCTAAAATGGCAGCCACCGATGGATAAAATGGGCATCAACGAAAGTTCTGTAGGGTCGTCAGGCTTTTAAGAATGGAAAGAAGTTTTGAGAGCAAAAGGTTTGAGGATGGACAGAGCAGAGGATCTCTAAGAAGGCTTTGGGATCTAAGGTTGGAGGGTCCATGGCAATGAACTTCAGGGACAGAAGAATGTGAATGCGTGAACCAAGATAAGGGGGTGGGCGACCCTGGCACCTGCACGCAGAGCACTCCCCTGTGGCGGCCGCTGGTCCTTCCTCGTTTAGGCAGGTGTGATTTTCTTCCTCACTCTTAAGCCCCCTCCTTTGCTCCTCCTCTGCTTTCCGACATCCTTTCCAGTATCGCACACACACCCAGTTCCTCCATAGGAGACAGAAAAAATCTTGGGCAGAAAAGAAGGCACAGCCAGGGAAGGACCCTGATTCCTCCCTCCCCGTCCTCTGCTCTGAATGGGATAATCTCTACTGATTGAAGTGGTGACCCCTTTACCTCAGATGCCACCACACTGACCCTACCCAGAAGGACAAGGACAACACAGAGGAATGTTCTAGCAATGAGTCTTGGTTCAGGCCTCAGTGCAGACCTGCCTCAAAGTGTTTTCAGGGCCCCACGGAATTGTTACAGGTGCATTTGAGATTGGCATTTCTGCAGTTTGATTGGTGGACACCAGCACAAATTCCACCCGACCGTAGGAGAGAGCCGTTTCCCACAGAACAAATTCATTTTATGAGTAGTTAATAACAAGTAAGAACATCCAGAAGCATGCGGTACTCCTCCGTGCTGCAGGGATCTTCCGTTACGATGTCATCGTGCCATCTCAGCTGCGGAAGTTAGGGACCTGGGGTGAAGCTAGCTCCATTTCCTTCACCATCTGTGAACTTCTGGTTCCTGCCCACACCCCAGCAGGATTTGGGTTTCTCAGTCCATAAAACTGTGATGCTCATTCCTGCAACCTATGACTACAGTGAACCTGGAGAGACTGTAGTGCCAACTACAGTAGCTCCTACCGCTACTGTTACTTGTGTCTGCTGGGGACCTGAAAGCACCAGGCACCAACTGCCCAACCTGGAGCACCAGCCAGTGCTCTGGGTGCTGGGAAGGGGCAGAGCGAGTTTCCAAACCTCCTTTCAGAAGTCGAGCACTTCACAGTTTTCAAAGCACTTATCTCATTTGATCTCATTTTGTGCTCACAACAACTCGCGTGGATTCTCACCCACCCTAATGAAGAAAGCAGGGAACTATATTTGCATGGTAATTATCATGTTGCCCAAAATGGGAGCCTCTTTGGGGAGGGAGACTGTTCTTATCACGGCATTTAGCTAGCTCTGTTTTCTTTGTAAAGCCAGACCAGGGTGCTCACTGTGAATTGCTAACATCCACTCTAAACTGAAGCAGGGACATAAATAGAAAGCAGATTTGGATGGAAGGCATGGTTCACCCTGCTGGGGCCAAGGCTGCGGAGGGGAAAGAGGAAGTGGCAGGACCACCGTGTCATCTTACCGTTTTCGCCTGATGTCTTGTCTTTTCCGTTGGTCGCTCCAGCGCCTTGTCGCTAAAAACAAAAATAAAGAAGTAAACATTTTTAAGACATTATCAGAGGTACATAGGAGTATTCTGTCTCATCCCTCCAAACGTCTCTCCCGTTACATCCAGTTCCGTGTTACTGTGGCTCAGGTGGTCAAAACACGGTGGTCGTGAGACAGGAAAGGGCCAACCAGTCTGGAGTCCCACAGACACAGCCCCCTCCCTGTCCACTGCTCACGGAACGCGCCTCGCAGGTCACAAGGGAGGCGGGACGGGAGGCTGCTGTTGATGGAGCATGACCTCGTTGAAGATGTGAGGGGAGAGCCTGGGCTCTGGGCCAACTGCAGGACGGGAGGTGTTCCCGTCATCGCGATGACCCTCACACGCTGCACTCGCTGTCACCCATTATGCCCAAGGTCTTCTTTTTAAATAAGATTTTCAACTCAACAACTTTGATGCTAAAAGTCAGAGTTCCTCCCATTACTGAGCTGTTTTTTTCCTTTCATGGTCTATGGCTGTCCCGAGCATTTTCATTTTGTGAGACTGACAGAATGTAACAGGTTTGATGTTTGGTTTGGAGCCTGGGGTGCAATTCCTGGGTGTGTGGCCCGGGAGCTGAGTGGAGTTCACTGCGCCCGTGAGCATCAGCCCATGAGCTCATGCCTGATGCCATGTTCCCAACTATTCTGGGCATGGAAGGAGAGGCGTTTTGTTAAGCCAAATTTTTTTTTTTTTTTTGCCATTATTAGAAAATATACTTGGAGTTGAAAAGAATCAAAGTGATAGTAAACTTCCAGGAAGAAATGAGACAGGTTGGGAGCCCAATTGTTCCAGATCATAAAGCTAGTGAGTAGCAGCCAAGACAGGACCCTGGGCTTCCTTGCCCAGGGGTCAGTGTCCTGCTTGCCTTGCCATTGTGATACAGCAATGCCTGAACAGGGTCCCGGAAAGAGAGCAGAATGCAGACCAAGGAGAAAGCTATCGGTGACTACAGGCCACCACAAGTGACCCCCACTAAGGGGTCAGAGTGCCCTCAAATTCATATCGGGGTTCAGGAACTCAGTCTAAAAGCAATCTCATAAAAAATAACCATCAGTTCCTTTTAGCATTCAACATTGTCAGGAGAAAGTCCCAGATCATTAGTCAGCCATGATTATTGGTGCACAATCATCCGGGAAACCTTTGCCTGCGGGTCTGATTAGTGTAAATAAACAGGGTAACAGATGAAGGCTGATGCTGACAGTCGGCTGTGCTGTGCATGCTCACTGCCTTGTGCAGACGGAAACCTGGAGAGGCAAAGGGAAGCCACTCACAGGTGACCGACACCCCCGACTCTGCATCCCGGTCAACACAAAAGTCCCCCTGGGTCTGGGGGCTCTTCCCTGTTCTGTGATACCAGAGCCTCTCTGGCAGGAACAGGGAGAAAAGGAGACAAGTTGGAAAGGTCACAGAAACGTGGGTCCCTCCTTTCTTTAATTTGCAGAGTGCTGGGCCTTCCCATGTTTGCATGGAGGAAGGAGGCTCCAGCCTCCAGCAGAACATCCAGTGCTCCTGAGAAGATCACCACACGATGCCCTGCCATGCACCTTCCACCACCTAAGAGAACCAGGAATGCACATCGTCTCGACTTAGGCCAGATGATATGTCTCTTACACACAGTAGGTTTGCAAAGAACAGCATCCCTCTCTTCTTTTCTGTCCTTATTTTGGGGACTCTTCTATTTCAACACAGAGCTGGTAAGTTTGTTGCACTTGATGGAAATCAAACCACTCTTGAGATGGGCCAAGTCGGTGTCCCAGCATCCGCCCAAGGTGGGAAATTACTCCAGTCTCTAAACCCTTCACCGCATGACGCATGCGTAGATGCTCAGGAAAAAGAACATTCTGCAGAACAAAAGGACAGTGCTTCAGAGCACAGTGAAGTCCTATTAAGCGGGATACAGGTGTCAAGAGATGCGGGCTGGACCCCACGGACAGGAAACACCTTGAGTACGAGCACCTTTCAGGTGTCATGAAAACCACCTCTTTCGCGAAAGTTCGCCTTTCGGAAACCAGAGGAGGGCTGAAAAGAAGTGGCACAGTGAGAAAAGAAGCCACTCTTTAAGGGTTTCCAAGACAGGATTTTTGTGTCAGGTCTTCTTTGAGGAGAGCAAAATGAAGCTGATAGATATCATGGGAGATGGCGTCATGGATCAGAAAAGCTCCTGACAAAAAAGAACAAGCAGTTGAAAGCACTTGGAGACCTGGTGACATTTTCAAGGAAGGCTGGGGCAGTCAGGATTATCAAGAGCCAACCTATTCCTGGAGACTGGCCTGCACACATGACTGTTTTGCCACCTCACCCACACAGGTGGTGGGTTTCCTGGAGGCAGAGGGTCCATGCCAGCTGGGTGTTAGGATGTCCCAGTGCCCACTGGGGAGGCCAGGCCCAAGCGCTCCCAAGCATCATTGTCTTGGGGAATCCCGACAGCTCCCTGCAAGCGGGATGCTCCCGCCACCTGTCCTCAGTAGCCTTGCTGCACCTGGTGTACCCAAGACAGAGGAACTTGCTCAAACCCTTGCAGAGGGAAGGGACAGAGCCAGAATCCAGACCCAAAGATCAGGCTCCCTGTCCTCCCTCTCAGCCTCTGGGAAGAGCAGCTTTCGGTTTTGTGGGTCATGGTCCCCCTGAGGCCTCCACCAGCAGCTGGGTGGTAATGAGTCAGGGACATGCAGGCTTGCAGGTGAGTGCGACGTCACTGGCACCCACAGGCTGAGAGTTTAGAGGGAAGTTTGGCTTACAGGAGGAAGCGTCAAACCAACAATGAAGGACTCAGTTGTAGAAACCTTGTGCATTCTTTTTGTTGTTTTTTAGAAATTTAAATAGCACAAGCACAAGAGTTGGACTATGCTGAAACAAGTGGATGGATGGATGGATGGATGGATGGATGATGGATGGATAAATGGGTAAATGGTTAGATGGATGGATAGATGAGTGGGTGGATAGATGGATGGATAAATGGATGGATGGGTGGGTGGATGGGAAAATGAGTTGGATGATGGGTGGATAGGTGGATGGGTGGATAGCTGGATGAATAGATGGATGGATAGACGAGTTGGAGGATGGGTGGAGGGGTAGGTGGATGGGGGCCTGGATGGATAGATGGGTAGATGAGTGGGTGGATAGGTAGGAGGATGGATGGATGAATGGATGGATGGGTGGATAGGTGAATGGATGGATAGATGAAGGCCATTCTCTAAAAGACTGTGAGAGAAAGGTTTCCATGAGGTGATAGAAGTTCACGTTCTGGGGAAAGAGGCTGCCTTTTCTCCTCCTCCTGCTCCCACCCCCAGTGACAGAAGATCTGACTCCTCCATCCTTACTTCACTATCCCAACAATGGTCTCATCATCCTGAGACTCTACACTGCCTCATGAGCAGACCTATTCATGTCTCAAGAATATCATTTATTAATTAATTTTTTAAATAAAATCAAGTGTTGAAGTGGAAGGGCACAATAAATGGACTTCAGAGTGAACTGTGATACGAGCTTTTGGAATTCTGAGCTCATTCCTAGGAATTTCAGAAATGATTTAACAGTGTCATGAATGCCACTACTCTGTTGTTCAGTTCAAATATCCTCATAATTTAATATATTACCATGTGCAGAAGGCAGGAAAAGTTCTCCCTAGACAAACATTCACAGCCACAGTTACCAGGCTGCGGCCAATATGAAAAACCTCCTGACAGAATTGTCTGGAAAATCAAGCACTAGTGTACTGAGAGTTTCAGGAATGCGACCTTTGATCCTTTTTGTCAGGAGTCTGTTTTGATGTTTTCTGATGGATCTGGAGGGTGAGTTGGTGTCATGGCCAAGGAGAAGAATGCAGGTTGGTATGCATGAGGGTTTGTTTATCGTTCCTTCTGGGACCAGAGAGAGGTAGTAGAGTCCAAAATCAGCATCCATTTCAACCACAGCAAAACCAGCACGTTGGATCTCCTCAGAATTCCTCTCCCAGGAGAAACCCACCATGAGACCTGCCATCTGGCCCTTGTCATAGTACTCAACAGAGATGTCCTCCTTCAGGTCCTCCCCAGTCATCACCCACTCACACCCACCCTGCTGACTCCCTCTCATGCAGCAGTCCTGTTTGGGAGCCTCCGCATCACCTTGTCCCCTGCAGATGTGGCATCTTCCATGCTCATCCAAGTGTGCATGACAGTCCCTTCCCCCTTCAGTCATCTGAAAGAGCATGGCCGAAGCCCAAACCAGCTCTGTGCCCATCCTTCTGGGGCACAGTGACCTTGCTCTTCAAACTTCGTAAAGCAAGGTCCTATTAGCACCCCAGAGACCTCTTCGAGGGATGAAGGGCTCTCTGTGGAACCGTGTGTTCCATTCAGTTTTCCCTCTACAATAACAAACATAGAACTACCTGGTTCTTTAGAACCAGACACATTTTCCCTAAAATAATCAATGACAATACTGTCCTTATTTCATGAATAGGACATGCTCAGTACCCATCTAACGTCAAGACATATAATTTTAAAATTACAGCCTCCAGTCATTTTTTTCCTCTGTCCCACACTGGTGGTGTGTGTGTGCACTGTGAAATCTGTTGAGGGGCAACAGTCAGACAGAGACTGGGACAGACCAGAGCCAGAGGAGAACTAGTCTCAGTTCCCAATCCTTGGCACCACCAAAGAACTCACAGGGCTTAGAAAGAGAGGCTTTCTTTCTTATTGATGCTCATTAATGAAAATATAGCATTTCAGAATTAATGGAAACTCATTTGAAAGAAACCTAAACAACAATTGCCTATTTAAGGGACTCTTGTGCCTTTAAACATTCCTTCTGGTGATCCGGTATGTGCCAAGTATCTGTAATAGGCAGGAGAGGTATTTAAAGATATAATTTTTGAAGTAATTTTCCCTGACAGTCTCATTGCACCAAGATCTGCAGGAAAATAACAAAAAAAAAAAAAAAAAAGTCTTAGCTGCGCTTCCCAGAAAGCAGAGCCATTTGTGGTCTGGCTTTAATAGAGAGGGTGACAAAGGCAGGGGCGGAGGGGAGAAAGGAGCCTCCATGAGCAGCTTCATCCAGCCGCCATTAGGTGCCACGCAGTGCTGATCCCAGGGGCTGCCCTCATGGGCTCCTCCAAGCACAGACCCCGGAGGAGGTGGGACTGAAGAGTTACCCCCAGCTCCTGCCCCTCATCCCCTCATGGATCCAAGACGCCCCTGGAGCATGGATTCCGGTTGCGTCTGGACTGTGCAGTCTCCCGCCTGCCTCTGCCTGGGGTCCACCGGGAAGCTCCAGGGCAGGAGGTGGCGCTGGAGGTGTGTGGCGTGGGAAGGGGATGATAAGCTGTTGCTGTGCGCCTGCCTGGAGTCTGTGGAGCTCACACTGAGCTGGCTACCCACTCGGGCCTCACCACTGGGGTCTGCATTGACACGAGAAGTGTCTGACTTAAGCACGTGAACTTGCTGCAACTGCTTTTTCAAGCAAGTGCCCCACTCGCTGAAAAGAGCCCACCAATCTCCAGATAAATAGCTGGCTTTGGGGCATGCCTCCCTCCACTTAGCTTAGAATGGACATTAAGGTATGTCCCACCCCTTCTAAGCCACACCTAGGAGTCACACACACCAGTAATACCTAAATCTGAACAGTGTTGGCTTGAATAGGAAATCACAGCATCTTGAATGTCAGTGACAGACTCATAAATAGCCTGGTGAGGTGTCCCTTCAAAACCCACTGTACTTCCTTTGGTCATAAGGAACTTGATGACTTCTCAGTCCACTGTTCTTCCTTGTGAATCTATTTCAAACTCATGTCCTTGGAGTAGCCACCCCTGGGCAAGGTGAGCCCGCCCTGGCCTGGCTCACAGTGTATTTTGTACCCAACACAGAATGTAAGGGCATATAAAGAATCCAGTGCTACGGTTTGGATCTGGGGTGTCCCCCAAAGGTATGTGTTCAAAGCTGGTCCCCAGTGCAGCAGGGTGCAGAGGGGCCTTGGGAAGCGTGGATCCCGAGGGCTGGGACCTCATCAGTGGAGTGCTCCAGGGATAGAGTCATGATTTGATAGCTTTATCAGGAGGTGGTGGGGGCAGTAGGAGGTGGGGTCTAATAGTAGTAAGTAGGTCACTGGGGGTGTGTCCTGAGGAGCCGTTCTTGTCCCTGGTCCCTTTCCCTCTCTCTTTTTCTCTGCTATCTATTCTTTTCTTTTTTATCTTCTCCTCTCCTCTTTTCTCTTCTCCCTCCCCCTCCCATCCTCCCCCCCCCCGCCTTCTCCTCCTCCTCCTCCTCCTCCTCCTCCTCCTCCTCCTTCTTCTTCTTTTCTCTCTCTCTCTCTCTCTCTCTCTCCCCCCCCCCCTTTGCTTTCTTCTCTCTCTTTTTCTCTGACTCCCTTGAGGTCAGCAGCTCTGCTGGACTGCACTCTCCCACCGTGATGTTCTGCCTCACCACAAGCCCAGAGTGACCCTGCCAAGTGATCGTGCCCTTAAACCTCTGGGACTGTGAACCAGAATAAACCTTCCTTCCTTCAAGTTGATTTTCTCAGGTGTTTTGACACAATAAGGGACAGCTGATTAATATGCTCAGTAATCAAGATAAATATTTTCAAGCAATATCTTTTACAAGTTATGACGAATGAGATACTAAAATTTTAAAGAAACATACAATTGGAATTCCTGACATCTGCCTCAGGCTCTGGTGTGACTCCACGCTATACAAGTCCCCAAATTTACTCACAGTGAGCAAAAGTGCCCAGAAACCCAGTAATCCCAAGGATTTAGGAAATTATCCTGACACAGTACAGTTGTTAAAGCCCTTAAATTACATCCTGGGCCATGACTGCAGGCTGAGAACTTACCCTGTCATCTGTGAGTTCTCACTAGGTGATTTCTAGGCCACCACAGGAAAAGGCTCATCCACACCCATAAAACCAGCCCACTGTTCCCACACCATGTAGGAAGTCAGAGCACCACAACCTGTTGGTTATGAATGCTGACCCAGAACCCAAGGCAGCACACCTCTTGAGAAAACTCTTCAGCCAAGTGCTCCTGTAGTTCCATCTTTACTATGAAACCCAAGTTCCCCTTAAAACCACAATGACTGCTTATTCTTTAAAGTTGAGGAATATGAAGTGAAATGAATTCTACTTGGTTAAACTTGGGATCCAAATTGCAGTTTAGAATGTTCTCTGAGTCCACACCTATAGCACTTAGGTGGGCAAAGTTGTGTTTGCTCTAAGAACTCAGCTTGATATGTAATTGGGTGGGTTATTACCTAATTAGGTCACACCTTCCAAAGCCCCCTGATAGTTAGGGAACAAAGAGCTCAGAGAAGCCAGGGCCCAGGCCACCCCACATTCCTCAGGGCTGCACCCACAGTAGACTTGCCCATTTGGTCACCAATTATTCGAAAAAACCGTCACATATAAATGTGACTTTGTTCATATTAGAGAAAAGAATATAGTAGACACAGTCTCTCTCCCTCTCTCTCTCTCTCTCTCTCTCTCTCTCTCTCCAACTCTCTCTCCCTCTCTACCTATCTTTCTCTCTCTCTCCCCTCCCCTCCCCCCCCACTTCTCTTTCCCTCTCTCTCTCCCTCTCTTCCTCTCTCTCTCTCTTCCTCTCCCTCTCTCCCTCTCTCCTTCTCCCTCTCTCTCTCCCTCTCTCTCTCTCCCTCTCCCCCTTTCTCTCTCTCTCTCCCCCTTTCTCTCTCCCTCTCCCTCTCTCTTTCCCTCTCCCCCTCTCTTTCCCTCTCCCCCCTTTCTCCTCCCTCTCCCCCCTTTCCCTCTTTCTCTCTCTCCCCCCCCAACTCTCCCTGACAGGGAGAATGCCGACAGGCCATTCCTCGGAAGAGTAATAATTAAGGGGGACACAAATCCAAGTGTCTCTGCCATACGCTGTGCTCAGGGACCTCGAAGGTTCCGGTACTGCCCGTTCTTTGCGGAATCGACAGCCCTCACAGGAGGGCCATCAAATGCAGCACCATTCCAATTATCCCAGGAAGTCCTTCTAAGAGTCTTTCTTTGATCACTGTTTACAGAGAAACAAAAAGACGTGCTTCTATGGGGTTATGTTTAATGTTTTATTGACGAAGGCTCCTGGGTCTCTGGATGATGAGGCTGTAAATGAACAGGGAGGGGAGCCCTAGGATGGCACAGGGAAGCAGCGACAGCTGGGCGGGACAGCAGGGAGCAGGGACTGGTCACTGAGCAACATCAAAGCCCGCCCCGCCATTAAATGTGCCTTTCCAATTTGAGCTCTGAACGTCTTAGAAAAGCAGCAGAGACCTTAAAGCCAATATTTGCAGTAAGAATAGAAGAGGGTTTAATTTCTTGCCACTGATATTTTTAAATCATCTATAATTCTTCTAGTAACATTCCAAAAAAAAAAAAAAAAGAGCATTAAAAGCTCCACTCCTTTAATCCCTAAAGGTGTAGAAATTAATGTCAAAAGAAAACTTCAACTGTTTTTTTGTCTAAGTTGATTGAAAAAAGTGATGAGGTTTTTAAGGACAGGCTCATTAACCTTTCCCGTTCTCCTCATGCCTTGTTCTCCCCTCCACAAGACCCAGAGGCTGAAATTTTGCCTCCAACGCCGACTTCTATTCCTAGAATTGTTATCCTGACCTTTACGGTGCCAGAATTCGTTGGGCTCACGGGGGGTTCAGCAAACCATTTTTTAAGGAGTCCGCCTTGGCAGGGACTCATGATCTGTTTTATTGAAAGGCATTTTATACTTTATCTCACAGCCATATTTTTTTTTAATTTGTGCTTTTACCCCAAAAAACCTTCTTCGTGCCAGTTTCCTTTATAAAGAACTCTGTTTTCTATTTGCAAAAGCAGGATGGGGTCGTTGTGAAATTGTTGGAAACACGCAGAAGGAAGAAAGCGAACAAACCAGCCTCCATCCGGCAGCTGGGACTGAGCCACGCTGGTGCCCCAGAACACTTCCTTCCAACTCCCTCCTGAGTGGACACACCATGAATACCGTCTCCATTTTACAAAAACGCACACCATACACCTAACTTCACCGCAGGTGTATGTGGCACAGAGGACCGTGCTGGCCGTGGCCTCCAATGAGAGCCTCTGCTTCCAAGGATTCTCGTGTCACGTGAAACGTCCAACTGAGGTAGCTCCTGAACTTGTTGGGAATAAAGTCCTCTCCCAGCTTTCAAATCCTACGTTTCTCAAGCTGGCCAGTAAAGTGGCTTAGCCCAGCTCATTCGGCTTAGCCCACCAAGACTCAGACCCATGTCTGCATTACTGTTGACTCTGTTTGAAAACAAAGGGCACAGAAGGTTCTGGATGGCCCCACAGCTTCTGTGTGGCACAAGCTAAGGTGTCGGTGGGTTTTCTCCTCAGCCAGTCCTCTTGGGGTGCTGTCCCTTTCCTGTGGCAGCACCCTGAGATTCATACCCCAGGCTGGTTTCCCATGTCCCTGGAACCCCATCCCAAGGACCCACAGGGCTGTGGTGGTATTATTGCTGAGTGTCAGTTTAAGAAGGAGCAGGACAGAAACCCTCTTGAAAAGGAGAACTGATTTAAAGAAGAATGAAATCCAGGCATTTGCTGTTAAATGGGTGGAGTTAGAGAATGTCGTGCTAAGCGAAAGAAGCCAAACCCAGAAAACCAAAGGCCGAATGTTTTCTCTGATTTGAGGATGGATGCTAATTCACAATAAAGGGGCAAGGGATAGGGAAGAACAGTTACTTCGTATTAGGTGGAGGGGAATAAAGGGAGGGGAAGGGGGATGGGGTGAAGGATAGCAGAGTGAAACAGACGTTATTGCCTCAGGTACATGTATGGCTCATGACCGATGTGATCCTGCAACATGTACAATTAGAAAAATGAGAGACTACACTCCATTTATGCATGATCTATCAAAATGTATAAATGCATTCTACTGTCATGTGCAACTCATCAGAACAAATAAAAAATGAAAAAAAAGAAAGAAAAGGAGAACTGAGGCTCTCACGTTGCAGCAGAAAACCTGCTTGCCAACAGCTGAGATTCCCCAGAAGTGCACAAAGAAGACAGCTCCCATCACCCTCTGCCATCCCGCTACATTTCTGATACTTTAGCTGTTCACTATAAGGCAGCCTTTATTAGGGGTTGAAGTACAGCGCCCCTCTTATGTGCAGTTTCAGTGACTCCAATCAACCAAGTTCTGAAAACGTTACTAGGGTGCAAAGAAGAATTAAGATATTTGAGATAGAGCACATTCACATAACTGATTAGAGTATATTGCTATATTATTCTCTTATTATTAGTTATTACTGCTAGCTTCTATATATCCTGGGGAAAAACAGTAGGTAGGGTTGGCACTGTGTGCAGTTTCAGGAATCTGCAGGGGTTTTAGACTGTATCCCCGTGAACGGAGAGGACTGCTGCACTCTAGTTATTTTATTGGCAAGTCTGTAAGATCATGCTGTTCTCGAAACAGTGTAAACACCTTGGGCTTATTTGGTAAGTACCATAATTGGACTCGTTTTATTCAATGTGCTGGTGAAAGGTGGAGGCATACTGATTCAGAAGGCACACAAAGGAACTTTCGAGAGAATCAGTAGTCTACATCTCAATTAAGACTGTAGACATATCAAAACTCACCAGCCATAGAACTTAAAGGGGGAGATGTGACTATGTGAAACTACACCTTGAAAAGCCTGACTTGAATAAAAAGAAAGAAGAGGAGAAGGAGGAACAGTGTCCTGGAAATGGACCCCTCAGGACATCCAGCCCTGTCACACAGAAGCTTTGTGACCTTGAACAAGCCAAACAACTTCAGTGAACCTCGGTTTCTGCTTCTATAAAATAGGAATAACAATACAACTACTTTGCTGGATTGTGGGTATTATATGCTTACCTTGCAGAACCTGGTCCCTGAAAGGAATCAGACCTCGTAGTAATGGTAAAAGGAGACAGAGAGAGAGGAGAGAGGGAGATGGCCTGTTTCCCTGCTACTGTACTCAACCTGTGGTATGACTCAGCAAACAAAGCACATCTAGCTTGGCCACATAGGCTCGGATGACCCTAAAACATGACTACACCATTCGGAGCCTCAGCTGCTCTATCTGCCAATTTCTTCTTCATGGTGAATTAATTCAAATTAAACATGTACCTCACATGGCTGTCATGAGAATTCAAAGAGCGAGTGCTAATCCTGTGACCTTTTCTTCATCAAGGACGCAGCCCCTGCCCGTTAGGCGTGAAGTTACTAATTCCTGCTGAAGCTTCCTGGACCTCTGACTCTGGCCCAGACGCATTTTGTGGTTCGGGTTCAAGCCCCTTGAAAGGGAGAGTACAGGAGGAAGATGGGCTGAGGGACCAAGGAGGAACGAGGTGGCCCCAGCACAACCCCGGCATGCCCTGTCCGATCTGCAGACTCCACAAGTCTGGATAAAAGGACTCATGGTTCAATATACAGCAGCAGTTACCCTGACCCACTCTCGGCCGTCCTTGAGGCCCAAGGTTCTGGAAGGTCTAGGGGCTGCACGCACACGGACGTCCACACACACCTTCTGCAGTGGGACCAACAGCCCTCCCTTCACCTCCACTTCCTCTATCACTCGCGTCACTTCCTCGGATTATCCTCAGAATAAAGGCGGCTGCTGGGTAGACCAGAAACCTGCCAGCACAGCTGCTGCACTTGGGAGAAGATAGGGTGAGCCTTCAGACAGAGGCTCAGACTCCAAAATCAACAACAGGTTCTCAGAAACTGCAGAAGGTCCCAGACTGGAGTGGGGCAGAGCAGGCACCAGAGATTCGTTTTCTTTCCCTGTTGCTAGAAATGATGGCTGGCCAGCGGAGTCAGGACAGAGAGGATGGAGTGCTGCCAGCCAAAGAGCAAGACACGGCCCAGCGCACCCATTCGAGGCAGAGTCCCTTTATAGAGGTGACCAGGGGGACACCTGCAGGCAGAACCAGTTTTCTGGAACTAAATGAAATCTCTGATATAAGGAAATCGATAGAAGCAGCAAGCATGGCTGCCCCTCCAGAACCCTGGGGTTTCTCAAGCACTTCTGTATTTTGCAGGCCAGAGAAGCTAATGTGAGGCTAGAAAACCCACATGTGGTCACCCCGGGACAGGAACTGGCCACAGTTCACCTACAGCACCAGATTCAGTTCCGACCGCTTGCCCAATACAGCTTGCAAAGTGCTATACTGAGTCCAATCAAGAGAAGGGCAAAGGAAGACCCAGGACAATGGGAGGAAGAAGCCCTGAGGGCTGGGAGAGGGCTTCGAGGCTCACCCTGCTGGTCCCCAGCAGCCAGCCATCCTGGGTGCTGCCTGATCCCGGGCTTGGCCGCACCAGCTCCACCACAGTTGAACCAGAAGTGATCTGCCCTGCACTTGGCGTCCTCATTAAGTGAACGAAAAGGGACGCAAGAAAGAAAGGACACACGCAAACCTGGAGCTGTCCAAGAGAAGCCCCAAGGAGGGCTAGAGAATAGATGATGCCTCCGAGTTTGGCAAAGACCTTTTCACTTGCCTGCACCAAGACTCCAGGCTTCAAAGGCAAGCAGCCACATTTTCTCCATCACAACAGCAGTGCCGTAACACTTCTATAGGAACAGCCCTACACACACTACCACGCACCCAGTTGGACAGACGCACAACCCAAGACGCTGGGAGGTTTTGGCGTGCCCAAGGAGGCCAAGTGACCAGGGCGTAATTTGAACTTGGGCAGACCAACTTGGAAGTGAGGGCACCTACCATTATTCTCGCCTGTTCAGAGGGGAAAACATGGACTTGGAAGATGGAAGCCCTGTCTTTGAGGACACCTTCTGCCACCAACTGTGCAACCATTTCAGTCCATCTGGTTGCAGAGGGGAAATCACATTTCCTGCCCTTCCTTATTTTCAAGGACCAGTGTGGATATTCGTGACATCACACAAAATTCTGCATGTGAAACCATTTGGGTCATTTTAGGTAAAAGATAGATGAACACGTTCCACAGGGTGGTCCTGGAACCTGGCGATGCTGTGCTCAGTGTCCAGTCTCCGTTCCCTCTCGAGATCCAGCGACCGCTCCTGGGACCACAAACACAGGTCTCCCTCGGTACTCGCTGTCAGGGGCCCTGGTTTTCCGTCCACATGTTCAGTGAGTTTTATGACGCTTACGGACACTGGCTCTAAAAGCTGAAGCCCTGGCTTCGGCAGCGTCTTCTTGTGATGAAATGCAGATGCTTATTTGGCACTGTGGGATGCCAAGTGTGACTTTCCTGAATGACTGTTCCGAGCTTCCGAAACTGGGGACTTGCTTTTTTGGTAATAAAGAAACAGATTTTTTTTTCCCCCACTTAACTAAAATGAAAATAGCTTCAGAATGTGCTAGAAGTCTGGTGTATTCTTTTAGAAGTAAGGGGAATGTTTGGTCCTAAATCAACTGTTCTGGCTCAAAAAGTGCAATGAGACAGGTCAGGAGACTAGCCAAAAGCTACAGGGCCACTGACCAGCTGCTCTGGGGAGTTATAACTCTTCCACTCTGTCCAAAAGAGCATGCACACGGCCCCACCACCTGCCCACTCTGTCTGATGGCTCTGTCCTTCATGATGGACCTTGGCTCCAAGTTTCACTTTTGCATCCCTTTGAAATCCGGAACACATTAATTTGCTGCAAAACAAACCCAGTTCTGACTTAGAGATTGTCTTCCAGGGACCACCAGATCACGGCCATCTGCACCCGCCGACCCCATGTGGCTGAGGCCGACTGTTTCCAAGCCCACAGAGTAAGCTCCTTCACTTGACCGGGTCTGAGTATCTGTGTTCTGTGGCCACTGCACACTGGACGCTCCAGGAGAGCAGGCGAGGCCAGATGTGAGAACAGCAAAAGCCATGGGACAAACCTGGCCGCTGTGACCTTTCACATGAATAAGCAACCAATACCCAAGGGGGAGCTTATGAATTGGAATTAGGGGATTTTCATATTAAAGTTGGAGTGTAGCATTTATACACTTTCAAATGCACATAAACACACACATTGGAAGTGTTTTCTGATGGATTTTTATTGCTTCATCGCTAGCTCTCAGGGTCAACCGAGCTCACCCTCGGCCAAGCCAGCTTCTTACTCAGGCTCACTGCTAGGTGGCCTTCTCACACCGGCCTGGAGGGACCACAGAGGTGGGGAAGACCCCAGCCCCACTCCTCCCAGGGCCAGACTCAGGCTCTCCAAAGGCCCCACTGGCCATGGAAGAAATGCACAGTGTATAGAAGGCCCTGGAAGCTCCAAGGGCCACAGTTAAGTTTCAGCAACTCCCCCTTTCTTTTCTTCTCCTTTTTTTTTTCTTTACTTTCTTTTTCATTCAAAAGTCATCAGGCCACCTGCATTTACCCAGGCTGGTCTCGGGGGTGCACCTAGGCAGTCTCCTTGGGCCACATTCCGAAGGGCCCCAAGTTGGGCCTCGTGATCTGTTTTCACCGTCCTAAAACTCTTAATGGTGTTTACCAAGGGGCACGTACTTTTGTTTCTCACTGGGTCCCACAGATTGTCACTGTCCTGCCCCAGCTCAGTCATGAGCTCTCTTGGACACCCTGACTCTGAGCCATGTCCCCTCAAGAGAGGTCTGTGGCAGAGCTGGATGGGTGGACAGGATGAGGACAGTTCCCGCTCCCCACAGCTCATTTCTGACAGATCGGGAGATCCAACTGAGGCTCAGGCCTGCGTCCCTGCCCTGGGCAGTGTCACCGGAGCCTAGGAGCAAGAACAAGTGTTCCCCCGCAGGCCACCTCTCGTAGCACTGAAGTTACATTAGCTGCATTTGTATTTTTGACATGTGAAAATTCGAAATCCTCATCCAAAATTCAACCATGGGGGAACTCTCACATGAATTTCAGCCAATCTGGCTCTCAGCAAGAACTCAGCAAAAACTCAGCAAAAAGCCGATGACATGGAAATTCATAAAATATGCCCCCCAATGCAAGGAGCCGGCTGAAAGATGGAAAAGATTAAAAATTCTAGATGAAAAAATAGCTGTGAACTTGAAGGAGGTATTTGGTGGAGGTGCTTGACAAATTGCTAGGTCTATTTTAAGAAATTTTCTCCAAGAAGAGTTAAATAGCCCACATTTCTGAGGTGGAGAACATAGCCAGAAATAATAGTTGAGACACGGAACGATATTATCCAGGTATTATGACAGGACTTAAGCAGATGTGAGAATGGAGCTATAAATATAGGATGAGTCCATTCCTTGAACAGACTAAAAGAGGAGAAGATAATAACAATGGTCAAGAAGCCTCCAGGGACCCTAAGATCCAAGAAGCACCGTGATATCCCACCATGGATAAACGCTAAGACCCGGCAGGTCAGTCACCTTCAAATTCGCCTACACATTTCTCACAATTAGAACATAGAGATTTTAAAATAAAACCATGTGTCTACTTGAAAAAAAGTAAGTGACTGTCCTCGTGTGACCTATTTCCAATGTACTAGAGACTTTTTTTTCACTTCACACTTTTAAAGGTAGATATGAAAAGTCAATAGAGCCCCCAAATTCATTGATAAGAGTGGGGAAAAGTTCAACATGTTCCAAGCAGCTTTCAACACTGAGCAGTTAAAACTTAACCATAGCATCCGCCTTGATGTGCAGGCATCACACACTAAATTCTAAGATGGTTCTGAATGCCAAATTCTCAGATGGTTCTGAAATGCATGACTCTTAAGAACATCCAATAGCATCCCAGCAGCTCCAGGGGGCTGAGGCAGGAGGATCACAAGTTCAAAGCCAGCCTCAACAACTTAGTGAGGCCTGGAGAAACTTAGAGAGACCCTGTCTCAAAATTTTAAAAAAATAAAAATTAAAAGGGGGCTGGGGATGTGGCTCCATGGTTCAATACCTTGTACCAAAAAATTAAAATTAAAAAAAATCATCATCATCGTATCATCACCACCACCACCCGAGAGTGCTCATGGCCCTGATCCTCAGCGAGTGTGTGGACGCCCTACCTCTGTGAGCATGGCTGCTTTGGGAAGACTCTCCTGGACTCTGCCTTGCCTCTCTTCCCGGCCTGCACCGTGACCAGAATCCAGCGTGTCCCCAGCACCTGGTTTATACACAAACCAGACCTGTTCTCTGTGGACTGGAGTTAGCGCTCTCTGACCCTGTCTCTCCACTAGCCATGGTCTCTCCGAGGGCCAGGGCTGTGTCTTCTCACCCATGCAGCCGGAGTCCAACACATCACAGATCCTAAGACCCTGCTGTCTGTCCCATGCTGTGTGCTGGGGACATGGAAAGGCGTAGAAGACACAGTCTCTTGCAATTTCATGATCGTAGCTGACAGAAAGAAATGCGCCCGGCCAATGTGGTTGCTGAGGACGCAGCGACAGTGTTGACCACAGCAAGGACTGACATTCTCTGGACAGACACGTCCTCAGGGTCTTGTACTTGGGCCTTCACGATGCTCCCTCTGATTCCCACAGAGTCGTGGAGGGCGAGCACAAGAAACTCGGCAGGCCAGCAGAAGAGAGCTGAAAAGTGGCGTGCAGCGGGGACACCGGCATCTGTCACCTTCGCCTGTGTGGGGGCCGTGGGAGGAGGTCGGGGTGGAAACCAGAACCCCGAAAACAGGCGGAGGCCCCCAAGGGAAAGACAGCCAGGGCCAGCTGTCCCTGCTCGCTCTTTACTCAAGACAAGGAAAATACCCAGGGCTGGTCTACTTCAGTGTACTTCTTGTCCAAGTCTTGATGGAATTGGGACAGGTGCAATAGGAACTGGGCTGTATCCAGAACTTGACAGGAAATTGGAACTTCAGCAGGATGGGAAACGTGCAGGCAAAACGGGCACCGCTTTTCCTAAAGAGCTCTGTGGTTTTGAGCAAGACTAATTTTAGGTCACTTGTCCCTATTTTTAAATGAACACTTTGAAGCAGGCATGGTGGCCCATGCCTGTGGTCCCAGCTTCTTGGAAGGCTGAGGCAGGAGATGACTGGAGCCCAGGAATTCAAGGGCAGCCTGGGCAACCTAGCAGACCCTGCCTCAAATACATATAATGGCCACTTTGAATGAAATGACAAGGCCCTGTTCAGTCTCTGACATCTAAGTGGGGACACAGAAACCATAGCTTTCTCTAGGTCAGTGGTCCTTAAGCAGGCTGGCTCCAGCCCAGGCAAGGACAGTAACACAGGTCGTGCACAGCGCAGTTCCAGGAGATTCCACTGGCACAGACCACGTGGACGGCAGCTCCAGGATGCAGGGTGCTTAGGGTGCAGTCACTCAGCGTGAAGAGAACTTGAGAATGTGTTTATATTTGTGATCCAAGATCAGCGAGGAATCAGGCTTCATTAAGAGCTCGCGTGGGGTGGATATGCCTTGATGGGCTGGTGAAGCCAGAGCTGGGAATTGTCTCCACCACCCTCACCGATGACATGCCCCTGGAATGTCACCATGTGCTGGGTCTCAGTCCCTTGGGCTCCTTTAGGGGGACTTGCGGATTCCACGACCTGCCTTTAACAGAGCTTACCTTCCCACAGGGGCAAGGGGCTCTCAATAATCCCTACTCAATAGTCGCCTGCCACCGCACGGTGACCCTGAAGACACCAAGCCAAGTAAGAGAAGTGAAAGACAAATGTCACGTAGCCCCACTCACAGTCGGCATCCGAAGAGGTCGAACAAGCGGAGCCTGTGAGTGGAGCGGGTCTGCAGGGCCGGGGGAGAGCAAGGAGGGAGCCGCTGTTCGACGGGTTTGCAAACTGGCAGGATCTGGAGAAGGGCTTCCCAACAACGTCAGTGCACTGGACACTGCTGGGCCACACGCTTAAGAACCATTAAGATGGCAACTTTCAAGTTTTCTACACAATAAATCACAGATTGAAAATGGCATGGATTCTGCCAGCACAGACTACCAAGAGAGGATTTGAGTGACAACCTTCCACATCCCCGCAGTCCGCTCACTCTGAGAGGCACACGCTGTCACTTGACACTGGGCACAGGTCGATGCACCCATCACGATCCACAATGGGGCTGGAAGCCTGGCTGGTCTCATCATTCCCGGATTCTTTTAAAATTGTGTTTTTAGTATATTTTAGAACTGCACCTTACTATACTCGCACCATAGTACATATGTGTAATTTAAAAAGAAATCTAAGAATCTCTGTTTATACTCAAGATTTTTTCCTGACGGGGCATACTATCACACTCTTCGATACCCGTGGTCGTGTGGACACCATCCCTGTGTCCTATCATGGATCTGTAGGTGGGCTGAGGAGGCAGAGCCACTAAACTGACAGGCTGAGTCAGAGGATTATCCTCAGGACAGTGACTGCTAATAGTGGAGAAGCCAGAGAAGGGAGGCCATGAGGACCACGCCGCCCAACCCCTCCCTTTGCTCTGGGGAGGGGACCCGGCAGCTTGATGGTTTGGAGTTGTGCTCCCTGCTGTTTCCATCCGGAACTCTCTGAAACCTCTAAGAGATGATTCTTTGAAGGAAGGCTCAGCCCTGTCCCCCATCCTGGATGTGACAGGGTGGTGCTGATGCTGGTGTCTCTCATGACCTTTCACCCCTCAGCTACCAAGACTCTAGCACCCCAGATGCTCCAATATGGTCACTCCCAAGCTCAGAATTGTTAGGGATTTCTTTGTACATCGACAAAAAAAATGTGGAGAAATGTACAATCAGAAAAAGAAAACCTTGGGTGCAGTTAACCTTCATGCTAGGCTCAAGAAATAAAAGCCATCGTTTTCTAAACCCCTAACAAAACAGTTTGACTTAATAAGGAAATCATACATGTAAGAAACTTAAATTTTAAAGCATGAATAATTTGTTTTTTAGGTATTGGAATTTAGATACATGATGGGCAAATTTATGTATTAGTTAAAAAAAAAACCTTAGGAAAGAGATAGACTCTTATTTCTTGTTATATTTTTGCCCATCTTTGATTGAGACAGTGTCCATGAGTATGGTCAACCTCTGGAGTCCTCCTTTCAGGGTTGTAGAAAAGTAAGATCATCACCAAGCCACAGGTGCGGTGCCGTGGGGAGAGATGGCCATTTCTTTGTTCACGACTTCACTCCAGGTTTGGAATTCAGCCTCAGGAGAAGTGGCTCTCGCCAAGCCGCCATGGACAACACTGGGTGGAGGTCAGAATCGTGTGGACTGTGGCCATTTTAATCTCATCCAAGTCCACCTCTGTTTGCAACTGAGGGCAGAAACCTCACTGAGAGACGGCCTCCCTGTTCTCGGGCCCAGTTCCCTGCAGCAGGTGGTGGCCTCGCGGTGGGGTCTGACTGCTGGCTCTGCTCCCTTTCCCCGGGAGATTCTGCGGGGAGGGGTGCGCTTTGTCCCTGCTTTAAGATTCTGATTTGTCTCACTTTGATTGAGAAGGAGGCAGGTTAAGAGTAGAATACAAAATAATGGCGTTTACGGGGTGATTGATTTTTCCCTGGTACTGTCATAAATATGGCCAAGCATTTTCCTTTCAGAAACAGAATGAGGAGTAATTCAGTGAGATTCTGAAGCATGAATCTAAAGCTATTTGTGAGGCACAAACAATACACAAGCACGGTGACGCCTGGAAGGTGTGACTTGGGCTGAATTGCCATGTAAAACAGCCAGAAGTGGACGATGGATTTATAGGCTTGAGTCACTGATGGGCATTTTGTTTGTGGCACAAAATAAGACCTGCAGGACTTTCTCACATCTGTCCTCAAAAGGCACCCGTTCCCGGTAGAATGGAAAACATTTATTCATTGTTTATGCCTCCGTTCATTTCGAACGGGGATGAGAATAGTCCATCGTTTATGGCTGGGGTGACAGAAGCAGAGATCCCCTTGTGAAAAACAGGGACACAGCGACCCAGGTCACAGTCCAATCTCCAGACTCCCCAGAGAACCAATTTGTATGGATTTCCTTTTGTGTAGGAATTGTCATATGGTCCTAGTTCAAACATAAACTAACTTAAAATATTAAAATATTCAAAGAGTACTTAAGGAAAGTATTCATTTTAATCACTATTAACAATATTAAAATTACTGATAATATTTTTAGTTGTTAGTTTAAACATTTACACATGCAACTTGCTTTCTGGATGTTGGATATATTTTACCTCCAACAATACGCCAGAATCTACTGCCTGGTTAACTGTGATTTGACGCTGGGGGCTCTCTTTCTAAACATCTGCTTAGACTCTTTCTTATTCTCCTCTAATTACGGTCAAACTGCATTTCTGTTTCAATACAGCAGACAGATTTCCAGGGTATTCAGAGTTCTCTGAATTGTCTCTATACCATCTCTCTCGTTTGAAATCCAACAGTCTCAGTGAAGACAACATGGAATATGGACATTAGAATTTTAGCATGCCCCCTCAAATTTTTTCTGACATTTTTACAAATGTCAGGAGTTCTTTCTGCTGAGACACTTCCTGCTTTTTCTCACTTCCTGCCAGGAGAGCATTTGTTTTGCAAATATGCCCATGTACCCCTTTCCCACTCAGACAGATTTGCACAGCAAACCCAGGCTTCCACCCAGGAGAAAGATCAAAATATGGACGGTGTCCCTCCAAACACACCTCCACCACAAGTCTCAGCATTTAGAGAAGAGAGCCCCTGGCCCGTCTGTTACATTAACTGACAAATCCTCTCTTGAGAACTCATCAATTCATTCGGTAACTAGACCTAAGCCAGGAGGTGATCCAGGGTCTAGGCCTGATGGACAACCTAGAACTGTCCCCGCCAGGAAGTTCACAGCCTGGGGAGGACCCTTCTGATCAATGATAAGCAACTGGTAATACTTTCACAGCATGATCTTGAGGAGCTGTGTTTTATAAAAGTCTCTTTCAAATATAATATAAACCTGTGTCTATGCAGCACCTGAAATCCCTCTCCTCCCCCAGTGTGAAGCCCTTTCCAGAAAGTCATTTGAAATTAATGAAAACCCCAAGCTGGAGGCTTAAGATGCGTGCTGAAATACTTCAGTATACCCAGCTGGCTAAGAGTAGAAGGAGCATCAAAAAACTGTGACTATCTCCCACCTCTGATAACACCTCTAATGAAACGCGAGAGAAGAGATGGAATGTTAAACAAAAATGCTGAGAAGGTGTCGCCATGAATTCAAGGGACTTGCCACTACAAACCTCATGGGTTCCTTTCCTCTTGATCACACCGCTCTAATAAGCCTTTAATAAAACCGACTGTGAGTCACTTATTCAGTTTCTCTTTCTGGGAAAAAGTAATAATACAGCTTGCATTCTGTCATACTTAGAATTCAAAAGAAAAACAGGAAAATTCTTTAATCCTGTGGCATTAGTTAATGAAATTCAGGATGGGAAATAAATTTTATGGTACTCCATTACAATCACCAGCCCAGAAAACACATTTTTATGCTTAATTTGGGTCTCTTCCCTGCTAGGAAAAGTCAAACTTTAAATCTAAGCTGCAGTCAGTGTCTCAATATCCCCAAGTAGAGCAGAGAGTGTCTGTCCTCACATGTGGACCAGCAAAATCAAACGGATCTTCCTGGATCTTCCTGGCTCTCCACTGCAGTTACCCAGTTACACCCCAAATGAGGTTAAAATTATGTAAGGACGTGAATTGCCATTTGACCTTCTATTACTGGGTCTTTGGGCCCACTTGCAAAATCTACGATCCACGTGGTTACCCTCACGTGGATCCCCACGTACTGCTCCCAAACATACAGCTCCCTACAAGCCTAATCGCCCATCCGCATCCACTTCAGTGCCCAATAACATCGTAAGAAACACAAAACGACAATAATAATTCTTATCTTAGAACTGTTTTATTTATTATCTGTCCCCTCCACTGGGTTACCCTGAGAGCTAAGCATTTGCTCCCTAAAACAATGTTGCATTATATTTTAAAACCAATGTCTACTTTTGATCAAAAACAAGAACTTCCTATCTTTTCTAAGCCCTCATCCCAAGATCTAAGTGTGAATAGCCTCCCCTGAAAAACGTCCCTCCAGGACGAGGCCCGTCCCTGCTGTCTAGCTTCCTTGGAGAACACTGCGATTCACACACACGGCAGTGACGACTGTTCTGGGCTCAGGACAGAGGTGTGTGTCTGAAGATTTGCCCACAGACGTTGCCAGTGTTGTTCACACTGTGCTATTGACAGGCATCATCCTTTCACTGTGGCCGAGGTCCAGATGGAAAACCACCCTGAGCTACGGCCCTGAGCTATGCCATCCCACCTTAGCCGAAGCCAGGAGAGAGCCCACAGGACGGGAAACTTGGGGCTGGGAGGAGGCTTTTCCCAAGGGGCCTCCAGTCTCACTAACAGCTGCCAGCTGTGTGTTATGTAACTGGTGACGTCTCCGCACCCACCTCCCCGCAGGGCGAGGGGTGTGCCACGGCCCACATCAGCCCCCCAGATGTGTGCCTGGACCACCAAGCTCTCACTCCTGGCCCCACCAAATAGTTCTTTGGAAAAGCAACTTAAAAGCAGATACCTAAGTGAGAAACCGGCCCTTTTTTTTTAGGGGATTGAAAACAAAGGGAGCTTTCTCTTGAGCACGTGAGACCAATGGCAAGATGATAAGGCACTTTGTAAGCTGGGTTTCTGATCCAGCTAATAGACCTCAGCCTGCATTTTTGATCTCTGCTAAATTATCTCCCAATTCATCTCATAGATTGCTCCAGGCACATCTGACACACTTTAATACCGAAATGTAAATTAGACGCCCCCACAAACCACCTCCACACTCTCACTTTGCCCTAAATTTGGACTTTATTTCCTTGCAATACTTGAGTTGCTCTTTTCAATCACATGTCATTCCTCCAAAAACTGTCATCACAGGGATGGAGACAGTGCTGTTGTAAAGCTGCCCTGCGTAAAGCCAGCCCCAGACTCAGTGTGCCATGCTGCCTTTGTCCTCTCCTCTGAAGGACCTGGGAGCCACCTCAGGGAGCTCTGGCCCCTTCCAGGTGCTCCCTGCCCAGTCAGGCTCTCTGCACCTGCTCCATGGAACAGAGAGCCTGAGTTCGGGAGTTTCACACAGCACTAACCTGGTAACAGAAGCAGGAACTACCTGCCCACCAGATCCCCCCAAAATCCTGAGGTCGGACAAAACTGACAAAATCATTGCTCTGGCCCTCTGATTGCTAGTTACAAGAGCAAGTAAATGGTCACTGAAATCCATCCTTGCCTGAGAGTTATTAAAACTAGAAGTCACTTTTAATTCATCCAACTAAGAACTTTTGAAGGGAGAATCCAGTGCCCAGAAAGGAGCTTCTGTTCCACTTTATTAAATGTTTTAAGCAGATTTAAGTTTTAGTCAAAGGACAAATTCCTGCTCTCCAAGGAATGCATGCCCAGGAGCTTGGAAGGCAGCCAGGGGCGGGAGGTCAGAGGGTGGGGCTGCATAGTGGAAGGCTACAGGAAATGGGTGCCAGGTGACAAAGAGGAGGAGCTGGCAGGGGCAAGGGGCAGCAGGGTCTGCATCCTGGGAGCTTTGTCCACACTCCAGGAACAAAGGCCGAGTGCTCCATCTCGGGATGTGCTGGAGGCGGGGCGGGACCTGCAGAGCACCTAATTACACGTGCAGCAGAAACCAGGCTATGATCCAATCAAGGGGTGAGCTCTGGGGTGCCCTTCCCTGGGACCTGTGGTAAGTGGGTCCACCCGCCAAGCACTCAAGCACCCTGCAGAGCTCATGAGGACCACATCAGGTAGGAGCCTCACAGGAGATGAGCGACTGAGCCAATGTTCCAGGTCAGCTGACTTGACCAAGAAAGGGGACCCAGGGCTCTCTGGCTTCTAGCTCCTCCTAACCACTAGGTTGTGTATAAAGAAAAACCATCTGCATTGCCATCTCTTCCTGTGGTGAGCAAGGTGAGCTGACCACCAACAGGAGACCTTGCTGAGATCCCCAAGGGTCCAGCAGAAAGTCCCGCCCCCAACAGACCTGCCCTAGATCAGAGCCCCACCCTCCTTTTCCTGGCCTCCCACCTCAGCTCTTCAGAGAATCCACCTGCATTCAGACACCAGCAAGCACCTGGTGGCCAACAGCCAGGCACTGCAGTCCAAGCCCTGGCTCGGCCAGCCACTCACTGGTGACCTTGAACCAGCTAGTTCCCTTCTCTGATCCTCAGTTTCCTCATCTGTCCATTGGGACTAATAATGGCACCCACTTCACAGGATAGTTAGGAGACTCAAAGAAGAGGCAGGTGTAGGAACCTGGGGATAGCACTCAGCCCTCCGCCCTTGTCACCACAGCTGCCTGGCGGCCTGCCCAGTGACCTGCAGAGACTGCCCATCTCCCACCCCTCGTTGCCTTCCTCCCTCCAGCTCTTGGCTCATCCCAAGCCCTGTCCCTAAGTTGTCAGAGCTCCGGCCTTCTGCCTGTCACGTCAATATCCCAAATCACCCAACAGAGAGGTAAGAGAGGGAGGAGGGATTTTATTCTGAAGTTGTTGATTTTACTCTAGACTTCCAACACAGGTCACCCATCTGTCCGACAGATCTTTTAAAAGATAACAGTGATAAGAGAGCTCTAGAAGTAATCATTTAAGTGCCTACCAAGAGGAAATGAATAAGGACTTGGCAGGGTTAGGGAACTGAATGAGGATGGTATTTACACCCGACATCTGCCTTGTGTGAGAGAAAGCCATTATAGTCTTTTTAAAACACACCAGCTACCAGTTCGCCCCAACAAAACATTCCGTATACACATAGTCAGAGGCGACTTTCCATTGAAATGAGCTGCTCTTCCACCAGTGCCGCTGCTGGGGGAGCCGCAAGTGCTGGCGTGGGCTGTCCACCGTCCTGCCGTCTGTGTCTTTCTCTGGCGCTGTGATTAACTGCAGGTGCACTTTGAATGGGCAGTGTGCCTGCGTGAGATGCCACCCGTGTGGATCCTCACCCCAGGCTCGACCTCCCCAGGAGGCTGCTTGCTACGCTGTCCACCCTGGGAAACACAAGAAGACGCTCCCCGGGAGAAGCACGAATCTACATGAGAATAAAGCCATCCCTCTCTTGAAGACCCAGAGCATTTTCCAAAGTCACAATAAAATCCAAATCAAACAATTCATCCCTTCCTCTTGGTAAGGCTGATTTTAAAAGTTGCAAACTTAACCAATTTCTGTGCTGCCACTCCACCCAAGACCTGCCGAGCATCGGTCCTCACAGCAAATAATTGCAGGGCTGATTTCCTCTCAGGCACTGCTCCTGAGCCCTGCGCGATTCCTGAGCCGCAGCGTGGGGAAGACCCCCGTCCCCAAGTTTCCTTGCAAGCTGGAGAACCACTCACCTCACTCATGTTGGCTTCAACTGGCCGCCTGGTCCCCGCCGCCCGCTCGGCACAGAGCACTGCTCGGGGGTCGCAGCTCCAGGTCCTGGCTTTTCTCTTAAAAAGAGCTGCCCGGTGGCATCACACTCCCGTGAGCCAATGGGATTCCTTCACCTGCCTGGGCGCCCGCAGCCATCCGAGAGCAGCCAGAGCCACCTAGTGGAGGGAGGAGGACGCGGGGACGCTGCCGCTCCAGCGCTGCGCGGGGAGAAGGAAGCCGCACTCCAGGGAGAGCAAGGCGGGGGGCCTGGCGGCCACAGGGGTGCCCCGCTGGTTTACTGGGGCACCAGGTGCCCACGTGGAGAGACGGGATGCTTTCCAGCGTCCGCGTTGGGGGGGGGGGGTCTGCGTTCCCAGGAGCGGGAGTGCCTGCTGTCCTGTCCCTCCTGGCTCTCCTAGTGGTGAGTGTCCCCACCATCCTGGGGCCACAAGCCAGGGTTTTTCAGTTTGGCATTTCTTCCCACATCCCCTGCCCCAAATCTATCCTCCTGCTCCTAGTCCAGGCTAGAAGGACAGAGCAGACAGAGTTAGGGCAGGACCAGGGCATGCGGGTGAATTCTCATGATTTTTAGTCACTCTGTGACAAGACAGAAGAGCAGCTGAGTTTATCTGTGATTGTCACGACCCCTCCAGCTGGGGAAGGAGAGTCAGCATGGGCCCCAGACGTGGGTAACAGTCTCCTTGCCTCCTCCCTGTCCAGTCTCTCTAGGAAGAGGTTCGGCCCTTTGGCTCTGTCCCGACCCTTAACGGACACAGGGAACATTTGCAGACACGATGAACACTGGCATCCTAGGTCCTAGCCGAGGAAGGAAGATTGCAAGACCACATCAAGTGTCTCTTCCCCAATGTCCTTCCTGCTCATGGGAGCAGGGCCCACACTGGCCCTGTCACCCTCCGGCTCTCCCCAGACAGGAGAGTGTGGGAGTTCGAAGCAGAAGCCTGGTCTCTCCTGAGACTCCACGTGGGAGCCAGTCCTCCTACCTCAGAGCCACGCATAGGCATTGAGTCTATGCCTGAGGCTCTGAGAGGGGGTCAGGACATAGAGGAATGACCAGTGAGGACCCAGTGGGAAGACACCCTCTGCAAGCCACAGAGTGAGGCCCCAGGAAGAAGCAGCCCTGAGAGGCCTTGACCTGGGACGTCCAGCCTCAGGACTGTGGGGGAATGGGTACCTGCGGTTCAGCCCCAGGCTGTGGCACTCTGCTGTGGCAGCCCTGGCAAACTCGTACAGGTGACAGGGCACCAGAGGTATTTCAGGGGAATGACGTCACTGCGTGCAGCAGGCAACGCCCACGCATTTACACAGGGTGTCCTTAGTAGGTCCACCACCTCCTGCTGGGCATGGGGAGCTGAGCCTGTGCTCGAACACAGCATATGTCCAGGGTGGCCACACAGGGGGAGCCACGCTACTGTGTGAGGTCGTGCCCCAGGGTTACCTGCCAGACTGTGTTACCTGCTCCTGGGCAGGCTCTACCTGCAGGCTGGCACCCGGCACACCTCCACCCGCTGCCCATGGACTCTCAGGGGCTGCGGTGCCCCTCCAGCCCAGTCCGAGGAATGCAAGGACTCCCCAGGGACAAGGACAACAAATGACTTTTAACTCTTCCACGTGGTTCTGATAAGAGGTCGACTTTGAGAAGCACAGCTTGAAGCAATGCTGGGACACACAGGCGCTCGCGCGCTGGCCTCAATCCTTCCAAGCTTCACAGACTTCCTTCCTCTCCTGCCTCCTGCCCACTCCCCTTCTCCCACCTCTTTTAGGGTCTCCTTGGCTATTATTTACTTTATACCCTGTGGTCCTTCAGTGTCCCGGGGGGCGGGTTCCAGGACCCCAGTGGATACTAAAATACTCACATCCCTTATATAACCTCTGCACATCCTCCCATAGCCTTTAAGCCACCTCGAGATGACCTATTCCACCTAAAAAGGTAAATGCTATGGAAATAGTTGACGCACTCTATTGTTTAAGAAAGAGGCAAAGTCTGTAATGTTCAGCACAAACAGAATTGTTTGCAAATATTTTCAAACCACAGTTGGTTGAATTTTCAGATTTGGAACCGGTGGATATGGAGGTGGCCTGTGTGTGTGTGTGTGTGTGTGCTTGTGTGTGTGGTGTGTGTGTGTGTGTGTGTGTGCGTGTGTGTTGTGTGTGTGTTTGTGCATGTTGTGTTTGTGTGTGTGTTGTGTGTGTGTGTGTGTTGTGTGTGTGTGTGTGTTGTGTGTGTGTGTGTGTGTGTGTTTAATTAAAACAGCTTCAACATGCCCCCACAGTCTGACGTTCATCAGCTCATCCAAGTACTGTTACATAGCAGTTGGGATGGAGACCCAGAAGCTTAGAAGGGACTCGTGCAGGAGGAGTCTCATGCCTGAACTTGACGCAGGCTCTCCCTTGCCTGGTGTCTGATTTCCTCCACTGGTAATACGGAAATATTAAACCTTGCATCTGCCAGCCTCAGCCAAATAAATGCTCCAAATATATTGAGCTGGGAAATAGATACGGCAGGAACTTCGGGAGAATCAGATCTACGCCTTCGTACATCAGATCTTACAGAGCGCTTCACCCTTGCTGAATTGCAGTGCAGACCTATGGTCTATGATTCATGAAGAAAGATACATGTAACAGGGACAGATCATTTTCATCTTGCAGGCACAGTGCTGCCACAGGGGGCAGAGTTGGGCCAGGCAACCTCTGGAAGTTCCAGTGACACTGTGCACAGATGATCTGGGGTTTTCATCAGACTTCTGCGTCGAATGCATCATTTGTGCACAGTTTTAGGGCGGGGATAAAAAGAACCCACTTCCTGCTTCCTTCCCCTACTTTGCTGCTCCACATCTGGCTGCTTCGTGGCCCCCGGTGCCCACCCCGTGAGTGCTCAGTGCTGTCTTGACCCTGGACCAGAAGCCTTCAGCACAGAAAATGTGGTGGTCTTCCCTAGAACAGACAGCGTGGCCCAACCTTCTCCTTCTTGCCTTTGCTGCTCTGCGGCTGAGGCGGACAGCCTCTGGGTACCTACAAATCCCGGAGCCCCAGCATCCCCCACCCTAACGGTGGAGCCGTGAACTCTGTCTTTGACTCCTCGTCTTTCCTGCTGCCTTGAGCTTCACCCTTTCCTCCAGATTCCAGCCTTCTGCCGACCCACAGGTGTCAGTGGGCCCCACGCCAGAAGGCTTTCCAGGTTGAGTCTGCAGAACCTGTAAATCTACAAGGTAAACCTGTAAACCTCCCCGAAGGCGTCTATTCTAACAGGGCACTGACGGGTGAGTGGTTTTCTCAGGTCTTGTCTCCCCTTCTGGGCTTTCAGCCCCTGAAAGATGGAGAGGCCATGCCTGGAACCCCTACCACCCTGGTCACTCTTTTACTGCTCATACCTGGCCTGGTGGCCAGCACAGAGAGGGCACCTAAAACTGCCCAGGGAACATCCCAGCAGTGGCTAGCATGACGCTGCTATAGGAACACAAGCTCTCCTGCTCTGACGTGAGACTTCGCTTTCCAAACCCAGCATGTAAACATTTTCTCATTTGAAAATGAGGATGAGGGTCTTTCAAGAATCTCTACTGCCAAATTTTAATCCAGCTTTCTAAAATATAAATTAAAATATTTTTTTGACCAAAAGAACCTGTTTTAAACTGAGATGGTGACGGGTTTCACCGCCACGTTGAAGGAAAACCATCTGAGCATGAATGTTGGGCTGTGGCCTGGCAGGGCATCAGCAAATGACATGGCACGGCAGTCCTGCTGCCCACTGCCCACCCATGCTGGCAGAGCTGTTGGTCACACCTGTGTGGCCACTTCATATAATAGATAGATCTGGACGTCTTCTATCCCTTGAAGTCACAGAGGTCTCTCTGTCTCTTCAAAGGTGCCAGCCAGCAGAAGAGAAGGGAAAGACCTAGGAGACAGACACAGCGGGGTCGAAACCATCCTGTGGCTCTGTGGACCTCGGTCCGTCTCCTAATTTTAATGTTGCAATCTTACCTGAAGCTGCTGTGTTCTTAAACTTTAAGTTATTCTCTGTTTATGGATGAAAAGTTCATTTTATCACACACAGTTCCTTTCGCCTAATTAACTGTCCAAGCCGGTCCCACAAATAGGCCTGGACCTTGAGGAAAAGCCCTATGGACATGTGTATGCCAAACCTGCCGGTGCTAAAGGCCACACTGTGGACCTGCCGATAGGACTGTCCACTCTAGCAGCCCTGCCAGCTTTCGGAATTGTGCTTTGTGGAGTTCTTAATTATTTTTCCTGTTCCCACTTTCAAACAGGCGAAGTCCTCCAATCTGCTCTCCACGGTGCTTTCCAGAATTGCTGATCGATGAGTCTTTCTGCAGAGCCAGCCTGCTCCCCGGGTGTGGTGGATTAAATTGTTTCCCCAAACTTTCATGCGTTGACGTCCTGACCCCCAACCTGCCAGTATTTGTTGATAGGGCCTCTAAAGGGATGATCAAGTTTAGGTGAGGCCACCGGGCGAGTCCTAGCCTAAATGACTGGTGTCCTTAGAAGAAGACTGATATCCACAAAGAGGAGACCATGTGAGGACACAGGGAGAAGATGCGACTACACGCCAAGTAGAGAGGAGAGGCCTCAGGAGGAGCCAGCCCTGTGACACCATGATCTTAGACGTGTGGTCTCCAGAATCTTGAGACAACAAATCGCTTCTGTTTAGCCCCCTGGGGTGGGATGATCTGTTACAGACCCAAGCTGACTAAGGCATCTGGACCAGAGTCAAGGTCAGCTCCACAGTGGACACATGGTAGACCACCAAACCTACCCTCTCAGAACTGAGGGGCTTGTCCTTTCAGTGACTGAGAATGCTAGTGATGGACCACTCCCAACTTTGTGCCCCCAGAGAGACTGCTCTCAGCCTAGGGGAGCTGCCTGGCCCCAGGGCAGTGTGCTGTGCCGAGGCCCGGTTCCCTGGCCCACCCTGGCTCCAGAGTTTGCATGGGCCCGCTGGTTAATTCACCTGTCTGAAGCAGGGCCCAGATCTCCTGTCCCTCCTGCGCCCTTCACTCCCATGTGGGTCCGCTCAAGGCCACTGCCAGCGCCACTCCACAGTCTCATCTCCGTCTGCCTCCAGGTGCTCCAACCCAGCTCAGTGGAACCGGAGCAGAGGGAGAAGCACACCTGGAGCTGGGCCCCTGCTCCTGGAGGCGCCCTGGGGGCCTGCTGCGTGCAGCCGCCTGCAGAGCTAGGGCGTTGGCCTGGGGAAGCAGGGTGGCACACCTGTGGAAAGAAGGCACGTGGGGGTGGGGGGCGTAGCCACAGGTGGAGAAGTAGGTGGGAAAGAGGACGTCAGACAATGGAACCAGGTGGCTGCGGACAAAACTAAGGCAAACCTGGGGTCATTATGAAGAACTCAAGGCTAAGGATGGAACTTGGGGCCTCTCCAGCAAAAGACTCATTTGCTACGAGCTACAGGCAGATGCAGCTCCATGGGCCCAGCAGAACCCAGAGAAAGCTAAATTCTCAGTGTGGGGTACATTCTGCCACTGTCAGGGTCCGACTGAGAGGAACCAGAGTCCTGGATGGACGCGCTCGGAGCACTTGAATTCTGAGCCTCCACAGGGCCCATAGGACTGGTTCCTGCTGCTGCTGCAGGTCATCCTCCAGAAGCACGAAGAGAAAGCGAAGGCTTCTGTCTAGGAAGACCATACTGCTGTCCCAGGAGCTGTCCACCGGGCCACCAGGCCACCCTGAAGTTAGACCACTGCATGCACTGGCTGAGCCTGACGAGCGAAGGAAAGGGCTGGGCCCCAGAGAGCTGCAGGACAGATCTTGGCGGGGAATGCGTGGGGCTGGATTCTAGGGCCCTGGATCAGGCGGGAAGGCAGCGGTGGGAGAGAACACAAGCTGAACGGGAGAATGCTCATCAACATGGAAACCTCCCGGAAACGGGGCTCGACTCTCCTGCAAGACCCTGGGAGAAACATGCTCCCTGTCCAAACCCAGAGAATGGACTGAGAGACACAGGTACAGCAGAAAGCAAGACTTCCTGACAGTCTTGCAAGATCAGGGGTCTGGGGAGCAGGCACACCCCAGAGCGTTACAATTCGCACTTTATCCACTAGAGCACCAGCTCCTCCCAGGTTCCTTACTGACTGAGGGCTGCAGAGTGCACAGTCTTCCAGAGCATCGCCTGGCGTTACTGCCTCCCGCTGGATTATTAAGGGAGATGGTAGCTGTCCCCACCTCCCTGGCTGACCATTGATGGAAGGTCTCCCTGGATTGAGCGCCTTTGGGCACATAGCCGTGGTCAGGTGGGCTGCTTCCTGCTCACCTCCTTTGATCAAAGGCTGTGAATCTTTCTCACTCTGGTGTCACCTGCATGTAACCTTCTACTCTGCTCTCCCCTCCTGCTGCTTTTCCCAAGCAATCTTACATCTAAGGCTAAAGGCCGGATGCTGATAATGGACCCCCGGACATTCTCTTTCTCATAGAGATGACACCAACAAGCTGCCCAAATGGCATTTCAACTGCCCATAGTTGTGACAGGTCAAGGTTTAAATGGCTGCAGTAGAAATGCCAGAGCCTCTATGGCACCAAGTGGAAGGGGGATGGAAGGCTCAGAGGAGACGTGTGCTAGAGAGGAGGCTGGGAGGGCTTCGCCTGGGCCAAAGCAGTCAGGGGCGTGCTGGTCGGGGACAGCATCCCTGAGCAGCCCAGTGGTGTCAGGACTCTGCAGCCGGTACTGGGGCAGGGGAAGCCATCACAGAACCGGCTTCCTGAGAGCCACCGGGACGGTAGGATCCAGAAGTAGCAGAGGCCAGGTGGCAACATTCAACCATCAAAAGTGTAGCCGGGTGGGGCGGTGCACACCTGTAATCCCAGCCGCTCAGGAAGCTGACAGGAAGACCAGGAGTTCACGGCCAGCCTCAGCAAACGACTCCATGAGACCCTGTCTCTCAATAAAGTACGAAGTAGGGCCGGGGACGTGGCTCAGCGGTCAAGTGACCCTGAGTTCAATCCCCAGAACCCAAAAAAAAGAGGAAGAGGAAGTGAGTGTAAGCACCAGAAAGAGGGGAAAGGACCAAGAGAAGCCAGATGCGCGTCATGAGGACAGGCATGGCAAAACACGGCACCAGGGAGCAAAGCCAGAGAGCAGCAGGCATGTGAGCTCTCCTGCTCAGCGGTTCTCCGAGGAGGGGCAGGGCCACCCTCCATCCCACACCAGGGGCATCGACGGTGTCTGGAGACGTTTTTGCTTGTTACAACCTGGGCAGACCAGGAGTCTCACACAGCTCTAACTCACGGAGGCCACTGGTGCGCCTAAGTAGGCCTCGATTTGGAAGAATGCCCTTCCTAGTAAAGAATTATCTGGCTCAAAATGTTGATCACGCTGCAGTTGAGAAACCTGGTCTATAAAATCTCATCAAACCTACACCAGAACCTGAAGTAGGACCTTCACCCAGGTGAGTCGGCCTAGTTCTCAGAGTGGAGCCAGTTTTCCAACCCAGAAGCAGTTGACCGAAAGGGAGGCCAGGTCCCAGGAGCGAGGCTCTACCTCCATGAAGGCCACCGTGTGCCGTTATTCTCCAAGTTATTCCTCAAGAGGACCGCTAATCATTAGCCTGAGGGACAGTTCCCGGGAAAGGAGAGCACCAAACACTGGGAAAACTGTTGCCTGCAGTCCTGTGGACACTGGGCACCCACAGCATCGGCCTCCCTGTTGGAGTGCAGGGGCCAACACGAATGGAGCCCTGACACAGGACCAGCTCAGAGGGTCCCCTGGAAATGGACACACTGGGCAACTGGCAAAGCCTCCGCACTGGGTCCCTGGCCTGAGATCTCACAGTGAGGATGGTCAAGCAGAAGTTCTGAAACTGCCCCACTCAACTGCAATAATAAGTTTAAAAATTATATCACATCCCAATGGACCGGCAGAAATAGTGCTACGCTTAAAGACCTAGAGGATGCTGGGGTCGGGGGTGTCACCAACTTCTCTTCCCTACTCGTCTGGTTCCACCTAAATCTAGAAGGCCCTGGAAGACATCAACCAAGCCGCAGTCCCCTTGCATCTACTGGGCCAGATGTGGTGTTTCCTAGAGGAAAGCAATATGGCCCCAGGAACATGCTGTGTGGTCACTGATCTGGGAAGCACCTTCTCCTTCCTCATCTGGGAGGACCAAAAGGTGTGGTCTGCTGATACACCAGCCTTCAGGAGACCAGGCGAATGTCTGGATGCAAGGTGAAGTTACTAGAACTCTTCTGCCCAGAAGACAATAATCCACCTCAACTGGAATTGACACACACTGTTCTTTTCTTGTCCACCAGCTTCTGTCCATCCCAGTCCTGAAGGTTTAGAGTCTTTGCCCCACCGATACAAGATATTGTCCCCATTTTATGTCAACAGAGGTGTGACTGAGTGCTTACTGCTGAAGTGGACACACCATCTAATTCTGTAAGATGCAGCCAAGGAGTCACCTTTACCTAGTGGCTCCAGGAGACTGAGGTTTGCAAGACTGAAGAGCAGAGAAAGGATCCACAGAGAACATTGCAGAGATCTATGAAGGAAGAATTCCTTGGAGTCTCTGGATACTGATCTATGCAAGAAAATTCCCTGAAGCCAAAACTTCCCCAGACCAGGAAAAAGTCCCTGAATAATTACCAGAGCTCCCACAGAACTAGAAATGATTCATAATGGAGCAACCTGGAAATACTCAGGCATTGGGTAAAGGCCCACATGCCCTAGTATGCTTCCCAGAATCAAGGCTGCTCTTGACTCAGCATAACAAAGCATAAGAGCAAATCTTACCAGAACCAAACAGGTTCACAGGTTACTCGATTGCCTTCCAGGAAAACACTCTTCAAAGAAATACAATAAAATCTAGCATTCAACACTATGACATTCACAATGTCTGACATCCAAAAATTACCAGGTGTACAAAAAAAGACAGAAAACGATGATCCGTTTGTTTCATAGAAATTTATGGCAGAGGTAACGGGTCTTATAGAGTCTTCCCCCTGTGCCTCTGCTCTGTGATCCTGACTCTCAGACTCTACAAATTACATTTCTGCTTGGCCAGCCACTTCCAGGCTTCTAAGAGGGGCCAGGGTAGAAATTCCACAAGGCTGGAGGAGGAAGGAGAGGCATCCTCCCCACTGAAAACTAACTGTGGTTTTCCCCACATTTGTAGAACCATCAGCAGCCAAGACACCTGAAGACCTAAAGACAACTGCAGACATCAGCACCAGCAAAGTCGCACCTGACTCAGAATTCTGAATTTTAGCTCCCTAGTGTCCTTTGCATTAGATTGAAAATTTTAATAACCTCAGTTCTTTCCTTTGTTTCCCAGTTCAAAAGATAGTAGCTGCTTTCTGCAATTGCTGCTGCCTGTGTTAGCCAGCTCTCTGTTACTATAACAATATAATTAATTTAAAAAGAGAAAAAGGTTTTTGACTCACAGCTGGAGAGGTTTCAGTCCATGATCAGTTGTCTCCTTTGTTTTGGGCATGGGGTTACCTGTCTTGGCAAGAGCACATGGCTGAGTAAACTGCTTTACTTCATGACTTAGAAACAAGAGAGAGAGGAAGGGAGCAGGTCTCCCTTCCAAGGGCACACACCAATGCCTGGAGCCCTTCCACTGGGCCCCACCTCTTAAAGGGTCCACAATCTCCCAGTAACGTGAAGCTTTTGGAGAACCACACCTTTAACACATGGTCTTTTGGGAGACATCCCAGAGCTGGACTGTTGCACAACCTCTGTGATACCTTAGAGTTCTCTGTATCCCCTTATCAACTAGTTGACAACTTTATTCTTCATTATCAATGATTGTATTGAATCATGTCTGGTCCAAAGTTTGGGTGTTTTCTGCCTCCTGATGAAGCTGTCTGGGTCCAGAACCCTACATGTCCTACTATGGTGAGTGTTCACAAAACCTAATAAGGGAGGTAGTCCTATTAACCTCATTTTACAAATATTTTTAAACTGTGGTTCACAGAAGTTAGTAATTGGCCCCAGAAATTACTGTGAAAGCTGGTTGTGAGAGACAAGCGGTCTGACTGCAGTGCAGGAAGCCTGCTCAGTGGCCACAGAGGAGGAGTGGGGTCCAGAGCTATCATAGGGTCACCCATGGCCACACAGCTCCCGGGAGACAGCAGTGTGGTCTTGAGAGGGGTGCATCTTGCATTCCACAGGACGGGACACCCACCTGAAAATCCCAGTGAAGCAGGTGGTCAGCTGCTGCAACTTACAACTTCTGGACTCCACCCAGCTCTTTCCCCAGGGAAGCCATTTATAAGGTCATGATGCAAAAGTATTTGATCCTGTTTCATTCCTGGTACGGGTTTATGATCAGGACTGCTTTCCTTTCAAATCCCATCATAGCGTCCCTTCCCCATGTTAGGGGTTAAGCCAGGCAAATAAACAAGACAGAGGTTAGGAGGTGTGTGGAGTGGGGCTAGAGAAAGGGGTAGACAGAAAGCAAACAGCCACAAACCTCCCCAGCAGCCCTCTGATTCCACTGACTGTGCGTCACTTAGGAGGGTGGCGAGGGAATCCAAATAGTCACCACTCTCTGGTCCTGCTGCATGTGCCAATGAAATGCTACCATCTTTCAAAACAAAAGCAAACATGATACCCAAAACAGATGTTCTACAACACACTGGCATCTTTTAATCATTTCAAGACTGCAAAACATGAGCACGGAAAGTGGCAAAGTAACTCCATTCAATAGGAATTCTTGCTTTAAACCATTCCAAATACTAAATCACACTGAAAACTTAATATCAACAGAGCAATTTCAGGTAAAAAAAAAATTGCAGTCGATTAAATTCAGTGAGTTAAAAGTCTTTAGAAAAATTTAATTCCCTAAACAATCAGCCAGGAGTTGAGGATGCTGTGAACCCTGCAGAGCAGCGTTGGAGCTGTGAGCCTCCTAACAGAGATGTTCACTCGGGCTTGATCGTGGGAGATGAGATAAATGCCATCACATACATGGAACTCAAAAGCTGGGGCCACTGTCACCACCTGGAGCCGTGAACCAAGCAGAGGTGTGATTCCTCCTCTGAGGAGGAGCTTTTGCAGCCAGGAACATGTCGGGTGAGAGCATTCTGTTCGCTGTCCCTATTTTGGCCTAAATATTCTAAGGACCAGAAATTCACCCACAGCAGCATCTCCACCCAGGATATCCAACTGCAGGGGCTCAGCCCACTCCGCCAGAGAGGTGTATCCCTAACTGACCAGAAGGCCCTTCATAAGGTCCACGGGGTCGCGGAATTCCGTCCTGTGGGTCCCTTGTCCGCAGGGCCATGGGAGAAACCCGAACTCCACCAGGAGCTAGAATACTGCAGCAGGGGGCCGGGCACAGGGAGTACCAGTGCCGTCCCGAGGTCAGCGAATAGACGAAGAGCCCAGGCAGGGCTGAGGCCTCAGGAGAAGGGAGGACAGCACTGAAGAGCGGGAGGCTCGGGGGGAAGCGGCGCCCCCTCTAGAGTTGACATTGGGAGGACCAAGGCCAAGTGAGGCTGGTGGGAAGGCGAGCTCAAGGCGTGGAGAGGGACGAGGGCCTTGCACCCAGGCTGGAGACCACAGGAACGAAGCGTGAGTTACGAACAGCTGGGGGCAGACTGAACGTGTTTTTGGAAGAGAACGAAGGAGTTTCTTGAGAAGAATTTAAAGAAGAATTTGACTTTCTTGAAGAGAAACTAATGTAGATGGTAATTCAGAAGGCTGTGACACTCAGCACCTCAAAAAGTCTCTCAGAAGTGTCCACCAATGACAAAGAGTCTCTCAGGAGTGTCCCGCCAATGACAAAAAGTCTCTCAGCAGTGTCCACCAATGACAAAGAGTCTCTCAGTAGTGTCCCACCAATGACAAAGAGTCTCTCAGCAGTGTCCACCAATGACAAAGAGTCTCTCAGCAGTGTCTCGTCAGTGACAGGTGAAGAGAGGAGCAAGCGGAGCTGAGAACGCAGGCATAATTACACGTGCAGCAATCAGAAAGTGCCAGCGGCGTCTTAGTACCATCATGATGCCATTTCTTCTTGGACTGGGTTCTGCTTCATCCAAAAAGTTTTGGCAAAAAAAAAAAAATTCCACAGGACGGAATTCCGCGACCCCGTGGACCTTATGAAGGGCCTTCTGGTCAGTTACGGGCTCTACCTCTCTGGCGGAGTGGGCTGAGCCCCTGCTGCAAAAGCTCCTACTGATACGGGATCAGTATCATCATGCTCACGCGTCGTGCGCGGGCTTGAACACGCTCCTGAGCGTGGACCTGGGCGGTCCATCTGAGCATGACCGACAGCTCCGGCAGAGCTCCGTCTTCCTGTGATCCTGCAGCTCATCAGCAGAACATGGAAGGTGTGTGCAGAGGTGGCAAAAACAGAAATGAACTCGAAGAAGAGAAGCAAGTGACGGGCCGGAGTGCCGGGGCCTGGTGTCCTCCATATTGGAAGCGAACACAATGGCTCAAAAGAAAGAGTCCTTGGCGAGGGAAGAGCCCAGGGAGGTTCCCAGGAGGGTGTCCCCAAGGAGCACCGAGTGCAGAGAAGGGAACGCAGCCAGAGCAGGCGTGGAGGTGCCCTTGGATGATGGAGGGGAGCTGTGCTTCAGAGGAGAGTGCTCAACGGCACCAGCTCAGGGGCCAGGCTGCACGGGGTGGCGGGTGAGCAGCTCCAGGCTTGAGTCCGAGAAGGAAGAGACCCTGGACCGACCGTCCTCTCCGTTTCTCACAGGAGAAAGCTGGGCCCAGGGAGCAGGTTCACTGGAAGGGCATTCATGGGCATGGCTGCAGAGAGCTGCCCAGGGCCATCTGCCAGGACAAGTGGTCTGTGACTGGCCACCAGTTCTGTCCAGGTGAAGGCATGGTGTGGCTTCTGCATTGCAGTGGGAGAGCTCTGGGTCCTCAGCCAGGAGCTCAGGAGAAGCAGGGCTGGTCCCCAGAGCAGACTCAGGGCACTGTCCACTAGGAGTGGCCAACGCCACACCATCTCAGTCCCTGCCTCCCTCTACGGGGCTCCATTTGCTCTCATGTGTGCAGAGGGCCTGGACTGAAACCTCAGAAGAGTGAGACTGAAGGCCACTGGAGTGTGAGTCTGTCCCTCTCTGGTCCCACGCAGCTCTGATGGTCAGGGCGTGAGAACCCAGGGAACTGCGCTGTCTTCTTCGTGAGCTTGTCAGAGGAAGTCCTGACGCTGGGCAGGCGGGAAAAACAGATTCTACTCGGTAGCAACTAGGGCAACAGGAGAGGGGGTCCGGCATGAACTCAATTTTGCTGAAATGATCCCGAGGGGACTCCGCCAAGCCTGGAGTGCGCTCAGATGGGCTGCTCCATGCAAGTGGCCACCTGGGTGGCTGGTGATTCACTGGAGGAGAGTCGAACTTCCAGGGTCTTTATGACAGGAAGCAGTGGTACAAGTTAGAGCGAGGTTCCCACCCAAGTCAGGCCCGCGGCCTCCCATGGGGACAGGGACCAAGGGAGCAAGCTGTCCCTGGGTGCTGGGGTTTCAAGGAGTTGGCTGGAAGGTCCTGGAGAAGACCGTTCTGGTGGTAGCATTGCCTGGCAGCGAAGCAGAGAGAGAACTTACGATCCCCAGCTTCCTACAGCCGCTGCTCCAACGGGGTTCAGGAGCCCATCCACATGCTGCCAGGTGTGGGTTGAAACCAGCAGATCTCCCTGGTGGCCTGCAACTCTCCAGAAGGGAACTTAAGGGAGCTGGAGTCACTACCTGGAAGGTACACGCTTGAGCTCTTAGAAACCATGCTGGTGTTTACGACTCTGTGTAGAGGCCAGGTGGAATCACCTGTGCCAAGTCTGAAGCCAAGGCCAAGGTTGGGCCTAGTCAGGAAGAGGGCTCAGAGGGACCAGGCTGGCGTCTGGTGGAGGGATCTTTGTCAAGCTGTGTGGTCGTCTGCATGACCTTCTCTGGCTTTTCCGTGAAGTACTGCGGTGGGATCCTAGACCAGGGCGGTACAGTGAGCACCTGGAGCCCCTCTGAGAAGGCATGGCGAGGCCAGGGACAGTGCAAGAGCCAAGTCGCACTCTGCGTGACCAGAACCAGCGCACGGGCCAGTCTGCCTGGGGCAGAGCCAGTGTTTCAGGGGCTGGTGCTCTGGGCACATCTAGAGAGATCTGTGTGGACCTCAGTCTTCCCCGATGGGCAGTGGTGGTGGTGAACCTGTGACTGTGCTCCAGGCAGCCATGGCGGAAAAGAGGAGGCCAGAGCCAGAGAGGGCAGGAGGAGCAGGCCAGCCACACCCCCGCACAACTGTGAGCACCAGGGACCCCAGGAATCCCCAGAGGACACCTGGACAGGTGCTCTTGTCTAGCCAGCAGACTAGAGAGGTTGAAGTGACCAAAACTAAGGACTGCGGGGGCTCGGGACATCCTTTAGTCCAGAGCTCCTGAGCCTGGCGCGTGTGTGTGCAGCGTCTGGAAGGACATCCCAGGGGGAGGGAAGAGTCCCACGAGTCACCTGAAGTGCTTCATGATTCAGACACTCATGCTCCCGGTCCCTCGGGGTCTGTTCCCATGGGACACCAGCAGCGTTCTTAGAAGTCTTTTTGAACATTAACTTCCTGTCAAACAACGGAGATTATAGGACAGGATCTTCTACCTGCAGCTGGCAGAGGGGAAACTGCAGCTGAAGACAGCAAGCCCACGGGCTCAGCTAGGGATCAGGAGGGAAGGGGAGGGCCAGATTCGTCCCCTTTCTGGTGTCGTTCCCGCGGGCCTGGTGTCCATTGGTCTTGTTGGGAAGGATGCCATCTCCCTTCATGGCTGCGACTCGGCACTGAGAGGTTAACCATTCCCCAGGGGAGATGCAGCACAGCATCGTCCCCTGGCCACACGCCACCCTCAAATCCTCAAGACCAGTTCAGTGGGAAGGAAGTGGGGAGCTCGCACACCTGGCCGTGGTGGGTGACAGGCTGTGCCCTGCAGCAGGGACGCCCCACTCAGCACCTCCTATGACTGTCTGGTATTTCCTCACCGCCATAGAGGGTAGAGAATTTGGCTCACGCTAGTAAGCACTTCCCACAACCTCAGAGCCAGCAGGCGGGCCCTGCGTCTTAAAGTCAGAGTGCTCAGAAGCCTTGACTAGCTACTCGGGGGCTGCCTCGGCCAGCCCACCTCAGCTGCTGTAGTTTTTGTGGTGTTTGCTTTCTGTTACTGTGACAAAGTACCTGAGATGATCAACTAAAGAAAGGAGAAATTTATTCTGGCTCACAGTTTGGGAGGTTTTACTTCCTGGTCAATTGGTCCCATGGCTTTGGGCCTGTGGCGGCCCAGAATACCATGGCAGGGGCACAGGGCAAGGCCCTTCAGCTCACAGTGGGAGAGCAAGAGACAGGAAGAGGAAGGGACCAGGTCCTACAGCCCCTTCAAGGACACACCCCAAAGGCCAGAAGACCGCCCACCGGGCCCCACTCCAAGCTTCCACCATCTCCTGATAGCACCCCAGTGGGGACCCAGCCTTCAACACGTGGCCTTTGAGGGACACTTCTCCACGCCACAGCAAGCCTGGTCTGCCTGCTTAATGCAGATGAGCTAAGCCAAAGCAACAGCGTGAACGTCAGAAACGGAGCAATCCAAGCCCATGGATTTGGCACTGTGGTCACACCTGATGGCCCTGGAGGCACAAGAGAGCTGGACCTGTGGAGGGTCCAGTGGCAAATGTCTTGCTTTAGTTTCTAAAACACACTCAGGTGTCACATGACATTTATCCTACCACAAGGTAGGCATAATTAGCCCATTTCAATATGGAACCCCTGAGGTTTAGTGAACTCTCTCTGCATGCTTCTTGGGGCCACTATAGAAAATCACCACAACGTAGGGTCTTAAAACACACAGATCCGTCATCTTACCGTCGGGGTATCAGAGGTCCACAGTGGGGCAGCAGGGCTGCGTTCTGGAGGTGGAGGAGAGAGCTCCTTGCCTGCCTCCCCCAGCCTCAGAGGCCATCTGCATGCCTTGGCGTGCCCTTCGTTGCTCCAGCCACTGCTTCCGCTGCCTCATCTCCTCTTCTGACCCTCCTGTCCCCTCTTCTGTCTTCAGGACGTGCCGAATGACCCCATGCCCACCTCAAAATCCTAACTTACTAGCACCTGCCAAGTCCCTTCTCACCGTGTAAGGCACCATGTTCACAGGCTCCAAGGCTTGGGACGCACTGCAAAGGCTGCTGACCACATGCCGGAGTCCCACAGCTCAGAAGCAAGAATAAGGGCCACTACAACAGCAGCTGGACACCTGGCACTGAAGGCCATACCCTCATGTCATCCTTGGGGAGGTGACATCTTCGTATCTGCACTGGGGCAGATGCACCAGGGTGTCTGGCCAACAGGAGCACCACAGCAAGACTTCCACCCTTCTCCTGCCTTTCCCTTCCCTCACCCTCCCCCACACACTCACCCAGGCAGCTTTGGCTCACAGTTGATTGTCTAGGGTCTCCCTTCCCTCCAGAACTGTAAGGAACAAAGTGGATTCCTACCACATAGGAATAATTCAGACCAAGGCCTGGGGTGAGCAGGGGCCTCTGCAGGACAGGTGACGGTTCCAAAGGGCTTGATGTGACCCAGGATGTTGATGACTCACCTTGAAAGTCAACTCTGCCAAGAAAGTTTCAGGAAATTCTGCTATCTCAAAGAATTTCCCAAAGTGTCTAAAGAGTTGAGAATTTGATTCTCATTGTGTAGCAGACACAATCCATTTTTTTCTAATAAGTTAAGTATATTATTTTTTCATAATGATGGGATCTAATACTTATAATTATAAAAATAAAAAGAGAGAAGCGTAGATGTCTAAAGCTGTCATGATTCCTTTCAGCTTTGGAGGATGGAACTTTTTTCATGTATAATTCTATTAGTCGATGCCGAAACTATTATTTTCAAGTAGCTCTGTGACTTTTATGAAGATAAAACCTTGAAGGTAATTAGACTGGGATAGTTAAGCAGTGACAATTCAAATACAAGGAAAATAGCTGCTCTCATTACCCATGAAAAATACAGGGTATGAAAAGCAGTCCTGGTTATAGTTATTTGATGTAGAAAGTTCTCATGTTCTTACTTTAAAGGTAGTTCAATTATGATAATGCATTTTCATTTTATTAAAATTAGCTGCACAATAAATAAGTAGATACTGGTTAAGTTTTGAGACAAATGATGAGACCAATTTCAAAGAAGGGTCGCGAGAAAAAGACTTTAAAAGTTGGGAAACCAGGAAACATTCCTATAGAAATTGCTTTTAAATTAACTATGACTTCCAGTTTCACAGGTAGCTTGCTTTTTTAATTACAGAAAATTGATCTTGAACAATGAAGCTACATTTTTCTGCTCTAAAAACATTAATCTTCTGTGGAGTCAGATTAAGATGGGCATCTTCACATTTGCATTGCGTTGGATTTTCTAGAGGACGAGGGAGGTGAGGCTCACCGTCCACACTGCCAAGGGCCAGGAAGAGCAGAGCTCAGGTGCCCTCCTGTTCTAGTTTCAAAAAACACCCCGCACACTCAGGAGGTGAAGCCAAAGAGAAGAGGGAGTGGGAGCTGGGGACAGGAAGTAGGCTGGACATGAGTGCTGGGGTCCTGGGCAGTGTTGCAGGAGAGCTGACCAGTCACTCGGGTCACGTGGCAGGTGAGGTGACCACCCTCGACCCCTAAGTTTACGGCAGTAGATTTTTCATGCACATGTGGTCACATTTCCCAGAAATCAGCCCAGAGTGGAGAGCTGCCGGGGGCAGGGTGACTGAGTATACCTGGGGTATGGGCACACAGGCGTCCTGGCCCTGGAACAGGCTCTGAGCTTGAGGGGACAAGCACAGCCTCCAGAGGGGCCACTCGGGCAACCGGTCAGGAATAACGTCCCAGGACAGCGGGGGGCCGAGTGACGGCTGAGTGTTCACTTCCACTGAAGACACTGGGTGGCAGGGCCATGGGACACTGCACACAGCCCACAGGACGCCCTCTGTGCCCCTCAGACCGCCGTGCTGAGTCCTGGGGAGACGCACCGGGTTCTAGACCACACGGGGAGGCCCAGGGACACAGAGCAAGGTGCCAGCCCACCAACCCCCCTCCCCAGCAGACACTGCCACCCGCTGAACCTGGCTCCTCAGCATCCGGGAAATGAACGGAATGATACTTCCTCAGGGACCCGCGAGGAGGAGGCGAAGTCAGCCTTCGGAGGGGACCACAAGAATGTCCACTTTTGTAGGTGAACACTTGAAGGCCTCAGGTCCACACAGGTCAGGCTGACACTCGCGGACTCTCCTGCGGTGCCTGGTACACAGTGAGAGCTCAGGAAGTGCAGGCAGGGACTGCAGGACATAAATAAACCTGGACTGTGCAAAACACAATGCAAAAAAACGGCTTCTACCTCAGAGTGCTGCGCCCCGGCACACCCTGACCTTGGACAGGACACCACGGGCCACAACAGGCAAGGGTGGGAAGAAGGTGGCCTTTGGGGAGATTTTAATTGCACACCATCTGTGACAGCTGAATGATAACAGGAAGGGCGAAGAGGATGCGCTGCCCCCCAGGAGTAGCAGAGCCCCATGGCCAAGCTGCCTCGGGCTGGCGGAAGGTGCTGGAGAAAGTCATCCTGTGCTGTGACTCACATTGTCCCCAGGGAGAAGCAGCCTCACTCTTCAGTGAGGAGGAGGAGGTGGGGACAGGGATCCAGCTGGAGGGGAGGTTGACTATGGGGGGGTAATCGCTTTTCATTGTTTCAACCTTGCCTTGCCTTTTGCGTAAGAGAAATAGCCTTTATCCAAGCTCCCCAGGGCCCTGCTGGCCACCGGGCACACTGCCACCCTCTGGTCCCACCTGGCTGGGTCCTGAACACCTGCAGGCCAGGGAGACACAGAGAGGGGAGCTGCCAGGGTACAGCACCTGGTCCTTCCTGAGCACTTTCCTCTGGCAGTTAACTTTTAATTAAAAGGGGAAAAAGACATTAATTATCAGTTAACGAATTTCCATCTCTATGCAGACGTGGGAATTAGTGTGTTTAAAAAAGGCCTTGATAATTATTTCTTAAAGTTTAGAAACTGGGTGGAGATAAAAGTACTTCTCTTCCCTCCACGCTCTTCTGGTTTGGGGAAGCGGGTGTGGGCAACCCCAGCTCCTGTCTGCCAGGGCCCGAGTTCAGGGCCACACTATAAAGAACTCTAAATGGAAGGGCCTGTGGCCCTGCCCAAGGAAGGGTTTGCAGGCAGCCACCTTGGAAGCCAGGGACCCCCTGTGCAGCACACTCCTGCCTGGTCCCCACGGACCTTCCCAGCACAGAGAGCAGCGGGTGTCGCTCCTCACCCCTAAGCCCAGATGGATCTCCACACCCAAAACCACAACAATACAGCCGGTGCAGCTCAGCCCGGCCCAGACTTCCACCCCCAGCACCAGGAAAACAGAAAGAAACGATACCCATGCATTCTGTGTCTTAAAGGAGTTGGCAGAGAGGATCTGAATGCACTCAGCACAGAGCATGGTGACGCCCAAAGCAGGGGACACACTCATTACCTGTGTTAATACACGAACACCGCGCGGTATTTCATTTATGTGGACCAGTATCATATGTCAATCAGAGTAAAATAATAAAACCAAATAGTCCTTAGGGTTCAGAGGAAAATGTCCCACACAGCAGGGAGGGCGGATCTCCCCGCTGCGGCCTCAGGGCGGTCAGAGCGGAGCTTCTTGGCCACCACCCCTGCTTCTCCTGCTCTGGCCGGCTTATTGATACCCCGAGATTTTCTCCCCAGACCCTCGTTCTCAGGTATTCTCCCCATTGTTTCCGGGACAGTCATTTTCTTTCCTTCCTTTCTTTCCTCAGGAAGAAAATTGAACGGGTGGCATCAGCTTGAATTATTCAGCTGCTGTGAGTGGAAAGTAGAGCAGATCAAGAGGCCGTAAGCTCCAGGGATTAAGTCCGCTCCCAGGCAGCGGAGCCAGATGTGCTCTCTGTGAGGACAGCAGAACGCATTAGAACCTGCGCCCAGTGAAGCAGGAAAAGACTTTTTTTGAAAGACCCCAAAGTTGCTCTTTCAAAGATTCCATTAACCAATTAAAAAAGAAAGAAAAAAAAAAAAGATGTCACTGGCTACCAGCACATTCTGAGGTCACACAGACAAGGACCCACCAGGGCTCAGACCTTCTAGGACAAAGGAGGTCCCACAAAGCAAAGATGGTGCCAACCCCCTGCTGTCAAAGGCAGACGCTCTTGCCTTGGAAGGGGGCCTGGCATTCCAAACTGACCAGGGCCTCCTGCAGCCTGGGGTCCCCCTGGCCTGGTCCAGCTGTCCTCAAAACCTGCTGAGTGTCCGCTCCTGCCCCTCCCTAGCCACTGCCACCTCCTGGGAGGAGCTGTGCTGGGTCACCTTGCTGGGGGCTCACCGCTGCCCCCTGCACGGGGCCATCACCAGAAAGAGGTTGCTTTCTGGGTTAGTGACCTTCTTATGCAGCATCCCACACACTGTTGACCTCCACAGTGTCCTCAGGAGAGGGAGGGTCCAAACCTCACACTCACAGAATTTCCTGGGCTCTGGGTGCCCTGTGACCTCTCTGAGCCCCGACTCCCTTCTCATATCAACCAGGACTGGAAATATGACCTCAGAGGAGAATCAAAAGCGCCTCCATGGAACAGGACCAAGACCCTGGCTGCTCTTCCCCACAACACCAGGAGCCCAAGGGCCTCTGCACTTGGCCTCTGCACCTGGGCCCCAAGCACCGCCCAGAATGGAAGCCCTCAGTACGCACCACCGGAGACCCCACCAAACCCACAGAGCACACTTCCAGAACACCAGACTCAAGAGGTGAAACCAAGCAACTTACTTCCCCTCGTATCCAGACCCCTGAGCTCAGAGCAAACCAATTTATAAATACCCCCCTGAATTGAGCGCAAGTCTCCTGGCTGGTGAAATACACTCCCAGATAAGTTCCTAAGAAACGTCCTGGTGCCTAACACAGCCCTTCACCGGAAATCATGTTCTAGGCTTCCCTGCACTATGGCACCTTTAAAATGAGTTACTAAACCAAAAACAGTGGGAAGGGACCCCAGACGGGGGTGAGTTTTCCAGCCTCTGACAGCTCTCCCTCCTCGCCCCGCCCTGTCCTCTCCCTCTCTGTACCCTGTCCCTTCCCAGCCCCTTGGACCTTGACCCCTCCTTGGCCTCCCCTCCTCCCTCCTCCTCTGGATCCTCCCTAAACACCTGCTAAGAATGTCAATTCCCAAACACTCGCACCTGACCTCAGATGGCCTCCACAACTATGCAAATGTATTTCCTGTCCAAAAATTGATAGAAAGCCAAACTAAAATATTCAGGTAGGCCCCATCACTGGAACGTAACGGGGCCAGGTGAGAGCTGGCAGCCTGCCTTGAGGAACCCCAGCCATGGTCCATGCAGGGGGAGGGGAGGGGAGAGTCCCTCCAGGCCTAATGGGTCAAAAGCCCAGGGGACCCAGTGCAGGGTGCTCCGCAGGACGGGGTGGGGCCCTGGTCTCGTCCACTGCCTCCCCCGGATGCACCCCAAGTGCAGCTTGGAAGCCAGCACCATGCTCAGGCCCGGGGAAGTTTGTCGGTGAAGCAGTCTCATTGGAGCAGGGCCCTCCTGCCCGCATGGCAGAGACCCATTCACTGCCAGCTGTAACAGGGGCCCTCCTGGGAAGACGCCAGGCGCTCCCGGCCACAGTGATGGCAGCCTGGTCCCTCTGCGAGGGACGACACCAAGGTCACATAATGGCAGGAGCGTCACTTCCACTGTGCAAGGCCGACTCTGCTGCCACCAAGAGGAAACTGCTCTCCTCTGCAAAGTCAGGGGCTCTGTGTGTGGGCCAGGAAGGCCATCAGCTGTCCTTCTGGCTCGGGTGGGGAGAACTCGGGGACACGTCTGCTTTCACACTCACCCTGGAGGTGCGTTGACCCTTCTGGCCCAGCCCTCCAGCCCAACCAGAAGGTGCCAGAATTCAGCCCCCGGGGGAGGGCTGGGTGCAATGGGCGGGCCCTGAGAGAGGACCCCATTGTACAGGAAAGGGGAGGAGCGGGCACTCCACTGGGACAGCCTACCCTGCAAAGTCCTCATGGTCTGTGTCCCCCAGGGGTGGTGATGGGCTGCCCAGTGCCTGGGACCACAGCCTCCCTTCTTCCCACCCGCCTGTTCTCCCCGAGTCAACCAGACCTTCGCTGAAAAATCTTCACCCACTACCCCTTTCTCCATCCAGGACAGGACAGGTTCAGAAACACACTACGAGGAACTCAAGAAAAAGACAGTGAAGCCCCCACACCCTTGATGGGATCTGGAGGGGAGCTCCCCAGGCCTCCTCTCCATCGCCAAGTCCCTTGAGAGGAGACACCATGGCTTCCCAAGTCAGTAAGGATGAAAACGCAGGATGCTCAGAGCCTCGAATAAATATGTCACTCTGTAAAATGTGGTCACTCTGATTTAAACACCCCGTTCCTTCCTGTTGTTCCTGGCTACATCCTTAAAAAGTGACACTGTCACCTGAAGCTTCTCTGGCCCTATTCACAACGGAGCTGTGCCTCTCCCTCACACAGATGCAGCAAGGTTCCCATCATCCTGGGGAGATGGGGTCAGGCCTTCAAGGTCAAGGAGTCCAGTGTCCTAAACGTGGGACTTGCAAACTGGAACGACTCCCAGGTCTTCACGATGCACAAAGTTGGCAAGTCTTTCCTCTTTTCGGAAGGGAGTGGCCAACCCTATCGCCGTGGGAAACAGGGAGGAGACCCTGCTCCTTCAGCCAGCTGGTAGGGCCACGGGACCCAGCACGCATCGGCCTGGCTCTGACTGAATACCTAGGTGTAAGACGTCATCTGAGGACTGGCCTCCGTGGACACTTGTAGAACGCCTCTCATGCCAGAAAGCCAGCCTCCCACAGATTACACAGTGGAGCACCCAAAACACGGGGGTGCGATATCAAAATTGCTAACGGAGAACAGCAGGCACCCTGCTGTGTGGATTTTCCTTTCTGCAAAAGTTTGAAAAACTTCAAACCTACACAAGTCAATGATCACCATTGATACCCGTGAGCCCTGGACCCCAATTCTGTGGTTGTGAACAAGTCCCCACCTTTCTTTTCCTTCCCTCCCTCCTCCCCGCTGAGGCATTTGAAAGCGGGGAAGCCTTTAAAAGAATTCTTCCCCAAGTGTTTCTTCTATGAAAAAGGATATTTTCCTGCATATTTTGAATTTAGTCAGTTTACATTGACAAATAATAAATAATATGACTACATATATGTTGCTCATACTCCAAAGTCCCCTTGCTTGAGATCCTGCGAGGATCATGCTTCATACCTCTGGTCCCTCCCCCTGGAGCAGACCCTTGGACTATGGTTTATGCTCCCTTGCTTATCGTAACATACTTTGAAGAGTTCAGCCAGTTGTGTAGACGGTCCTGCAGTCTGGGTTTGGCCATGGTGCCCTCACTGATAAGCTCATGATAAACACAGAGCGCCCTTGTTGCCAGGCTCAGCTTGAAGACTCGATGCTGAATGTCTGATGACGTGCTGGTCCCTTTGCATCAGAGCAGGTGGCCCATGACGTCAGCTTCCCAGGGATCATGATGCCGACCAATGGCTGCCCTGAGCATCTCCACCTCTGCATTAAGAGGAAGAGCTTCCCATTGCAATTAGTTCATAACCTGGGAATGACGTGAGACAGGTGACCGCCCTGTTCCCCAACCACTCGACATCCAGTGAGCTTCGCCCAACTCAGTGACAGCGATGGTTTTCTCATTCCTCCATTTTCCATCAAATCCCATCTCTTCCTTTTGCTTTGCCACTTGGATTTGAGGGAAGGGGAGATTGTGTTTCCAGCTGGTGCAAAGAAGGAAACCACAAGGAGGAGGTGGCACGTGGAGACGTAGAAGGAAGGGGAAGAGCTTCACATGAAGCCTTACCTTAGCAAACTGTCCCCCAAAATCTACACAGGGGTGTTAGACAGCTTTTGCTCTGCTGTGTCCAAAAGACACAACAGGAAAATTTAGAGGAAGGAAAGTCTACTCAGGGGCTCGCAGTTTCAAAGGTCTCAGTCGGTAGACAGCTGGCTCCATTGCTCTGGCCCAAGATGAAGCAGAACAATATGGCGGAAGAGTGTGGTGGAGGAAAGCAGTTCAGGACACGGCAACAGGGAGCAGAAAGAGAATATGTGTGTTCTCCTCACCAGGGACAAAATATAAGCCTAGGGCACACCTTCAGTGACCCACCTTCTTCAGCCACACCCTGCCTGCCTGCAAGTTACCATCCAGTTAATCCCATGGGGGGGGGGGGGTTAATGCATTGATTGGGTTATAGGTCCATAACCCAGTCATTTCACCTCCAAACTTTCTTGCATTGTCTAACACATGAGCTTTTGGGGGATACCCAATATGGAAACCATAACACAGGGTGTCCTGCTAGGCTGGGCTTCAGTGAACTTTAGTGCCCAGGTCTTTATTCACACCTGTGTTTGCATGGATGCCCTTGGGGAGTCACCCAGGGAGAGCTAGGACAAGAATTGTGTCCACAATTGAACAGTTTGCTTAGTGCCTGGGCAGCCCTGGTCTTCGCCCTCACTCACAGAGTACTCAATAAGCCTAGTGCTAAATCTCATCCTTTGACACTACGGTGCTCATCTGGACAAGGGCCCCATGTTGCTCAGACACACAACTGCAGGGTAAATATGCTTGATCCAGCATCCCAGGGCATCAAACTACTGAAGACATTTTATAACAAAACAAGTAGGAATACACCTAGGATGCAAATTTCACACAAAATGTCACATAGAACCGTAGATTTCACGAGAATTTTGAGCATCTGGTAGGTTATTCTGGGCATTAGTGAGCACCCAGTACCCTGGGGATAGACACTGTCTGCAGCAAAGAACACGCTGAGAAGAACTTTGGACAAACACGGTCCAGAGCCAAGGAAAGGTTGAGTGAGCCACAAAGAGAAGACAGGGAAAACAGATGACCACCCTGGGACTACACACAGGTCAGTGGAAAGTTGGCCGGATATTGGCTTCTTGGGAATCAACATTATGGCCATGTGAAGAGAGACTGCTGGTATTAGATCTTTAAGAACTTCGTGCCTTATGCCATCCTTACTGGGAGACTTCTTCATGATCTCACTTGCCACATTCCCATAGATAATCAGATTCATGGCGTATGTTAGTAAAGAGAAGACAGAGTCTAACTATTTTTAGGGTCCTTATTTTAGGGTTCAAATTCTATATTTTGCAAAGAAAGAAAGAGGGAGATTGAGACCTAATCTCATAGAGTAAGGATTCCAGGGTTTTATTGGTATTTGGAATCTGGGCCATCATTTCATTAAACACAGGGGAAAATTTAAGCCTTTAAATAACAATAAAATCATGATTCTTATGGAATTTATAAAAATCCAAGCTCTGAAGGCTTAGATTGAGTTGAGCCATTTGTAAACCTGACCAGAAGAAAATGGAAACCAAGAAAGCCTATAAATACACATTTTTATGAATTGGAAACTATGCTAGTATTTATAACTATGAAGTAAGAGACATCTTTAGATTCAATTGTCAATTTTAAATCTGAGAGCTCTTAAATATTGCATTTATTGTCTCTTTGGGACCAAAGTCTCAGCAGCTGAAATCTTAACGATGCTGTGGAGTACATCCCGGGACACCCCACAGGCCGCAGGGAAGCCAGTAGATACCACACCATACCACCTGGAGGAGAGCAGTCTGCTGTGGGAGCCAGTCCTCTTATTCAGCATGCCAAGTGTTCACCTGTCAGGGCGGGTCACCATGATCAGCTGCAGAGCAGTGATGCCCAGTTCTGCCCACTCTCCTCACCCGCCAGGCCCTAAACCAGACTCACAGCATCCAGGCCCAGGAGGATCAGGTGTCCTGACTGCACCCCGTGGTCCCACACTTTCTCTCCCCGTGATCCAGACGTTAATGGAGACCCCTAGAGCTCTTATGCACAGGTTCCTTCAGCAACCAAAGCAGCAAATGGGTTTAAACTCCAGCGTCAACTCCTCTTGACTGGTAGTGTCCTCCTGAGCCATGGGGAGAGGAGCCCCCACGGGGCTGTGTGATGTCCACCATCAGTTAGTGATGTCCTCCTGGGTTCCTTATTCCATAATTCGACCACACATGGCTACAAGGCTAACAAGGAGGTAGGGCCACTTCTGCCATACCCTGCCTTCACAGCGTTGGGCTCTCCATGGGTGCTCAGTGGGATTCGATCAACTAGTCCAGCGACATCAGCCTCACGAGGATCACGCCATACTTTCTGTTCACTTAGTAGCTGAGGTGCCTATGAGAAGCCAATGACTTTGGGATGGAGACATGACGAATGACCTTTTGTCTGATTCTAATTAATGATTTTCCTGAGAGAGCAACTGCTGCAATTTGAAGGCCCCCACCAAAACTCAAGTTGAAGTTCAGTCCTCATTGTAAGAGATTAGGAATTGAGAAGTGAGGCCTGTGACTAGCTTTTGGGGACTGTCCTCCATGAATAGAGTAAGGGGTCAGTGAGTTCGTGGTTCATGGAGTGATTAGAGTTATAAAATCAGTTTGATGCTTCTCTGCAGGTGCTCCCATTGCCATGTAGTGTCCTGTGCCACCTCAGGACTCTGAAGAGGGTACCTGCCAGCAAGAAGGCCCTCATCAGAGGCATCCTCTTGACCTTGGACCTCCCGGGCTTCAGAACCATGAACTGAATAAATCTTAATCTTCATAAATTGCCCCATCTCGGGTATTCTGTTATGGCAACAGAAAACAGACCAATACACTGACATTTCTATGAGTCTTCTGATTCATGCAGTGAAGCCCAAGACATTTCCCACCTAAGTTATAACCAGTGTTGCCTGGGCTCCCATAACCCACAGCCTTACACACCATTAGGATTATGCGTTCAATCATTCACATGTTTTGCTAGGTCAGTGATGATTTCTAACCCTTTTTTTTTTCTTTTTCATTAACCCCATGAACAGTGCTTGCTATACAAAATGTTCTTATTAAGTGCTAATTAAATAAACGAACTGGAAATCTTACACCAAGAAAAAGGAAATGGTGACTAAACTATAGTAATTGCCAGATATCTGAGCCATGACTGACACCTTGGTTTTTCTGTATCTTGCAAAGTAATAGAATTAAATGAGTTTGAAGAAAAGTTCTGTTCATGCAAGAGATAAAAGTGGTCAATGCCCGAAACACTTCACTGTATACTTAAAATTAATATTTTTCACTGTAAGTGAAAGGTAGAGAAATTTTATAACTTTGTTCGCTCCTTTATTGCCCTCCCTATCTTTATGTTCAGATGTCACTTATTTCACATCAACATACATGGAAACCTCATTGGACAATGTTACAATTTTTGTTTGCAACGTATTTTAAATAACCTAAGAAAAGTCTATTATGTTTGCCAAGGCATTTACCACTTCTGTTTCTCTATCTTCATTGTGAAGTTTCTGAGTTTCCCTCTGGGATCATTTCCCTTCTGCCTAAGATTTTCTTTTAGAGCGTGTTTGCTGGGAGCTTATTTCCTTAGTTTCCTTTCATCTGGATATCTTTATTTTTCTTTCATTGGTGAGAAATAATTTTTCTGGATATAGAATTCTGTGTTGACAGTTCTTCTCTTTGAGCATTTGTAAAACATTCCTCTATTGTCTCTGTCCTCTATGGTCTCTAAAAAGAAATTTGTAGTTCACATGCCTTTTCTTACAAAGAGTGTCTTTTGTTTTACTGAAGATTTCAAGACATTTTTCTTTAGTTTCTCAGTAGTTTGACTATGATGTTTGTAAGTTTGATTTTCTTTAAGTTTATCCTTTTTGACATTCACAAAGCTTCTTGAATCTATAAATATGTATTTTTTACCACGTGTGGGAAGAATTTTTACCTTTGCATTTATTTCAAGAGTGTCTGTTTTTACTTCATGGAACATGTTTACAATACCTGATTTAAACATTGTGAGAGCATTTTAACATGTGGATCATCTCGTGTTGGTGTCTGTTAATTACCTGTCTCTTACAAGACCTTTGGGTTTTCTTTGTCATTGTTTGAACAGTTTTAGATTGTATTCTGGGCATTTTGAACATTATTTAATGAGACTCTGAATCCTATCAAAATCCTCAGGATAGTATTGATCATTCTGTTTTCCTGGCACCAGTTGATTAGGCTCAGACCACAAATCCAGACCTGCCTCTTGTGGGCTATGATTTCAATGTGAGTCTGAAGCCTTTGCAGTGTGTTTATACCCACTTCCCACCATCCCTCTGGTCCAGTCCGCGACCTTGGCAGTGGCCTACCCCGTGGCAATTCTCAAAGCCTTTGATACGCTCTTGGGTCATCTCCACACGTGTCCAGCTCAGGGGTGAGTCTGGAACTTGTACAAATCCTTATGGGTTCCCTCTCTTGGTCTCCTTCTTATCATATGCCCTACACTCGCTGGTGCTCTGAGGACCCTTTCCCTGGTCCTCTGGCCACAAAACTGGGCTTGAGCTGTTATGGGCCAGGCTATGTGGGCAATGACCAAGCAGACTCCATTTTACCCTGAGACTCCATGCCATGTAGGAAATGCTTCTCCCGTGGGAACACCCGCCTCTGTACCCATCAACAGCTGCTTAGCATAGCATGCTTGGCAACACAAAGTGGCGATTCTTATACAATGTAAGATTGTTCTCCCTCTGGGTTTCATTTTTCTTGGGCAGTGTACTCTCACATTTGCTTAAAAGTTAGTAACCATTCTCTGATTGTCAAAGTGACAGCCACTTATGGTTAATGTGCTGACATGCTTTACTTATGGTATAAAAGGTGTACTCTAACCCTGGAGGGGGTCGACCTACCCTTCCGCCCCGCCAGCTGATGAATAAAGATGGCTCCGTCTCCTGCTTTAAGATCGACTTGGTGACTTGTTGCAATCTCGCCATCACAGAGCTTCCTTGCACGGTCTCATGCTTCCTGTGACCAGTTCCACCTCTGGGTCAAAGTGTCTCTTGCGGTCACTTCTGCCGCTGCCACCTTGGAAGTACAGCTGTGAGACAGGAGTTTGCCTTGGGGGCCAGACCAGGAGAAGGAGAAGAAGACAGGGTGCTCCCCGGTGCTTCCATCCCCGCCCCATCAGAAAGGAGGGCTTCTCCTGACTCTGCCTGCCCTCCTGCTCGGGCTGCAACTGCTCTGAATCTAAGCCAGGAGATTCCGGAGGACAAAACACAGCCAACTCCCATGGCACCTGCCCTTCCCCAAGCTTTGATTTCTCTTCAATCTGTCCCTTATCCCACTCTGGGCTCAGTGACAGAGGGTGAACCCTCAGCCACTCTGGTTGGCTGTGCACAGTCAGCGCTCCACATCCACAGGTTCAGCATCCCTGGACTCAACCAACACGCAGACCAAAAATGCTCCCTTGTCACCGACACACTCCATGCGGCCACGTCTAGGCCGGTTGCCTCTGTACTGAGCATGCACGCACTTGCTTCCTCGATAGCACACCCTGAACAATGCAGTGTTATTCTACAGCATTTACCTCCTATTGGGTTCTACAAGTCACCTAGAGATGATTTAAAGCATATGTTTAGGATGTGCAAAAGTTATACGCCAACATAGAAGGGACTTGAATATCCAGCTTTTGGTATCGAGGGGGTTCCTGGAACCGGTCCCCAATGGATATTGAGAAGCAACTGTATCTCTGCCCTCTTTCCTTCCTCTTCAACCCACTCTCGATTATTGGGAAGCAAATCTGAGACCTCATATCACGTCACCTGTAACTATTTCAACATGTCGCCCTAACACAAGAACTCTTTGACATAACAGCAAAACCTTTATTGCACCTAAAAATTTAGCTGTGGTTTCTTAATACAGTGGGAGCATCGCTGTGGGTGAACTGGCCTCTTAAGTCTCTTGCCTACAGGGTCCCGCTCATGACCTGACTTCCTCCCTTCTCTCCCTTCACCCTGTGCCCTAATTGTATTATGGGGTTTTCTCCAGCCGGGATCCTAGCACTGCCTTCTAGCCCGTCCCTCTGTTCCCACTTCCCTGTAATCTGCTGGTTAGAGAAGGCGTGAGCTTATTCAGGTTCCACAGTAACAATGGTCATTTGTGTTATTATCACTTTGATTTTTATGTTTATCTCATTGTAATGGTTAATTTGAATTGTCAACTTGATTGGATTAAGAGATGCCAATGATTAGAGGCCTCTGGGGATGTCCGTGAGGGCTGTCTAGGAATGACTGGAATGTAGGATAGTGAGCTGAAGTGGAGCCCCTCCCTCAGCGTGGGCAGCACCGCCCAATAGGATGGAATAAAAGCTGGAAGGACAAGGAAGCAGGTGCAGATGCAGCTCCACTCTTGAACGGGTTCTTAATTGCTGCTTCGATCCTTTGAGGACATGGGACTCGCGCTTCTTCACGCTTCCAAAGTGGACTCTGCCAGTGATTCTCCAGGTAGTTTCCAGAAGCCTAGCTCTCGGACTAGGGTAGCACTGTTGATCCTTCCTGTTCTGGGGCTTCAGCGTCTTGGACTGAGCAGCTGCTGGTTCTTCCAGCTCTCCAGCTGCAGACGGCCACTGTGGGCTATCCAGCTGCTGGTCTGTAAGCCAATCTAATAAATCCCCTTTTATATCATACTTCCTGCTGGTTCTGCTCCTCTAGAACCTACTGACACACTCGTCAAGATTGCTTCATCCAAGACGCAGTATGATGTCCACTGCTCCTGTGCTGTCGGTGGTCAGCAATGGTCACTGCCTCGTCCCAGGTCGTCAGCGGCATGACACATCCTCACTCCTCCTTCCTTCTTCATTTGTCCCTAGAATAAGTCCACATCTAGGAGGTTCCCTGGACAGAGAAGCTGGACTGCGACTGGGTTTTTCTCTCTATTTTTAAAGTTCAATGCAGATGGTTTTGTCAGCTATTTGCTGCCACCACAAAAGACCTGACCAGAGCAATTAGAGGAGGAAAAGGTTATTTGGGGGATCCTGGTTACAGAGGTTTCTCAGTCCATAGGCAGCCGGCCCCATCCTCGGGCCTCGAGGCAAGGAGCCATCAGAACATGGACACCAAGAATCAGGGAGAGAGCTCCCCTCGACAATCTACGCCCCAAAGGCACAGCCAGGGACCCGCCCGCTGCAGCCACACCCTACCTGCCTATCAGGGATCCGCCCACGGACTGGGTTAAGGTCTCATAACCATCACTTCCCCTCTGAACCCTCTTGCACTGTCTCACACACCAGCTCCTGGGGACTCCTAATATCTGGACCACAGCACAAGGCCTTGCTGGTCGGAGGGTGCAGCCATTCACAGGTGCTGTGATCCCGCGGTGTTTGAGATCTTTCCTGGCGTCTCCTTGTGCTTTGCGTTCCCATCTCTTGCTGGTTCTATTTTTAGTTTAAAGTTTGTCATTTTCCCCCTTTTTTCAGACATATGCACAGTCTTGATATCTTGTGGAGACTGGATTATTGTGGCCCCTTAAGTATTTTGTATCAAAAGGCCCATTGATTAGTGTCTGTCCCCTCCCCAGATAAAACAGCAGCATGCGCCCCCCGCCCGGCCATCCTTCTGGTCCTCCAGGACTTCCGTTTGGGGTTACCAATATTTTCATTCTGTTTTGAATCAGCGGTTGCAGTTTTGCGATTCTCTGCTCAGTTCTTCGTCTTCCACGCTGCGTCTCTTGGCCAAGTTCACCCGCCTGCCTGTCTCCAAGGTGCATCTTTCAGGTAGCCGGAAGGTGGTGGTGAGTCCTCGCTCCCCTGAGGACGTCTGCTTCCCGGTGACGACTCCATCCCTCCCACTCCTCCACCCCGCGTCTCTCGGGCCTGTAGACTCTCTTGCTGCCTTCCGCCCAGTGTGACCTTATCCTAACTTGCCTTCCGCCCAGTGTGACCTTATCCTAACTTGCCTTCCGCCCAGTGTGACCTTATCCTAACTTGCCTTCCGCCCAGTGTGACCTTATCCTAACTTGCCTGCTTCCAGGACCTCACGCACTCATCCTGGGGCACAGAGAAGCCTGGAGTCCCTTCTGTCATCTGAGGCCCTCCTCTGTCCAGCGTGTCCCTCCTGGGCCTCCTGATGGGAGGGTGCCAGCGTGTCTGGTCCTGGTTTTCTTTCCTCCTGCCCTGCCGACCCTCCGAGCCGCTGCCTGGGTCCACTCCTCCGGGCGCGTTGCTCTGCCTCTGCTCTCTGGGAGGGAGGCGCTGGCTCCTCTTCCTGTGCTCCAGGCCCTGGCCCGCAGCTCCTCCGCGGGTCTGAAGGACGGAAACGCTGCGTCCACAGGCCCGGACCCGACCGGAGCTTCCTGGGCAGCGTCAGGATGACTGTGATGCCCCGTCAGCCCAGGCCACGGACACCGGGGCTTTGGTGGACAGGTTGGAGTGGCCGGGAAAGCCCCCGGCAGGCCCGCCCCGCCTGCTCCCCACGGTCTGGTTTGACTCTCTCCAGTCCCGTCCTGCTGCCCGCTGGGGCCCGGCCAGGTGAGCCTGCCCTGCTCAGCTCCGGTCTTTGAGGATTTGGCCACAGCCCTCCCCTCAGCACAATGCGGCATGTGTGAGTGTGTGTGGTGTGTGTCTGGCATGTGTGTGTGTGAGTGTGTACGTAAGAGTGGGGTGTGTGATGTGTACTGTAGGTACGTGTGAGTGTGTGTTAGTGTATGAGTATGTGTGGTGTGTGTGTGTGTGTGTGTGTGTGTATGTGCATGAGTGGAGTGTGTGATGTGGACTGTGTGTGTGTGTGTTAGAGTGTGTGAGTATGTGTGGTGTGTGTGTACGTGTGTATGAGTGGTGTGTGTGTGAGTGTGTGTGTGAGTGTGGGGTGTGTGGCGTGTGGCTGTGTGTGGCATGTGTATGTCAGAGTGTGTGGTGTGTGTGATGAGTGTGGTGTGTGTGTGTGCGTGAGTGTGGGGTGTGTGGCGTGTGGCTGTGTGTGGCATGTGTGTTTTAGAGTGTGTGGTGTGTGATGAGTGTGGTGTGTGTGTGTGAGTGTGGAGTGTGGCTGTGTGTGGCATGTGTGTGCTAGAGTGTGTGGTGTGTGCGTGAGTGTGGTGTGTGTGGCGTGTGGCTGTGTGTGGCATGTGTGTGTTAGAATGTGGTGTGTGTGTGCGTGAGTGTGGTGTGTGTGTGCGTGAGTGTGGGGTGTGTGGCGTGTGGCTGTGTGTGGCATGTGTGTGATGAGTGTGTGGTGTGTGCGTGAGTGTGGGGTGTGTGGCGTGTGGCTGTGTGTGGCATGTGTGATGAGTGTGTGGTGTGTGCGTGAGTGTGGGGTGTGTGGCATGTGGCTGTGTGTGGCATGTGTGTGATGAGTGTGTGGTGTGTGCGTGAGTGTGGGGTGTGTGGCGTGTGGCTGTGTGTGGCATGCGTGGGTGTGCACTGTGGGTGGCGTGTGTGATGCATGTGTCTCCTTGCAGTGACCCATCGCCTGAGCATGTGAGTGGCCGGTCCAGCCGGGGTCTCCCTCCTTCCCCGTCGGCAGCTTGGCCCCATTGCTGGGGACTCGGGGTGACGGACCTGGGTTGGCCCTGCCTGATGCTCATGGCCCCTGGCAACTGGAACAGGACGCCAGCTCTGCACTTCCAGGCCAGCCGGGAGGGGCCCTGGAGGGCTCAGCCCACAGCCATCGGGACCTTCCTCCACAGGGCGTGCTGGCCGTGGCCTCTGCTGTCATCCTGGGCCTCTCCCTCGAGTCCGGTGAGTTCTGGGCAGCGGCTCCACGCCTGGTGCGCGGGGGGAGAGCAGAGCTGCTTTGTCCCCTAGACACAAGCACCCCAGAGGCTGAGAAGAGGCCCTGCTGCTGGCCACAGCTCCACCCGCACGCAGGAGTGTCCTCCTGGGCATCTGCTCTGCACCCCTGGGGTGACTCAGAGCCCCTCCTGGGCCCCGTGGAGCTGCAGACGCTGGCCTGGCTCTGTCCTCTCCCCCGGGCCTCCCCACCCGCTCCTGTACTCACCCCGCATGGTAGGCCAGGGGTGCAGGGCCTCACCCGCCTGTCCATCTCCCCAGCCCTCTCCCAGGAATGCACCAAGTACAAGGTCAGCTCCTGCCGGGACTGCATCCAGTCGGGGCCTGGCTGCGCCTGGTGCCAGAAGCTGGTAAGAGCCGCGTGGACACGTCTGCTGCCCTCCTGGCCTGGGTCCCTCTCCCCGCAGCTGAAGCCAGGGACACTGAGGGTCACCACCTCCATGTCCTGGGGTGGGGGGCAGAGCAGCCCAGAGGCCATGGGACTGTGAGACAGACAGACAGACAGGGCTGCCCTAGGCCAGCCCCAGGCCCAGGGTGCAGCCTGTGCTGCAGGCAGGAGGCCGCCCAGAGGCCTCCTGTCACTCAGGCCGCACCCCCGTGGGGAGCCCTGGTCCAGGACCTGGAGAGAAGCTTCCTGGAGGCAGATGCAGCGCCCGGGCGCATAGGGAGAGTCAGGCCAGCCTCCAGAACGTGGTGAAAGGCGGACTCCTGCGGGACATTGCTCCTCCTCGGTCACGGTCTGTGCTCCACGGTGACAGCCTCAGGAGGCAATGGCCGTGGCCCTGCCTGGCGGGAACCTCCTGTCCCTGAGCCACGGGCTTCTGTGGGAGGTCCACTTGGGCCACCGTGCTAAGGTGGCTTCAGCCAGGCTTCTCCACACAGTGCCGCTGTCTGCCCTGGCCGCTGGCTGCTGGCCACTGGGCTGGCTGGTGGGAGGCCCTTCGAGGGCGGGCAGTCGCTGGCAGCCGAGGCTCTGAGTGCTGCTTCACAGAGACGCCCGCCTGGTCCCGGGACCACCTCCCTTTTGTCTTTGGTTGAGCACCGCCCTCCTTTCTGGGCTGAGGAGCTGCCTGGCCGTCCTGCACTGCCCTGTTCCCGGCCCAGTGGGCACTCTTCTGAGGGCTCCTGGCGCCTTCTCCTGAGCAGGGGCTCCCGGCCTCCACAGCACATCTCCTCTCTCCCAGTTCTGCCACGTGCCTAGAGTGGCTTCAGAGTCACCAGCGCTCACCGCAGTGACCCCACACCCGGAGAAGCCCAGCGTGGCTGGGATCTCTGTTCTTTGACCTGAGGGGTGTGGGCCATGCCGGGTTTGGACATTCGGGCAGGTTGGTGCCCCTGCCTTCCTGAGGTCACTCTGGTCACTGAAACAAAGACCCGTGGCCCCGGCAGTGCGGCCCTCCCCACCTGGCATTCCTGCTGAGCGTCAGCGGGCCTGTGTCGCTCACTGATGTGGGGCTGGGGAGGAGGAGGTCCACTCCGCTGGGCAGCAGGGCTGGCGCAGTGGACGGCCCCCGAGCAGGCCGCTCTCTGCCTGCAGAAACTCTCCTCCAGAGTCTTCCTGGACCACAGCACCCTCCCCGACACCCTGAGGGTCTCCTACGACTCCTTCTGCAGTAACGGGCAGTCCCACACAGGCCAGCCCAGAGGGGACTGCGTCGGCGTGCAGATCAGCGTCCCGGTGAGCCTGGCTGGGGTCTCCGTCCCACACCCCGGGAGGCCACTGGGGATCTCGGGACACCAGTGGGGGCTCCCACAGGGCCCAGCAAGGGGGGACGCAGGCTGTCCCCCAGCTGGCCCGTGTTCCCACCTTTAACACCCTCTCTGACGAGGCCACACAGGCCCTGCCTGAGTCTGTGCCCGACACTGGGGAGAGGACACAGGGAGGCACCAGCGGGCCTCTCAGCACTCCCTGGAGTCAGCCAGTGTGGACGAAGGACCCACAGCAACAGCGCCCCCTGGGGGCAGCCACCGGCCGCGCAGAGCTGGGCAAACACGGCCCACCTGGTTGGGTTGGGTTTTCCTGATTTTTGCTTGTTTTGATTTTGTTTTTTTGTGGTTTGGTTTTGGTTTTATAGTCCTAGGGCTCAAAACCAGGACCTCAAGCATGCTAGACAAGCCCTCTGCCACCAAGCTATGCCCCCAGGTCTTTGTTTACTGTTTGACAAAACCATTAAGGCCTGAGCCAGAAAGATGATCAGAAATACTCATGATTTCCCTAATGTCTCAGATTGAAATTTATCATCCAGTTTTTCATTTTTTTCTTTTGCTCTGAACTAATATTCACAAATAAGCAAAATGTCTGCTTTTATTGCCTTTTTAAGTATAAGCCTGGAATTCCTTCCGATGCTTCTTCCTAGATGTTGGCTTGTGGATTTTTACCAAACATTCCCCTGCATGACCTATGTGGGAATTTATTCAGTTCTGTTCTGATTTGCAGTTGCTTATTATGCATTTTTACTTATTCTGCTCTATCTCAAAGTACCATGCAGAAATTCACTTAAATTATGCATTTTTACTTATTCTGCTCCATCTTAAAGTACCATCCAGAAATTCACTTAAATTGTGCATTTTTACAGTACTTCTGCTCTATCTTAAAGCACTGCACAGAAATTCACTTAAACCCATTTTTAGACGTGGCTTGATTTGACCAACTGGTTCTCCCTGCAGCCACTGCCGGCACCTGCCCTCCTTATGCCAGAATGCACAGGGACCTACACTCTGCCTGGCACCGACTGTGTGCTGCCCCAGTGGACAGCTCCTGGACTGTGGCTTTCCCCCTTCCCAGGCTCAGATGTAGCTCGGCCCCAGGCCCAGGACTTCCCTGGGATTCTGGACCCTTAGCACACTGGACTTACGGACAAGACTCGTGGAGAAATTGTCCCCCACAGAGCCACTTTAAAACCCCTTCACTGAGAGTATGATAAAAGTTTTCCTAAAGTCAGGCTCAGTGGCGCACACCTGTAATCCCAGCAGTTCAGCAGGCTGAGGCAGGAAGATGGAGAGTTCAAAGCCAGACTCAGCAACTTAGCAAGACCCTGTTTCTAAATGAAACATAAAAAAGGACTGGGGATGTGGGTCTGTGGTTAAGTGGATTCAATCCCGGATACCAATAAAAAAGGTATCCTAAAACGTCCCTCTCGGGCGCTGGCAGAGCCCATGGGCCACCCTGCCTGGTCCACAGCACCTGCTCTGAGCACAGCCTTTCCTCTTTCCCCTCACCTGGGGACAGTCCGCATGGCCTCCTACCCAGGCCACTCTGAGAGGCAGGTCCCTCATCCACCCAACCCCCTACCCCTAGGGCCAGGCGAGGGACGGGAGCAGGCCGTGACCTGGGCGCCCTCGGCCCCGCCTGAGCCCTGCCCTCTGCCCTGCAGATCACCTTCCAGGTGCGGGTCACAGCCACAGAGTGCCTCCAGGAGCAGTCCTTTGTCATCCGGGCGCTGGGCTTCACAGACACCGTGACCGTGCGGGTCCTCGCCCAGTGCGAGTGCCGGTGCCGGGACCAGAGGCAGAACCGCAGCCCCTGCGGGGGCAAGGGCTCCTTGGAGTGCGGCGTCTGCAGGTGAGGCGGGCGTAGGCGGCCAAGGCCCCACCCGGGCAGGAGGAGGTGGAGGACGAGCGTCACCGGAGGCCTTGCTCTTGCTCCGGGCCAGGGTGCCCTCGGCGATGCCAGCCGTGCTCCCCCTTCCTGGGCCCTGGAGCACCTAAGGCCGGGGACTGGCTGGCAGAGGGATGGATGCTGCCACAGGAGGACAGAGACCGGCCCTTCGTACCCAGGGTCAGCGGCCCACCCACCAGCGCAGCCCGCCCTCGGCCCCCAGGGGAGCAGCCCGGCCCCCTTGGACGCCCCAGCATTCTGCTCCCCCAGAGACTCGCAGAGCAGAGGGAGGGCTCACGCCACTGGGCCAGGAGGTCAGGGGTCGGCCCAACGGCTGCCATGCTCAGAGGCGGTTGGCCCACCCTCGCCTCTGTTGGTAATGTCCACCCCCTCCACGCACTGCCCAGGCTGCCAGCCCTGGGGCCGGACAGCTGCTCCCTCCACCTCTTGCCGGCTGGCTGAGGGGTCAGAACTGCAGCCACCTGGCCAGAGTTACCAGGCCCTCCCCAAGGGGACGCACCCTGTTCACCACCACCACCTTCTCCCTCCTGACTGCTCTCTGTTTCCACTCCTGGGGTGCTCAGGTCACACTGTCCCCACCCCTCCACACCTCTGTCCCTCAGGCCTGCCCTCCATCATCTCCCAAAAGCACCATCATGGCCCCCAACCCATACCCCTGGGCTGGTCCTGAGCACCCACTCCAACTCAGGAACCACCTGGTGTAAAGACACCCAAGCCTGTTGCACACCCTGATACACAGCTGCACCCTTGCACACCTTAGCTCCCTGAAATATTTGTGTATTCTTGCACACCCGAGCACCCTGATATTTGTGTGTGTCCTTGCACACCCGAGCACCCTGATATTTGTGTGTGTTCTTGCACACCTGAACACCCTGATATATTTGTGTGTCCTCGCACACCTGAGTTCCCTGGCATGCCCATGCACCCCAACACACCATTGTCCTGATACACACATGCACCTACACACCCTTGCACCCCGACACAACATGCATCCCAACATGTGCTTGCACCCCAATGAGCCTTTGCACCTTGCACACCGTGCATCCTCACACTTGCGCACACCATCTGTGTCCCCTCACACCTCCATACCTTCCTGCACCTGCTCGTGCCCTGCTCCCCTCCTCGGGTCAGGGGCTTCAGACTCCAACCTGCCATGCTACTCCGATGGCCAGGTTAGGTTCACGTCTGGTTTGGGACAACTTTGGCCAAGTTATTCAACATCTGAGCTTCCATGCAAAAATCAGGGTGATAAGAAGGAGCCCACAAACTTCAGTGTTCTGCCTGAGCTGGGCCTCAGGCACCTCCCCACCCTGAGCGGCAGTGAGAATCTGCAGGCCCCAGGCTCCAGCTAATTGGCTGCACCAGCAGGAGTGACCGTGTCCGTGGGCTGGCATCCTGCCAGGCTCTGCCAGGTGACTGGTGACCTGGCCTTGCCTTCTCTGTGAACAAGGGGCCATGCCAAGGGGCCTTGGAATGTCATTTGCAGCCGGCCTTGTTCCTGGCAGGGGCCGGGCTGGGTTCTCTCATCACCTGCAGCGATGGGACGGGGGTGAGCACCTCAGGGGACCTCCACTGGGCGAGGTGCTGACCGGGCTGAGGGGACTGACGCTCCGGGCTGTGCTTCCTCCTCAGAGTGCGTGAAGGGCCCCACAACTGCCGCCATCGTAGGAGGCATTGTGGTGGGCACCCAGTTTATCAGCGTCCTCCTGCTGGACATCTGGAAGGCCCTGACCCACCTGAGCAGCCTCCAGGAGTCCAAGAGCTTCGAGAATGGAGGACCCCAAGCCCAGTGGACCAATGTAAGTTGCCATCCTTGGTGGCCCCCAGAGTCCATGGCCCTGTGCTCCGTGACTGCTCGGCCCAGGCCCAGGCTGTCCGTGTGGGACTGCACCTGCCCACCCAGCAGTCTGTCCCCTGAGTGCGCTGCAGTGCACGAGAGCTCTGCCCCAGCTCACTCCTCCAGCACTGACCTGCGGCCCCAGGGCCACCTGCTCCTGCGTCTGCTCCTGCAACCTCCCTGCCTCAGGCGTCCATGTCCACGCTTCTCACCAGGACAACCCCCTTTCAAAGAGCACCACCATGACAGTCATGAACCCCAAGTTTGCTGACAGTTAGGAGCCCCGAGTGAAGACAAGGCCAACAGAATAAAGTAGTAGAGACCCCAAAACCACGTCTCCAGCCTGAGACCCTGACGTGGCTTCCGCCAGCAAACCAGAGGTCCACTCTGCTTCTGTCTGCCTTCCAAGTGGCAAGAAGGCCAGAGGTTCACATGGACTCGTCTTCAGGGCCAGCCTCCCCTTCCAATCTGCAGTCTTCCCACAGCGACCTGAGAACAGGACTTTCCGAGTCCTAGGACTTGGGTGTGGCTTCCTGGGCGAGGTGGGTGAATCCACTTGCATTTGACTTACCAGGGTGTAAGTTCTTCCTGCCGATGGTGCTGTTCGCCAACCCTGTGTGTAGAAATAAACCTCCGTGCGGGCTGTCACTGGAGGCGAGGCCGTGCAGTCAACGTGTCCCCACACCAAGGACACAGGCAGTGTCCCACAACCCCTCCAGCACCCTTGCTGTCCGTAGCGCTGCCTCCACCACCGCCATGGTGATCCGCCTGATAGGAATCAGTCACTGAGAGAATTGAGGGTCTCTCTTCATTCCATCCCCAAGCACAGGAGACATGGTGGACATGGGGGCATTGAATCCAGGACGCAGGGGTCCTAGCCACACCTGCCGTTCTTCAGCAAAAACGTACTGACTCCCTCTTCTCTGCTAGGAGCCCTTCAAGCCGGCCACATCCCAGACAGACGTACGCAAGACAAACTCTGAGGGGCCTGATGAAACTCTTTCCAGTGGCAGAGACGGCGACCGGCCAGAAGAGGGACGCCACTGTGGGGGGGCTGACACTAACGAACACCACGGAGGCAGGAGGGAGGCTCGGTCCCGGGGGCCAGGGCGGGCCTGCCTGGGAGAGCACAGACGTGACCAGTGAAGGGAGCCAACGTGAGACACAGGGAAGGAGCGGGGGCTGCGGGGGGCGTTGCAGATGGAGGCCCAGAGGCAGGGTGGGTGCAGTGCACTTGAGAAGTCCCAGGCCAGGGTGAGCAGAGTGAAGTGAGAGAGGAGGCAAATGGGGGAACTCAAAATCATGTCGCGTTATGCAGGCACCAGACGCACAGTCCCGTGGGCTGTGACAAACCATGGGGTTTGATTTGAACATGTCGGCAAGCTTTCAGGGGCTTCTGAGGCGGAGGATGGCACCATCTGACCCGTGTTACAGTGTGGCCGTGGCCATTTCATGGACTAGGAGCAACGGAAGGCACGGTGGCACGCACCTGTCATCCCAGTGACTTGGGAGGCCAAAAAAGGAGGATCACAAGTTTGAGGCCAGACTCAGAAACTCATTGAGACCCCATCTCAAAATCAAAAATAGAAAGGACTGGGGATCTAGTTCAGCGGTAGCATGCCTCTGGGTTCAATCCCACAAACGGGTAACTAACACACACACACGCACGCACACACGCACGCACACACACACGCACACATTCACGCAAGTTGAATACATGGAGTAGAAGCAACTAGACTGCCTCAGGGGAGAGGTGGCAGTGGCTTCGACAGGGACAGGAGGGGTGGAGTGTCAGAGGCTGCATGACTTCCCGTTGCTTTGATACTTACCTGAACACGTAGGCCAGCCCTGCGTGGCGGAGTCTCGCATGGTCTCCCAAGGCTAAAACCGAGGTGCGTGTGGAGCCCCATCCCCTGAGGCTCTGGCAAGAATCCACATCCTGTTGACTTGAGCCATTGTCACGGTGGCTCCCGTGGTTCCAGGACCCAGGTCTCGGTTTCCTTTGCCGTGAGGACATTGCGCCCTTCTCGGGACAGCCGCACTCCTGGCTGGTGCATCTACAAAGCCAACAGCAGGGGCGGCGCTCTCCACGCGCATCTCGCTGGCCCACCTTCCTGCCCTCCTCTTCCTCTCAGACTCACGGGGTCAGGCTGGCCACCCAGGAGTCTCCCACTCAAGGCTGCAACCTTGTCGTCCACGCATTCCCGCTGGTCACGTGAGGAAGTGCTCAGGGTCCTGGGATTAGGGCGTGGACGTCTTTAGGGGGTCATCGTGCCTCCCACAGAGTGGTGACAAGTAGCTGGATCCCAGGTAGTCGAGGGATATTGCAATGAGACAACGGATGCCAGGTGTGAAGACGGCCCAAAGCCTGACCCACGGGCCCCACTGACCGCTGGGAGCGGCGGGGGCTCGGGGAGTGGACAGGCACTAACGCATGGATCCCGGCCTCCATTCCACATCCAGCTGAGATGCCAGACAGACATCAGACAAGCCTGGAGGCTGGCGGAGGAGACCAGGCATGAAGGGACACGTGTGCAGCCACCAGCATCTCAGGTCAGAATCCCTCATCAGAACCGCCCAGGTCTCAGGTGTGTCAGACGTGCGGCTTTTTCTGATTTGGTGATATGTGCATACACTTCACCAGTTGAACATCTGTAATCCAAAAATGCCCAAATCCCGGAGGCTCCCGGATCCAGAACGTTTTAAGCATAATATTAGTACACAAAAGGTTTCCAGATTTGGGAACTCTTCCGAGTATTTTGGACTCTTGGATTAGAGATGCCCAACTTATACATGGCTCTTAAGTCATGAGACCATAAACCATTTTTAGAGAGGGATCATAGATTGAGAAGAGCACCAGAAACTCAGTCCAGATGAACTAGCATTTGGAGAAGGAGAGGAGAATGCTAAAAAAAAGGGGGCAGAAAGAAGCCAGTGGAGCCGGAGCGGAGAGTGGAGGTTCACGGGGACCAAATGAGAGACTTTGAAAGGACACGATCAACTGTTCTGAAGGCTGCTGATGGCCAAGCGAGACGAGGACCCCCAAGTGTCCGTTGGTTGACAAGATGGAGGTGGCTGGGGACTTCGCCAGGAGCAGCTCCGTGTGGAGGATGAAAGCCTGATGGGAACGGGGGGAAGAGGGTCTGGAGGTCAGAGTGGACACCGTGGATCTAGGCAACTCATCTGAGGCGTGTTGCTATAAAGAACAGCAATTGGTTTGGTGGCTGGAGGCAGATAAGAAATCTAAGAAGGGCCACGTTTTGGTTTGGGAAACAGTAGAGAAGGTTTGCTCATGGAAAGCAGAGTGAAGGGAAACTTGGAGATGAGGGAAGCTGCCTGACGTCGCCAGGGGAGACAAGAACAGGGCCTGACTGGGCTCCGATGAGACAGAGGGGACCAGAGTGATAGGGGGCTGGCGGGCTTGGTGGGGAAATGAACGTCTGTTGATCATCCAGTGAAACAAGACAAGGGCACCAGTTGGGAGGGATTATTACTCAGCAGATATTCAGTCCCTCTCCCAACTCTCCGTCTGAGGAGTACTTCCAGCCATGTTGATTTGGGGTGTGGCTTTGTGATGGACTTGGTTTCCCATTACTTAGCTTCCCATTACTGTAACAAATACCTACGACAGGTCAGCTTATAAAGAGGAAAGGCTTATTTTGGCCTCAGGTTGGAGTTTCAGTCCATGACGGGCCCTGTAGCTTTGGACCTTGGCAGCACACTATGGCAGGGGTGCATGGTGGAGGCAAAGCCAGACACACCTCAGGACCAGGAACAAAAGAAACCAGGGTCCCAGGACCCCCTCGAGGGCCCTACCTCAACCACCTGAACATTCCATCAGGCCCCACCTCTTAATTTCCATCCTTCCCAAAAGCACGATGGGGACTCAGACCTTTGAACATGACTTTGTGGAAACATTCGAGATCGGAAATAGAGCAGAGATGAACAGACCATCAAAGGGCCTGGCCCAGGGGCCTAGTCTCAGCACCAGAATAACGAGAGACATGTAGAAGAAGCCACCCAATCAGATCCACAAACCCCACGGCAAAGGTCTGGATGAGGGAGAAAGAGCGCCACCTTGTGGCTTCTGAGTCCCTGGAGAGCCCAGAGGAGCGCACACAGTAACAGCAGTCACAACACTGGAGCCAGGTGTCTAGGAAAAGAGGAATGATGGTCAGGAAGGGGCTGGAGACCAGAGAGACACCAGCCTCCTCCCCAGATGTGCACCGGAGGATGGAGAGGGAACAGCCCCCTCCTGAGCACACAGGCCAGAGCTGTATCCTCGGGCAGAGCGGGTCTCAGTCAGAAAGCAAAGGACCTCTGAGAAGACTGGACGGCACAGGGGCTCTCCCTGCTGATGACTGTCAGGGACCAAGAAGAAGTTCTCATTCTGAGGACGTTCTGACCTTCACGATAAGCAGCAGCCCAGGGAACATTTTGTGGTTGCCTCCCCTGCGCAAACACCCTGCAGCTGACTCAGGCACCCTGCAGCTGACGGCTGACGGATTTGCGGAGCGGGCCCCTCCCGGCTCCCGGCTGATAGTTCTGACGATATGGCTCCTATGGCGCCGTCCCTGCTTCTCTTCCGGGATTTCACCTTCCCGCCGGCGCAAACTTGCACCTTATCAGGAGCCAAAAGAAAAACACAGCCAACCAGCCTGTGTCTCATTATACCCCTCATTCCCTCAGCATAAATACCCGTGAGAACAATAAAAATTTGCAGCTTGATCAGAACTCCTGTCTTGCTGTCACTCCCTGCGTCTCTTGTCTCTTCATTCCTTCTCTCTTCGTCCTGTGTTGATGTCCTGCGGGTCGGGACAGTTGGCGCCCAATGTGGTTGACTGGAGCCTTTGCCTGAGAAGCGAACGCCGCCCTCCGGGGAAGCCTTGGCCAAGCGGGATTCGGGATCACCTCGGTAAACGCGACTGGGAGTCAGATCCAGGAGGAGAGTGAGGCCAGCGCAAGGTGAGTGACACACCATGGGACAAGCAGTTTCGTCACATGATTTGTTTCTGACGGGTCTCAAGGAGGCCCTCAAGACTCGGGGAGCGCGTGTTAAGAAAAAGGACTTAAAATTATTCTTTTCATACATAGAGGATTTGTGTCCTTGGTTTCCCCTCGAGGGGTCAATTGATGGTAAAAGGTGGCTCAGAGTAGGAGACTGCCTCAAAGATTATTATGAGACTTTTGGTCCTCAAAAGGTGCCCGTCACCGCCTTTTCTTATTGGAATTTAATTAATGAGATTCTTAAAAGTTCACCCTTTGACAGTGGTACTTTAAAACTTGTAAAAATTGGGGAGCAGGCAATGCAATCCACCTCTCGCCCCTCCTCGGCATGCCCTTCGGTTAGTATTCAGATGACCTTGACTCCGAGGACACAGAGGAATGTCTTGGGCTAGGAGGGAGTGGGAGATTGAGTCCCCTAAGGAAGGAAAGGGCACAGGTCAGGGTGGGGGAAAGGGCATCCACAGGCTTGGCATTCTGGGGAGGATCATGGAAGCTCCGCTCTAAGGACTTCCCCTAGTCTGACCACGCCCCAGGGGCCAACCTCTGACACCACGCTAGGGGGCAGACAGATGTGGCAGTGGGGACACGAGGTTGAGGGAATAATCCTGTGGGAGGGGCCCACGGTGCTGACCCCACATGCTTTATTTCCAGGAAGCAATGTACCTGCAGCCTGCCTGGCCCCGTGGACAGGATACGTCACATTCCTCAGCACACTACCTGCTATCTGCAGGAGAGATGCAGGCCCAAAATTGTGTCCATGAGAGGAAGACTTCTGTGGGAAGGGAAGAGACTTCTGTGATCGTCTCACAGACCAGACCCCTAAACTCAGGGAGGTAAGAATAATTCCTCCTAACCAGAACATCTGTAAGAAAGTGACCTACAGTGGCCACGGCAGTGGGGACTTGAAAGTCTGATGTCATCCTGCTGTCAGTCAGAAGTCAAGGCTGGATCTGGGTGAGATTCTCTGGAAACTTCTCCAGGATCCCCAATATAACTGGAGTACAGGAAAGGCATGCTGTCCCTCTCCTCTCTGAGGGGACCCACTTTCTCTCTCTTAAGAGTGTCCCCTTCCCTTTTCCTACCCCTATAATTAACTCATGCCTGTTACTCTGAGTGACATGTTGAAAGCTTTCTGATTTAACCACAGAATTGGGGTTTGAAGGTGGGCACCTCAGTTTCCCAGAAGGCCCAGCTCCAGAATAACCATAGTTGATTAAGTCTCTAGCTTCTCAATACTATTAACACGCGGCCCTAGGGATTAAAGTCCTGCATGAATTTGAGAACAAGTTTACATTTAAGTCATCAATGGCTGGCTTTCGCTATCAAGAAAACAGGAAGAGAAATTCAGTACTTTGTGTCCATAATGGAAGATAATTTGAGGTCAGAGTTCTCTGAAGAAACTGGCCATTCAAAGACACTCCCTCACAAGGTCCTTGGCAACCTTTACCCATCAATTAAGGAAGACTCAGCCCAAGAGTAGGTCCTTCATAACATCCCACCGGCCCCTCACTGTTAACCCTGCCCCTCGTGGAGGCTGGCCTCCGCCTGGACCGCTTCTCTGCTGCTTGGTCTTCTGGACGCCCTCTGACCCCTGCTGCTGTTCCTTCCTCCCCCCTTCACTTTCTCCTGGACGCTCCCCAGTCACAGTGAGTCAGTACAAAATCCGCCACTTCCGTGTGCTTCTCCAGCTTCTCTGAGCTTCTGCATTTCGCTGTCATCTTCCCACTGAGTCTGTCCTCTGTGAGCGACCCTCCAAATTGCCACAGAGTGAGTTCCTCCTGGGGAAGGGGTGCACAGAGCACCCTGTTGGCACAGTTCCGCCCCAGTCAGCCCTGGGGCTCCGGGCGGCCGGTCTCCAACCCATCTCATCACCATCTCTTCCTAAATTTAAGCAGTCCCGGAAATGAATGTCTTCCCAAGAACTTTCTCCTCCAGAAAAACAATGGTCCAGTCTCCCAGGCTGCAGAGCGAGCTCCGCCTCGTCTCCACACTCACCTCCCCACACTTGGTGATGAGGATGCTGAGAGTCTGCTGTGATAACCACTGAAATGTTCGCGCACTTGACCCTGTTATTTAGTCTCCCGCTCCAGTAATCTGCTCTGAATTTGAGGCTTTTGAGAAGACGTAAGTCACAGCTTTATTCTTTGCAGGGTCACATCCGACAGATGTCACAGTTTTTAATGCTGAAGCAAGAAGTCCAGAGAGTTGATGCGCCCGGAAAACTGCCAACCACGGCCAAGGCTCTAGCCACCACGTGCTTTGAGAGTTGGGCTCTTCCAAAGAGCACATCGAAAAATTTGCATTCAGCAGGTCCCTGCGGCGCCCGCCCGCCTTTGCCTGAGAAGATGAAGACTGTAAAGCACAGTCACTTGTGAATTTTCAGGCTAGTGGCTTCTGGGGGTCAGTAAGAGGAGGACCACTGCGCCTCAGAGCGAAAGGGTGCTCCACGATACCCGGCGTCTCCACCCGCTTGCTTCTCTAGAATCATCCTAAGCCAAGAGCAGCTGCCAACACCGCACATTGCTCAGGAGTTTGCCAGTGAAGCAGGAAGATGTGGTCAACTCACGAAGCCGGAAGTGGTACCACTTGATCCGGGCATTTCAAGTCCTCTTCTCTTCCCTGAGAGCTCCTGACGATGGAGTCAAGTAGGAAAAGGGAGAGGAGGTGACATTCCCCGAAGCAAGCCACTGGTGCCCTGGGTCCCACTCCGCACCATCCACAGACGCAGCACAGGGTTCCAGTGAGACAGACCCCGTGCTCTGTGGCGTCCTCTTCTGCTGGGGTCTCTCCTGTTCTGCTGTAGGACCTTCTCAGTTGCGGGGAGATTTGAATCTGCCTGGCCAGTGGAAGTGGGAGGAGGTGAAAAGCTCAGAGCCCCTCACAGGGTCTCCTGTCCAGGGCAGCCCTGCAGCCCCTCTCCTCAGCAGCCTCCAGGGTCCCAGCCCCTCACAGGGTCTCCTGTCCAGGGCAGCCCTGCTGCCTTTAACTAAACTGATCCTTTACACACCTGGTGTTGGCTTTGCCCCTCTCCTGTCTGTCTTCCTGCTTCCTTGCCTCCTGGAATCATTCCTTGAGGGGTAAGAAGCTCAAACTAAAGCCCACCCCCCATCAGTTCTGCTACTACTGGGTCACTTGTCTAACCAGGATATTGGAAGAGGGGTAACCGAATTTATGAGCGATTTCAATTTTAAGTGACAGTATTGGATCCTCTGAAAATGTCACTGATACCTCGAAAAGACCTGACCATTGACTGCAACATAACGAGTCTTTGAATAAATGTGCAAAAGACAGACCCGAGAAGCAAAGAGGTCTCGATCTTTCAGGTAACAGTCGCTCAGGCGCGACCACAAAGACACGTCTCAGGGAAGCAATCGAAGGAGTCATGGTTTGGAGGCGAGGTGTCCCCAAAAGCTCCTGTGCGAAACAATGCAAGAAGGCTTAGAGGAGAGATACTTGGGTTATGAGACCCTTGATCCAATCAGTTAATTGGTCCAATCAGTTAATTAACTGGTAACTGAAGGTGGGTGGGGTGTGGCTGGAGGAGGTGGGCACTGGGGTGGGGCCATGGGGTATATATTTTGTGTCTATTGAGCGGTGTCTCTCTGCCTTCTGATCACATGTGAGCTGCTTCCCTCTGACATACTCTTCCACCATGATGTTCAGCCTCACCTCAAGACCCGGGCAATGGAGCCTGCTGTCCATGGACTGAGACCTCTGAAACTGTGAGCCGTTAAACAAACTTTTCCTCCTCTACAATTGTTCTGTTGGGTCTTTTTGTCACAGCAGCGAGAAAGCTGACTAAAGCAGTGAGCCCTCAACCTCAGGACAACTCAGACAGCGGCAACAACCGAGAAACTCCAAGGACAGAAGCATATGCCTAAGCAACTTGGAAGGTCAACAGATGCTTACTGGCCAGTTTTGAAGCTCCTACGGACAACCTGAGAACAGTCTGAAGCAAATTCGGCCTCCAGGAGCTGGAGGCTTCTCTGGACCCGAGGGGCCACACCCTCCCAAGCCACACAACCCAGCTGCAGCCTCCCCTCCTGGGCTCTTTGCTTTTGATTTTTTTATAGGTTTCATCACTGAATTTGCTGACTCAGGTGACAAAAAGATCCTTTATTGTAGTTTTCCTATTTTCTGTTTCTAAACTGCACAAATCTGGTCTTCATAGAACACTCCATGTATATTAAGCTACATAATAAAAATGATCCTATCAGATAATTAATCTTCTGATAGGGATGAACTGGTAACTGAAGGTGGGTGGAGTGTGGCAGATTGTCCGTAGGAGCTTCAAAACTGGCCAGTAAGCATCTGTTGACCTTCCAATTTCCTTAGGAATATGCTTCTGTCCTTGGAGTTTCTCGGTTGTTGCCGTTGTCTAAGTTGCCCTAAGATTGACTGGGCTCACTGCTTTAGTCGGCTTTTCCCCTGCTGTGACGAAAAGACCCAATAGAACATGCTTTGGGAAACATATTTGAAGGGGTCAGGTATGAATTTCTATAAGTTCTGTAGGTGTTTTTAGCTAGGGTCTTGGTTTTGGTTTGCAGTGGTTGGAGGTTTGCTGTTTGGTCATTTTTAATTTGTATTTCTTGATACATGAGGGATCATTTTTTTAAAAAGTCTTTGTTATTGGTAGGCTTAAAAATACAAAATTCGTGATTTTGAATGACTGGCTGTCAGTGCTAGGATCTGCCATGTAGCTTCATAAATGATTGAAATGAGAGTACACTGGAATCGCAAGTTTACAGGTGACGGAAAAGTCCATTGAGAAAGGGCAGACACAGAGAAGCTTCCAGGCACAGCCAGGGAAACGGTATGTGCCCTCCGTCTAGGCGTGGCCGCTGACGCACCCATCGGCAGGCAAAGCATGGGTGTCAGAGGGTATGCGGGTCCCCTCAGCGGCCACACAAATATCGCAGACCTGGCAGCTTAACAACAGAAACTTATCTTCTCACGGTCTGGAGGCTGGAAGTTCAAGAGCAAGACGTCCTCAAACTCAGATCCTGGGGAGGACTCTTCCCGGCCTGAAGACGGCTATCTTCCTGCTGCAGTCTCAGGTGACATCGAGGAACTCTCTGGGGTCTGCCCTTCTCTTGTAAGGACACCAGTTCCATGGTCCCCTTCTAACCTCACTAAACTCTAATCGCCTTCCAAAGCCCCCAACTCCAAATACCGTCACATCGGAGGCAAGGGCTTCAACCTGCAAATGTTGCAAGGGAGACATTTCAGCCCTAACGGGGAACATACTCTGAGATGCAATCATTTCTTTTTAGAATCTATTTTAAGAGAACATTCCAAACTATGAAACAACCTGTGCATAAGGATTTTTCCTTGCAGGCAGAAAAAAATAATGAAAGCTGAAGTGTGCCACAATAAGGAGGGGCGTAAGTAAAATATGATGGATTCCCTCAGAGAAATACTATATAGTCATAAAAATGGCAGTGGTGAGGACAATGATTCAAGCGGAAAAATACAAAGACTTTTAAAGGGGGCAGGGTTGAGTAAATCTATTAGGATCACACTGGTTTGGGGTTTTGTCTAGCTATGGTTTATGTCATAGACTGAATTGTGTCTGTTCAAAAGTCACATGTGGAAGCCTTAACCAACAAACTGGCTATATTTGAGATAAAATCTCTTTTAACAGTTCAGTGAGGTCATAAAGGCAGGTCCTTAATCCCATTTGACAAGGGTCTTTTTAAGAAGAGGAGGAGGCAGCAGAGATGAACATGGCCCACACACCACAGAAAGGCCACATCAGGACACAGCCAGAGGGTAGCCATCTGCAAGCTCAGGAGAGAGGCCTCAAAAGAAATCCACATGCTGGCACCTGCTCCCAGACTTGCAGTCTCCAGAACTGAAAAACAATGGACTTTTTTCTGTTGTTTAAGCTCCTAGTCTGTGGTTCTTCAATATGGCAGCCCTAGAAAACCAGTACAGTTGCCTTCGCTGAACCAAAGGCTGCACATCCCACTAATGACGCTTTGGCTTAGAGTGGAGGTGCAGTGCCCAGTGACCTTCCTCAAAGTTCCTGCTCCACCCTCACTTTTTCTCCGAGCTTGGCACCTGACTCACACAGGAGGCTTCTACCAGCTCTCACTCCTTCCCCAGCAAGGAAGCTGCATTTAGAACTCAGTGCTTACGAGGCTGCTGGTAGTTTGTACACAGACCTCGTTTGCATGGGCCAGCATCTGTCTTAGGTTGTCCTCGTGTGCTTGAGACTTAAGGTTGATAAAATAAAACTTGAAATGGGGTTTGAAGTGTGGTTTGGTGGTAGAGCACTTGCCTAGCATACACTAGGTCCTGGGCTTGATCCAACACCAAATAATGATGATGCTGATGTCCTCAAAATAGTCGCATAAGGTAAAATAAAGAAGAGCAGAAATCCTTTCCCAACCCTTAGAGATTTAAAGACAGGAGGAAAATTGCCATGAAGAAATAATGTTGCTGGATCCCACTCCACCTGCTCACCACTCCAAAGCCAATACCAGAGAGACGAGAATTAGTGAGAAACAAATCAGCTTATTCAAGGACTGAAATCTTGAAAAAATGGGGGGAAGCTATTGTCCACAAAACAAAGACCATCTTGGGGGCTCAGGTATGCAGAAGGCTTTTGTGGGAAGAAAAGCAGCTACCTGGCTCATTGAGCATCCTCATCCCAGGTCCATGTTTTTCTTTCTCTTCTGCCAGAATGTCCCAGAGGTAACAATTGACTTTCATCTCCTAGGCCAGTCCCTATAATTCTCTAGACATACACATTATTCCCCTACAAGTTAATCATTTTTCCACTTTTAATTAAAGATTAGCAGATCCTTGGCCCACACTTCAGTGTTACCTGAAAACCTTCAGATGATGGGAAAGTACAGGAAGATCACCATTAGGGGGCGCTGGGGCAGTGTTCACATCCTCTTCCTGCAATACTTGACTCCAGCAGTTAAGTGTCCATCACTCAAAGACCATTTTCTTTCGAATTTACAACACTGGAAACAAGGGAGAAAAAACAAAGAATAACTTTACAAGGGACAATATACAAAGTAGAGCTAATCTAAATGGGTGGCGTAAGACCCAAGGGTGTCACCATGATTCATGTTCCAACCATGCCAGGAACTGAATCAACCCGAGGGAACCATTTTCTGTAACCTAACAATACCTTGTCAGGTTTGAGAAACATGAGAGTAACCACTTTCACCTCTTGACCTGGACGGTCCAATGGATGCACACAAGTTACGGCCACCCTTATCTGCAGCGATTTCCATCCACTGGACTTGACACAGTGTAAGTTGCTCTCCCCTGACTGAATTCTGCTCAGCTGGTTCAGCCTCACCAAGCCCATGTTTCCTGATTAGCAAGTCTAATCAAACTTTCCTTGCTTTGATTTTAGCCTCTTGATGATTTCTTTATTTATGGTAGATAGGATAAGGAGAAAACCTTTCCCCTTCTTTCCTAGATTCAATAGTTGGACCCTTAGAACTGAACTGACACAGGACAGAGCAACAAGAGAAAAGAGTTAGTTCCAAAATCATGAACAGGAGTTCATAAAGAACGAGCTGAGCCTCAAGAGGCAGCAGATGGTCAGGGTTTATCTACCAACCTGGGCCAAGCAAAGCAGGAGTGGTTGGAGCTTCCGGGAGGGCATGGGACAGCAAGTTCTGGGACGGTGACCAGAAGAAGCACAGCGAGCGAGGCTACTGAGCAGATGGGTTATGAGAGTCAAGTCAGCGCCCTTTCCATTGACAGGATCGTTAGGATCCTCCTCTTCAAGGCGTGATGTGGGAGGGAAAAGGAAAACACCTTCGCAAATGGAAATTTCTTTTATAAATATACATTTTCTCTACAAAAGAAGGGTTTTCCCCTACATTTAGAGCTTTTTCTGCTTCTCCTGGTTCTTTCTGGTCCTTAACACCCCATAATCCATATGCTGAAGGGGCACACTTGGGGTGACATGCTCGGGTGACCTCAGCATCTTCCTGAGAGTCCTGAACCTCCTTCATGAAAGCCGCACCCTCAGCGAGCCTTCCTCCACAGGGACAGGACACCCAAGCAGTGACGCTGCAGGCTCGGACCCTGGCCTTCTCCACCCTCTCCCAGAGAAGAGGGCTTTCTTCTGGTCCTCTCCCAACAACGTGGGTCTGTGCCTGTGCCTGGCAGGGGACACATTCAAGCAGCTTAAGGCTCTTGCTGTGAGTGAAGGAGCAGACAGGTGGGGCTTCCTGTTCCCCGTCCTCCCCACCCGCCTCAGCCTCATGGCGGCCCGCAGACCTACTCTGACGAGGGCGCTTCTCCAGCCTCCACGGATCTCCCTGGTCGCTGGAGGAAGTCCACAGGAGAGTCGGTTAGTGAGTGTGAATCCCTGCGCCTGGCACCCCGGGTTCCCTGCTGCCATACAAGTCCCTCTAGGCCTTAGCCACCTGCTGGAACCTTGGCTGGTCCTCAAAGCCCTTTCGTGGTCAGCCTTCTCCCTGTGATGCTTATCTGCTGTCACTCCTGGGGGAGGGACTCTTCCACTGGGATGTCCCCCTCAGTGATTGCCCGCGATCTCTGCCCTCTGGGTGTCTGATGGATTCAGGAAAAGCCATGATTGGGTAGTTCGTCATCAAAGTCGGTGTGATGTTCCTTCCAGCTTCTGCATCCTGGGCGGAAGCAGAACCCACCTCCCATCTTGAATGGCGACTCCCATTGTGTGCAAATGCTGGACTCTGCACAAATGTACTTTGCAACCAGGACAAGGCCAACACAGGGTGGCAGCCCCTGGGCAGCTTGGTGTCACAGATCTCCTCGTCACTCTAAAGTGCCATTAAAGGACTAACGGAAGGAAAGCGGAGACACCTGAGCCCACCGATGAGTCACTCCTTCCCTTTCCCTGCCAGTCCTCCTGTAAGGTCAGCAGGAGCCCTGAGGAAGGAGCGAAGGCAGGGACACTTTAAAACTCAAAGGACATTCACAATTGGATGGTCCATAAGTCCCAAACCCTTTCAGTGTTGAATAATGATTAATTTTCAAAGTTTATTTTACTAACCCAAAATTAAATTCACAGATCATTTCACTTACCTAATGTATCCAAACTTCAAGAGAAAAACGTCAGCATGATACCCTACTGTGATTTGAAGAAGCCGTTTTCCATGTAGCGAACACAGTGCTCCACAGGACCACAGCAGAGGACACGTGACGTCATCAAATCTGTCCTAAGAATCACCAGAAATGCAGCAGAAAAATATCCCAGGGACCTCAATGTCTCCCGTTAGCCACTCGAGAACCTCAGCAGGGGGGTTGGTTTGATTTTCCCAAAATGTTCCTGGTGTAGTTCCCAACAAAGCTAACTTCAGTCTCCTAAGGCGGTCGCAGTCATGGAAAATTCACGTTCCTTACACACGTGACCAGTAAATCTTACGTTTCCATTCACAGCGAAATAATCAGAGTGATGCGTAAGCGCTGAGCATTTACATAGATGATTCGAGGGCTTTGGGAAGTTTCACGGACCTTTTCCAGGTACTGCAGGACATCCACTTAGAGTCACTAGCACACCTTAACTGTTAGGAAATTGGAGCACCCACAAGCACCCTGGGAAGATAATCAGACCTGTCACTCAAGAGACCCTTGCTCAGATGAGTCGGGTAACCTGCCAAAGGCCACACAGCAAGTTGGGCCCAGACTCAGTGTCTTCTTTCCAGGATCGTTCCTCGGCAACATGCTTCTGAGGCTTCCAGACTCCAAACTAGGAAAAGTCCAACTCTGCTGTGATCCCATTCAAAAAAAACATGGAGATGATTACCTTAAAGGGGCATCTTCCAGTCATAGGTGGGCACTCCTATTCCCTGGCTTGAGATGCTTGGCACTGAAGGCAGTCAATGAGTGGAAAGGGGCCACTCCTGGACATTGGTCAACGGGCCTGGGACAGCCCAGAGATCCTGAAAACAATGTTAGCAGCTGCCTAGAAGCAAAATCCAGCTTCATGTCCCCTCTGCTTTTGCCATAAGTCACTCATTCTACAAGTACTTAGTGACCGTGAGGAATGTGCCTATCCCCATCCAAACAGCATCAGGACACAGGAGGACCCAGCAGACAGAGCTGGCCCACCTTCACAGACTTAAATGGGAAAGTGGGCACTAAATATATAATGATATAACAGCCAGCTCACTAGTGACCAGCTCGTGAAGGGCAGGCCTGAGGCGACATTAACACGGCAGAGGCACTAAGCCAGCCTGAGAGCTGACAGGGCACAGGGCGGGCATGACGTTAGGGTCCCGTCAGGGAAGCAGTAGGAATGACCTCTATTACAGGAGTGGGACGTCACCCCATCCACGGAAGTGCTGGCAAAGAAAGCGTCAAAGGGGAGGGCCAGGAGTAGGACAGGCAGCTGACAGGAAGTCCAGGCCACCCCACCTCTGCACCTGGAGAGGGGCCTGTCGTCCCTGGTGGTCAAAGAGAAACATGAGCAGGAAGCAGGGACCACAAACGGAGCCCCTGCATTTGTCTCAGATTCCCGAACCCTGGTGACGGGCAAGCGGTGGCAGAATCAGCACCCCTCCCTCCCGAGCAACCCCTCCAACTGCCCAGGTCCCAGAGGGCTGAAGGGGGTCCCAGGCCAGCAGAGGCGCTCAGGTGCTTCAGCCTGGTCAGGTGAGCGGCACACAGGAGCAGCACTGTGCCTGCGCCCACACTGCCCGCCCTGTGTCAAGGGGTGAGGCCTCGGCTCTGTCTCTCAGCCCGTCTCACCACAGCCTGCTCCCACCCAGAACCACGAGGAAGGAGCAGCTGACAGAGAAAAACGCCAGACGTTCTCACCCAACAGGATCTGAGAGTCCCCGGCTGGTACTGGCAAAGCAGTGGGGAAGGGCATTGTCCTGGTGTTCTGAGCAGGGGCCAGCACGTGCCAGGGCCCTGGGAAGGTGGGCGGGGACCAGCACATGCCAGGGCCCTGGAGTGGGCAGGGGCCACCACGTGCCAGGGCCCTGGGAAAGTGGGCGGGGGCCAGCACGTGCCAGGGCCCTGGGAAAGTGGGTTGCAGACCCTCAGGCACCACAAGGACCAGAGTGGGATTCACAAGGAGGGAGCCCTGCACGACCATGGAGGGTGGGCCAGCCCTGTGGGACCCAAGCAGGGAGGCGTCACTGTGCAGGAAAGAGACCACCCCTGTCTGGGAGACAGAAAGACTTGTCAGAAGATCCACTGCAGCCACAGGCTCCACACCTCCCCTGGTTCCTTGGTAAGGTGGAGACAGAACCATCACAGGACTTGGAAAGAATTCAGTGAGGACCCCTCATAGGGGCCCACAGGGGACCCCGGGGCTCAGCACACTTCTCTGCAAAAGGTCCAAGAATCACATTTCAGACCTTGTGGGCCACCAGGTCTCCGTCAACTGTGCTGCAGGACAGTAGCCACAGACATCGTGAATGAGCCTTTACTGCTTCCAGTAAGACTGCACCTGCGGGCGCTGAATCAGGACGCCACCTCGTTTTCATGCCCTGAAATACTCTCAATACTTCTCAACCACTTCAAAATGTAAGATCCATTCTCAAGTCTGCGGGTCATACAAAATAAGCCGCAGACTGAACTTGGCTCACAGGTTATAGTTTGCCATCCCCGTGGAAGACGCCAAACCTCTTCCTGTGCCCTTTACACAAGCCCAAATCCACGCAGGCACACAGACAAGCGTCTCTGGCAAATACACAGGCTCATCCTCCAAATGCACACGCAGGGGATATGAACACATATTCACACTCACACATAACCACACAAAATACACGGCACATGCAGATTCGCACCCAACACAGCAGACACACCATACACACACACACACACACGGCACACACCCGCAAGGGAGCAGGGGGCCGGGTGACTTCCGTCGGCTGCTGGGGCCATGACCGGAGCCTGCAGGCCAGTGCGGTGCCCTGACCCTGTCCAATCTGCACCTTCTGAGAAAACAGAATCCTCCATCACCTGTAGTTTTTAATGAGTTTGTGATTTAGACAATAATTTGTAATTATTTGAACCACCTCGGCCTTCATTATCCGTGCAATGGAAGTGTATCATCCAATTGTTCCCAAATTAAGTCCCCCTGTGAAATGCGTCCTTTCTTAAGGTTCTAAAGAGAAAGAGAATGAATACACTCCTCCCCGACGGCCCCACCGACTTCTGGAGCCCTGTCGATCTTCCGCAGGGTCAGCCCCGTATTGTTAGGAGGTAGGGCCTAAATCCCTCCGCCTGAAGCCACTGGCCCATCGTTCTCAGGACTCCGCCGTCCCTGCAGGCTGAGTCACACTGACTATTTTTAGAAGTGACAGGCGCCTCCCGGAAGAGGGAAGCTGGCCGTGGGCGGTCAGCGAGGGCCGCCTGCCGCTTGGACTCCGTCAAGCTGGTCCGCGCACCCGCTTCACAGATGCTGCGCGGGCTCCGGGGACACGGCCGCCTGTGGCTGAGTTACAGCCGCGCTGGGTGAGAATTAAATATTTACCATCTGCAAAAGCACAGCTCCCTCCACGCCGCAGCATGAGGACGGCCGCCCGTCCGCAGTGGAGCCCAGCTGCACGCACGTGCGAGCAGCTCCGCAGAGACCCCGGGGTCCGCCATTCCGCCCCTCTGTCCTGCTGATGTGGAACTGAGCCCCGAAGCTCTGAGCTGCTCAGGTTCAAGGCAGCCGGATTCCTCCTCCCAATATTGCCCTCTCCCCGCAGGCGGCTCCACCACCCGAGGGGAGGCAGCGGAGCCCCACCAGGCGAACGTCTTCCACTCTGCCACGCAAACTCGCCCTCCGTGCCTGGAACCTGCTTCCTAACGTCCTGCTTGTCCCTGTGCATCCGTTGGTCCACTCTCCAGGACTGACCCATGCAGGCCACATCAGTGGAACCCGGGGTCCTCTGGCTTCTGGTCTGGTCTGGTCAAGGGGAGGCACAAGCCTGAGACCCAGAGGAGAGATGGGGAGGCTGGAGTGTAGGCACTCTGGCTTCCTCCCTGCCAGGTTGCCAAGACCTGGCCAGGTCCCTTCAGTAGGGACACAGCCGCTGTCGGGAGCCTGCTCCACACAGGTCTGAGGACCCCTGCCTGCCTGTCAGCTGAGGGTGGCAAGCACTCCGCCAGCCTGGCACTGTGCCAGGGCTGCGCACCAACGTCCATCAAGCTGTCCTCACAATGCACCCTGTCCAGGGCACTGCTGGCCTGGGTCCTTGCTCACCCGGGTCCTTGCTTACGTGTGTCCTTGCTTACCTGGACCTGTGCTTCCCTGGGTCCTTGCTCACCGGGTCCTTGCTCACCTGAGTCTTTGCTCACCTGGGTCCTCGCTTATTTGTGTTCTTGCTCACCTGGGTCCTTGCTCCCCTGGACCTTCATTACCAGGTCCTTGCTCCCCTGACCTTCATTACCAGGTCCTTGCTCCGCTGGACCCTTGCTTCCCTGGGTCCTTGCTCCCCTGGACCCTCGCTCACCTTTTGTTCTCATCTTTCCCCCAGCTCGGGGCTCTCCAGGTTCCCCTCTGGGTCACAGAGAGCATGCTCTCCACCTCCCCAGGACGGAGCTGGTCCACGACAGCATCCCTCGTGCTCCACAACCCCAAGCACCGTTTATGCCACCAATCCTAGAAGTGTGACCAGACTTCCTGCCTGCCTCTGTCCACTTGTCATTGCTGTGACCAAAATACCCCAAAAGGACAACTTAGAGAGGGAGGGTTTATTTTGGCTCATGGTCCAGAGGGTTAGTGCATGGTGGACCAGCACCTTTGCTCTAGGTCTGAAGTAAAGCAGAACATCACGGAGGAAGGGAGAGACGGCAGAGCGCTGCTCCCCTCACGATGGGGTCAGGGAGCAGAGGGGGAAGAGGGGTCACGGGGAAATGGGCCCCAGAAGGGTGCACCCCTCCTGCACACCCACCTGCCTCCAGCTACTACCCAGTCAGTCCATTCAACTAGCATGGAACCACTTCACCACGAGTATTCCCACGTTAACACAGGGGCCTTCTGGGGACACCTCACTTCCAAACCATAACAACACCAGTAACCATTTTCCAAGGCCAGGTTTCCCAAGGCCACGACCACACAGGGAGTACTTCTGTCCACGCTTTCCCTTTATCTCCAAGGTATTGACGTGGACTTGAGTTCTACTCTAAATAAACTGCAGAGGAACCTTCACTTTATGGGAAAGGTTTGGAACCTGGCAGACTAACCAAGGGGATGGATTGCAGTGGCTTCCCTAGCTAGAATTTTATGACAGGCTTTGAGGGATATTTAAATAAATGTTTAGCCTTATCCACCATTTATTAGGAGAAAACCTCATGGATCCTACTGAGAAACAACCTTGACCCTAACATTCTGCTGAGGCTGAGTCATCTCAGCCCCCTGAGATGGCTTCAGCTCTCTGTTTTGCAAAGTGAGAGATGATTTTACCACATCAGCAAAACACCAATTTCAGTTGAGAGCTGCTCTGGGGTTTGCAGGATTCCTAAATAGAAACTGTCGAGTGCAGTCACAATGCTGAAGAAAACACAGATTGTGTGTTTGTGCAGATGAGCATCCTTGATACATCAAGGTCACTCCCAAGGAGCTGTCTCCAGATCAGAATGGTGTAGCAGAACTCTCAGAAACAATGGAAACCTATCATCTCCACTGTTCAACACAGGAGCCCCTGGTCACGTGCCATCATTGAGCCCTTGAACATAGTTAATGCAACTTGGAAAGTGGATCTTCTATTTTATGTATTCTAAATAATTTAAACTCAAATAGTCCCTTGTGGTTTTGGTATGGTTTTAGATACTCCTATTCAAATAATAGATCTACCTCTTGTGAAATAAAAACTAGCCAGGGGACTCCTTTGAAAAATTCCACTCTTGGGAGAAGATAGAGAAAGAACTTGCTCCTGGTGACTATATTAATCTGGTTTTTGTTGTTTTTACCGTGGATGCTATTACTATAACAAAGCACATGTAACTAAACTAGTTATTTTATAAAGAAAGCGGGTTTATTGGCTCACAGTTTTGGAGGATGGAAGTCCAAACAGCTCTGGCCAGGGTCCGCCATGGGTGCATCAGGTCACAGAGGGAGTACATTTGTTTCTCTGTGTTCCTGTGATCTGCCTCTCCTTAGCCACCAAGAGTCAGCCATGGAGACTCCATTCTAATGACCTGATCTGACCTAATCACTACGCAAAGACATCTCTAAACACTGTGTAGGAATAAGTTTTCACCCTCTTTCTACCTTTAATATAGGACCTTGGGGATTACACTCCTGAATGGTCTCAGGGGGACAAGACATTCAAAATGTAATACTAACATAATTCTGATAAGCTGAAAGATCCTTCAAGAATGATTCAACAAGCATGCCTAAAGTTGGAGCAACTTCCATTCAAGCCACGGGCATTGTCCTCCAGAGTTCAAAGCCTGCAGTTCAGTTGTATTCTTGTGTGTGACCTCTCTGATTCCTAAAACAGACCCAGAAATGTGATTCTTCTCTCAGGCTGGTGGCAGACGCTCACTATATTCGAGATACTGCCCTTCCCAGTACTGGCCTGTAGGATGTCAGAGCACTCGTGTGCAGCAGGTGCTGTGGAGGTCTGAAGACATAAAGGACGGAGCACTTGTCTGGTCTTGGGGTCTGGATCCTGGGGTGGCTTAAGGAGGATAACTATTAAGTAAAGAATAGCAAGTTCACTCACTGCCTCTGCAGAAAGGGTCTCAAGACCTTCTTGTCTCTCTTATCTCCCGAACCCATTCAAGATCGGTAGGGAGAGAACTGTACCAACAAGGAATAAAGAATTAATATAATAAACAGGAGTGTCATTTTAAGCAATTAAATCAGCAGTTTTTCCATAGAAAGAGTTCTTGGGAGTATGATAGAGCAATATTCAAGGATATTTGAGAGTCTGCATTCTAGTTCTACCTCTCAAAAAATAAGTATGTTGTGTGCAAGTACAAATATGTAACAAATTCCACAATTATGTATAATCATAATGCACCAAAAAGAAGTTTTAAAAAATAGGCAGCCAATTGTCTCACATTAGAGACAGTACTAGTAGAGATGACTTTTTTCCAGAATCCTCTAAGCCTGTAGTGATACCAAAAATAGATATTTGACAACCAGTAAGGTAGGAAATCTACCCAATCAGCATGAATACTAGAAAGGCACTGATCAACCAGCATGGAATCTTTAGGACACCAGCCAATCAGAATGGAGCCTTTATGGACACTAGCCAATCAGAATGGATTCTGTACAAGTAACAGCTACTCAGAACAAAACCCTGCCATAGTGCTAGGAAATAGCTCTTGGGTTAATCATTGGCTCATAGGAGGAGATCCATGGTAGGAGCTGAATGTGCTTTAAGTTCATGAAAGTATTTAATAAATCATGGGAGTATAAGACTTGTCTGACATTTATTGGATTAATAAGCAGGAATATTGAGTGATGAGAAATATATCATGACGAATGTGCATCTTTTAGTACCTTTGAGGAATTCGCTAAAATCGTCACATATTTAAGGAGTAAATCCCACTTTAGCACTAACATGTTGGGGTATGGGAGCCACAGAGCAGTGGCTAATTGCCAACCAGCATAGAAAACAGTACTGGCCAGTTCAGAGCTCAGGAAAATAGTAGTCCTGCCTCTAGGTTACATCTGAAGAGGCCAGGTGGACGATGACATTCACTGAATACACCCAGAGGGAAAGGGACTTTCCGGAAGACAAACACTTCATTCCTAGTTGCGACATTCACGTTGACCTGGGGTGGGGCAGAGACACAGAAGCAAAAGGCAAACACAAAGATGAGACGCTCTGTCAGAAGTCCCTGCTTTCCAGCCCAGTTCACTATAGCTAAGCTGTGGAACCAGCCTAGATGCCCTTCACCAGATGAAGCAGATGCTGATGCTTAGTGGGGGAGGGGTCAGGAAGAATGAAGGAACTTTGGATTGCACAGAGGGGCGTGAGGCGGGTGGGCACGTGAGGATGGAAGGACAGTAGAATGAGGCAGACGTTATTTTCCTATATACATGGATGCAAAATAAAATTTAAAATAATAAAAAGTCCCTGCTTGCCTTCTTGAAAAAGCTTAATTTCTAAACATATGATTCTCTAAAACAACACCTAAATAATAAAGCATCAAGAAACACAATACGAGATTTTGGTGTTTTCTGTTTATTGAAAAGCATGTGGTCCGCTTCAGTTCCTCCATGATCCTTGCATGCGTGGCTTCGTCCGCAGCACAGAGGAACCACACATGATTCTCCTGAGGAGTTGAGTATGAGTCTGATGGGAGCCGGAAGAAAGGACTATCTTCTTGTAAACATTCGACCCTGAGACACTTTAAAACCTGCTGGGCTCTGACTTGCCCATCGATTCAGAGTCCCGAATGATCCTAATCTTTCTCTTCCTACTTCTCTGAGCATTTACAATAATGCCCTATTAAACAAACATAAATACCATCTTATGGGCAATAAAAATATTTTAAAAGTCATGGTATGATCTAAATTATAAATAATGTATCATAATTTCTAGATCTTATTAAAAGCCCTATTATGAAAAAATAAAAACCAAAATAAAAAAAATGTTGTGGTAGAATATAGTCAAGTGCCATTTATTGGATCAGCCAAGAGAGAGTGCAGAACGATGATTAAATATCAACATGATGTATTTGCAGGTTTTACTTGGAAACTTCAAGGCATTCGCTAAAACCATGAAATGTTTCAGAAATCAGATTCTCCGTGGCATCTGAGAAAACGGACTGTTCGTGCCACCATAAGACATCAGCTCCAGCTGTCCAGCGGGGCCAGGAGATACTGGCAAAGCTGCGCCCAGTCCTGGTATGGGGACAGTTGGAGACCTGGCGATGTCGGTCTCGGCAGGCACAAAACAGAGCCCGAGAGAAGCCTTCACTATACCAAAGTCGCACTCCTGACTTTCTGAGGACTGGCGATGTTGAAAGAGACCTGTGGATGGCTTGCTGGGCCTGGATGATGCTTTTTGGTTTCCTGGCAACAAAGGAAAAAGAATCGATTTAATCAGTTGAGTTCACCATAAATGCAAACTTGAGAAGGAGAAGCCACTGGCCAGATGAGATCACCGTCGGGTGCAGGGGACACGAGTATGAAAACATGTTCCCCCTTCTCCCCATTATTCTCCACCACCCACGCCCTGGGGGGGGGGGGGTGGTTCCAAGTCCAGGGTCCAGAGAACAATCCAGTCCCTAAAACCCAAGATTCGTTCAGATGAAGGTAAATTACAAATGGAAAGATTCCCTGATTTGTTTTATTTTTCAGTTTTCCTACGGAAGTTCCTGCTTACCAGATGGCTTTTTTGTGAACACATAAAATATTTCTAAACTTCTTCAAATAACACACATTCCTTCTAAAAGAGAGAGGACAAGATTGGATCGACTCTAAATAGGTTCCCCATCTGTCTCCCTTGGCAGTGGGTGCCACAGGCTCCTGTCAGGAAGGAGCCCCATCTTGGCCATTCATATCCAGACACACACACACAAATCATGGACTCCTGCCGACAGGGGCCTGGGCTGGACAGGATCGCCCTGTAAAAAGCGCATCGCCTCATGCCTCTCCTGCCAGCCCCGAGATGCCAGCTCGGGTTCCAAGGCTCTGTAGCTGCATTTAACATCTTAAATAATGTAACTGGGCAGGATAAATAATTCAGGCTGCACTGGGACCTTAGTGAGTCTTGAGCAAGCAGCCACTCTGGCTCCTGGCTTTAATGGAGCGACCCCAACAGCAGGAGGAACCTGGGCACAAACAGGACTATTTCAGCAGTGTTCTCGGGACAGTGACCTTGGCTAGGAGTGTGCTGGAGATGTTTGTGGTCATTGGCTTTTGTCTCCACTTCTGGGTTGCACAGATGTGCTGCTATTTTTTAAATGTATCACCAGTTTGTTTATCTCAACAGGAGGAGGGGTTGGGGGGGGAAGGCTTGATCCAGGTTTTAAGACAGTCACGTGTCACCCTCTAAAAGTGACAGAGAAAGGGACATAACATCTAAAACAACGAGGAAAATTAACAAATCAGGAGTTGAGACAGGGAAAGGGGAGAGGAAAAGGATGGGTACTTGCTTCAAAACCTCGTCAAGGTGCAGATGCAAACCCCAGGGTCTCATGTCAAACTGAAGAGAACTTGCCTTTCCCATTAACCAACAGTAAGTTTTAGTAAAAAATCCAAATTTTATTCAAAAGCTTCGTCCTAACACATTTCAGCCACCGTGACGTGGGTAACTCCACTTCACCTGCAGACATGCCTGTCTAGAGAAGAACATCGGGTCTGCACATCCCAACAGCGGATTCCACCAGAACAGAAGCGATCATGAAGCCAAGTCACGGTTTGGTAGCTATCTGTTTTGAAATCAGTCTCTTTTCTCCTTCTGACTCTTCCTAGAATCTAATGTGTGGCCTGGGGTCTCTACAGCCTAGAACCCCATTTCTGTCACCCATTTTGAGTGCAGTGAGCCTCAGGATCCACAGGAGGTCTAAAAAGAGCACAGCCTTCAGTGTCATGACCTTGCACTTGACCTTGTTCTCCACCCCCGAAAGCATCTCGAACTTCTTTGTGCTTTGGAGCAAACTCAGTGCTATAGGCACATGAGGCCCAGTGATTCCAAAAACACAGTTCTTCTTTTATTTTAATTGTCAGTGGCCCTTTATTTTATTTATTTATTTATACACAGTGCTGAGAATCAAACCCAGTGCCTCACACATATGCCAGGCAAGAGCTTTACCACTGAGCCACAACCCCAGCCCCCCAAATGCACAGTTCTGAGAAAATCCCCAAGAACTCAGAGTCCTCTCCCTTAGAAATAATGCTGCCCATGTCTATGAAAATATTTTCCTCAAAGTAGATTCCCTGGGGAACATGATTTTAAAATGCCAGTTAATTGGCTCTGTCCTCCAGGGAAAATGGTCCAGAAAGTCTGGGAGAGCCCCCAAAATTTGCAATTTAACAAATGCCCCAAGTGCCTCTGTCGTATTGAGATGGCTGCCAAGCCAGCAGGGCGCCATGCTGCAGGCATGGAGAGGTGCCAGGGGCACCCCCACGTGCACCAAGCAATCTTTGGGAGGACAGGCATCCAACAGCCAGGAAAACACATCCCTGATTCCCACCTGACGTGGCAGGAATTGGTTGGCCCACCCCTCAGATAAAATCCCCCACATCAGGGCAGGGCCTGGGGGAGGGGAGCAGGAATGGGCAGGAAGGGAGCCTCAGGCAGCCTGGGGCCAGGGCCCTGGGAACCTCTGCCTTGTCCCATTGTCCACACCCAGCGTCATCCGTGGACCAGCCACCTTGCCCTGTGGCTTCTGTGGGGCAAACCTCCACCTGTCCCTGAGACAAGCCCTGGCCCTTCTGTGGTTTCCAGGGACTGTCGCGTTGGCAGCATCAGGAGCCGCCACGGGTGTGACCAGAAGAGTGACCCTGCTATGCCTGGTCCTGCTCTTTTCCGTGGCGGCTTGAGCTCCTGGTGCTGTGGCCTCCACAGAAGGAATCAGCAGGAGTTACGGGATGCCGGGCCTGTCCCTTCCTCAGGCGTCAACACGCCTGTTTCCCGTTTCGGTAACTGCTGAGTACAAGCTGAAACTGAAATCGTGCTGTGGTCCATGGCGAGGGGTCGCGGGTACCCCAGCAACACCTCCTGCTTCTCGTCCCGCCGGGCGCAGCCCTGAGTTGGGGGCTCCAGGCTCACAGGCCCAGTGTCCGGACCCTCTTCTACTTGCAGGGGCGTCCACGTGATTCTTGGCAGAGGGGCAAGAGTACAGGCACCATGGAGGGTCCAGAATAGACCCTCCCCTGTGTAGGCAGCACAGGGCACCGTGAATGCCCTGGGACCCCATGACTGCAGAGTCCCTGATGAGCAGGGAGGAGGTGAGCCGGTGTTTGGTGACCAGCCACTCCCCCTTCCAGCCAGCCCCCTTGCCACACTGCCGTAAGGTGACCAGGTAGTGCTCCCTCAGCCAGTCAGGCCACGCCAGGCTGTTCTAGACAGCTGGGTGCCCGGATGCCTCCCAGCCTTCTGAGCCAGGAGGTCCAGAGGAGGGGACCAAGAGTCCGAAGGACTCCAAGGCCTCATTGATGACTCCTTTGGCGACCTGGGCACAGTGGCTCCTCCCTATTACACAGGGAGTCTCCAAAGAAAGCCAGAGCGCCCCAGGTCACGGAGTGAAGCGGCTCTGACATGGAACTACTTAACACTGTCAGTGACCCCAGCCACGAAGCCACTTTTAGGCTGGTCCTAACGATGCTGCTTGTCCTAACCGCCTGCGATTCACGGCAGAGGAAGCGTCTGCGTGCACACACTCTTCAGAGTGCCCGGCCATGAGAGCACAGTGCTGGCCCCTGGAGACCTCTGCCCTTCAGGGAATGGCTGTTCCCTGAGCTCCTGGGAAAACCGTTCCAACCACGTGTAGGCCACAACCATCCCTTAGTTAACACCTGACCTCGCCGGGGTCCATGGATCACCAGGGTGAGCAGGAGAGCGCCGGCATGAACAGAGAGGGAGCGCCGGGCTGGACGGCTGCTGTGCTGTCCACGGCCAGACTTGTCCTGCTCGGGGGCCTCCGTCCGGAGCTGCGGGGCACAGCGCTGTCTCTCCGTGGATGGGCATTTATCTAGGCCAAGGAGCAGCCGGCAGGAAGAACCGTGGCGGCAGGCTCTCTCGCAGCCAAGGTCACAGCTGGGGGTCTCAGTTCAGGCTGCTCAGGCCCCAGGCCGAGGGACGGCTTTCTGCAAAGTCCTGGGATATGCAGACAACGACCCGGAACTCCAATGTACCAGTCCCTCGGGCAGGAGTCCTGCAGCAGGGGCCCAAGAGGCCACACAGAAACACCCGGCAGCACAGGAGCTCTGGGACAGGGTGGAGTCACACTGAGGTGTGCAGAGAGGAGGCCGAAAGGACAAACGAGCGGGGCTCTGGACGGCTCCCAGCGCCCGTCTGGCCCTCAGAAAGACGGCTGGCTGCCGAACGAGGAAGACTCAGGGAAGAAGCAGGACTGTGCTGTCTGTCCCCAGAGCAGAGGAAGGAGCTCTGGGGACACCTGCACCACAAGACCTCCCAACACAGCCCAGGCCCGCAACCCGGAGGCTCTTCCAGGGCCTCTGTGCTCAGGGTCACCTTGACCCGCTGCTGTACACTGCGGCTTGGTCAAGCTGGCAGCTCCCCAGGGACCAGTGGACCTCACGAAGGACTGTGTCTTCTTTTGACCAAGAAGGGAACACTGTGCTTCCACCTCTAGTCCTTCCTTCCAGTACCCAGGAGGTATGTTCTCCCCTCCAAGTCCCCCGCTGTAAGCGGGACTTAGCTCTTTAAAAGCCCCTTCCCAATTTCTAACCCAGAGAAGACAGTTCGTGTCTCCAGGGTCCCGACTTGTTTCTTAAGGACCATGATGCTCTGTGCAAGGTGCCTGCCTCCCCAAAGCCTGGCACATGCCCGGGAAACAGGTGCATGTTCCCATCCCTGGGGCGCAGCACCCGCCGACGGCCGTTCCTTCTCCACCGTGGGTTATTTTCTGGCTGCCTGTTTCAGGAGCAGGCACCTCTCAGGGGGTCTCTCCCTGCGTGTTCTCGAAGCAGCCCTCAGGCTTTCAGAGACGCCCACTCGCCTCTGAACGTCGCTCTCCATTTCTAGATCCACACTCAACCCGAGTTCCCCTTCTCCCTATTTACGCCACATGCATTTCAGAGAGGATTGCCTGGTGCAACCCAGTTCTGCCTCTCCTCCCAAGCCCTGGGCTCGGCTAGTGGAAACAGGCTGGCTAGAAGGTAGTCACAGGCAGCGTGGAAATAATGGCTGCTGAAAGGTGCTCTTGGGATGTCTGTGCTCGGCGCTGGGCAGGTAGAGCCCCTCGCCAGCCACACCCTTCACCTGCCACTCCACCCGGCCATGGGGACTGGACACGTAGCATCCCTCAGGCGTGACAATTACCCCTTCCTGCCACCTCTTAATCAGCAGAATGGGGCTTCTTAAAGGCAGCCTGAAGCATTTCTAGAGTCACCTCTCTTCCCAGATCAGGTGCAGCAGCAGATGCGTGCGCCAAGGAGCTGGACCCTGATGGAAAGAATCGACCTCTCCATTCTCCTTGACGCCCAGCCTGAGGACAGAGCTAAAACTGCTACCAAGAGCTAGCGGTCTGTCACGCAGGCCCAGCTTCTCTGGTGCCACGGTCCCCTGGCATGTCTTCCTGCTTGCTACCTGTGTCACCACTAGTGACGTGGCTTAAGTCCTCCTGACACACAGGAGCATCCGTCAGCACTCCCTTCCTCCCCGAGGGCGGGGAGGCACACATCACTGGCAGATGGATGTGGTGGGCTGGATCCTGATTGCAGGGAGGAAAATCACCACCCGGGTTGCCTGGAAACTCCAGTAAATAGCTACGCCAGAAAAGAGCGACCAGCCGCCGGGCCCACAGGATGCTGTTCCCACAGGCTCATGATCACTCCTGTGTAGAACAAACCAACGGTGTCCACAGCACACGACTCGCCTTGGAATCCACACTTGTGAATTCAACTGCACACCCATCGTATTCACGTGGACCTCCAGGCGAGACCTCAGAATCTACAAGTGCCAAATTAAATGTCTGCTCTTTCCCCAAAAATCACACTCTGCCAGCAACCTCTGTCTCAGGAAGAGTGGCGCAGGTCCCGGCGGTTCTGGCTGAATTCCTCTCAGCCCCTCCACTCCCCTCAACCCTAATCCCACCAGCGCCCCCAGCTCCCAAGCTCCCTGTCACAGATCTCATGCACAGAAAGCCACTGTTTCTACGTCTGGCTCCAGCAGCCAGCGTCCTTCCATGAGCCAAAGTGCCCTGGGGTCAGGCTCAGAGTGGGTCCTGCGGGTGCCGGGCAAGCAGGAGAGCACAGCTGACTTGAGTCCTAGTGAACAACGGCAAGCTGTGTACGTCCCCGTGGCTCTGCTGACTCTGCTGGGTATGTCCCCAGTCAAGCCACGTCCTCTCGGAACAGGCAACAGACACGACGCGGGTCAGCTGTGGTGCTGAGTCACCGCTGCAGGGACAGGAGACACTCGGGTCTCACCCATTCCCTCCAGGCGGACCACCGGCTCCTCACCACCACACACCACAGGTAAGCACTTCTAAATGGAGGAGAAACGTCCGGGTTACCTGAGGAGCAGGGCTGCTGGCAGGCTGTCCTCGGGCGCTGACTTCTCTGGACTTAGGAGGGAGAGGAGCCATCTCTATAACAGAAGAATGACTGCGGTGTGTTTGGTGGTTAAAAATAAACCAAGCTATGTGTCGTTGCGACTTATAAGGAAATGCGTTTACTGTTATGTGGACCCTGGAATAAAATAGTGCTTGACCATTGCTGCAGTTTGGATCTAGAGTGTCCCCTAAAGACCCATGTGTTAAAGACCTGGTCCTCGGCTTGGCACTATGGGGAGGTGGGAGAACCATTAAGAGGGGGGTTCTGGGGAGGAAGTTACAGCACCAGAGATACGACCTTGAAGGGGATATCGGGACCCTGGCCCCTTTCTGTCTCTCTTGCTTCCTGAAGGCTGCCATGAGGTGAACAGCTCTGCTCTGTCATGTGCTCCCTCCAAGAGGTGCTGCCTCACTACAGGCCCAAAACGACAGGGCCTATCTGCTGTAGAATGAAGCCTCTGAAACCGTGGACCAAATTAAACCTTTCCTCTTTAGGAGCTTGTTGTCTCAGGCATTTTGTCACAGTAATGGAAAGCTAATACAACCATAAATACTTTTAAAAAAAAATCCCTTGAGATTACATAATTTTAGAACTGAATTCTTTTAGTAAAATAAAAATATTAGAAGACTGACTTAAAATCAATTGCTTTCTTGACATATTAGCCTCATCCAGAGATGAGATGAATCAATGGTATTAATAGCTGCCCAAGAAAAATAAACACAGGGCAGATGAAGGGAAAGAAATGGAGGTTTGATTTTAGTCAAAATGCTTGATTAATTGCTCCAAGTACTAACAAATAAACATTCACAAAAAACTCTGCAGGAAGTTGTGGTCACTTTATAAATGGAGGTCATTCATGTTTTGAGGAATTTTTTAAAATCTGAAACCTACTATTTGGAAGGGGGGTACTGAAGATAGAGTCCCAATCACAGGGGAAAAAAAGAAAACCCTCATCAAGGGTTGATTGGCTGAAAAGCAGGTGGGATTTGTCCTGCAGACTGCGAGGAGGGGTGTGTTCTGCCTCCCCTCATCATCTGCCTTTCAAACCCCACTGTCCTGAGGCGGCCTTCGAAGATTCTGCTGCCCCAGCAGGCTCTGGGGACATGAGATAATACAGAAAGACTTTCCAGAGTGGAGTGGCCTCCCGCTGTCCTGCAGGCTAAAGGGGACACATTACTTGCCAGGTTGGCGTGGCTGGAATCTGGCAGAGGTTTGGAGGAAGTCACCTGCAAAGGATTAAAATGCCTCCCCACACATGTTAAACCAAAGCCTTTATAGAAAAAGTCCAGGGGGGGAAAAAAAACCCAAAGATTTTTTTTAACTCTAATATTTTCACCTCACTTTGAGTTTTAGACAAACAGGTGGATTTTCTACTAATAACTTATTCCTAGAATATTCCTAATTCTAGAATTTCTCCTTCTAAAAATGTTCCAAAAACTAACTACCCCCGTGGCAGTTATCCTCCCCAAGGAGAGGAATCCAGCCAGCCAGCCCTTCCAGCACATTCTCTTACTACCGTCCCTCCGGCTACTCACGTGTGGTCTTTTGTTCGTCTGAGCTGAATCCATAGTTTTCACTTTCGTTTTTTGACTTTGTCTCAGAAGTTCCTTTCTCCGTGTTCTCCTTTTCAGAATTCCTAGAATTAGAACATTTTACAAAGTCAATGTTAGTTGGCCACAGAGACCCTGCTTGCCTGGTGACCCTCGGCCTCTGACGCAGTGAGCCCACCACAGGAAGGCGTCGGCCAGGTGGCTGGCTCTGTGGGCAGGCGTGTGTGCCCTGCATGTTCACGTCCTGGGTGGGAAAGACGGAGCTTGATCCTGAGAGCTCCGCAGACCCCACTCCCCACCTGGTACTCCACTCTCAGAAACCACTGACAACCCAGCAGGAGTCGGTGAACTCGCCCACCGCCAAATCCAGCCCACCACCGGCTTTATAAATAAAGTTTTATTGGAACATGGCCACCCCGTCCGTGGACCATCATATGGTCTGGGGCTGTTCTCGCATTACAACAGCAGAGGTGAATGTTGTCACAAAGGCCAGGCGGCTGGCAAAACCAAAATGCAGCCCTTTATGGAAAACCTGCACCAGCCTCTGAAGTAACACAAGAGGGGGACCGGGTGCTGGGGCCGGAAGCCTGGCAATGCCTAGAGAATTAAAAATATCGAGCTTCAGAAGTTTGGAAGAGGTTACTCAATGTCTAAGAATCTATTCTAGAAAGAATCTTTGTCATGGGCTCTGTGTAATAGCACAACCCACAAACAGCCCAGGTGGCCAACACAGGGGCTTGGTAAAATGCATGATGATGGTCTAGGACGGATCTCCACGCTGCTGCAAATCACGGCATGAGAGCCCTCACGCGCTGCTGGGCAGCGGCCCTGGGACAGCGCCTTTAGAAACTGTGGCGGCATCAGGCAAGCTGAGCTCAGGCCTACCCTGTGCCCAGCGCTCTCCACTAGAGGTGCACCTGCCGCAATAGGAGTGGGCACTTAGGTTCACAAAGGACGTCTGAGCACGCTCAGAGAGGGGCATTCCGTTCAGAACAGCCCCAAGGTGAAAACTACCCAAACGCCCACTTAAAGCAAAAGGGAAAAATAGATCGCACCCCGGTGACGTTGCACAACCGCCAAGTCATCGACGTGTGCCGGTGTGGCTCGGCCCCAGAGCGAGGCACTGGAGAAGGAAGACAGGCATGAGGATGTGTGATGTGAGTCCATCTCTGTCAGGTTTACAGGAGTCTAGGCCTGGGGATGTGGGGAGAGGTGTCACAAGAATGTCACCTTGGGTGGTAATGGGGCAGACAGCTATGTGACGGGATCCGGGCAGCACTTTCAGGACACTGCAGATATTCCAGCTCAGAATTTCAGCAGCTGAGTCCCGGCACACGTGCCCTGTGAACACCAGCCACGCCACACAGGCATGGTCTGTGCCCTTTTCTGTAATCACACTTCTCTTTAGGACTTCATCAAACCAGAGCCAGCACGCTGTGGGCCAGCCGGGCGCGGCGGAGCACGCCTGGAATCCCTCGCTCCAGAGGCTGAGGCAGGAGGATTCAAAGCCAGCCTCAGCAACGGAGAGAGGCCCTAAGCAACTTAGCAAGACCCTACCTCAAAATAAAATGTAAAAAGGGCTGGGGATGTGGCTCAGTGGTTAAGTGCCCCTGGTTCAATCCTTGGTGCAAAAAAAAAATGTTGTAGGCAAGTATTTGTTGACAGAAAAAATCTTCAGGATGGAGTCAAGAGAAAAGAGTCAGTTATACAGTAATGCTTATATGGTTCAAATGTTAAAAAGTGCCTGCCTGTGCACGTGTGTGTGTCTGTGTGAACACACATAGGGAATGGTAACCACCCTGAGAATAGAACCGTAGGGATTTGAACACCAATTCTTACACCTATCTTTGTTAATTTTTGTCTACAAGAAACACGCACTGATTCTGTAAGAAAAATGTGCCTGTTGTTTTGACGCAGAAGATGCCTGAGTGGCCGGACGTCGCATGGCAGACACCTGGAAAGAAGGTCGGGTCAGCAAGCGAGCCACCCTGTCCTACCCAGCGGACGGGGAGCCTGGCCCAGCACGGGAGCCACACACAGAGGAAGGACCTGGGCCCTGGGACAGGCTGCCCGGTCACATTCCTGCCCTCTCACTGCCTGCAGGGGACATGCCAGGAATTTTACTTAACCTCTACATCTCAGGATCCTCGTTTACGAAATGGAAAAAGTGGCCTTGTGAAGTCACTGGGAGAATTCAGACAGGCCAGAAAGCTCCGCAGAGCTCGGGCCAGAGCCTGACGTGTGTGGGACGTCTCAGCGTCTGCCAGCTGACCCGTGGCTTCCGGGGTCACTGCTCTGTGGCCATTGCCACTCTCTGCCCAGGACGCTCAACAGCTCTTGACGGCCTTACTATGCTCCGAGGTCACCTAAGACCCCAGAACAGACACCAAGGGCATGGGCACGGTCAACAAGGGTGCAGCCAGCATGCCAGCTGTGATCCTGCTGCTGCGTGCAATCGAGAGCAAGGCCAGAACGCTTACTGGGTGGGTTTCCCCTCCTCCTCCCAGACCCTAAGTCAGGCCCCACGGGGACACGTCTTCAGATTGCGGGGGGGTGGTATCCTCAGGGAACAGCGCCTCTCTCAGAACTGCATTGTCACCAGCGCCACAGGGAGATGGATAGCACCCGTCCCTTGCTGATGACACATTTATCCACTGTACAGAGCATCGCCAAAGGACAGTTTAAAATCTCAGTGTTTAAAATATTTAAATTAACAATAATACCGAGATCTAGCCTGACTGTCAGGACCCTGCAGCAAGGCCACGTGTCTGCAGCCCTCCCCTTCGCGCACGGGTGCCCGAGGAAGCACTGCATCCACGCTGGCCGGCATGCTGTGGCAGGTCCTTGACAAGGTTACCTTAAAGTGCTGGCAGCCACCGCTGGACGGTGTGGGAAGGGGATCTGTCCTGCCTCCCGCTCCTGGCAGGAGCTGTGAGCATGGCCTAATTCCTGCCCCTGAGCAGGGCCACGTGCCTTGCTGCACCTTCTGGGCTTGGCTCTCCACTACCCCAGAAATCCCAGCATATCCTCTCCTGGTGTCCCCACCCTGGACTGAGAACAGGAGAGGCAGTCCTGGGGCACAGTGTCCTCTTGTGGAAGGAGCTGCAAATGCCAGACACCAACAGTCTGCTCCACTCCCTGAGATGCCAGAGCACGTCCAACCGCAGTTCCCCCTATATCATTCCACCAGTGTTGCTTTATGAGTTTGTGATGGGCATATATGTTTTACAGCATTTTCTATTTTCAGCACTTAATTTTGAGCAACACAAGTCCTAAAATCCCTCAGTTATGTGTATGTGTGTTGTTGTTGTTGGTGGTGGTGGTGGTGTTGTTGGTGGTAATGGTGTTAATGGTAGTGGTGGTTCACTTGGTTTTCAAAAAACTGACATGATTTCAAACTTACCTTATTTTAATTTGATAAGTAGACTCTAGAAAAAAAAAAACAGAATCTCATTAGAAAAATCAGGATACTCATTTTAAAAATAAAATCTCATTGATTGTTACAGATGCCCATATTCTACTAGTCCTCACATTAGTATTATTGACCCAGCAGGTATTATGAAGTGACCCCACACCAAATTATCAAATGGCTTCCAAGTATAAGGAAAGTAGAATTTACTATTAACCATCAGAAAAATAAACAACCCTGAGGAACCTGAAAGACAGTAGGTACCCAGTTAGGACTTGGTGATTTTGAATTTGATTACCAATATCACAAAGGCTCCTTCACCAAGAAGTTCTGGGAACCACCAAACGCCACTGTCATTCATTAGCACTCACAGAGTGACAGTCCCAGGGCAGAACTATACAAAGCATCACCTCATTTCATTGTCGCAACAACCCAAGAGTAGTTATTCGTGTCACCAAATTTAACAGATAGATATTACCACAGTAGTATTACCCTCTCTCATTAATTCTAAGATACATTTTCAATCAGGTTCATTTGTGGCAATGGCAGATATGGTTGATATATACACACATACCCCAAAAAGCTGTCATGAAATTGCTAATGTTTCTAATCAATGCATCCTTGGACTACAGGGAATCTAGAATTTGAAGATGGGGAGTAACAGGCCACAGACCAAGTCCCCGGCATCTCTCAAGCCCGTGTTCTTTAGAACGCCACTCGGTCATTCTCAGTCACTCCACTATCAACCACTTGGCACAGGGAGAATTCTGCAGGGACCAGCAGAGTACCAGAAAATACGTTTTTTAAAAAAATGGTGTTTAGTATATTTGAAGCATTGAAATTATCATCTTGGGGAAATCCAGACTCTAACAGAAGACCTTATTTTTCTTTCTACCAGTACATCAACATTCTCCTACAATGGGAGATTTAGCTCCACACACCAGGAAACAACTTTCTGACATGCTCAAAAAGGTAGGTTTTATCCTAGAAAAACCACTGCATTAAATGGCACATCACAATAGCCATGTGTCCTTAAAAATAGGCACAAAATTCAATTAACCAGTGTCTTTAGGGAGAAAGCCTCACTGGCCTCTTGATAGTGGGAAGATCTGGGTGTCCCACGCCTCCTACAGGATCAACATCCTCCCCAGGATGACCCTGAGCTTTCCCATGGATTTCTCCAGCTCCTTAGAAGCCTCTGAAGGTCAAGGTCTCTTCTGTTTTTGGTTTGTTTCATTTGCTGTTATTGTTTTCCCAATTTTATTAAGTATAACTGATGTTGATCTATATAAAAATATATCAGTTTTATAATAATAAAAATTGCACGTACTTCCAGTGTGTGATGTGCTGTTTTGATATATATGCATTGTGAGATGACAGAATCAAGCTATTCACAGTATCCATTGCCTCTTATGTTTAATTACATTTTTATGGTGAGAACGTTTAGAATCTCTTCTCTTAGAAATTTTCAAGCACACAATGCATTCTGATTGACTATAGGCGCCCTGCTTTGCAACAGATCTCCATAACTTGTTTGTCTTGTCTAACTGAAACCTTGTGTGCTTTGGCCAACACATCCCAACCCCTCATCCCAACCTGGAAACCGCCCTTCGACTCTGTAAGTTCAACTTGTGTGACAGCTCACATCTCCTTTGTCCATTCCTCAACTGATGGACGTTTGAACAGTTCCTTGAACTGCTTGGCTCTCAGTGGCCCTGCCATGAACACAGAGGGCAGGCATGTCTTTGACATGCTGGTTTCGTTTCCTTTGGATACATACCAGATAGTGGGGTTGCTGGATCTCGCCGGCCAGGGTTTAACTTTCGCGGCCTCCCTCCTGCTTCCATAATGGCGGTTCCTATTTGCATTCTCGCATTCCCAACCGGGGTGCAAGGGCTGGCTTCTCTCCACATTTTCTCCAACACTTACCGTTTGTCTTTTTGACAATAGCCGTTCTTACAAGAGCTCATGAGCTCATTAGTGTCATCTGTTTATACCCAAGTTCAAAACTACACAAAAACTGACGTGGGGAAAAAATTACCTTTTTTCTTCCTCCAAGAGGGACAACAGCAACAGAATATTATGATCAGAACAAATATCAGGATAAAAACCGAGGTGAGCAAGACGGCCAGCAGCGCGATGGCCCAGGTAGGCAACGACGAGCCTGCTTCACCAGCATTGTCTGCGGGTTGAGAGGAGAGGACACAGCTAGTGACGCTGCCACAATAGGCGCCCTGTGTCTTCCAGTGATGTCGGAGGCCTGAGCCCCACGGGGCTGGGCGCCAGAGGCCAGCCCCTCCCGTGTTCAGTCATTCCGTACTAGTCAACGTCACCCACCACCGTATTTATGGTTGTCAATAAAGAACCGCTTAGGGAGTCAGCCCAAGAGGGAGTTGGCAGCCCCGGACTCCTGGGAGGCAGAGAGCCGGCCAAGGTGCGGAGGACTCTCCTCGCATGGCACGCTTTCTGTTTAGTCAAGAATTAGCCCGAAGCCGCCGGGCAAGACTGGAGGACCGAAAGGGTTCCCGCTCTGTGTCTCCACTGGGGGCCTCCAGCGCCAAAGGGAACAGGGACGCACAGAGGGACGGTCATGGCTAAGGAACTCAGGGGCAGGGCTTTCCCAACAGCCCCACCCAAACCCCACTGCAGAATTCACTTCACATGCCGAAGCTACTTTTCCTTGGCTCTTCAGGAGCCACCCTCCTCAGGGACATTTGTCCTCTTACTGCACCAGGCCGTCATGGGGTTGCAAGAAAAAAATGGTAAGTCGTGGAACAAACAGGAAGCTAAAGGAAGTGGGCAGGGAGGAAAGGGAGAGGAAAGGTCATTTTGATTTTTTGCTGCTGGGTCTTAGAGCTCTCCAGTCCTGGTTTTACATGGTTATTCAGATACCAATTTTAATTAATTAATTAAAATTGTGGGCATTAAATATTCACTGCCTCCGTTAGGGCCCCATTTTGAGTGCTCGATTACCACAGCTACAGAACACCTCCCTCATGACAGAAAGGCCTCCAGGGCAGCGAGGCCTGGCCATTGCCAGGGGAACTAGGCTGACGTACCCAGAGGGCCCCATCCAGCAGTCCACTTCTCCCTGCCAAGCCACACGGAAGCCAAGCCACCAACGTCCAACAGCGAATTGCTCTCCCACAAAAGTTTGTCACTCAACCCGAGGGCATGAGTGGTTATCTCGATGTAAAGGCAGGCTGCTTTATTAGATTCCTGCATTAGAAATGCGGAAACAGTGGGCTTCCTCTGAAGGAACGCGGAGTTGGCGTGGAAATCAGCAGTCATCCCGCACTTTGGAATCAAAGGCTACAGTTGAAAAATCACTCTTGGTTATTCTTCTTTAGAGCTTGCCTTGAAAAGTGACCTTGCGATTGTAGTTTGCTACCTCTGCGTCTATGCTAAACGCTCAGAGTGAGTGAGTGTAGCATTGTGAGAGATGATCACTAACTCAGGCCCTAGTGTCCACCACCACCAACCACCTGGATGCTGGCTCGTGGGCAAGTCAGGATCCAGCTGCAGAATAATTCACACACTCGTCCTAAAACAAGTACTGAAATTCAGGGAACTCTGTACATTGAAGAATTATATCATATAAAAAGATGTGTCTTTTGCTTTCACACAAAGATTCTCTGCTTTGTCTGTAAAGGATTTTTTTTTAATTTCCTTCTAAGAAGTTAAAAAATATTAAATAATTTTGACAGTTTCTCTTTTGAACATCTCATGTTGTTTTCATCTCAAATGTCAAGGAAATCAACAGTTGCTTCTATTTCTTCTTACATATCTTCTATGCCCAAACAGGATTTAGCTTCCTCAAGTTCAAGGACTATCTTATTTTTCTTATACTCCAAGCACCTGGAACATATTAGGCCAGATGGATGGATGGATGGATGGATGGATGGGTGGATGGGTGGATGGGTGGATGGATGGGTGGATGGATGGATGGGTGGGTGGATGGATGGATGGGTGGATGGGTGGATGGATGGATGGATGGATGGATGGATGGATGGGTGGATGGGTGGATGGGTGGATGGATGGATGGATGGATGGATGGATGGATGGGTGGATGGATGGATGGGTGGATGGGTGGATGGATGGGTGGATGGATAGGTGGATAGATGGATGGATGGGTGGATGGATGAGTGGATGGATGAGGAGACTTCCTAAGATGCCGAGTTCCCTTCTGTCTCTACGTAAGAAGTCAGGCAACGGTTGCAGCTGAGTCACACCTGGAACTCGCCTTTCTGTCCCTATTAAGATGCTCAGAACAGAATGGCAGGGATGTGGGGAAAGTACGACTATTTCTCTAATGTCATCTATCTCCACCTTACTCATCATCTTTCTGAAATGAGATAGGACAGAAAGAGACAAGAAAAGGGTCTCCAAAAATTGTGAGGGGGGAGGACAGAATCATGCCCTTCTCTACCCTAGCTCCCAGCCTCAGAACTGGAGCTAGCACAGGCCCTTCACTTTCAGAGAGCAAGTTTATTATCCCCTAACTCCAGAGGCAGCAGAACCCCAAGAAGCTTCTGGAATGTTTGTTGGATGTGCAGAATCGAGGGGTCTGGAATGCTACCCGAAGTGATTGGGATACAGGTGGCTAAAGACCCACACTCTGAGCATCCCTGGTGTGTGACCAAATGTAAACACTGCCCAAGCAACTCCACCTGTCACAGGGTGTGCCCATGCTCCCCTGTCCCCAAATCAATAAGGAGATGACTAAGTGGAGACCTGCATTGGCCTAGTCTCAATCTGGAGTTGAAAATCAGCACTGCGGGGACCGAGGAGGGCTTCGGGCCTCTCCGGGGCCTGATTCGGGGAAGCCAGTCGATCTCACGCCACTGTTTACCTGCTGTCACCTTTGACCTCCAGCTCACACACCAGTACCAGTTCTTGCCCAGAGACTGAAAAGATGCGTGGGAAGGTCCTGAGAAGGCTGTAAGGGACAAGGCACACATCCGAGATGGCCACTGTCACCCTACATCCAGTCTGATGGGCTCTTTCAAAACTTGGTTTGCAAATATTACAGGCTTCACAGTCAGGTGGCTGGCTCGGGTTACGTGGTAAGGTCTGGCTCAAGATGTAAGTGACCGGCAGGAATCCTCGCTTGCACAAGACGTCATGCTTGTGGACTTACACGCCGCCTGCCGTGGCCTTCAGACCCTCCTGCTAGCTCGGTCTTGACCTCACAACCTTTCCTCTGGCCTAGAAGCCACTGCCCGCTACGACCTTGGGAGTGCTCTTGGGAGCGCCTGTTTGCAGGAGGGGAGGCAGCCTCGCTGAGACTGGTGACAGAGTCAAGGAAGGGAGTGGACCACACTGTGGCATTGACATTTCCTTGTTCCTCAATTCAACTACCAGTTCAGCAAAGCGATGCCCACCCTCCAGGAAAAGCCCCCTACTCTGACCAAAATGGCAACCGGCATCGGGAACCAGATCACTCGTTCTCCTGTCTCTGTTGGTGGCGACCACAGGCTGTTTGTTGGAAGTCCACACCCAGGAGACACTTGAGCTCCAGGCTCCTTCTAACTCAGTGGAGCCCGAAGCCTCATGGATGAGCCAGGCGGTGGCAGGAGTTAGTCCTGGAGCTACACAGATTTACTAGCCTCTTTGGTTTTAATAATAATTTTATTTTTTGTATATTACATATATGTGTATTCATATGTGCCTATTTGTAGACGTGCACATATCTTACATACACACTATGGATTTTTTTTGCCTATAAGGTCAGTTTTTAAAATGAGTACAATTATGGCTGATTGAAAAAATAAAAAATAACAGTCCCATATTGATAAATCAAAAAATTGCTGGGCACAGTGGTGCACGCCTGTAATCCCAGCGACTCAGGAGGCTGAGGCAGGAGGATCGCAAGTTCAAAGCCAGCCTTAGCAAAAGCGAGGCCCTAAGCAACTCAGTGAGACCCTGTCTCTAAATAAATACAAAATAGGGCTGGGGATGTAGCTTGGTAGTTGAGTACCCCTGAATTCAATCCCTGATACCCACCCTCCCAAAAAATTATAAAGGGGTGCAGAAAAGGCAGAGTCTTGGAGTGGTCTTATCCAGGAACCAGAGCCCAAGTGATCTGCCCAGGTCCTCCAACTCACCCTCACCCCACCATGTTTCACCCCAACCCCTCTGGGAAGTCCCCGCCCAGGCCCGACATGAAGTCAACACATCTTGGGAGGTCGGGTGGAGCCTGCCTCAAGGCGCGGCAGGTTGGCTGGCAGGGAGCATGCCGTCCCCGAGTGACCCACAGCCAGGGAGGAGGAAGGCCATCTCCCGGTCAGCACCGCCTCCCTCCCCGCGCTCCCCACACCCTGGGGCGAGGCTGCGTGACTGACCCAAGGTGCGCTTTACTCAGCCTCCAGAGTCCTTTCCCTTTTTCTGTCTGTCCAGGTGAGGAACGTGGTATTTCCCAGGCGCTCTCAAAGGAAGGTGCCGTTTTAAAATTAGGCTGCATAGAACTTCTTGAAGCCACTGTATTCACACAGAATGTCACCGCCACCCTGTACAAAGCACACTGTGCAAACAAGAGGGGCGCAGGAGATGGCGAGGCCAGTAAGAGGCCCCCCACTGGCCCTCCCGCACTGCCTGCCTGGGCAGACCACCCCAGTGCTGGGTGCTATTCAGCTTAGTTCCTCTGCCGCCAACAGCAGCCCCGCGAGGAACCTCTTCTTATCAGTTTTACAGATGACAAAACAGGGCTCGGGGAGGCTAATAACTTGCCCAAAGTCACTCATCTGATGGGTGGGCCGGGAGCAGACCCCTGTCTGGTGATTAAGCCTGCGTGGGTCACAACACCGGACAAGGCTGGATGGAAGTTGGGGACTTGGAGGATTTTTTAAGACCAGTAGCCCAAAATCCTAGATGCCAACAGACAGTTTGGGAACTTTAGAATCATGATTCCCCGGCTCCACAAAGACCAATTAAATCAGAGCCTCTGGGGAGGGGCCTGGGCCTCAGCCTGGGCGTCTGCATCCAGGCCCCTCTAGCAACTGACACACAGCAGAAGAGAGAAGCACTGTTCTTCTCCGGCCCTTGTTACCAGAGGGAGAACCGAGCGCAGAATCACACCATTAGGTCTAGAGTTTTCAGGACTGCCACACCTACCGCCCTCTCTGCCCCCAAATCGCTACTTCCAAGGAAAGGCACCGTAGACAGGAGTCACCACGTCCTGTAAAGGGGATTGTGTGTCACCTCTATCCTTTCGCAACCTGTACTCAAATAAGCGCACAAAGAAAACGACCCAGGGCAGCATACAGGCCCACGTGCGTCTCGAGACAGGGGTGAGAGAAGCTCTCGCTGGCTCGTTTCAGGGAGTCTGTGATACCCTAGGTTTCCGTGACTTCCTTAAGCAAGAAAATCGGCTTTTACAAAGCGGTTCTGAAGATGAACATTGGCCTTCAGTACGCTCTTCTTAAGGAAGGCTCGTGGTCGGCACACCAGTAAGAACTTCATGCCACTTGGTCGACCTGCTCCGGCCTCCTCGGCTGCCACTGTCCTCTCAATGACTGACAAGGATCATTCCAGAAATGAGAACAGATTCCTTGCGCTTTGGGGAAGCGGTGGCAGGACCAAGGTTGACCAGAGCCCTGAAGAGGCCTGTCAGGCAGCGCTGGCCACGCCTCAGCGCCCGGGAGCCGGCTCCGCCCCTCGCAGCCTCCGGCCGCATTCCTCCGCCAGCTCTGCCAGCCAAGGCTGTGATGGAGACTCACTAATAAAACACACAACATGCCACCAGCACCAGCTGCTCCAGATCGGGATGAATAATTTAGAAACTAATGACCCTTTTCCAAATGAGTCCAATAAAATAAGACTCACCGCCGCCCACCCACGGAGCCCCTCCCCAGCCGTCTGCTCCAGTTGCCGCACATAAAGCCCTCGTCTGATCTGCGCAGAATTCCACTGAGTCAGCCTGCAGGGGACATTAAATGCCCTTCTTCTGCCCTTCCCCTGCAGGAAAACAAATTGCAGGCAAGCGAATCTCTAAAATCCATTTCTATAGGGTGCCATCCATCACGCGAGAGCGCCTGGCTGCCTCACCACCTTGTAAAACACGCGCTTTAAACAGTCACTTTCAATCCACTTGGTGCCAGTGGGCTTTTTTTTTTTTTTTTTTTTCCACCTTCCCTTTCAAAGCCTGGACCAGATGTCATCATATTTAAGTAGCATAAAGGCAAGCTGGTCAGCTCCACGCAGACGTGGTCAAGTCCAAGGTGGGACATGGGAGGTGAAAAGTGAGTCTGGAACACCTGATTGGACCAAGTGTTTAGAAAGTAAGAGGGAAGTATCCCAAAGACACCAGAGCAGCTTGAAAGGACTCCTCCAGGCCACCCCGGGACCAAGCTGAGCATCAAAAGGAATCACAACAGGAGTGGAATATAATAGGATGGACAAAAATGAGTCCGTACCAAAACAGGAAGGAAAAAAAGAGAAGAAAGAAAGAAAAGAAGGTCTCTGCTTTACAAAAGAATGCCAACAACTAAAAATAGAAAGACTGGCTTATAGCCAGCAGAGAAATAATGCATTCCAGCAGGGAGTTAGCAGGAAATGCAAAGGTTATCAGGTGCAAGGTGGTGGAGAAACAGCACCTTCCCACAGTGGGCACCGATTAGATGTTAATTATAAAGGCAAAAAAGTACCTTCACACTGGAGAAATCCAGGAGGTGCCACCTGAGCCAGACAGACGCACTCACTACCAATGAGAGAAAACACTGTCCTCATGTGCACACGTGGCATTACCTACATCTTGCAAAAAATATTTAGCATGCATCAAAGTATGCTGGGAAAAAATTAGAAAAAATTCAAATTGGGGAGCATCCTTCAGAAGTAGACGGGACCCTTCAACAATGCTTACACCGTGAGAGGCAAAGAGTCGGGGGAGCCATCTGAACTTCAAGGAGACTGAAGCCCTGACATCAAGGCAACAACGACTTGCTACATTACTAGAGATGTTGGGAAATACGACCGTGTGCCGTGAACTAGTACTGTGCGGAGGTTAGGCTTCCCAGTGGCCAGCTACCGGGGTCATGTGTAGAAGGGCCTCGCTGTCATGACAGACGTGCAGGGTCATCAGATCTCCAGGTGACTCTCAAATGCTCTGGGGGACGGGTGAGGGACAGAAAAGGAAGGAGGCAAGCGTGACAAAACAGGAACGTTTAGTGACCCAGAGGAAGAGACATGGGTACTCTCGATACAACTGTGGTAAAGGTTTTATAATTGTTCAAAATAAGGTGGAGAAAGAAAAGTGAACTAGGTGTGCCTTCCAGCTGCTCTTCACTTGCTGTCTAGCTAGGGAGCAGGCTAGATTTCTTTGAACGTAATCAGCTAGAATGAACTAGCTTGACCTGAAGTCCAAGAAACACAAGTTCATGTCCTGGCCCTAAAGCACTGCCTCTCACCAGAACCAGGCCTAAGCACCCAGAGCGATGACCCCACAGCCGCTCAGACAGAGCCAGACTGTGTGCACAAGAAATAAGCAGAGGAGGCAGCTGTCCCAATGGGCAGCTCTCCTGCTCTTCCTTATTCCAGAACAAAGGGCTTCCAGAACCTTCCAGATGAAGGGAAAAGGAGGAAGGATCTTTGTACTAGACTGCTGCTCCTTGGAATTTGGAAAATAATAACTACAAGTTAGTTCCCTTGGAGACAAATTCTGACTCTGCAGTACCATCTTCCTATCTCACAGACCGCAGACTGCCTGAGTTGGGGCCTGTGCTATCAGGGAGACATCACGGCAGGGCTGGTGAACGGCCAGTGCCAGGCCCCTTCTGTTTTTTGTGTTTGCTTATACTACAGAGTTACAGAATGTTCTAAGTAGCTACAACATTCAGAAGTCACAGAAGTTCACATAAAGTTCCAGATTTCCACCTTCTCATGGGATTTGTGGGGCCTGGCAATACGGGGTCCACATTCCCTCAGCCACAATCAAACTGGAGCTGGTGTGAGCCACTCTGCGTGGAGGGGGCCTGTGTGCTCTGGTTTCCCACTACCCCACCACTCTGTCCCGTAGCTGATGCAGGTTTTCGCTCATGTGTTCATTTTTGTTGTCTGCCTGGTCTCTGGGACAGCTGAGTTGGAGACAAGAGGGCCTACCTCAGGGGAGTGAGCCAAGGCTGCCCTGGGGACCCATCCACACAGTCTGAAGTTCAGAATGCTGCGCACATAACAGGTTAGGCTCAGAACAGTGTTTATAGGTTCAGAGACTTCATCAGTTATGGGCTGAACTATGCCCCCCAAAAACTCACATGTTAAATCCCTCAGAACATGACCTTATTTTGAAAGAGAAGCATTGCAAAATGTAAGTTGAGGTCATTGTGGAGGAGGGCAGTTCCCTAATCCAACATGACCACTGTCCTCATTAAAGACAACGGGGGCCGGTGGTCTGGACATGGGGAAATGCCGTGGGAAGATGAAGGCAGTGGTCGCACCAATATTTCTCAGGACACATAGTGGAAGATCTCCAGCCAACACCAGAAACAGGCGGAAGGCAACAGAACAGAATCTCTCTCACAGCCCTCGGGAGGAATAAGCCTGCTGACAGCCTGACCTGAGCTTGCAGCCTCTAGAAGTAGCAGACAATGGATTCCTGATGTTTACTCCTCCTGCCCCGACCCGCGACCTGCAGCCCTTCATTACAGCGGCCACCAGAAGCTCATACACACTTCAGTGGCTGCTCACAGCCATGGGTGGATGGGTGGACAGAACCCAGGGACAGACCACCAGGACTTCCCCTGCCGCCTACTAATTCTATGACCTGGTCAAAATCCTGACAATACTGTCCCTGTCACCTCACCTTACAGTAACAGCCCCACCCCTAGGGCTGCCATGCAGATGAATTTGGGTCACATTTGATGTTACGATTTAGATGTGAGGTATCTCCCAAAAGTTTATGTGTGAGACTATGCAACAAGTTGAGAGGGGAAAGACTGGGTTATGAGAGTCTTACCCTGACCGGTACACATATCCCCTGATAGGGGTTAGCCAGGCAGACGGGGTGTGGCTGGAGGAGCTGGGTCACGGAGAGCGTGCCTTCGAGTGTATATGTTGTCCTTGTTGAGTGGAGTCCTCGCTCTCTCTCTCTCTCTCGGCTCCCTGATAGTCAGGTCCTGAACCACTTTCCTCTGCCACACATTCCTGCCATGATGTTCTGCCCCTCTTAGGTCCCAAGGATTGGAGTCAGCCCTCTATGGACTGAGACCCCTGAAACCATGAGCCCCAAAATAAATTTTTCCTCCTCTAATTGTTCTTGTCAGGTCTTTTGGTCACAGTGTTGAAAACATTTGGGAAGTGCTTGGGACTCTTTACCACTGTTGACAAGTGCTGTTTATTATTGCTATTATTATAGGTTTGCTTTGGCTATAGCCTTGTTCTGAACTTTGAAAAACCTCAAGTAATGCTGGAAAAGCTTGGGACCAAGAGTTAAGCTCTCCTTAGCTTCCAGGCCCCACCCTTCCCCACCCAGTTAGAAATCTTGATTAGAACACGACACCTTTCCAGGCCTCCCTCCCTCTCCTGTGAAGTGAAGGAGTTAAAGAAAGTCTCCAGGCTGAGCTCCCATCACCCCCTCACCCCTGAACCCCTCTGTTCACCCACACTCTGCTCACAGGTTCCGCAAGGTGCTGGTGAGGGTTTCTGTCCTGTTGAGGACCCCACAGCAGATTCCTCTGGAGGCTCTAGACTTTAAAGTCACATCCTTCAGTCAAACTAAATAATAGATGGAAGCTTGGCACTATCACACACATCATGCATTTTCTGGATGAAAATAAATTAAACCTCATAATTCTCCTAAGGCAACCTGAAGAGCCTCCCGGACACTGGGACTTGCGTCCTCTCTCCAGGAGTGGGACCAGACTGGAACAGCGTCAGCGAGGCTAGAGAACACGCGTGGTCCGAGTGTTTGTCTCTGAACCTAGTGCTCTTTTGTGATAAATGATTGGCAAGACTTCTGGATGATTGTCCTGTGCAATTAGGAAAAACTTGAGGACGAATTTTAAAAGCAGAAGAGATCACAGGATCCTTAAACCACCAGTCATTTGCCTTCATCACCATCCCCAGCTGAGATCAAGGTCTCGAGGGATTTTCTCAGGCAGATTGCTGAAGTGGCCCAACAGAGAGAGTAGAAGCAACCACGCATGGACCCGAGGCAGAGTCTTCACTCACCAGACGGAGACTGCACCACGGTGAGGTTGACGGCCGCGGCCTTGTGGGCCTGCACGCTCCTCAGGTTAGCCACGCAAGTCAGGGTCCCGTTGCCCTGCGCCGTGAGAGTCAGGACGCTCACGGTGCTGCGGGGCTCGCCCGGCTCCAGGAAGGAGTAATAGCTCGACTGGCTTACGGGGACGGCGACCTCCCAGGAAATATCGGGGAGCGGGCTCCAGCCCAGGGCGCGACAGGTGACAGTGCAAGGCTGGTCCTCAGTGACCACGATGCTGTCATTGGGAATGGACAGCGTGCCCATGACTGAGGAAGAGAAGAGAGAGACGGGAGAAACGGCCATGCCTGCCCCTCCTATTCCCGGGGAATCGGCTCCCGATCACATTGCAAGAGACCGTCTTCCCCAGGCCCCGGAGGCTGTGTCTGTCCTGGAAACCCCAACTCAGGTTGTACCTGTGTCTTTTTCTATACCTGCCAGGTTCCCAGAAGAGAGTGAGATCGCTCACAATAAGATGCAGAGAAAATTAACAGACACGATCAGGAACCCTGGGGAAACTGCTTTATGGGAAAGAGAAAGTAAATTGTGAGCCACAGAATTGTCTTGGGCTGCCCGGGAGCCAAAGCAAAAAGGGAAAAACCTCCACATTCTTTTCAGTGTGTGGAGGCCCTATCCCAGAGCTTCCTGGGAAGCAGGTCTCTCCTGGGCTTTGGGTTAGTCATATTTGTTTTATTTATTGGGGGGATCACAGATGTGTAGACATGACCTTCTTCAACAAGGCCTTTAAAATGTTTCTAGCTATACCTTAAACAAAAATCAAATCTAATGCAATGATAGACATGATGAACCCAAATCGTGTACCAAAATGGTTTACTCAGATAAATTCTTTTAAAAATTTTATCAAGAACCTGTTTGCCTATACTGGCATTCACAATGTAAATAATACATAGGAAAAAATATGGCTTATTTTTTGCTGATATTGCTAAAACCACCTGAGTCTTGGCTCCAGCAAAGACACGGCCTTAGTGAAACATATATGCATTGCAATATGCAAATTCCACATGCTGAAACGCCCATCTGCATGACATAAAGGAAAGAACACTGGACTAAGAATCAAGCCTCTGGGCTCACTCCTGGCTTGGCTGCAAAAGTGCTATCGCCCTAAAAAAGACCTGAAATTCTGGCGCTGTTTTCCCCCTGTCAATGAGACGATTGGATTAGGTCAGTGGTTCTCAAACAGTTTGGGTTCCATATTTTTACACTCTGAGGACTCCCAAGACTTTTCATTGATATGGGTTCTATTGATCTTTAACATATTTAAAATTAAATTTAAATATTAACTTTGAAATGTTTATTTAAAAATAATAGCTTATGCCATGCCAATGGAGATCAACATATTTTCATAAAAAATAATTTTATTTTTAAAACAAGAAAAATTAAGAAGTGTGACCTTGTTTTTATATATATACAAAATCTCCCATGTCTGGCAAGGTTGCCCATCTGCTGCTTCGTTCCATCTGTTGCGATATATTGCTTTGTTTGACAGACGTAAAGAAAATCTGACTTCACGCTGAAATGTAATGCATAGAGTGGAGAAGCTCATGCCTTTGTAGACAGTCCTGGCTCTTCTTTGATACTAGACAAAAGGTCAACAGCTGAGCTTTCTTCAAGGTCGATGGTGCTGTGGACTCTGAAGCTGTACAGGGGACTTTCCTTCTCTCCGGTGGGCACTTTGGGTGCTTTGTCCTTGCGTGACTTTGTACATTGTCCTTATCCATCTGGAAAGTACAGGCCCACAGCCAGGTAGGGCACAGCAAAAAGCTCCCCGGACACTCCCCAGAGGGAAAGCAAAACACCGGCTCCCATCGTAGAGCTTAGAGAAGAGCAGAGGCTTCACAGACGCCCTGGAGCAGACCTGGGGTAGCCGTGGCGTCCTGACCACGTGAACCAGACCGGCCCACTCCGAAATGTTAGGTTTCCAACTACTTCCTTCCTGAACATTCTCTGGGAATAAGAAGGCACTTTGCTCATTCAACAGCCATTGTGAATGCCACAGGAGTGGAAAGGACCTGTCCCCTGTGTCCACAGGGTTTGGCATCTGTCCTCTGGTCTGTTCTTCGTTTCTTTGATGGAGAGGGAGATGGTGGACACGGGCAGGAATGGCATTGCCTCAGACAAGAACAGAGGACCTTGAACTCTGGCCCACGTGCTCATGGGAACACGAGAGGCCTACAGTTTGGCGAGGGGTGGATTGGGGGACTGGCTGACGGAAGGACCCACAGAGCAGCCTGGGGCACTTTCTTTGCCTGCGCGCAGCTGGGCTCCGCCTTCCCCACGGCCTCCGCGAAGCTTCTCCAGTGGCAGGACACACTCCGTACACAGAGGCCAAGACTGGGACCCCCACAGGGCTGACCCGACTCCCCCAGAGCTCCGTCAGCTCTTGATGTTCTCTGCTGACACATAAGAAGGAAAGAGGCATCACTGGGTAACTTGCGGGCGTCTCCTCTGTTATTTTCCCAGATTCTTCTCCAGATCCATGGAACCAGGGAGAAAGGATGGTGTTCTGTCCCAGCTCTGCGGGTTCCCCTGCGTGACCTTGGAGAAAGTTCTGCCTTCCCTAGAAGCTTGCTCTTTCATTTGTATTGAAACCAAAACCGAGGGCGATTACCCGTTCCTAACGATGTGCACTGGGGGAATCAGGCAGCTCCTGGACTCGGAGCCTCGGGAAAGGGTGCCACAGTGGCACTTGGGCTATGAACCGGCCTGGCAGGCGTGTGGCAGCAAGGAGCCAGGCCTTTCTACTTGGCTCCCGCAACCAGGAGCGCCTCCTCCTCGTCACACGGGCTTTGGCACACCTTCCAGGAACCTCAGATGGAGCCTTCTCCATGGCGGATCGCTCGCCTCCTTCCCCGTGGGCTCCAACCTGGTCTTCCTTCCCTCTCACTGGCCAGCGTCTGTGGCAACTTGTGTCTCCCTCTTCTCCTTAGGCTCTTGGGGACAGGAATCCTGCTTTCTCTTTCATCTTTGAGTCCCACAAAAACGCCCAGCACACAGCGTGCTTCTTTAGGAACCCAATAAATATTAAGCAAATGGCCCTGGGGCCATGCTGAGCCCGGCACTGTGCTGAAGGCTTCACACGGACCCACCTACTAGAAGCCACGGTGGGGCAGACCGGGTCCCACTCCAGAATCAAGCGTCTCCTCTCGTCAGAAAAGTGTTTACCAAGAATGTCAACAGGATCTCGCAGGAGTTCTGCAGAGAGCTCAACGTGGTTTGAAGTTTCCTCTTTCTTATAAATGCCAGGTCTTCAGACAAAACGTGTGAAGCCTCTGTCTACCCTAGGACTGTGGGACGAAGAGCGACGATTGTGTTCCCTCCACTCCGCTGTCAGGAAGCCGCCCACTGAGCATAACTCTAAAGGAATTTCCAGACTCTGGGTCCAGAGATTTTTAGGCTGAAGCCAAAATAAACCTGCTTCCTGAAAATTCCTTGGGTGTTCAGCCCCACCTGTCCTACATCGATGACAGCGTGACAAAGAACAAGGCACAAGGTCATTAAGCACTGTGTCCGAGGTCACACCATTGGGAAGCCATAAAGCTGGAACGTGAACCCAGGCAGCGAGGCCCCATGTCTGCACTACTGCACCCCAGAGCACTGTGGCCCCACGTGCAGTCCACTGAAGGGAGGGGACTTGGGAGCCCCCAAACCATCCTGAGTCATGTTGCACCTGGTCAGCACAGCAAGCTGTGAGGAGGTCAGGGGAGCTGCCCCTGCTCTTAAAGGTAAGGTGACCGGTCTCTCTGGTAGATGACGGGCGAAAGCCAGGCCAGAGCTCGCGGCTTCGGCCCCTCCTCCCGTGTTCTTTCCTTTATACCACAAACCACTGCCCCAAGAATCTGGTCGTGCAGAAGGCCAGCAGTCCTAGCAGCCTCAGGATCGTTTACTTAGAAAATGTCACCTGACCCTTCATTAAACCACACGAAATAAAAGACACACCATAGTAAAGGCCCACCAATGTAGCTCAATTTCTAAAGTAAAAAATCATGTTAAAAAAGCAAATAGACTTGTCTCTCCATTGCATATTATTAAGTCTGATTTGTCAACATGACAGACGTAGACAGAATCTTTGGGAATTTCTCTGAGGCAAATATACAATGGATATAGGAAATCATTTCAAAGACACGGCATAGTCTCTTATAAGAAGGGCTAGCCTAGAAATCCAGAACTCTACTGTTTCCAGTGCCTCTACAAACAATGCATAAATAGACTTTTAAAGACAACAAGTGATGGAACTTAGATGAGAATATTCTAGATTCTTGACAAAGCATCCTTTTACTTTTTTCCCCCCAGTATGTAACATGATCTTCAGAATGCCAGCATTACCTTCAAGAACAGAAAAGGAGTTATCATTATTACAGATTTGGTTACCTTTCTTCTTTCTCAGAGACTCGGTCTATTTGATGAGCACACACCTTTGACTATAATAACTACTGTAGTTGGGGGGCAGGCAGAGAACTAGATTGGGGAAATTTAGCGAGGAAGAGAACAAAACGTAAAGCATGCTTTGGAGATGATAAATAATGTATGCAAAGGAATGCAGCGAAGTCCGAAAAACCAGAGGAAGAACCGAGATGGCCACTCATCTCCACAGCAGAGAAAGTGCCTGCCCCTGACCAGCGGGTGCAGGGCTCTGTAGACACGGGAATGGATCAGATGACAGAGCCCATCCCAAGAGTCTTATGAAGAAAAGCAGAAAAAAGGAAAGACAGAAGGAGAAAGGGGAAGAAGGAAAGGGAGGGAGGGAGGGAGGAGAGAGATAAAGAACAAACAATAAATATTAGTTCTGCAAGATTCCAAGCACAGTGCGAACGAAGGTTGGACTGTATGTGAAGGGAGGGAGGAGGGAGGAGGGAGGAGGGAGGAGGGAGCAGGGAGGAGGGAGGAGGGAGCAGGGAGGAGGGAGAGACAAACACCACCACCCTCTCCAAGGGCAGTCGCGACACCAACCGGGCGCAGAAGGCGGCACCCTGTGTGGCCTGGACCTCGGAAGGCCCCTTCCAACCCTCCGTCGCCAGCCAGAGGACGCCAGTTCCGGGCGCTGGCCCCCAGCACACACCTTGGACGGCTAGGAAAGCGAACGCTTCCAGGTCACTGTTCTGGAGGCTGCACCGGACCCACCCCGAGTCGCTGGGCTGCGTGTTGTGGATTATCATCTCGGAGACGAAGTTCCCGTCCAGGTCCTCGTAGCTCTCCGAGGTGAAGCGGTCGTTGGTGATGATGGGCTCCCTGGGAGTGACGCTCAGGACCACCGTGCCCTTGAGCGCCCACATGATGAGCTTCCAGCCGGGGGACACGGTGCAGTTGAAGCGAGCCTCCGCACCCTCCAGGACCGTTGCGTTGTTAGGCCCGACTACGATCTGATAACTGGATCCCGGAGCTAGAAAACAACCAGCTGATCAAGGTGGGGAACCAATTAACCTCCCGGAGTCGACCACACAGTTCAACCTTCCATATCACCAGCTGTGACTCCCTCTGGCTGTCCACCCAGTGGTCCTGCCCCTGGGGAGCCCCAGGAGACCAGGAGCTGCCCATGGACACGGGCCACTGCCACATCCTCCTTTCTACTCCCCTCCCCTCACTGGGCAGTACAGTGTTGACCACTGGCCCCCAAAAGTCCATGTCCCCCAGATCCTCAGAATGTGACCTTGGAAAACGGCCTCTGCAGATGTCATCAGTTAAGGATCTCAAGATGAAATCAACCTGGATTTAAGACAGGCCTTAAATCCAATCATAGGAGTCCCTACGAGGGAGGGCGGGAGATTTGAGGCCCACCAGTTTGCAGAGACCACTGTGTAAAGATGGAGGCTGAGAATAGAGCCCTGAACCTCCAAGCAAGAGACACCGATGGTCACTGGCACCCACCAGGAGCTGAGGTGTGAAGAGTCCCCCCACACCTGCCGAGGGAGCCAGCCCTGTCCACCAGCAACTCAGCACTTGGCGGTCACAGTGGTGGGGGGACCCCAGCTCCACCTTCCTACTTTGAATCCCATGCTCTTTGCCTCTGAGGCCACCAGAGGAAGGCCCTGGCCAGTGACACACCACACACCTAGCTCCTCAGCCCTGCCTGACAGGCCCGTCAAGGTATTCCTGCTGCCTTTTGGTGTCCTGTGACCCCACGGGTCGGCGAGGTGGCCCGCCATGTGCACTGGGTGTCCCCGGGTGAGTTCCCTTCCTTCCTTCTGACCTCCTAAGGTCAAGTGTCAGGCAGGCTCTAGGGGAATCTCACGGCGGCCCTAAAGCTCCTGGGGAAGAGCCACCTGAGGGACACACGCTGCCGCGTCAGCACCTCACTGAGCACCCAGAATGCACTGCGGGAAGAGCACTACCTTCCGCAGGAGCCACGTGAGGGAGGGTAGTGCTGCAGGCCAGGTGAGGAGCCCGAGGGCCCCGCTGGCCAAGGGCAGAGCTGGGGCAGGGCAGGCCCCAGGAGGCCGGCCAGGCTCCGGACACACGGTCACCATTCTTTGTTTTGTCCGAAGCATGAGAGAAAAAGAGAGAAAGTGTGACTTTAAACAAACCGCTGAGCCTGGATCTCCCTCCTGACCTGGGCAAGACTCTCGACCCAGGATCTCTTTGATCGTCAACTAAAACAAAAAGCCACAATGAGCACCGGGGAAGCCACAGGCTGAATCACACTTTCAGGAGAAAAGAAAAGAAACAGACAAACTTGCCCCCAAGGAAAGAAAGAGGCTGAGCCCGCAGGCTGCATGCTCAGGATCCCCACCTCACCTGTGCCAGGTAGGTGAGAGACGGGCAGTGCCCAGAGGGGCGGGGCCAGCGGGCCTGCCCCCGGGAGCCCAGCCAGGCAAGTCCAGGCAAGCGTCTGAACCCAGACCTCCCTCCACCCCGGCTCGAGGCGGGCAGCCCTGTCGCCCAAAGCCAGGCTCAGGATACCCGGGGTGAGGCTTCCTCTGCAGCTGCGGAGGTGCGTGGGGCCGTGCCAGACGGAAACCCTCCAGTTTGATGGGCCTTTAAATTAAACAGGAGGAACCAGACGCTAAACCCCAGACTCCCCTGATCCCGCAGTCCCTAAGCCACCGCCCTCGGGACAGGCCTGGTGAGTCCGGAGCTGCTTTTCTGGTAAAGGCCTCTCCCTCCCTCGTATCTTATCAGCGACCAAGGGCGCGAGCCCGCCCCACACAGAACACAGAATAAGGAGAAAACTGGAAATAAGGCCTTTAACACCGGCCGACCGCAGCCAGCCCTTCCCCTTCCCTTTGCTGGCCGGTGCCCCGCAGGGCAGGGCCTAATGGGGAAGGACGGGCGCTGCATCCCCTGGAGCTCCTTCCGTCTGCTCCCTGCGACCCCCGCTCCCATCCCAGCCCCTCTTGCTGCTCAGCTGCCCTGAGGAAAAAAGGACCAGCTGCCACCCAAGTGGCCAAGAGTGACGACTGCCCTCGCCCCCACCCCAGCCTGGCATTCTTCCCACGGAACTCCCCGGGCAGCAGGCTCGTGGCCTCTGTGGCCCCGCTGGCCCGCCACCAACGGCCCTAACTGCGTCCCTCTCCTGCGGTGGCCTTTCCTCTGCTCCCCGGAGGGGCTGCGAGTCCTCCCTGGCTCAGGGCATGACAGTCGAGTGGCCGCCTCTCCGTCCTCCCAGGCTGCTCTTCTCTGCGTCCTTGCCACCCTGTGGCCCCCCCGTCCCCTCTCCTCTCCTGCTTGAGGTGTGTGGTGAGTGGCAAGCAGGGCTGCAGCGCTCCCTGCCAGGAGGAGCAGGACAGCGAGGCAGAGCCAAGCCTCCGACGCAGCTCTGGAAGGAGAACGGAGCCAGGAGGAAGACGAGGAGCACAGGAGGGCCCGGGGCTCAGTCCCTGGGATAAGCCCCTAGGCAGAGTCCAGGTCACCGGTAGACCACCAGTCCCGCCCACAGCTGCGGCCCAGGCCACGGCCACGCATCCCATCGGGCACTCCCACTCCAGACTCCAGGCTTTGTATCCGCGATTTCCTCCACCTAGGACGGACTGGCTAATCCTCAAGACTGAATTCAGTCCCACATCCCCCAAAACTTGCCCCCACTCCACCTCAGGCCACTGGACTATCTTTAGTTTGTCAGACCCATTGACTCTTTCCAGCCCCAGGGCCTTTGCACATCCACTGACCATCCTGGACATCCAGTCTCACTTGCTCCTCAGCTCCTGGCCCAGCTGTCTGCTCCTCAGGGAAGGCTTCCAGAACACCCTAAACGATCCTATCACAGGCTTTCAAGCGCTGGTTCCCATACTAGGCTCTAGCTCTGTGTTAACAAGGATTTTGCCTGGTTGTACTCAGCCCTGCTACCAGTGCCTCAAAGAAGTGGCACATGACAGAAGTCCCGTGTGTGGTTACTGAGTGAATAAATCAGGTGGTCGAGTCCTGTATGAGCAGCAATACCACGGGCAACATGGAGAGGAGAGGACGGGTGTCCATGGTCCCTGCCCTCAGCTAATGGGAAGCGTCTGCAAGTGAAGAGGACTCCGCCCACAGCCTTCCCAAGAGAAGCGTCCAGAACACACTCACAAATTGGTACTCATCACCAGCTTGAGGACGGGGGCTCCCAGGGGCTCTAGAATTAGCCCATAGTACTCTGCCCCCCTAGATAAGCCACCTCCCCACCTCCAACCAGATCCCCTGCCTCAAGCCAGCGCACCAGACCCAGCGACACCAGGGAAGAGATGAGCCAGAGCTCGTCAGGGCGACGGCCCTCGGAGAAGATCTTTGCACGCATGCCGGAGACAGGCCCACACGTGCCGCGTCCCCAAACGAGTACTGAGGGTGGCTCCCAGCCCCGGCTCGGTCCCTGAGCTCAGCCAGTCAGGGGCTTTCCTCCCCCCACCAGCACCCTGACCGACTCACCGTACGCCACAAGACATGGTCTCCCAGTCCCTGTGCCCCATGCACTCCCACCACGGCACATGCAAATGATCCCCGAAGTCCAGAGCCCTTGCCAGGCCCAGGCTGCAGGGAGCAGGGAGCCCACTTGGACACACGGACATCGGTTCTGCTTAGAAACCACACAGCCGCCACTCTGTGCAGCGAGAAGTCGGAACAGCGGCCACGACAGGGAGAGGGGAGGGGGGACGGAGGGGGCCGCTCAGGGCGGCTCCTGTCCCAACACGACACGGGCTGCCGAGTCTGAAGCCCCGTCTGCAGCCCGAGGGGCCTGCGCTCTCCTGGACACACACCGTCCTCCAGCGCCACGCCTGCAGGTCACCGCGGAGGGAGCAGAGGGTGCAGCCGGGGACGAGCTGACCAGCTCCCGGGAGCCTTGGAGCCAGATAAGCCCTCATTCAGCCAAAGCTGGTGTGCAGATGCAAGAGCCAGAGGGAGACCCGAGGGAGGCCCAGAGGGAGGCCCAGAGGGAGGCCCAGAGGGAGAGTCAGAGGGAGGCCCAGAGGGAGGCCCAGAGGGAGGCCCAGAGGGAGGCCCAGAGGGAGAGTCAGAGGGAGAGTCAGAGGGAGGCCCAGAGGGAGGCCCAGAGGGAGAGCCAGAGGGAGGCCCAGAGGGAGAGTCAGAGGGAGAGTCAGAGGGAGAGCCAGAGGGAGGCCCAGAGGGAGACCCAGAGGGAGAGCCAGAGGGAGAGCCAGAGGGAGAGTCAGAGGGAGACCCGAGGGAGGCCCAGAGGGAGGCCCAGAGGGAGAGCCACAGGGAGAGCCACAGGGAGAGTCAGAGGGAGACCCAAGGGAGGCCCAGAGGGAGAGCCAGAGGGAGAGCCAGAGGGAGAGTCAGAGGGAGACCCAAGGGAGGCCCAGAGGGAGGCCCAGAGGGAGGCCCAGAGGGAGAGCCAGAGGGAGAGCCAGAGGGAGAGTCAGAGGGAGAGTCAGAGGGAGACCCAAGGGAGACCCAGAGGGAGGCCCAGAGGGAGAGCCAGAAGGAGAGCCAGAGGGAGAGTCAGAGGGAGAGTCAGAGGGAGACCCAAGGGAGGCCCAGAGGGAGGCCCAGAGGGAGAGTCAGAGGGAGAGTCAGAGGGAGAGCCAGAGGGAGAGTCAGAGGGAGACCCAAGGGAGGCCCAGAGGGAGGCCCAGAGGGAGAGCCAGAGGGAGAGCCAGAGGGAGAGTCAGAGGGAAACCCGAGGGAGGCCCAGAGGGAGGCCCAGAGGGAGAGCCACAGGGAGAGCCACAGGGAGAGTCAGAGGGAGACCCAAGGGAGGCCCAGAGGGAGAGCCAGAGGGAGAGCCAGAGGGAGAGTCAGAGGGAGACCCAAGGGAGGCCCAGAGGGAGGCCCAGAGGGAGGCCCAGAGGGAGAGCCACAGGGAGAGTCAGAGGGAGACCCAAGGGAGGCCCAGAGGGAGATGCAGAGGGAGGCCCAGAGGGAGGCCCAGAGGGAGAGTCAGAGGGAGGCCCAGAGGGGGGCCCAAGCCTCAATGCCAGGAGGCTCCCCCACCTGGAGCGCTGTCCCCATCCCAGAGCTGCGGTGCAACGGACCCTCACTTGGGTGCATGGCCCCCGGGGCTCCCACACTGGGAACCGCAGGGCCACCAGAGGAGGCGGCACCTGTGCCAGGCCTTCCTTGAAAGCCAGGTAGAAACGGACGGGGTGGAAGAGCAAGAGAGACGTGGCGACAGACGCACGGCTGGAGGGAAGGTCCCCGAGCCCAGGGTCAGCCCTGCCGCGGCCGTGACCGCCTCCTTCCTGCAGCAGAGTCAAAGCAGCGGGAACGGCCTCCCACCAAGACGGAGGCTGGGGGACAGCGGCACAGTGGGAGGCCCCTCCCGGCGGCTGTGTGCCCACCGCCCTGCCGCAGCGGTGCCAGCGACCCGTCCACCGCGCCTGGTGACCCCTACCTGAGAGGCTGGCCAGGACCACCAGCACGGCCAGCACGTCTTCCCAGCGGCCCGCCCGCCATCTCTGCATGTTCTTCCTCGCCCTGGAACAGAAAGGCGATGGGTCAGAGCCCAGCCAAGCACCTGCCCATGGGGACGCACGGGCGCTGGCAGCTCCTGGTGTCCATGCTGGAACAGAGGCCTCGCCGGGGACCTGGGCAGCAGGCACGTCCTGGGCCCACTCAGACCCACTGCTCTAAACAGGCCCCGGCTCTGGTGCAGCTCAGGTCTGAGAAGCTCTGAATGCAGCCAACTCACCCCAGCCTCCTGCGGGTGACGGCTGCAGGTGGTGCAGCCCGAGCCCTGCCGCCCACCCAGAGGCAGAGCGGGCTTACCACCCTGCGTGCAGGCGCGGAGAAAAAGTCCCGCCCACTGCCAGCTACGTGCTCACAAAGAGGAGAAGACAAAACGGATCAGTGGATCATCTCCCCGAGGGAGGAAGAGGTGAGGGGAAATAGGACGGGCAGGAGTGGGGGTGGGCTGGCTGTCACCTGCACAGGTGCTCGGGCTCCCGAGAGGTGAGCGAGCACGGCCACATTCTGTGCACTTCTGCAGGAGGAGCTCCCCTGGTGGGGGACGCAGCAGGTGCAAAGACCCCAGGGTCACCTGCCAGGCTTGTCGCGAGGCAGCCGAGAGCTCTGGGGCTGTGAGGGGTGCCGTCGGAGAGGTCAGGGCCGGCAGCCGCGCTCCAGGCCCGCGGGTACACCCTTGGCCCTGGCTCCCAGGCCCCCTTCCCTTTGGTGACCTCCTTGTTCGCCCCGCACCTGCTTCCTTCCCTTTGCGTTTTCCTTCTCAGGCACCTGCGGGACCTGTGGGTCCCTCCGGGGCAGCCGAAGGCCAACTCGCCTGGGCCCTGAACATGCCAGGCAGGGGCGATGCCCTGGCCTGGGGCAAGGGCTCTGTTCCCAGCCCTCCTCCCGCCCCACACCTGTGCCGCCGCGAGAGGCAGGTGGCTCTCACTTCAGCCTTAGCGCCGTGTGGTTCCACGCCATCCCTCCAAAGCGTGAGGCGCCAGGGCCCATGGGCTCCCTGTGGCGGGATCTTGGAGTGCGTGGACACGACCATGCAGGGCTCTGTCCCCCTCCTTCCCTGACGGCCCAAGCAGGCAGACCCCGCAGGCAGGCCCACCAGGAGCAGGAACACGGGCCCTGGGCCGCGCACGGCTCCGGCTCGCTGAGCGACGGAGGACTGGCAGCGGAGGCCCCGCCGGGACCAGGTCCCGTTGCACCTCATTCCCAGGCACTCAGAGCCCTGGGAAGGACCACGGCTCGCGTGCCTCATTTCCCTGCTGTCTTCAGAAAGAAAACGACAACTACTCCTGCCCATGACTCAAGGTCCAAAACGCCTGCGAGGCAGTGCTTCCCGGCAGAAGCCGCCACCTGCGATGGCCAAAAACAGACCCGGCAAATGTCCGAGCGCGGATCTCACCGCGGCCAGGACAAAGCAGACGGAATCACAGCCTCGGAGACCGCGCTACATCCCCAGCTACCCAGCACCAGATCAATCATTTACCAATTTTCAAGGCTCAATTAACGCAACTGGACAGTCCGACTGCTTTACCAGTCACCTGGAATGCAAGGCCCGGCAGAGAGTGAAGGAGAAATTGGCCCTTCCAGTTACAAAAGGTACGTGTTTTCCAAAAGCAGTCGCTGTGGCCCCGCACTATGGAAACCACAGCGATAGATTAAGGTCCCCTAGGATTTGCTCTCGGTGCCAGCAGCCACGCCCCAGAGAGCCGCTGCCTCGGACTCCAGCGGGACCCGGGGGTGGGCAGCACGGGGGCTGGCTGGGAGTCCAGGAGCAGGACCAGCGCGGTCACTGCGGTCGCAGGCTGGTGAGGACACACAGCTGATTTCAAGTGCAACTTAAATCAGACGAGTTGCTTTAAGTAAGTGGGGCCGTGACCAGCCCCGAGAGGGCTTCTCCTTCCTTCCACCGCGGAAGGCTCCAAATGACCCACATGCAGTTGAAAATCTGCAGAGTCCTCTCCAAGTCTCGCCCCTTCCAGGCCCTGCCCGCTCCTTCCTGGCCTGGCGAGCACCCGGGGAGCCTTCTGAGGAAGAGGAGTGCAGACCCCAGCTCTCTCAGCTGGCCCTCCGCCTCTAAGCTGTCGGAAGCACTTGGAAATGGTGACTGCCAAGAGCACCTGCAAACGTCCCGGCTTTGGCAGCACCAGAAAGCCCGACCCCAGACAGAACCGAGCGGGCCTGGCAGGGTGGAGGCGCCCGGGCAGCCGCTCCCCAAGGCAGGGACTGCTGCTCTGGGCGCCCCTGAGTCCGGGCCCAGCTGCTTAGAAATGGAGACATCAAGCGACACACTTCCCACAGGCCCCTCGCTGGGGTGAGAGGGCTTCGCCAGTGTGCCCAGGGCAGAGCCCGCTGGGACCTCCCGCACTCCAGTCCCGAGACCTCCCACGTCCAGCAGCGTGGCTCTCAGCGCTACCAAGAGCAGCTCTGCGAGAGGGACACTCACCGGCGACAGGTCCAGGGATCCCTGGCTGCTCAGAGCAGCCTCTCCGTGGAGGCTGAGCCCCAAGACCGCGATGGGAAAGCCAGGGAGCAACCACTGCAGACCTGGGCCGCTGGGAGCACGGTGGGTCCTGCCTCAGCAGGCAGACCTCCTGCTGGGGCGTCAGGACAGCTTCCTCTCCAGGAGGCTTCGAGGCCGCCGACCTCGCCACAGGAGCGCAGGAGCGACCCTCCGGCCTCCACAGCACTCTGATCTCTCCTTCCAGCTACAGGAAGTTCCTCAAGGGAACGCCTCCGTCACGTCACGGGCGGGGCCACGGCACAGAGGTGCCAGACCTGTGAGCGCCCACAGGCCACCTTCTGCATTAATCATTAGCCAGCTGCACGCAGCCGGGCCGGGAAGGGAGGCCCCAGCCTAAGACCCAGAGGCCTCAGGCTTCCTCCGGGCTTCCCGTCCTTCCAGGCCAAGGCCTGTGTCCTGGGGCTTCTCCGCCAGCCCCTTCCACCCGCAGCCCCAAGGACCTGGGCATGACCACCACCTTGCTCCTCCGGGTCTCCCAGAAGCCCAGGGGCTGGAGAAACCGGTTCTTGCCCCTGCAGGCACATCAGATGCACAGAGCAGCTCGTCCAGAAAAAACATGATCAGGGTGACATGATCTGGCCCATGAGAGCCCTTCAGAGTGAAGCACGGCACCCCGGGAGCAGGTGCCTAAGAACCGGTTCAGAGCTCAACCTTCAACCATCCCAGCCTCAGAGACCTCCACCTTGACCTAGACCTTGCGGACATGACCAGACCTGGGCCTCCATCCTCACCCAGCCCTCGGGGACATGGATAGACCTGGGCCTCCATCCTCACCCAGCCCTTGGGGACATGGATAGACCTGGGCCTCCATCCTCACCCAGCCCTCGGGGACATGGATAGACCTGGGCCTCCATCCTCACCCAGCCCTTGGGGACATGGACAGACCTGGGCCTCCATCCTCACCCAGCCCTCGGGGACATGGACAGACCTGAGCCTCTACCCTCACCCAGCCCACAGGACTAGGACAGACCTGGGCCTCCATCCTCACCCAGCCCTTGGGGACAGGACCAGACCTGGGCCTCCACCCTCACCCAGCCCTCAGGGACTAGGACAGACCTGGGCCTCCACCCTCACCCAGCCCTTTCAGAGCACTGGACATTTCTAGAAAAGACCATCTGAAATCCTGATGCTCCACACCATATTGAACCATCCTCCTAGGCAAGACTTCTTCATGACATCTGGTTTGTCTCCTATAGTTTAACACCCCAGGGACTGGAATCCCAGTGTCAGGCACACGGGAAGGAAGACCCCAGGGCCCACCAGTGGGGAGGGGCAGTGTGCCATTCCTCTCTGCTGAAGGGGAGCAGAACTCTTCACCCAGAATACGTCACTTTGACTTCAAGATTATTTTAAATGGAAGACTTTGGAAGGAAGGAAGGGAGGGAGGGAGGGAGGGAGGAAGGCAGGCAGCCTTCCCTTTTCTGCTCAGAGCAGAAATCCTGGAGACAGCTTCCCTTTCAAGCTGCTTTAGACTGAATCACGTGTGCATGTGTGTGTGTGTGAGAGAGACAAACACACACACACACATTCATACGTTGAAGTCCTAACGCCTCAGGTGGAGCTTTTGAGCAGCAGTGAAGTCCCCAGAGTGGAACCCCTGACAGGGGGTAGTGGCCTTGTGCCTTAGGACAAGAGGAAGTGAGATGCCCACGCCCCCCCTTGCACATCCGCCAGGAAGGGCCACCCACGAGCCAGGAAGACGGCCCTGCCCCAACGCAGCACTGACTGGCCCTGATCTGGACTTCTAGCCTCCAGAGCCGTGAGAGATAAACGTCTGTTGTTAGTGGCGTGGAGCTGCAGGAACGCAGGCAGTCCTGGCCCTTCTTCCTCCACAGAAAACGACACATCCGAGAACCTGTATTCTGAGTGGCAGGTCCCCAGCATTTCATCCTTCAGTGCTGCAGAAGTAAAGTAATACCCCCCGGGTGGCCTTGTCCTTGGGCACCAGCACTTGCCTGGAAATATCCCACGTTCAAAGGTGTCTGGCCCAATCGGATCAGGAAGAGGACACGTGAGCTCCACTTGGAAAGCAAACTGAGAGCGGAAGTTATGTTCATGATCCAACCTTCTCTTTTCTATTCATTAGAAATCACACACCCGCCCATTTTTATACCCAGCTCTTGCCTGACTCAAAGAGCTGTGGAGTCTCAGATGGACAGGTGTGGTCTTTGCCCAGACCTGTGTCTCCCTTGTGCCGATAGCACAATTCCATAATCCTTATTAATTTGCAGGTAACTTCATCATTCTCTGTGATTAATCGAATAAATGGTTCTGCTAAGCCAGTGCCTCAAAAAACAGCCCCTCCAGGCCTTGTCAAATCCAGCCCAGCGTTTCCGAACCCTAGGCCACGTGCCACTTCAGCTGTATAACCCGCCAATATCGGGCAGTCAGCATTTAGACTACTATGTCCCTGGCAGTCCCCAGGCACAGGAGGATGGCTGGTGACCACGCGCGCTGCCTGTCCCTGCAACATGTACACTCTGGTGGGGGGACGTGTGGCCTACTCACTGGGCCTCAGCCCTGGGCCTCATGGGCAGCCTCTGCTTCCCAAGGCCACTTCTGTCAGCAAGGGAAGAACGGTGTCACTTGCTTGCAGGGTGGAGAGGGTTATGGTAGCCCTCGTGACACCAGGTAAGCATGATGACATAGTTAACAATAATGGCAGCAAACACGTCGACACGAACACTTGCAGTAGGCCGAGTCTTCATTCCAAGAGCTCATAGTGAAAAAGACAGGATACATAGCACAACCGTCAGTCAGTCAGGGTAGTGGGACTTAGTTAAGGCTGTTTGGGGGGGGGGGGTTTGTTTTATTTTTACTTATTTGTTTCTGATACCAGGGATTGAACCCAAGGGTGCTTAACCACTGAACTATATTCCCAGTCCTTTTTATTTTGAGACAGAGTTGCACTAAGTGGCTGAGGCTGGCCTCAAACTTGCGATCCTCCTGCCTCAGCCTCCCGAGTCGCTGGGATTACAGGTGTGAGCCACCACACCCAGCTAGGCTCTTTTCTAACATCCCAACGTTCCAGCCAGTACTTTGTCCCGGGGGAGTGATAAAAGGGTTGTGTCCCAGAGTAGCGGGAAAACAGAAGTGGAGTCACACCTAAATAGAGGCTACAGGAAGGCCTAGGAAGGGCACAGCCAATCAGAAGATCAGGGCCGAACCACTGGCCCTGACACCTGCCAATACCTGTTAGCACAGACGGCCAAGGACGGTACCCAGCAGCCCTCTTAAGCCCTGGACTAGCACACCCACCGGATAGCCTGCCGTCAGGCCCCTCTGTTCCAGGAGAGCGTGGCTTCCTTTCCTCGCTGGAATAAATCCTGCTCTTTGACATTCAGCTTTCATTGTCTGTGATGTCATTCTTCAAATCCATGAGACTAGAACCCAGAAAGAACTCACTGAGGCCTGTAAAGAAACCAGCGAGGCCCGGAACTTACCCAGATCTCCCACCGGCAGAAGCGGAGAACCCAGTTCAGTCTCCAGCTCTGGTTTCAGCAGGAGCCTCCCAGAGCCCCTGAGGCCGACTGCAGCGTGGATAGGACTTGAGGCAGGAAGCCAGTGAGGGGCAGCCCCTTCAGGAGAGCCCTCCGAGCAGATCGAGTGTCTTCAATAGTGATATTTATTGATTCTCCATTCATTCGAAAATGATTTGGAGCCTTAGATTGGAGGGGACATAATATGCCACCCCAAGATATGCATTTGCTGCAAAGATGATTTTGAGCTGGAGGTGGTTAAGAAAAATCAGACGGGGAAAGGCTCTCTGCCTCCCCCTGTCGGCCCCACACTTCCTTGTGACCAACCCGTCTCTCATCCAAGGAAGGGAAGAGACAGTGAGAGCCAAGCTCTCACCGAGATTCCGGCCGCAGCCTTAGCCCCAGCACCGCTATCAGGACTTCTGGAAAAACTGTCACCGCCATGCGTGTCAGCACACCTGTGAACTGAGTACTAATAATCACCTGCGTGCCTTGACCTGTAGCCCGCGTACTGATAAGAACGCACTCGGAGTTCCCGTAGCAAGCACAGTGTCCCCGGGGGCCTCGGGCCTGGACTGAGAGGCCGCAGAGGCAAGACCGGGATCAGGTTTGCAGGCCTTTGGAAATGCAGCTGGCAGAGGGTGGCCCTGAGCGAGGTTTTTTTTTTTTTTTTTTTTTTCTTTTAAGTTTGGAGATTTGCATTATTTCAAAGTTTGAGCACAAAGAGATTTTACTGATATTTTTAGCCTTTGCTATTTTAAAATCGCAAAGTTCAAATTTACATAACGCATGTTCATGTGGCAATTCGAATTGCAGTGGAGGCCGGGAGGCCTGGGGGCCCTGGGATGCCCAGGAGGCCCTGGGAAATGGGGGCTGAGCTGGCTGCTCAGGGGGTAGAAAATTGCGCGGCAGGGACAGCCACCTCAGGGCAGAGGGGACAGGGTGCGTGAGGCAGCGGGGCAGGTGCGTGACGTTGAAGAGGCGGGTGGGCCCTGAGAGCAGAGCGGCCACGGTGACCTTAGGTGCGAGGCCAGACCAGAGGTTTGGTTTTTATCTCCCCTAGAAAAAGGAAAGTAGGAAAAGCTGTGGGAACCTTGGAGCAGGGCCAAGACTGAGAAGTTAAGTGGAAACCGGGCCTGAGCTGCCTGTGAGCCTTGACGGCTGGGAGTTGCCAGACACCAAAAGGAAAGCAAGTGACTCCTATGCACAAAACTCAAGCAGTGACGCAGCCACATCAGTGTTCACAACTGCTCAACTCACAGCAGCTAGACCGTGGAACCGACCGAGATGCCCTTCAGCTGATGAATGGATAAAGAAACTGTGGTATAGATACACAGTGGAATATTACTCAGCCATAAAGAAGAAGAAAATGATGGCATTTGCTGGTAAATGGATGGAGTTGGAGAATATGCTAAGGGAAATAGGCCAAGCCCAAAAAGCAAAGGCGAATGCTTTCTCTGATAAGTAGATGATGGTACTTAACGGGGGTGGGGGGTGGCAGTGGGGGGAAGAGAATAATGAAGGAACTTTGGATGGTGTAGAGGAAAATGGGTGGGAGGGGTGGGGGAAGGAAAGATGGTGGACTGAGACAGACAGTATCACCCTATGCTTTGCCAGGAGTTAGGGGCGAGGGAGGAACGGGGCACTTCAGGGTGTGCAGCCCGCACTCCTTGCCCACTTGGACACACACCCACGTGACAAAGGACCCTGGGGTGGGGCGCCGACCGCGGGGAGCCTGGCGCGGGTTGGGACAGGACGGCTCTCTGCCCCTTCTGCTCGGTCTGCTGGGAACCTGCAGCTCTCATCAGCAGCCTGTCTCTCAGTGAGCTCGCGGGTCAGGACGCGCACATGTTGAGCAGTGGGCAGCGTGAGCCGGGCTCTGCCAGACGCCCACTGACCCTGCAGGTAGTGTTCAGGGCGCTCGGCACCACCAGCTATTTTATTTCTAACAACTTGGCAAAACATTTACCAGCATTTTAATTACAAAGGGGGGTGTGTCGTCAATGTAGAAAATTTATAAAATTCAAAAAAACCCACAGGGTCGAACAGAACCCACAGCCTTTCTGCCCAGAGAGCCCCCCAGGAAGGAGAGCGTCCCCCACAGCCCTTCACCCCGCCTGTGTGCGAGCGTGTGTGTGCACACCTGTGTGCCCGGGAGCGAGCCACACCTCGTTTTTCACTTTTTATTGAAGTATTACACGGAATTTTATATTCAGAATCTACTTCTTTCCCTTCATCCCCTGTACCGGTTGAAGAGTCCACCAGAACCCCCGAGTGTGACCTCGTTTGGTCAAAGGGTCGTTGCAGACGTAATGCGTTAAATTAAGGTGAGCTCACCCTGGAGCAGGTGGGAAGTCCATCCCACGTGACTGGGGTCCTGGAGGAAGAGACGGACATGGTCGCAGAGACGGAGGGAGGAAGGCGTGAGCCCCGGGAGAGGCCGCCGGGGATGCGGGAGCGAGGACCACGGAGGACCACCAAGGACCACCAGCCTTGGCCGTGCTAAGAGGGGTGGGAAGGCTGCTCCCCAGAGCTGGCGGGGACACAGCCCGGCTGGCCCTCGACCACAGACCTGCGGCCTCCAGAGGCACCACGGAAGGAGCCGGGTGGCGTGAAGAGGGCCGCCGTGTGGCTCCTTCTATGGCTCCCGGGACACCGAGACGCCCACCCAGCAAGCGGCTCACTGGGTTTCCGTCCGTTTATGTGTCGTTACGATGTGACTTTAAGGGCTGAATGGGATGTTTTATGGATGTACCGAGTTATTTAAAGACTTCTTCATTGTTGTACAATTAATTGTGCCGGCGTCTTAACTATGAGGAATATTTTAATTTGGAAACCACATATACGTTCATATATTGTACCGTAGAATATAATGTCCATAAAATTTTGTATCTTTTTCAATTTAACACTATGCTATACACATTGTTCCCTATCATTAAAGCCCACTCACGAACATCGATTGCTTCAATGGTTCATAATAGCACGTGGCATTGTGGTACACGGTATCATCATGACACAACATTGCAGTACACGGTATCATCACGACGCCGCGTTGTGGTACATGGTATCATCATGACATGACGTTGGGGTACACAGTATCGTGACGCGACGTTGCAGTACACGGTATCATGATGCAACATTGTGGTACACGGTATCATCACGGCGCCATTTTGCGGTACACGGTATCATCACAACGGATGCGGGGCTGGTACTCATCTCGTTTAGCACTCTGATGATCCACATTGGCTTCTTTAATTCGGTTCACACATCGAGGCCCTGATCACTTTGAAATTAGGGTCGAGTTCAATTAATTGCCAGAACTACACCATTTACAACCCACGTGCCGAGCCCTCGAGAGTATGAAGCCGATGTTCCCCAGTGCGGGGCACCTGGACACAGCATCGCAACCCCCATGAGTAAGAAAAAGTCCTCCGAGCTGCGGGTTGTTTCTCCCCTCGGGTAGGAATGTCCACACACCATCTTGAACGGCTCCATTCACATCCGCACGTCGCCAGAGACAGCAAGCGGCAAGCCTGCACTCTACTTACAGCTCCCAGAGCGTGGCGGTTCCAAACAGCCAGCATCTATTTCATGTTCCAGCAGGGCTCCGCATGCTGGCTGGGACAGGGCAGCGGGGCTGGACAGTCCACTCCCAAGGTGGCCCGCTCACAAGACTGGGAAGCTGGTCCTGGTTGGGGTCAGGACCTCGGCTGGGCTGGGCTGAGGGGCTCCTCCACTCACAGGGCCTCTCCAGGGGACAGCTGGAGCCTCCCCCTGGGTCAGCTCCCCAGGCCAGAAATGGGAGCGGCCAGCCTTTTCAGCGAGGACCTGGACATCAGCACAGTGTCACAGGACTGCCTTCTGCTGTTGAGCACGCAGTGCAGCCTCACACACGGCCACTTATCCCTCTCGGTCCTGCAGGTTAAAGTCCTAAGCTCTGCTCGGGGCCTCCCAGAACCCACATCAAGGGGTCAGCCAAGCGGGCTCCCTTGCTGTGGCGGTGCTGAGGGAGAGCCTCATGGCAGGAGCCTGCAGAGAAAGCGGTCACCTCACAGCAGCCAGGAACCAAGGAGGGAAGAAGGGACCGGAGCCCCAAGGCCCCTCAGATCCCTTCCCAGATGACCCGACTTCCTTCCCAAGGCCTCACCTCCTAGTACTTCCACCGTCTCCCGTAGAACAGGCTGGGCACCAAGCCCTCCAACACGGCCTTTGGGGACACTTCAGACCCCAGCTGTGCAAGGTTCAAGGACCCGGCGCTGGCATCAGCTGGGCCCTGCGAGGACACAAGGGGGATGGGGTGCCCGGAGCACCTGTGGGAGGAAGAGAAACAAGAAGCCAGAGAGATGGGGACCCCAGACCCTCCTGAGGGTCCCACGTCTCCACGATACCACCCCTCGGAGGACCGAGCCAAGAACACGTGGACCCTGGGGGACAAGCCCAGCCAAGCCGCTCACCAGCGAGCCCCTCCAGCCCCGGGCCTGGGCCTCGTCAGTTGCCTCCAGGTGACCAGAAGCCCAGTCGGCCATCGGACACGTCAGCAGGAGTGGTGTTGGCTGGTGGCTGAGAGGTCAAAACCTGGGGTCTTTTCAAGGCGCTCAGGGTACGGGGGGGCCTTCCGTTGGCTCCCGGGCCCTCGACGCTGAGTTCCCCCGTCTAACTGCCATCCTGTACCACACGAGGTTCACAAAAGTTGGACAGAAAGCAAAATAAGAGTGACCCTTGAAAATGCACTTCAGTTTTCAAATGCGAAAACGTGTTTTGAAAACAAAGCATAGGGGTTTCTTTGTTGTTGTTTTGTTTTAGAAAAATACAAATTGCCTTTGGGACATCATAATTTAATTGATTCTATTCTATTTTTACTGACAAATTCTTGCCTAGGGCATGTCAAAATGGCTCGCCTCCTCACAGGGTGCACAGGGGAGAGAGAACCAGCCAGTCCTTTCTTGGCAATCCCTTCTTGCACAAGGGCTGCTTGTTGCTCAGGAAACAAAACTCCCTGGATGTTTCCGTTAGCTTTAGAGGGAGTCTCCCGGCTTTGAGGGCGAGATTCACGTTTATGTTGGCTTCAGATATGAACATCCATCAGGCAAACTAAAATAGGTTGAGCCGTGTCCCCAAAAAGACACGCGGGAGCCCTCACCTCCTGCACCTGTGAGCGTGGCCTTATTTGGAGGCAGGCCTTCCACCTTCCACCGAGGAGCCAAGTTAGGGCCAGGTCATTAGAGGAGCCCCACTCCAGGCTACTGGCGTCCTTACCAGAAAAGGAAACGTGGACACACACAGAAAGACGTGAAGGGACTCCAGGACAAGCCAGGAGACGCAGAGGCAGAGCCTGGGATGACACGGCCACAAGCCAAGGAACACCTAGGCCCCAGAAGCAGGGACAGGCCAGGACGATCCCTCCCCTGCAGGTCTGGGGAGGGTGACCCTGCGGACACCTGGCCTCTGACTTCAGCCTTCCAGCAGTTTCTGTGGTGCAAACCACGCAGCTGAGGGTCCTCGGTTCCAGCAGCCGCGGGGAGGGCTGGGGTGGGCTGCTGCAGCCTCCCCCGCCAGCTCCCAGAAAGGCCACCGTCCAGCTGGCCTCGTCTGCGCTCACCCACCAGCTCTGCTTTATTCACCCGGGTCCTTCCCTCCAAAGTCAAGGTGGAGGGCAGTGCGGTGTTGGGACCCTTGTCAAATCCCCAGGCTGCAAAGGTCTGGGCTTTCCGTCTGGTCGTTTGATTGATTCGGGGATCTGCAGTCCAGGCTTGGACAGGCCAACGCCACTCTGCCCGCTTCTTTACCTCCTCACTTGTGCGTTCTAGGTCAGGACTTGCCGGCTGATAGCAGGACATTGTGTTCTGTACTTATCGTATTCCCGCCTCACACAGGCCCGCGCCCCCTGACCACCTCCTCTGCTGGGCTGAAGGATCCACGTGTCGGGTCTGCATTCCCTGCAACACGGCACGATGCCACCGTGGCCCTGTGGCTTGTCTCCACAGGCATGTCCCCATCCTCCAGTAACGGCGTCCAGGGGGTCAGCGAGGCACCAACACGTCCCGGCTCCCCTCCCCTGGCATCCAACCGTGACCAGGGTCAAAATTCTGATGGAGACCATGTTAGTCAGCTTTCCGTTGCTGTGATGAAAAACCAGAGAAAACCAATTTAAAAGGAAAGTTCATTCCAGCTCACAGTTGGAGAGGTTTCCGTCCACAGCTGGTTGGCTCCACTGTTTGGGGCCGTGGTGAGACAGTCCGCCTGGCAGAGAGCACGTGGAGGAGCAGAGCTGCTCACCTCAGGGCGTTCAGGAAGCAGAGAGGAGCGGCTGGTCCCAAGATCCCCTCGAGGGCTTGACCAGATGAACCAGCTTCCTGGGCCCTGCCTCCTGAGGCGTCCACCGTCTCTCAACAGAGCCACAGACCACGACCGAACCTTCGACCATGGCCTTTGGGAGCCCTCAAGATCCAAGCTAGAACACGGAATGTGAGTAGCTCCTCTTTCCCTTTTCCCACCTGGAGGGGGACCAGGGTGATGAGCTGCTGCAACGACACCCCCAGGTGGCAGAGCACATGGTGCTGGAATCGGAGCCCTCAGGGACTCCCAGGAGCAGAAACACCCCACAGGTCACTTTCTGATAAGTAAGCCACTGATATTCTGGTCTCGGTCAAGGCAACTAATACGCACCAACTAATACAGGTGAACACATAGGTAAAACCCTGACGTCTACCCGGAAGTTATCAGGCAATGTTTTGGTGCCGGGTCATCAGAAAGATCGTGGATTCGGGGTCCCAGATGGTGCAAGCTACTCGTCCCCAGTCAGACTCCATCTCCCTCTTGCTTAAAGTAGTGGTCTTGGTGATGCTATCTGCCCCAGGGGGTTGGGATCCAATTAGATTTGTTTGTAAATTGCCAAGTTCAAAACAGGTGGGCAGAAAACGGATAGTTACACTCAACGGTTTCAACAAAACTTAGAGGTCATTCAGGAACGTGGGACTCGGATGGACACTCGGTAACTCTCTGTACAGCACAGGGTGCCTTAGCTTGGGTTCCTGGAGACAAGACCTGGGTGGAAAGATCAGTTAGCAAGTGGTTTATTTGGGAAGTCACGCGGGCAGCAAGAGAGCGGAAGCAGAAAGAATGAGTCTCTTAGGGCTGCAGCGACCCCAGGCCAGGCCAACCCAATCAGCAGGAAGCTGTCCCCTTGCAGCCCGGAGGCAGCAAGTCCACGCCCAGGCGCTGGCGGAGCCCCGCTCCCTCCAACCCTGCAGGGCAGACTCCCTCCTTGCTCCGCCAGCCTGACATCTGCTTTCTGTCCTCGGTGTGCCTTGGCTGGTGGCCACCTCTCCTCTGCCTGTCCTCACGTGGCCCTCGCCCTGCCTGGACCGCATCTTCCTCTCAGGACGCCATGCACATTGGAGTAGGGCCCACCCTCCTTCCCCCAGCGTGGCCTCTTCTTAACTTGCTCATCCACAAAGGCCCAGTTTCCAAATTAGGTCACAGTCAGAGGTGCCAGGGGTCAGGACCTGAACGTATCCCGCGGGGAGACGCCACTCAACCTACAAGAGGGGGTCAGGAAAGGAAGACCAGCCCCGTGGCCGAGGAGACTGCGGGCCATGGGGCTCGAGCACGTCCAGGCCTCCTGAGGAACGAAGCTGCTCCAGACCCGCCCGCCAGGAGGACGGGGCGCAGCTCACCCTCCGGCCTTTCCAGGGCACCGACTCCCACGTCTAGAGCTGGCATCAGAGGCGTCTAAAGAAGAAAGGGAAAACCTGCAGACTGGCTCCAAGGAAGCCGGTATCAGCATGAAGGCACCTCGTGCTGACAGCAGACAGAAATGCAGCCCCGGCCCTGCTGAAATCAGCTCAGGTGAGGCCACATGTCCTTGCTCCATGGAACTCCACTTTCACCCTGATCATGGCCGGCCTCAGTCTCTACAGAGGACTTCATGCTCAAGGTGAAGTAAACAAGCCACCTGCAGCTCCCCAGGGCAGGGCGGAGTGGTCACCTCCACCCTAGAGCCCCGTCCTGCTCTGTCAGCGCTTCCACTGGCCCAGGAACCTTCCTGATGGCCAACAGGGCCCTCCTCCCCCAGGGCCTGAGCTCAAGGTCACCTTGCCTGCATCAGACCTCTAACCAACCACCCTTATCACCAGGTTTGGAAGCACCACGAAGAGCCCAGGTAGCCTTGCAAGTCCCAGCCGTGTCTCAGTCACACAGCAGTGGCTGTAGCCCCCGGGGGTGGGGGTCAGTGACTGCTGCTGGTGGAGTAGCTTCTCCACTCCCAGCGGAGGCCCAGGGGTCCAGGCGGAAGTCATACTCAGTGGACGCTTTGCTGTGAACCCTAGTGGAAGCTGCCCCACGCCTACCCCGGAATGGTTCTCCAGTCCTGCAGAGCGTGAGGTTTCAGGAAAGGAAGCAAAGTCCGCTAGGGAGACCCCAGGAGTGCCTGCAGGGGCAGCCAGCCCTGCTTCCAAGGCTTAGCCCACAGACCTGCCTGTTCTGACAAGCGCCACAGTGACTAAGCGCCTCACACCGGCCCAGCACCTGAACTGGCCTTGCTGGAGGACGAGACCCACCCCAGGGCACTTTCTCTGAGCCTTTTAGGGCGTTTTCACCGTTCCCAGACTGACTGCTCCTGAGTGACACAGTGTGCGATAGAGACAACAGATCCGGGCTGTGCCTTCACGACACGCCACTTTGACAATAAATGGGCCTATTTAGCTTTTTCACCCAGTGAGGTAGGACATTATGGAGGAGGAGTGTGGCAGAGGGAAGCAGCTCACAAGGTGATCAGGAAGCAGAGACTCCACTCACCAGATACAAGTTATACCTTAAAGCCACGCCCCATTGCCCCACCTACAATAATCACACCCTACCTGCCTTTAATTACCACTCAATTAAACCCATCAGGGGATTAGTTCACTGATTGGGTTAAGGCTCTCACAACCCAAGCATTTCCCCTCTGAACTCTCTCGCAGTGTCTCACACGTGAGCTTTTGGGGACACCTCACATCCACCCATAACAGGGTCCTTGTCTGAGCTGATGCAGGTTCCTGTTTGGGAACCCCTCACCCTGGAGGCCCTCCGTTGGTGGCACTGGCAGGAGAGCAGACAGAAAAGGCAAATCCATATTACCTCTCTATGTAGTTGAAAGAAGTCAATGTAACAAGCTTTGACCATGTGACTGCTGGTCCCCAGGCTGGGTCACATGGGACAAACATGGCAGTTACTCAGTAGAAGCAGGAACTGCCCCCGATTGAGGGACAGAGCCCTCACCCACCCGCCATCTTGGCTACCCCTCCACAACCATTGCCCGAGCAGTGTGTGACCGAGCGTGGGGCCAGCTGACACTCCAGACCACGCCTCCAGTGCCCAGTGGGGTGGCGTGGAGTCTCCCAGGGGACACTAGCCTGAGCCCCAGGGGTCTGTGAATCTCCTGCCACTCCCAGCAAAGCCACCACTCACCCCTTCTGGGGGCTGCTTGGTCTCTATCTTCAAATCCTGCTCCTGCCAGCCTCCACTAGAGGGCGCCTCCAGTTCAAATTTCTTAAGTTTTTAGATTGCTCCAGACCACAGGTTAAATGAGGGAATGTCCTTTCCGGAGTCCACACAATGAATCAAGGCCTCTCTTCATGGTCTCTCCTCCTGCTCTGGCCCTCTCCTGTCCTCGGGAGGCGAACACACACACAACACGCACAGTGAAGTGACCATGGGGGGCAGGAGTCGGGAAGCAGACAACACACCGTGCAGGGAGATCCCAACCCCCGTCCATGTCACTGTCACGCAGATGGACCGAGGGAGGCCCCGAGCTCCACTGCCCTGGGGACCCTATTGTCTTCCTCCACATGGGCCCACAGGTCCTGGGGCTGTGGCATTCACCACCGAGACCCAACTTCAGGAGCATCGGAAACCCCTGCCATCCACCCACGCCCAGTGGCCTCTTCTTTTCCATTTATCTTTCTTTAACTTGATTTTCCATTCAGAACAGTGACCACGCCAGGGATGTAGCTCAGTGGTAGCAAGCTCATCCGGCATCTGTGAGGCCCTGGCTTGTCACCAGCAGCACAAATAAAACAACTACTCTTACCTACTGCGGTCCTATTCCACATGACAGGATCTGTGAACTCATCAACATGATGCGCTAGTCATGGTTTTTCCTAATACACATTAAAACAAAATCCTAATGATTAAGATCAAAATTGTGTGTCCGTGTCTCCTGGGTCATGTGTGTTCACCGGTGGAAGAGTTGTCCTCCGTTCTGAAGTCAAGTCCTGCAGACCAAGCCCTGATCGGCCTCTGGAGAGGAGCCTGGCTTCTTCTGAACCTGCAGAGGCGTTTAAATCCTGGATTTCCGGTTCCCATTTTGAGGCTGTCAGTAACTCTTTTATTTTAACTGCCTTGAGAATAAAGGGGCCCTACTGCTTCCAAACTCTGAGAACCCCTCTGGGGTTCTGCACTATTAAACAGATGACTTGATTTTACACAGAAAAGAAAGCAGCCTTTCTTTGGTGAAAGACTAATGACACCTGCAGTCCATTGCGAACTGCTTCCCGGTCTCACAGTAGTCATGTTGTATGGCTTTCCCAAAAGTACTTGGAGCGTGTTTGCACATCTCAGCACTCAAACACAACAGTGCAAGTTTACATTCCAGGGTAAAGTTCAGTGTAACACCCCCGTGGGGCTGGGGAATCCTGATCTATTTCTTTGAGACATGGGACATCACAAAGGATAAGTCAGACATGTGTGACCAAGGACAGAGGCATCCAGCGAAGCCTGCCAAACACCTGTCCTGATTCACAGTTGATTCACGGAGATGGCCGGTAGGTCCTTTGGTGCAGCAATCCTGGGCCAACAGTGCCTTTGGGTCAGGTTAGTTCCAGCAACATGCAGTTCAAATACACATAAAAGAAACCATAATAAAACAGGAACCAGGTGCATAAGAGTCATTTATTGTACAAAGAGGCCTAGGCCAGGTCCTGGACCAGTCCACCCAGCCTCAGGCAAACGCCCCTTCTGTCCCTCTCTGCCATCCTGCAATTCCATCTTGGGTTCTCAGAGTCCTGCATCACCAAGCTGGAGGCTGGACCAGAAATAAGGACAGTTGCAGAGTCTGCTGGACACTCAACCCTGCTGTGGGGACTCTTCCTGTGGGCCCCACATGACAGGGTGGCTAGACTGTGCCAGAAGTTCACCCCACCTGCCACCAAGGATGAGAAAGGTCTTCTCTTAACATCACCCCAGAGAGAAGAGCTCAGGATGAAGAGGGATGGAACAGAAAGGTTTCTACCAACTTCTGTTTATCAGGATGGAGAGCAGAGTTCACTATACCACCTAGGAACCAAGTTGTCCCAGGTCCAAGCAATTTGTTTGGTAATGTCATGCAAATAACAGCTGATTTCTTTTTTACAGGAAGACTCAAATTTCTGTCCAAAGAGACAGAGAGAGAGAGAGAGGGAAAGAGTGGATGTGTATTTTTCAAGAGCCCAATTCAGACCCTGATGGGAACAAATTTCATATTCTTGCCTCAGGGAACACCCACTTCTTTTTGACCCATAGCATCTGAAGTTCTGCACTCTCTCCCCAAGGTTCAACCTGAAGATCAAAGTCTTTAGAGAAAGTTTGATGATCTCTAATGGATGTCATCCAGCATCTTAAAAATCATCTATTCAGTGATTCCCATTGCTAGGGAAATAATCATAAAAGAAGCATAATTTATATAAAGGAATGTCCAGTAGAGCAGTTTCTAGAGAGACGACAGCAGAACAGAGGATAGATGATTGACAGCTGATGATAGATAGATAGAGTGAGTGAGTGAGGCCGAGACGGTCAGCTCTCTGTGACAGCTGACTGACCTCTAGGCCCCAACTATTGAACCAGCCACCACCCAGGTGTCCTGGCCAGGCATTTGGGGAGTGTGGCCATGTTAACTTGATGTGAGTGGAATCACCTATCCTAGGTCATCCAGTGAGCTTGGCTCCAGCCACTGAAAGGCCCGGAGAGCAGCAGGGGGCTTCCCAGGAGGTCGGCAGCCCCCAGGGGCTGGGTTCTCACTGCCCCTCTGGTGGACCGTCCTGGACTCAGAGGTCCTAGTGGAGGGTCGCTGTTATTAACCAGAGCTCATTCCTCGCTCCGATGGCCGTGGTTCTCCCTGATGTCCCTTCCTTTCCTGAATTTTGTCCAGGACACATCACGCTTGGTTGCCATGTTTCCGTGGCCCGCTCGGCCATGACAGCTTCCAACCAGGTGGAGGGGAAAGATGAGCAATGAGAAGACGCCCAGCAGGGGGCGCACGTCAGGCACAGCGGGCGGGCGGGGGGCGCTGCGACCCTCCAGGGACCATGGTCATGGGCAGGGCTCCTCAAGGCCGTCCCAGGCCGCGGTGGACTCTGGGAGCTGCTGGGCTCCTTGACCCCACAGCACGGTCAGAGCCGGTCAGAGCAAGGCAGCTCACTGCTCGGCTGACGTTTGGGTTGGAGGTGGCCTGTGTTCACCTGCGGGCAGCTGCCACCCTCAGGAACAACGAGTCATTTATTATGTGGAGACCAAGGTGACTCCCAGAGCCGAGGGCAGCCGCAGCCACTCCCGAGCCCTCCCCAGAGCACCACTTCACAACCCCCGGACGGGCGCCTGCTGCTCCTCTTCCACCACACAAGAGCCCTCAGAAGCTGCAGCCACCGACCTTCCACACCTCCAGCCCTCGGAGGAAGCTGGCTTGGCCTTCAGACCCCACTTCTAGAGCCCCCGAGGGAGGCTCTGGTGGTCCCTTCTGAGAGCAGATGTCCACCTCTGGGCCAATCACGGCGGCCCAAGCAGCAGGCCTGAGAGGGGCAGTGGGCAGGAAGTGACCAGGCAGGGGAGAGGTGCCAGGCAGAGCACAGGCCCATGCCCATCACGGCCAAGCCAGCAGTTCCTGCCCTGGCTTGCTTCTGGGCACACAGATGTGACCTCACGGTCTCTGACTTTCCTGGCTATGGACCCCACTCCTATCCAGAGATCTTCTGAACCTCCTGGGGGCCCCCCAATCTGCTGCAGCTCCACTAGACCCCAGGAGGCTCCCACAGACGCCCTCCATGCTGGGCACGGTTCTCCTCTGGTCCCAGCTGGCCACAGCTGGTGACAGAAATCGGTAGCCCCACCCTCTGAGGCAGGCGCTGGCCAGCCACCTCCACAGACAGGGACACCCAGGAGGACAGGAGTACGGGACAGCAGGAAGGTGACAGAGCTCCTGGTTGAAGGCGTGGCTCACACAGGGCAGCCAGGCGGGGCCTGAGGGAGGGACAGGGTCTGCGGCCTGGGCCCCCTGGGGGTACACTGAGAACAGTTCTGAAGCCAAGATCCAGTATTTCAGCCACAGGCGTCTAATCCAGTGAGGGCACCTCCAGAGAGAGCTCTCCAGGTAAATCTGTGATGCACAGGGTTCCTGTCATGAGTAAAAGGGGCAGGTGGGGGAGGGGTGTCCCCAGCCCTGAACCAGGATGATGGCGATGCGGGCGTCGTGTGGACAGAGAGGCAGAGGGGTCTCAGGAGTACCAGAACGGACACCCAGCTGGACTGCAGGTTCCAGCCTGGAGCTGCAGCTTTGCGAGCTGCTGGGCCGCAGGGTCCCCGCCCCTCCCCCACATGCTCCTCCCTGTCCTCCCCAGCGCCCTGCTGCCAGGACCCTCCCAGCTCCCAGGTCTGTGTCCACCATGATTCACCGGTGCCTCGGACTCTGATCCCAAGTTTCCAGAGGATGGACTCTGATTAGTCCACCTTGGTCAGGTGTCCCCACAACCACCTGCTGTTGTGGCCCTGAGGACAAGTCAAAAGGTTCAAAGATGGCGTCCAGGACCCCTCTGTGGGTAGGAGGGCAGGTGTCAGAAGAGGACTGTGGGCCATGTTAGAGTCGTGGCTCACCCCTGCCTTGGTCAGAGAGCCGTCCCTGGCCAGGGTGGGGGAGAGCTTCAGGGTCCTCCTCTACAACACCATCTTGGCACCTGAGCCTGGGAGTCCCCTTGGGATCCCAGGTTCCTCCACACTGGCGCCTCTGAGCTCGGGTACAGAGCCCTGCACAGTCCCCTGAGGCTAGCATGGCACTCAAAGCTCCCGAGACTCACACTTTGCAGTTCCTTCCAGTGCCTGGCTTTGGTTCCTTTTATGTCCCAGATGCACTTTCTGCCACAGAATTCTGTGAAGTTAAAACCAACTGTGCCCGTGCTAATTCATCTCTCCCTGTGTACACTGTTGGTACAAGTGAACAGCTTGGGCTTCGGCCTCCCCACAAATTGCTCTTCTGGTCCAGGTGGGAACCGTGGTCTCCAGAGGTGACCACACAATTAAGAGCCTGAGAGTCATTCTAAGGAAGACTGACTTCAAACACCAGCCCGTCTTTATTAGCTTTCTGGTCTTAAGCCCCAGCACCAAACTTCTCCAACCTAGAGCTTCCAGATTCCGGAAAAAACAAAATAAAAGACCTCCCTGCAGTTAAACTTGAATATCAGATGAAGAGCCAGCAATTTTTTATACAAATATGCCCCAAATGCTGCATGGGACACGTTTATTCTAAAAGGTATTTCTGGCTTATCTGAATATTTGAGACACACTTGTACCAAAATATGATTGCCGATTATCTGAAATTCCCTGCATGTCCTCCATTTGATCTGGCAACCCTACAAGCCCCACATCTTCATCAGTAAAATGAAGGTGAGGCTTGAATTCACTTTTCATGAAGTTACCGCGAGGATTTTTTGAAAGGGTGCACGTAAGTCATTGTTGCATCATGAATGTTGAAGGTATAAGTTTGATTTTCCCAGTCTTGGTTTATGCTTGCTGCTCTGGGAAATTACTGATGGCTCCCATTCTACATCCAAGACCATACACGTTTGGATGATAAATGACAGGTCATCACAGTGGCAGGAATCGAACATTTCGTCATCAATGTGGGTTGCATGTAATTTACCATTTATACCACCAGGTGGCACTGCAGGGTGATAAACAGAGCAGCAGGATTCTAGTAAAATCTAACTGTTCCTAGTAAAATCTGACTGATCCTAGTAAAAACCTCCCTGGGTGGATTCCTTCCACTGACACACCTGCCTTTCATTGTATACAGTGCAATTGTGTGACTCGGGAACTCTTGAATGTTCACCCTAAAGTTGGAACACAAATAAAGAAGACTGTAAATTACAACTAAGCATAAAACCCATGAATGATTATCGTCCAATCAGGTTTTATTTTTGAATAGAAATTGTATTTCTACTGTCGTAATTCAGGCTAAAATTACCAGAACACGCTTTGTACCCTACAGCAGCAGGAACCTATTTTCTCATTTCTTTACGATGTATCCTCACTATCTGGTGCTATGGGTTGGATGAGCAGCCACAAAGGTCCTATGGAAAGCTTGTCCCCAGGGTGGTGGTAGGTATTGGGAGGTCTGTGGACTCTCGGGAGGTGGGGCCTAGTGGGAGGAACTTGGGTCATTGGGGTTCTCAAGAGGAACCGAGAAACCCCAGTCTTTCCTCTGCTCTACTCTCTGGCTCCTGATATACCTCCTTTGCCAGAGACCCAAACAGATGCGGTCCCCAAATGTTGCAGCTGAAACTTCAGAACCATGAACCAAAAGGAGCCTCTCTTATGCACCACAAATAGCTTGTGATGGGTATGTCATTGTAGTGACAAAGCTGTCACACACTGGTCACCTCTGGTACATGTCATAGGTAGAAGCTCAATGGATTCTGGATGGATGAATGGATGGATGGGTGGGTGGGTGGGTGGATGCATGGGTAGATGCATTCCAGGGATGAGTATTAAGAAGATAAACATGTGGACCTTTATTGCTTGGGACTAAAACTTTCTGGAAGTTGGAATGACATCCAGTTGAAAACAGAAGCACATATTTGTTTATATTTAGAAAGAGGACTTCACAGCATCAAAAAATATTAATTGTCTTCAAAGAGAGAATCAAATGTTCTTCTTGGTCAAAAAAGTAAATAGAATCAACTAAGAATAAATGGTTAAAATTATGAACAGCTCCATTTTTGCTCATTCTTCCTTGATATGAAAATGAAAGTTCTATTTCCCTTTCAGTAAAGAGAAAAACACATTTGAGGGAGATTTTTATTAAGATTCAGCATTCGGGGAACAGTATGTACCAAGCAACAAACTGATCAAAGATAGAAATCTTTTTCCAGGCCAGAACACTGAGAAAAATGCTATTATTTCCTTTCCAGTTCTATCAATAAGTAACACACACACACACATACACACACACAGCATATCAACAAACATCAGCCAGCAAAACAGAAGAAGACAGAAAAGCATTTTCAAACACTTATTCTTGTTTTGAATTTTGACAGAAATTTTCACATGAGAATTATGTGTGTAGTTCTCGACGCAAAAGAAAAATGTGATCATAATAAAACACTTCAATGTCACAGAAATATACACAATAACTTCCCTTGGCATCTAAGAAAGTGAACACTGATGGACACGTACTTTAAACTCCGTGCTCAGCGCCAGCACTATCTGGTACTGATGCCTGAAGAGCAGTTTTCATGATCAAATGAATAATTTATCACAGACACTAGAGTGCTCCGTGAGGATGGGCTGTAATGACTTCCCCCAGCCTGAACCTCTGTTTCAGGAAAACTTGCCTCCCTCACTCTCTTCACCAGATCAGCAACGTGTTTTCTCCCAAAGCATCTGGGGTCAGGGAAGGACGAGCTCGTACACCCAGAGTCTCAGCACTGCCACAGAGGACGCAGGATGGACTCCCAAGACAGTGTGCCCCTGGCTGGTGGTTGGGAGTCCATGCAGGGCGGCCTCCTTGTGACGGGTTGACGGGTTTGACTCCGTGGAAATGTTATGGGCCAGGCTATGTGGGCAATGACTAAACAGCCTCCATTTTACCCTGAGACTCCATGTCAGTAGGAAATGCTTCTCCCGTGGGAACACCCCGCCTCCAACCCACCAACAGTCTGCATGTCTAGCCACACAAAATGGCAATTCTTGTATAATGCAAAACTGTTCTCTTTTTGACTCCTATTTTTTCCTAGACAATGTACCATGTCGACAGTGATATCAACAGTGACTGTCTCGATGTTGGTGACCATTCTTTCATTTGTACCTAAGTAAGGTTGTTTTGACCCACTTCCCCTTCTGCTTATGATTTTAGACGTCATGATGTTAGTTTGTAGTTTCCAATCACAGCAACAGACACTTATGATTAATGTACTGACTTATGGTATAAAAACCCCCACAACCCCATGGTCGGGGCTCCCAATAGCCATTTTTGGGGCGTTGTGTGAGACAGTCAGGGGGCCGGCTGATAAAGACTCTCAGATTTGGACTTCTCAGTGGTGATCCGTCTGTTCTTAAAATTATGTCCCACAACACTCCTGTCAGTGTGGGCCATGAGGAGCATCAGCATCTGACCCTAGGTGACAGCAAATGTGGGGAATTCTGGGAAGCTCCAAGAATGGACATTGCTGGAGAACAAGACTTGAAGGGAGACTCAGGGCAAGAGCCTGTCGGTCCTCCTGCCCTGGCCCATCCCTGGGGGGAGTGAACCCCGCCACCCTTCCCATCCCATGTGACTCCTGTTGAGATGTGAAATCCCCGCCTGGCCTAGTCGCCTGCCTGCCCATTGGCGAGCTTGAGAGGACACCTTGATTGGCAGCTGCAGCAAGGCCCGCGTAGCACAGAGCTTGGTGTTGGTAAAAGTCAGGATGGAACCTCCACACAACCGTCCACAGCGCTCCCACTGACTTGCAGTCCCGCCGGCAACGCCCGGGTGTACACTTCTCCACGTCCTCGCAGGGTGTATCACGAGGATTCATTCTTGATGGTCGCCACGCTAACTGAAGTGGGATAAAGTAGCAGCATCGTTCGGATTTGCATTTCCCTGGTGGCTAAGGACCTTGAACTTTTTTTCAGATACTTATTGGCCATTCGTATTTCTTTTTTTAAGAAATGTCTGTTTACATCATTTGCCCAATCGTTTAGTAATTGGGTTATTTGGGTTCTTTGTTTGTGTTGTTTAAAAATTAAAAATAAAAATAAAGACATTTTTTAAGAAGGACCAAGGATGTGGCTCAGGAAAGGTCACTTTGTATGCTCACCTAAGGCCATGGTGGACGCTGGAGGGAGCCGCCCAATCTCCCCTCCGGGATCAAGGCCCACACTTGTCCAGCCCCCCGGAGTGCGGCCTGTGTGGCTTGTGGTGGAGTTTGACCCCAGGAACACACTCAGCGAAAGCCCAGCTTGCACTCTGCCTCAGGGGAGCCCAGAACCCCTGACCACCATGAGAGCAGAGGCCCACCCGGCCCACCTCAGGCTGCCTCAGAAGCGGGCACCCGGCTCCCAGCCCCCACGGGCCAGCTGAGGCCTTGTCACAACCACGCTGCTGCTCTTTCTCCCTCAACCGATCCACGTTCCCACCCACTATCATCCTGTCCCTGCCACCCACCCAGCAAAGTCAGCGTGAAACCCCACGTCAGCAGCTGAGGGTGACGGTCGGTCCCAGTGCTGGGCTGAGAACTTTGGCTCTGAGACGGGGCTGGACGTGGGTCCTCACTGCCCAGCAAGTCCCAGGACGTCACACCATTGCTCCCGCGGTAGCTCCACGTGCCTGGCAGTTCCACTCCACGTGCAGTGTGACGCCTTCCCAGGGATGAGCCAGGATAGGGAAGCACCAAGGGGCTTGGGACACAGTCACATTAGGACTACAGGCTCTGAGGCTGTGGCTGGTGCTGCAGAGGCACTGGAGGGTCTCAGGGAAGCCAGAGGGTGAGCAAGCAGCACGTTGAGCCAGAACGGAGAGCCAAGGGCCTCCTCGAAATAAATCAAGAGACTTATGTCCCCTGCAGCTGGAGACGTATGAACCCTTCAGCTGGAGACTTATGTCCCCTTCAGCTGGAGACTTACATCCCCTGCAGCTGGAGACTTATGTCCCCTTCAGCTGGAGACTTATGTCCCCTTCAGCTGGAGACTTATGTCCCCTTCAGCTGGAGACTTACATCCCCTGCAGCTGGAGACTTATGTCCCCTTCAGCTGGAGACTTATGTCCCCTTCAGCTGGAGACTTATGTCCCCTTCAGCTGGAGACTTACATCCCCTGCAGCTGGAGACTTATGTCCCCTTCAGCTGGAGACTTACATCCCCTGCAGCTGGAGACTTATGTCCCCTGCAGCTGGAGACTTATGTCCCCTGCAGCTGGAGACTTATGTCCCCTTCAGCTGGAGACTTATGTCCCCTTCAGCTGGAGACTTATGTCCCCTTCAGCTGGAGACTTATGTCCCCTGCAGCTGGAGACTTATGTCCCCTTCAGCTGGAGACTTATGTCCCCTGCAGCTGGAGACTTATGTCCCCTTCAGCTGGAGACTTATGTCCCCTGCAGCTGGAGACTTATGTCCCCTTCAGCTGGAGGGGGGAACAAGCTGAGCACCAGGCCCAGGAACTCAGCATGGGGTAACAGAGCCTCAGGAAAGATCAACACCTCAGCCACCGCAAGCCTGCTATGCCCAGAGAAGGACCCCAATTGGGAAGGACCAAGACCCAGGACCTGGGATGGTGACCATGGGGTTAGTACAACTGGAAATCCTAAATGCTCTGGGCCTGTTCAAGTGGCCCATGCTCCCCTGACCAATGCATTCCCCAAACCTCACTCAAAGGCACTGCACGGTCCCCTGCCTTGTGATAATACGTGACTCCAGCCCCTGCCCAGGATCAACCCCAAACTCACCAGCAGGCCAGGAGCCAGGACTAACTTGCACCACACAACTGCTGGAAGAGCATTGGGTCGGCCAAGAGAGAAAGGAGCTCTACCCCAACAGAGCTGCAGGACAACAGAACGTGCCAGCAGGAGCCAGGGCAGTGTGCGGGTCAGGGAGGGTGGAACATAGATGGCCACCCTCCTGCGATGTGGACTCCAACACGCCGGAAGGCCTCCAGGAGTCGTGCCAACTCGGATGGCTCCTGGGAGCTTGGTGAGGGCAGAGGCCACATCAGGCCAGCAGAGACTCCAGAGCCGAAGGGACAAAGATGGAGGAGGATCAGAAAGCAGAGTGCACACCAGCAAGCACACACTCCCAAGTCCCAAAAGGCACCGGCCGGCACGGTCGTTTACACGGTGATGAGACGCCACCAGCACTACTGGCAGGTTAGGTGGTGGCCGCCAGTGGGGAATGCCCGCAGGACTGGGCTCTCTGACGGCAGAGGGCAGGGGAAACCCAGACCAACGCAGGCCAGGCGGCAGCATGTCGCCGTCGGCAGCCAGGTGGGTGCAATTATCGTAACAGGTGCAAGACTGGAGGGGCAGCCGGAGGAGTCTGACCCGCAGACAGTGCTGGGGACGGTGCCAGAACTGTGCTCCCGGGGCAGGACAGGTGAGCATCCACAAGGTGCTGCCCCAGCTACACCACCAGCCCAAGCCAAGGGCGACGAGCAGGAGGCCGGGCTGCCACTCAGCAGGAAGCCACAGCCCCTGCCCAGTCTCCGTACCTGAGCCAGTTCTGAGTCCAAGCACATGGACTGAAGGAGGGACCCGTTCTCAGGAAAAGGACCCCACAGCACCATGCAAATGCAACTGGCCATTGTCCCCTGCCAGTTCTCCAGCCACGTAGGGGGTGACCGCACCCTGAGGGAAGGGGACCCCGGACAGCTTGGCGCTGTGCTGCACTGAAACTCAGACCCAAAGCATCCTCCTGGTGCCCCCGCAGAGTGGGGACATATTGGGACTAGATAACAGGGTCCCAGCCCAGGTCCCTCAGGTCCCTAGGCTGCCCAGTGGGCATTTCCCAGCCACCCCTGTAACTGGAATCAACAAACTTGGTAGTTGTGATTGTGATCTTTTTCTTCCCAAAATGCGTATGTTGAAGTCCCAATCCTCTCCTTCAAATGTGAACTTACTTGAAAATAGGGTCATTATAGATGTAATAAGGTCAGGAGGGAGGGTCCTAATCTATATAACTGGAGTCCTTATGAAAGAGAGAGATTTGGACACAGAGCCACGTAAGACTGTGGGGAGCCGAACTTATGTAGCAGAATCAGACTAGGTTGAGCCCTGGGACGCAGAGGCCTGACTTCTAGGAACTGCCGGGAGGCATGTGGCGCTGCGTGGGAGTGGCTCCCTGTCTCCTTCTGGAGTAGCCCCCTAAGAGGAAGGCTCCCCTAACTCCACCCTACCCTGTCCATCACAGAAGAAGCTCCTCCCCCTCGGCCCCCTTTACCTGTGTCTATAAAAGAGAGTTGGGCGAGTTGTCGTTGTAAGAGGCCAGAGCTGGTGTGGCCAAATCCATCACGTCCCCTCTCATTTAAAAAGAGTATTGGCTCCTGTGTGTTTACTGAGTAGATCAGTTTATGAGTAATTGATTGACAAACAGCCAACATCCTCGGGCAGTTAACCCTTTTCTCATCCCTGCAAGACGTGGCTGAGGGACCCCAACACAAGACAATGAAAAGATAAAGACAAAGATCGGTGTGCCGCTTCTCACTCCCAGAAATACCAAAGATTGCCAGCGACCACCCAGGGAGAGTCACGGACGGGTTCCCCTCGGAGCCTCAGAAGGAGCCAGCTCTACTGACAGGCTCATCTCACAGCTCCGGCCTGCAACCCTGTGAAACCAGGCGTTTCTGTCAAGCCACCCAGGGAAAGAAGCTCCGTCGTGTCAGCCCTAGGAAGCCGATGGACCACAGTAGGTCCCTGTTCTCCGGGGTCAGAGCTATGGCAGTGGGGAAATGGTAAATCAAAAGCAAGATTGCACCCCAGAGGAAGCAAGAGAGCCCCAGAGACAAGAGCGTGGGGATGGGTCACCTTCTCCCCATGCCTTCAGTAACTGGGTTCCTGCCCAACAGACATCTCAACGAACTGCCGCAAACTCAGGAGGAGCCCCAAATCCCACGGCTGTCCTCTGTGGCACCTGGCCTGGACTCAGTTAGCCCATATCTGCTCTGCACCATTGGCCCGGCCGAGGAGCACTGGCCTCAGGTGGGAGGGCTGGAGGCAGGTCCCTGGCAGCTGGGTGCACAGCGCTGCTTATTTATAGCTCTGTCCCAGGGCCACGTCTTCCTCCTGCCCTGTCACAATGTCCAAGCAGACCTGAACCTTCAGAGCATGCCATGGAACGTGACATTGGTCCTCTCTGGGGACAACGTGTTAGGTAGAGTCCATGAACTAACTAACAGTGGCAAGTGGTGGGGGTCTTCGTGAGACACGGGAGGGGGGAAACCGTAAATTCAGGACATCAGCAGATCTCTAAGGATCCTGGGGGGTGTGAGCCTTGGTGGCGCACACCCTCAGGGGAAAAGGCACATGGTCCTGCTGTATACCTCCACTGTAAGGAGGAAGCCCTGGTGGACCTGCTGGGCTGAGGGGCAGCGTATTCCACACTTGGGGATATTGCTCAAACACGTTTGCCACAGGACATGGAAGGGACCCGACACGCCATCCCCCGTTGGCCAGCTGTGTAATCTGGAGGACGCTGCTGGACTCTCCTGAGCTCCTCATCTAACACGATGGAGCGGTCACCTTGGACCGTGTCTGTTGTGACTGTGAAATGGTCTGATGGGTATAAATGACGGAGCACAGGGCCTGGAGTGTGGCTGGGGCTCTGGAAGCGCCGGTGTCTCCGTCTGCAGAGCTCAGGTGGCAACCAGACCACCCCCTTGTATGTTTCCTGCGTCTAGATGTGACTTCTGCTCAAGCCGTCCCAGCCCGTCCTGGCAGATCGTTCGCGTGGACCATCGACGGTCGACTCCAGCAGGCGAGTCACCCAGGGGTTAACGGTCTGCTCGCTCACCCTGGGGTGGAATCCGAGAGCCACGGCCTTAGGCAGGGTGCTAGGAGCTCAGGTGTCACCGCCAGGGCTGGCATCTGCCGGGACACGCGATGCCCACTGTTCCTGGCCAGCATGACCCAGGGTGTCTGTGCCCCTCTGGTCTCCGGTCGATGCTTCCTGAGGTGGATTCACTGCTTAAGAAAATAGGCTTTTGAGCCGGTCTGAGCCCTGCTGCTGACTGCGAGATTTTTGACCGTCAATTTTAACTTCCCAGTGTTTAGGTTCCTTGTTGATGAAGGCTGTGTGGGTGGAAGAGACGGCGAAGGAAGCCAGCCAGCCCCACGGGAGGGCAGCCCGCCAGCCGCACTGCACCCTCCGCTTCTGCCCTATTTGCTTGTCTCTGCGGTTGATTTTTTAGAATTTTTTGACTATTTTTTTAAATTTGTTCTAATCTGTTTACATGACAGTAGAATGCATTTATGCATTTTGATGGTTCATACATAAATGGAGCGCAGTCCCTCACCCATCCGACTATACGTACTGCAGGATCACACTGGTCATGCAGTCTTGTATGGACACGGGGTAATAATGTGTTTCACTCTCTGTCCTTCCTCCCCCACGCCCCTTCCCTCCCTTCACTCCTCTCTACCTAATATAAAGTGACTCTTCCTCCTGATCCCCCCACATTGTGAATCAGCATCCATGTATTAGAGAAGAAGTTCGGCCTTGGTTTTTGGGTTCACTTAGCATGACTTTCACCGGCACGGCTTCTCTGTGGATACACGTGTCAGTCTTACCACGTGCATTGCTCTGCGGAGGCCCAACATCTCCAGCCAGCGGCGGGCACCAGAGGGAACTGCCCCTCCCTACATCAGAACCTGGGAGTGAACACGCCCCAGTCCTCAGCAGGTGCTCCTGGTGACACTGGGCTATGTGGGGTCTGTGTCCTAAAGTGGCACGCATTTCAGCCTCAGCTATGGAGGTGGCCTGCTGCCCAGCATCCTCAGCCGGCTCTCCAGAACGCAAGCTAGAGACCGAAGTGCAGCAGACCTTAAGAGACCACGTTCTTGTTCTGATTCAGCATGTTCCTCAAAGGTGCCTCCCGATGTCACAGAAGCACGAGGAGCCAGCAGTTAGCTGGGTGCCACCACAGCCTTCCCTGACCCTGCTGTCCCTCTGAACCTGGTGGGAGGGAGCAGCTCTCTTCAGGCAGTAGCACCTGTGCTGAGTAACCCTGATCCCACCCACCTCTCCAGACCACAAGCTGGACCAGATGAGCCGCCAAGCAGGAGTGTCACCGGGGGACTGTGCAGAGAGCAGATGCAGATGTGGAGCAGGGACGTGTGCAAAAGCACGAGGACTCGGAGCCGTCTGCAGCGGGTGCTTCGTTTCCCTGGGCAGCTCCCGTCCCTGCTCCTCCTTCAGCTTCCTGACAGTCTGTGCACTTCTGCCCCTGCCACTTGATCTGCCTTTTAGTCTTCAAAGTCATTGTTGGTCATACTAGTGATACTTAATAACGATTAGTAACATTATTAATAATGGAATGCAGTCTCACAGCTTAAAGTCCAGACACTTAGATATCTGAGGCTGAGGTCCCCTCTGTTCACCACTTCAGTTATGGTTTGAATCTAGAATGTTCTCCAACACCTCCTGTGTCGAAGTCTGGTCCCCAAGGCAGCTAGGTCTGGAGGTGAGGCTTGGGGGAAGTGATTGGTCCTGAGGGCTCTTCCTCTTCAATGGACGAATTCCCTGGGAGCCGAATGGACTCGTGGGAGGCGGTGGGAACTGCAGGCACAGGGGGCATGGTTGGAGGAAGAGGGTCGCTAGGAGCGTGCCCGTGGGGGACTGTATCTTGTCCCTGGCCCCTTCCTTTTTCTGTCTTCTTCCCAGCTTGCGTGAGCTAAGCACCTGGCCTTCACCATGTTCTTCCAGCACGATGTTCTTCTCCAGAGCAATGGAGCCAACCCGACAGTAGACTAGAAGCTCTCAAACCATGAGACAAAATAAACTTTTCTTCCTCTAAGTTGTTCTTTGTATTTTGAACGTGGAGATGGAAATCTAACAGCCCTGATACAACAGCGGCTAAGGTTTGTGTTGATACTGTGTCGCCAGCTTCAGGCACTGCGCACGTGTCAAATTCACTACGTCCGAGGAACACAAGGCCCAGATAAATTAGGTAACTTATCCAAAGTCACACAGCCACCAAAAGGCAAAGCTGGGATTGCGCCTCCGTGGTTTGTTCCAGGAGCCATGTCTTAAGACGACATTTCCCCTCCTCAAATTTTGTCCCTTCCTGAGACAGCCACTTAAAATAACTGCACGATGTGAATCTCTTCAGACCCCTTCCTCCACATTCACATACATTCACGGGTGCCTGTGAGAACACAGAGCTTTATTGCAATTGTTTTCTCCCAAGGACATTCCACTCATTCTTAGTGAATGCTACACAGAGCTTACGCGTGGTTATACCTGCTTATTTGGCCTTCACCTGTGGGTGAACACTGGACACGGAAACAGTTTTCTCCTTTAGAGAGAGCACGTCCGTAGAACATCACTGTGCGCACGCCGTGTACACGGACGCGTGTTTCACATGGGCTGGAACCGCAGGATCTCATGTTTGCTGGTTTGACTTAAATAGAGCCACGTTCTTCACCCGATGATCTGTCTTTGGCCCTCCTCTTCCAGCTCCACCAGAGCAGCATGAGCTGAGTCACCAACAACCCCCTGCTTATCAGTGACATTCTACTCTCTTGTCATATCATGAGACAGTGGAAACGAACACTCTCCCTCCCTAAGCACCTGTGGACTTCTAAGGTACCGCAGCCGCCAGGGGCCTCCACCTCTCTGACTACGCCTTCTCCATCTCTTTTGCCCAGGGATTCTCAGACTTTGGTGAGCACAGAATCACCTGGAGAGCTTAAGAAATGCAGAATCAAGGCCTCCACCCTGTGGAAATCACAGTAAAGTCTGCGTGAGGATAGGAAGGTGCATTTCAACAGGTTCAGAGGAAATCCTGTGTATAACAAGAGGATTCCGGTGCAGATGATTCCTAAGATGCACATCACCTGATTTCCAGGTAAGGTATACATGCGGTCCAGAGTGCGCCATACTGAACCCGGCTCCATGACACGCACGCTGGAACCCAGTCCCATGCTCAAGTGAGTCCTTCCCCTTTGGAGATCATATGTACATGGCCAGCAGAAGAGAGGGACACCACGCCCCTGAGAAAAGCCGAAGATTCTGTTAGCTACTCTACCAGATTCAGAGCCTCAAGGTCAACCTTGCAGGACAAGGTTAAGTGTCAAGAGGTCAACATGCTCCTTGCCTTACTGAACGTTTCATCTGAAACCACAGGAAGCACGCTGACAAGAGAGTCCATCCGCTGTGATAATGAACCTCTTGTCATCTGAAGTTCACTCTGAAATAAGAAGAATGATCGTATTTGAAATTATTGTAAGTTTTAATAATAATCACAGTAACTGATTTCATGTGCAAATCGGTTTTCTTTGTAGGATATAAACCTTTTAACTCTGAAAACAGCCTCAGGACAATATGCCAAGGAAGAATCAACACTTTTTCTTCAAAAAGTCACCTTCACCGATGTAAGCAGCTAGCTGACTGTATCTGTGGGCTCCACATCTGCAGATCAGCCCACAGTGGATTGAAAACATAAGAGGAAATGCATCTGTACTGAACATGAACAGACTTTCTCTTATAATGCTATAAACGATATAGTAAAGCAACTATTAGCAATAGCATTACATTGCATCAGTTATTATAGGTGATACAGATGTGGTTGAAAGTATATGGGAGGACATACCTAGGTTACATGCAAGTGCTGTGCCACTTTGTGTAAGTGACTTGAACATCTGCAGGGGTCCTAGAACAGATCCTCCGTAGATACCCAGGGACAACTATGATTCATACACAATAAAACACACAAGTGTACATTTTAGTGCATTTGGATAAATTCATGCAACTAGAAAATATTCCCCATAGGATGCCCACGTTCTAATCCCCAGAACATATCTATATGTTACCTTCCATGGGGGATGGCGGCTTGGGGGTAGACCAGATGGCCCTCCCAGAGGGCAGTGATGTAGGTTCAGAGTGAGGTTCAAGTCATGGAGGAATATTCCTGTCCTTGAAACCTAATGGAACTTTTCCTGCTAAATTCCAGAATTGCTTGGGAGCAGTGACTCCTTTTCCTCCTCTAATTTTCTCTCCTTTGGAATATGATTATTATTTAATATATCATCATATATAATGTTATATATGATAATATATTATTATAATTATAGCTAATATAATAATATGATTGTTTTATTATTATTGTATATATTATTATATAATAATATGTGATACTATTATAATAACTAATATAATGATACACACATTATATTATTATATTGGCTCTTATTCTTTGCCTCTCCCACCCTCGTGTTTTGGAAGAATTTCCTTTCTAGTTTGGCATTCCACAGATGGAGAGGAATTGTGCCCTGGATGGATCACCCCTGGTTTCACCCGTATCTGACTGCAGTGATTCAAATGAGAGGTGGGACTTCAGAGCTGGGGAGACGTAGTCAAGATGGTGAACTTGGGTTGAGAATTTGGGGGACCGTGGGTGTGGTAACTATACTCCGCATGTGGGGCGGACATGAAACTTCAGGAGCCAGAGGCTCAGCAGTGGCCTTCCAAAGGTGTCACCTCCCGACGCCCAGTCAGTGTTACACTGTATGAATATATCAAAAATCTGCTTGCTCATTTTCCTGGCAATGGACATTCAAACTGTTTCTCATTTAAGTTTCTGCGAATAAAGACTGTGAGGGACACTCATGTCCAGGTCTTTGTGTGGGCGGACAAATGCTTTCTTAAAAAAGAAAAATGAACAGAAGCAAATTGAACAGAAGTCATCCACATTTAAATTGCAATCATATACAAAGAGTATGCCTCTTTTCTAAGACTAAAAGAATATGGCTCTTATAAAATACAATTCGTGTTTCTGGAAATATTCTCTGAAGCACACACAAAGCTCTCATTGGCACAACTTGGGGTAAAGTCACATCAATGTAGGTTATGGAATCAGGAGAAAAGGAACCTGGCTTTTATGGTTTCTAGGTGTATAAGGCAATAGCTTATCCACCTAGAATGTTACGAGGGAGAAGTCCTGTAGTATTTATTTAAACAGTCAATTATACTCTATTGTAATTTGCCTGGGCTCTTAATCACTTAAGCATTCTCTCTGGGATCTTGATTACATTGCTGATTTGCTTAGCAAATACTTCGAGTGTTACAGAAAGTAAGACACAGAGGTGTAACAAATCCCTGGCTAATGAGGACCAATTAATGAAGCTATGACTTTTCGTGAGCATAAAGGGGACCTCAGTGGCTTAGCCACAAGGGCAAGGGCAGGTGATTACCCAGGATACCAAGCAAGGGGCTGGAGCAGGGCGGGGAGGGCAGCGCCCAGAGCCAGGCACCCAACTCAGCACTGCCAAAAGTGCACCCGGTGCCACGGAGGCCGGCCCTTTTCAGCTGGATTCTCCCTGCTCTGGGGAGCCTGCAGATGAACTGCCTCCTAATTCTGAACACATCCCATCAGCCTGGGACTGATGAGCAGACTTCACGGACAGAAAAAAATGGGTCTATTAAATCCACCCTACAGATGAATTAAATGAGGCCAGTGTGTTCAGCAGTCTGTGTCACAGGGGGGGCAGGAGGTGGGAACGCCACTCAGCCCTTGCCAGGATGTCAGGGAGTCACTGACCCAGGCCGCTGCTCCTCACCAGTCCTTTATCCAGAGACGCTGCATGCCAAGGCCCTCCCTTCAGAGAACGATTTCAGCAGAGTCCCGACCTGCCCCGGGGCACTGCATCCCAGGGAGGTGCTGCAGCCAGATCCAGGGCTCCCAAAGCCACCCGCACACGTCTCTTCCCAAGCCTGTCCTCAGTCTCACTGACATCTCTGTTGGACACCAAGAGTGGGCACTGCCCAGGGTGGTGATGGCCAATGGGTGCCAAAAACAGAACTGTCCCCAACAGTAGGGAGGGTCCACTCCAGTATTCACACAGCAGAACTTGCCACCATAATGGAAATAATTAAACCTGGCTATAAAGCTTTAAAAAAACAACAGACAAACTCAACAGTAGTATTCAGAAATACATACCTCGGCACCACAGCTATACAGAAAGTCAAGCCAGGCACCACAATGCATAATCATAGTAGCTCAGGAGGCTGAGGCAGGAGGATCACAAGTTCAAAGCCAGCCTCATCAACTTAGCAAAGCCCTAAGCAACTTAGCAAGATCCCATCTCAGAATAAAAAATAAAAATGACTGGGGACATGACTCATTTGCAGAGTACCTTGGGCTCAATCTCTGGTACCAAAAAAAGAAAGAGAGAGAGAAAGTCAAGAAATTGATTATCAAAAGAATCAAGGGACTCCTCAGGAATGCACTAGAGAGTTCCTAAAGTGGGTCGTGTTTCTTGAGTTCACTTTGGAATTAGGTGAGAGACAAACAACGTACACCAGCAACTCACCAATAATTAAACCTGGGGAGATTTATCCAGCATTGCTTTGTAAGCAGAAATAAAAACCAACAAACATGAGTTAATAAATAGCGAATCCTACCCTACAACTAGGAGAATGACCCACATCCAGAAGAGAATGGCTCCAAATGCCAGAGACGATGTGGAGCAACAAAAACTCAAGTTCACTGCTGGTGGGAATGCTGACGGCACAAAGCCCTTGGAGAACACACTGGCAGTTCCTCACAAGACTTAGCACGCTCTTTCCACGTGATCCAGCAAAGATCTGAGCGCGCTCTTACCACGTGATCCAGCAAAGATCTGAGCATGGTCTTACCACATGATTCAGCAAAGATCTGAGTATGATCTTACCACGTGATCCAGCAAAGATCTGAGCACACTCTTACCACATGATCCAGAAAAGATCTTAGCACTCTCTTACCACATGATCCAGCAAAGATCTGAGCATGCTCTTACCACGTGTTCCAGCAAAGATCTTAGCATTCTCTTACCACGTGATCCAGCAAAGATCTTAGCATTCTCTTACCATGTGATCCAGCAAAGATCTGAGCATGCTCTTACCACAGGATCCCCCAAGGCTGTGCTCCTTAGTATTCACCCAAAGAAGTTGGAATCCTTCCTCCTCAGAATAACCCACACACAGATGTTTATAACAGCTCTGTTCATAATTGCAAAAACTAGGAAGCAACTAGATGTCCTTCAGGAGGTGGATGGATAAATAATCTGTGGTATCTTCCAACAAGGGAATTTTATTCAGCACTAACCAAAGAAAGAGAGGGAGGAAGGAAGGAAGGGGCAGAGAGCAAACAAGCCACAGAGTCATGGAGGGGACCTAAGTGCCGGGGTTGGGGGGAGGGGGCAGGGGCAGAGCACAGAGGACTCTCAGGGCAGTGGAAGTGCTGTCCTGGACATTATGATGGTGGACACACGTCGCAGGCATTTGTCCCTAACCAAGAGTGGACGCTAAGCATTGCTGACAGTGGACGCAAGATCATCAGTTCAACAAGTGCAGCAGGGGTGGAAGACCCTGGTGATGGGGGAGGCTGTGTTTGGGGGCCAGCGGGCGGCTGGGGACTCTGTACCTTTGGCTCCTTTGATCATGAATTTAAAACTGCTCTAAAGACCAAAGTCTATCAAATGCAAAAGCAATTAATGAAAAAATCTATATTGCTGAATAAGTGAAGCATATGAAGACACTCATGTCCAGAAAGAACAATAATCAGAGACAAGGACTCTTCCACCTTCCATCTCCGAGGGTCAGTGGCCACCAGAGAGCAGCGGTGTGGGCAGGACCAATGGGACAGCCACCTGGAGGGCTGGCAAAGCCCCGGTGCCAGGCACTTGCCAGGCCACCACGCCAGACCTGCAGGAGACACAGCACCCAGGGCCCAGGCCCCTCCCAGGCCAGGGGAGTCATGGGAATTCAGCTTGCTCTGCGTGCTGTGCCCACAAATTCTCCTTATTGGCCAATTTTTTCCACAATTATTGAGAAATGCAGGGGAAAATACCAAAGGATACTTGTAGAAGTAAATATTCATGCCTGGGAACCAGGCTGAAGACTTTTCATAATCAAAAATAAATCACAAAAAGCAGGTGCCAGCATCTCCTCTTCAGACTCTCACTCACTGAGCTGGTCTAACACCATGTTGTGTGACATGAGCCCTTGGCCAACGCGACTCCCTTGCTTCACGCTGTCCTTCGAGAGGCCTGTCCTGTGCACAGTTCCATTCTGTGGGAAGGCCAAGAAAAGCCCAAGAAAGTGGGCCTGGAATGGTGTGAAGATGGAATGGTGAGCAGTGAGAATTCCAGTGTGGGGGGGCCATTTAAAACCAATTTACTTCCACTTTGACAGCCAAAATTGGATTTGAATGCACTCCTTTTCCCTTGGTTTGCCAGACCTTCATCAATGTTCTAGAAGCTCTGAGGCAACAGGGTCATGAATCTCCGGCGTGTTCTCCCCTCGGGTCATTACGATTGGGCCTGCACAATGGCATCGTTGCTAAAATGTAGTGCACTAAAACCTTGCTCACGGCTCGGATCAGGTTAAACAGACATGGGAAACATGAGTAGAGTTTAAGTTCTTCATCTTTGCCATGTTTTCTGTTTTCTGATGTCTTTTTTCAAAGTTTTACAAAGCAGCATCTGCAGATGATTTAACTCAAATAACACAAAAGGTCACGTAGTAAAAGGTGAGCTTCCTGTCATCCCAGTTTTCTCTTCAAGGACAACGCTGAGTAGCTCCCCTTGTGTGGGCTTCCAGGGACGGACTGGAACTCCACTTCAGACCCCGTCAAGCTACAGCCGTATTAACAAACCAAGGACATTTTCTAGTAAGCAAGTCCTCTGGTTTAAAGATGGCTTGTTTCTGGCAACACTCACGCAGAGACATCGCTGCCAATGGAACTTGCCCAGTGGCGGTGGGGCCTCCAAGAGGTGTCGGGTGGTGACGATGCATGCTTTCCTGGAGGGGCTGGGTCAGCTCTCTCGGGAGCCCAGCCTCCTCGTCTCTCTTCCGAATGTGCCTGCCGCCCTGCCACATTTCCCCACCGTGTTACGAGGCACAAGGCTCTCGCCAGATTCCATTGCCTGATTCTGAACTTTCCAGCCTTCAGAACCCTGAGCCAAAACCAACCTTTTTTTCTTTATAACTTAGTCTCAGGTATTCTGTTATAGCAACAGAAAATAGAATAAGACTGAAAGATAACAAAAAATTCACCTTTCACATACCCTTTGCTTGGGGAGTCACCAAAGGGTGTGTTCCACCCACATCAGAGTGTAAACCAAGAAGAAGGAGCACAGGAGCTCAGGCTGCCAGCAGGGCAGCAAGTCGGAAGACCCATTCGGTGGGACAGAGAGGCCACAGAGGACTCCTGTTCAAGTTACCCCAGAAGAATTACCCATGACCTTTGGCCACATGGTGAGTAGAACAGAGGGCAGTTGAATGGGGAGGGGGAATTATTGATGGCTACATTAAAAAAAAAAAAGCAAATAAAAAATAGACGAGTATTAACTTGAGCAGGATAGGAGGAAATCTCACAGGAAGAAACATGTGACCATGGCACGTTACATTTTCTAAGGAGTAAAATTTACACGATCATAACCAGCAAATCCAGATTTAACCAAAAAATCGTGAGAAGGGCTGGGGCGAGAGGTAGAGTGGCCAAACCCTGTCCTGCAGAGAAGTGCTGTCAGCAGCCTGGTGCTCCCAGGATGGCATTTGGGTTGGTGACAGGTCACTCGACTGCAGCGCCCCAGGGTTTCCATGGAGCTCCACGACGCCTTGCTCAGGCGCCCAGCCGCGGGGTGACCACACCCTCCGCGCACACGCTCAGGGAAGCACGTCTCTCCACGGTGACCTTCACTGTGCCTCCTAATTGTGGCAAAAAGCCACACGGAGTGGTTGACCAGGCCACATAGGTGTGAGAGCACACCCTGTGACGTTTGCCCGACAGTGAGACGCAGTTCCCGAGCACATGCCCATCACTGAGCCTACGTGAACTCAGGACCATCCGCAGGCCAGAAAGGGGTGGGCCTGGGCGGGGAGGCTGGGCAGGGCGTGGCCTCGTGGCCGCGGACGCTTAGCACATGCTATAGGTTTAATTTGGTCTCAAATGACTAACTTTAAAAATGCTGCATCTGGGAAAAATCATATAGATCTAAAATATAAATTCAAAAACTCATTTAATTAAACTCATTTAATTAAAATTGATACAAACTTAAAATTTGTTATCAATGTTTTAAAAATCAAACAAAGGCATTTACAGCCAGCGTACCGCATTGCCCCTGGGAGAAGGGCACTTCCCATGGCTCCTGTTTTCCAAGGCGGTGGCCTAGGGTCATAAACTGGGCAGCTGACGACATAGAGGCCCCGCAGGTGGCACAGGTGGAGGACGCAGGTCACCTGTCTCCTCGGCCCTCGTCAGCACCCCAGGTGGAAGGCGGCGACTTCTAAGAAGGCTTTGGCAAACATCTCTTAATGGTGCACTTAGCAGGGAGGAGGTGAGTGGCCTGTGACCCAGGGTGGACACGGGCACCCCGCCTTCCCTGGCCTCACGCAGGCACGGCTCACTTCTCACCGGAAGTCAGTCCTGTGGTCAGACCACACTGTTGGCGGAACACAGCCTCCAGGGTCCACCTGCAGGGAGGACAGACGAGACCCGCCTGCCTTCCATCTTGGCCAGGAGGAGCTGACCCAGGATGTCCGCGGGGACAGCTGGGAGGCACAGCCCTCGGGGGATCCTTAGGGAGCCTTAACACACTCACTGAGGTGGGAAGCGGTCACCTGCCAGGGGACACACCAGGAGATGGAAGCGGATCGGTGAGGAAAGCCAGGAGGGGAAAAGGGCACCTGGCCACGTCCCAGGAAGTGGGGATCTGACCTCTGCCCGCCTGAGTCACGCCGAGGCACAAAGAAGAATGCGCTCTGTAAACCTTCAACGGGTGCCACAGGACACCGGCCTACGACAGGCACAGCTGGTGTGCTCGCCAAGCCCTGGAAGCACGGAGTGCGGGACCTCCTTATCATCACACTGCTTACCAAGGCGTCGGCCCCAGCGTGGCGGATGGAATGACCCGCTGAATAGAAGGTCCCTTGAGTGGCACAGTGGAAGGACGCAGGTCACCCGTCTCTTCCTGGGCCCTCGTCCCTCCCCGGGGGACCCGCAGTCACAACGGGCTTGCATGCGAGCACAGGGTCCTCTCGGGTGTCATTGCCCATAACACTGCTGACCAGTGGCGGTGGGTCTTGAACACACCCCCTCCTCTTTCCCAGTTCTATGATTCGTAATTTGTCCCATCCTTATAATTCTCGAAAGCTACAAGTATCGCTCAGCCTCGTTCTTTGTAATCCTTGCGTGCATTTTTTCTTCTGTATGGCGATGAGGGTCTCTGCTAAAAAGGTACAGCACGCCGGCTACCAGGCTGCAGAGCAGAAACGTCAAACTGGCCAGGCCCGCAGGCTGGGCCCGGAGGATCTGCATTCAGCAGGGGACACGCACGTTTCAGGATCAGCTCGGGTTGAAGCAGTCTCCAGTGGGTCACTGAGACCTAGGCCACTTCTAACTTGGGGCTCCACCATGTCAACAGCGACCTCAGAAATCACTGCCATGGTGAGGAAAAGACATGGAGAACCCATCCTGGCCACCAGGTGCGCTTCTGCTGGCAGCCCCTTGGCTAGAACTGGTCACCTGGCTTCCGCCCACCTACAGGGGAGGCTGCGAGTCGCCCTCTCATGTCCCACCAGGAAGAGGAAAGCAGGTGGGATTTGATGGCGCTGTTTCCACCTTCACTGGGGCGTGCACAGCTGCAGGGCCCGGAGGTCCATGTGGGAGCTCAGCAGGAGGAGCTTCAGGGAGGCAAGTGACCCTAACGGATGCTTTCAGTGTTCCACTGATGCATGTGGGTCTGTGGAGACATTTGGTGTGGGTTTACCTCGTCGTCATCTGAACAGTCTTCTGAGCACAGGGTAATTCTTCCCGGGTGCTTACAAAGTCGGCTTGGGGCAGCAGAATCAGGAGACCTGGGCCCCATGCCCAGCCTGCCAATTAACTAGAAGATAAAGCAAGTACGCTTTCCCTGAATGCCAACTTCTACAGCTGCAGAAAGGCAAAGGTGCACCTGTCTGCCCAGCTCCAGGCTGCTGTGAGTTCAGAGCAAATGAGCGCAAATGCCATTCTTAATTGCTTCTTTTTGCGACGGTTAGTTTCTTTTTATGTAACTGTTCACCACCCTAAAGATTTGCTGTGCAAATAAGTCCACAGAGTCAGCAAACCATTTTCCCTGGGGCATTATCCTGTAATGGTTCCTCTGTCTCCTTAAAGCTTTAGATGCCACCTACCCAGTGACCAGAACGAAGAATCTGCCTTTCCTTCTTTGGGGCTCTGTCGTTGCCAAAGTAATTACTGTAAGTTCAGCTGAAACCTTTGCTTCTGCTCCAAAAATTGGTCCTACTGCCAACTTAAAAACACAATCTAAAGGAAAAAGGGAAAGACATTTTTTCTTCAGGTTTTTATTGGGTTTTTTTTTCTATTTATTATGGACAATCTCTCACATATTATGAGGTAGGTGAATAGTGCCCCAAAATGTCTAGAGCCCAATTCCTGGAGCCTGCGAGGATGTTGAGTGACATGGAAGGGGATCAGGTGCCCATCAGCCGACACTGAGCTGGGGGATTGTCCCGAGGCACCAGCGGCCGATGCAAGTGCTGCAGTTTTTTTTCAGGTGAAGAGCATTTCGAGGTGGTGAGAACCAGAGGTGGCAGCTGGAGAGAGACTCACCTGCCTGAGGCTCTGAAGACAAAGGAAGGGTGCCAGCCCAGGAATAGGGGGCGTTTCCAGGAGCCGGGAAAGGTGAGAAAGCAGCCTCCCCAGGACCTCCAGCAATGAGGCCAGAGCCCACCTGCTGGAGTCCAAAGGTGCCCACCTAAAGCAAGTGGTAGGAGGTCGGCGGACGGGAGGCTTCAGTGCCAGAAGTGGATCGTGCCAATCATAAAAGGGTTTAAGGCTCCAAGTTATTTCTGGCTTTCTTGCCCTTGAAACTTCCGCTACTAAATAACATAGCCAGAAGGCCCTCGACAGATGCCACCCCTCGGTCTTAGACTCCCCCATCTCCAGAACTCTAATGAATAGATTTCTGTTCATTATAAGTTCCTCAGTCTCAGGTGTTCTGTTATAGCAACGTGGCACAGACCAAAACACCACCAACACCATGATTCCAGCCCAGTGAAGCCCTCGCTAGACTTCTGACCAACAGAGCTGTAATACAGGTTTTCATTGTTTAAGTCACTGTGTGTGTGGTACTTTTTTTTTTTTTTTTTTTCTTGTTTAAAAGCAATACCCGTGCAATGCATATTTAGGCCACAAGAAAGCAAATGATCACTTCAATTTCAAACTCCTCATTAGAATTTCCTAAAAAAAGTCAAAGCATTCCCTCAAGTTCTCCTGGATGGTGTTACTGCTGTACACTTGTCGGGAGCCCCCTTTTCTCTGCTGTGTGGGCTTTGAAGGGATCTTTCAATATATCTCCAATATTCCTTTCTTATAGTGTCCTTTGCTGTAGCTAGGATTTCACGTAACTCTCATGTCTTATTAAGAACATCCTCTTTGTTGTCACATTGGTTTCCCAGCATATCTTCATAGATACCCACAAGACAGGCAATCAGGTAAGGGGAACTGTGACTTGGTCATCAGTCAAGTGACTGATTTAACAGATCAGGGTATTTGGAAAGACCATGATCCTGCAAAATCCCTTTCGAACAGTTGCATGCACTTTCATGATGTGATACGAGTTTTATCATTTCCAGAGTGTGCTGTCTTCTCTTTCCAACACAGCACGATCGCTGTAACCAGTGGTTTTCAAATTGGTGAGGTACTTTTAGTTCCAAACAGAGTTATTCCTCACATCCTCTTTTTGAAGTCAGTCTACATACTGCAGCTCATTACCCCAAAGTTTAAATTCCTGAATGGTCTGCTGCCGATGCTGCCAGGCTTGATAATTCTTGCATCCTGGTTAAGAATATCAGCAGCAAATTCAAGCTGCTGAGATGGACCTTCTAGCCATTGTACGAATACTAGCCTGTGGTGCCAAACTTGACAGTGTGGGCTCTTCCTCAATTATTGCAGTGCGGTAGGTCCACTTCCTCACGTAGGTTCTTTCAAAGTGACTTTAATCTACAAAAATGCCACACTGTATAATTGGCTGTATTTAACTCAATAGTGTCCGGGTGATCTTAAACTCATTCACTTCTTTCATCACACTGTAGAACAGCTTGAAAATAATACTAAACATCCCTAAATTTTTCCTGTGGATGATCTGGCCATTCTGTGGTACTGGATCTGTCTCACCCATGCTGCTCTGTTCCTGCACGGGACATAGGTGGGCAAGTCCAGGCTCAGAAACCCGTGGTCCACAGGGGACGTCACAGTCCCTCCGACCTCAGCTGCCATCCCTTCCTCCTGCTGCGGCTGGGATTGAGTGGGTGTGGCTGGGTGAGGGCTGCTCTGGCTGACCAGGCTCACCACCCTGTGTAGCCCTCTGACCCCTTGGCAGCCACCAGCAGCGATCCTGTGGTTATTTCTTACAAGACTCATGGAACACTAAGACATAGATCTTCCCTCACTGACACACCCACCCACCCACTTCCTCCCAATAATGTTAAATTATTTCTTAACCAATCTCAGGGGCTGGGGTTGTGGCTCAGTGGTAGCACGCTCACCTAGCATGTGTGAGGCACTGGGTTCAAGTCTCAGTAGCCCCGTTAAAAATAAATAAATAAATAAAGATACTGTGTCCATCTTCAACTAAAAAAATAAGTAAATCGCAGACGTTTTGTCCTTCAATCCACAAATATTCTAGGATGTTCTATAAAAGACAAAGACATTGTGTGTGTGTGTGTGTGTCCTGGAAGATTAAATCCACGGGCACTTTACCACTAAGCTACATCCCCAGTCCTTTCCATTTTTACTTGAAAACAGTCTCACTAAGTTGTACCCACTGCTAAGTTACTGAGGAGCTTGCTAAGTTTCTGAGGCGGCCTTGAACTTGGGATCCTCCTACCTCAGTTTCCCAAGTCGCTAGGATTACTGGCACGCACCACTGCACCCAGCCGGACTCTTCTTTTAAACACAGCCATAGTACAACTGCCGCAGCTGAGATTTTACACTATTTACATGGTAACATCAAAAATCCAGTATGTGGTCAAATTTCCCTTAGTGTTTTATTACACCTCAAACAAACAAACAAACAAAAAAGGCCAGCCATAAATTGCAACTTATCGACATGTTGTTTGTTTTCTCTTAAGTTCCTCCCCACCCACCACCCTTTTATTCCTTGCAATATCCTTGTTGAAGAAACCAAGCTGGTTCTTCTGTGGCATTTCCCATGAGGCTTTCTGGATTGCCTGCCTGTGCCGTCAATCAAGAGGTTCATCCTTCCAGCTATTCCCTGCCTATCGGGTGGTGGCCTACAGACGTTTGCACTGACGGAGGTTTGAATTTTTTTTTTTTTGCAATACTCAGAGGTGGCACGCTCTAACAGAAAGCCCTTAGTATCTGGTTGTCCCTCTGTGATAGCAGTGGCCAGTTGTCTGTATGGATTTTGCTCGGTGGTTTTTCCTATTATTTGTATTAAGGCTGCAAGATGGTGACATTCCAGCCAGGCACTCCCTCTTCTACCGTATTTAATGCGGTTACTGGAGCACAGCTCCTCTCCTCCACCTGGGTACCCTAAGGCAGGAGTCCACTTTAGGGCCACGGGGGAAATGGCTTTGGCTTCGTGGGCCGCACGGTCTCTCCCATTCTGCTGGAGCAGCCACGGACGACCAAATGGACATGCTGTGTTCCAGTAAAACTTTGTGGACAAAGCGCGGCCGCGGGCCCTTGGAGCCCCAAGCTCTGGTTGTGACCCTGCGCAAAGTGTATTTTGTACAGGAGGATAGTGTTCTCTTCTTTCCCTTTGTTGACCAGTTCCAAAGCCGGTGACATTTCTCAGTGTGGCCATTCTGCACGTGTGCGGCTCCATACTGTCGTCAGCAGGCCTCAGTGTCGCAGGCTCTTACCACGCGCACTGCGGTTGCTCCGGGTCTCTCTGACACCGTCCAGTGCCGTGGGCAGCCGCCTGCCTTCTAGGACAGCGCGCATTCCCGGCTCCCCACCTGCATTTTCTACCTCGGGTCTGTAACCAGGCTCCGCCTTGAGGATCTCTAATTGCTTTTTTTTTTTCTTTTTAAGAGACCACAAAGTGGATAGCGAGGGTCCTTGTTGCCAGAGGATTCTTCCCTTTCATTGTGTCTGGCTTTTAACATAGACAAAACCGAGGAAATGCTTTTAAGAGAGGGAGAAGTTGAGCCTGATGTTTCCAAAGTGGATTCAGAACCAAAGTGCATCTAACCCGCAGAGCTTACAGGGACTCCTCCTTTCAGCAACACGGAGTGCCCGGCTCTAGCTGATCACCCGCCCCTCGCAGCCGCCAGAGGACCATGTCAGCACCACCTCCCGGTCAGGTCACCAAAGGCAGTTTCCTCTTCCCTCTCACCCCCAGTCTCGCATTATTTTGAATGAATAGTCAAATCACTAGGTTTTAAAGTCACTTGAAGAAGTAAATCATGTGTTGCTACAAAATGGATACACAGCCAAGGTCACTTGTTTCTGTAAGCTCGGACGGGCTCGGCGGGACCAAATGTAAGCTCGGGCGGGCTCAGCAAGCTCGGCGGGCTAGGTAGGCACAGTTAGCAGCCAAATAAAATCAAACGGAAAGTGGCCAGAGCAAGCTTTATTGGAATTTGGCTCTCGGGTGAAATTCCCAGACTCCCAGGGTATAGGGACCCAGAGAAAATCGCATGTGGCCCAGGCTGCCCAGAGCTTTTATAGGCTGGGATGATCCTGTTGAGCGACAGGTGGACGTGAAGTCAGTGGAACTTTCTAGCCCACTTGATGGTCACCTTTGGCGGGCTGGCCTTTGTTCCAGCTGCTCAGCTCTAATTTTCCAACCCGACAGTCTCCTTTTGCTCTTCAGTTTTTGAAATTCCATCTTAATTATATCTTAGGATATAGTCTTAAAAATATCCATATAATCATAATACTAACTTTACAAAACCAGCTATTGAGTGAAGTTTAGACTCTCAGTCTTCCAACTCCTCAGACATGACTCCTTGGCAGTACGTAAAGACGTTTCCTGTTTCTTTGACTGGTGCGTAATGCTCCACGGGTTATTCATGTCATTTCTTTTTATGAAAGCTACACAATCAACACAGAGCAAAGTCCTTATCACAGCTTATTGCTGCAGGGCTTAGCCCGGTGAGAACAAACAGCCAAATTACTGGATTTCAGGCATTTTGTCATTTTGTATTAACCCAGCTATTTTATATTAGCCACACTATATTTGGGATAGAGCCCAGAACTGGGAGCTCCAGGTCAAATGACAAACAAATATGTAATTTTGCTGGGCATCACCAGGTCACCTTCCAACTTTATCACTGTGACCAAAACACCTGACAAGAAGAATTTCACCACCATCTGACCCAGCTATCCCCTTCCTGGGTTTATACCCAAAGGACTTCAAGTCAACATAGTACAGTGACGCAGCCACATTGATGTTTACAGCTGCTCAATTCACCATAGCTAAACTGTGGAACGAACCTAGATGCCCTTCAACAGATGAATGGATAGAAAATGTGGTACATATGGACAATGAAATATTACTCGACCTTAAAGAGGAATGAAATGATGGCGTTTGCTGGTAAATAAATGGAGTTAGAGAATATCATGCTAACTGCAATAAACCAAGCTCAAGAAACCAAAGGCCGAATGTTTTCTCTGACATGCAGATGCTAATTCCCAATAAGAGGAGGCTAGGGAAGAACAGAGTTACTTTATATTAGGTAGAGGGAGTGAAGGGCGGGGAAGGGACATGGCGTAGGAAGGGGAGGAGAGTGAACAGACATTATTGCCTCATGTACGTGTGTGACGGCCTGACCCATGTGGTCCTGCAACATGTACAATCAGATAAAGGAGAGATGACCCTCCATTGATGCATGAGCTATCAGAGTGTATCAATGCTTTCTACTGCCATGTGCACCTAATCAGGACAAATTAAAATTTAAAAAAAGAGAACTTTGGAGAGGAAACGTTTATGTGGGCTCGTGGTTTCAGAGGCCTCAGGCCATGGTCAGCTGGCTCCGTTTCCTGGAGCCTGGGGTAGGCCGAGCGTCAGGGTGGAAGGCTTGGAGGAGGGAAGCACCTCAGCTGGGGGCATCGGGAAGCTGAGAGAGGGGGGCTGGGAGGAGACCACCCTTCCAGGCCGAGCCCTGGAGAGCCGCTTCTTCCAGCTGGGTCCCCCTCCGCCATCAGTCCCCAGCAGTGCACCCAGCGAGAGGCCAGGGCCTCAGGTCCAAACACTTCCCAAGGCCCCACCTCTGGACAGGGCCGCTCGGGACACACGAGATCTGAGGGGACACTCGGATCCACCCTCAGCCTCTAACGTAAAGGGCTTCCGAGTAAGGATAGTTGGAGTGGCTCCCATGGCACTGAAACCGATCTTGGAAATCAGATCGGGAACCCATTGCCCTGGCGTTCGTTGCAGATCGAGCACCCAAGAAACGCCGAGGCAAGACCAGAGTTTATTTTAAGGACAGAACAGAGAGACTCCTCCAGAGAGGAGGGGGCCCAGAGCTGGTGCCGAGGGAGCGGGGTGTCTTGCCCCTCAGATGGAGTCTAGGTTTCCTTTCTTCTCTTGTTCCCTCCTCCTCTTATCTTGCCAGGGTTTCCTCTCCTACTTTCCATAACTGCCCAGAAAGTCGGAAGGGAGGTCATTCATTAACAAGGCCTTGCTGGGAGGAAGTCCCCTGCAGGCAGGTGACCTTGGCAGCAGGTGAGGAGGGGAAGTGTCTGGAGGTATTCCCTTTTATTTCCTTTGAATCCTGACCCAATCATTCATTACCTACCGACTGTCCTTCTGCCCAGTCTCAGGACCATCTTGGCCAAACTAGGATCCCTTTCCCTGTATGATTCCGGGGTAGGGCTGGCTAAACCAGAATTTGCACCAACTTTGGAAGGTAAACAGAGCCAGCTGTTCTACTGGCTGCAGGCCTTGTGGTCAGAGCAGTAGCACAGCTGCAGATCTGCCCTTGGGCTCTAGTCCGGCCTTCCTCCCTCCACTTCCCATCCACTTCTCCCCACTGTGACCTCCCTGAGTCACAAACAGCTGCTCTGGTCCAAGCTGCTGCCCCAGGTCCCCGCCCAGCTGACCTGCCTGGTTGGAGACTGGCTGGTGGACCTTCTCTGATTGGCAGCTTGCCTCTCCGGGGTCCCGCAGGGGTGGGGTCCAATCCCTCTGGTGAGCCCTGTGCCCCTCAGCGTGGCCTTCTGCTCAACTGACAGCTGTGACTTCAGTCCCAGGTTCCGCCACTGCCGGGAAAAGAGAAGAGAAGGCGGGAGAAGCAGCTGTGGCCGGCCAGGCGGTTTAGCTGGTTGGGAGTGAGGGCCCTGACCTCTGTCAACTGCAGGTCGGTCGGGCCCCTGGTCACCAGAAGTGGGTTTGGGGATCAAGAGTCGTAGAAACAAACGCTGGACCTAGAAAGAATTTGGGCACAGACAAGGCTTTATTGGGGACTTCTGCCTGGGCCAGGAGGAGGCAGCGCTTGGGGCAGGAAAGGAGTGGCACCTGCAGGGCGCGGGGACTGGGTCTCTCTGTCGCCCACGTGGAGGTGGGACTTGAGCTGCCTGCGGGTTCCTGCCCTCGCCTGGCGCAGCAGCACCTGAAGTCTCCACCTGGGGGCGCCCCGACGGCTAGTAAGGCCAAGGGTCCCGGTGGCTGCTGTGCGCAGGTCTCCCGCCCCCCTTCTCCCCTGGGAGCCTGGGGCCTTTCAGGACGGTGAGCTTGCTCTGCCTGCAGCTGGGCCTTCTGCTGACCACAGGCCCAGAGCCCGAGCCAGCCTTCCAGCCCCCGCCTCCCGGCCTTGACGACCCTGGACACTGAGTGCCGGGTTCCCAGGTGTTGAGCGCCTCCCCTGAAGGGCTCCTGCTCCTCCTGCGGTCGCTGGCGGTGTTGCCCCTGGCTGGGTGGCGGCTCTCACTTCCGCCTGAGAGAGAAGAGCGCAACGTAGGCCGGCCACCGCCCGCAGGTCTCTGGGGACCCGATGAGGAGTGACGCCTGCCTGGGGCACAGCCTCCCGGGGCGAGGGGCAGGCAGAGGAAGGCCAGGTCAACCTCTTCTGCTACTTCCTCCGGCCAGAGGGGCTGGAGTGATTTTTTCCCCTAGTTTAGAACAAACAAATTCATTTCTCAAAACGAATACGAGACGTTTGTAAGACAATAGCCTTGGGCTAAATTTGAAGAATGCCCAAATAGAGCCTGGACAACAACAGGACAAGATACCTGATCCACAGATGACAGACAGACAGACAGAAAGCTAAGCCAAGCGCGGACCTCGTCCAGCGACACCCGCTTCTCTCCACCAGCTGCCGCCCCTGGTGACACCCAAGATTCGCCAGGCTTAGCTTCCTCCAGAATTAAAAAATTCATTGCAGGCCCTCTCAGTCCCCTACTTATGACAGTAACTTACATTAGGCAAGCCATTTTGCAGGTGAAAGTGAGCAATCAAATATGAATACTTCCTACGGTTCTGGCTGACACAGACACAGCGCTCAGAGATCAGTGTCTCGGGAATCCTCCTGGGAGATCACAGGCGCCCCTGGCTTCTGACTTCTCATGGCGTTAGTAACTCCCTCCCTCAGAGTGGGGGCTGAACCTGGTGAGGTACTCTAAGGACTAGAAGGGTGACAGGCTGTCACTTCAGAGATCAGGTTACAAAGGACAGTGACTTGGGTCTTGCCTGGGCTCTGCTATGATCTGGGTAAGTGTCCCCCAAGGCCCATTTGCTAAGGGCTTGGTCACCATCCTGTGGCACTGTGAGGAGGTGGGAGAACCTTCAGGAGCTGGGGTCCTGGTGGGAGGAAGTTAGCTCGGGGGGCGTGGCCTTGAAGGCCATCAGGACCCCAGTCCCTCCTCTTCCTCTCTTGGCTCCCAGTCACCATGAGGGAGCAGGGTGCCCCACCACCCACGCCCGCCATGATGTGCTGCCTCCCTACAGGCCCAAAGAAAGCCAGGATTTGAGCCTGGCTGACCAGGGCCCCACCGAGCCAGGAGTCTCCTCGCCCTGCCTGACCCAGGTCCCTCCGTCCCATCTCCCTGCTCTTGGGTTCCATGAAATCCAAGAGGGAATCATCATTTAAGGTCATTTAGAGGCAATTCTGTCTCTTGTAACCAAATCAGACATACCTTGCATGACACTGTCTGACCCGGTAGCAACGTTTCAAAAGTGAGATTGTGTGTGAAAAGTGTTTTAGAAGCTGTTAACGGGCTCCTTGTGTTTTTAACGTTTTCGTGAATTTCATCTCATGTATCTCCTCCCTTTTTTGCTTTAGTAATTTTGCACAGAACCATGGTGGTAAATTCCCGACTATTTCCACATGCATCTCTCCCTTATACGGTCACCCCAGTGCTTAACTCCCCTGCCTTCTCACACCCAGAAAAATTAACCACAATTCTTCAGCATCCCCTAATACTCAGTCCACGTACAGAATTCCAAGGTCACCACACACGTCTTCTTCCACTTGGTTGACTGGAATCTGGCTCCAAGCATGGTCCATGTAAGACCATCCCACTCTTGGGATGCTAACCTGATTCTAAAGTTATCAGCCTGTTCTCTGCAGTATAGATTTCCACTTCGACTCTTCTCCTAATGGGTTTGGTGAGCAGTGATCATTTTTCACCCTCTGGTTACCTCAGATGACAAAATGGTAGTTTTCTAATTATTTGTGTCCTTTCTACACTTACTATTGGGAATTCTATAAAAAGAAGTTTCACTCAGAATCTGTGGTCCCTGAAATAGAGTTTCTGCATCCAAGGCAAGATCTTTGCTTCTAACCTGCTTCTGTTGGTTTTCAGACGACTCTATTGAGTTCCAGTGGGAATTGATAAGCTTCTTATTAAAGTGTCATAATAGATATGTGGACTTTTATAGATCTGATGTCTTTTAAGCCAGTGCAGTTAATATTCTTGTTAGCTCAAATTTCTCACCACAGTCAGGGGCCTGTGTCTGTGGGTGGGGCCCTCCAGTCTTCCATGCCCCCTGGCTCCCTGGCCCAACAGGTGGAACCTCGTCTTGCCACTTCCGCCCCGCGTTGAAGCTGGAGGAGTCTTTTTCTGGGCTTCTGACCCCTTCCATGAGAACATTTATTAAAAGGCACAGTCTGAGTGTCCCTGCTTCTTGACTTTTTTTTTATTATTATTATTTTTAGTTGTCAATGGACCTTTATTTATTTGTGTATATGTGGTGCTGAGACTCAAACCCAGGGCCTCACACGTGCTAGGCAAGTGCTCCACCACTGAGCCCCAGCCCCAGCCCTTCTTGGCTCTTTTTGATGGACAGGGTTTAAAAATGTTTTCAAGAGAAAAGTCCCCAGACCACTCTGATATTTCCTGCTGACATTTCCGTCACAGGGGTTTCATTTAACTTCTAAACAGAGTGTTTATCTAGCTTTTTTCTTTCTTAATCTCCTCAAACATGCGTCATTCCTTTAAGAACTTTCTTTTAAGAACTTTTTTTTTTAAGAACTTTCAAAGTCCTTTCTTTTGGTTTTCTAAACCACACTGCACGGCTGTCCTCCACGACCTCACCCCTGCTCCTTACCCTTATCCGGTTTATAAGGCCATCCTTGCAGGCGAGGTCACAGCTAACTATGGTTTGCTTTGTGTTTCCCTGATGATGAGTGATCTCTAGCACCTTCTTCATGTACCTGTTGGACATATGCATGTCTTTTTTTATTCTAACTAGTTATAATGACAGTAGAATGTATTTTGACGTATTATACATTAATGGGTTGACTTATTCTTCTGGTCATACACGATGTGGAATCACATTGGTCGTGTGATCACATATGCACTGTAATGTCGGATCCATTCCACTGGCTTTCCCATTCCCATTCCTCCTCCCCTCCCTTCATTCCCCTTTGTCTAATCCAAAGTACCCCTCTTCTTCCCTATCCTCACTCCTTATTGTGAATTAGCATCTGCATATCAAAGAAAACCTTTGGCCTTTCATTTTTTGGGATTGGCTTATTTCACTTGGCATGATATTCTCCAGTTCCATCCACTTACTGATAAATGCTATAATTTCATTCTTCTTTATGGCTGACTAATATTCCATCGTGTATATATACCACATTTTCTTTATCCATTCATCTATTGTGGTATAACCACTATGGAAAGCACTAGGGAGATTCCTCAGAAAACTTCAAATGAAACCACCATTTGATCCAGTTATCCCACTCCTTGGTTTATACCCAAATGACTTAAAATCAGAATACTACAGTGACACAGCCACATCAATGTTTATAGCAGTTCAGTTCACAATAACTAAGCTATGGAACCAACCTAGGTGCCCTTCAACAGATGAATGGATAAAGAAAATGAATGTCTTCTTTTGAGTCATGTTGATTTAGAGCTATTGCCCATTTCTTTATTGATTTACTTGGGGTTTGCTTATTTTGCTATTGAATTTTTGGAGTACCTTATATATTTTGCAAACATTGCCTCCCGTTCTTTAGATTGTCTCTCTTCTCTTATGCAAATTGGAAATCGTGGTTTCTATTGTCGGTTCGTTATTTTCTTTACCCTAATAAAAATATCATGGTTCCATAATATCAATGTTACTAATAATAGTAAGACAACCAAATAGAGTTTAAGATTTATTTTTTTCTTCTTTCAATCCCAAGAATATCTTAATCTGGCATGTAGAGTCAAAATACTATATTTAAAATCACATCAAGGCGATCTTTTGTCTCTATGATTATGCCCTGATAGGGACGGGGTCGATTTTTCCGTTTGTTTTCCATTTTTAGGAATTGCTTTTTATTTCACTTTGATTTAATTTGTTGAACTGTTTAAAACACTTCCATGGTTATAGAATGAAACTCTCTATTAAAATCTATATGATGAAATACATTCACAGAAATGTCCCTCTGTACCGGTCTCCCTTCCCCTCTGGGTAACCGGCATCCGTTTTCCTGTCCTCCCCTTTCTTCTGAAAGCAGAGAGAGAGGCTGACGCGGGAACAGCACTCTGCGACCGTCCTCGGCACCTTGCGACCTTGACTTCCGAATCCTGGAGATCAGGGACCTGTGGACAGAAGTCGTCTCCGTGGTCCTGAATCCTGCGGAGGGTCTGCTGTGGATGCACCGTGCTGGGCTCAGTGGAGACGCAGCTGGACAACGAGGTGCTTCCTGCCAGGAAAGCCCAGCATAGAGGAGGCGCTCCCGCTCCCAGCCGGCAGATGCTGCACGGCACCGGGTCAGTCCAGCCAGAGCTCTCCCCGCCTTCGCAGTTCTGGGGGCGAGGAGCCCCTGCGCCTCTGCCTGCGTGCCCACCCAGCCCCGGCCGCTCGCCAGGCTCCCTCTTTCAGCCCTGCCTCCTTCCCTTTCAACTCCTCTCCTCCGTCCTTTCTTCCCAGGGACATCTCCGCTTGCTTCTTTCATCCCAGAACTCCCCGCTAGACCCCGGGCCTCTCGCTGACTATGCTCCCCCTCCACGCACCACACGCTGCTCCAACCTTCAAGAGCAACAGGCCCTGGTGCCCCCGCTGGCTGCAGGTGCTACCGCTACCCCCACGCTGCTGCCATGGCCCCGGCCCCGCCCGCCCTGCTCCAGCGGTGGCCCCTCTCAGGTCCCCAGCCCCATGCTCTCTGCTGGCCACGTCCCTCCCCTCTGGCGCTTGCCCTTGGCCCCTGAGTCAGGACTGGTGCCTCCACTCTGACGCCCTTCTCACTCCCTCCAGCTCCAACTCCCTCCAGCTTCTCAGCTGCCTCCGTCTCTTACCTCTTTTCTTGGGGATTCATCCATCTTTGTGGTCTCTGTTACAGCTGACTTCCAGGTGGAGGTGTCCAGCCCAGTTGTCTCCACTGGGCTCAGAACCCGTGCATCCGTCCCCACCAGGTCTCCACTTACACAACTCAACACAAAACACACTTCAGGCTTCACCCAGGCCGATACCTTCTCTCCCAAATGCTGGTCTTCCTGTGTTTTCTGTCCTGCAAATGGAACCAACATCCCCAGGCCACCAGCCCTAACAGGCTGGGACCACCCTGTTCTCCTCTCACCATCTCAGGTTACCAGCTCTGAGAAGCTGGGACCACCCTGTTCTCCTCTCACCATCTCAGGTTACCAGACCTCAGAGACTGGGACCACCCTCCTCTCCTCTCACCATCCCCAGGTCACCAACCCTGAGAGGCTGAGACCACCCTGTTCTCCTCTCACCATCCGAGGTTACCAACCTTGAGAGGCTGGGACCACCCTGTTCTCCTCCCACCATCCCAGGTTACCAACCCTGAGAGGCTGGGACCACCCTGTTCTCCTCTCACCATCCGAGGTTACCAACCTTGAGAGGTTAGGACCACCCTGTTCTCCTCCCACCATCCCAGGTTACCAGCCCTGAGAAGCTGGCACCACTCTGTCCTCTCACCATCCCCAGGTTACCAACCCTGAGAGGCTGGGACCACCCTGTTCTCCTCTCACTATCTGAAGGTTACCAGCCCTGAGAGGCTGGGACCACCCTGTTCTCCTCTCACCATCTCAGGTTACCAACCCTGAGAGGCTGGAACCACCCTATTCTCCTCTCACCATACCCAGGTTACCAGCCCTGAGAGGCTGGGACCACCCTGTTCTCCTCTCACCATACCCAGGTTACCACCCCTGAGAAGCTAGGACCACCCTGTTCTCCTGTCACAATCTCAGGTTACCAGCCCTGAGAAGCTGGGACCACCCTGTTCTCCTCTCAACATCCCAGGTTACCAGCTCTGAGAAGCTGGGACCATCCTGTTCTCCTCTCAACATCCCAGGTTACCAGCTCTGAGAAGCTGGGACCATCCTGTTCTCCTCCCACCATCCCAGGTTACCAGCCCTGAGAAGCTAGGACCACACTGTTCTGTCACCATCCCAGGTTACCAGCCTTGAGAGGCTGGGACCACCCTGTTCTCTCACCATCCCCAGGTTACCAGCCCTGAGAGGCTGGGACCACCCTGTTCTTTTCTCATCCTCCCAGGTTACCAGCCCTGAAAGGCTGGGACCACCCCTTCTCTTTCCGGTGTTTTCATATCTCATTATCGCCAAGTTTTTTACATGACTTCTTACATATTTCATAGCTCTTTACAATTTGAACTGGTGTCATTCCTACCTGTGTATATACTACCTGGCATTTCCTTGCTTCCCGTTTTATCTGAGTTTAATCCAATCTGCACAGAAGGGCAATATTCTCCTTTGAGTTGTTTTCAGCATTTTTGAACACTACTCATGACCTACAATCTGCTTTAGAACCCTTTTGAAAAAGCTTTTCCTCTCCCCTTCCCTGATCCCTTGCATCTCCTCTCCCTTTGTACTTTTCAAGGAACTTTTTATCAGTAAACATAGACTAGCAAAAGTTATACAGAGAAGTATTACTTTTTAAATGATTGTTTCAGGCTCTTACTGAACTATGTATATTGATCTTATATCTAGCAATCTTCATGAGTTGTTTACATCTTCATTAGTGTTTCTCAATATCATCTTCAGATATCCAATCATATTATTTTCAAATGATAGACATTTTATTTTTGTCCTTTCCAGTCCTTTGATCTTTTCTTTCTCGTGTTCTGTTGTGCTTCCTAGAACTTCCAATCTGCTGAGGGGCCAGTACAGGAGGCCAGCCTCCTACCTGCTCCTTGCTCTAAGGCAGTGTTCTCAGTTTCAGCACTATGGATGCTTTGGGCTGGGTTACTGCTCTTGTGCACTATGCAGAGGTTTAGCAACCTGAATGGCCTCCAACCACTGGATGCCCTAATGCAACCCCTCCCCATGTTGGGCAACCCAAAATATATCTGGGTATTGCCAGGTATCTCCTGGGAAGCAAACTGGCTTCGGTTCAGAAAGACTGCTGTAGTCTTTCTAAGGTAGCGCTTCTGACATCTCACCATTAAGTCTGATTTTTGCTACACGCTTTCCGTAGATACCAATTAGAGTTTATGGTTACAATCGACAGGAAATGACTCAGACCAAGCTTATAACACAAGCAACAACAGAATGATATCAGGTTGCTAACAGAATCAATGCGGACTCTGACAAAGCAGGCTCAGAGAGTGGACGTGGGCCAAGGGCGGCCACGATGGAACCCAGAGCACAGGGGACACCCAAGACCAGCCCGGGAGGCACTGGCCCGATGCTTCTGCTGCTGCCTCCGGAGAGGGCCCCAGAGCTGCTTGTTTGGGAAACCCACTCCCAGTTGGTCACTGGCATAGCAGCCGATTGACGAGGCTTAGTCACATGGTGGCCAGGGAGCGAGGAGTGGCCCTTGGGGCTCCTGGAGTGGGAGATGGAACAGGACTGCCCCTGAGACTCGGCAAGACCCCTTCCCTGAGTGAAAGGAGGAGATTCCCTTCTGGGCAGCCTTGAATCTTGTAAAAATGCGGAGACGTGGAAGACAGCCTGCATGCACGGTCGTTACCTTCACCAGATCAAGGAAATACCCGATTCCTCCTTGACTTTCGGCCTGAAGGATGTGATGGTCACTTTGATGGGTCAGTGTAGCTCGATGAGAGCTCCAGTTACCCATCAGCTGTGGGGTCTGATTTTAATACAGCAGGAAGGCCACCCTCCATAAGGCGACTGAGTCTCTTCCAACGGCTAAAGGCTTTAAGGACAAAACTGAGAAAGAAGAAATTCCGTCCCAAAACCTCAGCAGCAGACCCTGCCTGAGCACATCAGGTCTGCACTACCGACCTAGACCCGCCAGTCCCACCACCAAACAGTCAACTGCGAGAAACGAATCTTTTTGTGTGCATGTGTATGTATGTAAACACACATAAATATTCTGTTTGGTTTCTCTGGAAAACTCCGACACAAAACTGTCTAATTTTATTAAATGCTTTTTTTCACATTGAAAGGCAGAATCACAAGTATTTTTTTCTCTTTTGGGGAAGAGAGGGCTCAATTCCCCTACTATCTCTTCTCTTTCTCTTTCATAATAATATAATTTCAAGGGACACGTGGTACCTGGTGCATCTGTGCCGTGACAACCGTGTGACGCATAAAGGAGAGAATTTTGTTTCTCCCAGTCAGGAGACTAGCCGCGTCAGATCCAGGTGCCAGCACCAGGGGAGGACTCTCTACTCTTCCACCTTCCACATGTGAGGACCCAGCAAGGGCACCGAGGACAGAGGAGAGACTGTCCTCTTCATAAAGTGACAAAGAGCTTGGCTGAAATGTGTCCGTGTCCTAGGACTTTATGAAGGGCAATGAACGAGGATGTTTTGCAGAGGGATCCCCCATGTGTCTAAGTGCTCAGGATGCGCAAGGCTTCTCTTAATCATCTTTAATAAAACGCGAGAAGAGAAGAGCCGTTTAAAGTCAGGACTTATCACTAAAGGGAAGCAGGATGTGAAGATCTGGAAGATGTTTAGTCTGGCCATGTAAAGAATAAAAACCACGATTAGGAAAGAAAGCCAGGTGGGTGCAAGCCAGGGGGTCAGGACAGCAGCGTGGGTCCCCGGGAGCGTGCTCTTGAGGAACAGAGAACTGCCTGAGACTGGAGCTTCAGGGGCTGCCACAGCCACCACAGGCCCGCAGTGTAAAGCCGGGGACAGAAGAGTTTCAGGGAGCACCCAGGGCGTGTGGGGTGCTGCGGCTTCTGCCTGGCACTGCCGTGGGCCTTTGCATTCCGGTCTGGCCAGTCGAGCCATTGCCCCAGTGGGTCCAGGTGTGACATATGCCCACTTCAGAGGGCACAGCCTGGGGGGCTTGGTGGCCTTCACCTCATGCTAATTCTGCAGATGAGCACAAGAGAAAACTCTATTTAAAGGGCTCATAGCATGGACTCACCCAAATCGTGTCCCTTTTGATTAACTCAAAGCCTGATTAGCGATCTTAACTAGGTCTGCAAAATCTCTTTTGCCATGCGATGTGACATAGTCACAGTTGTGAAGCTCCATTGCATGGGGTCCTGGAGGCTAGGGTGGGTGTCGCCAGGGAGCAATTTAGAGTCTGTCCAGCACATCTTCCTCAGCCATTCGCCATCTGCCCTAAGTGGTCTGGTCTGGTCTGGTCAATGCAGGCTGCCATGACAGTCACCGTGGAGGGGGTTCCAGCAACAGTCATCTCTTCTCCCAGTTCCAGAGTCAAGAAGCCTGAGATCCAGGGACTGGCCAACGTGGTTCCTGGAGAGGACTCGCCCCTGGTTTGTAGGCAGATGGCTTCCTGGCCTGCTCCCTGAACCCTCACAGGGCAGAGAGATCATCTCACGTCTTGTCCTACAGAAGCACTGATCCCACCCTGAGGGCTCCACCCTCCTGACCTGGGGACCTCTCAGAGCCCCTGCCAATGCGACCACATGTGGATTAGGCTCCCACCGGCTCTGGGGACACCGACACTGGCCCGCAGCGCGTCCCTCCCCTGGGCTCTGTTGTGTCGCAGGACGCTCCCTCGCCCAGCCTGCTTTCTGGGGCTCATCAGCGTTGGCACACGCGTGCTGCTCCGGAAGGCTCCAGCTCCTTCCAGGCGTCGTAGCCAGGTTTCCCATTCGATTTTGCTTCCTTTGGAAAGCTTTCCTGGCTCTTCTAGAATACCACGGTGTCGTCCCCGTGTCCACTCATTCACCAGCATTACCACTCGGCCTCGTCAACACCTTCCTTAACAGAAAATGAGCCTGTGAGGGCCGAGACTCCGGCCCACGATGAGCCGTAAGCAAAAGGCCGTTGAATGAATGCGAGCAACTGCCCTCGACCTGTGCAGGGAAACAGCGCCTCACAAACAGCCCCAGGAAGGAGCGGCTTTGGCTCCAATTTGAATTCCAGGCCTGAATGCAGGGTGCTGGGAGTTAGAAATCCAAGGACCATTTCTAGCTGCATGATTTGGACACAATATTTACATTGTCTCAGCCTCCTGCAAGGGATGCTTTAAGCTTGAGGTCTTCTGTTACATGTTGCAGACTCAGCAAATGACACGGAAAGGTGTTGGCTTTTTAACATAGCATCTTAGGTGCTATAATGTAACGTGACATTCAAAATCCAGAAACAGTTCCAACCGCAGAGAAATGAGTAAAAAGGCTTCGATTCTGCTGTCTGCAGACGAGTCAGCTGTAACTCAGTCGTGCCATCTGAACAGCAGGGAAGCTGGACCAGTTGGTTTCCAAGGCCCCTCCCCACCTGGTGTTCCAGGCCTCCTACCCAAGATGAGCCAGCATTACCAGAAGGATCGCTGCCCGAGGCACTAATACAAATGTCATCTAATTTAGGTGCCGCCTGGTTCTCATCACTGAAAGGAATCTAATTGTTGAGCTCCCGTCTCCATCTGCACAAAGGACAGTGACCCCAGAAGCCTGCAGGGCTCCACAGGGTCCAGACAATAAGACGGTCAACAGTGGCATCTGTCCAGCGAGAACTGGGGCAACCTGCCTGAACCAGCCCTCCCGGTCAGGAGACAGACGGAGAATGGCGTGCTGTCATGCTGTCGTTGGTAGACACGGGCCATGAACTCTGGACGTGCAGATCACAATAACAACTCTGAAGACAGCCAGGGTGCGGACGCTGTGGCTTTCCACCGCAGCTGTCCCTTTCTGTGCACACCTGTCCTTCCGCTTCAGGGACGGGACAACTGAAGCAGCATGTCATGACAAGGAAGGGATGTGGCTTTGTCCAATCACTTATGTGTGTGGTTAGGGACAAGTCTCAGGCCGTGTAAAAAGAGGTGGTGACGTCACAGTTTATCTCTCCTCTGGCTTCTTAGTGTCCCACGAAGGCCCCTGTCTGTCATAAAGCAGGCATGATTCTCACAGCGATGGAGGAGGATTAAGAGAGAGAATGCATAACGGCTACTGAACCAGGTGAAGGCTCATCAGCAGGGCCATTTAGGCCTTCCTGGGCTGGTAGACCCAGGGAAAGAGAAAGTAGACAGCTACCTAACAAGGAGGTTTTAGGAGGTATGCTCTAGAATCTTCTCTCAGTGACACACTCCATCTGTCATCGGCCACCACAGCTTTGTTCCTTCTGTTTTTAGAGCTTTGCCCAGTGATAGACTTCTCTTATCTGGACTGAGCAGCATCCTGTCCCTAGGATGAGGTGTCCCTGTGTCTAACCCACATGGTTCTGCTGACACATCATAAGCCCTCAAGGCTGCAGGGCTGAGGGGCCATGATTCAGGGGTGGCCGATCCTCCCTCTCTGTCCCTCGGCAGCATGGACTGATTTGAGACCTGGGCCTATGATATCACTCGCCAGGGTTCACAGGGACTCAACCATGGAAGCTGACAAACATGCCCTCTCCTTCCACTCCGCGGTCTCTGTCATTGAGGAAGAGCTGAGTACACAGGAGACCTTGAGGTCACCTGCAAATGAAAGCAAGAGGGGACGGACTGACTGCAACAGAGGCCGGGGTCCTCTCCACTGACTGACCAGCTCCCCACCCCATCCCACAGGGTCCCCAGGCACCTGGCCAAGTTGGTGAACCAATAAATTGCCTCTCTGATTAAAGCTAATTGCAATTTCTTTCGCTTACCATTAAACACACCCTAACTAAAGCACACTCTTCCAACTCTGTCACTTGCATGCAAGATTACTGTGCACCTTTATTAGCTTTCAATATCTGAACGGGGTGGCCATATTCAGGTAGTACCCAGCATAGGTCAGTGCAGCATGATGAGAAAAAGAGAGACTGTTTTAAGTGGCCTTATTAGAAAAATTTAAAACCTGATGACTTTGTATCAGTTCCCCAAAATAGTGGGGGCCCACCGGAGAGACCACATTCCCACATGGTCCTTTCCTTCCCATCCGACCTCAGGAAAGAGGAACTGGACCGTCTCAGCTCACCTTTGAAGAAGTCAGGTCCCTTGGGCTAAGAGCTCAAGCCCAATGGCCAAGCGTGGGTCCCGTCACCATGCCATGCTTCCAGGACGCTGGAGCAGCAGACGGACACTGGGCTCTTCTGCCTCCCACCCACTCCTGGCTGGGGCCACCTGCAGTCCACCCACCACTTACTGCCAGCCACGGAGTCCCTGCTCATCCTCCAGTTCCATCCCCCGAGCCACAGGTTGGCTCATTTGTTCAGAAAACCTTTCTGTGTGAGAGGCACTCAGACATGGCCCAGGGGTCCCTCGGAGGAGAGGACCAACAGTTGGGCAAATGTGGGGGGAGTGGGAGACAAGGACGATCAAGGGAGGTGGCAGGAAAGGCCACACAGAGGCGGGGACTCTGGTGGACTGAACTGTGCCCCCAGCCAAAATTCATAGGCTGAAGTCCTAACCCCGGCACCTCAGAAAGTGACCGGAAATGGACCTTTGAAGAGGTGATTGAAGTTAAATGAGGTCATTGGGGTGGCCCTAATCCCAACATCTGGACACAGATGCACACAGTGGGACCACCTTGTGAGAACCTGGCATCTGCAGGCCGAGGAGAGAGGCCCCAGGAAGAACCAGCCTGACACACCTTGACCTGGGACCTCCAACCCCCAGAGGGTGAGACAGTGACTGTGGCGTAGGCTGTGGCTTTGTTACAGCAGCCCCAGCAAAGTCCTCCCCATCGTGACGTGACCTGGAGGAATGAGGTCCCAGAGTGCGTGGGGACATTCCATGGAGAGCAGGTGGGAGAGCAGGCCAGGCGGGGAGAAGCTGGGCGGAGGGTGCGTGTCAGAACCCTGGGGCTGGGAGAGGCTGGGGTCAGCAGTTAGGGTGCCAGGCATTGCCAAGGGGAGGATCCTGGGCCCCCACCAGGAAGATGCCAGCACAGCAGAGTCGAGCACACAGCGCCTGTGGCAGCCGGGATGCAGCAAGGTCGTGGTGGGGTGCGGGGGTAGCGACGAGGGAAAAGGACGGAGAGGAGGGAAGGGGCAGAATCCAGGAAGCAGCCTAGGCAGCAAGAGCATGTGGTGCAGCAGGAATGTTCTGGAAGGAGGGAGCTCTGGAGGGGCTAATGGAGGAGAGGAGATGATGGTGGGCCCAGAGTCCAGAGGGATGGGAGGGTGGCCAGGCAGGCTCCTGGGTGAGGAGGCACCAGCCTCACGTCCTCATGGGAGGGAGGGGGACACCCGGCTGAAGGACGTGGAGGAAGAGCAGAGCATCCATCCCTGCCCGCCGCCCGTCGCCAGGCACCCGCGCCTCCATGTGCAGCCCTGCCCAGCTCCTGCCACCTCTGAGGTGGGGCAGGGAAGCAGAGGTCCGTGCACAGAGATCCCCAGGGTCCCAGGACAGAGATCCTCACCGCGGGACGGTGAGAACCACAACACGCGTGCTAACACCAAAAAAAGACGCACCTGCTTCCGTCCTTTTATTTCCTTTTAAATGACAGTTTGAAACACCAGGAGTCCAATCTGTACCTCAACCTTATCATCAAGACACCAAAGGTACAATCATACACTTCACAAAACTTGATATCTTCAAGGTAAATACAGGAAGGTACACCTGAGAGAAGAAAATTCCAAAGGATGCCTGCCCCGGGCCTGGACCTACCCCTGCCAGACTGCTCCCAAGGCCTTCCAAACACAGTGCCGCTGCGTAGCTTCCAAAATCCGAGGGACACGAGAGGGCCCGTCTCTCACAGGGAGAAGAGTGTCAAGGTCATTCAGTATACTTTTCAAATTTTAAAAATATTTTTCCAACACAAAATTAATACAGAGAACATTCATGTGAGAAAAAAAATTTTTTTAAAGAAGGTGTTCCAGCGCAGACCAACTCTGCTAACTTCTCAGAAAGTGTGCAAGTTTATCATCTCAATCTACAACGTGGGGCCATCCAGGTCACCATGCTGTGCTAGTAACAATCTTTATTAACAATAAACACCATTTCACAAGCCATAAATAAATAGATACGCCACTCCCAACATGGGATGTCACATTTGGTGGACCCTCCTAACATTCAGGAATGACAGTTTCAAACACCATTCAGTGACATATACATTGAATTTGCAAAATATGGCCACAAAGTCCCCTCAGTGACATTTCTAATCACAGTGGAGTTTTTTGATGTTGTATTGGACCAGGTGAGACAAGCCACCGCTCCCCTGCCTGGTTGTCCCCGGAGCAGGCTGTGACCAAGGCTGGTGCCACTTCCTTGGTCTGCCACTTTGAAAACCAAGGGACTGGACTCTTGGGCCAGCAAGCCTTGCATTGACTTCCCAGGGACGTTTTCAGGTGGCGTTCATGTCACGGGGCCACCAGAAGCCTGCCCGCCTCAGGCACTGATGTCTTAAGCCGAGGTAGTAGCACGGACAGGGCCCCACAGTATGACGGGCGTGGGCTCACACCCAGCACCGAAAACCAAACATATGTCACGAAAAATCACGTTTGGCTACCGAGTCCATTTTCCCTACCTGCATTCTCTGTTTTCAGTGCTGGGACTGGAACCCAGGGGCTCACCTGTACAAGGCAACACTCTACCACTGGGCCATGGCCCCCGCCCTCTGCTCTGTATTTTAAGGGAATGATGTCTGATAAGCAGGGAATACATTTTAATTCATTAAAACCTAGTTTTTGGTCAGAGACATTCGGCTTCCTCCTCTCGTGACTCGCCCAGCCCTGGGGATCTTCACCCACACCGAGGGTACCCGTTTCAGCCCCGGCCTTCAGGGTCCCTCTCGGACCACCACGGAGGGCCCCTCCTGGGAAGCAGACTTCAAAAGCAGGAAAAGGGGGAGGCTTGGCATCTGAGTTCCCAGCAGCCTGAGGTAGAGTCCCTTCCATCCTCACTCCCAACAGAACAGAAGGACATGAGACATGACCGTTCATTTCAAACACACTTCGGCCCAGGAAGCTCTTTCCCAACGTTCACAGCAGGTGTCTGAGCCATGGAGAGCCCAAGAGAACATAAACAAATGTCGGCAGCAATCGATAACAGGCCCAGGAATGGGCGTGGGCAGGGACCTTGGTACCCACGTCCGTCCAGCACTCGAACAGCCGGCTGGGAGCTGCCTCCTCTGGGAAAACCCCTGAGAACCAAGAGATCAGTAAACGAACCTCCCCTCCACCAGGCCCCAAGCCCGGGACAGGCCTGGAGAGAGGAGTAAGGCCACAAGAACTTCCCCAAACCCAGAGAGACACAGCCTGAGAGGGTCAGCATGTCTGTCCCACCAGGGCAAATGGTGAAAATTAATCCTTAACATAATACAAACATTATGGGAAAGCAAGTCCTTCCGAATGGGAGACACGAGAAAATGTAAACGTCATCTCATCTGTTTTTCAAATGATGCACAGCAGCTGTGATATTGCACCAGGCTCGTTAATCATTGAATCCACCACAGAGCCACGGACTGTGTGGCGCGTCCAGGAGAGCCACGGAGACTGGCTTTCTCTTCTTTAGAAACTACAGACTGAGGCGGTGCTGCAGAGGACACTAGGAGTATCCCTGCACCCTCTCTTGTGGGGTTCGCTCCACTTTATGTCACTCTCATTCTGAACGTCTGCCCAAAGGCTGGAGCTTGGGAGGATCTCTGAATGGCTGACTGAACCATCCCTGCAGCTCACGTCTCCACTGCACCAGGCCCCGTGAGCCCTACTTGGGTAATGCGTGTGCAAGTCACTGTGCGGAGGTGAGGCCAAGGGAGACCCCCAAATGCCACACTTCACCCTGATAGCTGAGAAAACAGGGGCACCTGCTCCTCCACTCCCACAACCAAACCAGCCCAGGCATATGTACGGAGCGTCCAGGCCTCTCTCCCTCTCCCCTCCTCTTTTTCTCCCTCCCTCCCTCCCTCTCTCTTTCTCTCTCTCCCTCCCCTCCCTCCCTCTCTCTCCCTCTCTCTCTCCCTCTCCCTCCCTCACTCTCTCTCTCTCTCTTCCACCCTCTCCCTCTCTCCCCCCCCGCTTCCTCTCTCTCTCCCTCTCTCTCTCCCTCCCTCTCTCTCTCTCCCTCCCTCTCTCTCTTCCCCTCTCTCCCTCTCTCCCCCGCTTCCTCTCTCTCCCTCTCTCTCTCTCTTCCCCTCTCTCTCCCTCTCTCTCCCCCTTCCTCTCTCTCTCTCTCTTCCCCTCTCTCTTCCTCTCTCTCCCTCTTCCTCCCTCACTCTCTCTCTCTCTCTTCCACCCTCTCCCTCTCTCCCCCCCCGCTTCCTCTCTCTCTCCCTCTCTCTCTCTCTCCCTCTCTCTCTCTCTCCTTCTCTCTCTCTCCCTCTCTCTCTCTCTCTTCCCCTCTCTCTCCCTCTCTCTCCCCCTTCCTCTCTCTCTCTCTCTTCCCCTCTCTCTCCCCCGCTTCCTCTCTCTCTCTCTCTCTCTCTCTCTCTCTCTCTCTCAGACTCCTAGAGCCTGCGTGTCCTGTTCCGCGAGGGTTGCAGGTTAGCACAGCTGGAGGGGCTGCACACAGGGGTCGGTGTTCTGAAGCCAGACACTTGTTCAGGCCAACAGAGGGGAACTCCAGCCACCACAGAACTTGGCCGGCCAGGATGGGACGGGGGAGGACCCGGCTAAACAGGGTGGCTCTCGGGAAGCCACAGACGGCCCAGGGCCAAACCTTACGAGGTCAAACAGGACCAGGAGAGAGCAGGATGACACTCCCGTCGACACAGCTGGGAAAGAGGTAGCAGCAACTAGGACAAGGGACAAGATGGCAGTCCCTCAGGTGACCAGCCCTGGGCTTCCGGGTGAAGACAAGCCAACGTGCTCCAGGGAAGGAGAGGGCGAGCTGCTCCCGGAGACAACAGGTCAGGCCGACAGCTGTCTCCCCATGTCCGAGCCCCTGGGCAAGCTACCAAGTCAAGCTAACCCTGCGGTGCCTCTGCGGACCAGGGGTGTGATTCAAACAAGAACAGCCACCTGCAACAGCCCTGGGGCTTCAGTGAGACAGCAGTGTGGACACGGTTGACCCCATCTGTCCCCTGAAAAGGCCCTGAGCAGATGCCTGCTCCTCCAGCCGAACAGAGGCCCCATGGTGGACTGGACGCTGCGCATTCACTCAGTGAAAGCTCTTTTGCAAAACCCACAGCCTTGACCCTCAGCTTGACCCTCACTCCTGTCGAAGCACTGAAAACCAAGGTAAGGAGAAGCTGAGTAGCTTGGCTCTCCAGGCAGCAGGTGAGAGAGCTGAAGTTCAGACGCAGGCCCGATTCCGCAGCACGTGCAGGCTCTCCAGACAACACCATCCTGGGGATGAAGGGCCCCCAGAATCACACCGGAGCCTCCAACTAAATTCTAGAGACCCAAGAGCTTGTCCTTGCCACGGTATATTTCTTTTATTCCAACTGAGATTGGGTTTGTGCACATAAGTACATTTAATGCACTTTACTCTTGCTAAACCCAGAGTCCCTTTATATTTTCCTTTTGTTAGCTGAAGTCTAAACTTGAAGAAAAAAATTAATACATTATTTTAAAAACCAAAGTAAGTATGTGTGTAATTTTTTGCACAAAAATAATCATACTCAAGGGAATAAAAAGCTTTTAAAATCAACTAATCAAAGTTCACGTTGGCGCTGTGCCAGGCTTGGGCACAGCCGGAGCCGTGGTGCTGGATGCCTAGCGGGAGCTGGGGCTGGCCCGCCGGCCACCCATGATGGTGTGACTGAAGTTAACTTTGCAAACGGAGGTCACTGTGAAGTTCATTAAATGGGCGGTGACATCGGAAGCAGGGACACTGCTGCTCTTGCCACACCCCACTCCCTCCCCTGCAGCCTGTAGGTTTGAGGCCTTCACGTTCACGAGGTCAGGAAGTTCTGCCCTCAGGACAAAGCCCGGCCAGGACGCTCAGCTTCCCTGGGTCTCCAAGTTTTCTTATTATATTTGATGTTTCCGAAAATTGCTCTGGAGCTGGCTCAGTGGCAGAGTCTTGCCATTACCACACACACACACACACACACACACACACACACACACACACAATTACTCTGGAGGTAAAGTGGAGGACAGATTGGAAGGCGACATGATCTAACTTGTGAGACTGGTCAGAGGGAGGTGGCCTGAGTTCAGCTGAACCAAGATGGCGGCCTAGACCAGGGTCTAGAGTGGACAAGGAGAGAAGAAGTCAAACCCGCAGAGCTGGCAACATCAGACGTGGGCAAAGGAAAGGTGACGGGGCAGGACAGTGCAAGGACGACTTGGGCTGAGTGGACAGGGTTGCAGTGAGGACATTTCCTGAGACCCAGAGTCGGGGAAGCCTGGGCTTGGGGAAGGAAGGCCTTGAGTCTGGTGTTAGACCGCGGCCTGCTGGCACCTCCCTGCTGGAGCCAGGAGATGTTAGACAGGCTCATGTCTGAATTGAGGGACAGAACCCAGGGAGAGGGACCTACGAGTTTCTGTTGGCTTTGATTTTTCATTCCTCTCTTTTTACCCAGCATGATGTTTGGCTACGGCTTGTTTTAAGTCAAGTAGGAATGAATTGTTTTATAAAAGTTGTATAACAGGGTGGCCATTGTGCCAGGACAAGGACCAAGAGGTCCAGTCTCCTGCACTGCCCCTGGGCACAGAGTTGAGGCACCAACTCCCAAACCTCAGGTTTCCCATGCATAAGATAAGGAGACGGGACCAGATCTCAAAGCCTCCTCAAGCCGAGAAGCGTGGCAATCCTACTGTCACTTGAAAGTGCTTTCTCCCTCATTCCAGTTATCAGCACCTGCAGGCACAGGGAGTGTGAACTGGGCCCACATGTCAGGGACAGGAAGGCTGGAGAATCTGGGGAATTTCAGGGCCATTGTTTAATGTCATTCTCCTCCCGGACTTAGAGCCCATACACTGAGGAAAAGTGGCCAATTGCTAATAAATCATCAAAGAGAGGAAGGCGGGTGTGCAGGGCTCACCCAGGGCGTGGCTGAGGCAAGATGGCGGGCCGTGGGGCTGGAAGTCAGGCATGCGGGCCGGCCACGCACCTCTACCTGCCTTGCAATGTGTGAGGCTTCCCCTTACAGAGGACAAGTCCGGACTCCCTTTTCCCTTCTGAACGCTTTCCATAAAGGTCGATCTGGTTCCACTCAACGGATGTCATCATCTGTCCTGTGCTAGGACCCATCCAAGAACCCAAGGTGTGCCAGCGAGGAAAGCAGAGAGCCACAGAGCTTGCAGAACACAAGCCAGAAACAAAACGGGCATGTCACGTTAACTGGTATGCACCCCGCTGGAAACTGTCACAGGCCAAGGGAAAACACAAAGGGGACTGGGGTAGAGAGAGTGGCGATTTCTCAAGGTGGGGGTGGTCCTCGTGGAGAAGGTAGCATCTGACTGAAAACTCGAGGGGCACAGGAGTGAGCCATGGGAAGATCTGAGGAAAGAGTTCCTAGCGGAGGGAACGGTCAGCGCAGAGACCCGAGGTGCAGGTTCAAGGAGGAGCACAGAGACCGCCGTGGCTGGAGCAGGCCTCCTGCTCAGGGACAGCAGAGGCCAGAGCGAGTGAGGGGAGAAAGCAAGGGACGAGGTCAGGGAACGACAGAGGCAGATAAGGAAGGATGTGGCTTTCGCTGGGAGATGGAAGGCCACTGGGGACTCTGAGCAGAGTGAGGTGCTCTGGCCCAGCCCACCTGAGAGTGAGCCACCTGTGAAGAAGGATGTTTGGCTCACGGTTCTGGAAGTTGGTAACTTCAAGAGCGTGCTCCTCTGTGCGCACGGTCTCACGGGGCAAGGGGGAAGGGCAAAAGGAGGTGAGATCCAGCAAGCAAGGGCGCCAGGCTCGCTTTCAAAACAGCCCAGTCCTGCGAGGACGACACTACTCCACTCACCAGGTGGAGGTCTCGGGACCTAACCGCCTCCGCTGGGCCCCGCCTCCTGAGACTGCTGCACTGGGGGTTCCGCATCCAACCTGGGGGCTCTGGGGAACACATTCAGGTCAAGCAGAGTCTCTGATCTACTTTTTCGGAGATTCACGCTGGATGCTCTTGGGAACAGACTACAGCAATGAAATGACAGAGGCTGGGAGGCCAGGCTGGAGGCCACCACAGGACTGTAGGTGAGAGGTGGCAGTGGGCAAGGGTGGCAGTGGCGGAGGAGCATCAGGTGGACGCTGTGAAGGTAGAGCCTGCAGTCTTTGCCAAGCCCAGCAGGAGAGTCAGGACACCTCCCAGGCTTTTGCCTGAAGCCACGGGAAGCCTGGAGTGGTCACGCCCTGGGACAGGGAAGGCCACAGGGCAGGGGCTGGCTGGCAGCTTTGCTCATCATGTAAAACGAGGCAGACGGGGAACAGGACAGATTGAAGGGCAGCAGTAGACCTGGCTGGAGACCAGTCGGGTGCCACCAACACACCAGAGGACATTTAGAACGCAGGGCGAGGCCCCGTGTTGACCCAGTGTCGACAGGGAAAGGGCAGCCAGGCCAAGCCACAGACTCCAGCCCAGGACGCCAGGGCCAGAGGAAGAACAAGCAGAAGAGACGGGAGCCAGGACGGCAGGACGGGAGCCAGGGGCGGGAGGCATCCTGGAAGCTAGTGCCCAGAACCGTCCAGGAAGTGAGCACCCCGTCAGGTGCCGTCAGAGGAGGGCTGAGGCCAGCCCGGCAAGGTCAAAGCTGGGGCAAGTGTGGGACGCAGAACCTGACCCGAGGGGACTTCCCAACACAGAGAAGGAACAGGAGGCTGGAGCGGGCGCCAAAACCCGCGTGGTTTGACGCAGGGACCCGAGGACCGCAGCTGGAGGGAGAGGTCAGGGAAGGTGGCAGTGGGCGCTGCTGTGTGAGGGGGGAAGGACGGCTGGACTGTGTGCCCGGGGGCTGAGCCGGCAGAGGGGACGTGCGTGGAGGGGAGGAGAGCGAGGACCAGGGCAGGAGGCACAGCCTCCAGGTGAGACCAGCTGGGACTCAAATCCAAAAGCAGAGGTGCCAGGCCCTGGAGCCCCACAGGCCTCTGCAGGTTCTGGGGGTGGCATGTGGTGACCGGAGGCGTCTGAGAAGCATCCACAGGAGTGTGGGTGGAGCAGCCAACGCCATGAGCCCCCCAGCCCCGGAACTCTGGGAGGGACCGGCTGACAGCCTGGGAGACCCAGGGCAGTGCTGTGACTCACACGGTGGCCCGCAGGGGCGTGGGATCACGTCCTGTTTCCAACACTTTCTGGCTACTTACCCTCGAGCTAGGTGTCCTACCGCTCCCTCTGCCTCGGTTTCCTCACCTACAAACCACAGAATCTGGCGGCCAAGCTGCCTGTGCAGTTATGGTGAGCATTCGGATGAGGCAGAACATCCAAGGCCCAGGCAAATGGTTTTTGCTCTCAAAACCATTCCTCTCTGGAAGCCTGAGAGTGAAGCCACGGTACATCCAACCCAGGTCCTCTCCAGTCCCACTGGAAACTAACGCTGGGAGTCACTGGGAGAGCACAGCCTCTCCACCCTGATCCAGGCTGTCCCACGGTCCTCCTCTCAGGTAAGAACATGAACACCTGGAGCCTGCATCCCACAGCATGCAAGCTGCGACGTCTGGGGCCAGCCCCTGGGTCCCTCTGAGCTTCTCTCCCATCCTGCACAAGTGAGGAGCAGGACCGTGTGAGCACGAAGTTCCCTTCAAGTTCCAGGTCAGGGAATCATCTTTCTCTACAGAAAAAAAGAAACTATAAAGAAACAGGAAAGAAGGTTTTGCAGAAGATCCTTTAAGACCACAGGAGGCTGTGGAAGGAGCCCACACCTGTCCTCACCCGTCCCTGCTACCAAGGGCTGCGGGTTGGTGCTGGACCACCCACACTGGCCTCAGTCACAGGTCACCCAGACGCAGTATGGCCACAGCACATACTGCACAGGGTGGACCACTAACACAGGCCCGGCCTCCTGCCAGACAAAGCGCTTCACCTCAAAGCACCATCGTCTACCCAACCAGAGGCAGCCGGTCCTAAGGAACCGGAGGCCGGGGCTCTGGCAAAACCTGGGCCCCAGAAACAACAGCATCCCTCCAGCTTCCACCTGAGAAGGAGGCTTTTCTGAATGCAGCCTAGCCGCTGAGAGCAGCCAGGATGAGGAACCATCCATGAGGCCACAGCACGACCCAGACACAGGAAAAGCTGCGCTAGACGGGGTACCAGGCCCTTGCAAGGAGCGTCCTCCAGACCACTGTATAGCAAGAAGGTTTCCTGAGTGCCAGTAAGAGCCTGGGCCAACCTTTGCCAGCTTCACAGCGGCCTGAAGTCTGGTAAAGTAAAAAGTTAAAAAGAAAAACCAACCATTCCTATGATAAGGAGCAAGACGCTGCATGTTACTGACAGTGGCCGAATGACAAGTCCCAACAGAGAAGTGCCTTCTCTCCATGCAGTCCTGCAAAATCGGCTCACACAAACCTCTGGGGGAGAGAGATGGGAAGTTACCCTCCAAGCCAGGGGACTCAATTGGTCCTTGGTCATGTGAGAAATTCAGTGATGACGAGCTGGGGTCAGTTGGGGATGTGGACACAGGGAGACTTCAGTGTTTTATATATATGGGGCCCTTGAAAGCAGCTGGCCATGGGGCCAAGCAAATGCCTGAAAAGTTCCTAGAAGCTGCCACACCCAGCGGCCCTTCAGTCCAACCTAGAGCTCTAAAGTGCTCCAGAGCTATGGCTTGTCCCAGCCATCTGCAGCCGAGAGACCGGCTGCCCCGAAGGCTCACACTGGAGACAGCGGTGTGGCCAGCCTGCAGCAGCCAGACCTGGCAGTGGCTCCTGAGCCTAATCTGTGAAGGTAACGTCGATTTCCACTGAAGGTGGTGCGGGCAGCAGCACGCAGGCACGCATACCAGCTGGGACGCACTCTGGGCTGAGTACCGAGTCCCTGATGAGGACTCGGTGCCCGGCTCCGCCATCCCGGGGGACATAAGGAACTGCAGCATCTGACTCAGCACTGGAAAGCATGGGACCAGGAGTGGAGGCGCAGGGCACTCTGGAAAGAGTGAGAGTGCAGCTGCCCAGCTTCCTTCCGCCTTTACCACACCATCCTCTCCCAGGGACGGGAGACCCCGCTGGGGCGCCAACCAGATGCCTGCTCAGCTTTCACTCCTGGTCAGCCTCTGCTGGCTATGAACCTTGGGACAAGAGGCTGTGCCTCTCTGGCTGCTGTTTCCTCATCTGTAAAATAGAAAGGATCGCGTCCACCTCTCCCGGGGACGCTGATCCCTGAAATGAGCACATGCGGTGTACCAGGTGCTTAGCAGGGACCCACGTGCTGGGGAGGCGGGGTCGGGATTTCGGGGCAACTTCTCTGAAGCACACGTTTGTTCTGGTTTGGGTGTGGAGGCCTGAAGAGCAGCGTCCCCAGGGCCCCGCCCCCCCTTTTCTCCTCTCTCCCTCTCTACCCCCGAGGATTCTCAGCAGTGCCCTCCAAACTCTTGGACCCACATGCCACAGGGCTCCACTCAGACCTCTGGACAATCTTCCTGGGAAGTCTCCAGGACATGCCAGTAGGTCAGTAGTTCTTTGGGTGTGACGAAATGGCAGGCCACGATTTTCTTAAAACGGCAGGTGGAGAAGGGTAGCCCTTCTGGGAAAAACGTCTGCTGGGAGTGGAGCTCCTCAGGTCTGATCCTCAGCTTGGCCAGGCAGAGCCCCACAAATACGTCTTCGAGCTTGATGAACGGGACACTTTCGGAGACTTCGTACACCTGGCTGGCCACATCGCTGGAGAAGACATAGCCGGTGCCGGAGCAGAAAGGCGGGTACTTATCCCAAGGGTACTCAAATTTACTCACAAACCACTTATTGAACTTCCTCCTGATGGGATACTCATTGAGCTTCAAGAAGCCAGTGAAAAACCTCGTGGTTCTGTTCTTCTTCAGCAGTAGCTCGGTCAGATAGTGGACGTTGACAAACATGTCCGAGTCTGTCTTCATCACAAACGCCGCCTGCGGACAGAAGTGGTGGACCCACTCTAAGCCCATCATGGTCTTCAGGGTCAGGTTGAAGTAGACGTCCTTGAAGTTCTTCTGGATGATGTCGCCGTGCTCATAGCTCTCCTGGGCCACCGCGTTCATCTGCTCCTGGTCGCCCGTGGTCCCCAGGAGGAAGAAGGTCCTCACCTGCCTTCCACTCACCGTCCACTCTCTCCCCCACGTCTTCCGGATGGCGGTGCGCGCGCTCGCCTGCGTGTGGGATGAGGTCACCAGCAGGACGAGGAAGGGGGGATCTTGCCTGCAATCGATATCTGGGAGCTGAAGGAATGTCCCATATTTTTTCTTGAAGACAAACGGCTCTTCTTTATAAGGAGCCATGCTGAAATACAAGCAAAGCGCTCCCACGAACAGCAGGCCCACGTACAACAGTCTCAGCTTCTGCTGAGCCATCTGCAAGGAACAAGACCAAGCCGTCAGCCCTCAGAAGCGGGAGGTGGGACAGCAGGTACCGGGACACCACGGGGTGAGGGGCGCGCTCCACAGCACAGTGGGGTGAGCGCAGCTCGCACCAGCCGAGTATGTGTTCACCAAAACCAGGAGGACGGAGTGCGAACGTTCCCAGGACAGAACCGATAAACGTCTAAGGAAATGGAAATGCTAGCCACCCTGGTGTCGTTACAGTGAATGCCAGTATCAAACTTTCACCCTGGACCCCGCAGGATGTACACTTAAAAGCATCCAGGTAGTTTTTAAAAGCTGTGTGTGCAGGAGCGGGTGGCTGAGAGGCCCCTGTTTACGAAGCCTGGGATCCCGCTGCATCCAGGAGAGGAGCAGCGTAGTGAGCAGGCAGGAGCAAGGGTGGCCAGCAACTCTGGCCATGGCACCAGAGAGAGCACGGGGCATCTGGGCAGAGGCCTGCTCTGCAGCTGGCCAGGACTCCAGCTATGGGCGTCTGGGTTTCTGTCCGCAGGTGAGGGACCAGGACCTCAGCAGGCCCTCAGTCCTGCCCTCCAGCTCCTCCAGGGTGGAAGCACCTGCAGGGCTGGGAACCACTCACCAGACTCTCGGCCCGACTCCCCACTCCCAAGGAAGCCCTGCGTGTCTGACGGGCCCCACAGCCTGGGAATTCCAGGGCCGGTTGCGGTGCATTTTCTTACACTGTTTTCTCACATCTCCCATCTGGTTTTCTTTCACCTTCTTTGCCCTGATCTCGGCTATTCTTCTCAAGTTCAGGATCGTGCATGCTGACATTATAATGTTGAGAGAGCAGGCAACTCACTTTTTGCTGGGTTGGAGACTATCTGGTCTGAAAGCTGAGTCACAGGGCAGAAGCTGAGAGGAAATCCGTCGTGAAGGACTGTCGGCATACAACTTTCCACGCGATGGGTTCTGGGACCGACTCGTTCACCAAAAAGGACGGCTCTGTCTCTCAGCAATCACTAGGAAGAAAGAAACAGTGTTCAGGTCCCCACGCCTCATGGGCAGGTCCCCACCGCTTGCTGCATCTGTAGTGCCACTCTGCCACCTACCTGTGTGACCCTGAGCATGTGCACCCCACTCCTGCCTCACTATGCTCATCTGTGAAATGGGTACAGTGAAGTCAACAGGCCCAGCATGATTCGCCCACCCACCGTGGTGACCACACGCCAATGGCAAAGAATTCTTGCGGGTCTAATGGGTTGCACCTCACAGCTTTCTAAGGAGGTGTACTGAACTCATGAATTAACAGTCCAACTTCTCATCCTGACACTTCACCTTGTCTGTGGAGCAGAGCGTATGGATGCTGCCTCAAGAACTTAACAGAAATGAGGAAGCCCATCAACCCCCACGCAATGGCTATGAGTTAAAAAGAATGACTAGGACCCATTATCTTGGGTGAGAGGACAGAAGGGCCAGCAAGAAAAGAAACTGGCAGAGTGAAATGACAGGGGGTCATTTTGATGCACAGAGTCCCTCAAATTTTCATTAGTTCAAAACTCTAAATATATTCACTCTAAAAGAAATGAAGCTGTAACCCCAGTAGTCTGGGAGGCTGAGGCAGGAGAATCGAGCACAAGTTCAAAGCCAGTCTCAACAACTTAGCAGCTTATGCAACTCAGGGAGACCCTGTCTCTAAATATTATAAAGGACAAGGGGTATAGCTCAGTGGTTAAGCACCCCTGGGTTCAATCCCTGGGACCAAAAAAAGAAAGAAATGAAGCAATCACAGAGCGTTCTAGAACCAGCTCACTCTTCAGGGACCTTCTCCTGAGGCAGACTTAGCCACGCTCCTGTTCTGCTCAGGATCCCTGCAGATTCCCTGTCCAGCTGGAGTTCACTGTGACCCCAGAGGAAGCTCTGCCAGAGGCAAAGGGAAGCAGGAACCCCTCTGCTCTGTGCCCCGGGATGCTGGGCATGCCCCCTTCTTCCTTGTGAGATCATCTCCCCGCCTGGCTAGGATATGCAGGTCACAGGGCGTGAAGACCAAACCACGGTCTCCCCTATATTTTAGAGAGAAACACAAAACCAAATGCAAGAGAAGGATGAGACCTTCCAACTTTGCTTCCTTCTTGGACATTTGGGCTCTCTGATTCGACAGGTGGCTTCAACAATGAACCTCAAACTGTCATTCCCCACAGCCGACCTTTTCTCAAGACCCTTCCTGTGGATCCGAGTTCCCAAGCACGGACAGTCACGTACTCACCGCGCTGGCCTCTGGCTGAATACCAAACGGCAGCCCAGGGTCAGAGCGGGAGCCCAGCCCAGCTGGCAAAGCTGGGCGTCTCTGTTGCCACGAGCAGCTGGACTATCTTTTCCGCCTAACGTGGAGTGACCCAGACACCACCTCCAAAGTCACACCTGGAATCCCGGTCACAAAGGGATTGCATCTCTGAGTCTGTGTCCTCCATCAAGGGATCAGGCACCCCATCTTCCACTGAGGGGTGCGACAAGGTCCAGTCACGCGTGGAACACGCCCCTGCTGACCCGCCACTGCAGATTATCTTAAAACCCACCTGTGGTTTGGTTTGTTTATTTTTTGTTTACTTTCTCTTCTCTTTCTCCCCCTCCCTCACCCTGGGGAAACAAGATCACCCTCTTCCCAGCCCAGCTTCAGACCTCAGGAGCGGCCGGCAGCAGAAGAGCTAAGAAACAGCTCTCTCAGGGCCACCAGCGAATGAGCGCCCGGGTGTGGCACACCCAGAACGCAGCCCTTCAAAGGCCCTGTCTTCCTCCTGACCGGCAGGATCACAGCTCGGGGACAGATCCCATGTTTCTCCTTTACTGGCAAAGAAATAAAGCTTCTTTTTCCTTTTTCTGAAAATCATGTTCTCCTTATTGGGTTGACATGGGGGACAAGGACCGAGCTTTTGCTAACAAGTGAATTCAGGGAGGCGCAGAGACGGTACTGAAACTGCATCTTCTGGAGAGAGCAGTGCGTCCCGTGGCTGGCTGGAGGAGGGCGACCCAGGCAGATGCCACTCTGCTTTACCTGGGACACAGCCATGAACAGGAACCATCTCTGCTACGGAATCCTCACTTCCAAACACACCTGGCTCAGGCTGGAGCCTGGTCAGCCAGAAGTGGACGCAGAGTTCACCCAGCAGGCTGTGGGTCCAGGCTCTGCTCCAGGACCTGTGAGCAACGTAATCCCAGCTCCAGCGCCTCGGAGCTGGAGTAAACATGCAGCGCACGAAGTGGAGACGAAAGCGGCCCGCTCCCACCTGCTGGCCTCTGGGCCACCGTGTCACTCCAGCTGGGAGGCCTGGAGGGCAGGGGTGTGTCCTGTGCCTCTCCTAATGCCCCAGAGGTCAGTGTGCAAGTCAGAAGGGGCACTGACTCTAAAATAAGATGGAACAAGTAAGCCACACACGCTGAGCTTCTGGGCAGGAAGGGCTGTCTGAAGGAAACCCTGAAGTCAAAGTCCTAGCCTCTCAGCACACGGAGGGTCCAGCACCCTCCTGGGCCTGGTGGGGAGACCTAGCCTTAAGCCTGACCACAGCTGCCGTCCACAGAGATAAAGGGATGGGAAGTCCACATTCCCAGGGACTAGAAAACCAGACGGACAGTCTGGGAAGTTCCATTCAAGATGGCGGGGGACCACCTCTTGCATCTGAAAGGAAAGCAGTCCACTGTGGAGAGCATAGAGCCAGGACCAAGCCTGAGGCCAGACAGAGCCCCAGGACCACAGCACATGGCCAGGGCATGTCCCAGGACCCACGCCCCCTGGACAGGACTGGCAAGAGTCCAAGACAGTCGGTCACCATGTGGAGGATGTGGTATTTGGTCCTTGAAGGGCAAGTATGATGTGACAGGGGGACCCAGGCAGACCCAGGGACTCGGGGAGTGTGTGGGCCTGGGGTCTGTGGCCTGCTCCACGGTCGCCCTCATAGATCTTGAAAGTCTCATATCACACAGACTGTGGAGGCCAGAAGAGCGTCACAGGAACACAGAGCAAACAACACGGGGGTCTCTTCCGCCTGAACACAGGGGCTCCCAAGCTGGGGAGGTGTCAGAATCTCCCAGGAGGCTTCTTCAAAACCTGATTTCCTGGCTTCCGTCCCACTGAGATGCTGGTAGAGGAGGCCGGAGCCCAGAAGCCTGCGTTTCAACAAGCGTCCCTGGTGGCGCTACTCCAGGCTCACCCCCACCCAGTGGGCACCGCGTGTACCGACAGAGTCACCAAGTGTGGAGAGGGCAGCACGAGCCAGTCGCCCCAGACCTCCCTTGCCTTCTATCATGGAGACCGGCGTCCCCTCCCCTGAGTGGGTGCCGAAGAGACACCAGCCCGGAGGCCTGGATTCCTGGTCACGTGTGGTTGCGCCAAAGAAGAGCAGTGCTTCCCCACAACCAGCCCCCCCAACACCGGCCTGGCACAGCCCGGGAGCTCCCCACAACCAGCCCACCCCAACACCGGCCTGGCACAGCCCGGGAGCTCCCCACAACCAGCCCACCCCAACACCGGCCTGGCACAGCCCCGGCCTCCCGGAGGAGACACGCTAGAGGTACCTCTTCCATGAGTCAGGAAGTGAGGCCCAGGACCGCTGGCCTCCACTGCTCTCTTCTTAGAGAAGACAGCCCCCACCCAAACTCTCAGGCTGCAGACACCGTGAACATCTGCCCCTGGATCAAGCAGAGGGAAGGAATTTCCAAGTGTGAGCCAAAGCCGGCCACCCTGGTGCCCTCCCAAGCAATCATGGAGCAGAAGTAAGTGCCCAGGGAGACCCTCGGAGGGGCCCAGATCTACACGGGTGGCAACTCCAGCCTGGCGTCCAGCTCCCTGCTGCTGAACCAGGACCAAGAGTCAGTTCCAGAGGCACAGGAGCCTGTGCAACTCCGTGCTGTGGGGGCTGATTTTATGTATCAGTTTTGTATGGCCCTGCCAGGGGACCCCCAGATGCTGGGTCACACGTCTGTGAGGTGTTTGAGGGTGAGGCTGCATTTGAATGGGTGGACTGAGTGGAGCGGACAGCCCTCCCAAAGGGGCTGGTGTCAGTCACTCAGCCGAGGGGCCTGAAGTGATCAAAAGGACAGGACTGCCATTGAGGGGACTTCCTCCTGCCGGGCTGCTGGAGCTCCGTCAGGCTTTGCTGCCTCGGAGTGGAGGGGACACCCGCTGTGCTTGTGTCTCAGGCTGGTGGCTTTGGGACTGGAACCTACGCCATTGGCTGGGTCTCCAGATTGCTGACTGCAGACTGGGGACTGTCCGGCCTCCATAGCTGTGTGGCCAACCTCCCATGTGAATCTCCTTGTGGCCCTGGTGCTGCTCTGATGCACCAGGGAGCCCCTGCCTCTCCTGAGCAGCCTGGAAAGGAGGCTTCCAGGGCAGCCTGCTGGTGAGGTGGCAAAGGTGCTCCGAATGCTTACAGAAGAGGTGCCAATCATGAGGTAGGAAGCCACCCAAGGAGGACAGCAGGAGGAAGAACACATCCCAGAGAAGAGCTGGCAGAGACGGGAGGCAGAGGCTAGGCCACGCAACCCAGTCTGCACCAGGATGGTTCTGGAAAAACAGATGTTTATGTGGAATTGGAGGATATCTTCCTGGTCTCGTAGCAAAGTCCAACAGCTTGCTTTCCAACAGTAAGCATTCTACCTAAGAAAACTGTCGCAAGGATAGACAAAGATCAACAGAGCAGACTAGAGGACCCACTCACATGCGGCTCCTGACAAACGACAAACACATCACAATAACGAAATGCGTGAGGAGCCATCTTGCAACAGAGCACAGGTCAAGCGGATGTCCACGTGGGGAAAGAAGGGCTTAATGCCACACGCAGCAATCAAACCCAGAGACGCTATGTATTGAAAGCTGAACAGCATGATAGTAATACTTCTGGAAGAAACGCTCTCTGATCTTGAACTGGCTTGTTAATTTTAAACATGAGACACACACACACACACACACACACACACACACACCACAGAAGAAAAGGCTGAAAAAGTGACCTCAGAGGACACCATTGGGAGTGTGAAAGGCAAGCCCCAGGCCGGGAGAATATATGCGCCGCACCTACATCTGACAAAGGACAACTATCCAAACACGTCGAGAATCTCTACAAATCATTAAGGAGCAAAACACCCACCATTTTACAAAAATGACTTACTAACAGATATTTCAAAAAAAGAAGATACCCAAACAGCCACATGCCCAAGAAAGGTCAACACCACTAGTCATCAGGGAAATGCAAACAAAGCAAGCTTGAAACACCATTGTCACCCATGAGCATGACCAAAATGAACCTGGAGACACCACCAAGTGCTGCCGGGAACACGGAGCCACTGGCTCTGTCTTCCTGCACCAGTAGTAGCCACCTCGGCTAGACCTAAGCTGTGTGACCCAGCAAGCAGGCCAGCACGTGCACCCAACACAAGCAACTGCCCCGTCCACCAAGAGTCACAGTCGAGATGTTCACAGCAGCATGGCTCATACTCTCCCAAAAATGGTTCCATCAGTCTGGGACCAAACAGGAGAGAGAAACCACACAATAATTTGAAAAGGGAATCATTTACTATAATAAAGATTTGAGAATAAGAGATTAACAATAAAAAAATAAAAAGAACTCTAAAGCATAGAGGAATAAGCATACATAAGGAACAGCCCTACACATGAAACAAGCATCCAAGGAAAAGCTCCCACACCCAAGCTGAGCTCTGGACCTTGCTGGATCTGCATAGCAGAGCACTTGACATCCAACCTCTGGAACTCACCATGCACTTGCCCTCTTGGTTGCCATGGATTACTGTCTGGCAGGTGGGCTCTGCTATGAAACCAAGGGGAGTCACTCTGCTGGGTGCTGTTGGCATGCTACAGGAGCCTGCTAAACCAGTGCCCTTGGACCAGGGTGGGAAAAATCTTCCCCCTACAGTGCTTCTCAGGCACCCTCTGTGCTATGGTTTGGAGGTGAGGTGTCCCCAGAAAGCTCACGTGTGAGACAATGCAAGAAGGTCTGGAGAAGAAACTATTGAGTTTATGACCTTAACCTAGTCAGTGAATTGATCCATAATGGGATTAACTGGTAACTAGAGGCAGGTGGGGTGTAGCTGGAGGAAGTGGTTCACTGGGGTCATGGCTATAGGGTATATTTTGTGTATCTGGAGAGTGGACTCTCTCTCTCTCTCTGCTTCCTGATTATCATGTGAGCTCCTTCCCTCTGCCACACTCTTCCACCATGATGTCCTACCTCACTTTGAGCCCCAAGGAATGGAGTCTGCTCAGTCTATGGACTGAGACCTCTGAAACTGTGAGCCCTCAAATAAACCTTTCCTTCTTTACAGTTGTTCTGGTCAGGTCTTTCAGTCACAGTGAAAAAGCTGACTAAAACAGAAATTGATACCATTAAGTGGGGTCATTGCTGTGTCTAACCTGACCACGTGGTTCAAAAGCTTTTTGGCTTTTTGGAATTGGTGGGAGGAATTTCGAGACATGTAGTAGGGCAAGCTGGAAATGCTTCAAATTGTTCTAAGTGGAATTTAAATGCTGATTCTGGTGGGAGCTCTGAAGACCAGAATGCCAATAGGACCGTGGACAGTGAAGACAGGGCTCAAGAGAGTTCAGAGAAGAACTCTATTGGAATTTGGACTAGAGGCCATTCCTGTTATGTTCTGGCTGAGAAGTTGTCTGCATTTTTCCCGTGTCCTGAGACTATCTGTGAGGCTTATTTTAAAAGCAATGGACTTCTTAATCTGGCAGGAGAAATTTCTAGGCAGCATAGCATTTGGCAGTGCCATGGATAATACTGGAGGCTTTTAGACAAATTTATTAAGATATTCAAGAGCTGAAAGCAGAGCAGAAAGATTTGAAAACTTGGACTTAAAAGGAGGGAGAAAAACTGGGACTAAGCACCACTGCAACTGTTAAAGACATTACTGCCACTAAAGAAATGCTAAAGATTTTGCCCAAAGGCAATGAGAAAGATGGTCTGAGGGCATCTCAGGAGCTGGCAAGACCACACAGACTCAAGGAAGTAAAAGTGAAAATTCTCTGGAGAATTAGGCTAGTGGATAATTCTAGTGGGGAATCCTTCTTGCACTAGGGAGCCAAGGAAGTTTTTTCAATGAGCTCAGCCACCCAGACACTCAGAGGCTGCTGCAACCAGGGTCCCTAGAGGCTTGGTTACTGCTCAAGATAGTGGCAAGCCCTGGTATCAACCACGTGGTGCTGGTTCTGCAGGAAGGCAGGATGCTGGAGTTAGGGGTTCATGGAGGCTTCCACCAAGATTTCAAAGGAAAGCCTTGGAAGGCAGGTACAGAGCATCTGGGTCAGAGTCCCTGTGGGCACTCCCTGAGAAGGCAAGGTGTGGAGATGTGAGGAGGAAGCCAAAGCCACATGGAGAACCCCGAAATTAAGAAATGCCAGTAATGTGGGACATCATCCTAAGGAAGCTGCAGGAATTGAGCAGAGACAAGCCAACAGAAAGGTCACTTGGGCTGCAACAAACAAGGCCATAGGGGCAGAGCTACACAAGCCCTTTGGAGAGGACATCTGTGGCGAGCCGCCTCGCCACCATGATAAGATGGCGCTGGTTTCCTGAAGTGCTTTCTAGGTAAACAAGCCCATATTTGGTTGAGCCAACTGTTGCAAATGGGAGCACCTATGAACATAGGCCAAGTGGCAGGAGTAGATTGGCTATTGCAAGAGTATAAAGGTGTACGAATTCGGCTCAAGGAAGAAGAAGAAAAACCATGGTTATATAATAATAAGGTCCTGATTAAACTGCTGAAGGAAGATTCCTGTGTCGTGCTTTCTTGCAGGCGAGGGACATGACAAGTGGTGCCAAGACCCGGGAATCAGAACTTTCAGTGGTCAGGGGGTGCACTGGTAAGTACCACAGGTAAGTGGGGTCCACACATAGTGGGACGCTCCTCTGTAGATAAAGAGAGAGCGGGGACTAGCGAAAGGCAGTCCGGAGACAGAGCCAAGCGAAATGCGACTCGGAGTGGACTAGCGAAAGGCAGTCCGGAGACAGAGCTAAGCGAAACGCGGCTCGGGGTGGACTAAGCGGAAAGCGGTCCACCTTAAAAGTATTAAAGTGAAAGTAGCACGCGAAAGGCGGCTACACCCTGGACTAAGCGAAAAGCGGTCCACATTAAAAGTATTAAAGTGAAAGTGGCACTCGAAAGGGGGCAAATTAATCATGGGTTCTGAGGTGTCTAGAGTTCGCATGGAAGGACTATTAAAGGCTTTATTAAAGGCTAATGGAGCACCTTTAAAGGTTTCCTCAGCTAGGAAGTTTTTAAAAACTGTAGAAGACAAAGCCCCTTGGTTTTTAGATATGGGCTTGTTGGATCAAGAGAAACTATCACAAGAGACAGAAAAAGGCCCCCCTCCTGATCCCTTCCACGCAGCTCCATGGCCACCTAGGGAGGGAACACCCGTGTCCTTGAAGCAGTCCTCCCCCTAGGCAGAGAGCTCAGCAGCTCCATTCCTCAAAAGTAGTAAGAAATAATGTTTTGTGATTTTCTGCATTCAAACCTAACCTGATTTCTCAACCAGGAAGAAAAAGGGTTAAAAAGTCCTGGGTGATCCTCCCTCCACCCTGCCTGGCCTTGCTGAAGCCTGCATTGGAATGTAAACTGCAACAGTCTCAGCGGGAAAGGGGGGTAACCTGAAGATAAGAAAAAAAAAAAAAAAAAAGGTGTCTGTTTTAAACTCCTGGGCTGCTACACAGAACTAACTCATTTTCCAGGATTCTTATTTTGTTTTGTTTTTCTTTAATGCTGTATTTTTGAGCTCATAATTTTCATCCTGCATACCTAGGTTAATGATTTTTTTTTTCTTTTTGATCAGTTCTATTTTTTATTCAACTAGAGTTTTTGAACATCTGTTACATTGCAATGGAGATTCACCTATAAAGTTACAAGGCCTTTGATTTTGTGTTATGTGTATGTTGTGCTGTCTAATGTCATGTTTTGTCTGTATCAAAACTGAGCGCTCCTAAAATTAAAATTTAAAAATGGATCCAAATACTTTTATTCACGTGATTTAAAAAGGTTCAATTTAAATTGAGTAAACTAATAAAAGTGAAATGTCTTTAAAAATAACTTGCAAGTCTCTAGGTGGTCAAACTAATGGAATGTTGATGTTAAACAATGTCTAATATCAATTGTTTCTAGGACTTTTCTTCAACAGGAAAGAGACAGCAAATACTGTTCAGGACACTTGTCTAATATCTTGACTAAAAACAAGGTTACTAAGAGTTATGTCTTAACAAGTACAATTCTATATACAAAGGGTTCTAAAGGTTTCAACTGTGTTTCAGTTAGAGTACTATAAACAACAAAGTATTTTATCTTGTTAAAATGGTGTAATTTATCTAAATTCAAAAATTTCATAAAAGTTGTTTCAGAATGTGAACAAAAAGAGGTCAACAGATAGGAAAGAGAGAATAAAAGGTTCTAGGTTTGGAAATATATTTAATAAAAAGGAAAAGAAAATGTTTCTGGGTAAGAAAGTGCCTGTGTGATGGAATACATGAGGGTCTAAGTAAGTGCTAAGAAAGTCTGTGTGTAAGTAAAGGGCAAGTTTCAACAAGTCTGTGTGTAACTAAGTTGGTTGTATGTATGTGAAACAGCTAAAGCTATTTAAGGGTTTTCCTAAGGTGAAATACTAATGTTCTGATATAAGCCAAAGTTTAATCTATATGGTAAAATGACATGGTAAAATAACAAGGATTTCTTAGAAACACTAATTTACTCTTAACTTTGTGTCTATTAAGTCTTATTCTTTAAAACAATTAGTCTTAAAAATTGGGGTTTATACAATTATGGTTAAACAACTGTTAAGAGTATTGTACTATGTTACAGAGTCTAAATTTTTCTTTAAAAACTAAATTTAGTAAGATTAAAGTGTCAAGGTAATTGTGAAATGGTCACTCCTTGTACATTAAATGTATTCATATTTTCCAAGTATACAAGTTTTAAAGCAGGGTATTTATCAAGCTGCTATTCTCCAAACTTCTCTCTCAATGTTGAAATGCTTCTAGGTTCTCACGGGCAGTCTTAATGCCTATTCCTACCTTCCTACCAGTCCCAGTCTCTGTTACAGATACAGAACTACCAGTGCTATTATCAAGAAACAAAAGAGATTTTGGCATCACAACAGCTGTGATCACTGCCATTGCAGTCTCTGCAGCAGCAGCCACAACTGCAGCAGCCGCGTTGACAACTACAATACAGACAACAACTACAGTTAATCATTTGGCAGAAAACACTGCCACTGCCTTACAGACTCAAGAGACCTTAAACCAACATTTAAGAACAGGCATCCTCCTAGTAAATCAAAGAGTGGACTTATTACAAGAACAAGTGGACTTGTTACAAGAACTTATGGGTCTGGGATGTGTTCTTTCTTTAAGAGCAGTTTGTGTTGCCCCTATCACTTTTTATAATGATAGCCATGCAGCTATGTTGTCTAGAAATCTTTCTCACTATCTTACTTGTACTTGGTCATATGGGTTTGACAATTTAACCTCTCAACTAAGAGCTGAAATTATGAGAGTCAATACCACCAGGGTAAATGTGGCACCTGTATCTGAAATGGTCAAATGGTTCTCTACTGCTCTAGGTTTTGTAAAACAATGGGCAGGCCTTGGCTCCCTAGGACTAATATTTTAGGTGTTTTATATCTCATTTGCTTAATTTATCAATTACGAGCCACCCAACAGAGAGATCAAATCATCCTTCAACAAGTCATGACAGCCTTAGAGGCCGGCAGTTCCCCTCAAGTATGGCTGAGTATGCTGGACCGGTAGTCAAAGACGGGTAATGTAGGAGGTGGCCGTATACCAACCTAAGACAGAAGCTGTAGCATGATCTACAGTCTTTGATGACGGGTAAGGATACGGGCTGACCCCTCAACCTAAGACAGGCACGGTCCCAAGCCACTTATAAGGCCCGGAGAAGGCGCCACTCTGGGACTGACGTTCACTATCTGCCACTTTTGCACAGTAGGATAGGGCCTCTACCTTCACCTGTGTTCATAAAATAAAGAAGGGGGAGCTGTGGCGAGCCGCCTCGCCACCATGATAAGATGGCGCTGGTTTCCTGAAGTGCTTTCTAGGTAAACAAGCCCATATTTGGTTGAGCCAACTGTTGCAAATGGGAGCACCTATGAACATAGGCCAAGTGGCAGGAGTAGATTGGCTATTGCAAGAGTATAAAGGTGTACGAATTCGGCTCAAGGAAGAAGAAGAAAAACCATGGTTATATAATAATAAGGTCCTGATTAAACTGCTGAAGGAAGATTCCTGTGTCGTGCTTTCTTGCGGGCGAGGAACACGACAGACATCATGATGCCATGTGCCCAGAGGCCAGACACAGAGCTAGAGGACCTGTTTGCCCAGCTGGATTTCAGGTTTGCTTTGGTCCCTTCCCTATTTTTGTAGATGAAAATGTTTACTCTCTACCTTTATATATTGGATGCTTGTAAATTGCTTTTCATTTTACAGGAGCTCATAATTCAAGATTGCTTTGAGCCTCAGAGAAGAACGTGGGCTTGAACTCTGAGCAATCTCAGAACTGTTGAGACTACGGGGACTTTTGGGAATGGACTGAATGTATTTTGCCTTGTCGGATGAGTGTGAGCTTTTGGGGGCCAAGGGCAGAATGCTATGGTTTGGATGTCAGGTGTCCCCCAAAAGCTCACATGAGATAATGCAAGGTTTGGAGGAGAAATGACTGGGTTATAGCCTTAACTTAATCAGTGAATTAATCCCTGATGGGATGCAGGTGGGGGTGGTTGAAGGAAGTGGTTCACTGAGAGCGTGGCTGTGGGGTATATATTTGTACCTGGAGAGTGGAATCTCTCTCTGCTTCCTGACCACCACGTGAGCCACTTCCCTCTGCCACACTCTTCCACCATGATGTCCCCTCACCTTGAACCCCAAGGAATGGAGCCAGCCTTCTATGAACTGAGACCTCTGAAACTGTGAGCCCTCAAATAAACTTTTCCTCCTCCACAACTGTGCTGGTTGGGTCCTTTAGTTACAGGTGACTAAAACACTCCGCCAACAAGCTTCCACGGCTGAGCTGCAGGGGGAAAATATTCAAAGGGCCCAGATGCACTTTCACAGTCAGACAAAAGGGTGGATGGAGCTGTGAGGCCACAAACTGACACACAAGTGTTGGTAAGAAATTTTCAGCCCGGGCAGGTTGGGTGAATGAAACATGACAGGCATAGAGAAGACAAGCCAGGATAAACACTCGACGTATCACCTGATGGACCCTGTGTTGAAGAAGAGCTAGACCTGGAAGAGGAAGCATGGAGAGATTCCATCTAAAGTCAAAACCAGGCAAAACTCACCCTAATGGAGGAAGTCAGAGTAGGGGTTACCTTTGGGGTGGAAGGGGCTGCAAACTGGGAGGAGCACAGGGATGCTCCACATTCTATTAGCCATCTGCTAAGATGTGTGCTCTTTGCTATATGTGCACACCACATTAATATGTTTCAGTCACTTTAAATGAAAATAAATTTCTTAAAAGGTGATATCTTTTACAGAATTGCCCAAAGTTACTAGACCACAAATCTGATTTTTTTGGGGGGTGGGGGCAAGTATTGCACTTCCTGGGCCAGTGTATCACAGAACAGGCCCTATGAAATAAAGCCTGGGTTTGTCCTTTCTGTCCACTTTATCTTTCTGTACACTAAAGCACTCGTGGCTGCTTTAACAAATCAGTTGGCCGGAGATGGAAGGCAGGATCCTTGACCACATGGTGAGGTTTGCACCATGAAAATATTCAATTACTGTCAGATCAAGTCGTTGTCAAAACCCACTCTGATTTCCATTGATAAGAGCTCTCAAGCAGGCACGGGAGGCCTTGGTAATGTCAGGCAGCCTGCTAAGATGAAAAGGAGGCGGAATTCGGAACCCGAAGACTCTTCACATCCCAGCTCATTCCAACATGGTCCTCACCGCTCTGCACCTGTGCCCTCGTCTCCACACTGGGGACAGTAATTAGTTCTGCCAAACAAAGAAGTGTCAGTACACTTGTTATGTCAGCTCCACCCTCTGCCCTCAAGTTCCACCTCGCCAATGTGGCTACCACCCTTTCTGTTATCAGACACGCCGGGGACGAGCTCTCCGTGAAATGGCTGGAAACCGAAGAAGGGGAAGCATAGTCTACAGGTTTCTCAGGGATCCTGGCTCTCTGCTCACATTTCAGGTCTCCCCTGAGATCCATGTGCACCTGGAAGGAGAGTACAAGCTGGCGGGCACCTGCCCCTCGGAGGACAGTGACCTTCCTGAGGGCACACTGGGCCTCCCGCAGCTTGGAGGAGGTGAGTTCTTCCCAGAGTCAGTTAAGGAGACCTGAGCTCCCCATAAACACCCTTTTTATTGGCTACATCCTATGAATTCCTTCTGGGAGTAATGCTTTTGTTATGATTTAGATACGAGGTGTCCCCCAAAAGCTCACATGTGAGACAATGCAAGAAGGTTCAGGGGAGAAACGATTGGGTTGTGAGAGTCTTCACCCAATCAGTGATTGAATCCCCTGGACAGGCCCTAACTGAGTGGTAACTGAAGTGGTGGGGTATGGCTGGAGGAGGTGGCACTTGGGTGTGGCTTTGGATGTATATTTGTATCTGGAGAGTAGAGTCTCTGCTTCCTGATCTCATGGGAGCTGCTTCCCTCTGCCACGCTCTTCCGCCATGATGTTCGGCCTCACCTCGACCCCCATGGAGCCTGCCTTCTATGGACTAAGACCTCTGAAACCATGAGCCTTAAATAAACTTTCCCTCCTCTACGATTGTGCTGGTCAGGTCATTTAGTTACAGCAGCAAAAAAGCTCACAAAAACAGTTTTTACACACATGGAATGAAACCTAGGATTACCAAGGCAATCGACCAAGTTGACATAAACTGAAATGTTTTTAAAAGTGCTCCTGAGTGACAGATGCACTTCTCCACTACGGCATGTAACAATCATTTTCAGCTCTATGTCCAGTAGAAAGAGCGAGACTTGGAAGGCAGGAGGAGCCCCATCCACATCTGGGGATATGCACTCCACCACAATGAGGTGAAGACTCGGGTTTTGTGTGTGTGCATGTGTACTGGGGATTGAACGCAGAGGCGCTCAACCACTGAGCCACATCCCCAGTCCATTTTTTATTTAGAGACAGGGTCTCACTAAGTTGCTTTAGGGCCTTGCTAAGTTACTAAGGCTGGCTTTGAACTTGTGATCCCGCCTCAGCCACTGGGATTGTGGGCACGGTAGAGCCTGGTGACTCAGTGATTTCTTTCCATGACAAAGTCACAGGCTGCACTATTGTGGGTCAGCACCTGTTCAACTGTGGCAACCCACCCCCCACAATCCTCATGCTCAAGCTAATCCCCAATACCTCAGAAACATCTCATGACCATTGTCCTCATAAAAAAGGAGAAGTCTGGACACAGACTTGCATGCAAAGAGAACATCATGTGAACCTCTAAGCAGAGACTGAGCGATGTGTCTACCAGTGAAGGAACACCACGGGTGGCCAAGCAAATCCCCTAAGGCAGAAGAGAGCCTGCAGCAGCTTCCCCCTGAAGAACTCCCAGCCAACACCTCTGTCTCCTGCTTCTGTGAAACGGTGAATTCCTGTTGTTGTGCCTGCTAAATTGGCTTAGCCAGGATCCCCCACCCCTGGTCTCTGGTCTCCGCAGCCTGCCTTCAGCAAGACTCATCTTGGCCCTGCCAGTCCTCCAAGTAACTCCCACTGCCAGGCCCCACCTGCTTCTGGGCTGCCCATCCCCACATGCCCGTGCTGCCTAGAGAAGGGAGCCCCGTTCCCACTGAGCTCACCTCCTCTACTGCACTAGTTCCTGAATAAAATCTGCTTTACCACTTTACTATCCAGCAGGGCAGGGAGAGAACAGAGGAGGCTCCTGCCTGGGATGTTCAAGGGGAGCTGCTCTCAAGAGTCCGATGGGGGAACCTGGGATGGGCTGGTGGCTGCAGAAACAGGGCAGTGTGCAGACTGAAGAGCTACGGGAGGAAGGAGGAGACGGTGGGATAGCTCAGTGCGGCCTTGAAGCACACATGAGCAGCTGGGACCTCGGCTGAGGACATCAGGGACCCACAGTCCCTGGCAGGGCTTTAAAGGCTCCTAAGTCTGGCATCTGTTGGGGCCTCTCTCTGCATCAAGGCAACAAAGAGGCCTCCCAATTCTTTGATCATGACAGCTCCAATCAATCCAATGGTAAGAAAAGGGCCAGAGACTCACACAAACGCTGCTGCTCTCAGAATCTGTGAATTTAGAGGAACGGAATCTTAAGGACTGTCCTACTCTGTTCAGGATGCCATGACAAAATATCATAGCCTGGGTGGCTTCAACAACAGATTTACTCCCTTGCAATTCTGGAGGCTGGAGTCTGAGACCAAGGTACAGCACAGCCGGGCTCTGGGAGGGTGGTGTCTCCTTGTCGTCTCCTCCCAGGGCAGAGAGAACTCCGCGACCTCCTCTCTTACAAGGGCACTAATCCCTCGCAGGGCCCCACCCTCATGATCGCGATCTACTTACCTACCAGAGCCCATCTCTAAATTCCATCATCGGGGCTTGGGGCTTCAGCGTGTGAACTTAGGGGGGAATATGCAGGTCAGTCCGTAGGGAGGACCACCTCCAACGCTGTTGAGCACCTGCTTCGCACTCAGTCCGGTGACTCGTCAAAGACGTCCCCTTGGATTTCCTCCAGAGTCTGGAGGCCCACTCAGCTCCTCTGACCCCTCTTGCTAGGGAGCTACACTTGACCTTCCAGATTTGTGTTCTCTCCTGAACATGAGAGGGTAACCTTCCCCAGCCCCTGGACCAGAGTCCAAGAGAGGGATGTGAGCGTGCTACAGAGAGCGGGCTCCGCCTCACTGCCACCAGCCCGTGCTGAGGCTTCCTCCGCTTCTCTTTTTTTAATTTTTAGGTGCCTTTGCTTGCAGCTCCCAACTCATGAGCGGCCAAGAGCACAGCTCAGCATTCATCTGAAGCCGATCCTTTTCAACCTCTGAAGTCTTCTTTTCTACACAATAGCTCAAATAATAGTGAACAATTTTACTGCACAATTTTATGCCTAATGTTAAAGAGAACAAAAATGATGTCCGTTGATTTAGAAAGGTGAATCCACAATGGGATTTTTCAGAAAACAAGCTTTTCATTACTTGAGCAAGTCAAGAATCAAAGTAGTAGGGTCTTTCTTCTGACGAAACTCCAAACAAAACAAATGAACACCGCAAAAAAAAGGTCAGCAGAATGTCATTAACAGGGTTATTAATTATTCTGCACAGCCAACCACATTAAAAGAATGTGAACATTTTGTAAAAGCTCTTTGATTGCCCAGGTCTGGTGAAAAAAGGGGGTGTCTTCAACCCCAAATAAAACACCTTAAAAACAAAGACCAGGGATTCCTCTTAAAGAATATCTCCCAGATTAGTCTTGAGTCTTGTGGTTCTCACCAGAGAGCTGCAGACTCTGGGCTGCTTGAGGCAGGTCCCATGAAGAACTCAGAGGTGACAGGAATTCAGTGTGCAGCCACTGGCTCAGGGGAAGAAGGAAAGGGGCTGACCAGGGAGCATTACTGGTTCCAGAAACCATGGCCCACCAGACTCTGGTGACGTGAGGGCCCTCATTATGCAGCAGGGCCAGTAGACCTAGTTTCTGACTGTCCTGCATGGAACCATCTTAACTCTGCAGGCTTCAGATCTTCAGTAAGCTTGGCAATCTTTAAGGTGACGACCCACGCACTCCTGGCTCAGGACGGCCCCTCCTGTTCCAGGTGACCTCCCCCACCTCTCTGCCCTCAGGCTACCCCTGTTCCCTTCAGTTCCTTGACCTTCGCCTCCTTCTTCTCACCCTGCGCCATCTTCTGGGGGCCCCTCTGCTCGGCCAGCCCTCCTTGTCTGCCAGCTCCAGAGCTAAGCCGTGCTGCAGGCCCGGGCCCCAGCTGCACCGGATTCACCCGACTCCTGGGATCGCGCTTCCTTAGTCTTCATGCCCCTGCCGCTCCCCCGCGTTGTCCCCTTCTGTCGGTCACCCAGAAGCCTGGCAGAGGCTGCTTTCTGTATTGTTCACCGTGGTAACGTCTGCCGGGGCACAGGACTGGCCCACAGAAGCCAGGCAGAGAGTTCTGAATGGACAGGTAAGAGGTGAAGACCCTCGTGCCTCCAGAAGCCAAAGGATGTGCCTTGGTGACAAGGTGGCGTCCCCTCACTGAAAACCAAGACTGGGCCACGGGCCTCCCCTTGGGCAAAGCTGCTGCCCAGGCCCGCAGTGCGTCAGGAGGTTCTGACCTCTGTGCCTTCATAAGTCTTCAGTGACTTCTGAGAAGAAGGAAGCCTGGCCTAACTTCGTGGCATGGACACAGCACGCGAGTTTCCCTCCTGCTGCTGGCACGGTGGACCCTGGCAGAGACTGGAGGCACAGAGCAGCTGCAGCCTCAGAAGCTGCGCCCAGGCGGCTGCAGGGCCTGCGTCCAGCCACAGGGCAGCTGCCGGCTTCCCGCAGCAGCGGGGGCTCTTTGGTCACACCAGGCACTTTCTATTCTCTCTCTTGAAAATGGAATTATGAGAAGCAGGCAGAATCCCTGAGAGGTGTGGCTTCATGAGCACTTTACTCCAACAGAGCAAGAAGTGGGCATAAAACGCATCCGTACAGTCCCCACAGGGTACTCGGCAGCCACAGGACTGCCACTCAAGCCCAAAATTTCACTGTGAACGTGTGCTCTACTTGGGGGCTTTGCTTACCAGAGTATTCAATGCTGACAAGCGACCTCCCACCAGGACAGCTGGGTTGCAGGGCGGCGCTTACAGTGAACTATTATTCTCACCTTTTGATCAGGGCCTGCCTTTGGCAGGTGGCGTTTCGCAAAGGTTGTCTGTATGAATTTGCTGGGACAGTTGAGTTCAGCAAACAACAGTCTTTATTTGAGGTCACGGCATGGCTCCCTCAACCCGCCTCACGGCCGGCAGACTCTGAACAGGGGCACATCTAGGAGGTATCACTGGCCACGGCCACCTGGTCACCTCAAAGCCACCACACAGATACGAAGCCAGAAATCACAGGGGGCCAACTACTTATGGAGGTCAGACACTCAGACACAAACCAGACCAACACCAGGGTGTTCGCCAGGGGTGATTTTCAAGATGGGAAAACACCAATCCGCCCACCACTTACTCCTTGCAAACATGATCCTCCCTGGTTGCTAGGGCCCCCTTGATGACAACAGACATAAAAGATGAGATGAGATGAGATGAGATGTCTTGGCACATGCCTGTAATCCCAGCAGCTCTGGAGGCTGAGGCAGGAGGATCGCTAGTTCAAAGCCAGCCTCAGCAAAAGTGAGGCGCTAAGCAACTGACTGAAACCCTGTCTCTAAATAAAACACAAAATAGGGCTAGGGATGTGGCTCAGTGGTCCAATGTCCTGAGTTCAACCCCTGGTACCCCCAAAAAATCAAGCTGTCTTGTCAAGGCATGCCACCCCATGAGGACCATCGTGACAGGCCCCAAGAAGTACCCTCTGACCCCCACTTGCTCCAAGAATGGGAGGCCACAGACCATGCCCCTCTTCCCCAACAGAGAACAATCCTTGCTTTCTTGAGACATCCCCCAAAGAGCTAGTCCGACCCTCGCAACCAATCATGGATTGCCAAATGCCCCATCTTTCTAGTCTAGAAAATTCACTTTGCTCCAGGCACTTTCCAATCCCACTGAAAGAAAACGCCATGGCATGAGGGTTCCGGCAGGAAACGCCTGTGAATCATGGCCTCGGCTCAACTGGTTTGGGAGTCGGTGTTGTCCTTGGTAAGAGCCTGGGCCCAGCAGGACACGGAGCGAGCAGAGCGCTAGAAGAGGCAGGAAGAGGCCGGATGGAGGAGCCCCTCGGTGCAGGGAGGTGTCCCAGGTGGGGCAGCCACTGAGGAACCTGGGAACGCAGAACACCAGGGAGTGCAAGACCAGGGACATCTGCAGGAGCTTCCTGCCTAGAAAGGGGAACCGGGGAGACTTTCAGTTCTGTGATGTGAAGAGATTTCGGTTGCCTGACATGACAAGATTTGCCATGGTGGTTTTATGCCTGCAATGTCTTAACCTGGGTGTCACCCGGCCATTAACTCACCCTGCAGGGCTTGGGGACAGGGCTGGCCTCTCCCTTCAGAGGGGCAGTGAGCACACAGAGCACACACCCCTTCTTTTGATTCTCTAGAACCCACCAGACCGCTAAAGGCCTTCTGGGTGGGAAGAGGGCTCCTCTCCCCTCCTGCAGAGCTGAAGTGCAGGAAGAAGCTCCCCTACGGTGACTAGACAGGAGAAGGGAAGAACTACCAGTAACCCTCAGACTTAGGACTTTGAAAAACTACAGCCTCCCATGCTATCCTTTCAAAATTTAATTTGGAAAGTATGTGCCAGTCCCTGTGCACACGGCCCTACAGCGACCGTTCCAGAGATGGAGGACATGGAACACGGCCCTGCGGGAAGGTTCTCTCCTGTCCCGGGATAGGAAGACCCGGCAAGGTTCAACAGGGCGATATGGATCCTGCTATGGGCTTCGACACTGCGGAGAGGCAGGAAGGCTCCCACCCGGCCTCCCAGGCTCACCCCCTGTGCTATCAGATCTCCAGATGCCAATACACAGGAGGGCTGTCCCCAGCCTCGAGGGACAGGGAGGCACAGGACCCAGCAGGAAGGCGGGGCGCCGTTCTCTCCTGACACCTGAAGATGCAGACCCCCCCGAGGCCACTCAGAGCCTGTTGCGCCAAAGTGTGGCCAAAATGCGACTCTCCTCCGCAGGACGACAGGATGAGTGGGGGCCTCTCAGGGAAGTTTCGGTTTCCACAATTCACAGAGAAGGAGTTGCTGGTTGGATGGAGGACCCTGGCCAAAGAAAGGGAGTTGGCAAGAGCCAGGTGTGCCCACAGCCCTCGAGGACACGGGGCTTCTCTGACCCCAGCAGGCTGGTGTCTGGGGCTGGTCAGTCTTCTGGGTTTGGCCATGGGCAAACAACCAACTCAGAAGGGCTCAGGGCCTCTGTCCCCTCTGTCCTGTCTTCCCCTGACCAAAGGCACATCTCTCTGCTGGGATCCTCCATCTCAGCCCCCCAGCGGAGCTGCGGTTCTCATGGTTCTGGGCTCCACACCCTCCCTCAGCTCTCTGGGCCAAGGCTCAGTGTGTCCTTGTTTTACCCCTGAGACATTTCATCCTATGAGTCATTGAAGGAAGCTGGCATAGCTGTAATAAAGTCATTTCTATACATCGAGCACCAGTAAGTTTCTTAAATGCACTTTCTCAATGAACTTCAGTGACTCCATAGGTCATGGCCGCCCTGACTTTAAGAATAAGTTGCTGAGGCTTGAGGACACTGAGCAAACTTCCTAGATGTGCACATTCTGGTATCTGACTGCTGTCGTAGATGACCGGTCACTCCCATGGGTGGAAAGCCCTTCGTCAGTTCCGCAGCACAAAATGTCCCATCCTCATTGTTGGGACAAGATAAGAGGAAGCAGAAGGTATAGTCCCAGCCATAGCAAAGAGCCCAGGACGTTGGCCCCGAACCTGGAGACCCTCTGCCAGGCAAGATTCAAACTCTGAGCTGAGCAGTTGCCAAGAGACTTCACTCAGACTTCCGAGGCTGCACAACCCAGGCCTTCGCCTGCAGATGTGAGTGGTCAACAGCAGAACAGCACACACTTGGAGAGGACTGGGGACAAGAGGTAGCGCGGGCAGACTGGGCCAACCATCTCCAAGATGGTGGCCAATGTAGCAGACTAAGTGACAAACAGGGCATGTGGCAGAGCCATGTCCCCAAACATTTCACCTGCTGCCCAGATTCTCCCACCCACTAACATGCAGATGGCCCTGTGACCTGCCCCTTCCTCCCCTGAAGCCCCTGGAGCTCACACCCCCATTCCTTCCTCACGATCCTCCACTTCCAACTTTCTTCCGCGGCTCAGGAAAGTGACTGAATGTAATTTTTTTCAGTCTGCACCACAACCCGTGATTGTATCATAGAGTCAATTTAATAAGGCCAGATGCTGAACAGAACACAGAATTGACTAGAATTAGATATTAGACAGCACAGGACCAGTGAAGGCAAGAGTGGGGTGGACCATAGGTGTGTGTGACTCACCTTGCAGAAGGGACTCACTGTGGTTCAAGAGGAGCTGAAAACCACTGGTGCCCAAGAAGTCTGGTGCAGTCAGTCAGGCACACTTACCATAAAGACCTATTTGCCGTGCCTGGGCTCCACCACTGGCTCCATTCAAAACCCTTTGACTTTGATCAGGTTTCTTAAAGCCCCGAGCCTCTATTTCCTCAAACAGAAAACACAGAAAGATTCTACTTAAACACAGGATTGCCTAGCGGCAAAAATAAAACAAACATATTTGAAAGCAATTTTGTAAAGCAGGAAGAACTCGTGAAATGTCAACAATTGTTACCTTATATCAACACATTTGCACACTTGGAACTGATTCTAGAACAAAAAGTTTCATTCTGAGGAAGGGATTTCTACATCATTACAGAAAGAAATCAGGGTTACCAAAGGACTCCACCCACAAGATGGCAAGGATTTCTGGTAGGGTCACACCAAAAGGCTTCAGGGACATTTTTATAGTCCACTTAAAAAAGTAAACACTATCAGAAAAACAATTTCAGAATTGCCATATGTGCATAAATACTATGCAGGCTACAGACACTTGTACCTAGTTCACAGCTTAGGACTTGTAAAAGTGCCCCACACCAATATTCTGTTAACCACCTTGAACTTCCAGGTTTCATGTAAGTACAGACTCAAGGAAAGTCAATGTCACTACATATAACTATTGCACTAATTTCAACTGACCTGCCCCCCTTGAACTTGGAGGTACCTTATCAGTGTTGATGAACAATAGAGTCACCCCTAGTTTCATGAATTCCTTATTACCAAGGGATCATGGTGCAAGACCTGGACAAAGGCACCCTCAGAATTTCCAGGGATGAAGCTATCCATATCCACATCCATCTAGATGGGCCAGGACACCATTCCCTGCTTCCGGTAGAGCTCACTCAGTCGGCCAACAGAAAATGACAAAGGCCATTTTGTGGATATCTCTGGGTTAGGAAAAACTTGGTCCAAAAGGACAGGATATTGTAGCTGCCTTCTACCCAGCCTCTGGGGTACAGGAAGCCCGGAGCCTAGCTCAGTGGGAAGAAAGCCAGAGAGGTGCACAGAGACGCACTGAACAAATCATCTGAAATGTACCATGTGGGTCGAGGCTGCAGCCTTCCAGAACCACTGAGCCCTGCTGATGCCCTTCCTCCCAGGAAGACTCCACACACCTCCATCCCTGTCCTCAGAGGGATCCTCAAGCGTTCCTGGTAGGAAAGGCCACACTCTGGGATCCAGGTTTGTGACTGATGAGAGGCTGGCCTCCTTCCTCATCCGTTCCAGTGACAATATGGATCAACAGAGCAAGTGGCACGGCTTTTCCTGTTGATGACAGCCATTTCCTACACGCGTTTCTGCTTTCAGAGATATTTGCAAAACAAATTTGCTCCCCCAAAGTCTCTTAAACACCCTTCCTCGATCACCTGACTGCTTTTGTTCTCACTCTTCTCTCCCTTCTATTGCAGACCAAGCTTCCAGGATAAACAGCCTGTGGTTGTCACTTGGATTGCCTTCTGCACCCGCCGAAATCCTGCCTCCACCCCCACTCCTCATGGCCTCTCGGAAACCGCTTCAACAAAGGTCAGGGAGCCTGCTGGAGTCAGGAAAGAATTGACACAGTAGGAATACCCATGGCCTGTCCTCCCTGGCTCTCAGGAATGCTGGTGATCGAGAGGAGAGGACATTTTGACAAAGGCAGAGGGCTACTAGTGGAGCAGAACAGAGTCGATGTGGAGACACAGCCATGGGGACCAAGGAAGAAGCCAGCGAGATCTGAATGGAAGGACTTCTGGAGAGTTCGGAGAAAGGGACAGGGAAACCTAGGAGGAGGCAGATACAGATAGAATTGAAAATCAAATAGGTTTAAAATTTTTTTAGGTATTAAGACTAGAATCCACCTGTGTTAGTTGGCTTTTGGTCACTGTGTCCCAACAACCTGACAAGAACAACTTAGAGGAAGAACAGTTTATTTTGGCTCGTGGTTTCAGAAGTTCAGTCCACAGTGAGTCTACTCCATGGTTCTGGGCCTGAGGTGAGGCAGAACATCATGGCAGAAGGGTGTGGTGGAGGGTCACTTCAGTTCATGACATCCAAGAAACAAAGAGAGCACGAGATGTCAGGGAAAAAATATAAACCCAAAGGCATACCCCCAGTAACCTCCCTCCTCTAGTCAAACCCTACCTGCCTACAGTTACCACCCGATTAATTCAGATTAATCCACTGATCAGGTTACTGCTCTCATAATCTAATAATTTCACCTCCAAATATTCTTGTACTTTCTCACACGTTGGCTTTTGAAGAACAACTCTTATCTAAACCATAACATTCCATTTTCTGGCCTCCAAAAGCTCATGCCCATCTCACAGTGAAAAATTCATTTAGTCCCTCTCCAAGAGTCCTCATACACTTAACAATGCCAGCATTGCCAAAGTCCAAGTCCAAAATCCCACCTGAGACTCAAGGCAAACTCAAGGCAAGAGCAAAAGCAAGTCACATATATCTGTGATGAACTGACAGATCTGACTCCAATGTGATGGACTGACAGATCTGACTCCATGAGAATGTCATAGGCCAGATTCTAGGGGAAATGACTGAACAGGCTCCATTCTGCTCTGAGACTCCATGTTATGTAGGAAATAAGCTTCTCCCATGGGAACACCCCGCCTCCATGCCCATCATCAGTTACTTGGTGTGACATGTTTAATAATATACAATGGCAACTCCTAGGTAGTGAAGAATTGCTCTCTTTTGATCCCTATTGCTCCTAAACAATGTACCATGTGAACAGTGATTGTGAGGATGTTAGTACCCTTCTTTAGTTTGTACCTAGGTAAGGGTTATTCTGACCCACTTCCCCCTCTGTCGATGATCTCATGATGTTAGTTTGTAATTTCAAATCATAGCAACAGACACTGATGATTGATGTGATTTTTGGTATAAGAACCCCTACAACCCTGTGGTCGGGGCTGTTCTCCCAATAGCCATTTTCTGGGGCATTGTGTGAGACAGTCAGCGGCCAGCTTAATAAAGACCTCAAATTCAGACTTCTCAGTGGTGATCGGTCTGTTCTTAAGTCACGCCCCATAACAATATCCAATATAAAATGGCAACAAATAAACATTTCCATTCCAAAAAGGAGAAACACGGGCATAGAAAGAACAGATGAGACCAAAACAAGACCAAAATCCAGTTGGGCAAACAAGTCCAGTCCTCGTCCAGCACCTGGGCCCGGGGGTCTGACATTCTCTCCAGAAGGCTGCAAGCTGCACCTCTATGCCTTGCTGGTTGCAGCCCACAAGGCTTTTCTCTCAGCTTGTTTCTGCTTAATTTCTGCAGCTTTCCTCCCCAGACATTTCGCATTACTGGCATCTCTTAATCTCGAAGACCTACTACAGCTTCGACTTCCTTCTCAAGTCTTCATGCATCAACCTCTCAGGGGCGGCCTGCAGGAACTCTGACCCCTCTATACTTTGCCTGGCCTCCCAGACCTTCCATTGAAATCTGAATGGAAGCCTCCATGACCTCCTACCTCCAGCATCCTGCATTCCTGCACCATGTGGATGACACCAAGTTCTGCCTCCTGGGACCATGACTGCAGTGGCCTCAGAGTGCTTGGGTGACGGAGCATGATGAAACAACTTCCTAGTCCCCACCCCACTCCCAGGCAAGCAGGATGCTCCCATGTTCTCTTCTCAAAGTGAATTCTTACTTTTACATCCTTGAGTCCACATTGGGTGTGATCTTGCCAATTCCTGAGATGCCCTCAAGCCAAATTCCTATTTTCTCTGTATAAAGTACTTAGAATCCCTTCAGTGGTGGTAATATCTTCAATGACCACACTTTCCTTGGCCCCAGTTTTACATGCATTTTCTGACCAAATTGAAAGTGACTTTTCTAAATCTTTTTGCTCTGATTTCCACTCCTGGTTATTACAGTAAACTTGCCTAAAAGCCACCAGCAACACTCATGCCTAAATGCTGAAATTTCCTCTGCCAGATTAATTATCACATCACCTTTAAATTCAGTCTCACATATAGTCTGAGGACACAGGCAAAATGTAGACATTTTCTTGGCCAGAACATAACGTGAATGGCCTTTAGTCCATTTCCATAGAGTCCCCCTGTCCCTCTGAAACTTTGAGTGCACAGACTTTACTATCTACAGTCCTACAGGCATTCTGGTCTTCTGAGCACCACCAGAATTGCCCAGTAAGCTCTGCTACAGCATTCTAAGACTTCTCCAGCTTGCATTTCTGCCTAACCTTTTCCAAATTCTTCCCATAAACTGATTCCAAATGCTTCCAAAATACATGGTCCAGTTAGAAAGAGCAAAGGCCCCATTTCTTGACACCAATTTTTGTTTTAATCAGTTTTTCAACACTGCAACCCAAATACCTGAAGAGAACTTAGAGGAGAAAAACTTTATTTGGCTCACAGTTCCAGAGATTCAGTCCATGGTCAGCCAACTCCACAGCTCTGGGCCCAAGATAAGGCAAAACATCATGGCAGAAGGATGTGGTGGAGGAAAACTGGTCAGTTCATGATGTCCAGGAAGCAGAGAAAGGGGTGCCAGGGACCAAACGGAAACCCCAAGGCAAGCCCCCAGTGGCGTTCCTCCTTCAGTCATATCACACCTGCCTGTAGTTACCACCTAGTTAATCTATTCAAGTGGATTAATCCCCTATCCGTTTACACTCTTACAACCTGTTCATATCACCTCTGAACATCTTTGCATTATCCCACACATGAGTTTTTGGGGGATGCCTCATATCCAAACCATGTCACGTCTTTGGTGTTCTTTGAAAGATTACAGTAAAGGTTCTAGTGACTTTTCGAATGTCAGACTGGTAACACAGCAGATGAGACTGAAAGCTACAGTGTGAAGGCAGCCTTGGCTCGTGTGACCTATTTGTGATGTTGGGTGTTTCTGCCCCAACTTTTCTCCTTGTGACTGTCAAAGTCCCTGACTTTATATGGACTCGTTCCTCTTTCCTCTCCCTGGTGCTTGATCGGAACCTCCTTTGCGGACTCTTCTTCCTCCTGCTGCCCCTACGGTTCAGGTGTGCTGGTGTCTCTGCTGGCTTGCCGTATCTCCCTCATCCATACCTGTGATCACACACCAGCGGCCCGAAGCATCCTCCCCTCCTGTGCTCACGGCTAGGCTCACGTCTACAGATCCAAACGCCAAGCAGGCATCCCAGGAGCACCTCCAATTCCACTCCTCCTCCGGGTGGAAGGACCTAGAATCCACTGAGTGACACGGCAGTAGACCCATGCCATTCCCACCACCTTGGTGTGCAGCCGCAGACTTGCCCTCTGCTCCTGCCTCCAACTGCTCGATCCACATGTCCGAAGGGTCCCCCCAACACAGACACCTGCCACAGGCAGCCCTCAGTCCACAGTGCACACACTCTGCTGAGCCCTGAGCCAAAGTCTTACGAACACAGCATCTTGTTTCACACTTCTGTGCAGCTCCCTCTGTCCTGGCGGCCCCAAGTCTACCTGGCAATCTCCTCTTAATCCCCTCAAGCCCAGCTCAAACTTTGTCCCTTCAAGGAACTCTGCCTGACATCTCCCCTAAAAGTAGGCTTGACCAACACCCCCCTCCTTGGCACCCACCTGAACTCCTGGTACACACCTCTACGTTGGCCACCATGCCACAGTTAACTGGTTTATGTCTCTCTTTTTCATTGCAAGTGGCTCAGACACAGGAATTGTGTGATGACATTTATTTAAACCTCAACACCCCATAGAGTACATTTCCCATAATAAATGCTCAATAAAAAAATTACTGAGCAAATGAACAAACACTTACAGTTGAGGACTGAATCGCATTCCCCTGAAATTCATATGCCAAAGTCCTATCTCCCAGTGCCTCATTATGTGACCTTACTTGAAATAGAATCTTTGCTGATGTAATTTGTTAAAAGAGGTCACACTGGAGGGGAACATTAATCCAATGTTGCTGGTGTCCTTTTAATTGAGGGAACTTGGACATAGACACAAGGAGAATGCCAAGTGGAGCTGACAGCAGAGACGGAGGTGTCGCTGCATCGGACAGTCTTCCTGGTACAACCCAGAGACACCTTGCTCTCGGAACTCTGGCCTCCAGAACTAGGAGGTGATACATTCTCCTGAAGCCACCCAGTTGGCACCAATTTGGTACAGCAGCCCTCACAAACCAACACACTTATTAAAATTAATAAAATGGAGAGATTTCATAAAATGGCTCAAAGCATCATGACCTGAATATCTTCTGTGTACTTCCTAAGCAGCAACTTCAACAGGGCCCACAGGAGCGCCACGTTCCATTCTGTCAGGACACACTTCCTCCCTTCTCCAGGAATATTTTCAAAGGGAAAAAAATGGGATTTTTTCCACAACAAGCGTTCCTCACTAGATCTTTATTTGTCTGGAAACACTCTACAGAGAGCAACAGTTATCAAAGAGAAGACAAATGGTTAAATGAAAGGCATGAAAACAGCAGGGAGCTATTTCCACCCTTTCCTCTGCTGTTCCTGCCTGGTCTTACCTCCCAGACAGCCTTCTCACCTCTGGTGACCTCAGCCAGTCACAGCTTTGCAGCGAATCTACAGAAGCTACCTTCCCAAAGCCAAGAGAGCTTGGCCCAACTCCGTAAGCTCCGAAGGAAAGAACACACTAATGTCCAGTCGAATGCAGTCAACGCCTTGGGTCTTTCACTGTTTCTCATTTGAAAGCACAAACCCAGCCCAGATGTAAGCCAGGAGAGAGGGAGGGGAGGGAGAGAGCCTTCACTCACCTGGTCCCCAAGTCCCATGCCCAGCAGTTCTGAGTGAGTCATAGAGGTGGCCAGGAATGTGGCCGAGACTGTCAAAGGGGTATTGACAGAGCTCAGACTCGGGCGTGCAAAACACTCCCCCTCCAACACTGGGGCTTCTTGTGGAATCTGCCTCTAGCTTCCCACATACGACTCCTTCCAGATCTGGCTGCAAAGACATTGGTTTTACTGAAGATAACTTTGGCAGGAAAACCACAGATTCTAATGTGAAATGATTCACAGCTAACATATGACACTTTTTAAAAAGCTCGTTAAAATTGTTAAACATTGATAGGTTTGTTGGAGAGTCCTCCTGTTTCATTTAAAGACGCCTCTTAATTTTTTCACAGGTATCTGGCTTTGAGTGCGGGTTGTTACAGAACAGGCTGGAACTGTTTTCCCATAAAAACAAAACTAGCAAGCACTTTGCTCTAAAATTTTATTGAGGATATTCTGCTTGAATTTTAGACATCAGGTGGAAAAACAAAAACTCAAGTTTATACTAAAGTAAATGCTTATAAGTACTGTTTCCAAATTCTAGTCATTTTTATTTTAAGCCAGCATTGCTATTACGTCTCCATGTACCTCTGCAGATTCAAGGGGAAATATTGCGTCCTAGTCACGAGGCAATAAACCTGAGAATTAGCACTAAACTTAATAAAGATCATCCAAACACCCAACCACTTAGAAAGGAAGAAAATTAACTATGAGGTAAAGGAGAAAGTCAACGTGCAATAACATTATTTACAAAATAAAGCAAATAAGAATATCAGGTCTATTCCTTTTGACGCATTCAAAATTTAGAGGCAAATGCATAACCTTAAATTTTTTTTTTCTTTTCTTTTCCTTTTTTTTTTTTTTTTGATACTATATGTTCAACCCAGAGGTGCTTTACCATTGAACTAGCCCAGCCCTTATTTTTATTTGTATATGACACAGAGTCTTGCTAAGTTTTCCAGGATGACCTCAAACTTACAGTCCTCCTGCCTCGGCCTCCTCAGCAGATGGAATTACAGGCATGCACCGCTGTGCCTGGTTTAAGCATTTTCACTATTAAACAAATAAAATGACTAAGCTGCTGAAGAATTTAGAAAACATAAATTACAGAAAATAGGAGAAACATTAAAACTAAAGCAGGATTAAATTAATTCAAATATTAAAACAAAATATTTCTGACAAAAATACCCACTCGCGCTCTCTAAAAATGGGTTAGGCTCTAGCAGAGCCAATAAATGCAGACAGCAAAGGGAAGTTTTAAAATGAGAAACGGAAAAGGTGAAATGACACAGAATTTAGCTAGATGTTAAAAGTTCCGAATTTGGAATTAGGGGAATTCAGCGGTATCCTCAACACGCCCGGTCATGGACCTCTGAGCGTATTTAACCTCTCGAGGCAGTTCTCCCATAAATGAAAGTGGAAAAGTAAATGAAGAAATAGGAACAACCTCAAGTCTGTGACAAGCCAAGCAAGTGCCTCCTAGTAGCTGCTGTGGTGCGGATGCTGCCCTGGGAGTCCCCCGAGGTGCACGTGTGGACTGTCTGCTGGGCAGAGCCGCTGGGAGCAGAGGCTGGAGGAGGTGGGGCCAGCAGGAGTCCTGAGGTCGATGGAGCGCTGCCCTTGCAAGGGATCCCAGGACTGGCCTGTCCTCTCTCTCTGTTCCAGTTTAGGCCTGGCTGTCTGAGCCTACGGGGGTCCCCATGATGTGCCACCTTTGCCAGAGGCCAAATCAATGAATCCACCAGATCTTGGTCTGGAACTTCCAAAACTGTGAGCTAAATGAACCTTTTCTCTTATAAAGTTAGTTGCCTCGTGTATTTTGTTGCAGTGATGACATGAAATAACTCACGGAGTAACCAAGAACTAGTAAGAACTCAGGCAATAATCTGGACAAGTCCTAAGACTTCTGTGATTTCATCTGACTTGTAAAGCCCTGAAGTTCCTTCTTATGTCTTCTCAGGATATAGTCCCTCAATGTGGTCCCATTCAGTCCACTGTGCAGTGATATTTGTGATATCATCTCCAAAATAATGCAATTCAAAGAAACTGATGGAAAGTCCGATTCTTCCACCTTTGTGGTGGCACTGACATGGCTGGGTATGAGCCAGTGAGGTCAACGTCTCCTCCAGGAAATGCCCTGTGGGGCCATTTTGTGCCACAAGAAGTGGTCACTAAGGTAAAGGGGTAGCCTGGTTACTATCAACCTCTACAACAAGGGACATAGAACAGCAAGAGTGAGACAATGTCAAGGAACCAAACAATGAAGAAGAATTCAGGAGCCGAGAGGCAAGAGCAGGCAATGGAGACAGAAAGGATCCACTAAATACACCAAAGAAAAACCAGATTCATTCCCCAACGGGAGTGAACCCTGCATGCCCGTCGCTGTCCTAGGAGCTTTTCACGAGGCTTCTGGTTGAGACCTCCCTGTTCATCCAGGAGGAAGGTGCTAATGCCCTCTGATACTGAGAAGAAACTGTGGGGTGAAGCTTCCAGCCTGGCAAGTTCATGGTCCCTGCAGTCAGGTGCAGATGCCCCAGAGTCTGCACCCCCAACCCTACTGCCCACTACCCTTCACAGCCTCTCAGAGACAAGGTCCCAGGGACCAAAGGAGCCTCCAAAAGAAAACAGGAGCCACCAGTACAGATCCTGTGGAAAATCTGGAGATCAGAAGCTCCCTGACAAAATGCAACCTTAGTGGTCAAGTTCTGTGGCAAAATCAGGGAGCAGACACCAATCCTTTAGGAAGGAAAGGGAAGATGACCATGGTAGCTGGCTTAAGTAAAATTCCTCTCCACAGAACCAAGAGCTAAGGCGAACCCAACACTTGCGATAAGGAAGAGGGTGGGGAGGTACAGAACTGTTCTGTTCAACCTGAGTGCAGGACAAACCCTGGCATCCACAGATGGCTGGTGGATAATTATGATGAGAAAAGGAGAGGAGAAATGCATGCCAATCAATATCGTCCTGATATCTGTCAAGAGGCTGACAGCAAGAATATTATATCTGTTAAAATGCGGTGTTTGTCAACAACAAAAGCAATCTGATTAAAAATGGGCCCAGGACTTGAATAGACACAGGACATCACTAATCACTGGGAAATGCAAACCTAACCACAAGATACCCCTTCACACCTCCCGTGACAGTTAATGTATTTTTTTAATGGAAAAAACAAATGTGGGTGAGAACATAGTGAAACCAGAACCTCGTGCATTGCTACTGGACACATGAAATGGTGCCATACACTGTGGAAAAGTATATTACAGCAATTCCTCAAAAACTTAAAAATAATTACCATGTGATCCAGCAATTCCACCTCTGAGCAAAGGTCCAAAAGAAATAAAATCAAAACACTCGAAGAGAGATTGGTACACTCATGTCCATGGCAGCATGACTCACAATAGCCAAAGGTAGGCGCAACCCAAGTATCCACTGACAGATGAATGAGTAACAAAATGTGCTCCCTGCCCACGACAGGATAGTATTCAGTCTTTAAGAAGGAAAGACGTCCTTACCGTGCTTGAGCACGGATGAACCTCGAAGACGGTAGCTAAGCCATAGGTGAGACATTGAAGAGCTAACAACATATGGTTCCATACACACGGTACCTAGAGTAGTCAGAGTCACAAACACAGAGTAGAAGTCTGCTGACCAGGAATGGGGGTGGGGGGCCAAAATGATTGACAGTGGGGTGATGAAAATGTTCTGGATCGCTCAACACTGAGAGTATACAGAATGCCACAGAATCATGGCTAAAGTGGCAAATTTAACTCATGTAAACTTTACCACAATTGCTTAAAAAATTACTCAGTTGGACTGTAGGCTTCTGGACAACATCTATGACATGGTTATTATACCCACAATAAAACTGCTAATTCAAAAATAAAAAGCAAGAGCTAAAGGGAAGCCAAGCTGAGGGCTGGGGGTCACAGCATGCACTCTGCTGTTGAAGGGTGACTTTGCCCAAACTGCCCTGCGTGGCATCCAGGGCCCTGTGTGCTTGTGGGCAGAGTGGGGTGGCGGTGAGTGGGAGGCCGGGCGACCTGCGGGGTCCACTGGACCAAACAAAGCTCAGCAGGTTTATTTACTGTTGGACTCTTTGGAAACATGATGCATTCAATGAGCAGAATGAACCTCAAGAAAAGCAGACCGAGGGGTTGTAGGGATGTAGGAAATCCTTCTTTTAACTGTAGTTCTACTGAACTAGCTAGTTATGTGCATGCACATGTTCCTTTGCCTTCTGGCTGGTTCTTTTCCTGTGGAGCTTACACATTTAATTATATTCCAGCCAATATGTCACATGGTACACATTGTTGTCTTAGCAGACCTACTGCACTTCTATCCGTGTCCCGTGATCTTTTAGGACACCATCCCTCTCAGAGGATCAATAAGTGAGCCATTCCTCTCGACGAAAATCTTGATGACTCTGTAACTTTGTTATCTAAGGCAGAGTATGATGCATTCACATTTTCTTTAGTAGGAATTCCACACTGGCTGCAGGGGCATATAAAGAAGTCATGAAATTAGCCTGTGCCATGGTAAAAAATATTAATTATACCTCTATGGCTATTGCAATGCTCAATGAGGAACAAAGACAACATCATCAGGCTAGGCTTGATAATCAAGCTGCCACTGATTATTTGTTGCTGTTACACCATAAGGGCTGTAAGGAGCTAAGAATATGTGTTGTTTCAACTTAACCAATAATGGTAATTCTATTTCCAAAGACCTAAGTCATTTAAAAGATATTGTTAATAACGTTTGTCAAGAACCAGGAAATACAGGCCTGTAGATTGACTGACTTCTTGGTTACCAGACATGTCCTGGTTAAAGCAACTTTTTGTAACTGCGCTCGTACTTACATTTGTTGTACTCTTATGCATATGTGGGTTTCGTTGTATGTTCAATCTTCTTTCTAAGCGACTAGCTTACCGTGCCAAATCACAACAAGTATTTGCCAAGACCCTACTTGCTTCAATTAGTAAAGAAGGGGGAAATGTAGGGACATTCCTCAAGCTGATTCCACAGCAGTCGCTGACACCATGGTTTAAATAAGCCAAACAGTCTGGACAGAGAAACTGAGGTAATGGTAAAGACTCGCCATGGACTGAAGGTCTTTGCAGCTGCTGAGGCTGAGCTATGATCTGAGGGAAGGCCTTGCTCATCAAGCACCCCAGCAAGCTGTGATGTGAGCTCCCCGCGCTGCTCACCTCATGCCCTGTGCTGGAGCTTACCGACCCCCAGTCCTTTGTCTCAGACTCATTGCTGGGCAGAATTACTCAGGCGTGCTTGGTTTACATGAGTGTGACGTACAGCCTACCTGTAGCTCGTTTCCGTTATGCTTTAACTAGTGTGTTAACCTGATTGGATAATGTGCCTATTTGTGTCTTGCACAATCCTATGTAAAACTAGATCTGTGCCCCCAGAGCCCGGTCTCTGGTGTCTGAACTGGGTAGACACCGTCGTCCTCACTCTCAGTGGGACCCCTCGTCTCCAAACATCAACAAGGGGTAGGTTGCCCACTTTTATTTGGCACTAGACAGTTTATGGGGACCCCATCTCAGAGGCCAACGAGGAACACAGATAAATAAAAGACTAACTGAATGGGGTGGATGGGGTCACAGCTGGGCCAAGACCTCCAGCGGGACATCGCAGGAAGGGGTAGAGCCACCAGGCTCCCAAATCTGAATCCCTCGGTCACACGGAAACCTCCCTCCTGATGTCACAGCGCTGTGTCCTAGCCCATCAATCCCTGCCATGCAGGCAACAGCAGTGTCTTCCCGAGCTTGAGGGAGCCCCTCCCTCGATCAGATGTAAGAGCACCACAGACCACTCCTGGCTTTTCTGTACCAACGCCACAGATGATCAAAGCAAGAGTTTTTGTCAGACAAATGTGTACAGAGGGTCTGAATGTGGCCAAAACAGGACACGAAACAGTGCCATGCTGCCAGGGAAACAGGAGGCACAGACCCGCCAGATGACTGAGGCCATCCCTGACCTGCACAGAGCTGTCCCCGTGTGAGTGAGCTTCTCCCACCGGCTCGGCCAGTCAACTGAGTCTTACGGCAGAAGCACAAACAGGACTTCCAGGAGAGGACAGGCGGGGAGGAAAAAAATACCCAAGTCTTGGAGCAATGGGTCTTGTTTGCAGTACTGACTGACCACCAGCAGTAAGTGGGCACTTTGTCCTTAGGAAGGCTAAACAAGGGTATCCCCAGAGTTCCAGCTGCTATGATTCTCCAGGGAGCAAGCCACTAGCGCTGCCCCCTGGAGGCCGCCGCCCTCCACTGGCCTCAGAGTCAGCCCAGGAGAGCGAGGCCATAATAAGGACATTTTCAAACACAGAAACAGAAGCCTTGCTGCAAAGTGAGGAACAGAGGACTCACAGGGAGTTGGTGGAGAGAACACAATGGCTGACAGAACCCCACAGGCCTCAGGACCAGGAGCCAGTGAGCTAAGCCCACCTGCTCAACCACTACTATCAGACTGGAAGAAATTCAGCCATAGGCAAGTTAAGCACAACCCAGAGGAAAGGAACAAAGAAAGGCGCACCGAGAGACCGAGAAGCAACAGGGGAAAAAAAGAAAGAAGGCAGCCGACCCATAGCACAGCTACATGAGACTAAAGAGACTCGAGCCACAGCATCAGCACCACACAGCAGCCCAGCTCCACTCAGAGCAAGCCACAGAGTCAGCCCAGGAGCCATCACCACATGAAGGGACAAAGGACATGTGGGACAGATACTCGATGGAGTATTACTCAGCTATAAAGAAGAATGAAACGATGGCACTTGCTGGTAAATGGATGGACCTAAGACTATTATGCTAAGTGAAATAAACCAATCCCAAAAAACCAAAGACCAAATGTTCTCTCTGATATGCGGATGCTGACACACAATAAGGGGGAAGGGAAAAGAAGTTCACTGGATTATAGACAAGGGGGAATGAAGGGAAGCGAGGGGGATAGGATAGGAAAGACAGTAGAATGAATCAGACACCAAGTTCCTGTGTTCGTATGTGAATACATGACCAGTGAAACTCCACATCATGTACAACCACAAGAACAGGATCCTAATTAGACTAAGTTACACTCCGTGTATGTATAATACATCAAAATATACTTTACTATCATGTATATCTAAAAAGAACAAATAAAAAATGTAAAATAAAAACAATACCACACAGCAGCTCACTATACAATATTACAATATAGGTCCACATGAACTCAAAGACCCCTGGCAAGGGATCCTCATAACATACAGCCAAAAACTGACCATATCATAAAGATTCACTATATTTTTACACACTCCTCTTAGAAATATATAATCAGGCAGATCAAAGATCAAAAATAATAATGATTTAACAAAGAAAATTAATAAACTTCATTTAGTAAATGTGTAAGCCAACCAAGATAACCATAAAATAGAATAAACAGCCTCCAAACAGATCCACACTGTTTTAGGCAGCTTATTTGCCACTGTGACCAAAATACCTGGAAAGAACAATTCTAGAGGAGGAAAAGTTTATTTGGAGCTCACAGTTTCAGGGGTCTCAGTTCACAGATGATTGACTCCATTGCTCTAGGTCCAAGGTAAGACAGAGCATCATGGCAGAAAGGTGTGAAGGAGGAGAGTAGTTCAGGACACAGCACCAAGAAGCAGAGAGAACCCTGCTCACCAGGGACAAAATATATACACCAAAGGCACTCCCGCAGTGACCTGTCTTCTAGCCACACCCCACCAGCCTACCGTTCCCACCCAGGTAATCCTCATCAGGATCACTGATTAGGTGTCGGCTCTCATAATCTGATCACTTCACCTCTAAACTTTCTTGCAATTATCTCACATATGACCTTTCAGGGGACATCTCATATCCAAACAAACATGCACATACCTGATGGACAGTATTGCACATCACCAGGAAAACGATTATTGAATTAATGATCTGAGATTACCAGCTTTTCAAATGGAAGAATCATATCTGAATCCCTAACTCACAACACACCAAAAGCAAATCAAAGGCAGGTTAAAAACCTAAACTGGATAAGCAAAACTTTACAACTTCTAGAAGAAAATATTCAAGAGGATCTTTAAAATCTTAGTACAGAAAATAATTTCTTAAGACAAAAAGCTTTTTTCTTTAAGAAAAAGTCATAAAGGGGCTGGGGCTATGGCTCAGTTGATAGAGTGCTTCCTTACAAGCACAAGGCCCTGGGTTCAGTTCCCAGCACCTTGTTAAAAAAAAAAAAAAAAAAAAAAAAAAAAAAAGCCATAAAGTAAGTAAAAACCATAAAGTAATACTTAGCAAATTTCATCAAATTAAAAATGAAAAGCGAGTATTCAATAGAACATAAAAACACAAGCCACAGATTAGGAGGATGAAGTGCAATTTATATTACTGAAATAAAGGCTCAGAAATATCTAAATGAACTACTACAAATTGATAAGCAAAAGACACCCTAAATGGAAAACCCACACAGGACATGAACAGACCATTCACTGGAGAGGAAACCCGTGTGTGTGTGTGTGTGTGTGTGTGTGTGCATGTGTGTGTGTGTGAGAGAGAGAGAGAGAGAGAAAAGATGATCAGCTTTACTAAAATCAGGCAAATACTTCTTAAGATGATCCTAATTCACACTCATTTTATTAACAAAAATTTAAAGATGAAATAATTCTAAGTGTTGGGGAAGTTATGGAGACCAGGCACCAAGTTACTGAATTACACTGTGGGTGGGGCTACCGTGGTACAACCCCCCAAGAGAAGGCAGTCTTCAGAGTCAGGACATGTGGAGACACACATGCCCTCTTACCTGATCATGGTTAGGTGGCTCACACAGGTGTGCAAAGGAGACGTGCACAGGGTGTTCATACTGCAACTTTACATCAAAAATGGAACTCCTCAGAGCATTCGTGGCAAAAACCCGTGAACCAACTGAGGCAGATTCCCACAACAGGGTCTTAACAGCGTTGAAAGTGAAAAACTGGAGCTACATCTCCACGCGGAGAGATTTCAAAACCATGAATGAAAACCAGCTGAGTGTAAAAGAGCCACCTAACAAGCGCAGCTCACCAGTGGCCCCAGACAGACATGATGACCAGTGGGGGAGAAGAGAAGATGGACAACCCACACACTGACAGTCATCTGATACGCCACAAAGGTGCCAAAAACACACACTGGAGAAAAGACAGCCTTTTTAATAAATGATGCTGGGAAACAGGATATCCAAACGTAGAACTGGACCCCGATCCTCACCTTGCACAAGAATCAACTCGAAATGGATGGAACACCGAGGAATTCGGCCAGAAACACTGCAATAGCTAGAAGAAAATGTAGGCCCAAGACTCCAACATGTTGGCACAGGAACCAACTTCCTTAAGAAGACTCCTAAAGTGCAAGAAATAAAACCCAAAACCCAAAAGGCCAACGGCCTCAAATGAAAAGGCTTCTGCACAGCAAAGGCAACAATGAAGAGCGTGAAAAGAAGCCTGCCCATGGGAAAACATCTTTGCCACCTGCTCCTGAGATAGGGGACTCATATCCAGAACATACACAGAACTCAAAAAACTTAATGCCACACAAAAAAAAAAACATTTAATAAATGGGCAAAAGAACCAAACAGACACTTCTCAAAAGAAGAAATACAAACGGCTAACAAATGTATGAAAAAATGTTCAATAGCTCTAGCACTCAGGGAAATGCAAAACAAAACTACACTAAGATTTCATCTCACTCCAGTCAGAATGGCAAGGATTGGAAATACAAATAATAAACACTAGGAAGGAGCAGGGCAGGGGAGGTACCTTGCTGGTAGGACCGCCTACCACCACTTTGGAAAGCAGGGTGGAGATTCCTCCAAAAACTGTGAATGGAGCCACCATAGGACCCGCTACCCCACTCCTTAGTGTATTTCTGAAAGAACTAAACTCAACCTAACGGAGCAATGCAGTCACATCCACATCTACAGCGCTCCATTCACAATAGCCAAGTTAGGGAACCGGCTCAGGGGCCCACGAGAGATGAATGGATTAAGAAAATGTGGCTTATATGCACACCATAAAGAAGAATGACACTGGGTGGCCTGCTGGTAAACAGATGGAAATGGAGAACATCATGCTAAGTGAAATAAACCAGCCGCAGTCAAGGGCCTAATGTTTCCTCTCATATATGGAAGCTAGACCACAATAAGGGGAAAAATTAGGGGGGATCCCATGAAAATAGAAGAGAGATCAGTAGAGTTGGGGAGGAAGGGGCTGGAGGAAGCGGGTGGGGAAAGGGAGGAACCGTGGAATCAAACTGACCAAACTGTGTTACGTACACAGACGAACTCGCCGTGGCAAATTCTTCATTTATGAGTGTCCATAAAGCACTAACGTTACAGAACTACAAACAAACAGAAGGAAGACGGGCAGGGTAGAGGAGAGGGAACAGGGGAGGGAGGAGAAGAGGAAGCACTGGGGACTGAAGTGCAGCAGATTACGCTCCACAACGCACGATCATGTCAGAATGAGCCCCAGGAGCAGACAGGACCATCATGCACTCATAAAAATCGCCTGACAAAGGAATTTCCACACTGCAGCTCAAAGCAATTAAGACAGGATGAAACCATTAGCAAACTTGAAGAGTGGAAAACCATCACATAATTAATTACAGTTGATTCACATGTGACATGAAAACGCACGGGAGGATCAGGCACAATTCAAAACAGAGAGGGCAGGAGAGTTGGGAGGGGACAGAGGGGACAAGGGGCTGTGGGATGCTCTCCTACTGGCTCGGAAGCGGGGGTGGCAGTATTAGGACTGACCAGGGCCAGGTGTGCTCACACGTGGCTTATCTGTAGCTCTCTGACTGTGGCACATGAAATACTTTATCACTGGAAAAGAGTCATTTTAATGACTCCAAGTCACTGCCTGAATTTAGGGGCGACGGGAAACCTAACCAGACCTTGAAAACAATTTTTAATTAAATTATAGGAAAAACAAATAGAGTTCGAACTCACCAATCATGATTATCCATGATGCCCAGTGCACCCCTCTCCTCCTACCCTCCGGAAACAGAAAAGCATTTAACCATGATATCCAATAAACAATTGGATATATGAAGAAAACAAATAAAACTCACATAAGAAGCAATAAAGGACAACTCACTTAAGTTGTCTGAAAGTCCAGCCAAACCTGCCCTTCTAAATATGTTTAACACAGAAAGAGACAGCTGAGCAAATATGCATAGAGACCACAGAAAAGAAGATGTGTTAGTCAGCTCCGAGGTGCTGTGACTAAATGCCTGCGGAAATCAACCCGGAGGGGGAAAATTTGATTTGGGGCTTTTTTTTAATTTGTCCTTTTTAGATGTACATGACAGTAGAGCGTATTTTGACATGTATATACATGGAGTATAACTCATTCCAATTAGGATCCCATTCTGTGGTTGGACATGGAGTTTCACTGGTAGTATATTCACATATGAACACAGGAAAGTGATGTCCCATTCACTCCACTGTCTTTCCTGTTCTCATCCCCCGGTTCCTTCATTCCCCTTTGTTTAACCCAATGAACGTCTACTCTTCCCTTCCCCCCACCTTACTGTGGTTAGCAGCGTATATCAGAGAGAACATTCAGCCCTAGGTTTTTTGGGATTGGCTTATTTCACTTAGCATGATATTCTCCAGATCCATCCATTTACCAGAAAATGCCATAATTTCATTTTTCCTTAAGGCTGAGTAATATTCCATTGTATGTATACACCACATTTTCTTTATCCACTCATCTACTGAAGGACACCTAGGTTGGTTCCATAACTCAGCTATTGTAAATTGAGCTGCTGTAAACATTGATGTGACTGCATCACTGTACTATGCTGATTTGAAATCCTTTGGTATAAACTGAGGGGTGGGATAACTGGGTCAAATGGTGGGTCCATTCCAAGTTTTCTGAGGAATCTCCATACTCTTTCCAGAGCAGTTGCACCAGTTTGCAGTCCCACCAGCAATGTATGAGTGGGTCCTTTCCCCACGTCCTTGACAACATTTATTATTACTTGTATTCTTGATAACTGCCATTCTGACTAGGGTGAGATGGAATCCTGGTTCACGGGAGGTGAGGCAGAATACAACAGAGGAGACAGGCTGTGGCAGCAGAAAGCAGACAGAGAGGGAGAGGGTAGGGACAAGATGTGCCCTTGGAGGGCATGACCTCCATGACCGCCTCTCCCACTAGGCTCCGCCCTCTAAACTTTCCACCATCTCCCAAAGCACAGGTTAGGGACCAGGCCTGTAGCACATGGCCCTTCAGGGTCATTTTAGGCCCAAATCATAAAAGAAGAGGAAAAGGACAGTGCAGGAAATGTGCAAGATCAAGAAGTCACTCTGGAAAACATCGGACTCCAGGAAGTGGGTTAAAAATGTTCACAATAACTGATCTGCTGCCATAAGCAACTACGAACACAAAACCAGCGAAACAAGGGAAACTAGGAGATGACCAGGACACAGAACAAGCTTTCAGAGGGAGCTCGAAGACCTCAGGTAACCAACGCACGTCTGCAGAATGAGAAAGCACAGAAGCAGGAAAGACAGAGTCACAAGCCTAAGCAGGAACACAGGGACGGCTTCCGGAAAGCACAGAGAAGCAGAGACGTAACAGAGACGGCACCAACACGGTCCCCTGGTGTTCAGCCTCTGACTCCAGTCATGCTGCCGGACCTCAAAATAATTCTGGCATACCTTCTCATCAATGAGTTTTAAAACCAAGTTGTTGTTTCTTTTTTCAAAGTTCAATAAAACGAGTTTTGCGTCTTCATATCCACACCTCATTCTTGATCAAAAGCAATCTTATTCAGCAGAGGAAAATGCTCAGAAAATAACAGGTATCAGCAGCAGTGACAGCTAGACCTTCCATAACACTGCTCTGCAGTTTCAGCCATTCAGAACCATCAAATCCTAGGGTCAGGCGCCGCGAAATAAGTGCTGCTGGTATCTTCAACTTCAATGGAGGGAAACTGAGGCAGGGAGAAATCAAGAGACTTGCCCAGGCTGCATAACAAGAGCCCGGGCTGCCCTGGGATTCGAACCACACATCCTGCTCCAGATCCTGAGCTCTCTGTGACGACATGAATATTCCCTCATTCCCTATGAGAAAACGCACGATCAGCTTTCATTTACCCAACGTGGACTCAAACACACTCGAGCTCTTTGTCTCCTACAGAGGATGTGGGACGATCGATGTTCAGAATTAGACTAAAAACTCCGCTTGACAGATTGAATGAGCCTGGTGCCATTGCTCTCATCTCCTGATCCTGGTTTTCAACTGAAGGTCACATGAGTTTGTCAGAATCTCTGTCATCCCCCTCACCTATCACTTCCCTGTGGACACTGGCCCCAGGAACCCCCTCCTTTCACAGGCAAAGAAAAGTGTGGTCCAAACCGAGGGGCAGCCAGACACAAAGGCTGATGGAGCCCCAACCTTAGGTCAAGGAGAGGAGAAGAGCGGAGAATCAGGAAGGCAGGGAGGAGCCCTTCCTGAGGGCCTGGTGGGAGCAGAAGGAAGAAATGGACAAAGGAGGAAGTCAACAGAACCACCTACACACAGGAGGCTGCAGGGCTGAGTCGCCCAGTCCCGGATGGGGCCAGAGCAGCACTGCAGGCTCCTGGTGGCTAGTGATCATCAGGGGCAGGGTGTGGCAGTTCAATGTCGTCAGATTCCGGGAAGACCAATCCCACCTAACAGCAACCTTGGCAGTGCCACTCTACTTTAGATTAACTCGACTTTGCAAACTGCCCCTCGTGACGTTATTCTTTGTTTCCCCCCCTTTACAAATAAAGCCACTTTTGAATGACTGAGATGCAACTGCTGGAATCAGCTCTTGCAGAAAAAGGAACTAGATAAACACTGGTCCCAAGAGTTTCTCAGCAGCCATCTTCCTTTAGCTTCTCAGAGCCGGGAACACCTGATGGTCCTCACATAACATCAAAGTGTGGCCCAAGGACCTGCTGATCTCATTCTTTAATTAAAGTGGAATAATGTTTAACTTGCAGGGGAATAACATGTTTATCTAAAAGAGTACAGGGACTGGCCTGGGATGCAAAAGTCAATTGGTTATCGTAAGATATTTCAGCAGAAGAGAAAACACAGACTCTGGATGATGGAGACCTCTTGCCCACTGTCCATAGTGCCTCCCTATGAAAGCCCTTTGGTGTGTTTGAGCACCTGAAAATTGGGGACAATAGTCCTGTCCATCTTCTCAGGAGCCAGTCCTGGAATAAATTGATTTCTTCCCACCAACTCTCAGCTCCCAAATATTGGCTTTGGAGCAGGAAGTAGCCAGACCTGGGTCTGCTAACACCACTAACCTGGGAAGAGAGGCTTCTTAAGGCCACTGGAACTAGGATTCAAGACCAGGATCTAGTCCTGGCAGAAAACCAAGTAGAAACCTGATCAGAAGCCCAGTCAAATGGACAAGCACACACAGGAGGCAAATGGGACTCCCATGGGACGCAAGTGCCTGGGCTCAGAGCCCAAGGCTAAGCCCATCCCCAGGAAGGGGACAGGGAGCGTCTGAAGCACTTCCAGGATCCGAGGCACTGGTCTGAAGCAGCAGTTGTCCCACCCGCAGCTGGTGGATGGGGACGGAGGAAAGAGGGCTCTGCCTGGCTGCAAGGAGGAGGCCTGTCACCACTTGAGCATGCCTGGTGACGGCAAGTCTGCAGACTCGTGACATTCAGGATCAAAAGGGTCCTTGTTCCTTCAAAGCACCTACCTGAGACCTTACAGAAGAGGGGACGCCTGGGTCTTAGAGAATCTTTGCACAGACGTTCCTAAGTTTCTGAGGTGACAGGGTGGGGGAGGGTCCCCTTTGGGGATGTGCCAAGTTTCCCTCCTCAGCCTCACACTGGAGTCCTCCCTGAACATCAGACTCTGTTTTTTATTTACCTTAAGGAAAAAACTATGCAGTGAACTGACATGAAAAGAGGTGGGAATGAGAGGAGCTGGAACACAGGCCTAAGGCACAGGCACTCCTTAAACATATTAATGCTCTCTCTTTAAAACCGAATTTCCATATCGCACACACACCTCTCTCTCTAAAACCAAATTTCCTATCACACACGCACCTACTTTAATAGGAAAACACCACAAAAGATGGGACATATAGATGGAGCGTGCACAAGGCTCTGTGTAGGCAGCACTGATGACGGAAACCGGGGCACTGAGGGGCATCCCCTGCTCAAGACTAATTTAATTGAAACACTTCACTACCCACAGGATGGGCTGATCAGCATACACTTCCCCACTAATGCAACTAATCAATTCCTACATCCATAAAACACTGGAAGGAGCAGCCGTGTCACACCCCAGAACTCTCTGGAGCATGACATTTCCCCAGCCCTCTCCTTACTGAAATCTACCCTTCCAGCTCTTTAACCCAGGACAGACAGAATAAATGAGGGAAATGCAGAAATGGGAGGTGATGCTAATATTTACAAGAAGTTGCTATATACATAACGAAGATTTTTAAAGTTTATTAGGAAGGGTGAAAAATGATTCTACCACGTCTGTTTACTGCAGATTCAGTTTTGGAATTGGAAAGCTGAATGTGTCCCCCAAAAGTCAGAAGACTCCTAAACAAAAAGTGAAACCGAAACAGGACAGGATGGGGGAAAGTTACTCAAATACAAATATTTCCTGCACATTTAGCATACATATTATATCTGTGCACGTGCACGCAAATACACACACACACACACACACACACACACACACACACCTGGCGCAGACATTGTTAAAAAGAAAAAATGCTGTTACCAGAGCCTAAGGAACCTCACTGTGCTTAGGGATGACCTAAGAGCCTGCCCTCCGTGCTCCCTGCAGCCAACACCCCTCCTGTCACTCCTCGGTGGAAGGATGGCTTTTCACCATCTTGCTATCAGCCTGGCCGCTCCTGTCCCGGCGGGACATCAAAGAGGAAGGCGAACCTAAGAGAGAAGGAATGAAAGGGACAAGAGACACAGGGAGTGACAGCAAGACAGGAGTTCTGATCAAGCTGCAAATTTTTATTATTCTCACGGGTATTTATGCTGAGGGAATGAGGGGTATGAGGAGGTGCAGGCTGGTTGACTGTGTTCTTCTACTGGGCTCCTCATAGGGTGCAAGTTCGCGCTGGCGGGAAGGTGAAGTTCGCGCCCCCGGGAAGATGAAGTTCGCGCCCCCGGGAAGGTGAAGTCCCGGAAGAGAAGCAGGGAGGGCGCCATAGGCGCCATACTGTCAGAATTATCAGCCAGGAGGGGGGAGGGGCGCTGCTGCTTATTGTAAAGGTCAGAATGTTCTCAGAATGAGAACTTCTTCTTGGTCCCTGACACTCCCCCACGCGCTCTGGGGGCGCTGCCTGCCGCAGGGTGTCGGCTGAGCCGTCTCCGAGGTGCTGGTTATTCTCTCCAGCGGAGTGACGTTTGCATCCGAGGTTAATTCCCTACCCAGGTTTGCAGGCTGCCCACCCGGGAACACCACCTCCCAGCGTGCGGCGTGGGGAGCGCTGGGACTTACAAACGAATACACTGTCACACCAAGTTCCACGACCTATGGTCCTGAGCCCTTTTTTCCCCTTAATTAACAAATGAAGAGCGAACACGGGAAAGCACGCCCGCAGTGCGCGGCCGCAGGGCCACGGTCACCTGCGGGGCACCCACGCCCGCGCGCAGCCTGCAGGCGCCCTCCGGTCCCGCGGCCCCGCGCCGCCCGCCGCGCCCCGGCCCGGCCCGGCCCGGCCCTACCGTGGCGGGGCATCCTCGGCGCCAGGCGGCCTGCGCGCCCAGCGAGCTCTCGCCGCATCCCGGCCGGCGGAGGCACGGGGCGCGCGGCCGGCCCGCGGCGGCGCTGGTCCAGGCCGGGGATGGGATCCGGCTCGGCTCGGCTCGGCATTGAGGAGGTGGGCGGAGCGGCGCGGCGGTGCGCACGGGAAATCTGATAGGTGAGGAGGCCGCGGGGGCGGGGGCGCTGCAGCGCGGAGGGGGCGCCGCGGTCGCCCGGTCCCTCGGTCCCCGCGGCCCGGCGGTCGGCAGCCGGACCACCGCCCCGGGCCGACAGGCAGCAACTCTCCGCAGTGCCCCGCCCCCGGGCCGCGGCGGGAAGCGCATCTCTGACCAGCGCCAGCGAGTCACCGCGGCGGAGTTTGCTGCGATCCCCAGGCCGCTGCAGGAGTTCGCCGTCCTGCCCTCCCAGGGGACAGTCCCGAAGTTAACTTTGAAAATTCTCCCAGTGCAGAGCAGCCGGCGGGTCCCGTGCTTCCCAAACCCCGGGACCTCCGGAACGCCTGCCTCCCCACTGTCTCTAAAAAGAGACGCTATTTCCTTACCAAAGGTTTGCCTCGCCTCGGAGCCAGGAGTCAAGGTCACATAACGGCGTGGTCCCCCAATGAAGTAGGTGCTACCCATGAGGAAAGAGCAGCAAAGAAGTTAAGGCACTTGTCCTGGGTCACAGGGCCACAGGCAAAGCCCGAATTGACTACGAATGTATGGCAAGGAACAGCCAATGGGGGTGGGGTGGCAGAAGATGATGCCCCACCTTCCTCTGGCAGGAAAAATAGATATTTTTGCATACGTGTATGTGCGTATTTTTTTTTCTTTAAGAGTTGAGGACTTAACATCTGATACAGTGGTCATCTACCTGGCCCGTTGTAAATTCCATGGGGCCAGTTCTCAGTCCCCTACCCCTAGCTAAATGAATCTGACCTCCCTTCCCTAATGTCCTATCTTCAACTCTTCAGAACAATGCCCGGTCCTGTTTCCCTGAGACTCACCTGTGATCTTTTTTGCACAAAATAAAGTGGGCTCGTGGGACTGGGGGAAAGAAGCAAAAATGTAGGGAGATAAGAATCCAAAGTGGGGGCCTGGGGGCGGGGCGGGGCGGGGTGGAGAAGTGTCTGAGGAGGAGGGAGGAGGACCCTAGCAGCAGCGGGTGGCGCAAGCAGCTGCTGTTTCCTGGGGTAACCAAGCGTGCCTGGCAGTCACAGCTGAGCAGACCTAGCGGGTGCCGCCTCTGGCAGCCCCTGGAGGACAGGAACCAGGCGGCAGGCAGGAGGTGAGGTTGGGCCCTTGGAGCCCCTGCCCTCTCCCTCCCAGACCCTCAGGGAGGCCTCCTGCCGCCCCGCCCACCTGGCCTGCCCTCCCGGGTGCCTGCCTGTCAGCTACTGTTCACAGAACAGCTGAGAGACTGTGAGGCGGTGCAGAACCGGAGAAAAGGCTCTGGGGAGGAGACAGAGCATCCCTCTGAGGGGCACGGTGGGGGATCTCAGCTTGAGGCTCCAGCAGCCTGGCATGGAGGGGTGAGGCAATTACCCAGGAACTGCCTTGGAGCTGCCTAATGAGAAGATGGGAAGGTGAGAAGCCAAGAACGCTGGAGGGAGATCCAGGCACAAGGGCAGCAGAAGCATAGGCCCTGCAGCCGGCCCAGGACATGGGGTTTCTGTGTGGACAGTGGGCTGGGGCAGAGATCAGGTAGGTCAGCATGCAGTGCACCCACTGCTTATCCCAGTGAACATCCCTGGAGCTGAGCTAGCTTTGCCTGGGCCTCCAGGCACCTGCCAGGAAAGTGAAAGCGTCCCCCCTGGAGCTCAGGGCCTGAACCCTGGCACTGGGCTTGGCTAAACTGTTAGAGGTCGTGGGGTGGACTGGTCTGTCCTGATACTGTGAGGGTGGGTCTCACCTGCAGGCCTTGCAAACCACCTCTTTCCAGGTGTCTCCAACCCTCTCCAGAGCCTGGTACCAATGACAGTTGATCAAAACATCCAGCCTTCCATGGGTCACTGAGACCTGGAACAGGATTCTCTACCCCAGCTCACTTAACACGTTGGCAAGGGTCTGTTCTGTGCACGGCGGGATGTTCAGCAACATCCCGGGTGGTCTTTGCCCACTCAGTGCCAGGAGCATCCTGACAAGGGTACACACAGGTTGCGACAACCAAAAATATCTCCAGATTTGCCCAAACTCCCCCCGGAAGCCAGTCATCCCCGTTGAGAACTGCCACAGCAGAAAGGAGTGGAACCAGGGCCCACAGCGGCACCAGGACACAGTGGTCAGGACTGCGCCGTGGAGTTGGCCACTCGTCAGGGTTGGGAGGCTACGCTCCACGGCAGAGTGCTGGCCAAAGTCTCCAGCAGGTCCCGCTCGTTCCCACCTGGAGACCCTTGCACACCGCTCCCTCTCCCAGAGGGACTCTCCTGGCTCAGACCCCACTGCTCCTTCCCTGTCGCCAGGCTGACGCGCGGGTGCCGTTGCACCATCACTCCCTGCCTCTGTGCTATGGTCTGGATGTGACTGGGCATGTTCCCCAAGGGTTCATGTGTTGGGAACTCAGTGCCCAGTATTTGGAGGTGGTGGAAACTTTAAGAGGTGGGGCTAAATGCAAAGGTAATTAGGTGAGGGGGGCAAGGCTGACCCCTTCCCACTCTCCAGTTTCCTGCTTTGCCCAGTGATCTTACACATGGGCTCCCACCATGACACCACCCACCAGGATGTCATACAGCAGCGGGGAGGGCCCTCGACCAAGACAAAATGGATGTTGCCACCTATCTTGAACTGTGAGCCTCCAAAACTGTGAGCTAAATAAACCCCTTTTCTTTATAAAGTACACACCCTGGGCATTTTGTTGTAGCAATGGAAAGCAGATTAATACAACCTTTAGCGTCCTTGTTCAGAGCTGCTACCTGCCATTGCAATGGACAGCTGCTTCTCTGTGCTTCTGTCTCCTTTGCCAGACAATCTCTGGGTGCACATCCCAGCAGAGGTCTCAGCCTGGCACACATGAATGCCCAAGATGTGCTTGTTGAATCAGTACATAGAGTAACGGCCAGACTGCATCCATTGTGCCACAGCTGGATGGGTGAAGAAAACAGGTGCTGTTTGCATAGTGTGGGCAGCACGAAGGCACAGCTCGGTCCCTTCCTCCCACTCCTGCCCCAGGCTAGTGGGCACGGTATGTGGAGGTGGGGGAGCTTGCCTGCTTCTCTGGGAGGCTCAAGTCACTGCTAGCCAGAAACCCTTGCACTTCTGATTCAAGAACCTGGGTGGCACCAGCCTTGTGACTGAGACATCCCAGCATCCTCCTGCAAACTTAGAGAATGATCAGTGTTTCTCTGGGGCCTGGAAAGCGGTTTTCCCAGGGAAGCCACTATACTAATTAGAATGACTCGCCCGGAAGGCTTCGGGGCCCACGGCAGTTTTCTGAACTGTTAAACAAAGCTCTCGGTGAGCAAGGTGAAGGTCGTGGGAACTGAGAGTTGGTGAGGGAGAGGCTCCTGCTCAGAGCCTGCCGTGTGTGCCCCACGGCATGGCCACCGTCCTGGGCCCTCTGCTCATGGGGGCACCTGGCATGCAGGCTGACCCACCCCATGTGCACAGGCTGACCTTTCCCCTCCCAGGTGGGGGTCTTCAGCAGGTGGGGCTTCAGAGTTCACCTATGACCCCTGCCACCCCAAGGGGACTGGGGACACATGGGCCAAGTCTGGGTGGCCCTCATGTTTTAACCTGCCAGTTGTGCATGGTATAGACAAGGCTGGGGCCAGTGGCACCATGTGGGTTGAGATGCAGGTGGCACCTCACTCCTATGAGTAGAAGAACCACACTGCACTAGGGAGGCTGAGGCAGGAGGATTGCGAGTTCAAGGTCAGCCTCAGCAACTTAGGGAGGCCCTGAGCAACTCAACGAGACCCTGTCTCAAAATACAAAATAAAAAGGGCTGGGGATGTGGCTCAGTGGTTAAGCACCCCTGGGTTCAATCTCTGGTACCAAAGAAAAGAAGAAGAAGGACCACAATGTCCAGATGATGCAGGGACTCTGAGCAGGCCAGAAAGGGGAGTCTACCTGGGAAAAGAGATCAGATTCCCAAAGCGAGTCTGCCTTGGATAGTCCCTGGCCACCTCTACAAAATAAAGCCCCTGACCCTCCTGCTGCAGAAGAAGGCCAGTGACCAGCACCCACATCTGCAAAGGTTCCCTTCTACTTCATGTGTTCACGTAGCTGTTCCATCTCGGGTTATCCAGACGGTGCAGTTCAATGGCACACGAGAACCCAAGGACTCCTGGAAAGTGACCGCTGGCTTTCAGCTGTGCTGGCTACGTAAACTAGCTTGCTGGCTTAGCACACCATTCTTTGCCCAGGGCTGCGCCCTCCCTCCCTCTCCAGTGAGTTCTAGAATATCTAAACCTAGGCTGATTCTAAGGCCTCTAAAACTAAAGGTCCACCTGGAATCTTTAGGACAGAAGTTCCAAGCCAGTGAGGGACGCGACGTGAAGAGCTCGGTTACCCTGCTTCTGCAGCCTCTCCCTCGCTGCGTCGGCTCTGTCCCTCAGTCTCCTCCTCTGCACAGCCCACGTGACAGAGCTGTCGGCAGGGTTATGAAGAAAATGGCACAAGCAAAGGCTGTGGTCTCCAGGGTGCTCCGTGCCTTGTCTGGGTGACAGGGAACAGTTCTCAGGCACTTTTGTCATCGCCTTCACTTCTGCCTTTAGCACCAGACGATATGTAGCAAGAATGGAGCCCATGCTGTGCCCTCCGGTCCCTGGCACCTTCCACAGTGCCTGAGGTATGGTGGGCACTCAAACAGGTGGCAGATGGATAAACGAAGGGATGAGTTAGCGATTAACTAAAAAGTGAGCGTATACACAGAGCCTAGCTCAGAGCCCCGAGCGCAGAAGCAGCCCACACGATGATACTCAGCACCGCTTACCGTCTTCCGTACAAATCACTGCAACTTTTGCTCAGACCAGAAGGGCCTTCTGATAGAGTAGCAAGCGTCGTAGCAAAGTCGGTCACCGCTCAGATGGTTTCACTGGTGGTAATTTTGGAAAAGGAGAACTACAGGTACTCTTTTTTATGGGGAGGTGGGGAATGCTGGGGATTGAACCCAGGGCCTTGTGCTTGACAGGCAAGCACTCTATGAGCTGAGCTATATCCCCAGCCCTCCAGGTACTCTAGATGCATACATTCAAGAACCATTTTCCTTTCCTTCTTTCCCTAAGTTTTCCAAGAAAGAGAGTAGAAAATATATTGTTTTTTTTTTTTTTTTTTTTAAATGGAGCATCTTTCTGTCTGTCGCCAGCGGTACTGGCATGGACAGGCCTGTCGCATACAACCAAGCAGCACTTGGAGGGGTTGGACGTGGGTCTTGTTTTCAACTGGACCCTGGGCTTTCTGTAGAACCCCTGGTCCAGTCGTCACATGACTCATGCGATGCGAAGGAAGAAGAGTGGAATTCTAAAACAGCAGAACCTGGTTTTTAAGCAAAGGCAGCGGCAGCAGCCTTACCCCCAGTCCCATTGCCCTCTCTCCTTGGGAAGCCACGTCATCATCTCAGACGAGCCTTCTTCCTTCCACCACCCTTGGGAGACACCCTCCCTTCAGAGGCACACAGAAAACCTGCCAGAGAAGCTACCCACCCAGCGCCGAGGGGTTTTGATGGGTTGAAGTCAGATTCACACCGAAGAGCTTTCCCTGTACCCAGAGCTCTGCAGACAGCTTGGAAAGAGGCACGTCACAGAGAAGACTGCAGTCTGGGCCATTTGCTGGAGGTGACGGTCATTTGAAGTGCGGACATTCTGAGGTGTTGGCTTTTTATGTTCATCGTTAACTTTGAGAGGCACCCGGAAAGACAGACTCCTCTTCAGGAGCAACAGCAACCGGAGAGGGAGCAACTTAGCAGTAACTGACCTTGTGGGCTCTGGGCAGGGACGGGAGTGTGAGAGAAGCTTGACGTGGCAAGATGGGGCTCAGACAGGGCTGAGATTGACCCATTGCATGACGGCCTCAGACGGGGCTGAGATTGACCCATTGCATGACGGGCTCAGACGGGGCTGAGCTTGACCCATTGCATGACGGGCTCAGACGGGGCTGAGCTTGACCCGTTGCATGACGGGCTCAGACGGGGCTGAGCTTGACCCGTTGCATGACGGGCTCAGACGGGGCTGAGCTTGACCCGTTGCATGACGGGCTCAGACGGGGCTGAGCTTGACCCGTTGCGTGACGGGGCTCAGACGGGGCTGAGCTTGACCCATTGTTTTCTTTTTAGAAGTTAGAAACTCCGTTTTCAAGTGTGGTGTGTCTGGACCTCCCATCCTGTGGAACAAAGTAGGCTGGAGCTATTCAGTGGAAGGGGCTTCCCTCAACAGCCCCCTTCCCACCCTGCTGCAGAGAGAGCATTTTGCAGCCTTAGAGCTCTGGCCCACAGCTGCTTCCACTCTCTGGATCAGTGGAAGGGGAAGTCCCCCTTCAGTTCTAACCACCCACGTTGGTCATTAGGATCCAGTATGAAATACAGAGAGGAAGTGTGGGGTGGGCTCCAGGCAGCTCCCAGTGCTAAGTTCCGGGCATCCTGTGAGACCTCTGCTGCCCCCTGCAGATGTCCCCTGGTGGCTGGCTGACCAGTGTGGGTGAATAGGGACGGGCCACCAAGTGGAAGGACCCATCAGTAACTTGCACCTTGTCAGCGCCCTTCAAAGGGGACAGCTGAGTCACCAGGGCTGGGGGAGGCCTGGATCGTCAGCATGCCACGCCCCCCAGGCCCTGGAGCACACGTCTCCGCAGCCTGCAGACGCCATCATTTCTCAGACGACACTGAGAGCCTCCCGGTCTCCACTGGGGACGGAGAGCCTGTGGCCCTTGTCACACAGGTGTCCCAGGTCTGCAGTGGGACAGCAGGACATGTGCTCTGGCTGAGCCTGTCCCTACTGATGGCTTCCTGAACGACCCAGGAGCACCACGGTCGGAAGCAGGTGCTGAGGTCGGAGCCCTGGCCTTGGCCTCGCTGGCCCTGCTCGGCTCTCCCAGCGTCCTTGGCTATTTTCTGTTCCACTGCACATGCAGGTTTTTGTTTTGGTGTGCTTGTTTGACACGCATGTCTTTTCAGAAGCAGTTTTGATCTCCAAAATAAATTTAAAATGCTGGCGATGCTTAATGCTGGAAACGCTGTGACCCCCAGCTCTCTTTTCCAATGATGGGTTTTATTGAGAAACGTCTGGAGAAAGGATTTCATCAAAGACAAGGGGAGAAGTTATCTCCTTAGAAGTAAAGGCGCTCACTGCTGCTGTTGTGATAAACTGGCTGCCTACAGTTCTCCTCCTGAGCTCCACTAACTCAGTTCCTTCTCCGCGGAGTTCTGCGAGGTGGGTGCCCCTGTACCCATCTTACAGATCAAAAATCAGAGCCCCAGAAAGATGAAATCATTGGTCCAGGTGAAACCAGCCTGGGCAGAGAGGACCGCATGGAGTGTCCGGGGGGTACATCGTCTCTCCAGCCACCTCCTTCCTCCTCGCTTTCCATCACCCGTGTTATCACATCTACAGCTCAGAAGAGACCAGGTCCACGGGGCTCCTCTCTTCAGCCGGGAGGGGCGGGCAGCCTGCGGACTTGGCAGAGAGTTATTTCAAAGGAGGAAACCCTGACAGCCGTAATTAGCCACTGTGCTGGAAGCCAGATGAAATGCTTTAAAAAAAGATAAGAAACTAATTACCCTACTTTCATCGGAGGCAAAACATCAAGAAATAGGGTGAAGAGTGGTAAGAAAAAAACTAGAGAGCAGGTAAAAATGGAAAAGGGAGATGGACTCGAAAGGGGGCAAGGTCTTCTCTGCAGGGCCGGGAACCCCTGTGCACCCTTTCCTGTGGGTCTCCTCCCCGCCCGCCTCTTTGGTGGATCGACAACGTGACTTTCAAAGGTTTGCACGGTTTGTGTGTACAAAAGCCTGTCCCCGGATGTTAAAAAGCCGTTTAGCAAAGAAAACACAAAACAGTCACCCAGGTCTCACGGCTGACATCCTGGGGGACCCTGTCTGGACCGTGTTCTGCCTCAGGCCTTCTCAGAGCCTTTGCAGTGAATTGCGCGAGCCCAGGAGAGCAGGAGGAAGCAGCCTTTCCCAAACTCGCCTGACGCTGAAATGCATTTTTTAAAGAACCTGCCGTGTGATGATGTTTCCAGAACCCACTTCGGGTCGAGTTGTTCTGAAATTAAATGGTGATCTGAAACAAGTAAGTCGGGGCGATGCCTCTGCTCTCCCTTCCCTTACCTGGGATCCATGTCGCCGTGACACTCGGGTTCACGAACTCAGAAAGAGGAAGCTTGCCGGGCCCCTGGAACCCGAGAGGTGAAAGTCCCTGCACACGGTTGAGCTTGACGTAGGTGGAGCCAGACCCCACGGTCCCCAGGAAACAACTGCCACGCTTGGAAATAAAAGTGTTTTCCAGGGACTGGAGCCCTCTCTCCCTGGCACAGGAGAATGCGCCTCAGCCCCTCTGCAGTGCCTGCAGGCAGCAGCCCGGGGACACAGTGCCAGAGGCCCCACCCAGGGCACCGCAGGAGGAAGAGCGTGCCAAGGGTTGGCTGTCCCCACCAGAACCCTCGGGGAAAGAAGGCACAGGTGTGGAAATGCCACCCGAGCCACATGGCTCCCGCCACAGACAGGGGTGCACCGTGTAGCTCCGGGCCACACGCCTCCCCCTGACCACATGGGCACGCCTCCTCGCGACGCTTCTGACAATCACCAAGGCTCAGCGCTGGCAGAGGGCAGGGGAGGGGTGGGAAGTCAGAAGGGACAGGCGCCTTGGGGTGCTTCCCGCCAGCTCCCCCCACCCGCTCCCGCTCCGACCCTGGCTGGCTGGAGGCACAGGTCCCTGTCCACCCGACCCAGGGCAGAAGCCTGATGTCCTCCCACTCCCGCCCCAGCCGGCCAGTCTTTGGAGTCCAGCTGCCCTTGATCCAGCCCAGGTCGCTCCCCACAAAGGTGCTCGGCAGCTTCCCCTGGACCGGTCTCCCTCTGGACTCCACTGGGAGAATTCCGTCTAAGTAAGTCAGGTCCTTCCTTAAAAACCTTGATCGCATCGGCCAGAGGCAGGCACACGGAAGACCATCCGTAGTCTGGCCAGCAGCTACTCCCTCACCTCACCTCGGTCTGAGAACTGCTTGGCCTCTGTCACCAGCTGTGCCACAGTCCACTGTTGGTGACACATGGCTCTAGCATTATTACTCTCGTCCACCCCACTTTCCTTTCCCGGGTCCCTAGAACACTCCTGATCAGCTATCAAAACCCCGTGTGCATGCCACTGTCTCTCCCTGGCTCAGGTAGCGACTGTCCCTGGGACACGTTTGGCCTGCCCCTGCAGCAGTATTCACCACCCCGCACTGGGGGGGCTACACCCTCAGCTCACGCGTCTGCCACCCCGCTCGGGGAAAGGACCTCATGTCACTATGTCCCCAGCTCTTGCATGGTGTTACCAGGTAGGTGGTAACTGGTACACGTGGGGTGCTGAGGCCATCCCTGCCTGCGTGCTGTGATCCCGGAAGCCACCCCTGGCATCATGCCGACTGCGGGGGGAGGGAAGAGGCCGAGGTGACAGCTCCTCTTGGTGTTCCTTGGTTTCTCTGCCTCGTGACTGGGAACTGCCAGCCTCAGTCATTCCGACGATGGAGGAGGGTTAGGTGCAGAGGCAGGAGCTGGCGCAGCTGCCGGCCGGTGAAACCGGAGTTTTGAGATGAGACTAGATTCCCCGCTTCACCCATTTCCTCTGGGTTCTTGTCTCATAAATTTTGAAGACCACGGACAGTCACGGAAGGGAAGAGTAACAGAGTAGGATTTATTTAGGTGAGAAGAGAGAGAAACCCATTTCCCTGTGCCGGCCCAGGAACTGCAAAGGCATCCTGGCTGCCATCCCGTTCGCTTGCTCCTCCTTCCTGTGAGGAAGGGTTCACCCACCTTCCCTGGGTTCACCCAGCTTCCCTTTTCACCTCTGGGACAGAGGAGTTGGCTGGAGGTATTCCCGCAGGGGGGCTTCGAGGTCTTTTAGGTTGGAAACAGGCCTTGCTGTCCGCAGCCATGCCACCTGAATGCACCTGATCTCTGAAGTGGCTTGCTGGAGCTCATGAGTGTGTCTACCCGCTAGCCTGCAGGCGCGGTTGAATGGGCCCATTATCCTGCCTGCTCGTTTTACTATCTATTATTTTATCTTCTTTCACTGCGACTCAGTACAGGAACATTTCAATAGGGATGGAGGCTGAGGATCCGGGACAGCTGCCTCCGACCCACAAGGAAGTTCCAGTATTTCTAGGGGCAGCTGGCAGCAGCCGCAGACAGAGTAGCAGGACAGGGGCCTCGGCAGTGAGCTGGGTCTCTGCTTTGTCATTTCACTATGCTGATGACCCATATTTTGGGGATGGCGTTTGGTTCATTCAGCCCAGAACCTGGTCTGGTGAAAGGACCCTGGGAAATGGTAGCACATCCGAGTTCTCATCTCTTGCTTACCTGCTGAAAAAGCAGCGTTAGATCATGAGCATGTCCACAGTGTATCCTGCTGGGGCTTCAGACAAACAATCGGACCCTCGAGGGGTCCAAGTTCCACTACAGAACTAACCAGCATGTTCTCAAGCGTTTCATGCAGGAAGTATTGCCAGCTGTCAAAGAACTCCCTGTGTAAGCAAGTGCAGCGACACGCAGTCAGTACGGAACATTCCAGAATGAGCTGAAACACCCGACTTAATAAGTCCAAAAGCCTAGGAAAACAAACACCAGCGGGTAGGGCTCTGCGGAGCACACTGGTGTCTTGAGGGCGGAGGGTGGCATGGCTCACCTGGGTCTCCAGTGGGGGGTGACCAGCACTCGTCACGTCAAAGGTTCAAATCTTTAAAAAGTCATCATGGAAAAGACATTCATCTTATTTTATAGCATAAGAAAATGATGCTTAGAATTTCAAATCTCTAAACGGAACACCATAAACTTCATGACATCTATTTTGTTTTAGTGATAATACGAGCTGTTGAAATGCCCGGTTTCCCTGATGGTAAAGAAGTTGTTCAATACTCTGCCCAATTCTTCCTTTGGGACAAGAAAGGAGAGCCATCGTTCTCATAGTCTTTGTGCTAGGCCTGACTTGAGAGCCTCTGGAAACGTTGGAATTGGATGCAGTTTTGGATGTCCTCGGAGTCACTCATCGTTCGCACCCCAGGTCTCCCGCTCCCCCTGAATCCCAGCTGAGGGTTGAGATCGCCCACCCCCTGCCAGTCATCCCAAGCCAAGGCGAATGAGTCAGCAGAAAATCAGAGCGCTCACTGAATCTCCCTCTTGACTGCTTCATCCAACGCGCATCCACTGGTCACTGCGTGTCGGGCACAGAGCGGGACCCTCGGGCAAAAGCCAGCGGGTGTCCTGGTGGTCCTGAGGAAATGCGTGTCCCCACCTGCAGAAGGTAAGAGTGAGAAGCGGGAAGAGGGCCGGAAGAGGGGAACTCGTGACTCCACAGAGCAGAGAGGGTGTCAGGGAGGGAGCGGCCCGGGGATTGCCCTCCAGGACCCCCGCCAGCAGAGCAAACCCACCCGGACCACCACAGCCGGTCCCAGCAGCTTCCATTCTCTACCATTGCTCGTCCACACGTGGAGGCCTCCCTCCCTCCCTGGGCTCCTTTTGCTGGGTTGGCACAGGGAGCCCTTCCTGCCTCCTCTCCACCACCTGGACCCTGGCTCATCTGCCCACTTCAGTCAGCCCAAATTCTGCACCTCTGCCTCTCTGTCACCAGCAAGCCTCAGTCCTAAGGCTTTCCTCTCAGGACCAGCTGAGGCAGCCTTGTCCCCACATGCACTGTGGAGATGGGGGCATAGTCACAGAGGTGAAGGTAGCAGGTGCAGCGGCAGATGTGGAGGGAGTTTGAGTAAAGCCACAGGCAGGGGCGAGGGCTGCCGGGCTGCTCCAGGAACACACTACTGCTCACAGTTCTGGAGGCTAGAGGCTGCATGGAGACAACAGCAGGGGTGCTTTCTTCCAAGGCCTCTGTTAAGTGGAGACACAATAAAATTCTTAAGAGTTTATTTAAAGCCAGATGTGATGGCACACACCTGTAATCCCAGCAACTGGGAAGGCTGAGGCAGGAGGATCATAAGTTGGAGGCCAGCCTCAGCAACTTGGTGAAGCCTAGGCAACTTGGTGAGGCCTAGGCAACTTAACGAGAGCCGTTTCTACATAAGAGATAAAAAGGGCTGGGATGTGGCTCAGTGGTAAAGTGCTCCTGGTTCAATCACCAGTATGGGGGTGGGGGGGATTCTCTGAGCAAACAGCAATTCATAAATCAGGCAGCTCCAAACAAGAAGTAGCAGAGGGGACACAGCCAAGGCCAGTGAGGCCATGCCTGGTTTCAATCTTGCACAACTTGCAAACCTGAGTAAATGCCTACATTCAATAAAAATGACCCTGAAAGTCAGCCAGCAGAAACCACTGCCTACCATCACTAGGACCCCCAGCAGAGACGAAGGAGGCCACCGTGCAGTCGCAGCCTGCTGCCCGGTGGCCGGGCTGCCTGGCGGCCCGCAGCTGCCAGCTCCAACTCCGCACGTTTCCCAGGCCCGTGCCTGTGCAGCCTGCACGCCACGTGGAGATGGGGCAGCCAGCTACCAGAGGGCACTGTCCCCAGGTAGCAGGAGGCCTGCCGAGCACAAAGGACACGGAGACTGAGCCCCTCGGCCATCAGGAGAGCGGCCCAGCAGGAGGGCCAGGAAAGCTGGACTTTGCAGGGCTGGTGGAAGGCTCCCTGAGCGGGGCAGAGGAGAAGCCCTCCTGGGCAGAATCGGGGTGCACAGGCATGCGGGTGGGGTGAGGTGGGCACCTTTGAGGACCAGGCTCTGCTGAGCCCACAGCATCCATGTGCTGGAGGAGAAGGGGCTCGAAGGGGCTGCAGGAAGAGGAAGCGGCAGGCCCAGCGGGCGGGCCCTTGGGTGACTCCTGGAGGCACGCGGGTGACAGGCGGCCCCTGAGCCACTCTGACAGGCGGAGGGCGAGGGGGCAGACGGCCTGAGTTTCATCACGGGTCAGATGGGCAAGGTCGCTTCGGCCTGCGTCAGCTCCACCAAGAGCCAGGCTAGCCTGCCAGGGAGGAAGCCGCCCCTGACCTGAGACCCGGAGGAGAGGCTGTCTCCGAGTCTCAGCCGGCGGCTTGTCACCATCAAGCACCACAGTCTGGTGGCTTCATTCCACAGTTCTGAGGTCAGACATCCGAGACCCAGGTGCTGGCAGACCCGGCTCCTGGTGAGGGCTGTCCCTCCTGGCCAGCAGACAACGGCCACCTTGCTGTGTCCTGTGGCCTCTTCTCTTGAGCAGTCTCCTTTCTGACCCCTTCCTGTCCCCATCTCCAAATACAGTCACGTTGGAGTGAGGGCTTCAGCACAAGGACAGGCTTCGTCCATAACTGCCCCTGGCTGGACGGAGGCTGAGCCGCATGAACACAGCCCACAGGCATCGGGACCCTTCCGGCCTTGGGGCCTTGGGGCCTCTGACCATGACCAACACTAAACTACACCCATGCACTGAAGGAAGAAAGCAAAGCCTGTTCAACTTCTTTAATGTTTATTTCTTGCCTTCCCTTTGTCTCGTCTTATTTTGGCATGGCTATTTTACAACTATGGAATCTTTGGGTCTTTTGTTTGTTTGTTTGTTTGTGTTGGTACTGAGGATTGAACCCAGGGCTGCTTTACCACTGAGCCACATTCCCAGCTCCTTTTCAGTCTTTTGTCGTTGTTGTTGTCGTTGTTGTTGTTTTGAGACAGGGTCTCGTGAGTTGCTCAGGGCCTTGCTAAGTTGCTGAGACTGGCTCTGAACTCGAGATCCTCCTGCCTCAGCCTCCCCTGTGGCTGGAACGACGGGCCTGAGCCGCTGCCCCCGGCTGTAAGACCTTAAAGGAGAAGTGAGAACAGATCTTCCGTGAGGACCAGCAAACGCCTGAAAACATGTGAAAATAAAACGAAGCCCGCCCCCTGCCAGCAGCAGGTGTGGAGGAACCCTAGGGTGGTCTCCCGCCCTCCAGGTATGAGCAGCGAGAGGCCCAGGAGGTGGCCACCCAACACCTTCCAGGAAAACAAATTCCTGAACAGGACGAGGGGACTTGTGACCGCTGCACACGGGACTGCAGAATCAGCTCGTCCCACCCGGAGAAGACAAGGCGCACGCAGCAGCGCTGGCCACCGTGAACTCCCTGTCCCAAGCAGCTCAAACTCCCTGAAACTTCCATCAACACACTGCTTGTATCACTGGGATTCCCCAAACAGCAACAATGGAAGTGGAAAGAATGAGAGGGGAAGGAGAGGGAGGAGAAGAGAGGCTTATTTTAAGGAATCGGGTCACGTGATTTCTGAGTTGGCAAGTCCGAAATCTGCAGGGCAGACCAGCAGGCCAGGGACCCCGGGAAGAGCTGCGTCTACAGGCAGCCTGGAGGCAGTGCCTTCTTGCTCAGGGAGGCCAGCCTCTTTCCCTGATGGCCGCCATCTGACAGCAGGAAGCCCAAAAGAGACCCTAACCTATAAAAGATGTAGGGCGCGCTCACTTCTTGGGACTCTAGAACATCAGCCATGGCCCCTTCTGCCTCCCGGGAGAAGTCTATATTATTACCTTTAAATAAAACCTGCTTCATATGCTTGCCTTGGCTGCTTCTCTAGTGTTCAGACTTCAACATTAGAGGGAGCAGAACTCGTCACCGGTAAACAGCGGTATCACTAGAACACAATAATGCCTTAAATACCACTGACTGTTATTTTTATTATTGTTTCATTGTCCTCTGATTTGGCAGCTGCAGGTAAGCTCAATGGTGTCTAATGTATATGCTTCTGTGTGAGACCTGACTCTGCTCCTTGCTGACTCAGGGTCTTTGTCTTGATGTCTGTGGCTTAATGTCCGTGTTTCCAGCTGGTGGTTTATTTTTCTGTATATGACTTGGGTCCTGAAGGCAAGGATTCATTTCCTTCATTGAGATTAGAAGATCCTCAGCCATTTTTCTTTTAATAGTATTGCCTCTATTTCCTCCACTCTCTCTCCCTGGAAGTTCCATAAAATGATTGTGGGCATCTATTTGCCACTCTATTAACCTGGCCTTCATATCTCTCCCCGCCTTCTAAGTCATATCTTCACGTCTAACTTCCATTCCATTTGTTTTTCGATCCATGTAAGTTTTAATTTCAATGGCTTTATTTGTTTAGTTATGGAAGTTCGATTTGGTAATTTTGCAAATCTTTCAGTTCTTTTTCATTGTCTTTTCATTGCGGCAGTTTTCCCGTTCTTTTATGTCCTTGATCATTCTGGGATGAGTGCTTCACTGCGGGGAACTTCTCTTTTGCCTGGGGTCTTGGGGGTCTGGCCTTGTGCGACGGGTACATGTCCACTGACACTCCTGAGTGTGCACTGAGTCCTTTGGTGGTTCTGGATTGTGACCTCGGCTCAGTGGGGCTCTGCCTACAACCAACATGCAGGCTGACTGGAAGCTGTGTCCCCACACAGTGGTCTGCTTCTGCCAGACACCCCAGGGGCCTCTGGGAGGTGGCAGGTGGTGAGGGTGACATTTATACCAAGGGATTTTTATTCAGCCAAAACAAAGAACGAGACTATGTCATCTGCAGGAAAATGAATGGAACCATGGAACATCGTGTTAAGGGAAGTGAAACCGACTCAGAAAGAGGATTGGTGTATGTCTTCTCCCGGTGGAAGCTGGTCGGGGAGGGAACACATCATGAAAGCAGGAGAGGCCACCAGAGTGGGAGAAGGGGGCTTCGGGGAGGGGAGGCACCGGGGAGTGACGTGGACCACATTCTGCCGCACGCACGTGCCAATACACCACAAGGAAACCCACCATTCTATATGATTAATATGCACGAATTAAAATGTGATTCATAAAACAGAACTTGAGAAAGGAATGGGGACGGGAAGCATGTTTGAGGAGATCCGCCCGGAGAGCAAAGAAATGGGTGGCCGTTAGGGAGGGAGGTGCGAGCCGCAGATGTTTATTTTTTCAAGATGAAGCAAATGAAAGTATGTCCTTCACAGCTGGGAAGGAGGACAGGAAGGGACACGCTACCCAGCTACACGCTTGACCAGGTGACAGCAGGCAGGCCCCTGGCACCTGCTGCAGAATCGTGCACTCCAGGGCTCGGCCAGCCTCTCCCGCCACAGGAGGGAAGCAGAGGGTGCAGACGCACACGCTTGCCGGCGCGTGTCGCAGCCGAGGCCTGGGAAAGTTTCCTACATCCTCAGCGAGGAAGGAGTGAGGCTGGAGGAGAGGGCGAGGGGCGCCAGGGGACCATCCGCGGGCAGGGGGCATGGACGCACCAGGAAGCATGTCACGAGAGCACTAGTGGCCGCTGAGGTTCACGGTCACGGATCTAGGTGAGACCGCCGGCGTGGTCCCACGTCCTCTCCAGCCCCACCGGAGCTGTCGGAGCACAGGGAAGCGGACGTGGCGCCCCGCGTCCACGCAGTTCACGGGTTGAGGTCTGTGGAGCCAGCAGAGGAAGCCGGGGGCACAGGAGGAGACCAGGTGGAGCACACAGCAGGTGACCCTGACGTGTGACCAGGGAAGTCGACCAGGGGAGGAGAGGCAGCTACGGGCACGTGGGGACTGGGCCAAACCCTGCGGCTGCACTGGCTTTCGGCTGACCGAGCCACACAGCCGGTCAGTGTGCCACGCCCCTCAGTAGCTTTGCCCCGGAGGGCACCCTGTAATGTGGGCTGGGGGCCTGAAGAGTGTCTGCTGAGGAGGGACGAGGTTGCTGTCAGGGACTCGATGGTCACTTTGGTCAAAACCACCGACTTCACAGGGCTGTGCGGACAGGCAACTGCTTGGGTGTCGGGGGCGAGAACTCCACCTCGGATCGTGCTGCTGTGCCCCCTGCTGAGCATGAACCCCTAAGAGCCATGAAGGTCGGTCATACGGACGCAGACCACCCACAAGGTCCTGTCCCTGCACCTCAGAAGGCCCTGCTCTCCTACCCAAAAACATCCCCAAGCCCTTCCCTGGGGCAGTGGGTGGGAGGCTTGGGACCCTTTTCCATGCTTAGCCAGCTCTGCAATAAACTCACTCTGAAAAATCCATCATTTCAGTGAGAGGCACAAGGCGCAGCAGGCAGGCTGGGCAGGGTTCAGTCGCAGCTCCAGGAGGACAAGGTGAGGGACGGGAACAGGAGCGGGATCAGCAAGTTGTGCAGAGGTTCTTGAAGAACCAGAGGACTGGCAGAGTTCTGATACCAGACAGAAGAGGAGGAAAAGTCCAGGAGCTAGTGGGCAGGGATGGGCGCATGCAGTCGAGATTGGGGAGGAATCACATGGTAAGAATGACAAAGCCCAGACAGAGCCAGAAAGTTCCAGCAGAACTACCTGTGATGCTGGAAGTGACCCCCATCTGCGCCAGCCAAAATGGCAGCCCCAGCCACTGGCACTTGGTACAACTAAGAAACCAGATTTTTATCTATTCTTCACTGTACTTTGGTTAAATTTAAATAGCCACAGGTGACTAGTGACTACCCTGTTGGGCAGAACAGGTCTAGGTTAGTACGAAACACCTGGGAATGGGGTTTGGGGGATGGAGAGGGTCATTGAAGAGGGATTTGGGGAACTAGAAAATTCCTAGCTGGAAGAATCAACTATATGTACTGAAATAACCAGGAATTAAAGCTGGATTGGTGATGGAGAGTGACCCTGAGCCAGGAGACAAAATCATCAAGAAACAGGGGCTCAAGAAATAACAGCCATGAGAGGAAAAGAAGGAGAGAGTCTGACCACAGGAGCCTCGAAGCTGAGGAGTTGAGGGGGCTCCAGAGGGACAGCAAGGAGGAGGCAGGACCACAAGGTCCAGCAGGGAGTGTTCCAGAAGCACACCGGAATGTCCAAGGATTGGGGCAGGAATGGGAAATGCAGAAAATTGGGGATGCCCAACCACCTTTGGATTAGGCATGAGGAGTGAGGGGTCACCTGGAACTCTGGGGCATCAGGTGATGACAAAGGTGGGTAGAAGGGACAGAGGTGAGTCATGGTGGACACAAGACCAGCATGTGTGCTGAGCCTGGAGTGCTGGGATCTGGTGGGCAAGCTGGGTGCCCTCACACCCCTGCAGATGGAGGCAAGGAGACCAGGAGGCGGAGCCTCACCACAGCCCAGGCTCTCTCTGAGCCCTCTGGAAACCCAATCTGATGGAGAAAGGGGTCTGAGGAGGTACTCCCCTCTGGACATGGGAATGGCATCCTTGGGGTCCGCCCTTGACCCTTGTTAGAGGGTGTGAAATCAAGGGTCCACGAGAGAAGAAACCTCCATGGGAAACAAGAGAGCTGCAATCCTGTGTTCACCTGCGAGTGCAACCCCACTGCAATAAAATCCCAGGTAGGGCTTTGGGGACTCAGTAAAAAGATCTGTAAAGAGTTAAGTCAACTTTGTAAAAGCCAAGTGAAGTCGGACCTTAATCCCACTGGCCTGAGACACACCTCAAAGTCTGGGGAGTAAAATGGCTGTGTGAGCTGGCATGGTGACCTGTGCCTGTAGTCCCAGCACTGGGGCACCGAGCAGGAAGACCACCTGAGCCCAGGAGCTTGAGGGCAGCCAGACAACATAGTGAGACTCTGTCCCAGAAGTTTAAAATGAGGCCGCACACATGCGCACAAAACAGACAACTACCAAGGAGATAGGAGACAGAGTTCTGGGCCACGCCTGTGTCTAGAAAGGGCTAAACACAGCAAAGGTGGTGACCAAGCCCTGCAAGGGAAGAGCACCTGAGGGGAAGACAGTGTGGGAAAAGCTCTATCAATTACCATATACTTGCTTCTTCATCAACACATAAATAATGGTGAGCTGCAGATAAACTCAACCTCCAACTCGAGAAAGGTAGGACTGTGACCTGAACAGAGGTATAAGAGAACACCTTTATGGATTTGAAGACAGGGTTGAACTTCTTAAACAAAATTTCAAATGTAGAAAAATATTAATGCATTTGATTATGTGAGAAATGAAGGACTTGTGTTCAAAAAACTCACAGAGGACCTGGTAGACAGGGAGAAGATTTTGCAACAAATAAGATCAACAAAATATAAAAAAGGTAAAAAAAAGAAATCCCTGAGAACCCACAAGAAAATTCCAGCAACTCCAATAATTACATGAGTCCAAGCAATTGGCAAAGGAGCAACCTACAGAAGAAGGCAAGTCACGTAGCTTGGGAAAAACGCTCAAGTCATTAGCAGTCAGAGACATGCAAATTAATGCCACAGCAAATCATTTTACACCTATTAGCCTGGCACACATTCAAAAGCCAGCTGGGGCCAAGCATCGGCAGGATGTGGAAATGTGGAACTGTGCCTGTGGAACAGGCCATTCTGGAGCAATCGGGCCCAGCTCAGCCAGACTAAGTCCCAGCACCCCAGGATCCAGCAATTCTGATACGGAAATAGAAATGCTTGCACAACCCCTTATGGAAACACGTTGACCCCGCATCACAGCTTTATGTGTAGAACAGGGAGCCTGAGACATCTGGTGTCCCCAGTGGGAGAGAGGACAGGGGAATGCCTTCTTGCAGGAAGCCACTGGGAGCAACCACAGATGAGCTGCACACATGAGCACAGACGAATCTGACTTATTGCTTATTGAAAAAAAAAGGAAGAGGTTTATGATGTAATAATTTGGTACTTATATTTTTTAAATGACTACAAAATGATGATCCCCATTGTGTAAGAGCATGCAACAAAGTGATGGGCACTTCATTGAGGCTTACTGGGAGGGAGCAGGATGCAGTAGAGGAGGCAGAGCCCTGGGCTCCCCCACTCGCTGTGGACCCAGCTGCAGGCCACCGTGGTAATGAGCCCAACAGGCTACAGAGGCGGTGGGCAGGGAGTGCAGGGAAGGAAGCCCTCAGGGTGGCCCTGCCCAAAGTCAGCCCTGGAAGAGTCTATAAGCGCAATAGCTGTCGCTAACATAGAATTAGAGAATAAAATAGAAATGGTGCCTGCACAAAGCAGTACGGAGAATGTGCCAAGCATCCGGAGGGTGACTGACTCAACCTTTTGAACCTGATGTCCACGTGGGAATGAGAGAGAGAGAGAGAGAAGGGAGAGGGAGGGGAAGGGCAGAGGAGGAGGGAGGCAGGGAGGTGGGAAGAGGGAGGAGATCCTATAGGTAAACGGGGTGGAGAAGGCCGCAGATTCAGAGCCGAAATGAGCTGGCTCTGCAGGGCCAGATGCCACCAGCGAGAACAGATGTCTCCTGAAGGTTTCTTCCCGCTGGGGGAAGGCCTGAACCCACGCTGCCGGTCCTGGGGAAGAGCACAGCGAGTCTCGTCCCGGCAACAGGCAGTGCTGACTGTCCGTCACAGGGCAGAGCGAGCAGCACCCGTTAGGAGCGTCAGGCACGCTGTCCCGCTCTCTCGCTGGCTCGGACGCGAAGGTGGGGCAGCCACACCTAAAGTTGCCGCCCAGCCAGGCCCTGCACCTGCCAGCAAGTGCCCGCCCCTGTCGTGCGCCCCGAGTCCACGCCACGCTCCTTTATCCTCCGCCCAGGGTGGCAAACACGGCACGGCCCTCTGCGGACGCGCACAGTCACTGCGGTTGGTGCTGGGCGCTGGCTGCCTGTCACTCAGGGTCACGGCCACCTAGAGGAGGGGACATTCCACACAGTGCCACAAAGAACCTCAGATGATAAAGAGGCCCAGTTGCTATCTTTCATGTGCGCCCCCAGCCCAGACTCCCCCAGCCTTCTCCCCCTGGTTTCCTGCCCTCGGGTATTCGCTTTCTTAGGGGCTGGGTCAGCCACACACAGGCACCCTGGTGACCAATAACCTCCCTTGCTCTGTGGTTTCAAAATTAACTCAGCAACTGAGACCCCCCTGGGCAGGGGACTAAAAGCAGGAAGAACAGGTATCCCTGCCCCCTGCAGGGCTTTGGTCCCTGCTCCCCGGGCAGGTTTCTCTAGGGCTGCTCCTCCCTCCTAGCCTCTGACCCTCAGGTGATGGGGCTGCTTCCCTCCCAACTCTCCCTGTGATGGCAGTAAACCCAGCAGCTCCCCTGTAGCCCACCTGTGCTTGGTACCTCATGGCCTTCTGAAGCCTTTCTTGAGGGTCCCTATTAGAGTGTGCTATTTACTTCCTGTCGGGACCCTGATCCTGGTGCCCTGTGGGTTGGGTAATATCCAACTATCTCTGCTTCCATGGCAGGGTCCTTAGACAGGCTCCTTTTGACTTTCTTTTTAGAAACACCTATATTTCCACATTTTATTGTATATACTGAGCAGGCCTCTTATTCTAAGCTCTTAAGAATTTTAAAACTTTCTTTACTGAGCATTTAATATATTCCAAGAGCCCCACCAAACACTGCAGGTGCTTTTCCTTCACATGACTTCAGTAAGTAGGTCCTGTTGCCACCACGTTTTCTAGATGAGGAAGTGAAGGCTTGTGGCCAGGATCACAGTCAGTAAAGGGCCAACTTATCTATAAGTGACCGAGAGTCTTTGATGAAGATCTTTACTGACTGCATCAGCATTTTGTGGAAAGTTTTGTTGGTCATTAAATGTCTTATCAAAACGACTCAAGGAGCTTACATACTATATTAAATTCCAGTCTCAACAAGCCAGCTCTACACCTGATACTCGCAGCTCTCAGACAGTCCAACTGTTAGAAAGCAGACTATATTTGCCTGAGTCTGGAGATCTTCTGCCTTAGCTGGTATAGTGGATTTAATAATCCCCTCCCTCCCAAAACATTTATGTCTACTTGGAACGTCAGAATGTGAGCTTTATTTGAGCTGGGCACAGGGCACACAGCTGTGATCCCAGTTACTCAGGAAGCTGAGTCGGGAGGATAGCAAGTTCAAGGTTAGCCTCAACAACTTAGTGAAAACCTATCTCAAAATAAAAAATAAAAAGGTCTGGGGTTGTAACCTAGCATGCATGAGGCTCTGGGTTCAATCACCAGTAAAATATGATAATAATAATAATAATATGCAGATGTAACTAAGCTAAAGAGCATAAAATGAGATACCCTTGTTTTAGGGCAGGCACGAAACCCAGTGACTGGTGCTCTTAGGGGAGGAGGGGAGGAGCCACAGGTGGGAGGGTCATGAGCCTGAGGTCGGAGTGATGCTGTGGCCTCTGAGGGACACCTGAGGCCACCAGAAGCTGGGAGAGACAAGGAGGGTCCTCCCTGGGGCCCTGGAAGCAGCCCCCATGCCACAGGTGCACATTCTGTGCTCCCAACGGTGAGAGAACAAATCTTTGCTGTTTTAAGTCACCAAGCTTTTGGTGATCTGTTACCCAGGAAACTAATAAAGCTGATTAAACAACCCAGACACGAGCCTGCTTGAACCAACATACAAACACTTTCCAACCTAAAGCAACCAGTCAATCCAAAAGAATAACACCAGGAAAACCCCAGAGGTTGGCCAGCAAGAGGGTATGTCTGCCAACCCATCCTCCCGTGCTCAGCAGAAGCGAGCCTGCAGAACCCCTGACCAGCACAGTGTCTCCCGGCCAGTCCTCACGGTTGACCCCGTGGCTTCAGGGCAGGGGTGTTTGGCAGATGCCGCTCCCTCTACACCTCCTTCCACTTTTCACCCAGGTGATGGTCTCTGCAGAAAACTCAGGGGCTGGATCAAGCAGCACTTGCCCTGTCACTGGGACCACTAGGTCAGGTCACAGGACACTTGGCGCGGCAGGTGTGTCCTATGGGTAGGACTGAGAGCACAGTGGAAAGCAGCCCGGAGACGTGTGAGTCTTCCTGAAAGGCCACCAGGCCATAAAGAGAGGGCAGCACTTGTTCTTAATGGCCCAACCGCCACCACTAAAGGGCCAGGTCAGGGCACTCCCTGCTAGTTAAAGACTCTGCTGATCCCATAGGCTGTAAAGGTTGATAATTGAACTTCATAACACTTTAGAATTCCTGTGTGGGGGGAAAAACACCTTAACCAAACCAGAGGACACGCCAAGTGATTCACTTTTTGAATCTGCTTGACCATGTAGGTAAGAGCCTGTTTCCTCACTGTGCAGAGAACATTCACAGATCAGCAAGGAGTCACCGAGGCAGGAAGCACCGGCACTGGAATCCGTGGTTCGCACAAAACAGCCAATCGGCATGAGGAAAGACCTCAAAACTGGCTCATAATTAAAGACGCTAAGACGAAAATAATAAATATGAGTTACTTTCAATATTGGCAAAATCTTAAATTTTAAGCATGGGAAACAGGTGCTCACTCACGGTGGGCTGGAGTACAAGAACATCCGCAGATGGATTTGGTCCCATACATTTTAAGTGCACAGATTAACACCACTTCAATTCTTAAAATCTTGTGTAAGAATCTCCCTTATGGATATCTGCATAAATTACAATAATGTCTGTACAAAAATATCCATGGTGGCATTATTTGTAATAGCAAATAAGTAGAAACTACCCCCAAAATCTATAGCAGAAGGCAGGTGAAGCCAGTGTAATAATGCTAGATGGGTTTCCAGAAGAATAAAAAAACAAACCTGTGGAAGACCGCCTCTCTATTTGACAGAGAAGTGTACAGAGACAGCAGAGGCCGGAGGGAAGGAGGGAGAGAGACCACGTGCACCTGCACCCAGCCAGCAGAGGCTCCATGGCCCTACTAACCCTGGAAGGTCTAGCGGCCTAATAATGCTTCGCAAAGTCCGTTACCCTGCCCAAGTTGCTCAGGGCAACTCTTTGTCTACTGATGTGGCCCCAGGGACCGCGGAGATGGTGCCTCAGCCCATAACCCCACAACTCCCCGCAAGCGCCCTGTGCCAGCACACAGGAACTGCCCTGACTCAGAGCCATAGGAGGGAGTGGGCACTGAGGCACCTGAAGTCCCCTAGACCCCACCAGGAAGGACTGTGCCTGAAGGAACCAGGGCTTTCTGGGTACCCAGAGCCCTGCCAACCCTCAGGCTGCATCTTCCCACACTCCTCCCCTCACCCTGTGGGGCCGGTCCAGTTCTCTCCCCAGAGGCTTGCTCAAGGTCACACAGCCACAGAGCAGACAGCCCCAAGGGAGACCTGCCTTTCTCCCTGGAGCCTGGATGGAAAACCACACAAGCCCCCAGCAGATCTCAACTCCTGGCTGGTTTCAAGGAACCAAACACCAAGCCACCCACTGGAAGATCCACCAAACCTTCAACTGTTTTCATCCTGACCTGAAGGTCCACAGGATGCTCTGTCTTCAGACCACCGTGGCCACAGCCCAAGAGGGTCCAGAACCAGGGTGGGCATGGGCCCAGGACTGGGGCCCGTTGTAGGGTCTACGATCCCTCCCACTTGGCTGAAGCTCTTTGGCATCCCTCTTCCCTGACTCAGACCCAGTCAGGCAGCAGTCAAAGGAACTGGTTCACCTCAAGCAAGGACAGCCAGGTGGCGGTTTGCATGCACACTCCTAACCCTTCTTCATAGGGAAGAGAAGTTCCTTCCAGCCTCAGGGCAGGACGCGTTAATCCTAAGGTCCAGAAGTTTGTACCAACATCTGAATAACTGCAGCCACCAGTCAAGAGTCAGGAAGCGCTCACCTGACCTTCTGCCACCACATTCTATACTGAGGCAATATTTTCCAAAGACATCCCGGCAGGGCCCGATTAGCTCAGCCATAATTGAGCCAACATTGCTAACCATGACTGGTCACTGTGCCGAGATCACACAGGAAGCATCCCATCCAGTTCCCACATTAGGAAGTATGACTTTATCCCTGTTTAAGAACTGAAGAATCACCCCCCAAAGGTAGAGCACACTTTGAAAACGAGGAAAGCGAGATCTAAGCGCAAAGCCTGAGGGTTTTGCCATCATAACACCCAACGCAGCTGCTGACCTGGGAGTCAGACATGCTTTGACCGTCACTAAACTCTCCCGCCAAGCTCCCCTTCCCTAGAACTCTCCAGCTCGGAGCCTCTTTTCAGGCTCGCCATTTCCAGGCCCGGACATTTTTTTTTAACCTGGGATCACTTTGTCTTGAATTTAAGATTCGATGACTCATCAGTTGACAGCGTGCCTCCCTAGCAACGTGACTGTTGTGACAGCCTCAAGCCCCGGCTCTTGAAGCGACGTGCCATTTTTAATCCTGCTTCATTTCTGTGCAGGAAGCAGATAGCGAAGGCAGCAGCTGACCAGCAGCAGCACCTGTCCCAGCCCACGGTGGCTCTGAGACAAGCTCCGAGGACAGCGACGTTCCTACGCCCTTCCAGACCCCCAGCCGGCTCTGGTGGCTGGGCACTTTGAGGGCAGGACGAGAGATGTTTGAAGAACCTGGAGAGAGCAGACCCAGAGCGCTAAGTGCCGCAGCCCCGGCACAGGAAGCACAGGAGGCCTGAGTTACGGGCACACTCGCCAGCCTTGCCAGCGCCCCTCGTTCGTCTGTTCACAAACAATTTTTGCTGGGAAGGGGTGACTTACATTCTCCCTAGCAGGTCCTCGGCCTGAAGGTCTGCCACGCCCACAGCCACCACCACGACCGCAGCTTTCCTACGCCCCCTTCAACACAGAAAAGGCTTTGTTGTGGAAATTAGCCTCCCAGACAAGTGCAAAGGCTCCGGAGCCACTTGGTTGATGGTAATGTTGTTGCCATGGTTACCAGGCTCACCCTCCAGGGTGGGTCCCTGCACCTCGCCACAAAAGCTGGGTGGCGGGCAGGGTTGGAAAAAAGCTTCAGTTTTGAGCCACCGCTAATAAATTGGCCTAGATCAGTCTTTGATGTCAAATATAAAACAATCATTTTGGAAAAGGAAAGAAATATGAAAAGAGAACTTCTGCAAAGCCATCTGTAATTACTGACACTTAGACCTTTATTTTGTTGCCATCATTGTTGGGGGGTTTGGAGGTTTTGTGGCAGTGCTGGGGATTGAACCCAGGGCCTCATACATGTTAGGCAAGTGCACTACCACTGAGCTACACTTCCAGACCTTTTTATTTTTTGAGACAGCTTCTTACTAAGGTGCCCAAGCTGACCTCTAACTTGTGATTCTCCTGCCCCGGCCTCCTGAGTCTCTGAGATTACAGGCTTGTGCCACCAAGTCCTGCCCGCTTGGATTTTTCAATTCAGTGACATCGGGGAAATGGGTTCTTCCCATACAGACCTTTTTTAAGCAAGTTTGTTTTTTGGTTTATAATCACACAGTTTGGGTTGGTTTTATTCTTGGATTCAAAACCATGACCCTCGGACCGTGGAAAGTCCTCGAGCAGGCTGTGGTCACGCGTGGAGCTGGGCTCTGTAAATGGAAACCGTGCCTCCACTCAGGCGTCTCTGCGGAATGTGTCTATTTCATGTCCCAGCAGAACTTCCTACCAGGTAATCCTGGGACAAGTTACTTAAATAAGAAAACTCTCCAAACCAGAATCACTGATACAACACTGTAAAATAAAGGTGGTCAATTAAAGGCCATAGTTCATGTTTTATAGACATAAATTCTTTATTTCACATCAGAGTTTCTTAAGATGAAGTACGGCTGCGCCCTGCCAGGACCTGAAAGGAAGCCATGGTCTTGGGTATTCAGTAGATCCGCGAACTAGCCCAGGACAGGTCTCGGAGAATCTGCAGAAGCTGGGCGCTGCAGAGCCACGCCAGGCCCTGTGAGGACCAGGCCCCAGACTCGTCACAGAAGCACAGCCACCGCAACCTGCGTGCACACGACCTGACACCAGGGCAGCTCCGACTTACCTTGGAATTTAGCAGAACCAGCAAGAAGGCCCGAGGCCTCCTACCCTGTGCCAAGGAGAAAAGAGTGCCTTCTCTGGGCCATTAACTTCAGATAGGCAGACCTCGGGGAGTCAGGCGCACTAGCCGAGGCCAGGGAAGCCCCAGGTCCAGTCCCAGCCCTTCACTAGCTGTGCGAACCTGAGGAGCCGGGTAACGCTGCCGGCTCCTGGTAAAACGGGAGCAATGACACCCGCCGAAAGACTCAGGGAGACGCGGTAGGCGGAGAGATGGACGTGATGCGTGGACAGTGGACACTGAATGAGTGGTGGCTGCAACAGGAGGAGGAGGAGGAGAAAGGAGAGGAAGAAAAAGAACAGGCAGGAGAGGAACAAAGGACAGAAAGAGAAGGAGGGAGGGCACGGAGGATAAAGAGGAGGCAGAGGGAGGAGGAAGGGGGCACGAGGAAGTGGAAAGGAGGAGAAGGAGCCGGGCGAGGGGCGGAGCTCAGCTGTTTTGGATGCTCACAGTCCTGCTGTGCGTGATCAGGGATGGAGGAAGGAGCCACCGACTTCCCACACTGCGCGGCCTGGGTTCAAATCCTGACTCCAACATGGAGACACTCAGCACCCCGACGTCTCTGCCCACCCCACAGCGCACCACCAGGCCTTCCCTTCAGACCGAATTCACTGTTTTACTCACCATGTGACTAGAAGAAAGACTCTGCCAACCACCTCCCACTCAAACGGGAAGAGGACGGGGAGAGCAAACCAGGCTCCAGCGTGGGGCGGCTGCAGAGTCGTCACCCTGACGTCCTCTCTCAGTCTCCCCTCTGTTCCAGGGACCCCTCCCCAGAGCGCGGCTGAGCAGAGGGCGGCAGAGGCTGGCACATGGCCCAGGGTCACTCACAGCCACTTAACCACCGTCTCACAGAGCCAGCCTCAGCGTCGCCAACCCACAAGGGCAGTGAAAGCAAGAGTCGCAGGAAATATCGGAGGTCGTCTGCCACCATGGCGACCCTTGTTGCAGAGCCTGGGAAACAGGGAGTGAAGCTTACCAAAGAAGCAAGACTCGGGAGTAATGGCGCCTGATTTTGCTGGGACTTTGTCCCCCCAATTTTTAAAATTTCTTTTCTTTATTTGTTCTTTTTAGATATACATGCCAGTAGGGTGTATTTTGACATTATACATACATGGAGTATGACTTATTCTAGTAGGATCCCATTCCGTGGTTGTACCTGATGTGGAGTTACACGAGTTGTGTAGTCATATATGAACACAGGAGAGTGATGTCCAATTCATTCTACTGTCTTTCCTATTCCCACCCCCTTCCCTTCCCTTCATTCCCCTTTGTCTAATCCAATGAACTTCTATTCCTCCCTCCCTGTCCCTTATTGTGGGGTCAGCATCCACATATCAGAGAGAACATTCAGAGAGAACATTGGTTTTTTGGAACTGGCTTACTTTACTTAGCATGATAATCTCCAGTTCCATCCATTTACCAGCAAATGCCATCATTTCATTCTTCTTTATGGTTGAGTAATATTCCATTGTGTATATGTACTACATTAAACTAAGAACTCAGGTTACTTCCCTGATGACAAGAGCAGGGTAGCTTTGCTATTTGAAGAATTTGGAGGAACAGATCCAAGGGTGTTTGTGTATGTGTGTGCATTCAGCATTTGAAGTACAATCTACGGATTGCTAGAGACCAAGTGTCACTTCTCACCCCTATCCTACATTTTATCCAGTGAAAGATACCTACTGGACAAGATAAGAAAATGCTGTAGCCTTTCACGGCCTCCCACACAACTTGAAGTTAGAGAATAATTCCAGGACATCAGCCAAAACTCGAGGGAGAAGCTCATAGTTGAGTGCAATCATTTAATAGTTTGCTGTAAGCAGACAGCATCGAAGTCCCTAGGTGCATCTAAAGCACCTGGGTACACTGCAGGCGCGCAGCATTAGTATCTTCAGGGCTGATTCTCCTGGCTGTACCCATGGCTTTTCCCACCGAACCCCTCGATGCTTGGCTACCCCAAGGAGTGGGCACCTCTTGGGAAATGGCCTCCTGCCCATTCCAGCAGAATCCCTAAATCTCTGTGTCCCCCAGGCAAGCCGTTTCAACAAGGTCTTGTTCCCGAGATCTAAGATCTAGTATGATCTGTGCTTTGGGTACATGGACCATGTCTTCTGCCTCTGCGTTCCGATGCCTGGACTTCTAGGGCCTGGCAGGCCCGGGGCCGGGACTGCTCTAGCCCCTGGGGACAATCCGCAGCTTCCTGGAGAGCGTGCTTTTCCAGTGCAAGCCGTCCACTCCTCACCACGCCTGGCTCTTCTCACTCCAGACCGCCACGCAGCAGGCCAGGGCCAGGTTCCAGGGCCAGGGACCATCCAAGCCCCAGAACTGCTGGAATGACTCACCCTCTCTCCCATTCTCTCCCACAGAGCCCTCCGCCTCCTGCCCAGCCTGCTGCCCCCTGTGTGGCCTTCCGCTTGGGAACAGTGGCATCTACCTTCTCAGGGGCTGGCCTGGGGCCTTGTGAGCCTGGAATTTCCCGTCACATGCTGTATTTTAAAACATCGGAGAAGGAAAATTTTCCTGCAGCCAAGAAAGAGTGAAAGACTGAACAGTAGTTGGGTGGACTCTCCGGCTGTGGGCAGACCGGCCCAGAAAGGGGTCTGCACGTTCCCTGAGAGCTGTCCTCCACGCAGTCACGCGGGGGCGAATGCTTTCATCCAAACTGGCTCCACTGAGCCTGACTTACCACCCTTTCTCTGCTGCTCCGAGAGGCCTGCTTGCTGGGTCTGCCTCCTTGATTTTCCAGGACAGCCCGGGGTCTCTGATTAAGAAGGGAACGTGGGCTCTGCTACGGCGCGAGCGGCCAGGAGAAGCTGTCGGGGGCGCTGGGGAGCTCAGGGAAGGCGCTGGGAAGCTGGGGTCCCCACCACGACTGAAAAACGAGGCTTTGCAGGGCATGAGGATGAGCAGGAGCTTCCAGGATAGGGCACGGCATGGAGAGAGGCTCAGAGGGAAGAGAGAACCGGGGACACACGCAGTCACTATGGCTGCAGGACGGGGATGCAGAGGAGCCTGGGGAAAGCAGAGCCTCGGCCTCAGAGGCCAGGGGCGGTGGAGGAGGCTGCGCTCTGTGCCGAGCGCCAGGCTCCGGGGAGCAGGCTCTCAAGTAGCTCTCAGCAGGAGATTTGACGTGGCTGGTGTCGGCGGAGGGAAGGTGGGCGGGGCTGGAGGAGGGGCCTCCCATAAGATCCCCACCCCCGCGGCACTGGGGGGAGTCGGGTCCAGCTGAGCCAGGGACTCCGGGTGTCCGTTTTTGATTGACAGCTCCGCCACCCACTCTGTTGAACACAGAGAACTGGACACTCGTCAAGGCCATGGGGACAGCGCTGTAAGCCAAGCGTGACACCCAAGGACTGAGGCGTCCAAATTCAGCCATGGGACTCTTTCAAAAAAGATCCATGTTAAAAGGGTTCTCCTCAGCTTTCCTACCCTTCCTGGGTCGGGTTTTTTGTTTTCTTTTTACTTAAATTTATTTCAATCAAATGAATGAAATTACTTCACCTCCACAAAGCCTGTCTGTCCCTCTCCACGACCTGCCATTTTCAGAATGAAGGTCGCTATAGTGTTGTCCTTGAGCAGTTGTGTTCTTTTGATTCAAAATCCAACCTCATGGAGGAAACAGTAATGGTGAGGTGGAATAGCTGTGCGGGCCCAGGGTGACCCGGGGCCCTGCAATGCTTCCTACCCAGGAAAGCTGCGTGCCTCGGTGCCAAGCCCTCTTCCCACACCAGGTGCATGGTCAGACCTGAACCTGCGATCCTCCTACCTCAGCCTCCCTCAGAGCTGCGTTTACAGGTGTGTGCCACCACACCCAGCTTGCAAATGCCTCTTGTAAAGATAACTTGCACAGTTTCAAAGATGGCATGTCAGTTTTAAATCCAAAGTATTTAGTATTTGTGTCATGAGACCCACCAGTGAGACTGGATGGTGGCCAAGACTTTGGAACAAGGTCTGGGGAGCCTCTGCTGAGATGGACGCTGACCCTCTCATTGCTGGCTCATGAGACGACGTGGTTGACTCACATGGACACACTGGCGCCCCTGGCTGAGCACCAGACCCTCCAGCCCCCTGCCCTACTGCAGTGCTGAGCACCACACTGACCCACGTGCCCACTGTCCTGTGTACCAAACCCAATTGGAGGGATAAACAGAGACCAAGGTCTAAAGAATATTGGACCCTGGAGGTTCCTGTCTCCAAGGTCCCACGGCTCCAGAGGCAGGCTCCAGAGCAGCCTGTGGGTCTGTGAAGGATGGTGTGCACACACAGCAGCGGGTCAGCCTGAACTCCCACGAGAGGGCACTGATTCTTGAACATGGAAACAGTTGGTGCATGTTTCTTAATCTGGATGGTGATTGTTGTGACAGGTTGACATATTTGACTCTGTGGAAATGTTATGGGCCAGGCTATATGGGCAATGACTAAACAGACTCCATTTAACCCTGAGACTCCATGTCATGTAGGAAATGCTTCTCCTGTGGGAACACCCCTCCTCTGTACCCACCAACAGCTGTTTAGCATGACATGTTTGGCAACACAAAATGGCAATTCTTATATAATGTAAAATTTTTCTCTTATAATTCCTATTTTTCTTAGACAATGTCCATGTCAACAGTAATTATCTAGATGTTGGTGAGCACTCTTTAACTTGTACCTAAGTAAGGTTGTTTTGACCCACTTCCCCTTCTGCTTATGATTTTAGATCTCGTGATGTTAATTTGTAGTTTTGAATCATAGCAAAAGACACTTAATGATTGATATACTGACTTATGGTATAAAACACCCACAACCCCATGGTCGGGGCTGTTCTCCCAAGAGTCATTTTTGGGGCATTGTGTGAGACAGGCGGCTGGCTGATGAAGACTCAGATTTGGACTTCTCAGTGGTGATCCGTCTGTTCTTAAGCTGTGCCCCACAACAACTGTCTTCTCTCTTTCTTGGCGGGGGAGGTGGGGAGGATGTTGGGATGGAGCCAGGTCTCAGGCATGCTAGCAGGTAAACACTCTACCCCTGAGCTACATCCCGGCCCCTGTTCTCTGACAGTGAAGGATAGGACAGCAGGCAGTGTCCCCAAGTTAAGGGCTCACACTCGGGCTTTGCTGTTGCAGGATCTGACCACCTTCCTGGCCAGTGTGGCCCTCTCGCCGCCACCCCAAAACACACACACACACACACACACACACACACACACACAGGTTTTTAGGAGAAGTTAAGGATGCCCCACAAACTAAATCAAGTCAACTGTTTGGATGGGCAGCCAAAGATAACAGGAAAGAAGAAACCTGGCATCAGAGAGCAGGCTGGGTCCTAGTTCCACGTAAGTCTTCTAGGCTTGCCCCTCTCCAGCAAGAAATAAAATTCTGTAAGCAAAACATTTCTGCCTAAATGCCATCAGCCTTCTGTGACCACAGATTCAACCAACTGCCAACAAAACTTTCAGGAAAAAAAATTGACTCTGGGACTGGGGATATAGCTCAGTTGGTAGCCTGCTTGCCTCTCATGCACAAGGCCCTGGGTTCAATCCCCAACACCACAAAAAAAAAAACCTCTGTACTGACCCTTTCTTGCCATTGTGCTGTGAACAATAAATAACATTTACACCATATTCAGTGTGATAAGTGGTCTAGAGATGATTTAGAACATACAGTAAGATGGGGTGGGGTATATCCATTTTAGATAAGGGACTTGAGATCTAAGGACTTTAGGATCCCCAGAGTTCCTGGAATGAACCCCCATGAATACAACAGTAAGAAGAAACTCTTAAGGAACATTTGGCATGTAATAAAGATTCAGTAAGTATTTATTCCCTTTTTTTTTTTTTTTTTTTTTTTTTTTTTTGCGGTGCTGGGGCTTGAACCCAGGGCCTTGTGCTTGCAAGGCAAGCACTCTACCAACTAAGCCATATCCCCAGCCCTTTATTCCCCTTTCTAAGCAAGAAATTCCCTTAAACTTTGGCTTAAGGTACTGTGCCTTAGGTCACAAAAATGAATAGAATGTGAGTCTACCCTCAAAAATCTATAATCTCAATTATCTATTTGGTATTTCTCCAAAGAAATAAAGATAATTGTGCACAAGAAAGTCTTGTCTGCAAATGTGTGTGACGGTTTTATTCCAAATACCCCCAAATTGGTGTGGATCTCCTAAAAATCAAAGAGAGATCAGAAGAGGAAAAGGACCCAGGAGTGGGTGGAAAGGAGGGAGGGAAGTGCTGGGGATGGGGAGTGACACAGTCGAATGGTATTGTCACCTGTGTGCGTGGACAATATGCAACAACCAATCCATCAATATGTGCAACTCTAAAGCACCCGTAAAAATGTGGAAAAATAACTAAAGAAGACCTTCAATGAATTAAAAAAAAATGGAGATGACTCAAATGTCTATCAACAGCAGTGTGAAAACACAAACTTTAATACCTCCATTCTCAGCCACAAAAAGGAGGAGGCCACTGGACCAGGACGGACCTCAGAGACGCTCTGCGGAGGGAAGAAAGCCACAGAAAGAGCAAATCTGCGTCCTACTCATGCCTGTGAATTCTGGAAAAGGAAAATCCAAACTGGAATGTGAGAAACAGGACGGTGAAGGCAGGAGACGGGGGCGGGCGCCCCCGGGGGCGGTGAGCCTTCACTGGCGCCGGGCACCGTGGTCTAACCCTAGCGCCCTGTGGGTCTGGATTGAGTCCCTTGCAGTTCCAGGTCCCGGCCACTGCGACTGGAGCCGCTCTCCCTGCCCCTGTCCTTTGCATCGGGATCCTTTAGAAGAGTGGGCTCAAGAACTGAAGAGGCCAGGCCTGGAGGACCGGCTGCGGGCGGAAGGAACCGGAGACGTGCCCTGCGCCGGCAGGGTGAGCAGCGGGCCCTCCGGAAGCAATGCAGGGAGCCGAGGACAGGATGATGCCGCCTGGAGCCGGCGCCGTCAGGTGGAGGTGAGATGTCCCGCCGCCACGGGGACAGGGACAAGCACAGACTGGAGCACCGAGCGGAGCACCCACTGCGCAGGACATCCCAGCAGCAGCGTGTAGATGCTTGGGTGGGTCACCCACCCAAGGCTCATGGTGCACGTGGGCACAGCTCAGCAGGACAGCTTGTCACTGGGGGGCTCAGACACTGGGGGCTGGGGCACCTGAGATCTCACTCAGCTCTGCTGGGATGGGACTGTGCACTGGAATCCCACAGACACCTCTCGCGGGGGCCTGGGCTGGCTCAGGACGTGGCTCTGGGGACCCAAGGACAGGTGCTCCAGGAGAGGAACAGGGGACTGCATGGCATGTCTAACCTAACTGACTGGTCGCATGGTGTCACCTCGTCCACATGACAGACACGGGAGGAAGGCACCGGGACCAACCCGTTATGGAGGGAAAAGGAACTAAACAGCACCTTTTCACAGTGGTATCACAAAATCTTGGGCACATAAGAAAACCACACAGGGGAAGAAGCTTCCTCCAAAGGGTATGTGACAGGCCAGGTGTGGTGGTGCACACCTGTAATCCCAGCAGCTCGGGAGGCTGAGGCAGGAGGATCGCAAGTTCAAAGTCAGTCTTGGCAAAAGCGAGGCAACTCAGTGAGACCCTGTCTCTAAATAAAATACAAACTAGGGCTGGGGATGTGGCTCAGTGGTTGAGTGCCCCTGAGTTCAATCCCCAGTACTCAAAAGTAAATAAATAAATAATAAAGGTTATGTGAGAGGAAACAAGAGAAAGTGAGCTCTCGAGACACTGTGGAGTCCAGTTACCAGGCTGTGGGGGTCATTCTGCATCAGCTGGGTTGAAATCTTCCAGGTGCATCTGTGAAAGCACATCTCACGTGAGATCAACGGTTAAACCAGCAGATGTTAAGTGCAGCAGATCACCCTCCATGATGCAGCTGGGCCTCGTCCAATCAGTCCAAGGCCTTCACAGAGAAAGATGGCCCTCTCCTGGAATCGGGAAATCTGTTGGCAGATGGCCTTGGGCCTTGGGGCGACAGCAAACTCGTCCTGGTCTCCAGCCTGCCAGCCTCCCTGGTGACTTTGAACTCGCCAGCCTCCTCGGTCAGGTGAACCAATTCCTTAAACTGTCTTCCCTTCTAGACAAGTGTATAACTAGAATTGATTATATATATTATACTATAGCTCCTTATATAGAGAGCCAATAAGATGTGTGCTTATGGGGGTGGGAGGGGTTAGTGTTAGGGTTAGAGTTAGGGTTAGGGAGGGGAGCAAGAATGGAGGAAGGAAGGACTGTATAGAGGGAAAAGAGGGGTGGGAGGGGTGGGGGGAAGGGAAAAAATAACAGAATGAATCAAACAGCATTACCCTATGTAAATGTATGATTACACAAATGGTATGCCTTTACGCCATGTACAAACAGAGAAACAGCATGTGTCCCATTTGTTTACAATAAAAAAAAATTGTAGAAAACCAAAAAAAAAAAAAAGATGTGTGCTTATATGTGTGTGCAATATATATAATACACATATATAGTATATATTGTTACATGTTCATGTATATAGAGAGACACATCCTGGTCTGTTTCTCTGGAGAACCTCAGTTGATACACAGGATGTGGGGAGTGGGGGTAGCCTGGAAAGAGAAGCTAAAGAGAACGCCAAGAAAGCAATAGAAAAAGACAAACACCCACCAAATAAAACAATAGGCAAAAGATAAGAAAAATCAATTGTCAAAGGAGAATATCACAAACATGCAATAAATACATACAAAGTGCTCAATCTCCTTGGTAGCTAAAGAAATATATGTTGAAATAGTAATAAAATATGTATTTTTTCTCAAATTAACAAAGGGATTAAAAGAAGCATAAAGGCAAATTAAAACTTTTACCCAAGAAATATGTGCATGCCTTTTAATCTTGCAATAATTATGCCTCTGGGAAGTTCCCTCTAAGGATTAATCAGGAACAGAAACAACGATATCATTACAGGGATATTCTCTGCAGCACCATGTATGACCTTAAAAAGTCAATCTGAATACCCTATGGTCAAGAAATGTAAAATCTCTGGTTCATGCAAACAGTAGACTGTCGTGTAGTCATTAAATGTGATCTTGCTGGTCCAGGGCACAGCCATGGGTGAGAGAAAAGTAAAACCACAAATCAATGTTTGTAAACAGGTGAACAACTGCCCGGAAGAATGATAGCAAAGTGCATCAAAATGATATCATTGGTCATTCCTGGGCAGAGAGATTATGGATGATTTTGTTTACCTTTTTATTTACCTGTATTTTCTTAAGTATGAATATAGATTAGTTTTGTAATAAAAAAAATTTAGGACAGCACCAAGTTCTCAAGGACAATGGCTGAAAGATTAGATTTATCAACAGAAATATTGGCACCAAGAAGAAAAGTAGCTTTGAATCAAGAAGTCAGCTGAATGCTTGACTCACTGAGTTCCAGGCAGCTGCAGGTGGAGACAGCTAGCAGGCGCTTTGGACTCTGCATAGTAGGTGCACTTCGGGCACCTCCTGCATCCCTGCCCTGGAGACTACCCCAGCACCACACACAAGTGCATCCCTCAGCCTAATTTGGTCTTTATGAGCATACCTCCAAACTTTTCTCACCTTTTAAGATCACCACTATATACCCATTAAACAGCAATGGCCCCGGGCAACCAACATGACCACTTGGTCTCTGGATTGGACCACTCTAGGCATCTCAGATAACGAAGCCACCCAGGACTTTACCTACTCAGCTGTCTTCTTTTGCTTAGTATGATGTCCTCAAGGTACAGATGTTGGAACATTTGAAAGAATCTCCTTTTTTGAGACTGAATGATAGTCCTGTGCAGACATACCATATTTTAATGGTTTATCCATTCATCCATTGACGGACATTTGGGTTTCTTCCACATCTTAGCTATTGTGAAAAAATGCTGCTCACAACTTGGGAGTACAAATACCACTCTGACACCCTGCTTTCAGTCCTTTTGGGTCTATACCCAGAAGTGGAATTGCTGGACCATGTGATGAATCCATTTTTAGTATTTTAAGAACCTCCATATTGTTTTCCACAGCTGCTGGACCACTACCGTTCCCAGTAACAGTCACAGCATCCCAAGTCCTCTGCATCCTCGCCAATGCTTACCATTATTTATAGCAGCCATTCTAAGGGGTGCAAGGAGGTAATCACCACTTTCTAAAAGGCAGAGAAGCAGCCCCATTCTTTGCAACAGGTTGCATAATACACACAGGACTAGAGAATCGTGAGGATTTGGAACAAAACCATGAAAATGAAAGCACAGGTGGAGAAGAATAGACCATGGACAGGTCCTTCAGAAATGTATTCAGAGGGCGAAGAGAGAAAGGAAAAGCAGAGAAGCAAGGGACCGTGAGGTAGGAAAATAAAGAAGCTGCGTGTATGAGTGTCCTGGGGCTGCTGTAACAAAGAACCACAGACCGAGTGACCCAAGACAACCGAGTCTGTCCTCTGACGGTTACAGAGGCTGACAGTTTAAAATCAAAGTGTCCCGCAGGACCTCGCTCCTCTGAGACCCTGCCCTTCCCGTCCCTGGGGTGGCCGTACCTCTCTCCTCACTCGGCATTTTTCTCTCCGTAGAAGGATGCAGTCACCCCGAGTCCAAGGTCACCCCAAGTTCGAGGTCACCCCGACGCCGTCACTGTGGCATGGTTACATAGGCAGTTGTGCTCAGGAACCAGGGGTTAGGACTTCACGTGCCTCTGTAGGGGACACCATTCTACCCATGACCGCAAGAAGCAGGCTTTGAGAATGCGTGTTGAATGCTGCAGAGACCACAGGAGGGGAACCGGGCTCTAGGACGGGGGCGGGTGGCAGGAAGCGTGTCCAGCCTGTGAACAGCCGGCGTTTTGAGTTTGGCTTTGAAGATTACCAGCAAATCTGCAATGATTTCTACAGTGCTTTGTTAAGTGGGAAAAAGCAAAATGCAGAGAAGTCTTATAATAAATACACTCTTTTTTTAAAAATAAATCGATGTTTCCTGGGTAAGAAAAGAAATAATCAAAAACCAATGTTTAGACGTGCTCACCACCAAAATATCACATGATATGGCGTCATGTGCTTAAAACTCTGAGTGTGTGTGCACGTGTGTGTGCACATACCCACTGAAGGGAACTAACGGTGTTTTATCTGGGCGATAGAATTTCAGATTCAGTGTTTCAAGGTATTGTATTTTAATTCACCTTCTTTCTTTGACAGTAAATGTCACTCAACTCTTCTGCCACTTATCACTGGGGATCCCTGAGATAACGTTCCTCTAAATAACTTAGACTTTAACTGATCTACAACTCCCTGCAAAGAACTTCAAACACCTAATGGTCTGAGTGTGAACCTCCCATTAACATTTTTAAACCTTATTTTCTCGAGATGAGAACCTTAGGGGATATTTTGACATTTGCTATGATCCAAGATTCGAGCTCATTCTAATCAAAACAACTGCCTGCTCTAACATTTTTGACACCTGTAGCCTATGCCCCTCTCAGACATGGTATTAGCTGTAAGTGCATAATGAAACTTAGAAAGTGGTTTAGTGACATCTTGCCTAAATATATATGCTTATTCCAGATTCTCATAAGTACATCTCAGTTCTAGCTCAGTCATTTCCAGGATACGTGACCTTACACCAGCACTCAAGTGTCCCCTGCCTCAGTTTCCCCTTCTGCCAAGTGAGGATGGTATCCACCTCTCCAGGTTACTGTAGCAACTGTGTGAAGCCCTTGTTACAGAGTCTGACTCACAGCAAGCACAGAATCTATGCTACAAACAAAACCAATAAGAAAGACAGTAGCCTGACTAACCATAAACCAGCAGCTGGGTACACAAGAGTTCATAGTGAGAAGGCTTTACATACCTGTGCTGGCAAGATCTGGGCACTGTGACCTAGATGCCCATCAAAAGATGAATGGATAAAGAAATGTACAATGTGTATATACATATGTATAGATACACACACACACACACACACACACACACACACACACACACAATGGAGTATTACTCAGTCATAAAGAAGAATGACTTTATGGCATTAGCCAGTAAATGAATGGATCTGGAGACTATCAAGTGAAATAAGCCTATCCTTCTCTGGTATGAGGAAGCTAACCCACAATAAAGGGGTGGGGGAGAAGAAGAGAAGTTCAGGTTAGACAAAGAGGAAAGAAGGGGAGGAGGGATAGAAATAGGAAAGACAGTGGAAAGAAACCGACATGACTCTCCTTTGTACATATGTGAATACGCCACAGTAAATCCCACCGTGTGTACATCCACAAGACCAGGGTCCTAATTAGAATAAGATATATTTCATGAATGTATAATTTAATCAAAATGGACTCTTTTATGTATAACTAAAAAGAATCATTAAAAATAAAATTTTTAAAAAAGAGAGAAAACAAAAATCAATGATTTTTAAAAAATACCCAGGCACTGAGTCTCCAAACTGCTGGACTTGAAAGGGATCCCCACAAGTGAGGCCCCCACTCCTTCCGTGCTCCTCACACCAGAGCCCTCCCAGCTTAGACACCACCCACACGTCACATATGTCACCCACACGTCACACATGGTGACATTCATGTGTCACACACACATGAATGTCACCATCTCTGAACAGTTTAGAAGATAACCCAACATTCTAATGCATTACAAAGATTTTGCAACTCTACTTCTCTACTTGGCAAGAAATTCCTTCCAACACAAAGTGGTAAAAATATCAAATACCCCAGACAACAGTGAAAGGAATGTTCTGGTTAGGATCATGAATACATCTCCAAATATTTGGACTTATGTTCTATTAAGAGTAAAAGGTGGCCCATCCCTGCGAATCTGGCCCGCCATCCTGTAGGGAAACACCGCACTACGGCTCCCCATCTACCAAGGCGTGGCAGCCTCCATCTTGGAACACCTCTGCTACCACCTTGGATTACCTCTACTGCCACCACCGCCATCTTTATTGAAGGCAGCTTCCATCTTGGGACACCTGCTGGAGACTAGAAGCCCATTATCAAAGTACCTATAGGTTGACCACTGCCGCCACCAACTACAGATGTGACCACCTCCATCTAGGGATAACAACCCAGACCCGAAAGATGATCACCAAGGGCCCTGCAGGCTTGGTTACATCTTAGGTATCCCTGCTAGGCGTGCTAATAACCTCCATCTTGCTGCAGAGGCAGGAGAGAGCCTTGCAAGGGGTCGGTAGGTGGGAAAAGGGTGTGAGGGCATCTTGATCCCGGCTCGTCCAACCAACCAGACCACCACCCACCAGGATCCCAGAGACAACTTGGGCAGCCCTTGCTAGGACTAGACATCAGCCTGGTCCACAGCTCCCTCCCCAGTAAGGCACCCACAGATCACCTGGTCCTGTTGGTTTGACAATCAGCAAGCCCTCAGCTCCTCAATTCCCAGTCACCCAACCACCCGCTAGCCACCAACCCAGCCCAGTGCCTACAGCTACGTGGCTGACCCACAGCTATCAATGCCTGGTCCTGATCTGACCAATGCAGAACAGCTTTCCAAGACAGGTGCCCAGGTCCTGGAGCTCAGCCCTCAGGGCCTCCGGGAAGAGAGGTTCCTGATTGGAAAGTCAAAAGGCGGAGGCAGGAGAGACACGCTTTATAGACTAAATTATAGACCAGGAATTTGGGGTCCACAGGTGAGGGAAGGGGCTAAGACCAGACTCCTGTGTCATGTGAATGGATCCCAAAGGACAGTCCTGGGGCGCAGTCTTCAGAAAGACTGGCAATTGCTATACTCTGCCTCCAGGAGTCCCACCTCCAAGTCTAATCCTCCCACCTTAGTGACAGTCACCATCCTGAGGGTGGGGTTACCAGCAAACTCCAGACAAGCCCACCTATCAGAAGGGACAGGAGGTCGAGACGATGCTGAACTCCAACAGAAACAAGTGTTCATTTTCCTTCAAGACTCTGTTTTTTCCCCTCTATTATTATTTTTTTCATTTCCTACTCTCACATCCCCATTATCTTTGAAATCAAGTATTTTTCATGCACCAGGCTATTGAGGTTCGGGAGGCTTGAATAGTATATTACAGTTTTGTTGTAGATTCTTTTTTTTTTTACAGTGTTTTTCTTTTATCTTTTTTTATTTTACTATCTCTATTTTCCTCTTATTTACCTGTTTCCTCAGAGTCTCTTTCTCCCTTTACTCCTGCTAACCAACTTCTTTTGATTCCACTTTCATCCTTCCTATGATCTTGTACCTCTACATTCTCACCTCTTACCTCATTAACATCACATCCTACACCCCTCCCCTGTCCTCTTTGTCCACCATTAGAAATTGTGGACCTTATTGCAAACCAATAGTTTATGCTGTAGATAATAATCAAACATCATCTCTTTATTACAACCCTGTTAAATCTTAATAGGGGCTATTTGGTTTAAGGCTGCATATTGTTTGCATCTGGTGCTTTTAATATTGATCTCCCCCTTAAAGATGAGGTGTTAGAAACGTGCAGAGACACTATAAACCTATAGGGTGGAAACTGTAATATCTCATATCTGTACTGCTAGAGGGGAAGATACATGAACAACATGAATAACCAGGGGAAGAAAGCACCCCAAACAAACCAAGATGCTATATTAATAGAATCCATTGGCAGCACAGTAGAAGAAATGTCAGAAAAGGAGTTCAGAATGTACACAATTAAAATGATCCATGAAGTAAAGGATGATATAAGAGAGGAAATGCAGGCAATGAATGATCACTTTAGTAATGAGTTAAAAGAGCAAATGCAGGAAGCAAAAGATTATTTCAATAAAGAGATAAAGATTCTGAAAAAAAAAAAAAAGAAATCCTTGAAATGAAGGAAACAATAAACCAAATTAAAAACTCCAATTCCATCCATTTATTTGCAAATGCCATAATATTCTCTTCTATATGGCTGAATAATATTTCATTGTATATATATACACAGTTTCTTTATCCATTCATCTGTTGAAGGGCATCTAGGTTGGTTCCACAATCTAGCTATTGTGAAATGAGCTGCTATAAACATTGATGTGGCTGTGTTAATGAATCAAAATGCAGTCTGTAAAAAATAAAAAAATAAATATTTTTTTACAAAAACTCAATAGAAAGCATCACAACAGACTAGATCTCTTGGAAGACAGATCCTCAGACAATGAAGACAAAATATTTAATCTTGAAAATAAAGTTGCCCAAACAGAGAAGATGGTAAGAAATCATGAACAGAACTTCCAAGAACTATGGAACATCATGAAAAGACCAAATTTAAGAATTATTGGGATTGAGGAAGGCACAGAGATACAAATCAAAGGAATGAACAACCTATTCAATAAAATAATATCAGAAAATTCCCCAAACCTGAAGAATGAAATGAAAAATCAAATACAAGAGGCTTACAGGACACCAAATGTACAAAATTACAACAGATCCACACCAAGACACATAATAATAAAAATGCCCAGCATACAAATAAAGATAGAAGTTTAAAGGTCACAAGAGAAAAATATCAGATTACATATAGGGGGAAACCAATTCGTATATTCGCAGATTTCTCATCCCAGGCCCTAAAAGCTAGGTAGTCCTGGAACAATATATTTCAAGCTCTGAAAGAAAGTGGATGCCAACCAAGGATCTTATACCCAGCAGAACTAAGCTTCAGATTTGAAGATGAAATAAAATCCTTCCATGATAAACAAAAGTTAAAAGAAATTACAACTAGAAAGCCTGCACTACAGAACATTCTCAGCAAAATATTCCATGAGGAGGAAATGAAAAACAACAATGAAAGTCAGCAAATGGAGGAACTACCCTAAAGGAAAAGTCAGTCAAAGGAGAAACCAAGTCAAGTTAAAAAACAAAAATGACTGGGAATACAAATCATATCTCAATAATAACCCTGAATGTTAATGGCCTAAACTCATTAATCAACAGACATAGACTGGCAGATGGGATTTTAAAAAAAGGACCAACAATATGCTGCCTTCAAGAGACTCACCTTCTAGGAAAAGACATCCACAGACTGAAGGTGAAGGGCTGGGAAAAAACCTACCACCCACAGAGACGCAGTAAAAAAGAGGGGTTTCTATCCTCATATCAGATAAAGTGGACTTCAAGCCAAAGTTAGTCAGAAGGGATAAGGAAGGACATTGCATACTGCTTAAGGGAACCATAAATCAGGAAGACATAATGATTGTAATATTTGTGCCCCAAATAATGGAGCATCTATGTAGACCAAACAAACCCTTCTCAATTTCAGGAATCAAACAGACCACAACACAACAATACTGGGTGACTTTAACACACGTTTCTCACCACTGGATAGATCTTCCAAACAAAAACTGAACAAAGAAACCACATAACTCAATAATACAATCAATGATTTAGGCTTAACAGACATATATAGAATATTCCATCCATCAATGAGCAAAGACACTTTTTTCTCATGGATCCTTCTCTAAAATAGACTACATGTTATACTACAAAGCAACTCTAAGCAAATACAAAAAAATAGAGATACTACTCTCCATTCTATCAGATCATAATGGAAAGAAATTAGAAATCAATGATAAAATAAAAAATAGAAACTACTCCTACACCTGGAGACTAAATACACTATTGAACAATGCATGGATAGCAGAAGACATCAGGGAAGAGATTAAAAAAAAAATTCTTAGAGGTAAATGAGAACACTGATCAAAATCTCTGGGACACTATGAAAGCAGTACTAAAAGGAAAGTTCATTGCATTGAGCTCATTCAATAAAAGAATAAAAAGTCAACAAATAAATGACCTAACATTACATCTCAAAGCCCTAGAAAAAGAAGAACAGATCAACACCAAAAGTAGTACAAGGCAGAAAATAATTAAAATCAGAGCTGAAATCAATGAAATTGAAACAAAAGAAATAATTGAAAAAATTGACAAAACAAAAAGTTGGTTCTTTGAAAAAATAAACAAAGTTGATAATCCCTTAGCCACACTAACAAAGAGGAGAGAGAAAACTCAAATTACTAAAATTAGTGATGAAAAAGTAAATATCATGGCGGATACTATTAAAATACAAAAGATAATTAGAAACTATTTTAAAAATCTATACTCCAACAAAATAGAAAATCTCAAAGACATCAACAGGCTTCTAGAGACATATGATCCACCCAAACTAAACCAGGAGGACATACACAATTTGAACAGATCAATTTCAAGCAATGAAAGAGAAGATGCCATCAAAAGCCTACCAACCAAGAAAAGCCCAGGACCAGATGGATTCTCAGCCAAGTTCTAGAAGACCTTCAAAGAAGAATTAATACCATTACTCCTCAAATTATTCCATGAGACAGAAAAGGAGGGAACCTTCCAAACTCATTCTATGAAGGCAGTATCACCCTAATACCAAAATCAGACAAAGACTCATCAAGGAAAGAAAACTTCAGACTAATATCCCTCATGAACATAGATGCAAAACTTCTCAATAAAATTATGACAAATCACATATAAAAACATATTAAGAAGATAGTGCACCATGATCAAGTGGGGTTTATCCCAGGGATGCAAGGTTGGCTCAACATCTGGAAATCAATAAATGTAATTCATCACATCAATAGACTTAAAGTTAAGAATTATATGAGTATTTCAATAGGTGCTGAAAAAGCATTTGATAAAATACAACACCCTTCATGCTTCAAACACTAGAAAAAATAGGGATAGTAGGAACATACCTCAACAATGTAAAGGCCATCTATGCTAAGCCCACGGCCAACAGCATTCTTTTTTTTTTTTTTTTTTTTTTTTTTTGTGGTGCTGGGGATTGAACTCAGTGCCTTGTTCTTGTGAGGCAAGCACTCTACCAACTGAGCTATATCCCCAGCCCCAACATCATTCTTAATGGAGAAAAACTGAAAGCATTCCCTCTAAAAACTGGAACAAAACAGGGATGCCCTTTTTTACCACTTCTATTCAACATCATCCTTGAAACTCTAGCCAGAGCAATTAGACCAAAGAAATTAAAGGGATACTAATAGGAAAAGAAGAACTCAAATTATCACTATTTGCTGATGATATGATTCTATATTTAGAGGATCCAAAAAATTCCACCAGAAAACTTCTAGGACTCATAAATGAATTCAGCAAAGTAGTAGGATAGAAAACCAACACTCAAATCTAATATATTTCTATTCATAAGTGATGAATCCTCTGAAAGAGAAATTAGGAAAACTACCCCATTCACAATAGCCTCAACAAAAATAAAATACTTGGGAATCAATCCCAATAACATTCCTCATAGAAATAGAGAAAGCAATCATGAAATTCATTTGGAAAAATAAGAAACCTAGAACAGCCAAAGCAATACTTAGCAGGAAGAGTGAAGCAGGAGGCATCACAATACCAGACCTTAAACTAAACTACCATAGTAACAAAAACGGCATGATATTGTCACCAAAATAGGCAGGTAGACCAATGGTACAGAATAGAAGTTTGTCTCTGTGTAGAGACAAACCCACATAAATACAGTTGTGTCATACTAGACAAAAGTGCCAAAAACATACAATTGAGAAAAGATAGCCTCTTAAACAAATGGTACTGAGAAAACTGGAAATCCATATGTGGCAAAATGAAATTAAACCCCCATCTCCCATCCTGTACAAAACTGAACTCAAAATGGATCAAGGACCTAGGAATTAGACCTGAGACCCTTCAGCAAATAGAAGAAAAAGTAGGCCCGAATCTTCATCATGTTGGCTTAGGACCAGTCTTCCTTAACAAGACTCCTAAAGCACAAGAAATAAAATCAAGAATCAATAAATGGGGCAGTCCAAGATGGCGGCCTAGAGGGTGACTGCACCCCCAGTCGCTCCACAACCCAGGAGTTAAGAAGGGGAGGCATTGAGAGACTCAGACGGAAATAGAGCCATGGGTGAGTCTGCCCACTGGGTAAAGCTCGGCCCGGGTGGCAGGCCCAGATAGAGGTGGCTTATCAGAGCAGGGCAGGGCAGCTAGAGTCATCCACAGGCAGCCGTGCGCACTCCGGCGGTGGGCCCCGCCCACACAGCCAGCTTCTCCAGGTTCTCAGAGCAGGCCCCCTAGTGAGAGCCTTTCTGACCAGAACAAGTTCCAAGTCCCGGAGCCAGCGCAGCACAGCGTACTCCGGCACGCAAGCAGCTTCAGAGACCAGGATAGGGCAGCCAGAGACTTCCCCAAGCAGCCTGGACCCCTGCGGTGGGAGGTGCCTTTCAAGGCTAGCTTCTCAGACCAGACCGCCCAGTGAGAGGCTTTCTACATAGAACCAGCCACAAGTCCCTGAACCAATGGAGAGCTTCGATCCGCAAGCAGCCTCTGGGATCAGGGCAGGGCAGCCAGAGACCTCTTCAGGCGGCTCTCCCACTCCGGCCGCAGGCACTTTCCACGGGGCGATTCAAGATGGTGGCCTAGAGGGTGACTGCACCCCCAGTCGCTCCAGAACCCAGGAGTTAAGAAGGGGAGGCATTGAGAGACTCGGACTGAAATAGAGCCACGGGTGAGTCTGCCCACTGGGTAAAGCTCGGCCCGGGTGGCAGGCACAGATAGAAGTGGCTTATCAGAGCAGGGCAGGGCAGCTAGAGTCTTCCACAGGTAGCCTTCCACACTCCAGCGGTGGGCTCCTCCCACACAGCCAGCTGCACGGTGCAGGCCCCCAGTGAGAGCCTTTCCGCACAGAGCCAGCTCCAAACCCTGGAACCAGTAGCCGGCTAGGGGCCGCTTTCTTCGAATGCACTGCATTATCAAATTCCTCCAAGACATCAGGCTACTGGGCTGGGAGGTGATACACTGGAAATCTACCAGGACACTATAAGCCAATAGCAGAAATCTGCAATATCTCAGGGTCCCACTGACAGCTGACCAATATGAGAAAACAAGGGAAGAAAATGTCCCAAACAAACCTAGATACTACATCAATAAAACCCAATGACAGCACAGCAGAAGAAATGTCAGAAAGGGAGTTCAGAATGTACGTAATTAAAACGATCAGGGAAGCTAATGAGGAGATGAAAGAGCAAATGCAGGCATTGAAGGAGGAGATGAAAGAGCAAATGCAGGCATTAAATGATCATACCAATCAACAGTTAAAAGACCAAATACGGGAAGCAAGAGATCATTTCAATAAAGAGTTAGAGATACTGAAAAAAAAACAAACTGAAATACTTGAAATGAAGGAAACAATAAACCAAGTTAAAAACTCCATAGAAAGCATAACCAATAGGATAGAACACCTGGAAGACAGAACCTCAGACATTGAAGAAAATTATTTAATCTTGAAAACAAAGTTGGCTAAACAGAGAAGATGGTAAGAAATCATGAACAGAATCTACAAGAATTATGGGATATTATGAAAAGGCCAAATTTAAGAATTATTGGGATTGAGGAAGGCTTAGAGAAACAAACCAAAGGAATGAACAATCTATTCAATGAAATAATATCAGAAAATTTCCCAAATCTGAAGAATGAAATGGAAAACCAAGTACAAGAGGCTTATAGAACTCCAAACATACAAAATTACAACAGACCCACACCAAGGCACATTATTATGAAAATACCTAACATACAAAATAAAGACAGAATTTTAAAGGCCACGAGAGAAAAGAATCAAATTACATTCAGAGGGAAACCAATAAGAATATCAGAAGATTTTTCAATCCAGACCCTAAAAGCTAGAAGGGCCTGGAACAACATATACCAAGCCCTGAAAGAAAACGGATGCCAACCAAGAACCTTATACCCAGCAAAACTTACCTTCAAATTTGACGATGAAATAAGATCATTCCATGATAAACAAAAGCTAAAGGAATTTACAAAAGAAAGCCAGCATTACAGAACATTCTCAGCAAAATATTCCATGAGGAAGAGATGAAAAAGAACGATGCAAATCAGCAACAGGAGGCACTAGCCTAAAGGAATTGCCAAATAAAGGAGAAACCAAATCATGTCAAAAACAAATATGAGTCAATTGTCTGGGAATACAAATCATATCACAATAATAACCCTGAATGTTAATGGCCTGAACTCATCAATCAAAAGACATAGACTGGCAGATTGGATTAAAAAGAAAAATCCAACAATATGCTGCCTGCAAGAGACTCATCTCATAGAAAGAGACACCCATAGACTAAAGGTGAAAGGATGGGGAAAAACATACCATGCACACGGACACAGCAAAAAAGCTGGAGTATCCATCCTCATTTCAGATAATGTGGACTTCAAACCAAAACTAGTCAGAAGGGATAAAGAAGGACATTACATGCTGCTTAAGGGAAGCATAAATCAGCAAGACATAACAATCATAAATATCTATGCCACGTACGTCAAACAAATCCTTCTCAATTCCAGAAATCAAATAGACCACAACACAATAATACTAGGCGATTTTAACACACCTCTCTCACCACTGGATAGATCGTCCAAACAAAAATTGAATAAAGAAACTATAGATCTCAATAACACAATCAATAATTTAGACTTAACGGACATATATAGAATATACCATCCAACAAAGAACGAATACACTTTCTTCTCAGCAGCACATGGATCCTTCTCTAAAATAGACCATATTTTATGCCACAAAGCTACTGTTAGCAAATACAAGAAGATAGAGATACTACCTTGTACTCTATCAGATCATAATGGATTGAAATTAGAAATAAATGACAGAATAAAAAACAGAAACTTCTCCAATACCTGGAGATTAAATAATACACTATTATATGATGAATGGATAACAGAAGACATCAGGAGGGAAATAAAAAAATTCTTAGAAGTAAACGAGAACAAATATCATATCATATCATATCAAAATCTCTGGGATACTATGAAAGCAGTACTTAGAGGAAGATTTATTTCATGGGGTGCATTCAAAAAAAGAAGTAGAAATCAACAAATAAACGACTTAACACTACAGCTCAAAGCGCTAGAAAAAGAAGAGCAGACCAATACCAAAAGTAGTAGAAGACAGGAAATAGTTAAAATCAGAGCCGAAATCAATGAAATCGAAACAAAAGAAACAATTGGAAAAATTAACAAAATAAATAGTTGGTTCTTTGAAAAAATAAATAAAATTGATAAACCCTTAGCCACACTAACAAAGAGAAAGAGGGAGAAAACTCAAATTACTAAAATTCGGAATCAACAAGGAAACATCACAACAGACACGACTGAAATACAAAACATAATTAGAAGCTATTTCGAAAATCTATACTCCAACAAAACAGAAAACCTCGAAGACATCAACAAATTTCTAGAGACATATGAATTACCTAAACTGAACGAGGAGGACATACACAACCTAAATAAACCAATTTCAAGCAATGAAATAGAAGAGGTCATCAAAAGCCTACCAACCAAAAAAAGTCCAGGACCAGATGGGTTCTCAGCCGAGTTCTACAAAACCTTTAAAGAAGAGCTCATTCCAATACTCCTCAAACTATTCCATGAAATAGAATAGGAGGGAACCCTCCCAAACTCGTTCTATGAAGCCAATATCACCCTGATACCTAAACCAGACAGAGACACATCGAGGAAAGAAAATTTCAGACCAATATCCTTAATGAACATCGACGCAAAAATTCTCAACAAAATTTTAGCAAATCGCATACAAATATATATTAAAAAGATAGTGCACCACGATCAAGTGGGTTTTATCCCAGGGATGCAAGGTTGGTTCAACATTCGGAAATCAATAAATGTCATTCACCATATCAACAGACTTAAAGTTAAGAATCACATGATTATTTCAATAGATGCAGAAAAAGCATTCGATAAAATACAGCATCCCTTCATGCTCAAAACACTAGAAAAGATTGGGATAGTGGGAACATTCCTTAACATTATAAAGGCCATCTACGCTAAGCCCATGGCCAATATCATTCTAAATGGTGAAAAACTGAAAGTGTTCCCCCTAAAAACTGGAACAAGGCAGGGATGCCCTCTTTCACCACTTCTATTCAACATTGTCCTTGAGACTCTAGCCAGAGCAATTAGACAAACCAAAGAAATTAAAGGGATACGAATAGGAAAAGAAGAACTCAAACTATCCCTGTTCGCTGATGACATGATTATATATTTAGAGGAACCTGGAAATTCCACCAGAAAACTTTTAGAACTCATAAGTGAATTCAGTAAAGTAGCAGGTTACAAGATCAATGCTCATAAATCCAATGCATTTTTATACATAAGTGATGAATCTTCAGAAAGAGAAATTAGGAAAACTACCCCATTCACAATAGTATTGAAAAAAATAAAATACTTGGGAATCAATCTCACAAAAGAGGTGAAAGACCTCTACAATGAGAACTACAGAACACTAAAGAAAGAAATTAAGGAAAACCTCAGAAGATGGAAAGATCTCCCATGTTCTTGGATAGGCAGAATTAATATTGTCAAAATGGCCATACTACCTAAAGTGCTATACAGATTCAATGCAATTCCAATTAAAATCCCAATGATGTACCTTGCAGAAATAGAGCAAGCAATTATGAAATTCATCTGGAAGAATAAAAAACCTAGAATAGCTAAAGCAATCCTCAGTAGCAAGAGCAAAGCAGGGGGTATTGCAATACCAGATCTTCAACTCTACTACAAAGCAATAGTACAAAAACGGCATGGTATTGGTACCAAAATAGACAGGTAGATCAATGGTACAGAATAGAGGACATGGACACAAACCCAAATAAATACAATTTTCTCATACTAGACAAAGGTGCCAAAAATATGCAATGGAGAAAAGATAGCCTCTTCAACAAATGGTGCTGGGAAAACTGGAAAACCATATGCAATAGAATGAAATTAAACCCCTATCTCTCACCCTACACAAAACTCAACTCAAAATGGATCAAGGACCTCGGAATCAGACCAGAGACCTTGCATCTTATAGAAGAAAAAGTAGATCCAAATCTTCAACTCAGAACTTCAGAAGTCTGGCTTAGGATCAGACTTCCTTAACAGGACTCCCATAGCACAAGAAATAAAAGCAAGGATCAACAACTGGGATAGATTCAAACTAAAAAGCTTTCTCTCAGCAAAGGAAACTATCAGCAATGTGAAGAGAGAGCCTACAGAGTGGGAGAATACCTTTGCCAACCATACTTCAGATAGAGCGCTAATTTCCAGAATCTATAAAGAACTCAAAAAACTCTACAGGAAGAATACAAATAATCCAATCAACAAATGGGCTAAGGAAATGAACAGACACTTCACAGAAGAAGATGTACAAGTAATCAACAGATATATGAAAAAATGTTCAACATCCCTAGTAATAAGGGAAATGCAAATCAAAACTACCCTAAGATTTCATCTCACCCCAATTAGAATGGCGATTATCAAGAACACAAGCAACAATAGGTGTTGGCGAGGATGTGGTGAAAAAGGAACACTCATACATTGCTGGTGGGGTTGCAAATTAGTGCAGCCACTCTGGAAAGCAGTGTGGAGATTCCTCAGAAAGCTTGGAATGGAAACACCATTTGACCCAGCTATCCCACTCCTTGGTCTATACCCAAAGGACTTAAAATCAGCATACTACAGAGATACAGCCACATTAATGTTCATTGCTGCTCAATTCACCATAGCCAGATTGTGGAACCAACCTAGATGCCCTTCAGTTGATGAATGGATAAAGAAACTGTGGCATATATATACAATGGAATATTACTCCGCAATGAAGAATGATAAAATTATGGCATTTGCAGGCAAATGGATGAAATTGGAGAATATCATGCTGAGTGAGATAAGCCAATCTCAAAAAACTAAAGGATGAATGATCTCGCTGATAAGCGGATGAGGACATATAATGGGGGGTGGGAGGGGTTAGCATTAGGTTTAAGGTTAGGTTTAGGGTTAGGGATAAGGAGAGCGGTAAGAATGAAGGAAAGAAGGACTGTATAGAGGGAAAAGAGGGGTGGGAGGGGTGGGGAGGAAGGGAAAAAAATAATCAAACATCATTGCCCTATGTAAACGTATGATTACACAAATGGTATGCCTTGACTCTATGTACAAATAGAGAAACAACATGTATTCCATTTGTATACAATAATAAAAAAAAAAAAAAGAAGAAGTAGAAAGCACTTCAGAGCAGCACAAAAACAACAGAAGGGACCAAGGAAATCTAGTTTGGGTAAAGCAACATGAAATCCCACCATACTAAACAAGAGCAAGAAATCTTATTTTTCAATTTTATTTTTGCTTCCATGTCTCTAGTGCTCAGGATCTCTGGCATACAGTAAAGAGTGAATACATAGATAAGTAATTGTAATAATGCCTTCTTTGTTCCAGGAACTGTAAAAGTCTGGATACATAGTAGACACAGATGCAAAACTTTCCACCACACCAAATCCATCTTCCTCTTTCTTTTAAAGGCATCATCTCCTTTATTTACACCTATCTCTTCCTCCTTGTACTCCCCTCCAACAAGTCCTGTCAATTGTGCCTGTGAAATTATTTATATCTCTCTCTTTCCTTCTCTGTCCATTGCCAACATCTGGTTCACCCTTATTATCAATGAGTTTATACTACTATAAACAGTGCATGTCCATTCTTCAGTTTGTTTTTTATCTATTCGTTATGGTTTATATGTGAGGTATCCTCCAAAAGCTCACATGTAAGACAAAGGAAGAAAGTTTAGAGGTGAAATGACTGGGTTATGAAAACCTTAACCCAATCAGTGGATAGGGATTAACTGGTTGATAACTGTAGGCAGGTAGGTTGTGGCTGCGAAGGTGGGTAGTTGGGGGTCTTCCTTTGGGGTATGTATTTTGTCCATGGTGAGCAAGAGGCTCTCTCTACCTCCTTCCTGGTGACCATGTCCCGAGCTGCTTTCCTCCACCTCACTCTTCTGCCATGATGCTCTGCACCTCAGGCCCTAAGGAATGAAGTCGGTCACATATGAACTGAGACCTCTGAAACCATGAGCTCCAGAATAAACTTTTCCCTCTCTAAAATTGTTCCCGTTAGGTCCTTTGGGCACAGCAGTGAAAAAGCTAACTAAAACACCATTCATTTTATGTATAATTACTAGTATAATATTGAAGTCTAATTTAAAAATTCCAATTTAAAAGGGAATCTCATGAAAATAGAAGGGAGACTAATAGAGTAGAGAAGGGGATTGAGATGGGTGGAAGAGGAGAGGGCATGGGTAAATACTGGGGAATGAAATCTAACAAATTATGTTAAGTCCTTGTACACATATTCCATGATGAATCCTATTTATATACATAATTAAATAATAAGAATAATAATAGAAGGGAGATCAGTAGAGGAGAGCAAGCAGGTAAGGTGGAGGGAAAAGGGGAGAGAAAGGGGAGGTACCGGGGAATGAGATGGATCAAATTATGCTATGTGCATATATGAATATGGTGTGATGAATTCCACTCTTATGTATGATTATAATGTATCAATAAAATAAATAAAATATAAAGATTAATAAAATTTCAAATTTATTATCAAAAAAAAAAAAGAATCAATAAATGGGATCAAAAACTTTTTCTCGGGCTGGGGTTGTGGCTCAGTGGTAGAGTGCTTGCCTAGCATGTGTGATGCACCAGGTTCGATTCGCAGCACCACGTATAAATAAATGAATAAAATAAAGATCTATCAACATCTTTAAAAAATTTTTAAAAAAAAACTTTTTCTCAGAAAAGGAAACAATCAATAATGTGAAGAGAGAGCCTACAGAGTGGAAGAAAATCTTTACCACACACACTTCAGATAGAGCATTAATCTCCAGAATTTATAAAGAACTCAAAAGTACAAATAACCCAATTCATAAATGGGCTAAGGAACTGGGCAGACACTTCACAGAAAAAGATATACAATTGATCAACAAATATATAAAAAAAATGTATAACGTCTCTAGTAATAAGAGAAAAGCAAATCAAAACTACTCTAAGATTTCATCTCACTCCAATTAGAATGGCAATTATCAAGAATACAAGCAACAATAAATGTTGGTGAGGATGTGGGGAAAAAGGTACTCACACATTGCTGATGGGATTGCAAATTGGTGCAATCACTCTAGAAAACAGTATGGAGATTCCTTAGAAAACTTGGAATCGACCCTCCATTTGACCCAGCTATCCCACTTCTCAGTTTATACCCAAAGGACTTAACATCAGCATACTACAGTGACACAGCCACATCAATGTTTATAGCAGCTCAATTCACAATAGCTAAATGGTGGAACCTACCTAGATGTCCTTCAAAAGATGAATGGATAAAGAAACTGTGGTATATATACACAATGGAATATTACTCAATCTTAAAGAAGAATAAAATTATGGCATTTGGAGGTAAATGGATGAGTTGGAGAAAATCATGCTAAGTGAGATAAGCCAATCCCAAAAAAACAAAGGCCAAATGTTTTCTCTGATGAGTGGATGCTGATACATAATGGAGTGGGGGGCAGAGTAAGGGAAGAATGTAGGAATATTAGATTGTGCAGAGGGGAATGAGGGGAGGGGAGGGATCAAGGGGTGGGAAAGATGGTGGAATGAGACAGACATCATTACCGTAAAGTGGTGTGACTCTAAATCGTGTACAACCAGAAAAATGAAAAGTTGTACTCCATTTGTGTACAATGAATTCTCATGTATGAGTAAATAGAACAAATAATTTTTAAAAAGACTAAAAGGTTTGGGACAGGGAAGAATGATCCGAGGCTTCAATAATCAGGGTTCTTTATACTTCTGTGTTAAGACAGAACCACTTACAGGCTACAGGAAGATCCTGTATCTTCATCAAACATGCAATCAATGACTTGGCTGAATTTAAACTGCTGTCTATGTTAAGGATGGGACATTCAAACAATCATTTGTCCATTTTTAAAGCTTTTAAAAATGCACCACCCTTGGCCAGAAGCAAGTTATGGAATTTTTTTAAATCCTAAAATTTACACTAACAATGCACCAATTGAGGTGGAGGGCTTTTGTTTTTCCTCTGTCTGGAGGAGAGATTCCTTCTGCCCACCCTCTCTGATTTCAACAGACCCACAGAGCCATGGGGCCTGAACACCGGGCCCAGAAGCTTGTCTTTGTCTCCACCTAATGGTCACTTTGTGCTACTGCAGGCACTTGGGCCACTGACCACCACTCCTGCAGGGTGGCAGGTGAAGGGGTAAAAGGAAACACTGGTGAGGATGCCCAGGATCCTCACCAGCAGCGTGTTCCATTTTCTTCCTGTGCCCCTCACATTTAGTCAAAAAACTAAGAACAAACCACCCCTAATGTGTGCCCTAGATCCTTGCCCTGAAGGTCGATTCCAGTCCAAAGAAATAGCGGAACTGGGAGGGGAAGCAGCCTACAGAAAGGGGCATGGATTGCTCTGGCTGAGGGACGCACACTCCAGATTTGTGTTGCTGCTTTTCTAATTAAAAATAAACAAAAGCATTACTCTGAATGCTCAGGCCTCCTTTAGACCAACAAGTCAAATGCCAAAAACTCATTCCCATAGAATTACTCCTGTTCTCTGTACTTCATTTTTTTCTCCTTTAATTTTCAAAGTGATCTTGCTTGCTCACTGGGGCTTTGGAATTCTTTTGCATATCCACAGTGCTGCTCAGGTTCTAGAAGCTTCCTATCTAGAGAAAGAGGTGGATTCTCAACAGTATCTCGAGGTCAAACGTGTCAGATTTGCAGGGTTCCTGACTACGACCCTGAGTCCATGGACCACCCAAGGCTGCGCGACGGGCAAAACCACAATGAGAAAAGACGTGAGGCACTTTGTGGCTTATGACTGACCTAAGTGATTCCGCCTTTCAACGACACTTTAAGGAAAACGAAGTGTGAATAAATAAAAATACTGTCCTGGGAAGTTGATTTTCCAACTTACAAGAAACAGACAATGTAAGAAAAAATTTCTATTTAAATAAGTGGCACGGTTTATCTTTACTTACTATTGGCACAAATACTTGTTTTCACTTTAAAATACAAGAACTAAGAGGGAAATTGGCACCAAGCCAAATCTACCCCATTCTACTTCACCACAACAGAGCTAAGAGTCAACCCAGGCTGAAGAAGCTCAAGGCCCATTTGTTTGTGGAGTTATGATTTTAAAATACAGGCAGGTTTTTTTTCATGGCCTCAAATTTTAAAAAAATAAAAAAATAAAAAATATATATATACATATATATATATACACATATATATATGCAGGCTTTTAAAACAGGACACATTTAAGTGCAATGAAATAAAATAGAAATTAATTTTAATCCTATTACTTTCCATGTCACTGTAGTCTTTCACCCTATTTTTAGCAATGGGAGAAATGTTTTTAAAGCAGATTGTTTCAACAATTTGAACAAAATAACCTTAATTCTCTTCCAAATGTCTCTTGTTACTAGGGTAACCAGTGAAGAGCTGTTTTCCCGAGTCCCTGAGAGCCACATGACTTCTGTAACCGTGTGATACATTCCCCGGTGATGCACAGGACCCAGCAGCAAGATCCACATGCAGGTTCAGAAAGGGAAAGGTTTCTGGCCATTCCCAGGGAAACTGCCACCATGTCAGGAGACAGGGAAAGAGCTCAGCAAGGAGACCCCACTCTGCTGATAGTACAGAAGAAATGGGTGCTGCAAGAAAAATTCAGGGGACAGGGAATACGCAGAGAGGAGGGGCATCGTCAAAACCCTACAGGGAAGAGAGTGTCCACAGTGAACAGAGGTGGGCAGGCCAGCAGAGAAATGCCACCCAACCTACCTGGGCACACTGACAGGGCCAGACCAGCCATTGTGGAGCACACCGGGCCATGGAAGGCAAAACCGCAGGACAGGCTCCCCTGGAGAGGCCAGGGCGCAATCAGCAGACTGCAGGAGAAACAGAAGCAGCTGCTGGCTGCAGCGCAGACACAGCACATCTTGGTCCCTACAGTCCCCACACATGTCAATGGAACAGTTATATAAGCTTCCAAGACAATGTGCACAGCAATTTGTACAACCCAAGATACGACGTAACAAAATAATCAGAGCAATTTGAAAACACAGACCCAATAATCAGTGCCACAAAACCTCCATCCCAGTGCAGACAGGATTCGGGCTCAGTAACAGACACACTGAATTCAGGTGTCCACAGGCAGACTGCAAATAAAGGAACCACAGGGGGAGAGGTTTGCTATCAGTCTTTATTTATCATGGTTCTCTGGGAAGTCCTTCATCTTCAAAGCTAATTAAGACAGTAGCATAAGGCATGTACAAAGAAGTACTTCTGCTAGAACACAAAGAGAATTAGTTCTAGTCCTTAAAATCACTTTTTTCAGGATATTAATAAGAAGATCTATTCATGCAAAGCAGAAAAAATTAAGCCAAGACCAAGAACATCAGGTACATGAAGGTATGCATACATCAACTTCACATTTCATTTCATATTGATATGATTAAGTAGATATTCATGTATATCAACCATGTCAGAAGTACAGGTCCTCGGTGAAGCCCCGGCATCCTGAGACAGGTGTCCTAGCTTCGGGCCAAAAAACTTCACTGGCTTTGTGGGGGAGACACTTGAAATGTTGCTTCTCGGTGTGGGTCTTCTAAAAGAAAGGGGGAATATCAGGGAGAAGACCGTTAAGGAGACGGAGAGTGTTTACCACAACCTTCATTAAACAAAATAGAGTAAAGGAAAGTACTGCCTCCGTCCCGTAAACCACCACTGAGCGTCTGTTCCCCAGCGCGAGAAGAGGAAATAAGTCTTCCTATGGAAAACCAAGCCCAGGCTTCTATCCTTTCTCTGAGGGACCCCCTACCTCACACCATATGCAAGTCAAGGTCTCCGGTTAGTTTCCCCAGGTGTTCAGGAAAAACAGAGTGACTGAATTTAGAGCTTGCTCTTATTGCTATGCTTATCTGAAAATCAACTCTTCAAACAAAATATAAACTACCTGGCTGGGCACAGTGCCATGCACCTGTAATCCCAGCTATTCAGGAGGCTGAGAACAAGGATCACAAGTTCAAGGCCAACTACCTCCACAACTTGACAAGACCCTGTCTCAAAATCAAAAAAAGGAAGAAAGGGCTGGGGATGTCCCTCCATGGTAGAGAGCCCCTGAAGTCAATCTCCAGTAACAGGAAAAAATCATGTGTAGACACACATATGATACCCGGACTATCTGTGAGTTAGGACGTGTGTCTTTCCTGAAGCCCAATGGTTTGCAGAATCCTGATGGGCATTGCCGCGTCACCTTTCAAGAAAGGCAATTGGATCTGCCTGGGATGAAAAAACTGCTGTGGACCAGATTCCAACTAGAAGCCATCAGAGGAACAGGCAGAATGTGCTAGACGCAGCTGTGGTTGCTTTTTATTTAATTGGCCTATAAAGCCATCTGTCCGCACTGAGGATTCTCTCAGCTGTGCCATTTCTCATTCAATATTTTTTATAACTATCACAGTAAAAATGCAGGATTTCTAAAGAACTTCCCAAGCAGAGCCAACGCGGTGATTTCACGGCGCTCATGAGCCCGGTGTAAGGACGACTTTCACTTCCCACCCTCTTCAGGGGCATCTCACTTCACTTTTCAAAAATGGGTCCTGATTCATTCCTGAGAAATGGAATCACTACCAGAAGCACAATCTGCTGTCCTTGACGGAGGCCTGTGTATCCCTACATGGAGGAAGTCAGAGGGAAACCAAGCCCCAGACCAGATGCGGAGTGTAATCGAAGGGATGGTAAATTTTGGTGGCCCAATAACCGAGTGCGACAGCATCTCTCACCAGCTCCCAGATGTCCTAAAAATATGGTTTTGTAAACTAACTTCTGACTTGCAGACAAGTGAAGACGAGGGTCCCCTGTGCACACTGGTCTCCGGCACACAGAGCGATGGCGCTGCCGGTCGGTATTCAGAGCTCAGAAGTGCAGCTCCAGCCTGGGAAGCTCCACATCTGCCCCACTGCATCAGCACAGCCCTGACCCAGGACCGGCTATGTACTTGCAGGATCGTCCCCAGCACGTCCTCCCCGGCTGCTCTAAGCAAGGGTCCAAACATATGTCTCAGACTGTTCAACACAGGCATGAAAACCACAGGGAGGAAACTAAAAAAATCATTATTTGATTCATGTAAAGACCTTGACAACATCAGAGTGAAACCACCCTAAATAAACAGCAGCCCCAGTACAGCCCTGAGGCAGTGATACCAATAACAACACCTCCTTCAGGTAGTGCAGCCCCAGTTCAGCCCTGAGGCAGTGATACCAATAACAACACCTCCTTCAGGTAGTGCAGCCCCAGTTCAGCCCTGAGGCAGTGATACCAATAACAACACCTCCTTCAGGTAGTGCAGCCCCAGTTCAGCCCTGAGGCAGTGATACCAATAACAACACCTCCTTCAGGTAGTGCAGCCCCAGTTCAGCCCTGAGGCAGTGATACCAATAACAACACCTCCTTCAGGTAGTGCAGCCCCAGTTCAGCCCTGAGGCAGTGATACCAATAACAACACCTCCTTCAGGTAGTGCAGCCCCAGTTCAGCCCTGAGGCAGTGATACCAATAACAACACCTCCTTCAGGTAGTACAGCCCCAGTTCAGTCCTGAGGCAGTGATACCAATAACAACACCTCCTTCAGGTAGTGCAGCCCCAGTTCAGCCCTGAGGCAGTGATACCAATAACGACACCTCCTTCAGGTAGTGCAGCCCCAGTTCAGCCCTGAGGCAGTGATACCAATAACAACACCTCCTTCAGGTAGTGCAGCCCCAGTTCAGTCCTGAGGCAGTGATACCAATAACGACACCTCCTTCAGGTAGTGCAGCCCCAGTTCAGCCCTGAGGCAGTGATATCAATAACAACACCTCCTTCAGTAATGCCTTCCAGGCACGTGGGACCCCAGCTGTTTCCTGGCCCTGGGATCTTTAGGGTTTCGTGGTTCTGTCCCATCTTTGCTGCCTACATTGTTAAGTCTCATTTCCCTCCTCCTCCATCCCTCTACGAGACACCTTCGTCATCTTTCCAACATTTCTGCACCACGTTCACCACCTATTAAGAACTGTGCTTTTTTTGTTTTTTGGCTTTTTTTTGGTCAATGGAGGTTTATAGGTAGGAAGCAGCACAAGCTTGCCCAAGGCCCCTAGTCGCACAGCACCCTCCACCAAGCTCCTGCGTGAGCACTAACATCGAATACGGGGAAATGTCACATCGAGCACTTAAGACTATGTGGCTCGCAGCAGTATTTATTGTTTGTGAATGGACAACCAGCTTTGTGACTTTTTAAGGTTTAATTTACCGCCAGCATCATGGGTTGTGGTGGGCAGCAGAGGCGTCAGCGACAGGGCCTCTGTGTGGGCAGCAGAGGCGTCAGCGACAGGGCCTCTGTGTGGGCACCAGAGGCGTCAGCAACAGGGCCTCTGTGCCCCCTCCCGCACCTCACATGCGGTCACACGGAGGAAGAAGAGGCATATGCACACAGCCCCCTGCTCAGAGGGTGTGTCCTCCTGCCAATCCCACCCTTGTGCCCCAGAAACCGGCAGGGCACAGCCACAGCCTCGCAGCTGCAGAGCAGACCTTGGCGGGGAGATGGCTTTAAACGGGGACTCACGCTGCTCCTGTCACCCCGTCACCCCTGAGACGCACTCTGGCAGAAGCCCGTGTTTCGCACCAGGATCCTGCAGGTACCTGGGAAATTAGAAGAACTGAGCATGAAGAGGCCTAAGAATCTTCTCCTCCGTCCCCAGGCTCCTCTTCTCCCTCGTCAGCATCCTCTTCCTCTGCTTCCCCTTCCGCTCCCTCCTCCGTCACTTCGGCCGTCTTAGTTTAACAAGAATCATGTTATTATTGAGAAGCTTGAGAGCCAAAGACGCAATGAGAAAAATCAGGCAAAATCTTAAACGGGAGGCACAGGCTTCCCATTGACCCGCGAGACCCACACACTCACATATACACAACCCACACACACACATGTACACATAAACCACACACATGCACACACTAACCACATTCACACACAACCACCACACACATCACACATAAAATCACACCGAGATATTCTTCTTCTCAACATAGACTCCGTAATTTGGAAAGGTGCTGCAGAAAAGTATGTTGCTCTAATGGGTATTATGATTTTTCTTAAGCACATGGAGTCTTTGCTTATATTAGCACATCAGTCTCACCAAATTCCTTTAAAAATTCATAAGGGATACAGTTGGAAGAACAAAATATGAGAACTTCAGGAAAAAGAATTTTGTCAGAAAGAACTGGCTATATTTTGTTGCAACATGCTAATTTCTTCAACCCAGCAGCCTACACATATGAACTAGAAGTACTTCCAAGTTAATGGGATGATTTTTGGCTTTTTTTAGATATTAAAAAATAGGATTTCAAAAACAGACACTTGCCTAGCAAGAGGGATACAAAAGAAATAATCATTGGGAAGATATAAATAATAAAAAATGGTGTAGAATAAGTTAGAACTAATCTTTAGGTTCAAAAATAGGGTTATCTTTGATTCATTAATAATAATAATTAATCAAATTTATTTTACTGCCTATGCAAAATACAGATATTGAAAAAGTGGGTTACAAATGACCAAGATTTGATAGTTATATATGTGTGCATGTGTGCAAGTGTATGTGTGTGTGTGTGTGTGTGTGTTTGGGTAGCTAGTTGTTATTTCTAGATAATGGCACTGTAAGTTTTTTTTTTTTTTTATTCCTTCCCTTTATCTGTATTTCCTAAATTTTCTATAAAGACTGTGAATTGTTTTGTAATTTCAAAAACCAACACAAGTCTCCTTGGGGATTTCTTCTGCCATGTGGGACTGTCTCTAATGCTGGTGACCTGCTCCAGACCCCCTGGACACCACCCAAGACTTTGATAAGTCATTCTCCCTACCCTTGAGTTTGTGATTTAATGTAGTTCTCTGATTAGCTCTTCAAAGTGATTAATCCTTAAATGCCCAAGAATAAAATGAAAGACTTGATTAAAATGAAAGACTGAGACTTGGGAAATACCCAGGAAAGGTGTAAGAGAAGGAAGAATCTGAGCACATCGCTTCGGACCTCAGGAGGCAATTCCCTAAACTGATTCATCCAAACATCAATAAGGTTATGTCCCAGTGACATTAGTGTCTAAACTTTCACATCCCAAATCCCAGGTCACAAACTGCAGGTTGAACAAGCAAGCAGCCAAGTGCGGTGGCACACGCCTGTCAACCCAGCAGCTCAGGAGGCTGAGGCAGGAGGATTAAGAGTTCAAAGCCAGCCTCAGCAAAAGTGAGGCACTAAGCAACTCAGTGAGACCCTGTCTCTAAATGACATTCAAAGTAGGGCTGGGGATGTGGCTCAGTGGTTGAGTGCCCCTGAGTTCAATCTCTGGTACCAAAAAAAAAAAAAAAAACAGGCAGCCGAGGAAGAATTTTACCAGGTGTATCCCCTCCACATCTGCCAGAAACATCAACAGCAGGTTGGCCTGGCAGCCCTGGAAGCGGAGATCACCATGATGCTCCTCCCCCAGGGCCGAGTAGGGTGTGGAACAAAATCTCTCAGAAAGGAAAGAGATCACTTGGGAGGTTTTGGCAAAGCAACACCGGATGGGAAGAGAGGATTTCCATGGGAAAACTTAAAACTGAATTTGAGAGTTAATAAAGAATTGGGCTTCTTTTTTCTTAACCAACCACAAACTTCAAATGTAAAATAAATGTTAGAGTCTTTGAATCTAAATGGACTTTGAACAGCAGAAACTCTAGCAATTGACTTGACCTTGACCACACATCAAGCTATGTAAGACACACAATCTTAGCCAGTGCTCTCGGACTTGATCAGGCATCAAGATCACCTAGGGGGCTTGCTAGGACACACACTACTTCCATCCTAGGTCCTCGTCCAGTAGGTCTGGCCAGGGCCTGAAAATGTGCACAGTGGTCCCCTCTAATCTGCAGGCAATTGCTTCAAGACTCTGGTGGGTGTGTACAACCTCAGGTGGCAGCCAGGCCCACGTTCGCGTTTTCCTGTTCATGTGCACATACGAATTCCATGCCTTTCCCTCTTAGCTCATCATTCACTGTGGCTGTAACTTCTGCAGCTTGAGGAGTGACTGTAGAGCTAGATTAATTTTTTTTCCTTGTTCACAAGTCACAGAAGATTTGTTCCTCCAGTAGAGCTTAGTAACCTAGGCATACATTTTTTTTCTTTCCTTATTAAGTCAAGAACTTTTGCCTTTTCACTTAAACACTTTAGGATTGCTCTTTGGCATATCCAAATTGCTAACCTCATGACTCTTGTGCTTTGGGGCCAATATAAAGTAAAATAAGGATCACTTGAACACAAGCCCTGCAGGACCTTAACAGCTGATGATGACCAAGATGGCTACTAAGTGACTAACAGGGAGGTAAGATATACCACGTGGATACACCAGACACACACGATTCACAAGCCAGCTTGCCCAGAATACACATCACATCACTCAGAATACACACAATTTAAAACTTGTGAATTGTTTGTTTCTGGACTTTTCCAGGTAGTATTTTTGAACTGAAGTTGACAATGGGTAATTGAAACTAATGAGAGTGAAACCGTGGTCAAAGTAGACCACTGTATTTCTAAAGGTGCTGCTGCTGATCTGGGGTCCCCACTTTGAGAACCTCTGCTGTGGTTTGTATTCTTTAAAATAAGATATGAGCAGAGGACACTAAGCATTCATACTAGTAGGGTAAGCACCAACATCAACCAAATCTGCATTTACCCAAATCGGTCATCTGTTCCCACATCTGTGTGTGCAATTTATAGTCTTATCACAATTAAATAATTTCAACAATAGCATGGAAGGCAATTAAATATGAGCAGGGAAAGGCCTTTTTTATTATGTGAACTGAATGGAATACTTTGGGAAGACCCAATACATGTAAATCACCTTTAAATGTTGTCATTTTAGGTGCTAAAAAAGCTTGGAGTGGCAGAAAGTATTCATAAGATCTTTGTGCACTTAAGTGGCTTTGCACACATCTTTAAGTCTCTGCTCTATTTTAAAGAAACCAAAACTACCATTCTCACAGAGACAAATGAGTATGATCATGTTAGGAAAACAACAGGTCATGCTAATCTTGCCATTCTTACTTAAAGAACAGAGTCCTCATTCTAATATCTAAACAACTGAAGTAAATACACATATACAATGTATATACTTCAAGTTAAAGTCCATGTTTAAGGCCTCCCTGTTTTTGACATTTCCACTCAAATTCCCCAATCGGACAAAAACCTCAGCTCCAAACGGACCAGGACATTCTCCCCTGTGCCTGAGATACTGGTCATGGCTTCCCCTCCACAAACAAGAACGTGAAACCACACGTCACAGCGGGCAGACCTCCTTATAAAGCTTGCCCTTAACAGAGTTCAAATATGGCTTTATCGTTTTCTTTTAATGTTTTTATTGCACTTGACAGCTATATCCTCAGTACTGCTGATTTTTCAGACTTTCTCCTGATTTTATACAATTCTTAATCTTCTGTCTTTGTGAAACTTTATTCTCTTCTATTTTAGTTGTTCTCCAAGCAGTGTCCTAATGCCACACCCAAGCATGACATTAGGATTCCAAGTGACACAATGTCCAGACACTTGATGATAAATGGCTGTTTAAACTTGCCGATCAAGGTGACTCAGACAGAGACCTGCAGTATAAGCACTAAAATCAAGACCCAGCATCATGTGCCCCTTGACATCGGGTGGAAACAGTACAGCTCAAATGGCTCGGCACTAGTCCCCAACACTCTCCCACACACACGTGCACACATGCGCGCACACGCACTCTGCAACTGCAATTAGGTGTCCTGCCCACTGGCATTATTCAAACACACCACCCGACCTCCTGTGAGCACCCGCACCCTGACGCTGCAGAGGCAAATTCCAAGGCCCTGCTCCTCTGTGCTGCTCCCAAGGGTGACCCTGCGCTGCCTGGCGTCCTCTCCTGCAGGGTGTGCGGGCGCGTGGCTAACAGCCTGCTGTCCGCCACAGGGTCCAGGGCCAGGTGTACGTGTCCATCCCCACACCAGGGGGCAGGAAGCCCTCCCTCCTCGATGGGATGAACGGGAGGCCATCGACACCTCCGCCGGCACTGCGCGAGCTGTGCGCACCATGAGCCGTCCACAGGCGGGAAAGGGCAAGAGCAGAGCCACTGTCCACCCACGCCCTGTGCTGGCCCAGCCCCGCCTGACTTGCGGCCTTCTCATGGAGGCCAGCGAGGCCCACGGGCACATCCTGTTTCTCTGCCCACCTCCCTGACATGAATTTTCCTCCAACCTACTTCCTCTTCAGAGATCACCAGGGGCTCCTCTGGGGCACACCCTCTCCCTTACTTAGGAAGAACAAGGGGACGGTGGCTGTAGCTGGGACAGTGTCACCTAGAACTGTTTGCATCCAGCCGAGCACACACAACTGTTGAAGATGAGGACGTACCTCTTCGGTTGCGGTTGCTTCCTCCTCTTCCTTAGGTCCATCAATCAAAGTTAAGGAAAAAAGACAAACGCAAGTAAGTTCTAAGTTGAATCTGAAAAATAGCAAACTGCATTTAAATAGAAGCCCCTCAGAATGAGCAGCACGGTCATTTATGCTTGGAATATGTAAGCGGCAAAGCCACGGACGCTGGGAGATCTCCACTGACTTTACGTATCATATTCACATTCTCGAACATGACGAGCTTAAAGATATTTTTTCCATTAATCAAACTCCCGACAAAACACAATTAAATAGTGATGCTGCTTAGTAACGTGTGTGGTTCTGTCTCTACAGAAGCGCACCCAGGAGCTCCGGAGCTAGCTGGTAAATTCAGGTCGTACATGTAAGTGATTTAAAAATCTCAGCAAAAATGTCTTTTCTGCCTTTCATCTTACAAGGGTGCTTTTGTTTTGTGAACTGATAATAAAAGCAGACCAAAAACTTTTTCTCTAGCAGGACAAAATGATAGCATTTCTCAACCATTTAGTATTTAAACACTGACTTCTGATTAAGAAACTTGCCAGGGAAGAGAGGGTGGGGTCACCAAAGACTCGGTCAGGCCCACCTCACCAGACCTTCCCTGGACAGATGAGGATACTGAGGACAGAGTTGGGTCATTTGCCAAAGGTCACAGGACAAGTAAGTGGCACAATCGGGGCCCCCACCAGGGGGGCTTAGTGACTACTGACTTCGTGTCCCTCCTCCTGTACCAGGCAACCTCTCAAGATCAGTAACAGAAAAAGCAAAGTCACGGAGGGCAACTTAGAGGATCCGGGACACTGCTGCGTCCGCTGGGCCAGCCTCGGGTCTGGGGCCAGTTCCAGAACAAGACCTTCAGATCTCAGAGAGGCACAGAACGCGAGTGTCTGACACAGCGGGCCATACCCAAGTCAGACCAAGAGGATTTCTCAGCACTGGGAATCTCCAGAGGAGTCTCCAGTTAAACACCACTGGCCACGTGTCAAGGGTCAGTGCAAAAGTCACGTCCAGGAATAGAGTCCAGCGCCTGTTGCAACATCCGGGCATTGCTGTCAGGGTGAGGCGTGGCTTGCAGCCCCCGATGCCACCGACCCCTGCTGGCCTCTCATCCCTTCTGCCAGGACTGCCCTCTGTGCTCACCTGCCTGCTGACAGGAGCCCCTGTGGGATCCTCCACCCTCATCTCCACCTGTTCTCCACACTGTGGCCACAGAGTTGGTCCTAACTGACAGCAAGTCTCCCACGCTGCCCTCATGTTTGGACCATGCATCACAGGAGGGTCTAGACACCCCAGAAAAGTCCTCTGGCCCTGCCTCCCCTTCCAGTCTCATCCCTCCAGTTTAACCCTCCAGTCTCCCCTTTTCAGCCTCCCCCTCCAGCCTTGTCCCTCCAGCCTCCCCCTTGAACCTCCCCTTCTACTTCACCCCTCCCCACTCTCCATTTCAGCCATATTGAATCACCAGCAATTTTCTCTCCTGGGCCACCCTTACAGGACATGCTCACAGTGACATTTGCAGGGCAGAGTTTCCAGCCCCAGATGGAGTCAGGGGACCCTCTTATCTGCTCCCACAAACACCACTTACTCATCTGTCTCCCTGATTGGTCTGCAAGCCCCTCGGGGTCATGACCTATGTCCTGTTCATATTTTGGATCTCCAGCGCCCAGCCACCATCTGGAACCAAGATTTAGCTCCGTCACTATGAGTTAAGCAGCTGGATACAGGAACACGGGACGTCTGCCATTAACCCTTTGGATCTCAAAGCACATTGATTTTCTTCTTATCTTCATAGGCTCAGATTGAAACTCTGGTTTAATCTGATCTGAGGGAAGCGAGCGTGGGGTCCCCAAAGACTCCGTCAGGCCCACCACACCAGCAGAGACTATCTAAAGTGGGGTCACCCTCAGAGCCGGCTGGAGGGCAGTCGGGTCCTAGAGGGATCACTCCTAGTCTCAGTCGTGACAGGTAAACTAGCAGCAACTAGAGGGCCTGGCACTTGGCCAGTATTTGAATTGACTTTATTTCTTGAAGATCATGTGAAGCAGAGAAAGGACCTGCTCACAGGACCCACTGAAGTGGCCTCGCAAGGTCGAGGGAGCTGGGTGCAGATGCTGGTGGGGGCGGGGCTCTGCTGTCTCACGCCCCTCCCAGCCCCAGAGCTCCTCTGTCCCCGCGCTCTGCTGAGCCCAGGGCAGCCCACCATCTGTGCAGCTCATAACTGTGAGTGGGGGCTGGCCTGCGACTCCCGGGTAAGCCCTGCCCAGCAGGCACGAGGCCTGGGTTCCATCCCAGTGCCCCCCAAAGACTGTTGAATGAATGCATGTGTGTGATGCTACTCCTGCTCTGACCCCTGAGGATGAGGCGGGACACAGTAATCCAAAATGTAAAGATAACCAGCTACCAGCCTCAGCTCACGAAATGCCAGACTATCAGGACTCAGCCGATCTTACAAACCCTTTGTGGTCAGTGCTTGAACGGACCTCATGGGGGGCAAATAACTATGCGGACAACAGCATTGGTTTAAAAAGAATCGTAATCACCTGGTCAATTAAGCCAACCTCATAAGAGCTGGGGACACTGTGCACCATTAATGTGGGGAAGCACACAACAGGAACGACACCTCCTAGTTCTGAGAAGGCCGCAGGGAGCCTCAGGAGAGGGACGTCTCAGGACCTTCCTCCCACAGCAGCTATTTTTGTTGGGAACCTGGCCAGGGAACAGGCTGCTGGTGGCGGGTGGCCAGAACAGAGGCCAGGTGTCAGTGGTGGTGAGTGTCAGGAAGCAGGCGGGGAGCGGGGCCTGAGAGGGCAGCTGGGTGCCGAGGGCCAGGAGGGTGGCAGGAGCTCCCTTAGCCCAGTCCAGCCTCAGGCTTGGGAGGCCACCGGGGTTTTCAGGTAGGGCCTCTGGGTTGGCAAAGAATAAATCTCAGAATAATGTTACCTTTGTAGTAAAATAACTTTGCCTTGATAAAAGCCAGACCCAAACATGGACACGCTATCACACTGCCCGCGTTTTAGAAAGCTCTCATGATGCCCCACTGAATTCTGCAGGAGCTCAGCCTGAGGCCTGCACCCTGCCCCAGCCCCACCGGGCTCCTCTACAGCCAAGGCCACCGAGCCACATGTCCTGAATTTCTTGAATCAGTGCCCCATCTGGCGCCCTGTTTCTGCTCTGAGCTGACAGGACCAGTTTCCCTCCCCCGCCTACCCCCATCCATCAGCCATGACGAGGAGACCTGCGCCTTGGATTTGCTGGGACCTGCTGTCCCCGTGACTGGACTGAATTGTGTTGCAAATCCTCCCAAGGACCCCTTTATCCTCAAGTTCCTCTGGGTACCCACAAATACACCCCACCCGCTTGGCTCTTGAGAAAGGGTATCCTGGGAGGAGGGCGTTACTCCAGACCAGGGGCTAAGGATGCTGATTTGGCCAAGGACAGAAACCTAACCCACCCCAACAGCACAACACCACAGCCGGGTCCTCCTTCAGCCACTCCACACCTGGTCCCCAGTGGCCCCCACTTGAATGAAAATGGGCTGCTTCCTCCCAGCTACACCCTCAGTGCTCAGCTGCACACTAGCCTCTGTGTGCCCAGAGTACAGCACAGCTCCTGTACCCGGTAGGAGCCCCATAGGAAAAGGACAAAGAAGGACCCACAAAGAAAGCAAGCCTCACCTTCTCCTGGGGCTCGGGGGGCTCGCCCGCGTCTTCTTCGCCCTCTCTTTGTGCCTCGCTTTCTCCACTTTCTTGAGCCTTCTCTGTCCCCTGGTCATAGAAGAAGCCCAGTGAATCACTGATCTTAAGGAAGCACCTAAGGAAGATCCAGAACACCCCACTGCGGTCTTCTTATTAGATCATGGTACATAAGTGAAGCAGACAGACCTCCTACTTAGGAGCTCACTTAGCTGCTACTGATGGGCTCTCCAAACACCAACGCTGCTTTCTGGATTCACGGGCAAAGTCAATAGACTGATGTGCATGTTATAGTAACAAGCTGCCTGAGAGAGCAGTCTCAATTCACCCATTTAAGGATTTCGAAGACAACAGATTTACAGATGGACCGATATAAACAGATAAATAGGGCAGAGAGGTGGACACGATGGAAAGATGGATGGATGGATGGATGGATGGATGGATGGATGGATGGACGGACGGATGGATAGATGGATGGACGGATGGATAGATTGATAGATATGATGGATGGAGGGACAGATGTGCTGGATAGATAAATGATAGGCAGGCAGGTAGGTAGGTAGGTAGATAAATAGACAGATAGATAGACAGACAAACAGACACAGAGAGAGATTAGGCCCAAGCAGCCATTCTGAGGACACTGGCATGGGAGAAGGTGGTCCCAGACAGCAGCCCACCGCCCTTACCTCAGCTGCACTCTCCGCCTCTCCCGCTACATCACCGTTGGGAAGGGAAGATGCTTCCTCCGGAGACTTTGCAACCTGCATCATATAAATTGAGAACATTTCAGAATTTTCTTGAGGATAATAACTTGCATTTCAGTGTCTTTTAACTCTTCAAGTTATATTCATGTGCATCCTTCGTTTTATTCACGGTGACACTATGGCCCGAGTGGGCAGGGCGGTCATTACCACACACTTCTGAGACAAGAAAATAAAGGCAGAAAATGTCACATCACAAGTTAGGGACAGGGCTAGGTCTACACCTCCCACTTGGTGCTCTGTTATGAAGTGGTTCCCAGCCTTCTGAAATATCAGGTTAGCTTTATTACAAACACACTCAGAGCTCACAGAACAAGCCATACACACACCCTCCGTTCCCACCCTCCAATGATAACCGATGTTCAGGAAGGGAAGGAACTGCAGAATGAAACTGATGAAATCATGCTGCATGCCTTATGAATAGACCACCATGAACTCCACCTTACGTATGTCTATAAGGCACCAATTTAAATAAATAAATAAGCAAAAGGAAGACCAGTAGAGTAGAGGAAGGGGATCAGCAGGAGGGAAGAGGGACGGGAAAGAGGAGGCACTGGGGATTGACGTGGAACAAACTCCACTCCATGCTTGTACGGTTCTGTCCAGGTGATCCCCACTGTTACACAGAACTACAAAGCACTAGTGAAAGTATTTTTAGCTGAAAATTTCCTAAATTTGGAGAAAGATATACATTCACAGGATCAATAAGAATAAATAGCCAGGGGCGGTGGCGCACGTGTGTAATCCCAGCAGCCAGGGAGGTTGAGGCAGGAGGGTGGCAAGTTCAAAGCCAGCCTCGGCAACAGCGAGGTGCTAAGCAACTCAGTGAGACCCTGTCTCTAAATAAAATACAAGATAGGGCTGGGGAAGTGGCTCAGTGGCCAAATGCCCTGAGTTCAATCCCTGGTACAAAAAAAAAAAAAGAAGAAGAAAAGAAGCGCAAGGAAACCAGGCTTAGGATATCATAACCACATGGCTGCAGATGCAGGACAAACAGAAAATCTTGAAAGCAGCAAGAGAAAAACCACAAATTAAGTCCAGGGAAAAGGACTTCAGATCATCCTATCGCACCAGAAACTGTGCAAACAGGAAGACGGAAGGGAAAAAACACATCTAAGGTGCTGTCAGGAAAAAAATAACTGTCAACTAAGAATCCTGTGCCCTGTGGAAAAACCCTTCAAGAACGAGCAGAACAAAGCCAATCCAGGTAAGGAAAGCTAAGAGCCAGGGCGGAGACCTGCTCTACCAGCAAGGTGAGGGGCTCCAGGACACTCACCAGGGGAAGGAAACGCCACCCTCCTCGGCATCAGACGTGCAAAGCACCTGGGAAAGAGGAAAGCTTTCCTTCCCTCCTGCTTCCTTTAAAACACATAAGACTGTTTAATGCAAAGACTACAATACCATGTAATGCAGGGGAAGGGGCGTGTAAATGGAACACACGGCCAGGACAGGAAGCAGGAGCCAGCCTCACGTCTGGATGGCAGGGCTTCTTCATGCTTCTAAAGTGTGACAATAGTAACTAAGCTGTGAGATAGTAAGAATTTACATTATAACCACCAGAACAACCACCAAAAGTGTGCCAAGAGGAACAGTGAGCCAGGCAATGCACAAACTAAAAGGGGACTCTGAAATATAGCCAAATAATCCAAAAGAAAACAAAGAAAAAATGTAAAATAGAGAAAAACAACAAGGGACAAATAGAAAACTAATAATCAAATGGCAAACCTAAACAGTCACAGCACCTAGTGTGGTGGTGCATGCCTATAATCCCAGTGACTTGGGAGGCTGAGGCAGGAGGATAGCAAGTTTAAGGCCAGACTAAGCAACTTAGCAAGGTCTTGTCTCAAAATAAAAAGGATGGAATGTAGCTCATAAGGAGAGCACCCTGGGTTTAGTCCCAGTACTGCATTAAATAAATAAATAAATAAACACATACAACTATGTCAGTGATTATTGAAGTTCTAAGGGACCAAATATGCCAATTGTCAAAATGAATAAAAGTACACAAGAATTACCCTCTTTTGTCTCCAGAAGACATGCTATAAAAATAAAGACACAGGTAGGTTGAAAGTATATAGTTGGAAAAAATATACCATGCAAACAGTAAACCTAAGAAGTCCACAATAGCATTACTAATGCATGCAGACAATATTACAGATATAAAGAAACATAACAAATACAAAAGAATCAGTCCATGAGGAAGCCACAAATCCAAAAATATAAATGTGCCCAACAACAGGGCTTTAAAATACTTGAAGCATACACGAATAGAATTACAGGGAGGAACGGAACACGCACCATTAGGGACTGGGATCTTAACACCCCTCCGGTCGATTGTAGAACAACAGTGCAAAAATCCAAACTGTCTTTTCTCCCCTAGGAAACCTTGGCCTTGTCAAATGTATTAGAACGACTGATGGAACTAGTTCAATTCTCCTGCTGCACTAATTCAGGGCAGCTCGCCTGTCTTCTCTTAGCGCTTCCTTTCCTCGTTTTCGCTGGTGTACGTGTTTTCCCAGCTTCCCTCCTACCTCATTCACGTAGATGTTCTGGAAAGCTTTTCAACCCCGTTACCTCCTGTTCAGAATGGTCATCATTAAGCCAATACTGCATCACAATTACATGATACGTACGGTCCACAGAGAGAGGCTTCACCTGCCCACCCAGCCGAGTGAACCCTCCAAGCCACCTGCGACCCCTTCCTTTTCTCCGTTTCTGCAGTCCAAAAACAACATTCTCAATGTGAGTATCCAATTCTCACATACTCCCTTCCATAATGCTTGGATTTCTCCAAGATGGTTTAAAATTCTCCATTTCGATACTATTAAGTCTTTTCATTTACAGAAGTAGTTGTGGACATTGGCAGAATAATAAGTTCACCTGGGAGCTTCCCACAGGAGGGCTTCTCCTAATTGACCTTGGATGTGGCATCTCCTAGTTCTAACAGCTCCCCAGTGCTTCCTGTGGGCATCCAGGTGGAGGATGCCACCAGGATCTACCTCCTCCCTGTTCCTCACGGGCAAGGGCTGCTCCCAAGGCCTCTGCCCAGCAATAGGCACCTCTGTTGACCACCGCTGGGACTGAGGGCAGCATGGGGGTGAAGTGAGAGGGTTCCACCTCCAGGCTGATCGAGACCAGTGCCCAGGCCCCTCCTGAGCTGGGACGCACCTCCTGCTGGCCTGGAGAACCCCTAGCACTGCTCCACCTTTGCAGGGTATTTGGGCTTGGTGTCCTTCAGAGCAGCCCGTCTCCATCTCTCAGGGGCTCCCCCTCACACCGCACTGGGTTTCCTGCACTCGTGAGACAAGGGGCTGGCCGGGCAGCGGTAGCACCGGCGGCTGGTGGCCCTCTGGCACCTCTCCCAGCAGGTCTCTTGTTCTTCTGGAACTTCTACTAGTCACACAGGAGACTTCTGTGTCTGACTTCTAGGCTCTGGTCCCAAGTCTGTGTCCCAAGTCTGACTTCTAGGCTCTGGTCCTTCACTCACAATTTCTATTTCCTTGTGTTATGTCACATTTGATGTATTTCTCCCTCCGCTCTCCTTGGACCATGGCCTGGGCCACGATGGCATGCACAGTCTATTGCTCATCTACCGTAGTCAAAATGAACAAATTGCAGAACACATTTCGTGCTGCAAATCCATCTCTCTGACGGTTCTCACCAGGAGTTCGTCCTTGTCTCTGCTTCCTAAGGCCATCTGCACCCTGTCAGTCCAAGACATCTGAACCTCTGGTTAGCGTGGCCTCCTTCAGGTGACTGGGAATCGCGGCACTTTTTTAGACATTTTGCCATTTGTCAAAACAGTGTTCAACAAGAGATCGATAATCATACCAGAAATTAGTATTGAAACTTAACTGCAAACCACTTTGGGCCCTAGATTACATTGCCTCGAGATGTCACTGTGCCTTTCTCATCAGACAGAGATGTGACCTTGGAGAGGGATCTGAAAGCTCTTGTGAGTGAGTGATGTCGGTTCTGCTGATGGGAACATTAGGACTTCTTGAGGTGGCTCCCTGGGGACAGCACTTGCTGGAACGTACGAACGCTGAGACTGAGCGTCACCCCAATAGCACCCTGTAGATGCCACACTTCGACATTGTCGTGACTGTTCATCTCTGCCAGCGAGAGAGAATCAAATCACACCCAGACCTGGACACGTTCCCCCGCTGTCCTGACAACGTCCCTCCCGGCGCTGTCTCCTAGTGTCAGACACCATGGTTCCGGTTATCAGTCACACGTGCCAGCTTCTTTAATTCAGGTCTAGCACGGCTCAGGATGGTGCTTTGCATCTGGGGGTCCATCGCCTACTTTTATTTTTTAATACATAGACGTTCAGGGCCTCGCCAGTGGTACTGACTCTCGCTACTTCCTGTTCTTTCCAAATGCTTGGTATATTTGTGACATGTGGTGTCTCTGAGTAATCAGACATATTATGTCAAGATTTTTCCTCTAAATTCTTTCCTAGAATCTAGACACAGTGTTTGTGAGTCCTTTTAAAATAGCCTCGATGGTCATGTTTACAGCTCATTTTTCTACGACCTTTTTGGAGTGACATCACTGGTTTGTTTGCATGCCACAGAAACAGCCAGATTTTCTCATCTAGTGCATTATTCTTGTTCTAACTCTCAGGTCTTTTGCCATTTGAAAATTATCAGTAATAAATAAGCCACGCCCATTTTAAGTTTTGTATCACCTGGAGATGTTTTCCTTGGCTTCTTTTACTTTGAGACTTCCCTGGGAGTTTTCTGCAATCAGCTCCGGGCCAGAATGTTTCCTCTCCCCTGAAGAGCGACAGCCCAGATCCCCACAGGGAAGGGCTCTGTGGAGGACCATTAGGATGCAGGTCTGTGAGGGCATCGTGTAGAGAGCACAGAGGCCACCCCAGAGGACTGCGTGAGGATGCCCAGCACTCTAGACAGATGCAGATGGCTCTGGAGACCACGGCCCGGGACCCCGTGGGCGAGGGTCAATCGCACAGGACTAGATTAAGTGAGGAGAAGCAAGGGGAGTTTTGGTGGGGAGTTTTTGTTTGCAACATTGTTGGGGTTATTTTAATGTTTAATTTTCTGGACACATAAAGAAGTCCTTTGTTGTTGTTCCCTTTGTTTTTAAATTTTGTGTGTGTATGTGTGGTGTTGGGGATTGAACCCAGGGCCTTGCACTTGATGGGCAAGCACTCTACGAACTGAGCTATATCCCCAGCCCCTGTTTTTAACTTTTATAAATCATAATAATGTATCAACTTTGCTTTTATAAATCAAAAGGAAATATTTGTAAATGACATCTTAGTCTCCCTGCCTGATCCCTGTAGAATTCAACATTTTTTATTGACTCTACCTGTCGAGTTGGAATATATTTTACTTTTTGCGGCAGTACATTTATTTGCAGAGCTTTAATAGGAATCTGTCTTCCTGCCTGCCAGGGCCTCACTGAAAACCCTATTTATACAACCGAGGTCTTGCCTGAAACATCATATCAAGAAGGGTACTCATTTGATCAGCTATGACAGATGCTTTTAAAGAATGGAGGTAGACTTTATGGAGCAAACGCCAGCTTACAAAGCCTCCTGGGAAGACGCGCCTGGTTCTTGGCCTGGGACAGCCTGTCACAGACAAGGAGATTTTTCTAAAAGCAGCAATGCTGCCTACGACACTCAGGCTCATTTTCTAGACATACGCTTCTGCATAATTGTCAGGAGGGCCTATTTGTGGCCTAGTGAGATGAGTTACCCTCACCGATGCTTCTCTACAGTGTCGTCTGTGACAACACAACACTGGGACAAGTCGGCAGCTCCATAAATTGAGTGTCTGTCTTTCAAGGATCCCTGAGTGAACACCACAAACCTGCCATGCTGACAGCAACAAGTTCAGCACAGACTGTGTGCTGATCAGAGGGACATCTGCAGACAAGTCACCTACGCCCCTGTGCTCCACGCTCCTCCTCTGAGGGAAAGATCTGGACTAGAGGTCCCTCCAGACGGGTTTTATCCTATGGCCACCCCTTTCTTCCCTGTAAAGAGAATTTCATGAAATATCACAACACCTAAGTACGGGACACCTAAGCACAAGTCAGGGCAGGACCCAAAGACAGATCACTGCAACAACACGGTGGAACCAGGAACCCGGGTCATTATAATAAGCCGGGCACAGAAAGACCAGTACCTCAGGGTCTTACTCATGCAGAAATTTAAAAACTGGTCTCATAGAAACTGAGAGTAGAGCAACAGTTTTCAGATGCTGGGGCCAGGAGGGGCGAGGGAGAGATGGGCAGAGGTTGACCAATGGGAACTAAGTTAGAGTCAGGCGGGAGCAAGAAGTTCTGGGGTGCTTACCCACGGGATACAGGCCGCAGACAGTGGCAACACTGCACACTTCTAAAAGCACCAAGAAGGGAGTTTGAATGTTCTCCTCATAAGAAACGACACACATGCTTAGCCTGATTTGAACATCACATGATGTATACATGTAATGAAACATCACAGGGTACCCTGCTAAAAACTGCCAGCAGGAAAAAATACATGAAAAGAAAATGGGATGAGTCACAGCAGAGAATGAAATTGATTTGCACGTATTGAAAAGATAGAAAAAGCCTGCACTTGTGTAAATATGAGGCTTTTCCCAAACTGTCCTCAACCCCTCAGAAAAGCCACAAAGTATTTTCGTCCCTTATTTTATCTGTAAGGGCCAGGTGGCCGACCACCCTTCCCCTAGCAGTCAGGCTGACCCAAAAGCAAACTTTGCTGACACAAAAGCGAACTTAAAAATAACGACCACCCTCCTCTCAGTGGTCAGGGTGACCCAGAACTTAAAATAACATGCTTTGTATGCAATTTTATATGTTAACCAATCAAAAAGAGCACTGTAAAACTGCTTGCCTTTCATTATAAAAACTCTGCTAAACATGGGCTCAGGGCCTCTTAGCGTCACCGGTTTCCGAGTGCACGGAGGACCAGGCTCGAGCTTGCTAATAAATGACTCTTTGTTGCTTGCATTGATCCTGGTCTCTGGTGGTCTTTGTGGGGTCTCGAGCCACTGGGCACAACAGTATTAGCATGGATAGGTCCCACAACATAAGGCTGTTTGTTTAAAAAGGCAAGTGGCAATAAAACTGTCCCATCAATAATTTCAAGAAGAGTGTTTAGCATCTCCAGAGTGATTCACTGCCTGGTTTGTCAATCATTGCCTCCAGTCTCGGAGTTGAGCCCCTGTTCTGAGTTATGAACTGCATCTGGCTCTGAGGGTGTAAACGAGCCCCAGATCCTGTGTCCTTCTCTAACAACGTCCATGCTGCTGTCTGAGTCATAGGATCTGCAAGACACAAACTACTCTGCACTGAGCTGTGTGAACAGCAGTCGGGGAGGTGGAAGGCCCACTGCAGGATTGCTCCTGCCTCCGTGACTTGCCCTGTCTCTTGTCTTTGCCCACCTCAGACCCCAGGTTCTACTGAAAGCTCCGCATCCCACCCCGAGTGGGACCCACTGACCACGTATGGCCACGTGCTCTTGGATCCCACTGCCGTCCCGTCTTCCCGGAGTGCCTTCACTGTCTTGCTACCTGCTTAGCTCCTGCTAGATCTTCCAGTATCAAGCAAGGTCTCGACTCTTTTAGGACACTGCTTTACCCATTTCCTGTCACTAAACAGAACAGTGGAGATTTGGTATTTCATGAAAGATAGAAGCTTATTTTGGCTCAGAATTTTAGAGACTGGAAAGTCCAATAGCACGGAGTCAGCTGGGGCCTCCAGCTGCTTCAACTCACAGCAGGAAGAGACCGGCAAGCAGGCACATGCAGAAAGGATAAAAGGGGTGGAGGTAGGCCCGCCTTACAACCCTGCCCTCCAGGTGGCTGATCCAGTCCCCCACAATGGCAATCAGATTTCAGCATGAGTTCTGCAAGGACAAACCACCATCAAGCTATGGAGGAGGCTGCTCTGAGGCCTGAGATTGGTAGTCCACGTTCATATCCGAACAGACAGCTGCTACATCTACTGTAGGGTGCTGACACAGAACTCATCCTAGACCATAAAACCCCCGGTCAGCTGGGCCAATGTCCAGTCAGCATGTGTGCAAATGAATATTCCTGAAAGAATAAATTATTAAAGAAACAGCAAGGGCTGGGGAGATAGCTCAGTCGGTAGAGTGCTTGCTTTGCAAGCACAGGGCCCTGGGTTCAATCCCCAGCACAGCAAAAAAAAAAAAAAAAGAAACAGCAGAACACGTGGCAGGTGAAACTACATCCTTCACATTCACAACACAGCAGACAGCACGTGGTCTTGTGGGTCCAGCCAGGGATGGTGGGGTGTGGCTACTCTGTTAATCGAGAGCTCTGTTATAAAGATCAGTCTCCCCTTTGAATTTGAAATGATATTGCGGTTGGGCAAAATAAGATTTTAGCATAGGAAATTTATCCAGTTCCAAAAAAAAAAAAAAAAAATGCCCCTAATACCTTTTACCAACAGTTTTATCATCTGTTGATTATTTGTGCTGCAATCAATTACTACAATGTCGTTTGGAAAAGGGTGACTTTTCTAATTCTATCCTGTCTTTGACACTTGACCTGTGAAAAGTAATCGTCTCTCAACAACCAGAGATGAATTACAGGTTCTGGTTAAAGAGGCAGGAAAAATATTTAGATCTTTTATTTTAAATATTAATTTCAGAGTAAAAATATTGGCATGATAGCTTTATATGTGGCAAATTAGTTCTTTTTTTCTAAATTTATGGTAGGCCTAAGGCAAGATGTTTCTTTCTACAAATGTACTTCCTGTAAACACAGAGGCATGGAGAGGATGCTGGATTGATACGGGTCATGTGACCCACATATGAGAAAATGCAAAGTTCGAATTCTAGGCCGATGGCTTGTGAGCCCTGCGACCTGGAGCAGTCTACTTAAACCTTTCAGCCTCACGATTCATTTGCCTGTATCTTCTCCTCGACACCCACTAGATGATATTGTGTACGGCTACATCCTATGCGGACTCTTGCGGAATGGGTTGAATCCCAGAGCCTTCAAGGCATCATTCGTGGCAGCTACAGCTGCTGCTCTTTGAAAAGATCAGCATATCTTCCCTGATGATTTCAAAAGGAAAAAAAAGCAAGTTACAGAGCATTCCATGACACATAAGAGTGATCAGGCCTTAAAAATATAGACAGAAAGACAGACGTGGTAGCCGCCTAATGACATCTAGAAAGTTACTGTTAGACACACTGAATTTTTCAAGGCAGTGGCCTCCAGGGAGGGAGAGGAACAAGTCCGGGGTAAGGAAAAGCGACCTTGCCATCTCTCTGTAATGACTCAGATCTTTAACTAAAGCAAAAGTGACCTCACATTCTTTTGTTTGGGAGAGGCACACACATGAATATTTGTTAAGCGGTCACACGGCCCTGGTTACGCAAAAGATCGCACTGGAGCTAACTAACACAACCTTCTGCTCTAACAAAGCAAGACGTCCTGACACACCTAGCGCACGGACCACCCTTGACAACGTCATGCCAAGGGAAGGAAGCAGGCACAAAGGGCCACCTAGCATGCCATCAAGGCGAAACGCCCAGAGGAGGCAAATCCATAAAGAATGAGAGTATTGTTATGGTTCCCGGGGCGTAGAAATGCTGAGTTAGCAAGAGACAGCTCAGGGGCAACAGGTGTCGCCGTGGGGTGATGGAAACACGGAAGCAGACAGTGGTGACGCTGCACAATACTGAACACACTGCCCGCCTGTGAATTAGACACAAAGCCCTATCAAGAAATCAAAATATTTAATCTCAATTACACAACCAGAAAGGCAAACTGGGCAGAGTTAACTGACACAGAGAAAGAGGTTGGAAGACGGGATGAGGCTCCCTTTTCTACGTGATTGAGGTCCTTGAAAAGGACAGACGACTTCTAGTCGAACACAGATTCCTTTTAAATGTTTTCAGTTGTGGATGGACACAATACCTTTATTTTATTTCTTTATCTTGTGTGGTGCTGGATGGAACCCAGCCAACCCTGTACCACCGAGCCACAGCCCCAGCCCTCGACCACAGATCTTGGCTTTGGCATCCTCTCAGAAGACAGTAAAAACATCACAAAGAAACCCCACAAGGATGAGGGAACAGGGGAGGAGGCTGTGTGGGGCACAAAACAAGGTCCACGACCCACGGGCAGGAGAGGGAACCGCTGAGTGGTCACTCACTGAACCAGAAAATACACGGAACCTAACAGATTACAAGCCAGACGTGGAGCGGAGACATAGCCTGAGTCCCTCCTCCCTGGACAGCAGGTGACTCTCCCCTCCTAAATAAGCAGCTTTAGTCTCTGCAGAGGTTGAACCGTTACAGGGCGGGGGCCTTCCAGGAACTGAGGTGGCACAAAGACCCCCCTTCACGCCCCAATTCTTGTGATCAAGTCAGAAAGGTTTCAGACATGTCACTCAGAGTAACAGGCATGAGTTCATTAAGGGGTAGGAAAAGGGAACAGGACCCTCCCAAGGGAAAGAGTCAGTCCTCTCAGAAAGGACAGGGACGGCATGTCCCTCTGCACTCCTGTTTTACTGGGATCCCAGAGAAGTTTCCAGAGAGTCCCACCCAGGTCCGCCTCTTGACCCTTGACTGACAGTAAGATGACACCAGACTTTCAAGTCTACTGCCATGACAACTCTAGGTCACTTTGGGCCATGCTGACCAGTTCTAATTGGATTCTTAACCACACATTCTTACAGATTTTGTGGTTAGGAGGAATGATCTTTATCTCCCTGAGTCTCGGGAGCTGGTCTGTGAAAAGAGTCACAAAAGTCCCCCCCTTCAGGGTGACTTGGGTTCCTCTTACGGACATTATCTTGGGCCTGCATTTCTCCTGCAGATAACAGGTTTGTTGCTTGAGGAATGTGACATAGCCCATCCACATAAGCCAGGCAGGGCTGCAGGTAAATTGCTTCTTGGAAAAGAAAGCATGTGGGGGTCAGCACTGTGGGCCCCTCCCATAGGATTAGTCCCTCAACCTCGTGCCCCCACCACTTACGTCTCTCTGTCCCCTCTCAGAACCAGAGGGAAACGGATCCCCTGGGCCTGAGGCTGGCTGAAGTGGGGAACACACTGAGAACAAGGGGTGCCTATGGAACCCAATCCTGAAAGGGAAGACCCTCCAGTCCCCCTTCCTTGTGTCTCGAACAGTGGCAGCCAGGTCTACCCTCATTTACACTCACACTGTCACTGCCCCATGACCTCAGGGGATGGAGGGGGCGGGGACAATGCACCTAAAACCAACAGAAGAAGCCCACAGTCCAAGGTCCCTAACAGCGAGCAGCGGATCTTTTCATTTTCCTGCAGCAAAGCCACCGCACAAGGTTTCTGATCAACTTTTTAGAACATTGTCTTGAATACAGTCAAGGTCACCAGACACAGGAGAAAAACATCTCACACAAAATTAAAAAGGGAAGCAAATGGAGAAAAAGGATACTTACAGAAAAACAGAGAATGGTTTTCTCTCTTTTTTCTTATGGTTAATTTGGCTAAAGGCTTACCAACCTGTTTATCTTTTCAAAGAACCATTTTTTGTTACATTGGTCTTTTTTTTTTTTTTTTTACTCTCAATTTCATTCAATACACTCCCCATCAAAATACCAATGACATTCTTCACAGAACTAGAAGGAACAGTCCTAAAATTCATTTGGAAGAATAAAAGACCCAGAATAGTCAAAGCAATGCTGGAGGCATCACAATATCTGACTTCAGATTATACTACAGAGCTATAGTAACAAAACTGCATGGTACTCACATAAAAACAGATACAGAGACCAATGGTACAGAACAGAAGACACAGACAAAACCACACATCCACAGTCATCTAATCCTTGACAAGGGTGCCAAAAACATACACTGGAGAAAAGACAGCCTTTAACAAGTGGTGCTGGGATGACTGGTTATCCTTATGTAGAAGATGAAAGTAGACCCTTGTCTCTCACCCTGCATAAAAATCAACTCAGAATGGATCAAAGACCTTAGAATTAGAGAGAAACTAAGAAATTCCTAGGAGAAAACGTAGGGTCAACACTCCTGCTTTTAGGCACAGGCAATGGCTTTCTCAATAAGATCCCTGAAGCTCAGGAAATAATGTCAATGGTTAATAAATGGGATAGCTCAAACTAAAAGCCTCTGCACAGCAAAGGAAACTATTAGAAATGTGAAGAGAGAATCTTTGCTGGCTACTCTTCTGACAGAGGATTAATATCTAGAATATATAAAAAAAAAAAAACTCAAAAAACTTTATGCCAAAAAATCAAATAGGGCTGGGGAGATAGCTCAGTTGGTAGAGTGCTTGCCTTGCAGGCACAGGGCCCTGGGTTCGATCCCCAGCACCACAAAAAAAAAAAAAAAAAAAAAAACAAATAACCCAATTAATAAATGGGCAAATGAACTGAATAGATGCATCCCAGAAGAAGAAATACAAATGGTCAACAAATATATGAAAAAATGTTCAACATCATTAGCACTCAGGAAAATGCAAATCAAAACTACACTTGGATTTCATCTCACACCAGTCAGAATTGTAGGCATCAAGAATACAAATAATAATAAATGCTAGAAGGATATGGAGAAAAAAAGAACACTTTTACATTGTTGGTGGGACTGTAAATTACTACGACCGCTATGGAAATCAGTTTGGAGTTTCCTCAAAAGTCTAGTTATGGAACCACCATATGACCCAGCTATACCACTCCCAGGTATTTATCCTAAGAATCAAAGTCATCAAACAACAGTGACACACACACCCATGTTTACAGCAGCACAATTCACAATAGCCAAACTATGGAACCAGCCTAGGTGTCCATCGATGGATGAAAGGATCCAGAAAATGTGGTGTATATATACAATGGAGTTTTTTCCAACCATAAAGAAGAATGAAATGATGGCATTTGCTGGTAAATAGATGGAACTAGAGACCATCATGTTAAGCAAAATAAGTCAAACTCAGAAGGTCAAGAGTTGTATGTTTTCTCTTATATTTGGAAGCTAGAGAGGAAAAGGGAAAATAAAATTGGGGTGGATCTCCTAAAAAATCAAAGGGAGATGAGTAGAGGAAAGGGCTGGTAGGGTGGGAGGAGGGGGGGGCGTGCTGAGGAGTGGTATTGGTCAAACGACACCACTACCTTGTGTGTATGTGTGAATATGTAACAACAAATCTCTCCACTGTGTACAACTATAACACACCAATAAAATAAGTGGGAGAAATATATATATATATACATATATATATTTAATAAATCAGAGTTCAGAAAAATAATGAAACTATATAACAAAAACAGAAAGCTAACTAATAAGAATACATCCAAAGAAAACAAAGAGCTCTTAAGAAGTAAAAATATGACAGGAAAGATGAAGACATAATAATAGAGGAAGAAAAAGCAAAGCCTTGAAGAAATATCCCAGAGAGTAGAAAAGACACAGAAAATGGGAGACCAAAGATATTAGGGAATGAGCCCAAGAGGCCCGACATTCAAACAAGAATGATTCCAAAAAAGAAGAGAGTGGAGACCAAAGGAAAATGACCTCCACAAAGACTCCCCCGACCTTCATTCCCAGAATGGAGGGACTTTCCAGAAGGAGACCCAGGACAATGAAGGAAAGATCCACACCAGGCCCCTCATCGTGTAACCTCAGAACAAACAAGAGGGTCCCCAGCCTCCCAGGATTGGGGAAACAAATCAGGCAGGCATGAAGGATGAGGAGGCAGGCCGCCACAAGGCTCCTGGCAGCCTCGGGACGCAGGGGCATGTGGGCGGCCCCACAGGGTGCTGAGCACAGTACCCAGCCTGGACCTCCGAACCCAGCAAGCTGTGAAGGAAAGCAGGAAGGGCACAGCCTGTCCTCACAAGGGACGACAGAGCAGAGTCCTGTTCTCATAACAGTGCTTACAGGACTTTGACCTTGCAACACTTGTAATAATTTGATTAAAAAAAAAAAAAAAAAAACTAATTTTAAAATTTAAAAGACAGTCTTTTCAGAGAGAAATAAAAATACATATTGCCTGTTAGGCAGGAGGAATAAGTTCAGGAGATCTGTACAACACAGTGACCACAATAAAAAACATTATATTTTCAAAATTACTAAGAAAGTAGATATTTTTAAGTATTCTTTTAGTTGTAGATGGACACAATACCCTTATTTTATTTATTTATTTGTATGTGGTGCTGAGGATCAAACTCAATGCCTCACATGTGTGAGGCAAGTGCTCTATCACTGAGCCACAACCCCAGTCTCAGAAAGTAGATTTTAATTGTTCTCACCACACAGAAAATGGTAAGTATGTGAGGTGGTGCATATGTGAATTAACTCAGTCATTCTACAATGTAAACACATTTCAAAACATGTTGTACACAATGAATATTAATTTGTCAATAAAAAATATAAAATATCAAAGAAAAATACACATTGCGTTGCAAACCCATATTTAAGACAGAAATTCATCAGACTAAATTCCCTTTGTAGCACAATAAAATCAAAAGCAGTTTTAAAAATAGAATCTAATGTTCTAAGATCAAGGAGACTAAACTCACTCACATCTGGATAGCGAGGCTGATCCACTGTGGCACAGCAGGATGAAGGGCATAATCCCCTCAGAGAACAACTCAGTGGTGCATTTCAAATCCATAATAGTATTTGTGCACTTTGTCTCACTAAAAGGGTTACTGGGGATTTATCCTAAGGAAATATTCCAAAAGAAAACACTGTTTCCCTGCCATGCTGCAGTTATTATGATCAAAAAATGGTCAGCAATCACAGGTTAGAATTACCTTACATTTACTTGATAAAATGTTATACAAACTATTTAAACAACAGTATTAGTTCGTAACAGCCTAAGCCATTATGATGCATGAATAAGTAAAAATAAAAAGTACAGGGATGAATAAGCCAATTATGATACAGCCAAGTGATGGAGTATTTCAGAAAAGTTTTCACTGTCACACAGACTAGAGCCACACTGTAAAAGAAAAAAAAAATCTAATGCCATAATAAAAAAATAATAGGAAGAAGCAAGATTGCAAAGGAAGAATGAGAGTGCATTCCCAAGGTTTGCTGTGAGCAGGAGGAGAATCCATTTTCCTACTTCGCCTCTCTTGCTTTGGATCTAGTTGCAGAAGCCGGCTCTAAGAAAATGACCTATGAACTAAGGTTTAAAAAAACTCTCATTTAAAAGTTTTGCCACAGATTGTACCACGGATTGAACTCAGGGGTACTTAACCACTGAGCCACATCCCAACCCATTTTATATTTTATTTAGAGACAGGGTCTTGCTGAGTCTCTTAGCTCCTGGCTAAATTGCTGAGGCTGGCTTTGAACTCACGATCCTCCTGCCTCAGCCTCCCAAGCTGCTGGGATTACAGGTGCACACCACCACGCCCGGCCTTGCCACATTATTTTTGACCAGGGATAGCAAAGTCACTTTGTTTAGAAAACCCCTTAGTAGGCCTTTGGACATAAACCAGACTTTCCCCTTCCAGTGCCCGAGGTCTGGAGAGACGGGCCTGGGAAGTGATGGGAATATGGGAGATGGCTACTGAGAGAGAGAAGCTGGTGGAGAAGCGTCTAGAAGGAAGAGAGGGGAGAGGAAGCCAGGTTCTGGAGGCAAACAGGCACCGAAGGGACTCTACAAACTTTCCAAGTGGGCAGAGCAGTGGCCACTGCCCAGGTGAGGTGGGCAGTCCACCCGGGACATCAGGAGTGGTGGCCTTGGTCTCACTAGAGTAATTTCCTATTTAGTTATATGTGTTCAAAGACGAGACAACACTCGAGGAAAAAGCCTACAGGATCTGCCTTGGGCTTGAGTCTAGCTCTTACATTTCCCCTTTTTAATCCATTAAAAAGCAAGTTTGATGCATTTTAAATAGAAATAATTAACCTAAGGGCATCTATTATGATGAAATTAACATGAGCTATTTGAGAAGTCAATTCAGGACAAAATAATTTCATGAACTCAAGCTAGGAATTCCCAGTTGCACATAGTTTATGATTGCACTTATGGTTACTTTCTGTTTCTTGGTTTTTGGTTTTTGGTTTTGTTTTCCAGTGCTGGACCGAACCCAGGGCCTCACACATGCCCAGTACGCACTCTACCACTGAATTTTATCCCCAGCCCTAACATTTCTCAACTTTCTTAAGTATTGTAAAATCTGCTATAACAAGGTGAAAACATCAAAAATATGAAAAGCATAATTTTGAAACAATGTTTAGTAAATATTCTGCATTATCCCTACAGGAAAGCATTCCTCAGAATAGAGTATGCTGAAATCATGTTAGTTCTTGCTTTTGCAACACATATACCAAAACGGAAACAATACCCAAAAGATTAGCGTGGTCTCTATAGGAGGCTGACGTGCAGAATCATGAAGCAGTCCAAAAATTTCACAAAATTAGTGAAACTTTTGTGATTTCGTATTTGAAGATCACCATTTACTAAACAGTGTTGTTTGCTGACTGCTGTCTTCATTTATCACGCCCTGCTCTGAGCCACCCATCAAGCTTACCTTTGAGCCAGGAGGGGGAGCCAAGCCAAGGAAGGAATAGATAATATTCTCTTCTTTTGCAGAGAAGAAGGAGTCAAAATCCTGGAAACAAAGAAAGGGAATATCTAAACCCATTGTACACTTGAGAGCCCATATGTTGACCTAAATGGGTCCTTTTTATTTATCATCAAGTTAGAAACTAAAACATAAGGTTATGCTAGATTACTTTGTCAAAGATTAGTAAGCCCAGGGGCTGGGGATATAGCTCAGTTGCATAGCTCAGTTGGTAGAGTGCTTGCCTTGCAAGCATAAGGCCCTGGGTTCAATCCCCCAGCACTGAAAAAGAAAAAAAAAAAAAAAAAAAAAAAAAAAAAAAGATGTCTAAGCCCAAAAGTTAAGAAATTCAACCATAAACTATATTTGTTTTCATATGGATGTGCCAATATAGCATAGTGAAAATTCACACACACACACACACACACACTGCTATGCTCAGGAACTGCTGGCAGGATTCAAGTACACACAGTGAAGTTTTGCATCTTTAACTGGGGTACTTCTCACTTGAGCTCTGAACCCCGATCAGTCTCGACAGACCACGCAGGATTTCCGTACTGCTGCCAGGTGGCTCCGAGTGTCCATTCATCTTGCTGATTCCTTCCAATGCCAGGAGCCACAGGATTGTGGAAGACTTAGACCTTGGGAGGGGGTTGTTTTGGTAAAATGGGGGAAACTGTGGAGTGATCTGAGACATGGCCAGATGGAAATCTGATGCTCGTAAAGCTGCACCCCACTCAGACCCCACCAGGGCCAGTGCCTCAGGGCAGGCCCAGCCCTGCACCTGCTCCCGGGAATGGGGCTGCCAATAGCTCGGAGGAGGGTTTTAATGATTAACCGTGGCAGGTGCTCCTCCAGATGCTCCGTTCTGCCCATCTTTGTCATCAGGGCTGAGGTGCCATCTCAGCAGCATGGCAGAAGCCTCACGGTTCCAACAGGACAAGGCTCCAACCAACTCAGCTGTAGCTTTGCCTACCCGACTCTTAAGGTGCGTTGAGAAGCTTAAAGCCAAACCCCAGCTGCGGTGAGAGGGAAGCTGTTTTATGCTCCTGTGGACTCATCATTCTCCCGTGTGTGGCCCGTGTCGCTCAGCGATGCCTCTTAGGTAATGCACGCACTTGTGGAAATGCCTCCATTCTTAGTTGAGGGGAACAGAGTACCATGGGGTCTCCGGCCCCACCCGTCCAGTCCCCAACCTGCTACTGGTGAGTGCGCCCGGCCCACATGGAGGGGCCGGGGCTGTGCCAGGCAGGTCGGGGTACCCTGACCACAGTTCCTCGGGCCTGAAGATTTGGGTGTGTAAGGCCTGAGTTCCTCAGTGTGTCTGGAACCATGGCTACAGTGACAACGATGGTGGAACTGTTTCTGAAAACACCACGTGACTGAGGCCTGCGAGGGGAACTCGGTGCTGTGGCCGTTGCAGCGGATGATGTGGGACTCAGAGCCACTGTGTTCTCACCCCTCGCAGCGTCTACGTACAGCGCTTCCCCCAGGCTTGGGTGGACAGGGCTTCAGGGGTGGAAACAGATGTTCTCCGTCCTGGTGTATCCCCAGGGGCCGGGGACATTGCACAACGAGGCTTTGGTGAAAAAAGACTTTGACTTAATGATGTTATCGTCTGCCCTGTCTGGGCCAGATTCTTGGTGTCTGGGCTTCTTTAATGAACTCTCTTCTCAGAAGTATGATGTGTCTAGTCCTGATGAAAATAATGGTCACCCAAAAAGTAAGCTGCAGACACCAAGGATGAAGAGTGGAAGATCTGATGAGCAGATGATGATACATAATGGGGGTGGGAGGGAGGCAAGGATGGATTGTATAGAGGAAAAAGAGGGGTGGGAGGGGTGGGCAGAAGGGAAAAATAACAGATTGAGACAAACATCATTACCCTGTGTACATGTCTGATTACACAAATGGTGTGACTCTACTTCATGTACAACCAGAGAAATAAGTTTTACCCCAGTTATTTACAATGAATCAAAATAAATAAATTACAAACAAACAAACAAACAAAAAAAAGAGTGGAAGAACTCAGAGGTCAGGATGACAGAGTGAACAGACACCTGTACCCCAGAGTCAGGAGGACTGAAGGTGGCCTGGGACTATGTCCAGGGACAGGAAGTGATCTGAAGGAGCTGGGGAAAACCAGGCATGGTGGCCCCAGCTTGGGAGGCCAAGGCAGGAGGATCACGAGTTCAAAGACAGTCTCAGCAACTTAGCGAGGCCCTACGAAATTTAGCAAGACTCTGCCTCAAAATAAAATATAAAAAGGGCTGTGGATGTGGCTCAGAGGTGCAGCAGCCCTGGGTCCAATCCCTGGTGCAAAAAAGTGAAAGAGCTGAGGAGCAAGAAGGTAGAAAAGCACGTCACCCCAGCCAGGATGTAGAATCCAGGTGCCTGGAATGGAAAGATTTGGGATGCAGACCCTCGGGTCCTAACACCTGTGATGAGCAGTGAGGAACAGACCGAGGTGTACCACAGCTACCAGCGACAGGCAGGTGCAGATTTGCTTTCCAGTCCCTCGGGAGCTGGCCGCCACCAAGCAAAGGGGAAGACGTTTCCTGATGACAGCAGATTGAGAACGCCTAAAACCCCGCTTGGAGGACAGGCCGTGCGATCGCGAAACGTGTGCCCAGCCCACGGAGAGAACACCGGAGAGCCACATCCGCACGCGGTGCCCGCCCTACGGTCGCGAGGTGTGCAGGACACCCGTGCTTAGCATCCCAAGACGTGAGGAAGCACGAGAGGGCCACAGAGCTCCTGTGACATCCGTGTCCATGCCCGGGGACCAGACGGGAGGCCCAGAGGGAAAGCGCCTTTGCGTGGCCCCTGCACTGAGGTGCTCGCCAAGGCTTCTGACCGAACAGCACAAGAATAAACGTGCTCAGTGAAAGAAGTGAGTTCCAGGCCCACCCAGGGCACAGTCTGGACAGCGCTGGGCGGAGCAGCACTTGGAAAGAGCCTGAGGCTAGTGACTGAGCCCGGGAAGCTGAGACAGCGCGCCAGCTTCTGCGTGTCCCAGCGAACGTGAGCATCTTGTGCTGCCGGGCTCCAGGCAGTGGTGTGAGGTGTTTGAAGAACTTTCCAAGGAAGCAGCGCTTCTGAGTTCTGACCAAACAGTTCCACTCTCCTGTCGGCGTCTGGTGCTCTGTCCCCAGCACCCTCCCTCCCCTCTTTTAAGACTGTGATTTGAGGATCCTGCGTCCAGTTCAGCAGTAAGAGGCTGCCGTTCTGTTTTCACTCCTCTGTGCCAGGTAGAAACTGAGGAAACCCATTTCCTGATCATCACAGTTACATGGGACGTCTCGTCAAAACTATTCCAATAACTGAATAGAAGTACTGCACACGGATACAGAAAATGTTGGTGGATGGTCCATCGAGAACACTGCACCACTGGGAAAGCACGTTCTGGAAATGCAGAATGCTATTAGAGTTCTATTTGATTTGTCAATTTTTACATCACTGGTTTTCACAGTTTTGTGAACAAATCATGATTGCTTCACTGAAGTGTTTCTTTGTACATTTTCTCTCTCTCTTTTTTTTTTAAGCCAGGCACGGTGGCACTCTACTGAAAGCTCAGCTATTCAGGTGGCTAAGGCAGGAGGATGGCAAGTTGTGGCCCACCAGGGCAACTCAGTGAGACCCTGTCTCACAATAAAAAGTAAAGAGGGCTGGAGATCTAGCTCAGTGGTAGAGCACCCCTGGGTTCAATCCCCAGTGCCTCCAAACATCACTTTTAACTGGCACATAGAAATCGTATTTATTTATGGGTTCCAGTGTGACGTTTCGATTACATTTCAATTACATGTGTGCAATGTGTAATGCTCAGGCCAGGATAACTGGTATATCCATCACCTCAAACCGTTATCCTTTCTTGGTTGGGAACACCTTCTCTACCATTAACTAAGCTGGGCACAGTAGCAATGGCCTATAGCTATTCAGCCAGCTATTCAGAGGCTGAGGCAGGAGGATCGCTTGAGCCCAGGAGCTTAATGCAGCCTGGGCAACACAGCAAGAAGAAGGGAAGAGAAGGAAGATACCATTAGCTGATGTCAGGCGTACTTACCTGTCAGGGTCTTAAGCCCCCTTGCCCTTCTCGACCAGCGACAAGGGAAGGGGACACTCCCCAACAAGGTCAGACCGGGATAGGTAGGGCCAACTGACCACCCGCTCCCAGCCCTCCAGGTGGAGGACAATCAGAGGCGTCAGGGAGACCCGTCACAGCAGGAACTCGTTTATTGAGGAAATCACACAGCTTTTATGTAGGGTGGGGGCTAGGCGGGAACCAATCAGCTTAAAGGTCAGCAAGGCATGGGGGGTCACGCACGCAAGAGTCCCATAGGACTATATGGCAAGCACGAGCTGATCACGTTCGCGGAACTGTTAACAAATCCCTGACGGTGGTCCGGTTTATCGTCATGAACCTTTGAAACCGCCTTTGAGCCTTGATTTTGCTCACTGACCAGGGAGTAAGGAGTCAGCCTGAGTTAGTTAACATCTCATTAGTCCCAACACTTACCCTGCTGTGCTGTGGAAGACTGGGAGATACTCCTGCCCACGGCACCCCTGCCCCAAGATCCTCCCCACCCTCCCCCTCCAGCCTCTGGCAACCACTGCTCTCACTTCTCTGAGGTCTCCATCCGTGCCGCCTGCCCCTGTGCCTACCCTGAAAGCTGCAGTCACATTCTAAAGTCGGAGCAAACCCACCAGGATGTGGGAGGTCTAGAGTTGTGAGGTCCCCTTGCTTGGGGCACTGCTACTCAGCCAGCAGGGATTTAAGAAGTGCACCAGAGGGCAGCAGGTAGAGAAGCCTCTCAGAGACACGATTTTTACATGTGCAACAGTTCCAAGACTTCCTGGATCTAAAAAACTCTTGATTTTGAAATTGGATTAGTATTTAGACTCAAAATTAGGACAAGAACAGAAATGCTTCTTCAGATGCGTTTATGCAGACACAACAGAATCGGGCTTTTGGGCTCTCTGCAGTCAGTGACCAGTCTATGTGCCCAGGTACCCCGATGCACACCTGTAATCCCAGTGGCTCAGGAGGCTGAGGCAGGAGGATTGTGAACTCAAAGTCAGCCTCAGCAACTTAGCAAGGCCCTAAGCAACTCAGTGATACCCTGTCTCTAAAACATATTTTTAAAAAAGGGTTGGGGGTGTGGCTCAGTAGTTAAGTGCCCCTGGGTTCAATCCCCAGTACCAAAAAAAAAGAGAGAGAGGTGACAATGCTGACTTAAATTAATAAATCTAAAATGGTTCAAGTGTAGAAGAAGTAGAAGAAGTGCTGATGTCAAGCACACAGCAGACAGCTGTACTTCTTTTGCACATGGGATTAAAATAACTTTCATCAGCAACCAACATCTGACTCCTTTCACCAATATTAAAGGTGGCCTGACCAAAGTTTGTTTTTGGAGTACATTCCATCATTGGTTATAGTTTTAAATAGAAGTTGCCCTTTCATAGCTGTAAATCAGAACTGTAAACTCTGTTTCCATTTTAGTATATTAAATATTCTTGTGACCATTTCTTCAGGAATATATTGAAACTCCAACAATAGTTTGAGTCATGTTCTATAATAAAGCATCACTCAATTATTTTAAGATATGTATAATTATAGAAAATTCAACTTTCAAAATTCATTTCTGGTTGGTAGGATTTTTTTACATAAAAAGAGTTTCACTTAGGAACTTGTTATAGTAACACCTGTCATTAACATGCAGAAAAATTCTATTTTTCAAATTGGTACATGTGTTATGCTCCAGATCATAGGACAAAAATGCTACCTTTTAAAAAATGCATTTATTAGTAAGATATTTAACTTAGTTTAAAATTAATTTCTCTCCTCAAAAGGTGCTCCTTCTGTCTGCAGAGTGGTCCTGTCCCTGTGTCTGCCCACTGGTAGTGAAGGGGAGCCGGCTGCTCTTATTGGCTGTTTAAACCAAAGTAAGGAAAAATGGTTAACATTTTTCCCACAGCTACCACAACAAACCATACTTTGAGCCTTCATTTTTCTAAATAAAAGAAAATGCATTTCTATTTTTTAAAGAAGGGCTACACGAGACAATGCTTTAGCAGAGGCAGAGCATTAAGGAAACCTGAAGAGGAAACGCATGCTGCTACAAGAATTCCAGAGATGGAAGATCCCAGAACTTCTCCAGCTCTGCTCTAGGAAAGGTCCCTCGTGGCTGGGCAACTGCCTTTTGCTTCAGCTGAGGACCACACAGCTCCTTCAGAACTTCTTGAGCTGAAGAACAAGTCACAGTCTCCTGACCTGCTGGAGCCAACGTGGACACCCAGGAGCACCGGTGGTTTTCAGCTTCCGGCTCTGCTAGCCTGGAGACCAGAGGCCTTGCGACACGGTCTCCAAAACAACCTTTGTCAAGCCAGGCAGAGAAAAGGCACGAAGCCAGGAGGGCAGCCAGAGCACTGCAGAGAGCACCTGCGGCCGCCTCCACCTTCCCAGGCGACCAGGCAGGGCCGAGGCCAGAGCCAGCGGGCACAGGTGCAGACACACACCCACGCGCACACACGCACTTGCACTTACACGTGCCTTCGAGCAAGGTGACTCACACGTGCACACACCCACACACACAGCCTCACATGTGCACACACCCACACACACAGCCTCACATGTGCACACACCCTCACACACAGCCTCACACGTGCACACACCCTCACACACAGCCTCACACATGCATACACCCTCACACACAGCCTCACACGTGCACACACCCACACACACAGTCTCACACGTGCACACACCCACACACACAGCCTCACATGTGCACGCTCATTGACTTGGACACCACACACTCATACCTAGTCACACTCACTCCTACACTCACACGTTCACAATTACACTCACACACTCTCACACACAATCACAAACACTCACACTCACACACACACTCTCACATGTGCACATACCCATACACACACGCGCCTCACACATGCACATGCATTGATACAGACACCATACACTCACACCCAGTCACACTCACACCCACACTTGCACATTCACAATTACACTCATGCACTCTCACACTCACAATCACACACACTCATGTGCACACACACTCTCTCACACTTGCACACACCAATACACACATGCCTCATATGTGCACACGCATTGATACAGACACCACGTACTCACACCCAGTCACACTCACACCCACACTCACACACTCACAATTACACTCACACACTCTCACACTCACAATCACACATGCTCTCACATGCACACATATGCTCTCACACTTGCACACACATCACACTTGCACACTCATCGATACAGACACCACACACACCCAGTCACACTCACACCTACACTCGCACACTCAGTTATACTCATGCACTCTCACACTCACAGTAACACACACACACACATGCACGCACAACACTGCTGTCACCGTGACAGGAGCAGCAGCAGCAGACCACACGCGTGGGTGGGCACCAGGAGCTGAGGTCCCTTGGCCCTGCAGGGTCCCTCCAGCAACCCCCTAAGACAAAGCTGGGCCCTGCACTCACTGCGAAGGAGAAGCACCTGGAGCCAGCTCCCCACGGCAGGGAAGGGATCGACACTTGGAATTAGAGCAGAGCGGCAACAGGATAAATCCATGAATGGCCACGGAGAATAAAAAGGGGAGCAGCCCAGCTGAGTGCGAAGGCCAGCCTACTCCTCTGCACACCAGAATCAGGGAAGGTAAGCTTGCCTGGGATTCCCTCCATACGCAGAGACAAGAATCCTGGTAAGATTCCCAGCCCGAACCTGCCACATACAAAAGTTGGCACATCACAACCAAATCCAGTTTCCTCAGAAACTACGCGATCCAACACCAGAAATCTATGGGCATAGTGCATTCCATTTATAGATTATAAAAGATGAACTATCCAGACACAAAGAAAAATTGAATATCTAGTCACAGGATAGTTCAATGTTTTAGTCAACAAGGTGCCATTTAGATCTTAAATGTGCCCCAAAGGCCCAGGTGCTAAAAGTTTATGCCCCAGGTGGCACTATCCAGAAGTGAGGGAATTCTAAGAGGTGGGGCCCCAAGGAAGGTCTTTCAGTCATTAGGTTGTGCCTTTAAGAGGGAGGGTGTGGCCCCAGCCCCTCCTCTTCCTCTCTTGCCCATCCTGGCCGTGAGGTAAGCAGCCCTGTCCACCAGGCACTCCCTGCCATGATGTGCCGCGTTGCCACAGGGCCAACTGGCTATAGACTAAAACTCTGAACTGAACCAAACTAAATAAACCCTTCCACTCTTTAAACTGAGTATCTCAGGTGTTTTGTTGCAGTAATAAAAGGGTGACTAACACACTAGGAAACTAGTCAAATAAAGGCATCTATACGAAACTTTATCAAAAAATCATACATAATGGGGAAATACTGAAAACTTTCTTTGAAATTGAAAAACAAGTCCTATTATTATCATTTCTGTACAATATTGTTTTAAAAACCCTCACCAGTGCATTAAGCCAAGAAATGAAGAGAGTAAAGGGATAAACAAAATTGTCCTTTAATAATATATGTACTTATTTACATATATATAGTTCCCAAATTAATCTACAGATAAATCATTGCAGCCAAGAGTTTAGCAAGGTTGCTGGATAGAAATATTAATACGAAATGTTATTTTTTATATTAACAACACAATCAGGAATAAAATGTAGTTTGAAAAAAGAGATGGCATAAAAAAATGTGAAGTGCCTCAAAAAAAGTAAGATATGTGTGGAGAAAACGTCAACATTGCAGAAGATGTAAATAAATGATGCTGTATAGCTGTGCCCTTGGATTGGACATTTCTATAAGAAAAGTAGCTTTAAAATACCAATTCTTCTCAAATTGATCTACTGAAGTATAGATTCAATACTTTTTCAATCAAAATCCCAGCAGGAACCAAACAATATAATCTAAAATGACAAGGCAAAGAGCTAGGAATAATGGAGCCAGGCAGCAGAATCAGGTGGTGCGTCCCATGGAAATCCGTGATCACCGGACACGTTGCCCTAGAGCACAAGCGGACATAAGTTCAGGACTAGACGGTATGCAGTGTGAAAATGGTCATGCAAAGCTGGTACTCAGGCACATAAAGAAAGGACGGGTTATTTAATAAATGCGGGCGAGGGAGGGCTGGGGTGGGGCTCCGGGTGGAGCGCTTGCCTAACGTGCACAAGGCGCTGGGTTCCAACCCCAGCGCAGCAAAAAACAACAAAAAAAGTGGATGAGACGATTGGTGATCCAGGTTTTTAATGGTAATTACATTTCTACTTCACGCCACACACAGAATATTAATTTGAAGTCCACTGAAAAAGCAAATATGAAACCAAAAATTATCAAAATTTTAGAAGACAGTCTAGGAGAATATATTATAGGTTTCAAGTTAGAGGAGTAAAAAGGCAAGCCATGAACGGGAGAAGACGTCTATGACGCCTAAGGGCCACGAGACTGGAGTCCTCCACACTGCGCAAAGCTTTGCCCATCGCAAGGAAAAGGCCAGAGCGCCCAGGAAAACGTACCCAAGCTACGCAGAAGAGGGCACGGGAACAAGACGCACAGCCACTCGCTCCCTAGTAACCAGGAACTCAAAGCTAGACCACGCGACACGTGGCAGACGTGAGCACTGCACCTCTCTCCCACTGCTGGAGGAGCACCTCGGCAGAACCCGGGAAGAAAACTCTGGAAGCCACCGGTCAAGGCCACACACGCCCACAGCAGAGACAGGACACACCCTACTCACAGGACCAAGAGAAACCAAGACAGCACCTGAAGCCATCTGTCAAGGCCACACACGCCCACGGCAGAGACGGGACACACCCTACTCAAAGGACCAAGAGAAACCAAGAAAACACCTGAAGCCACCTGTCAAGGCCACACGCCCACAGCAGAGACGGGACACACTCTACTAACAGGACCAAGAGAAACCAAGAAAGCACCTGAAGCCACCTGTCAAGGCCACACACGCCCACAGCAGAGACGGGACACACTCTACTAACAGGACCAAGAGAAACCAAGACAGAACCTGAAGCCACCTGTCAAGGCCACACACGCCCACGGCAGAGATGGGACATACCCTACTAACAGGACCAAGAGAAACCAAGACAGCACCTGAAGCCACCTGTCAAGGCCATGCACGCCCACAGCAGAGACGGGACACACCCTACTAACAGGACCAAGAGAAACGTGTCACCAGCAGCCTGTTGAGAACAAGGCTTGTGCCATAGGTGTGAAGCCGAAAGCCAGGAATCACACAGGGCCTCTCCAGAGCAGAAAAGTGAATAGACCCACCACCAACGAGCTTGGAGGCATCTTTAAAGTATGTGGGCGACAGAAACAGGCCAGAGAGCACCCAGAGTGTGTGTCTAAAAACTTCAAAACTAAAAGACGCACGGTTTAGGTATGTGGAAAGAAAGGGAAGGCAGACAAACAACTCCTCGGGTGGCCTCGTCTGCAGAGGGAGGGGAGCACCAGGGGAGAGCACACAGTGGGCCTCTACATTTTTGCTGACATCACATTTCTTCAACTGAGTGACTTTTTTTGTTTGTTTGTTTGTTTGTTTGTTTTTTGGTGCCTGGACTAGAACCCAGGGCGCTTACCCACTGAACCACATCCCCAGCCCTTTTCCATGTTTTATTTAGAGACAGGGTCTTACTGAGTTGCTTAGGGCCTCGCTAAGTTGCTGAGGCTGGTTTTGAACTTGTGATCCTCCTGCCCCAGCCTCCGGAGCAGCTGAGATTACAGGAGCACGCCACCATGCCCTGCTGTCTCATTCTTCTTTAAACTACATGTTTTTAATCATAAATGGTAAATTTCAAAACAAATTCTATTTTTTTTGAAAGAAAAGACTGAACCCAACTATGATTGAATGATTGAATTTACTGCTAGCTCTGGGTGATCTAAACAAATCAAGAATCATGATTCATTACACACTGTGAGAGCACCAGTGAGTAGGCAAGTTCTGGTAAGCAGGAGACTGAAGAATTTTTGGACACTCTACATAAACTACCTGCAGAGGAAAATTACTTGCCAGAGCAAAGTCAGCAGAGCAATAGGCTACGTACGCAGTGGGCTATGCCATCTGTTTGTGAAAATACACTCTGTGATGCTTGCCTAACGATGCATTTCCTGGAATGTATCCCTTTCGTTAAGCGAACCATGACTACATTTATATTTATATCAAATAATTTAGATTTAGATCAAATACATCATTCATACATCAAATACATCATACATACAATTCAAAGTAAGAGCTACAGAATTTTTACCTGGCCTCATTGATTTCATGCCCGAATCTCTTTCCTCCATGTACTATCTCCTCATTCCAGAAGTTTGGAGACAGCTTAGAGTTACGCAAACCGTAAGATGTTAAGAGCTTACGTGAGGCACAGCTGCCTGGAGTGAATTCCCCCTACTGCCCAGGGCACCCCACTAGTGGTGAGCGCCCCGCCAAGAGTGGCTGGGAGCCTCGGGGTCCAGGTCATGGTGTGGGCCTTGCTCTTCCACTTGCTCCTGAGCTTCGCAGTAGACCTGAGTCCAGGAGTGGAGCGCTGGGTGGTGGTGGGCTCTCAAAACAAGTTCTTAAGAACACAAGATAGTCTGTTCAGTAACAACAGCAAGCTGAGCAGCCTCTCCCCGCCCTGGTGGGTTTGCATTCCGTCCTTCCTCACTTCCCCCCGTCTCTGCTCAGTGGCTGCCTTAGAGCCAGGCAGGCACACCAGCCCTTACTCTGACTGAGGGTGCACATTCCAACTTGCTGTCCACAGATGTGTCTGCTACTTCCGGCAGTCCTCCTCTGCCTGTGATGGTGCCTGGCTTCCCTCCTCCTGTCCCCCTCCTCTAAGAGTTGTCTGCCTAGGCTCCCAAATAATATCCTCATCTGCTCTGCCCCGGGCAGCAGGAGTTCAAGCACAGGGGCACAATGATACTCAGGACTCTCCCTGACGTCCAGTCCCCACACCGCCCTGAGACGAGAAATCCACCACTTGTCCCTGAGTCTCCTTCCTCTGCTGCCATTATCAGCCACGGCACGTGATTGATCAAGACTCCTCAGGAACCAGAGAGACAACTTAAATAGTTCTTATGGTGCTCATTCCAGTCATGTGGAAGGACACATCGACAAACTCTCCAGATTTATGCCATTTGAAACCTGACATATCCATCAGAACTTCTGAGCTCCTGTTAAAATGTGAGCCCATAATACAAATCATTTTCACTTACTTTCTGAAACCAGAGCCCTCTGCCTCATTAATTAACTTTTGTTAGGAGTATCCATAGATTGCATAAAAGCAAATTTAAAAAAAAAATTTAGATACCAATGGACCTTTATTTTATTCATTTATTTATATGCAGTGCTGAGAATCAAACCCAGTACCTCACAAATGCTAGGCAAGCACTCCACCACTAAGCCACAACCCCGGCCCTACAGAAAAGCTTCTCTTAAGAATTACTGTTCATTAGTTTTCCATCATATAACAAATATAACTGAAATAACAAACTTATAGAGAAAAGGTTTTAGCCCACAGTTTTAGAGGTTCCAGTCCATGACTAATTGACCTCATTGCTTTGGGTCTGTGGCAAGGCAAGACATCATGGCAGGAACCTGGAACAGAAAAACTTTCACCTCACGCCCAGGAAGCAAAGAGAGGAAGAAAGGTCTAGGGTCCCACTATCCCCTTCAAGAGTGACCTAAAGACCTCTCATTAGGCCCCACCTCTTAAAGTTTCTACCACATCCCAGGAGCACCACCCTGGAGACCAAGCCTTTAACACATGGATCCTCAGAGGACATTCAAGATTCAAAGTACAGTAGCTGCTAATACCTCCCCAAAGGCAGGACTGAAAAGAACCCAAAAGAGATAAACAAAACAATTTGCAAACTCATTAGATCTACAATTGTAAGAGGAAAACATATCTTAAAAATGGAAGTCAGCATTTGGAGTAATTTTTTTTCTCCACAATTAAATATTTTTAAATGCCAGATCACAGCAAAATAGGATAAGAGATACCTTTGAGGTTTTATTTTTATAGCAGAAAATAACTGCAGAATTTTTACCCTAGTAGTTAATATAGACAGAAAGTTGTATGCTTCAACATTGTCTCTACTGTAACAGTCAAAATCTAAAAGGACAGTTCAAGAAGCAAAAGTAAGAAATTTTCAATCCTAGTTTCACTGGGAAAGTATTAGAAGGAAACAGGAAATGCTTCTTTTGATAATTTTAGAGTGCACAAAGCTTTTCTAAATGAAATTCTAAGTATGGGACCCATACAGAAAAAAAATAATAAATTTGTCTACATGCAACATTTAAAAGTTCTGCATTATAAGAAATGCCCCTTTAAAAAGTCAAAAGACAAATAAGAAACGTGGGTGAAATGTTTACAATATCTATGGTAGTCAAGGGGCTGTTTTCCTTGATATACAAAGACCCTTGTAAAAACCAGTACACATTATCTATAGAAAAAGGACAAAGAATATGCACAGGAAAGTCATAGAAAAATCACAAATAGCTTATAAACAGCTTCAAAAGGATGTTCCACCTCACCCATAAAGAAAGAAATTCAAATCAAAGCAGTGAGAATCAATTTTTCATCTAACAGACTGTTTCCAAAAGTATGCCACACTCAAGGTTGTGAAAGTCACTGGGAACTAGCCACCCTAAACTCAAGGGACAGAGATGTCAACCTGGTCAGCCATGAGAGAAGGACATTTGCAATAAGTGTATTTCAAAATGTGAGGTGCAAATGAAATAAGTGAAGAGAAGACCAGTGGAGTGGAAGAGAGGAACAGAGGGAGGGAGGAGTTGGGGGAAGGAGGGAGCCCTGGGGACTGAAATGGAGCAAACTAAACCCCGTGTGTGCACGGTTACGTCAGGATGAACCCACTTCTCTGTACAACTACAAGGCATAATAAAAGCACCTTTTTACACGTGAGGCCACAGTTCCTGTAGCTCAGCACCTCTTAGCACAGTTGTCCTGCCTCTGTGCTAGACCCAGTCTGCCCACAGAGATGGCTCAGGGAGCAGTGTTTGCAACAGTGTGAGACTGAAGACAACGTGAATGTCCTCCATTAGAGGGTCACCCACGAATTTATGACATGCACAAAGAACACCTTACAGCCATAAAAACAAGGAGCACATGCAACTCTGCAGGGACCCCCAAGACGCAGTTATCAAGTGAACAAGACAACGTGGAGGTAGCATATCCCCTTTTTGAGGTGATAGACAATGGGTTTTTGTTTGTCTGTTTTGCAGTGCTGGGAATCGAACCCAGGGCCTTGAGTATTTTAGGCAACCACTCCACCACTGAGCCACACCCCCAGTCAACCACTGTTGAATGCACACAGGAAATTTCTGGAAAGCCAAACAAGAAATTGCCAACAGTAGTGACCTCAAAGCAGTACAAAATGAAAACTTGGGACCCTTTGTTCAAAACTTGCTAAGAATGTCAAGACATGGCACAGAGCCAGCCTGGCTCAGGGGAAGGCAGCTAGAGTGACAGGACCAGAAAGGGCAGAGGAATCGTCTTCACTGGAGACCTTTTGAACCATATTGTTTCCAGTGTGTGCATGTGTTGATGTTTCGGTTATTGAAAGAAATCGCATTAGAAAAAATAAAACTGAATTCCTCACCATTATCACGAAAATAGCCCCTATTATCCCTTTCTTATTCAATAAGAGGAACAATTCTTAGGAATGTAGGTGAGGAAGAGGCGGGGCTGGGCGGAATTTTCCTCCAGAATTTCTGGAGGAAATTCTGCCGCAGCTGGGAGGCCCAGGTCAAATCCACGGGGGAGCTGAACTGGACCACAGGTTCCCCTAAATGTACACTGACCACACTAAGCTGATCTGAAAACACTTCCACGGCCACAGGACTATAGCTGAGCCTGTGAAGAAGCTGATCCGGTACCTAAATCCATCCAGCCCTACACTGGGCTAGGAGCATCCCTCACAACCCCACGTCTACTGGCACCTCAGACAGGGCACTTGTATTTGCAGATGTGATCAGTTATGATTAAGGGCATGGATTAGGGTGCGTCCTATTCCACTGAGGTTGTCCTTACAGGAAGGCCGTGTGAAGACACAGAGACCTCAGGGAGAATCCCAGTGAAGACAGGCAGGGCTGGGAGCCACACCTCCCCAGCCAAAGAGGGACAAGGACAGCTGGGAGAAGCAGAGGCAGGCTGTCCCTCAGACCTGCAGAATGAGCCAACCCTGAAGCAACATTTGGATCTCACACTTCTACACTTCTGTCCTCCAGAACTTGGGGGACTACATTTTTATTGTTTAAACCACCAGCTCTGTGACACTTCACTACAGCAGCCACAGGAAACTAACATGAGCCCCCAAACTAAACAATTTGTGCTTCACGTCAGGTGTGGAGGCTTTTCTGTGAAAAAGCAGACAATACACACGTGGGCTTCGTGCGTCGTATGTCCTGTCACCGCCATGCAGATCTGCCCTGGTGTGAGATCAGCCACGGGCGATGGGTAAAGGACTTCTCATGGATGTGTTCCAACAAAACTGTACTCACTGAAACTGACAGCGGCAGAATTGGCCCTCACCTGCTTGATGACAGGTGGTTTCGATGAAAAGTGTAATAAAGAAAACCTACACCAGGGAGCCAGCAGCTCTGTGCAGCAAGAGGAGAAGAGGGGTTCAGATCCTGCCCCGCCTCAGCTCTCAGAAGCAGCACACTGAGCAGCTGCCCCCACTAGGCAGACCTGCTCTCATCCGAGTGTCCACCTAAGGTGATTGCCAGTCCTCATATTCTAAAGTCCTTTGATTTGTTAAATGTTCCTTCTCAACAATTTGATTTATTAGACACAATCTGTAAACTCTAATTACAGTTTATTTTCTATTGAAATAAACTACTAAATGTATAAAAACTGCTCTTAAAATCAAATGTCTTGAACAGTTTTTAAACTAACTAAATTCACATAAATTTATCTTTTATTTACAGTAAGGCTGCAGTTACACAAATCAATCTGTATAAAAGTGGAAACTTACCATGTGTCCATGTGGATGCACTCTCAGCAAAGGAAGAGACAATTCCTTCTAACTAAATGCACATTTTAGTAGAATGAATTGGACATCACTTTCCTGTGTTCGTATAGAATACATGACCAGTGAAACTCCACATCGTGTACAACCACAAGAATGGAGTCCTAATTAGACTAAGTTACACTCCATGTATGTATAATATGTCCAAATACGCTCTACTGTCATGCATAGCTAAAAGTAAACTTAAAAAATAAAAAAGTAATAAATGCACATTTTGTTTGAACAAGTGACCTTGATTCTTCAAAATTAAATAAGGAACCTAAAATAACCCCAAAAAGCCTCTGAATCATCATGCTATTGTTTCCACCATTTCCTAAGTCAATCTCAAATATGGATTGTTCACAGCAGATCTACAATCCAGGTACTGGATGGTAGAAATAGAGGGTGAACTGACCACTGGGAATGATTTCAAATGCTGTCTCAAAATTCATCTGCTTTGAACGATTCTGATAAACACACACACAGAAAGATTTCCCACAAATCCAAATACTCACCCCACAATACTGCTCTTCATTGAAGATCTGTGGGGGCAGAGGAATCCCATTCTGAGGTTTTTTCTCCCCAGGAACATTCTCTCTCATCCACCGCCTGTTGTCTTCATCTCCAGCTATATCCAACTCCTTGAAGTCGATTTTATTCGCCTCCAAAAAGCCCACCACTTCTTGCTGTTTCTTCCTAATCTGGTCCAGAGTAGTGAAAAATATTTTCAGATTGTTTTTGAAAAACATTTGTTGACATTTACATAAAATAAATCCTTTCTCTAACTACCCATACAACACCAATAATTTTGTAAAGTATTAAAATGAGAAATACCAAAAATCACAGTTCTGCATTAAAAAGTAGCCATTTAAATGTTGAGGTTTTAATAGCATCAGTGTTTAAATTATTGTCTAATCAACCTAACTGGAACAGAGGTGTGCTCGTATCTCTCATTTGCAGTATTTGAAAATTCTGATAACTCAAAACTTGAAATAGCCAAAAATGTAAAAAAAAATTAGCTAGGAGGAGAACTGAATAGGAAAAGAGGAAAAAGAAAATGGAAAAAAGATAATTTACTATGAAATATAAAACACGCATTCCTACACTAACATGCATTTCGTTCAAAGTTACGGAAACAGGAGTATGAGTCACACTGAACTGGAAGGAACTTTAGAAATAACACCAGAAATCAAAAAGCCTGCATGGAGATGACAGGAGGACAGAAGGCAGGACAGAAAAAGCTGGCAAGTGTTTCTCCCAGGACTTAAAAAGGCAGCGCAGCAGAATAAGACTTTTGTCCCACAGATTCCTTCGTCCCACTGACTCCCAGGGAGCAGCGCCCGCCACACCCTAGGGGTGCACTCTTCTCTGCCTGTGGCACATGTGGAACCACTGCGTGTCCCCACAGCGATTTCTTGTCAATGTGACTATCTTTAAAGATTAGAGCTCCTTCCCCATAAAGCAGTCACAACTATTTTCAATTTTCAATCAAAGGATTCACTCCCTGAATGTGCAATACCATGCACAGTATGAGCTCTGTGAAAAGCTGCAGAAGACTCTGTGGACCCCCTTTTTTAGGACCCCAGGCATAAATCTCTACAAGTGCAGTCAGTCAACAGTTATTCACCACTCTCTACTCTGCACAAGACATTGTGCCAAGTCCTTCTGGTGAAAAGATTCTTAAACTGCTCATTTGGGAGAAAAACAGTACAGAACTAATTTGTACACTATAGACGCAGAACGTACTCAGGATATCACAGAGGCATAAATATGACCACTTTATAAAGGAATATTAACATTTAATAATAATTTTCTTGGACACAAAAATAGCTAATATCTGATTTTTTTTTTTTTTTTCAGGGCTGGGGATTGAAGCGAGGGTCTTACTTGACAGGCAGGCGCTCTATGAGCTGAGCTATATCCCCAGCCCCATAATATCTGAATTTTTGTAAAAGTCTTCTGAATAGACTAGTGTCTCAGAATGAAAATGAGTCACTAAAACTGTTTTATAGGGCACAAGGGCCCCTCGTCACCTTCATGTGACCTGTTTATCAACAGGACCAGACCAGAATGATGCAAACAAGGCCTAATGTCTAAATGCAAACCCTCTTTTGGCTAAGTCCACATCCTCTCTTAAAGCATTCTATACCCCAACCCCCCCCAGAAAAGAAAAAAAAAAAAAAAAACCCATTTTATTTCTTCTTGCCAAAAATGAACGACTATCAATGACTCATGGATAATGTATTCCTTACTTAATAAAAAAGTAAGACACATATCAATGTTTAAGCCCTGGAATCAAATCACCACCAAAACAAATTATACAAAATATCATAAAATAATTTGTACATGGAATTTGTTTGGGATGGTCATTTGATTTTACATACAGTAATATAAAATACAGATTAATAGTCAAAATTTTTTAATTTATTTGTATTATCAGAAAGTAAACATATACAAATTATATTTGAATTGTCATAAATTACATATATGAACAGTAATTATGCATTTAATTTTTCATTAACATCTTTACCATCAATATAATAAAGACATTTGGACTAAAAGGATTATATTGATAAATTAAAGTCTGCTATTAGCTACAGTACAATACCCACAGGCAGTAAGACTTGAGCCAAGATGCATTTCAGTTTGGGACAAGCATGGAAAAAATTTTACAGAAAGGTGTTAAATAAAGCAATTCCCTTTAAACTGTCTGCATAAGAAGCCTGGTGACTCCTGGGTGTCCCCCATAAAAACAGAGAGGACACTGCCCGCCCCCCACCGCTGGGCTGCAGCAACCCTGACCTTCTCCTCCGCAAGGACACTGCTTCATGTTCCACAGCTTCACAGTTGGATTTTTTGATATTTCAAAATCCCATCAGACCTGATGACAGGTTGTGGGACTAAATCATTACTTTAACTGATCATATTCTCCATATATCCTTTCCAACCTGTCCATAATTGTGCCATTTTATAAATGTCCTTTAGATATTTTCAGAGATACATTTTGCTGTTTCAAAAAGTAGAGCTGTCTTCACTTGAGGCAAGTTTGCTCTTAATTAAACATGCGGAGGCCGTCTCCTTGACTCTATGCAGACCCCTTCACCAACATCAGCTCCATTGTATTTTACCGCATGATTCCTGAAGAGGTGAAACATTTCCAAAAGTCCTGGCTTCCACTTCTCCAAGAAAGGCAAAGGAGTGGAGTAGATGGAAGGGGCGACCATGCTTACTGCTCACCTGCTCACTGCAGGACCAGCGAGGGCCTCCAGGTAAGTTATGTGACGGGCAGACGCCAGGCTCTGCGTTAAGTGCCATTTCTCAGTCCCCCATACCCACTCCCCGCAAATCAAGAAGAAACTTGAACCTGTTTGGCCCCAGGCTGGTCATTTAAACCAGCTCAAAAGGAAAACAGGAGGAGCACCTGACTTGTGCCTGGGCTGGACACCTATGGAGAAGGTCCAGCACAAGCTCAGAGGAAGGACAAGGGGAAAGGGGAGCACATGAGCCCACCTGGCTGGCACTGTCCCCTATGCTGCCCCCCAATACCCTACCTCTGGTGAGGGGTCTCTCTCTCCTAAAGGTTCCTGATGGAGGAGACCCTCCAGGCTTCCCAAAGGGTGGCCCTTCTCCTGCAGCCTCCTGAGCTGACCGCAGAGGCACAGCACCAGCCCTCAGAGGGCCCTCCCTGTCATGGCCCCAGGGGGCTCACTGTTTGGGCTGTGAGCACAGCTGCCCAAGAGCTGCTGCCATGGACCCTCTCTCTCTCTCTCCACCACTCTCCCCACCCTTCAGAGTGCCATGGGCCAGTGCTGGTTCCACAGGCTGCACCATCTGTCCCGGGAGCAGCTCTGCAGGACCTGCGCAACCTGGGGCCTGCGTCATTCTTGGAGCCTTTAGCAGAGGCCGAGAGCTCTGTGCTCCTGCCGTGTCACGGGTACTCCTAAGAAAGGTTTGTTCTCCCTCCTGAAGGCTTTGCCACAAGTCACACTAATGTGTTGGAGCAATCTGACTGCGGCACCTCTTTCTGTCACCCACTTGGCACCTCCTGCCTATTGTCTTGTACAGTTAGGAGCTTTCCAGTGAGGTCACCGTCCTCTAGTAAAAAGCCCGCTGGGTTTGAGTCACAAACAGCCTGCGTTTCCGTCCCAGACCAGAAAGTGGCTGTCTGAGCAAGAACTCAGGTTGTAATTTCCTCACCTGAAAAATGGGGTGAGGAAGATCCTCGAGGAGTGCCACCGCAGGGACCTGAGTAAGGACACGTGGGAAAGCACGTGTGTCGTGATTTGAGAACCGTCCTGCCAGGCACCCAGCACCCGTTATTCCAGGCCAGACAGGTGTAACACTGAGGGTCTGATGATCGATGAATGTTCCAAGATTTACACTCAGATCCATCTCATTCAAGAGTCATGTGTCTCCCACCAAATTCACACTATCAACCAAGATGCAGTCGAAGAACTCCAGGAGTCCCCACCAGGGTCTGCCCTTGAAGACCTTAAAGTTCCAGGGGCTGTGCATCTTGGAAACAGCAGAGACTGTCCTCTCTCCTTTTGTCCCCATGCCCCACTGTGGCCAAGGCCTTCTGCCAGAGAAGAGAGTCCTATAAGAAGACACCTGCCTTCTGCTTCCCCATGGTCTTTAACCCAAACCCCCTCCAGAATGTGATAAAATGTATCACAGTTCCTTAAATAGAGCGCTAACACACAGTCGCGGGTATTCAATTCCTTGAAGAGATTACAGTGTGTTTTTCCTTCTTCATTTACTTCACTTATCCAACAGAAGTCAGAATGCCCTGACTGATGAGGTGTGAAGCAAGAATACATTGTGCTGAAGAAGCGAGGAAGGCTTTGCAGAGCGCCCAGCACAGGGGCTGCTCCCGGGGTCTTCCTGCCAAGCCGCTGTTGGGGGAAATTCCCGATCCATGAAAATTCAGCAGCACCTGCGCTGGGGTAGCAAGTTCTCCCTCTTCAGGATATGTTGACTAATAATTGTCATAAGTGATAATTATAACAGCTGTAATGCTAATTTTATTAACTACAATGGACCAATCATCATAAAAATCATGGCAGCAACTAATATAAACTAGCAGTGATTAACCAGTAATCACGGTACTTTCTGAGCATGGATGGGGCACCTGACACCAGACCCGGCACTGAGCATCCTATTTCAGACGCCCTCGTGACGACGCCGTGAGGTGGGCACTATTCTTATCCTCATTTCACAGACAAGGAAGTCGAGGCTCCACAAGGTTAAATGCCTTTCCCAAGGTCACACAGTTGCAAGTGGCACTGAAACATTTGCTGGGGACTAGAACCAACTTGGCTTGTCCAAGATCCTGGAATGAGTGGCATTCCTCCGGGTCCTCCAAGGCTCACTAAATCATGATCCCAAGTTTCAGGAATGTGGGACATCAAATAAAACTAAGAAATTCATACATTTAGCTAGGCATGGTAGCGCATGCCTGTAATCCCAGAGGCTCAGGAGGCTGAGGCAGGAGGATGGTAAGTTCACCTGGGCAACTTGGCAAGACCCTGTTTCAAAATAAAATAAAAAGGGCTGGAGACAGGTGTGATGACACACACTCAGTGGTTCAGGAGGCTGAGGCAGGAGGATTGTGAGTTCAAAGCCAGCCTCATCAAAAGTCACTTGCTAAGCAATTCAGTGAGACCCTGGCTCTAAGTAAAATGTAAAACAGGCTGGGGATGTGGCTCAGTGGTTAAGCACTCCTGGGTTCAACTCCCAGTACCAGAAAAAAAAAAAATCTAGAAAATAAAAGAAATCCATAAATTTACTCCTTCTCTTCCAAAGAATACACAAGGTCACACACACCAAGACTACAGAATATACAGAAGATGGCAGTTAAGTAGTAAAAGTTTTCCGCCTTGAACATTTAAGGCCCCCGATGCCATTTTCCTCAAATAGTATGTTTTATCAAAATAATCCAAAAATGTACTCATGGACTGGGATGCAGCTTAGTGGTGGAGCACTTGCCTAGCATGTGTGAGGCCCTGGCTTCCCTCCCCAGCATCCCAAAACAAACAAAAAGATACTCTAGATATCAACTAAAAGTTTCCAGTCATCAGCGAGAAAGATTGACATTTGGAATTTTCCATTTGGAATCTTTATTCCTTTTTCTGTCAACCCATTCCAGAGATCACTAAAGCAACTGCTGAGCGGTTGTGATCTCCTGGAGCTAGCAGGATCTTTTCTCTTGCTTTTCTTTTCACCCCCTCTGAAACCCCTGGGAACTTTCAGGGTTGGAAATGGGGCTGTGACTCCAGAAATCCGAGCTGCAACCGGAGCTCCCCCAGGAACAAGATATAAAAGGAAACGGCCCCCTCTCAGGCCCTGACTCTGGGCACTGTAGAATGATTTCTTCTCAGGGCCTTCCGAATTTCTACTAAAATGCTGGTAGAAAGGTCAATCCCAGACAGACACAGCAGATTCAAGCCTGCAAAGCCTGAATCATTCTCAAGGAGAAAGGTGTCTCGTATTTCTTAAGGCAGGTCTACAGCCCGAGAACAGAGGCACGTGGGAGGCAGGTGCCTGGGCTCTCGGTCATCAGACCAAGCAATGTTAGGGAGGTTGGCTCCTACTTCCTATATGTGGGCCACTGGAATTCCTGGAGCATTTTAAACTGTGGCCTCAGAGATGTTTGCTCTTGTCACTGTGACATCATTTTCCTCAAATAATAATATTACACTGACTTCACACTTTCTGTGTGGTTACATCACACACACACAAGTAATTAGGCTCAGGAGTCATTTTAGCAATCCTGTTCATCATATGCTCCAAATAGAGTTGTACAAAGTGTCATTTATTTCTAGCTTTAAATTAGTCTAAATTCTGCAGACTTAATAGCAGAAACACTCCAAAAAAATAAAAATAAAAGCTCATGAGTCTATAATCTATGCAATGGCAACGCACATAGATCGCGTCATAAACTCTAGCATCCAACACTCGCCTTCCTGGAATCCACACACACACTTGTCTGGATCACACACTTTACACGCTATTTTCAACACTACAAAAACACGGTAAGCCAATGGCCCTCAATGCAGAGTGAAGTTGACTCACACGCTCAAAAGAATTTAAGGCCAACACTTGTCCATACCGGCTCCTTCTAATTCCCACCCCGATTTATCCAGAAAACAGTAGAGAAAGAAGCATGCCCCACGGATCCCACCAGACACCTACCGCTATGGACCCGGAAGAAGTGGCCACGAACACTTTGATAACCATTTCGATAGTCAGAAAGAGGACTCCCTCCAACACACCCCTATCAGGGAACGCGTCGCTAGACAAATCCTGACAGTGACAAGGAGGAGCAAGTGCCAGGTCGAGCGGGCAGCTGCCCAGGGCTCCCCTCTGCCTCCCCCCACCCCCCGCAGGAAGCTCTGCCCCTCAGAGGAGCAGACAGGCATCTCGGGCTTCCCCCTCCATTGGCCCAGGAATATTTTGGGATCTGTCAAGAAAATATTTGATTGGTTGATAAAAGCAGCCACTGGACCCTTTCCCTTATCACTTTAAATGCCCGACAACAGTCCCTAAAAGGCCAGGCTGTGCGGTGCACCAATCAGAGATCCGTGGAGAGATGCCTAGGGACAAGGGAGGTGGGGCCCTGGGAACAAGGGAGCAGAGGGAACAGAAGCAAGGGAGGAGCTCTTTGGAGCCACCAGAAAAGCTCAGAAAACACCGTCTCAGTCCAGGAGGAGGTTGGCCTCACCTAGCTTTTGGCTAACAAACGGAAGGATTAGAAAAGCCACAAGGGCCTTTAAATAAAGAGCAGCTTTCCTATTTTAAGATTTTTCTGGAAGATTTTTTCAAAAACTCAGTAAATTGTAACACAATAGCAATTCCTCTGTGAATGGCCCCTTTCCAGCTTTCTCCCTTCACCACCTGTTTGGCCTTGTAAGGTTTCCTGACATCCCAGAGGTTCGCTGGTCACTATGATGCCTGCCACCAGCACGTTACCTTCGCTGTGTTAAAGACTTTGGGGGTAGTTTTGATTTGCATTTCTCTTATTACTAGAGATGTTGAACATGTTTTCATATATCTGTTGATTGCTTGTACATCTTCTTCTGTGAAGTCTATTCATTTCCTTAGCCCATTTGTTGATTGAATTATTTAGGATTAGGTTAAAGGAGGAGGGCAAGAATGGAGGAAGAAAGGACTATACAGAGGGAAAAGAGGGGTGGGAGGGGTGGGGGGGAGGAAAAAAAAACAATGAATCAAACATTACCCAATCTAAGTTTATGATTACACAAATGGTACGCCTTTACTCCATATACAAACAGAGAAACAACATGTATCCCATTTGTTTACAATTAAAAAAAAACTTTGGAGGAAAACAAACAATAATTTGTTTACTACAGCCTCTACCTACCCCATCTTATTTATGTAAATGATTTGGATTTTGTTAAAAATCAGAAAAATTCATGTTAGTCACCCAAGCTCTTCCAATGAGTTTCAAAATCAAGATCAAGGGCATTAGGGACAAAGTCTTTCAGGAGGCAGGAGGGGGATATTAGCCCTTGTTTTCAAAGCCCCTGCTGCTCACTATGGAGGAGGAGATACTGGATCCTGGAGTGGGCAGGGTCCTCCCTGACTTCTGCACCTGCCCCTTCCACAGTCCTGAAGGCACTGAGGCCTGCTCCCCCAACCCTCAGGTGGGTGCCTGTGATCAGAAAGGACACCCAGTCCCTGGAATACTGCCCAGGTTGATTTCCACCACAAGCAATCTTTGAGGTAACTCTACCAAAACTTAACTTTTGGCTTCAACATGCAAGGTTAACTACACAACTATAGCAATTCCTACTATTTTCCTTGTATCTCTACAGTGACTCTTGTCTGTCCACCTGGAGATGCTGCCCAGCTCACCACTACCACCAAAACCCACCACCACCATCATCTACAGATAACTCACCATCTAAGCTTCTCCAATTGGGGTGGGGGGTGGGGGGAGGCACTCCTAACAGTGGACCGAGAAAGGGATGGTGATGTGGAGAAAAGCTTTGTCCCAGCCCGCACCTACCCAAGTGGAATTAAACAGCCTATGTGAAAAGGAGTAGCCACAGCTCCTCCCGCATAAACACCAAATGCAGGAATTCTAAAGGGAAAATGTGATGCACTTGACTACCTAAATACCAAAATACATTGTAAACAAAGTTACTTGACAACCTGGAGTAAACACATGCAACATGTATCACAGAAGGAACCTTCACACGTCTCAAGTTCCTCCAAGTCAGTATCTACAAGGATGAACATCACGTTCAAAACGGGCCCCAGTCCTGAACGCGGAGGCCCATGACTGCAGTCCCAGCTACTGGGGAGGCTGAGGCAAGGGGGTCGCTGGAGCCCAGGAGCCCAGGCCAGCGGGCACCCTGGCAGAGCCAGCCTGAAGACAAGCAGGCGAGCGGGGGGCGCTGGAGGAATGTGAGCTTCGGATCCGGCCAGGTCGATGCTCCTTTCCGGAAATCAATAAATAAGGACGACTTCCTTTAAAAAATCTATCCTTCCTACTGACGAGGAAGTGAGTACAATTAAATGTGCCAATAATTACTGATAAAATGGGCAGGAGTTAAAAACCAACAGTAATTCCACCACCCGGGTGGGCAGAGTTTCTCCTTGTCCTCGTCTGTCCGTCCCTGAATTCTCTACACCGAAACGCGTGGTGTCGCGATCAGAGACACCCATCCGAGTGAGAGAAAGCTGACAAGGACATGCGCCGGGTCACCGCCTCCGCAGGGCGCAGGCGTCTACCCCGCGGAGCCGCGCGCTGAACCCAGGTCCCGAGACCCGGCGGCAAGCGGCAGAGGCCCAAGCGCGACCACCAGCGGACGCAGGGCCCGGGCGCCGCGCTGGAATGGAGGACGCTGCTCCAGCGAGTCCCCGCTAACTCCTCTGCTAGGAGAAGACGCGCCCTCCGGCCGCCCGGCGCGCAACGCCGCGCAACGCCAGCCCCGCCCCCGCTACCGCCGCAGGCGCCGCGTGGGCGGCTCCGAGTGCGCATGCGCATCGCCGCCCCGCCTGCGAGTCCGGTCGTCCCAGGGGGCATCGCGCGGTTTCCACGGCGACGCGCCGGCGCCCAAGAGAGGCCGGGTTGGCGCAGCCGCAGGAGCCGCGGGAAACAGGTAACTGCCTGCAGCTGTCGCCTGTCGCCCACCCCAGGCGCCTGCTGAGCTCTTCCCGGTCCCTGCCGGGCCGGCCTCGAGCGCCGCTCCGCTGGTAACGTAGCCAGGCGCCGCCGTTTCCTTCTGCAAAGCGCGGCGGGTGGGCGGCCGCCGCCCCTGCCCGGAAAGAGCGACCAGCGCCGGCAGCGCGCCGGCGAGTACAGCCGCTCAGCCGCCCGGCCGCTCGGGCAGCGGGCCGGGCACGGCCCCGGGAGCCCGGGCCGTGGGGCCCGACCGCAGGCCTCCGCCTCCCTGCACGCGCCTTCGCTTGTTTGCGGTTTCCCTCCGACCTTGCGGCCCTCGCCCCTGCCCGTGAGCCTCTGCAGCTTGGAAAAGGCCTCTCGGTTTTCGTCCTCCCCGCGCTCAGTCTAGGGTTCTGTGCACAAGTTCCCGGAAGGCTCTAACGTTTCGGTGCCACAGCTATGACAACACTGAGTTCTTCCAGGCCAGCTTTTCACGGGCTGAACGTGACCTTGAGCCTGTTTTCTGCCGACGCTCCCTAGACGACTGCATCCACATGTAAGAGCCGCTGAGCCCCGAATGCTCACTAACCCTAGCCCTTCCCCTGAAGGTGACACTGGTGCACCCAGCAGCCTACCGTGACCCTTGGTAGGCGTCTAAGGAGTCCCTGAGGCTGTAGATCCAAGATAACTCCTGATCGCTCTCCCACCCTGCTCCACCACGCTCTTGAGCCAGCCCCTCACCAGAAACTCCCTTCAGGTTGTCCAAGCCTTGGTGCCTTCCTCTGTCAGTGCATCCTAGACGTACTCAGAAAAGAGGCACAGTTCTGCCATTTCTCCAACCCCCCACTGCCACCACCCTGCTCCGGGCAACTGTCATCTGGTGCTTGCATTTCAATAACCTTGTAATTGTTTTCTTGGCTTCTACCCTTCCCTACTTGATTACAGGCAGTCATGTTAGTTTCCCTTTCTTGGTTATTTCATGTGAACAAATTTTTCAAAGGATTATATTAATTTCATTCTTCTCATAGATAAAAATGTATTCTTAGTATGTGCTTAGAGAATTGCAACTGTTAAGCCAGGTAGACAAGACTGCATAAGCACGGTACTGTTAACAAGCTACAAATTGAAAGATGCCCTATAGCTTTTTTAAAGGAACAAATATGACAGTGTCCCTGGAACCTCACTAGAGTAAGAACCTCACTGCAGGGAAGAACAAAAGACTCCAAGCCTTCCTCCAAGTGAGAAAAAAAGGAACCATGTAGGAATTAAAGCTCTGTTCCGTACTTTTTTTTTTTTTTTTTTTTTTTTTTTTAAGAGAAGCATCTAAAGAGGCAAACTGAGATGGAGACAAGTGATCATCCCCGTGCTGATTATTTTGATAGTTCGGTACCTGGGTGCTGGTACCCTAGTCAGTCAAAGATGACAATCATCAATGTGACAAGTCCCTGCCTTCAGGGAGGTAATGGCCTCTACGAACCTGTACCCTTACCAATCTTTTAAACTCCCAACCCCCTTCTTTTCCCCATCAAGTGAAACCCCAATTCGCTAAGAGTTGGTTGCAATTAACTGAGGAACCAGAGGAGGTCACAGATCACAAGCCTGCACTCTAGCAAATCTCGTCTCACACAACCCACCTTGTGCAGTCACTTCACAGAGAAACTTTGGGCTGTCAGGAGACCCTCAATCTCCAGCCACAAAACTGCAAACACTACTACATCCCTATCCATCTCATCTCCCTCCTATCCAAGGCAACTCCCTTCACTGGTCAGAGCCCCAATGGTATGAGGTGTCCATTCTCTCCAGTGTAATCACCTCGTCCATCTCAATTGGCTTTATGCTGTTTACTCACCCCGATCCCCATCCCCTCACCCAGGGCTTTTAAATGTTCAAGTCTCCTATCACAAAAGAGAGAAAAAGAAATCCTTTACCCCACATTCCCCTTCAATTTCCAATTATTGTTTAATCCTTCATCCCTTTGGACAGGTCCACTAATTAAGGAATTGCCATATTCAGTACATCTTACACCTATTCAGAATCTATCTTCAACCCCCTCCAGTCAGGCTCCCATCCTCATCCTTATGCAGGGGGCCGGGGAGAACCTCTGATGGACATTTGCAGGCTTTGTCATGCTCTGTCTCTGAGTGGCTTTCGTCACTGCTGCCCCATCTCTTCTTGACACACTCCCCGCCTCTGCATGCTCCGCCCCCCCTGCTCCCCTGCTCTTCTTGCTGCCATTCTGGCTCACGCTCCTCTTCCAGGCTCCGAAGTACTGGAGTTGCTCATACTCCTCGTCTGTTCTCTCTGTTCCCCTAGACCTTGACAGTAGGCATAAATCCATGCCCACAGCCTTAAATGCCAGCTATGTGCTCTTGACACCCAACTTTCTTCACAGTGGCCTCTTCTGAGCTAGACCAATACGTCCAGCTAGCTGAATGATACTGCTTCTTAACATCACTCAGACCTTCAGCTCAACAGCCGCAGGACCACACAGTATCCCACCGTCCAGCCCCAGGTGGAACCTCTTCCCTTGTCAGCTAGGTTCCTCCTTGGCCTTTCGCTGTACCCCAGCAGGCAGTCCTGGTAATGTCACCTGGGCATTTTTTTAAGTACCTTTATTTATTTATTTTTACGTGGTGCTGAGGATAAACCCAGTGCCCCACACGTGCTAGGAAAGCGCTCTCCTGCTGACCCACAGCCCAGCCCTGTCCTGGGCATCATTCTCCTGCCTTCATCATTACCAGCACCTCAGTCCACGCTGCCACCTTGTGTTGGTCTGCTCTCCATAACTAACAAGTACCTGTGGTAATGTAGAGAAAGGCTTATTTTGGCTCACAGTTTTTGGAGGCCTCAGTCTATGGCTGGTTAACCTATTACCTTTGAACCTGTGGCAAGGTAGCACGTCACAGCAGGGAACACGTGGTGGAGCCTCTTGCCTCACCTGGACTGGGGATCGTTGTAGATCCAGACTTGAACACACTTCATTCAGCTTCTGCAGGCCTCTGGCTGGTCCCCTTACCCCTTCTGACCTTCCTCATTTCTGTTCTTCACACTGCAGCCTGAGCAGCCTCCGCCAGAGGCATAACCGGTTACGCCAGCCCTCCCGGTGTTCCGCTAGTTTACTGCCACTTCCCTTCACTTTGGAACACATGATCCAGATATGCATGGCCTTCCCAAGCCCTGTACCACCCACCCACCTGCCTCTCCAGAGTCATCAGGAACCAGGAGCCACTGGCCCTTCCACTGGACCTCAGCCACATGGGCGCCCTGCACCCTTAAGGCTTTGCCACTGTCCTCCTGCCCTCATCCCCTCCTCCTAGTTAGTGCCCACTGACTTCCTGTCTCAACTCAGCGCTTCCATGGGGGTCCCTCCTTGGGTCACTTGTCAGGATCCAGTTTGTTACACAACCTGACAGAACTGTATCTCCTTTAATGTAGAAGTCACTGCTATCACGAGCATCTGTCAACATACAAGCCCCTGTTGGTGTTGTCTTCGTCCTGGTGTCCCCACCCCGCCCACAGCTCCTGGCACAGCGAGCGCTCAATATGTGTTGAAAGAATGTATGAGAAATGGTACATTTCTGGTATTTTAACACAATTTTATTGAAATAGAATAAAAATTCTAGTAAAAAAAAAATAGGTAAACATTGAAAATATTTAAATGTGGTCGCAGGGGAGCTAAAAATCAGCACCTCTGTGGTTGGAAAGCCCTGGGAAAATCCAAATTAAATTTTCCTTTGGGCAGAGCAGCCCATTGCATTTTTCGCCACTTGGGGGAAGTAGAGAGGCACAGTTTTTATCCTAAAGGTGCAGCTTTGAGGTGTCAGCCTGGTAATGAATTCAGGCTTTTTGTCAAAAATAAAATGTCTAAAATTGTTAAATGACCAAAACCCACCATATAGTCTATGACCATCCAGTCGTTGAACACAACACATTTTCATGTCGTCAGCTTGAATTTCTGGTAAATCCAGTTCGGTTTCACCTGAGGATTTGAGTGCTAGACGGGCCTTAGGGGCCTGGGCAAATCGGCTGATTTCTCGCCTTAGCCACTTGAGTCCAAATAGCTGGTGCACTGGTGGAGCGAGGAAGAGGACTCAGTTCAAACTTCTATGTGTTGACTTCTAGAGTGACCAGAGATCTGAAGCAGAAAACCAGGACACATGATCTTAAAAGTAGATGTGTTTGACATGGTGTCCTTGAAAACTAGTACCAAGTTCATAGGCTGAGGGAAGAGCTTTCTGTCCATTCAACATTTTTGTATCAGGGTGCACATGAAGGAGTTCAGGCCTTTCTTTTGTAGGAAAACCCCAAACTTAGGTCTGGTTGATGTTTCCCCTGCCCACATTCAGGCGTGCTCCTGGTAGGGAGGCCACAGAAACGACTGTGCCCTTCTAAGCACCCAGGGACATGTCCCACCACTGCTAACCTTGACCCACGGTGTCTGCAGGGTTTCTTCACAATGTCATTGTCTTCCCTTTACACTTGACTAGTATTGGGGGAAGGGATGTCCTAATATTATGGCAGATCCTCCTCTTCGTCCGCTCACATTCACTGACCTTCATTATCCGTTGGCAGCTCCTGCCTGTGTGTGTCCTCTGTAGACGTTGTCAAATAGTGATTATATTTCCACTCTTGTACAGGTGTTAGTTTTGCTGTAGCACAAGACAGAGCTTTCTCATTTACTCATTTATGTCAGTGTGGACTCATGTAGAGTGAAACAGACATTATGACCTCATGTACACGTATGACTACATGACCAGTGTGATCCTGCAATATGTATAATCAGAAAAATGAGAGATTGCACTCCATTTATGTATGATTTATCAAAATGTATAAATGCATTCTACTGTCATGTATACCTAATTAGAACAAATAAAATTTAAGAATTTTTAAAATTAATAAAGGTATTGTGCCCATCTACAACTAAAAATTAATAATTAATTAATTAAAAGATAGTGTACCAAGCCAGGTGCAATGGCACATGCCTGTGATTCCAGTAACTTCAGAGGCTGAGGCAAGAGGCTGAGGCAGGAGGATTGCAAGTTCAAGGCCAGCCTCAGCAATGTAGTAAGGCCCTAAGCAATTTAGTGAAACTCTGTCTCAAAAAGTAACAAATAAAAGGGGCTGGGATTGGAGCTCAGTAGTAAAGCACCCCTGGTTTTAATCCCCAGTATCAAAAAAAAAAAAAAATACTGTCCCAAAGCATTATAATCACCTTCTTTTTTAACTTCTTATAATAGTGTATTTAATTTATATCTTAATAGCCTGTTTTTAGTCATTTTAATTCATGATGTTTTTCAAAGCACCTGTATTAGTTCCCTATTGCTGCTATAACAAATCATCACACAGTGCCTTAAAATAAAATATATTTATTCTCTTGAAATTATGGAGATCCAAAGTCTGAAATATCTTAAGATTCTGGCAGGACTGTTTCCTTCTGGAGGCTCCAGGGGAGAGTCCAATCCCTTACCTTTGCTAACTTCTAGAAAAGTCATGTTCTTTGACCTGTGACCCTTTATTCCATCTTCAAAGCTGGTAGCATAGTGTCTTCTGTCTCTGCCTCTTCTTCATCATAGGGCTACCTAACTCTGACTCCTTGAGTCCCTCTTACAAAAGCCCACGTGATTATATTAGGTCACATGGCTAATTCAGGAAAAGTTTCCTACCCAAGTTCTTGAAATTGTTCGCAACTGCAGAGTCACTTTTCCTACATATAGTAACAGGCTCTGGGGATATAGATATCCTTAAGGGACCATTAATCAGCCCATCAGAACCATATGAAAGTTTTAAACTTCAAAAATGGGACTTAACTCCTTTCGTTATGGAAGGCAATGAGCAGCATGTAGACACTGATTAGAATTAACATGTCTTGGAGATCCTTACATATGCATGTCCATAAACAGAAATAGGTTTTATTCCCATGGTTTTAGACTGTGCAATCTCAGTTAATAGTGACAATTACCACAACATGTTTTGCCTAATTCTTTAACTTTTGCCATTCTGATAGATGAAAAATGGAATCTGGTTGTTTTAATTTGTGTTAACTTATGAGTAAGCTAGAACATCTTTTTTCCGTATTTCTTGGTAGTCTGCATTTCTGTAACACACTTGTTCTATACTGTGTTTCAGAAGAACGAATTTCAGTATGTGATGCTAAATCTGCCAACCTCAGTCCTTCCAAAATGAGATCCAGTGCCGACCAGTTGTACCCAGAGGTCCTCCTTTTCTTGTTTTATGTTGTTTCCAGACAAGTAGCCCATAATCCACTCTACTTTTGTTCTGTTTTACACTGGAAAGAAAGAACAGTCAGATGAACTACAGGATCTTTTGTGCTGCCTCTAACATTTTGAAAAGCACCGCTCAGTATAACTTCTTCAGACCTTACTTCAGCATAAGCATGGGATAAGTTCAATCAAGATGATGATTATTATTATTTCCCAATCAACTGCCAATAGTCGATTCAGTTTAATAGAGGAAAAGCCTTGGTGTGTGAAGTATAAAACAATTCATAATGCAAATGAATTTATATGAATTAATACTGGTTCAGAACTTTTGTTCTTATATAAATGTTTCTTTGTGAAATAGTAGCACTTTCCTTTTGTAAGATCATTTTAGGTTTTTTGAAATATATTCTATCTTTTAAAAGAGACCAAAATATTTCAAAAAATACTACCCTGGAAACTCTAAATTCTACAGTGTGATGAACCCTGTGCTCAGAACATACAGTTTATCCTCAGACACCTTAGGGAAGTTGAGTAAGAACAACAGGTATGCAGGAATTCATTTTACGACATTTTAGCAGATACTTTCTTTTGACAGCCTTAATCCAAAAGCAGGGTGGAAACCCCTGACTGTAGTATTCAAGCGTGATCGAGATGTACCCCTGGACCTAGCGCACTCTTCTCTCGAGTTCTGTAATAAGCGAACACAGCACAGGCGCTTACTGTTCTCGTAAGCAGCCATCCTTCATCATGGTGCACTCCAGAAAAACACATCATCCACCTGGTCAGATGTTTTCATTAGGGCAGTGGAGAAATGGACCTCATTTAATATCCTGAAGGCAGAAGTTTGCCTTCATGACCCCAGGGCTCAGCAGACACTGAATAAATGTTCTTTAACTTAACATGTTAATTAATTAACTACTAAGAACTTTGGGTGGTTGGCCCAAGACCTAGGTTTTTCCATTATGTGCTACATAATCAGAACTCCATTTATGTGTAATTGCAGGCATTTTATTGATAACTGTAGCAAGTAGTCCATCTGTATAAACACAGAGACACTCTAAAACAGTTTAGTTACCTTAGAAGTGCACCAATAGGTTAGGCCTGATACTAGTCATCCATCAATTTTTAGCAGATCAGTGAGAAAACTGGTACTTAATAGATTGAATATTCCAGAGAGCTACTCGATACATGTATTCTGTGTACTTATTACTAACTGTAGTCACAGCCAAAAATCAAATTTGGTTTTTCTTTGGTTTATATCACAGATAATGTTTCTCAGGCTGAGTTTCATGAATAAAATGAACTCTCATGGTGACAGCCAGGAGAACCCAAAAAGACCAGGTTCAGGGCACAGGTAGAAATTTTACAGCAGTTTTGGGGTCCCAGAAATTCCAGAAAGCTAAGAGTGTTCTGTTTCTTTGGCAGGTATGATGTATGTTAAGGTCAAGTACAGATGCTTCTGGACCTGCAGTGGACTATGTTCCAATACACCCAAAAATGCACTTAATACACCTGACCTACCTAGCCCGGCCTACTTTAAATGTACACAGAATACTTACATTAGCCTGCAGTTGGGCAAATCATCTAACACAGAACCTGTGTTATAACAAGGTTCTGAATAACGTGATTTATTGAATACTTGTATCAAGAAAAATCGCTGGCAAGACTGTACACTCTGGGGTATTGGGTGTTTGCTTGTTTGAGTAGGAGCTGCAGCTCGCTGCCTGGCGTTGTGAGAGTCCTGTAGCCCATGAAAAGATCAGAATTCCAAATGCAGTTTATGCTGAATGCATGTGGATTGCAGTCCACCTTAAAGTCAAAAAATGTAAATTGAACCACTGGCAATCAGGAACATCCAGTTTTTTTTTAATTTTGGAAACTGAAATGCCTTAATAAGATTTACCTGGGTTTATCGTCTATGCCTGTATGATAATTACCCCCAGACTTAAACCATTTAATACAATAGTGTGGTTGGCCACCACTCAAAAAAATATTTTGGATAACATCATTATTTGTTAAAATTAATTGATTAGAGATGGAGAAAATATAGCATTACACAGATTGTTTTTAAAATTAGGTAAATAAACATTCTAGAAAGCACCTTTTAACCTAAGTGAACTACGTCTTTTGTTCATCCATTTTTCTGCAAGATCACTGCTAACTGTAGCCTCCCGTGGTCCACACAGAAGTCTTCTGTTCTGCAAGTTTCTCTCCAGTTTTCAAATGAACACTCACTGACTGGAAAACAACAGACATCTATTATGCCACGGGTCCCAGGCACGGCGGGGTCCTGCTGCTCAGGATGTCTCCTAAGACTGAAATCAGGAATCAGTGGGAGCTGCAGTTACCTGAGCACTCATCTGGGAGAAGGTCCAAACTCGAACCCCCTCAAATGGTTGCTGGCAGGACTCTCTGTACCTCACAGGCTGTTAGACAGGCTCGCTTCCTCACTGGCTGTTGGCCGAAGCCTCTGTTTCTTGCCCTGTGTCCATGAGTCAGCTGTGTCCATGAGTCAGTGTGGTAGTTGGCTTCTATCAGTGTGAGCAAATGAGACAAAAAGAGAGTGATTAAGACAGCAACGGGAGGGCTGGGGTGGCTGGGGTGGCGGCACGGTGCTAGAGCGCTTGCCTCGCATGCGTGGGGCATTCCCCAGCACCACATAAATAAATAAAATAAGGACATTGTGTCCATCTACAACTAAAAAATTTTAAAAATTAAAAAAAAAAAAAAAAAAAAGACAGCAATGGGAGTCTTTTAGTTACCTAATGTTGGAAGTGACATCCAAGTCAAATCAACAGGAAGGGATCCCACAAGGGCGTGAGAAGGAGGGAGGGTCACTGGGACCTGCCTTCCAAGCTACCTACCACACAGTGTGCATTCCCAGCAGTGTCAGAAAAGTGAAACCAGCGTGACTTGTGCCCTGACATTCCTCTGGAGATGAAAACTTCAGGGAAGGAAAAGTGACCTGACCTTACATAGGAGCAATCACTGGACCCCAGGTGATCCTGGCCATCCAGAAGTCGGTGGGGTGCTGCTTCTACTGCTGGTTAGAATAATCAGCCAGGAAACCATTAGACTGGAGTGGCTAAGGCCCTGGGTTGCTACCTAAGCAAACCAAAGCCTACCTCTGCTGCATTTCTCAGAAATGACAAATGTCAAGGAAAGTGAGCAACTTTAACAACTGCCACCCAGCTGCTACTTAGGACCTTTCCAACCAAATAGTCCAAATAAGACAACTCGGTAACTTATCCACTGTTTTCTTTGTGTTGCCTCATTCACTTTGTAAAAGGCTTTTCTTTAAGCCCCTCTATCAGTGACCCCAAATGAAAAGCACAGCTGGCTTCTGCTTGATTCGTGAGTCAATGTTCAGTTTTTGTTTTCCCCCAGTACTGGGGGTTGAACCTGGGAGCACTCTACCACAGAGCTACATCCCAGCCCTTTTTCTTAAGTTTTGAGACAAAGTCTCACTAAATTGCTAAGGCTGGCCTCAAACTTGCAATTCTCCTGCCTCAGTCTCTGGAGTCCCTGCGACTACAAGCATGCACTATCGCCCCTGGCTTCAATTTAATTTTTTTTTTTTTTTTTTTTTTTTTTTTTTTTTTGCGGTACCGGGAATCGAACTCAGGGCCTTGTGCTTGCAAAGCAAGCACTCTACCAGCTGAGCTATCTCCCCAGCCCTCAATTTAATTTTTAACACTTTTTTTAAAATGTTTTTTTAGTTGTAGATGGACACAATATCTTATCTGTTTGTTTATTTTTATGTGTGCTGAGGATTGAACCCAGTACCTCACACATGACAGGCAAATTCTCTTTGCTGAGCTACAGCCCCAGCCCAATTTTTAACACTTTTGAGAAACAGCTGGGAAGCCTTTTGGTTTTCCAGACAGTGCCTATCACCCTTCCCTAGCCTCGGACACAGTACGGAGTTCACAGAGCTCTCCGTGGCTACAGAAGATTCAGATGCTTGGGAAGGTAAAGCACTGTTTGTTCCCCCACAGCTGCTCCTTGTACTACCCAGTGGGGGGCCCTCTGCCACAGTGGCTTGAGGTTTTCCAGGTGGGCATCTTCTAGGCCTTCATCGGGTGCCCCAATGACTTTGCTCCTTTTTGACTCTCCCTCTTACCTGTTCCCTCTCTATCTTGATGTCTTCTCATTTCACATTTTTCCCTGGGATTCATCTTATTCCCATGAACAGAAGGACCTATCTTCAACCTGATAAAGAACTTGTGTGAAAAAGCCGTCGTCGACAGCATCCTTGATGTCAAAGGCCGAGTGCTTTCCTCCAGGAGCCAAAGCAACCCAAGGACATCGTTCTCACCACTGCTGCTATTCAGCGTGGTCCTGGGGATTCTGCCAGAGCAACCACGTAACACAGAAATAAACAGGCCGTGTGAAAAGAGAAGAGAACTCGCTCTACTCACAGATGACATCATCATCTAAGTAGAAAGCCTGATTGAAGCTACGAAAAAAACCTACTAGAACTCATAGCAAGTATAGCAAGGTTGTGGGGTATAAGGTTAGTTGCAAATGCCAATTGTATTTCTATATCCTAGCAGCAATCAGAAACTGAAAATAAAAACCAGTACCGCTTACAACAGCATCACTGATTACCATCAAAAATAGAAAACACTTAGGGATAAATGTGACAGACGTTGTTTGTTTAAGATTTATGCACTGAAAACTGCGAAAGCCAGAGAGATCTAATAAATTGGAGGTGTACTGTATTCACAAATCAGAATTCTCAATATTGACAAAGCACGAGTTCTCCCTAAATTTATCTACAGATTCAACACAATCCCAACCTCAATCCTATTAGACTTTTTTTTAGGAATTGACAAACTAATTATAATATTCAGATGAAAATTCAAAAGGACCTAAAATAGCCTAAACAACTCTGAAAAAGAAGAACAGATTTGGAAAACTAATATTGCCTGACTTCAAGATTAATTATAAAGCTACAGGAACCAAAACTAGAGAAATAGATCAGTGCAATAGAATTCATAGGGACATATGTACATATATCAAAAGAGTGAACTGTGGCTGTCTATCCTCCCTGTAGCTCCTTCTCCCTTTGCACATTCCTGTAATCCCAGCTGAGGCAAGAGGATCACTTGAGCCCAGGAGTTCAAGACCAGCCTGGACAACAGTAAGACCCCATCTCAAGAAATAAAAAATTCATAATTATTAACTCAAAATGGGTCACAGACTTAAAGTAAAACTTAAAACTATAAAACTTCTAGAAGACAGCAGGGAGAAAAATCTTTGTGACTTCAGGTTATGCAAACTCTTCCTAGGTACAATACCAAAAGGACCATTCATAGAATAACAAATTGATAATTGGGCTTCATGAAAAAATTTTAAATGTCTTCTCTTTAAAATACACTTTTAAGAGAATGAAAAAGCAAGTCTCAGAAACTATTTGCAAAGCATAGATCTGACAAAGGACATCTAGAATTTATGAACAACTCTGAATATTCAATAACAAAACAATCCAATTTTTTAAATGTGCAATTATTTCACCAAAGAAAAAAGAAGGTTGTTATGGTTTGGATATGAGGTGTCCCCTGAAAGCTCCTGAGTTAATGCAGAAATAGTCAGAGGTGAAATGATTGGATTGGATTGGATTGTGAGAGCTAATCAGTCCATCCTGGTTTGAATGGACAGAGCGAAACTGGAGGAGGTGTGTCGCTCAGAACGTGCCCTGGAAGGGTACATCCTCCCTGTAGCCCCTTCCCCATTTGCTCCACCTCTCTGCTTCCTGGCCTCACCAAAAGCCAAGCAGCTTTCCTCCACTGGGCCCTTCCACCATGATGCATTGTGCCTAGAGCCATGGAGTCAGCCTTCTACAGACTGAGACCTCTGAAGCCATGAGACCCAAATAAACTTTTCTTCCTCTAAGTTGTTTTTGTTAGGTATTTTGGCCAAAGTGACAAGAAAGCTAAATAAAACAGATGGCAAATAAGCACACAAATAGATGTCCAATGCCATCAGTTACTTGGCAAAGCAAAGCCACAATATCACTACACAAACCTATTAGAAAGGCTAAAGTATACTCATATCAAGTGCTAGCAGGAATGGGGAGTAACTGGAACTCAGGAACTAGTGATGGGAATGTAAAATGGTACAACTACAGTTTGAAAGTTTCGTAAAAAGTTAAAAACATACACCTACAATATCATGCAGCCTTTATACTCCCAGGTATTAACAGGTATTAGGGAAAGGTTCCATGGTGTGGGTCAGCTTTCTGCCACTGTGACGAAATACCTGAGATCATAATTTTTAAGGAGGAAAGGTTTATTTTGACTCACAGTCCTGGAGATTTCAGTCTGCGATTGGTTGTCCTGTTGCTCTTGGGCCTGTGGGAAGGTAGAACATCATGAAGGAAGCTGCTCGCCTCAGGGCTTCCAGGAAGCAAAGGGAGACAGGAAGGAAGGGCCTGGGATCCTTTGGGATCTTTTGGGCCTTTGGGAAACATTAAAAATCCAAACTATAGCATCCATACACAAAACTTGTACGTGAATGTTTATAGCAATTCTTTTAATATACGAGAAACATAGCTGAAAGGTCTGTACACAGACATATAGATAAACAAATCATGGTTTATGCAAACAACTGGATGGTACTGAGCAATTTTAAAACCTGAATTTTTTTTTCTTGATACTAGGAATTGAACACAGGTGTACTTTACACACCAAGCTACATCCCTGTCCTTTTTTTTTTTTTTTTTTTTTAAGTTATTTAGGGCCTTGCCAAGTTGCCAAGGCTGGCCTAGAAGTTGCAGTCCTCCTGCCTCAGCCTCCCAAATTGCTGGAATTACAGGTGTGCACCACCACACCTAGCAAAAAAATAAACTGTTACTACACATAGTAATATGTTGACTCTCTAGGTAGGCGGACTTAAAGAAACCAAATAGAAGTACATATGGTATGATTTCATTGTTATAAAACTAGGAAATGCAAACTAATCTATGCAAACATCCCAGTTGCCCAGCATGGGGATGAGGAGCTGGAGTGACAGCAGAGAGGAGTCACCGAGAGGTTCAGGAAGCAGGAGTCACGATTAGGCCGCGCTCTTGGCTGTGATGACAGTCTCATGAGTGTGTGAGTACCGCTGTGTGTACACATGCACAATGTCTGATACGATAAATCGTGCACTCTAAATATGTGCAGTTTATTAAATTTCATTTATACCTCAGTAAAAGGGGGTTTTCTTCAATTAAAAAATAATTTCATCGCAAAGACTGAAGAATTTGTTTTCTTATAAAATGTGTAGGCCAAAGAAATTTATCTATTGGGTAGATTAAAAATGATCAAATGTTGCCGGGTGTGGTGGTGCACACCTGTAATCCCAGGGCTCAGGAGGCTGTGATGGGAGGATCCTGGGTTCAGAGCCAGCCTCAGCAAAAGTGAGATGCTAAGCAACTCAGTGAGACCCTGTCTCTAAATAAAATACAAAATTGGGCTGGGGCTGGGGCTCAGTGGTAGAGCGCTTTCCTAGCATGTGTGAGGCACTGGGTTCAATTCTCAGCACCACGTATAAATAAATGAAAAAAATAAAGGTCTATCAACATCTTTAAAAATATTCCTTAAAAATTCCCAGTACCCAAAAAAAAATTATCAAATGTTGGTGATCCACCTACTACATTCCCTTAAGTGCTGGTATCATTGCATTGAACTTCTTACTGTGAAGCCTTATTTTTCTTATGATCTCACCTTGTCAAAGACTAGGCCATTAGTAGTAAAAGAGAGCAATTGTCTTTCAATCATTCTAGCAAAAAGAGGCATAATAAATTTACCTAAAATCTGGCTTTAGTGACACCAGCATTAATTAGTTCTGATAAGTCCCTGGGCCAGCCAGGTCACATGCTATTGTCACCAACTATAGATACATTCTTCCAAAACAATACAGTATGTTAATATGCCATCTAAAGTGATTATGATAACTCTTAGCCATTTCCCCAAAGTTCAGTTTCTTGGGATATGGATTGAAATTACAGGTTTTGATTTTTAAATATTTGTGCCAAAGCATTATAACACAGTGATAAATCAGTGAACACAGCAATTAATTTCAAGTTGCTTACAGTATTTTTTCCATGAGATAAATTAGGTTATAATAGTGATCAAGAGCAGAATGATTGCCTCATATCATGTTTTATAAATTTAATGACAGTAGGCCAATGGTACATCATCTAGAAAATTTGTGGAAATAAAGAATTCTCTACCCACCATCCATCTAACAAAGAAAAAGAAAATGCCTTTATAGTAGGGTTCTGTTTTGGGCTCATCCTGAGGAATTTACCTGTAGCATTAGGTAAAGTGAGTCAGAAAGATTGAGGACAATTTTGCTAGACATCTCCTTGTTAGGACATTTTTAACTGTACAGTTTTTTTCAAGCATTTTAAAGAGTTACTAACTCCTTGCTATGCAGATCCTGCAAAATGCAGAGACCCACAGGAGACAGTACTTCCTGGGTCAGAAGCAGAGGCTTCTGACCACAGACCCAGGTGGGGAGGGCAGCAGTGGCCTCGGCCCACCACCGAATTCCAGCTGAGTCACAAGACTTGCCCTCGGGCACCTTTTCATCTGGGTTAGAAGTGAGATTGTATATGGAGTCTTGTTTTCCAAGTCTTATGATTATTCATCCCAATGGATTTCCATTTGAATATTTTCCTTTCTCCCCGTTGTATCAATCTTTATAGACGAAGAGACTAGGATGACTAGCTCTTCACTGTGTCAAACATGGAGCAACCAAAGCCCATCTTGGCCCTCAGACAGTACTTGTGAGGTCAGAGGGAATCCTTTTAAAAATAGTCGCAGTAGGATACAGTCAGTGTTGTGTCCGTCACTTCAGTGTTGCTCCTATGTCACATCCAGAGTTACACTGAAAGATGAAGGGAAAAGTGATTGTTTTCAGGATAGTCTAGAATTTGGAACACTAGAGTGGAGATCAACTAATGAAGAACATAGTCATTGGTAATTCCCTTAGGTTCATCACAAATATTGCATAGTTTACATTTTAAGGTTGCAGCAAGCAAATGTATCGGGTCAAATTATGCATTTTGGGGGGTCCAGAAATATGGTGCAGTGAAAAGAACTTTCAAGGCAAGCAGACCTGGGTTCAAAACTCGATTCTGCCACTTACTAGCTTTGTGACTATGGATAAGTTAGTTAACTTTCCAAGTCTTCCGTTCCACATCTATGGAGCCAGTAATACCTTGCTGGGTGTGGTGGCACATGCCTGCAATCCCAGCAACTCGGGAAGCTGGGGAGGAGGACTGCACGTTTGAGGCCAGTCTCAGCAACTCAACAAGGACTTAAGCAACTTAGCAAGACACAGTCTCAAAATAAAAAATTAAAAGGGCTGGGGATGTAGCTCTGTGGAAAGTGCCTTTAGGTTCAATCCTCAGTACCAAAAAAAAGACAGGCCCTCATCATGATTAGGTAAGCTAACTTGTGAGACTTCTGTAGGCGTAGTCGATGGGATGTGGAAATACTGAAAGAGCTCTGTGCTAGCCCGGAGTACCACAGGGACAAGACACGAGTTCTCAGTCCAATGGGATTGTTCCAGGGGCTGTCCCTGGGACAACAGTCCATAGGAAAGCAGACTGAGTCTTGGTGGCATCTCTCAAATGAAGACACTAGCAATGTCCTTGGTGGCCCTTGTGTTTGTCCCAGAATTACTCCTCCAGCTGGAAAACTAGTATTTGTTGATGCTTACTCTGCATCACAAACACTCTTTCATTTCCCCCTGTAATGCCCCTGTGAATTTGGTGGTGTAAGAAATATTTTTCAGAGGGTCAAAGCCCTTATGTGACAGATGGACCCAGGTCCAACCAAGTCTCTCTGCCTTTAAATTGTCTATCATCTTCTATTTCATCACACTCCCCACCACGGGGGAGCTGTTGGGCAGTTTGTGAGTATAGCATGAAAAATACTCTTGAATTAATAAGATGCTGGTATGAAAAGACTGTGTGTGCGTGTGTGGGTTGCTGGGGATTGAACCCAGGGCCTTGTGAATGCTAAGTATGTTCTATACCCCCGAGCCTCACCCCAGGTCCAAGGACACTTCCCTCACTCTGAAGCAAGGAAGGAGGAGGGAGTCTTCACGAGGCTTTTGCCAAGACTAGCTCATGGCACTAACAACGGGCCAGAAACCAAATACTTCTTGCAGATTACCAACAATTGTTGGATAACTTGGATTTATCAAGATGGAAAAGAACAGAGTCAGGGGTTAAGGTCCTGAACAAGAAGGGTGGGCAAGAACAGCTTCCAGGGACAAAGACAGGCAAGGCTTTGAGGGCTAAGCAGGCATTGTAGTTCTTTAAGGTACTAACATCTGGGATTCTTCTTATTCCAGATGCAAAGAGTCATGAATCAGGAACCTTGCCTCTGCCCGTCCTCTGCCCACTGCCACATGGCAGAATGTTGGCTGGGAAGAGAACTCCTTTGAGTTAGGGTTGTGTAATGGTCCCCCGTATGCTGTCCACTGCTGAATGGAAAAGCCCTGGAGAGCCTGGACGGTCACTTAACCTTTGACCTCACCTGAGCCTTCTTCTGTGCTGCAAGGAATGGTTGACATGAAAGCAGTTTGCACAACGTACAAGCACTAGTGAGATACTAAGCACAAGGTTAATGTTACAGATAAGAAGACTTGGGCTGAGTTCTTTGTAGAGGGAGATTGTGAACGGCGCAATGTGTGTCATCAGCAGAGAAGGCAAGTCAAACAGGCAGCAAAAAGCAGAATGTGATTTAGGAAGAAATCTCCCAGTAGAGAGTGAGATTTATTTTCTGATGGAAAGGCTCTACTGCCAGCTAATTTCTCTTTTGCTTTCTCGATAACACAGGAGAATTAAGAATCAAATGAAAAGATAATCCTTTCAAAGTCCCAGAGGATGGATTTGTTGGTTTCGATCTGCTGTTGAGGTAGTTGCTATGACCCGCGAGTGGCATTACCCTGCCTTACCGTGGGCGCTTTATGAAGACATGCAGGACCCTCTGCTGCTTAACTGAGGTAACCTCCTTCTGTGTGACTTCCACTTCCTTCCATTTAAATTCTCACTTAGACAACTAAGAGAGTACATTGAAAGTATCGGAAGTGTGTGTCCTTTGGAACCCACTCTTTCTTTATTGTCAGGGACGAGGGCTCAGCTGCTGTGAGCAGCTGTCTTGAGCCAGGTGGGAGCTGGACTTGGTGATCAGGGAGACAACTTTCATGTGAAACCTTTGGGTTCTTAGGAAGAGTGTATGCCACCAGGGCTGTCAAGAGCGGCCAGGCCTAGGAGACGTGTGGGAGAGTGTGTGAAACAATAGGAGGGACAGTGTCCCCAGTCTGTGTGCCACACAGATGACAGTTCAACCAGTACCAAGGAGTAATGTCAATATAAAGTACAAACTGGGCGTGGTGGCACACGCCTGTAATCCCAGAGGCTTGGAAGGCTGAGGCTGAAGGATCACAAGTTCAAAGCCAGCCTCAGCAATTTAGTAAGGTCCTAAGCAACTTAGCAACTCCTTGCCTCTAAATAAAAAATAAAGAGGGCTGGGATGTTGCTCAGTGATGAAATGCCCTTGGGTTCCATCCCTCGTACAAAATAAATTTTTTTAACTGAAAAAACAAAAGCTACAAGTCAGATTCTACAACGTCCTTGTCCACAAAATGCTAGAATGCTAGCAGTGGAAACTGAGGACTTGTTTTAGCTCCACAGATCCTGAAGCGACTTGTGAGGGTTGCTCTGGGGAATAATTTGCTGGCCCAAAACATTCTGGATCTACAAATGAAGAACTACCGTGATAACTCAGGTTTCAAGCAGAGGATATATGTTTCTTGATTGCTCACTGTCTGGAGCCTACCATGCGCCATTTGCCTGCCTCTTGCCTGTCCGTTACCTGCCTTTCACCTACCCATCACCCACCACCCAAGGTTCACCTTCTGATCATCCGACAGCAGCCAGCAGACTGACCGCAGACCACCAGTGGAGCGTCAACTGCCTGCTGTTGCCTGGAAGTTCGGTCACAGTACCCGCAGGTTTGGTTACACGTGATGCCACCATTTTAGACAACAGCCAGGACCTGTAGGACCCCTGGCTGGCCTGACTGAGCCCCACCTCCAGGATCCCTCAGCCCAACCGACCACTCCCTACTTCCAGGACCCTGGACCTACTAACTGCTCCCCGCTGCTAGGACCCCCATTTCGACTGACTGTGCCCCACCTCCAGGATCCCACAACCAGACCGACCACACCCCGAGCTGCAGTTCCCCATTTGCCAACACATATGGAAGCCAGAGTAGCCATCTTGGATTATCCTGGAAGCAGAAGCTCCCATCTTTAGGTGGGGCAAATCTCATCCTGAGATGCCTGCTGGGCACTGGAAGCTCATTGTCAGGCTACTGAAGACTGGGAGGTTTGAATACTATATGACTGTTATAGTGTAGTTTTTTTTTTCTCCTTATTGAAAATTTTTAAGTTTTTATTTCTTTACTTTTCTCACTCTCTTTTCCTTTTGTTTACCTGTTCCCTCAGAGCCTCTTTCTCCCTTTTCCATGCTAACAACCAACTTCTTTTGATTACACTCTCACTCCTTCTATGATCTAGAACTTCTATATATTCTTTTCTTATCCCATTAACAACTACATCCTATACCCCTCCCCATCCTTTTTGTCCTCCATTAGAAACTGCAGACCTTATTGCAAATCTATTTGTTATACTGGTAGATAATAATTGAACTCATTCTGTTTATTATGACAATATTGTTAACATCCTCTTAGGAGCATTTGGTTTAGGGTGGCTTATTTTCTGAACTGGGCACTGCTAATATTGATCTTCCCCTTAAAGAAAAGGTTTTATAACCCTGTAGGGGGTCACTATAAGCCTATAGGGGGAAAACTGCAATACCCCAGATCTGCACTGCTAGAGGGGAAGATACATGAACATGAGAAAACAAGGGAAGAAAATGATCCAAACAAATCTAGATTCTATATTAATAGAATCCAGTAATACTATGGTAGAAGAAATGTCAGAAAAGGACTTCGGATTATACATGATTAAGATGATTTGTGAAGCAAAGGATGAGATAAGAGAGCAAATGCAGGCAATGAATGATCTCTCCAATAAGCAGTTGAAAGAGTAACTGCAGGAAGCAAAAGATCATTTCAACAGAGAGATAGAGATTCTCAAAAAAAAACCAAACGGAAATCCTTGAAATGAAGGAAACAATAAACCAAATAAAAAAACTCAATGGAAAGCATCACCAACAGACTAGACCACTTGGAAGACAGAACCTCAGACAATGAAGACAAATATTTAATCTTGAAAATAAAGTTGCCCAAGCAGAGAAGATGGTAAGAAATCATGAACAGAACCTCCAAGAACTATGGGACATCATGAAAAGACCAAATTTAAGAATTATTGGGATTTAGGAAGGCACAGAGATACAAACCAAAGGAATGAACAACCTATTCAATGAAATAATAGCAGAAAATTTCCCAAGCCTGAAGAATGAAATGGAAAATCAGCTACAAGAGGCTTACAGAACACCAAATGCACAAAATCACAACAGATCCACACCAAGGCACATTATAATGAAAATGCCTAACATTCAAAATAAAGATGGGATTTGAAGACTGTGAGAGAAAAGCATCAGATTACATATAGGGGGAAACCAATACAGATATCAGCAGTTTCTCAGCCCAGACTCTAAAAGCTAGAAGGGCCTGAACAACATATTTCAAGCTCTGAAAGAACATGGTTGCCAACTAAGAATCTTATATCCAGAAAAACTAACCTTCAGATTTGAAGATGAAATAAAATCCTTCCATGATAAACAAAAGTTAAAAGAAATTACAAATAGAAAGCCTGCACTACAGAATATTCTTAACAAAATATTCCAAGAGGAGAAAATGAAAAACAACAATGTAGGTCAGTAAAGGGTGGAACTACCTTAAAGGAAAAACCTTTCAAAGGAGAAACCAATTAAAAACCAAAAATAAGCCCAAATGTCTGGGAATACAAATCATATCTCAATAATAACCCTGAATGTCAGTGGCCTAAATTAATCAATCAAAAGACAGACTGGCAGATTGGATTAAAAAGAAAGACCCACCAATATGCTGCTTTCAAGAGACTCATTGATAAGAAGAACTACTATGTTTAAACCACTTTAAATTGTACTCAATTTGAAACAAATCCACCCTAAGTGAAAGCAGTACAATACCAGGTAGGTCTTGATTAGTTTTTCAGTCATGGCCTTTGGTTACAAGGACCTTTAACCACTATGTGATATCATATGCCCCTTATTAGAATTTAGGATCACACCATCAAACTGCATTTTCATTTTTATCTGTTAAACATTTTTCTTTGGAGTCTACTCTACTATTCAATTCCCAAATAAGATTTGAGTTTTCACATTAAAAGTTCATTTTGATTTTCCCAAATCCATTATTTATATGTTTGGTTTTTGGTGCAGACAAAAGCATGCTCAGTTCTTTATTAGAGAAATGTATGTTTTCCATTTGTGTACTTCCTTCACAGAAATTCTAATTCCTACATGATCTTCCCTTGAAAATATGCATGTTTTCCTGAATTGCTTCCTTTGTCATCTTATAGTATATAATCATGGGAATCATATTCATGCTATGTTAGCTAAATGAAGCACAAAAGGAAAGTAAATTTCCTGAGTTAAAACATAAACTCCTAATCAGCATATCAAGTTTATGTCACTAGATTATTACTATTAGTAATATTACTCTTGATTTTAGAATATATACTACTCTATAAAACTAGAAGATTAATTACTTTGTGCTCTACATGTTTAATCTCAAAAGTATGTGATCTCATCATTAGTAAATGAAAGCGAACATCTCCATAAATATGTCTGAATGTCATGAGCTGTATTTCACACCAGTTGGCCAGACTTACAGAGAACTGTCATTTTCTTCAGTTCTAATCAAGGCAAAAATACCCAACTAACAACCAGCCTCTAGAAACAAGATGTCATTCAGTAATTCATAAATAATTGTCAATGTTGTCCCCCAAATATGATTCTATCTCATATCACTTGTGAATGTTACCAAAACTTGGTTTCAGGATCTTATATGTTATGTAGAAATAACATGAAAACCAAACTGAAATTCTTCTGGAAAATACTTCAAAATAATGCCTTGTTTCATGTCATAATTACTCATATAGTTAAATAAAACATAGTAAAGCATGCTTCATTTTCATGTCAATAGTCATGGATTCAAAAATACGTTTCTATTACTAGGTTGTCTCTGATGTCTTTGGCTGATACAACAAAAGTGCATACGGAAGAGCATCTCCCCAGCATGGCCCTGGAAGACAGCAGGAGGCCTGCAGAATGCAGAAGCCCGGGCCCCGATGGCTTGTCCTGGAACGGCAGGGCTTCGGACAGGAGCGTAGACTACAGCAGATCTCAGTGCTCCTGCAGGAGCCTGAGCTCCCACTACGACTATTCAGAAGACTTCGTCTCTGAATGTTCAGAAGCCGCCGCCAGCAGGAATTATTTAGGACAACCTCTGGAAAAAGAAAAGGAGGAGAAGAAAAAGCATAATGCTTCTAAAACCACCCAGCCTACAGGTAAGAGGCAAGCTTTCTCAGCCGAGGCTGGATTCCTGGTTATAATGATGTTGTTTAACTTGCTAGTATTTTGAAGAGGTCCATGTTCTGTTTTGCTAACTTTCCATATTGTAAATGTGTATTGTACATAAACTTTTATGGAAGGAAATAGGAAACAAAGAAATTAAGGATAATTACAAAGTAATAGAAAGGTTTAGCCAGGCACCGTGGTGTACGCCTATAATCCCAGCAGCGAGGGAGGCTGAAGCAGAAAGATCACAAGTTCAAAGTCAGCCTCAGCAATTTAGAGAGGCCCTAAGCAACTTAGAGAGACCCTATCTCAAAATAAAAAATAAAAAGGGGTCAGTGGTTAAGCTCCCCTGGGTTCAATCCCCAATATCAATAATAATAATAATAATAATAATAATAATAATAGAAAGGTTTAAAATGTGAAGTCTTATCCTCACATGGCTTAGCCTGCTGGTGCCGACTAGTGAGGCTGGTTCCTTTTCAGTCAACAGGTGGCCTTGTTACAGAGGACCACAGTACTTGGATCTCACTGGCTTCTTGCCTCTCATCTCAGCTGAAGAGTCCAGGTTTGAACTGCCAATGAAATGCAAATGCCTGTCTCAACAACCCAAGAGGACGGTCGCCAAAACTGGTGAGCGTAGTGGCAAAAACAGTCTTTTGAACCAGAAAGGTTCAAAAGGCTGCTGTTAGTGCCATTTCCTTGTAGACTGTACAAGTACCAGCTCCGTCAACTCTGCCGTCCCAGCTGGAATCAGCCACGTGGCGACTCTGCCCCTGCACCACTGCCCAGGCTTGCCTTACTTTTTCCCACTTGCACTCCTTCTGCAGGAGCAGCTGGGACTTTGTCACTCTGGCCATCAGGGCACCCTGGCCAACAGCTGGAAGCACTTAATCGGGAGCCTACAACTTGGGGGGCTCCTCTGCCACTGCCTCACTTGCCCAGGTCCTTTCCTCCCCAGCCTGCTATTACCAGTTGTGACCTGGGTCCTCCCTGCCACTTCTGGGACATCCAGACTCTTCAGTCACCTGCTTCCCAGCTACAGAGCAGGGATTCTTCAAGAATCCCTTATTTTTTAAGAATCTTTGTGCATTTGTTAACTTTTCTAGGGAGAAGAACCCATAGATTTCACCAGATACCCAAGAGGCTAAGACTCCCTTCTTAAGAGAGGAGGGAATGGGCCCCCCAGGCCCACTGAGACCTGAGCAGAAGAGGGAAAGTCTGCTTCCCTCTCTCGTGGTGTGGCTCTGTCACAGAAGTCTGTTTATGGTATTTGGGGGAGAGAGAGCACAAAAGGACACCTTGGCTGGGTCCTGCCATTACATGTCCTTCGCCCACATTACAAATCTCTGAAAACCCAACCTCTAGAACCAAAATTTATTTGTAAAAAAGAAAATCTGATTTGAACTGACATGAAACTGAGCTTCATTTATCTTATTTAGTGAGTAGTTGTATATTTTACCACAAAAATATTGACATATATGACTGCATGACTGATGTGATCCTATAATATGTATAATCAGAAAAATGAGAGATTATACTCCATTATGTATGATCTATAAAAATGTATAAATGCATTCTAGTGTCATGTATGACAAATTAGAACAAATTAAAAAATTGAAAATTTTAAAATTAAAAAATATATGTATTGTTTGAGTTGGGCATGGTGGCTCATACCTGTAACCCAGCCACTTGGGAGGCTGAGCCAGAAGGATAGCAAGTTCCAGACCTGCCTCAGCAATTTAGCTAGACTCTGTCTCAAAATAAAAAATAAAAAAGGACTGATGATGTAGCTCAGTGGTAGAGAGCACCCTTGGATTCAAGCCCATGTACTAAAATATAGGTAGGTAGATAGGTAGATAGGTAAGTAGATAGACAGACAGACAGACATATATAGAGCCCAGGAGTTGGGGACCAGCCTATGCGATGTAGTGAGACCCTGTCTCCAAAAAAAACAAAAACAAAAACAAAAAAATCTGAACAGCCTGTCCCAAGGGCTTATGATAAGGGATCCTAGATTTATACACTGTATTTTACATCAATTCTAAGCTTTTAAGGGACTATTCAGGAATGCAGTTGGCATCCATAAAACTTTCTATAAGAAACTATACCTTATAATTTAGCTTTTTAAAATTTATTTCTTGTTTGTTTATTCTGTAAATATCTATTGAGTGAGTATAATATGCTGAAGATACCAGTTCATAAACTGAAAGCAACATGAATCGATTCAGTTACTTCATAGGAGACTAGAATCCTGAATTCCATCATCCAGTAGAGCAAAAGGTTGACTCTTACTTGGGTGTTGTTTCATGTTTATTTAATATTTAGTTATGTTTTAAACAAATCTTACATGTGCCTTTAAGCACTGAGGACCCTGGCACCAGTGTATAAAGAACAGGAGGGGCTGGGATTGTGGCTCAGTGGTAGAGCGCCTGCCTAGCACATGTGAGGCACTGGGTTCTATCCTCAGCACCACATATAAATAAATAAAATAAAGGTATGTCCACCTACAACTAAAAAGAATATTTAAGAAAAGAACTGAAAACACTAATTGTAAGTTAAAGTCTTGTCCCAGAGTGATAAAGTATTTTCTTGGTGGTTTTATTCTCCTATTCCCATACAGCTTGTGTTTTGCAAGTGTTTGCCAAAGTAATTTAAACAGCAAGTAATTTGTTCCACTCTAGGGTAATACAATTCTGAGGGCAAAGAGGCTTACTATTTATTAGCCAGGGTAGTCCCTTCCCCAGTGAAGGTTCAGTGTCGGTTAAGTTTTCTGATATTAAAAGTGGATCTCTGACTCTTGAAAGGTGGTAACATTGGATTGGAATCATCAGTATTTCCCAAATAAGAGAATCGAGGAAAGCAAATTTTATGGCAGAAAAACATTCCTTAGGAAAAATCTTGAGACTGAAGTGAGAATTTCAATTTGATAAGATTTTTACTTTGGTCAAACACTAGAGATTTACTAAAATCATTGTAAATAGCAAAAAACGTATTTTCACAGTTTGCTATTCAAAAACTGTTTCCTTCTTTTGTAGAAAATATGCTTTCAAAATACATTCAATTACATATCCTGTTAATTAGAAAATTGCTTCCTTTGATATATTGTCTTTGTCAAGACAGTGCCAAGATGTGTGATTGTCTTTCAAATCATTGGTATGCCAAAAAAGGAACTACTGTACTAAATTGCTCTAGACCCTTTTCACCCTGTTGTCCTTGGCCAGGTAGAGTGGAAGACCAAGATAGTGTGGAAGAGACGCCTTATCTATCAGACAGAAACTGCCGAGGGCAGACAGGGAGAGGCCTCCCTTTGACCCTCTTCCTCCCTGGTGCATGGAGAAAGTGGATCCATCCTTTTGTAAGGGGAAAATAGAGTGTAGACCGGGAAGAGGGAGAGAGGAGCCTCAGTAAGGGCCCAGTCAGCCCAGCTAATGGGAATGTGACTCAAGATACTTGGAAACAGCCAAGATGTGGGGACCTGGGGAGGCAGTGGGACAGTGGGAACAAAGGGGGAGGGACCAGGAGAGGAGGCCAGACAGAACAGAGGACAGCAGGCTTTACCAAGGAAGGACCGGGCCAGGTGACCAGGAAGGTACTCGGGAAAGATGCCAGCAAGAACAGAGGGGGAGCGGGGCCAAGGTGTTGAGCACCCTGTAGGTAATGTGAAGTGCCTTTCGGCGAATGTGTATGTTTTTGTGAACTAAGTTAATCTGAGTGAGTGTTTTAGCTCAGTGGTTTAAGAATTAGGTATCCTAAAGTATGTTTGGCTAAATCTGCCTTATTATGTGAAATAGGATCAAAATTATATCATACCATTCCTATTATGTGTAATTAAGAATAATGAGATCTAAACCTTTGAGGACTAAACCCTATTCCAGTTTTCCATAACCTCCATAGTTACACAAGAATGCGCCATGTGTATACAGTATGAACTTGCTGTATACCACCAAACGCGAGTGGTACAAATTCAGTCTCAGACTGTTTAAGGAATGGAGGGAGCACGTGGGGAAGGGCCTCGGGCCCGTCGCCCCCATCGCTCTCGCGCCCTCCCCCGCCCCTCTTCCAAGCACCCGTGTGCTCTGTGCCCGGCTGGACGCCTGGGGCCTGGCCACAGCTCCCGTGGCCGTGCATGTGTCCCCAGGCACGCTCAGTTCTTCTTCTACCCTCCCGCCTTTTAAGATGCGATGACGTGGAAGGGGACGTGAGCCCCCGTGCCCACGGAATGCACTGCCCCTCATCCTAGTCTCAGGGAAATTCTCTCACTTCCGGGCTCACTGTCCAAGAGGCGGAAGACGCTCCGGGTGGGGCAAGCTCGGCAGTGCCGGCAGTGGCACAGCACGTGTCACCCTTCCCTCCCTGCCTCAGTCCTGCCTGACCCACGCTGCCTTGGTCTGGGACACCCTCGTCATGCCCAGGGCCCTGAAGCACTTGGCCTGCACACCAGCACAGACGCCTGTTCCCCAGCCCCCAGTAGGGTCCCCAGGCTGCTGGCTCTGCTCTCCACTCGGTAATGTGCTCAAAACCTATTCTAAGACGCTTGAGCATGCAGCCACAGCCACTTCTGTGAGAAAACGGCCCTCGAAGGCACCGCCGCAGACAGTCATCGCTGCTGATGGGACACCAGTGCAGTGAGGGTCCTGAGGTCTCCTCGGGAAGCACGCTCTGCCCCGTCAGGCGGCTCCCACCAGGGGTAGAACTGCCTGTCCCACCACCTAGGCCCAACGCCTTAACCGTGTCTCAGTGTGCCCACGCATGGGCCAGTGGCTTCGGGCAGGATTCCACGGCCCTGGCCACTGAGGACCATTCCCGCTCCAGAATGAGAACCAGGCTGTTTCAGGTCTTAGAATCCATTTGCACTCTCCCTTTCTCAGAATGTGGACATGCTACTGGGTACGCAGGCACACGCAGATTCACATGTCCGGTGCACACGTACACATGTCCACATGCCTCTGGGGCCGTAGCCTGGGCACACAGACCATGGGCTCTCACCACTCGCCAGCTGTGCGCCCATTAGCAAGTCACATCCCCAAGTATCGGTGTGTCTGTCCATAAATGAGATAATAGCACAGTGATGGTAAGACGCAGGTACCACACCCAAAGCAGCTATATAAACCTAGTGCTAAGGGTGATATATTTTAGATACCTTTTGTTTAAAATAGCCCTCTCTTAGCATGAGAGAGGCCCTAGGTTGATCCCCAGCACTGAAAAAATAAATAAATAAAGGCCCTAAGAACACGTCAGCTACTTCATTTAGTGTCCAAAGTACTGAAGCAAAATTGACTGCACTGGATTTATATATTTTATATATATATGTATATATTTTTTAACAGTTTAATACCTTTCTTAGCTAATCCTTTTTTTTGTTTATTTATTTAGTTTTTTTTTTTATAAAACTGCAATTTTATTTTCTTTTGTGAAAATAAACAACTGGGAAGTTAAATTGCTCCAAAAATCATAAAAACAAAACAAAATACACACCAAAAAAGCACGTGAGGTGATGGGGAGGGCAGAGGAACTTCCGGCTTTGGCAGATTGTGCTGGCGAGGGCCCAGGCAACAGCAGCGGGCAGGAGGGACACGGACCTCTTCCCTGGGGAAGTGGCAAGCATCTGGAGTCCCTTTCAGTGCAGGGGTGGGGACGTCTCAGAGGAGCTCTTTCCCCTTGGCTGGGGGCCGGTGGGTTCTCAGTGCCCAGAGCCCCAGGGTGGGAGGGGGGTGCTGGTGGAAACAGATCAGGCCAAGATGTCTTTGCATGAGGTCCCAGCCTTCCTGGAGGATGGAGAAGAGCAACCCCCAGGGCTGAGCCTGTGAGGAGAACTTGGTCTGGGCATTTATTTAGTTTTTTCTAATGTAGTGCTGGGGATGGAACCCAGTGCCTCATTCGGGCTAGGCAAGCACTCTACCACTGAGCCCATGACCCAAGCCCAGTTTAATATCTTTTTAAGGGTCATTCTGAGTATAAGAGAGTTTCACAATGGGTCCTCACACAACACTTACCACTTCATATTATTGAAAGAATTATACCAGATAATCTGCACAAGTACTTAGTTCACCACATGACGTATAATAAGCACTTAGTAGACATTAGCTGTTACAGTGGCATGATTTTTAGTATAACTTTTACAACAGAAATCTAAGTACAGATTTGAGAGTCAAAGAAGACCTGGTATTCAATCCATTCTGTGTCACTTCATGGCTATGTAAGCTTGGACAAATGACTTAAAATCTCTAGCTATAAAAAAAATCTCTAGCTATAGTCTATTTTAATAGACTACAAATGACCTTAAAGAACTACATTAATGGGCTGGGGAGATAGCTCAGCTGGTAGAGTGCTTGCCTCGCAAGCACAAGGCCCTGAGTTCCATCCCCAGTACCGCAAAAAAAAATAAAATAAAATAAAATAAATAAATAAAAAGGACTGGGACAGAATTGCATTAATCAGAATTGCATTAATGATTTTTTTTTGGGGGGGGGTGTTACCAGGGATTAAACTCAGGCACTCAGCCACTGAGTCACATCCCCAGCCCTATTTTGTATTTTATTTAGAGACAGGGTCTCACTGAATTGCTTAGCACCTCACTTTTGCTGAGGCTGGCTTTGAACTTGAGATCTTCCTGCCTTAGACTCCTAAGCTGCTGGGATATATATTACACACATATGTATATATACATACACACACACACACACACACACACATAATACATAGCCTAAAAGCATGGGTATTCATTAAGCATTAGCTCCTTCCCCTTCCAGTGACACTTATGTTTGTGCATGTGTATATGTGTGTGGTACACATATGTGTATATTTGCATATCTACATATATTAATAGTAATAAACTGGATTGTCTGCTTATACAGGCCGGAAGGAAATCTCGGTCGAAAAAAAGCGTACCTGCAATTCATCTGTTTTCAATTCTCAAGTCAATATGACTGCCCAGAGGAGAGACGCCATGGCCCATCGGATACTTTCAGCCAGGCTTCACAAGATTAAAGAGCTAAAAAATGAATTAGCTGATATGCGTCGGAAATTGGAAGCCATCATTATAGAAAATCAGTTTTTGAAACAACTTCAGCTTAGGCACTTAAAAGCTATAGGAAAATATGAGAATTCACAAAACAATCTACCTCAAATAACGATTAAACACCAGAATGAAGTAAGAAATTTAAGGCAGTTACTTAGGAAATCCCAGGAGAAGGAAAGAGCTGTATCCAGGAAACTCAGAGACACTGATGTCGAGTTATTAAAGACCAAAGACACCTTGCAGGCTCTGCAGAAACTTTCCGAAGACAAAAACCTTGCAGAAAGGGAAGAACTGACTCAGAGACTGTCTACTCTTACGACAAAAATGGAAGCAAATGACAAAAAAATACAGGTCTGTATTTCAGAAGCCTAGATTTTTTTTTTTTTTTTTTTTTTTTTTTTTTTTTTTTTTGTGGTGCTGAGGATTGAACCCAGGGCCTTGTGTATGCAAGGCAATCACTCTACCAACTGAGCTACCTCCCCAGCCCAGAAGCCTAGAAATTTTAAGCCCTCACAATTAATAAAGAGAGTGTGCATTGATCCAGTCCACCCCTGTAACAGTATCACCACCCTCTCGGCTTGGCATGCTGCAGATTGTGTCGAGGGAGGCCGGGGCAAGGGAGAGGCTTGAAGAGAGACAGGAGAGGCTCTCGACTGGAGAAGTCTGCTCCGCTGCAGTGGGCGTGAGCTCACTCGAGCTGGACTGACCTAAGTGGAAACGCGCAGCGCCAGCACGCGGGAAGTCTTCTCGGGTGTGGAAGAGCTGGCCCGCCTCGTGCAGAACTCCCTTTCAAATCAGCCCTCGATGAACTGTCCCTAAAAGCCTGCTTCCCCAAAACCTGAACACAGCATCTGGTCAGCCCCTTTTTTTGGGTTCTCCCTCATCGCCTTGACCCATCATTGTTACCACATAGACATTTTTAGTTGTTTTTTAAATTAGGAACTTTTCCCAGAATGCCACATGGAACAGGAAAGGAAGAGGAATTAAAATAACTAATAAGTAGATTGATTTCCTCAATAGCCCCAAATGTCAGAAGCCAGGGTTACATTAGAAGGGGCCCTGAGAGTATAGAGAAATCTCTTGCCATATTGTACTGAAGGAAGTTTTAGACTTTATGGACATAAGTGGAATTAATTTACTGTTTAATTCTTTGATATTGATGCAAAGGCAAGTATTTTCCATGAACTTGAAATAAGTATCAAATTCATTTCATCCATGTTTTTATCTCAGTTATTTCTTCCTTTGATAAAATTCTCTACTTTCAAAGAGAATTGTCTCACATAAAATGGATGTATGCGGGCTGGGGAGATAGCTCAGTTGGTAGAGTGCTTGCCTTGCAAGCACAAGGCCCTGGGTTCGATCCCCAGCACCGCAAAAAAAAAAAAAAATGGATGTATGATGAGTTGTAAAACCTTGTGAGAAACCTGTTTCACTCTTATATACCAAAGTCATGTTATTTGGCTTTTAGGACAATATTAGATCCGTCTTAGTATGTATCTGTCATGTAAAAGTAAATGTATTTTTATCTCATCTACATATTTTATGTATAAATGTTTCAGTAGTTCATTTTTTGTACCTCTAGACAGAAGCAATGCAGACTTCAGAATTAACATTTTTCTTGACTATCAGAAGCACATGATAATGTGGAGCATTTCGGTTTGGTCCTAGGGCATTTGGTAGAGGAGAAATGTTTTGTGGGTCAAAGCATGTAGGTATTTTTTAAATATCACTACTTTAGGGAGTGGGATTTTTAGTGTAATTTCGTCTCTTTAGCTTTCTGTTTTCCACTTCTCCTTAATGGAAAAGTATTATTGTCATAATGGGAGGGCCCTACTTCATGTAAAAAAGAAAAAGTCCTTTTGGCTAAGCCTCTGTCAGAAGTTCAGAACAGTTCTCTAGTAAACAGTTGCAGAGAGCAGTGAATCCATGTGTGGACGGTGACCAGGTCACCTGGCTGTCATCCGTAGTGTGGACGGCAGCCTGAGTCCCATTACAACTTGCAGCATCTATTTTCTGGAATCCCTGTGGCTGATGGTCTGCGCTGAGCTGGACCACCCTGTAAGAAGCAGCATGGAGATGTCCTAAGAGGGGCCCCTGTGCAGAACCGCTTAGTTTTTTATCTAAAGTATGACATTGTATTTATTGATTTTTCAGGATGTGTCCAAATTTTTTGTCAAATTCCAGAATGTGTTTAAAAAAAAAAAAAAAACACTGGGACATTGGACTCAAAGCATGAGATTTATTCTCTAGAAATGAGATCTGAGAATTTTGGGGAGGGCCGGGGTGATAATTGGTTCTAATCTGTGTCTGCTAAGCTAGCCAATTGCTAAAACTGATTTAAAACTTTGCACTTCTCGTAAATGTACTTAGTTCCATAGTAGTTGAAGTTTTTCATAATGCCAAATTGGCTACAGAAGAGTTGAAATATATACTGCTTTCAGAACTTGGAAAAACAATTGAGGTTGAAAAATCGAACCTTCAGTCGGCAGCTGGCCATTGAAAATCGGAAGACTTTAGCTGCTCACGCAGCTACAAATACTCTGCAGACAGAAGTCAAACGCCTGCAGCAAAGACTCAGGGTATGTTTTTCAAATCATCTTCGAAAGCTGTGAAATTCTGTGTCCCAAAATATCAGAGCTATACTTATGTCTCTTATGCCTTCAGATTATTTAATTTCTTTTTTTTTTTTCAGATTGTTTAATTTCATAAGTGTTTCTTAGGTCATTTCTAAGATCCCTGAGATCTTTCTGGGTTTTTTGTTTTGTTTTGCTTTGCTTTTGGCACCAGGGATTAACCACTGAGCTACATTCCCAACTCTTTATTATATTTATTTAGAGAAAGAGTCTGGCTAAATTGCTTAGGGCCTCTCTAAGGTGCTGAGGCTGACTTTGAACTTTCTATCCTCCTGTCTCAGAGCCGCTGGTATTATAGGTGTGTGTCGCTGCACCCAACCTTAAGATCTTGGCCAGACAGATCTGCAGCTGTTAGAATGAGCTCACATGCTGTGAATATGTACTGCAATTAGAAAAATTAAAGCTCTGTTCCATTCACTGATAAGACTTCTCGTTACCATTTTCATTTCATCACATTAAGTAATATTATTGCATTTTGTTAACATTTTAATGTAACTCAAAATAAGTATTTAAATTTAAAAATTAACTTGTAACATTGTAATACTAAGGGTACATGTTAATGGTCCATAAATTTATTTAAGATCTCACCCTGAAAGACCTTTGCAAAACTGCCTTTTGAAGTATGCACGCTGCTTTAAAAATAAAATTTTAAAAAGATTTTTTTCCTGTTCTGGGGATCAAACACATGCCAGTCAAGTGCTCTACCACTGAACTGCATCTACAGCCAGCCTCAAGAATTTTTTTGATGTTTCTTTTTTTTTTATTAAACTTTTTTTATATTTACAGCCTGCATTTTGATTCATTATACACAAATGGGGTACAACTTTTCATTTCTGTGGTTGTGCATGATGTAGATTCACACCATTCATATACGTAATCATACATATACCTAGGGTAATACTGTCCACTTCATTCTACTATCTTTCCATCCCCCACCCTCTCCCACCCCATTTTCCTCTAAACCATCCAAAGTTTCTTCATTCTTTTCTTCCCCATTTCTGTCAAGCCCCCTCATTATATATTGTCAAGTACTTATCAGAGAAAACATTTGGCCTTTGGTTTTTTGGGCTTGGCCTATTTACTTAGCTTGTTATTTTCCAACTTCATCCATTTACCAGCAAATGCCATAATTTTATTCTTCTTTATAGCTGAGTAATATTCCATGTGTATCTATACCACAGTTTCTTTATTCACTCATCAACTGAAGGGCATGTAGGTTGGTTCCACAATCTAGCTCTTGGGAGTTGAGCTGCTATAAACATCGATGTGGCTGTGTCAATGTAGTATGCTGGTTTTAAGTCCTTTGGGTATAAACTGAGAAGTGGGATAACTGGGTCAAATGGTGGGTCCATTCCAAGTTTCCTGAGGAATCTCCATACTGCTTTCCAGAGTGGCTGCACCAATTTGCAACTCCACCAGCAATGTGTGAGTGTGCCTTTTCCCCTACATCCACGCCAACACTTATTGCTTGTTCTTGATAATAGCCATTCTAATTGGAGTTAGATGAAATCTTAGGGTGGTTTTAGTTTGCATTTCTCTAATTACGAAGGATGACGAGCACTTTTTCGTATATTTGTTGATCACCTGTTCTACCGCTGAACTGCATATGCAGCCAACCTCAAGAATTTTTAAAATATTTCTTTTTATAGTTGTTATCTTTCTGCCTTCGAGATTTCTAAAATGTTCAATGATTTAGAAAAACTAAAGAAGACAAGGAAAGAATAACAGGTTTTGATCTTCAGTTAATAAATGTTAAGCTTCATTCTTTAGATAAGGATCTTTGACCTTTCCAGGCCAAGTAGGGAGTCTGGACTTCCTGGGAGCTTCAGGTGGGAACACCCAGAGCAGGGAGGAGGAGGCTGCTGGACGTGACTTCTCCTTTTGTAAAGCAGGGCAAAGGGTTCTGCTCATTTTTTTTTTTCTCTGTAGTTTCAGGAGACTTAAGAATGTGCCAGAAAATGGGCATGGCTAAAACAACCAGCTTAGAAGTCAGGCAGAAGAGGCTTCAGGACCCACTGATCAAGGCAAACACACATGTGGAGACACAATCAGGGAATTTTAAAAAATATTTTTAGTTGTGGATGTACTCATACCTTTTTTTGTTTTATTTATGTGTATGTGGTGCTAAGGATCAAACCTAGTGCCTCACAAGTGCTAGGCAAGTGCTCTACCCCTGAGCCACACCCCAGCCCACAATCAGGGAATTTTTAAATAAATTGTATGCTTGCTTTTTTTTTTTTTTTTTAACTAAGGATTGAACCCAGGGGTGCTTAACCACTGAGTCACATCCCCAACTCCTTCTTACATTTTATTTATAGATGGATCTCGCTGAGTTGCTAAATATCCATCTTAGCAAGATGGATCTTGCTAAGTTGCTGAGACTTGCTTTGAACTCGTGATCCTCCTGCCTCAGTTGCTGGGATTACTGTGCCCGGCAATTATTTATCTCCTTATATAGATATATGAATACAAATATTAGGTAGCCACAACAACCCTTTTTGACAGGAGAAATGCTTAGTACTTACGGAGATGCTTAGTGAAAAGAAGAACACAAAATTCTATATACGATAAGATTCAAATTAATTTTTTAAAAGAAAAGTAAATGTACCTCTGCACAATGTATTTCAGTGCATCTGTGAAAAGAAAGAGGGTTGGGAATATAGCTCAGTGGTAAGCTCTTGCCTAGAATGCATGAGACCCCAGGTTTAATTCCCAGCAATGCAAAAAAAAGAGTAATCTTTATGTGCTACTATGAAGTAATCTCCAGGGTATATTGGTAAGGGAAAAAGAGAAGGAGGAGGAAAGTTACAGTGTACTACTGTTATGGTTTGGATGTGACGTGCCCCCCAGAAGCTCATGTGTAAGACAGTGCAAGAAGGTTTAGAGGAGAAATGACTGGGTTATGAGACTCTTAACCTAATTGGTGAATAATCCCCTGATGGGATTAACTGAGTGGTAAACTGAAGGGTAGAGTATGGCTGAAGGAGGTGGATCATTGGGGGCATGCCTTTGGGGTATAGATTTTATATCTGGCAAAGGATCTCTCTGCTTTCTGATTATCATGTCCTGAGCCACTTCCCTCCCACACTCTTCTGCCATGATGTTCTGCCTCACAGGCCCAGAGGAATGGAGCTAGCTATCGATAAACTGAGACCTCTGAAACCATGAGCCCCCAAATAAACTTTTCCTCCTCTAAAGTTGTTCTTGTCAGGTCTTTTAGTTACAGCAACCAAAAAGATGAGTAAAACAGAAATTGGTACCAGAAGTGGGGTCATTGCTGTGTCTAACCTTACCATGTGGTTCAAATCTGATGGACCTTTATGGAATTTGAAGGAAGAATTTTGAGATGCTTAGCTGTACAAGCTGGAAATGCTTTAGATTGCTGTTAGTGGAGCTTAATGGCCAATTCTGGTGGGAGCTCAGAAGACCAGAATGTCAGTAGGACTGTAGACAGGGCTCAAGAGGTTCAGGTTCTATTGGAAATTGAACTAGAGGTTATTCATGTTATGCTCTGATCGAGAAGTTGTCTGCATTTTTTCCGTGTCCTGAGACTTTCTGTGAGGCTGATTTTATTTTTTTTCTTTTTTTTTTTTTTTGCAGTGCTGGGGATTTGAACCCAGGGCCTTATGCTTGCAAGGCAAGCACTCTACCAACTGAGCTATATCCCCAGCCCTGTGAGGCTGATTTTAAAGGCAATGGACTTCTTAATCTGGCAGGAGAAATTTCTAGGCAGCATAGTATTCAGGCAGTGCCATGGATAATGCTGGTGGCTTTTAGCCAAGTTTATTGTGATATGCAGCAGCAGAAAGCAGAGCAGAAAGATTTGAAAAACTTGGACTTCAAAGGCGGGAGTAAAACTGGGGCTAAGGAAATTGCAGTTATTAAAGACATTACTGCCACTAAAGAAATTCTAAAGACTTTGCCCAGAAACAATAAGAAAGATGGTTTGAGGGCGTCTCAGAAGTTAGCAAGACCGAACCCATCTCAGATTCAGGGAGTAAAAGTAAAAATTCTCTTGAGAAGAGACAAGTTTGGTACCCTTCTTGCACAAGGGGCCCTAGGAAGGTTTTTCAGTGAGCTCAGTCACCCAGGCACTCAGAGGCTGCTGGAGCCAGTATCTCAAGAGGCTTGCTACTGCTCAAGATGGCAGCAGACCTGGGCGTCAGCCATGTGGTGCTGGGTCTGCAGGAATGCAGGATGCTGGACAAAGGGGAAGGCCTGGGAGGCCAGAGGGCACCCTCTAGAGGACAGTGCTCAGAGGTGTGAAGAGGAAGCTGATGCTGCACTAGAGACCTCCGAGATTAAGAAATGCCAGTAATGTAGGGCATCACCCTAGGAAAACTGCAGGAATCAAGCAGAGACAAGCCCACGAGGCCACAGGGACGGAGCTACACAAACCCTTTGGACAGGATATCACCATGCCATGTGCCCAGATGCCAGACAGAACTACAGGAACTGTTTGCACAGATGGATTTCAGTCTCACTTTGATCCCATCCCTTCTTTCTAGGCCCCTATTTTTCTGAATGGAAATGTTAACTATACCTTTATAATTGGATACTTGTAAATTGCTTTTGATTTTTACAGGAACTCCCAATGCAAGTTTGCCCTGAGTCTCAGAGAAAACTTTGGACTTGAACTTTGGGGCAATCTTGGGACTGTTGAGACTATTGGGGCTCTAGGAAATGGACTAAATGCATTTTGCACTGGGAGAGTTCATGAGATTTGGGGGGCCAGGGGAATGTTATGGTTTGGATGTGAGGTGTTCCCCAAAAGCTCATCTGTGACACAATGCAAGGTTTAGCGGAAAAATGATTGGGTTATGAGTGCCTAAACCCAATCAGTGCATTAATCCTCTAGTGGGATTAACTGAGTGGTAACTGAAAGCGGGCAGGGTATGGCTGCAGGGGCAGGTCGCTGGGGCGTGCCTTTGGGGTATGTATTTTCTATCTGGTGAGTGGAGTCTCTCTGCTTCTGATCATCACGTGAGCCACTTCCCCCTCCACCACGCTTTTTCTGCCGTGATGTCCTGCCTCACCTCAAGCCCAAGGAATGGAGCCTGCTGTCCGTGGACTGAGACCTCTGAAACCATGAGCCCCAAATAAACTTTTCCTCCTCCACAATTGTTCTTGTCAGGTCTTTTAGTCACAGCAGTGAAAAAGCTGGCTAAAACAGCTACCACTTTAGGAAGGGGAGGCAATACAGATTTCCCATGTATTCGCCTGTATTTTAAAAAGAAAAAGAATGATAAGATAACAATAGAGGGTTGGGGATTTCGCTCAGTTGGCAGAGGGCTTTCCTTCAAGTACAAGGCGCTGGGTTCAATCCCCAGCACTGAAAAAAAAAAAAAAAAGAGAACAATAGAAAAGGCAGAGAGGGAGGGATAAAAGGAATAGTTGTGGAACCTAGATTTTTTAAATATTTTTTGGTAGATTTGTCTTTGGAACCATACAAATATTTTGCAAAATTATAAAACAGAATTAAATGTTAAAAATAAAAAAACTAAAACTATAACCAAAAATCCAAAGTAAAATGTAGAAAAATGAACACAACTTTATATTCCTTTGATGGCATAAGGTCACGGAAAGAAAATATTCCAAGTGATTTCATCTACTGTATGTATATTTTATTATATACATACATGAATTACACTCTGTTACATGCACACATTGTATTATGTATTGTATGGGATTTATTGCCTGCAATAAAATACACTGAGATACATAGTAAGGACAAAAACAGTCACTGTTTTTAGTACTGGCCCCACCCTGGAAGAGCATCAGTCTAGTCTGCCCAGACAGAACTCCAGTAACCAGCAATCGCCATTCATCCTGCTTTGTACTGGTTAGAAGGGAAGCTGAGAGCCATTCCAACCGGCTTTGGTCCCGGACACTCCAGCTGGCAGCTTGGCAAGCGACATGAGAGGAGGAAAGTTTTGACAATCCCCAGCTCTTGCTCTCTCTAAGGGCTGCACAGCCCAGGAAGAAATGGAAAGAAGAGAATCTGGCATAGACTGAATATCACCATCGTCCACACTTCCAACCACCTCGGTGGAGACCACACTTTCATTTTTCTTTAAGAATTTTTTGTTGGGCTGGGGCTACGGCTTAGCGGTGGAGTGCTTGCCTAGCATGTGTGAGGCAGTGTGTTCGATCCACATGAAAATAAACAAAATAAAGGTATTCGTGTCCAGCTACAACTAAAGTTATTTTTTTAAACAGAATTTGGGGTTGTTATAATAATATTTGCTATTTGGTTCATGTATATGCATATATCTACACAGTTATTTCTTCATCATTTTTTTGCTTTTTACTCTGCTTTTGTTATTTTGCTGTTTTGTTTTTTGAGGGTTAGGTTGTGTATTTTGTTGTTGTTGGTTTTGTTTTTCTTGCTCCTCTTTTTCTCCTCTCTTTTCCTTCCAGTGCCAAATTCATTCCCCGGCTCTCTCTGGTCTCTTATTTGTTCTCCTTCTTTATGGTCCTCACTTGCTGCCTCCCTTCTGCTTTCTCTCTTTTCATCTTTTGAAATTCAGGACTTTCTTTGCCTTCCTACCCCATTTTCTTTTTCTTGATGAACTGTATTTTCACCTGCTTTAGAACAATTAAGTTCATATAACTCCTGGCCCCACATTCATGCCACTGCAGCTAGTGCTGTGGATGTCACAGTTGAAACCTGGTGTCTGCTCTGGTGCCGTTTATCTAGTTCACAGTCGTCTGTGGCTGCTGCTGGTGTGGCTGACCCCACCATTCCTGTTTCTATGGCTATTGGAGTCACAGATGTCATAGTAGGCCTATGGTAGTTTTTCAAATGTTGTATATTGTTCACTGAGGTTGTTACTGTTATTTCCACCATTTTCTGCCAGATGCTGGGAATCTGGGGTGACCCTGTGAGTTCATGGGATGGACACTCTGCTGAGCTACACCCCCAGCTCAACCAAAAGACAGCAGCCTTGCTCCACACAGCCTGACCCTGTCACATTCAGCAGTACTCTAACACAAAGAACAGGGGAGAGAAAACTCCTTCTCTGATGGCCAGGCCCAAAGAATGAATGGCTAGGGAGGGGCCTCAGGTCCCATCGTGGACATCTACTCCTACAGTAACAGCAGAACAAAACGACACAAGAGACCACAGACACCACACCTACCCGGTTCCTCAACCTAACTCACTCCCAAGCCTTTTTAGAACATACAGAGTTGTCAAGTCTAGATGAGCAATCCCAGAAGGTGTTCCCTAAGAACCCTGCTATGTTCAACACAAGTACCCGACCCTCTCCCACTCTTGTGGACCTACAGAGAATGTGGGATCCTCAAGCTCTGATGCAATAGATATTCTGTCAGCGTTCACTAATCATCAGCAGAGAACCAGCACAAAGCCAGCCAGAAATACATCCAACGATGCACCACAGACCGGTATCCCAGAGCATGTCACCAAGAAATGACGGTGCCCTAAAAAGACCCTCACATTAAAGTGGAAGAGAAAAGGAAAGGAAACCAGGAAAGCAGAGTAAGGGAACCAGAGGGAGAGAAGGGGAGGGAGGGGAGTCCTAGGGAATGAAGTTGACCAAGTTATTGTGCATGTGCAAATATGCAGCAGTGAATTCCACTGTTACATGTGATTATAATGCACTGTAGAAAAATTATCCTGGGACAATAGGAAAAATGTGCAACCAAGTAGATATTGGATGATATTAAGGTTTAGATTTATTGTTGATTTTGGAGGGTGGAATCATACGTGATTAGGAGACATGCTGTTCTCCTTAGATGCTGAAATGTTGACATTAAATTATAATACCTAGGGTTTGCTTAAAAGAACTTCAGGCTGGGCATAGGGTCAAGAAGAGTGGGCATGGCATAATAAAAGTTTTCAAAAAAAGTAAGAAAAATACAAATTTATGTGCCTAAAAAATGAGTAAAAATGGTTAGATCAAAAAGACTGCTTTTTGTCCCTTCCTGCCAAAGCTCCATGGAAATAACAGAAAACTTAATTTTTAAAGTAGTAATTCACCCCAGAAAGGATACCTTGATTGCACCAGAGCCACCCAAGAACTTCAGGAAGATAAAAGCAGGTGTTTTCAGATTGATGGAGAAACCAGACACAGACCATGACAAGCTAAAGTCCTAGAGAGGGGTTGACAGACATGCAAAGAAACCCCGAACAGAATCCTCAGAGGTGACTCAGAGGACTGGGTGGAGCCCTGGGGCAGCTGGCTGTGAGTCCGAGGAAATCACCAATCCTCTGTGGAGGCGGGTTGAAGAGTCCACTGCCGGCTGCCCGTCCCTCTGCCTTCAGGCCCTCGGGCCCCTGGGGGGCAGCAGCCTTCCTGCAGTGAGGTGCAGAGGCTGTTGGCCTCAGGGCTGGCCGGCAGGTACGGAGGACAGGAGTGAGAAGACAGCGCCTCCACGGCCCGTGGCATCGGAGCTGCGCAGTGGGCATGGCTAGCAGGATCCAAGCAGGGAGGAGTGGACGCCATGAGGACGCTTTAGAACCTGGACTGTTCCTGTCACAGTGCTGCACTGAAATCACTCCAGAACTCCTCCCCAAAGTGAATGCACTGCTCCAGGAGAAGTGGGGCTACTGGCAGAACGCTGTGTCCCAGGGACAGTCCTCCCCGAGGGACTCCTCACAGTGAAGCGGTCAGTCAGCAAGTTCCAGCCATGAGCCAGAGCAGCTTCCTTCCCACTCAGCAAGAAGCCGGAGAAATGCAGAGCAGAGCACATAAGATAGCGCGGCTCTACCCTCTCACCTGCGCTCAGACCCGCAGACTCTGCAAAGGACCAGCGCACAAAAGAGCAGAGGAAAAGAAGCAGAGCCACTGACCTGGAGTTCAGTCTGATATCCCAGGAGAGAAAGTGCGTGCTGTGTGCATAAAATAGGATGTTCTGAACATGGAACAATTAAGAAAAAGTAAAACTTAAAACACGCCAGTATGCAAAAGTCAGTAGAAGAGCTAGAAAACCTAATGATATTGGGAAAATCTCCCTAAATGAAGAGCCAGAGGTCAAAGAGATAAATATATTCAGAAGAAAAATAAAAGCCCGGTTCCTTAATGCACACCTCTAATCCCAGTGATCCTCCTGAGGCAGGAGGATCATAAATTCAAGGCCAGTCTGTGCAACTTGGTTGAGACCCTTTCTGAAAATAAAACAGGGCTGGGGGTGTAGCTCAGGGGTAAAGCACTTGGCAAGCGTGTGTGAGGCCCTGGGTTCAACCCCAGTAGCATGCAAAAAAAGCAAGAAAAAGGTCGCACATCCAGAGAATATGTTGCACAAAATAATTTTAAAGAATTCATTGTGCACTTCTCATCCCTCAGTCATTAAGCCCCTGGCCTGTCAGGATAACTCCCACCTCCCACCAACGCTATTCAGCTGGGAAAATGAGGTTATCCTGTAGGCTTCTCCATGCGCACTGCTAGCGGTAATCCAAGTAGGGAAGAATAGAAACTTTCAAGATGTTTTAGAGTCTGGACTATTTCTGTTACAATGTTGTATTGAAATTACTCCAAAACTTAAATAACTTAAGAAATAACACTAATATTGTTCAAATCAACAGCTTAGGTAGGGCTTGCCAGGATTGCCGGTCTGCACCCGTCTCATCCTCAGCTATGGTGGTGGAAAGACTGGGGCTGGAATTTTCTGAAGTCTCCTCTTGCAGTTGGTGCCAGCTGATGGCTGAGGGCTTGGCTGGAATTCCATACTTGGAATCACGTGGTGTAGGCTTCCTCGGGACTGGGTGGCAGCATTCCAAGGGCAAGGATGGAGAGAGAGAGATGGGGGGAGGAGGGAGAGCTAGGGGGAGCACGTTGCCTCGGCAGCCAGACAGCATCGCTTCCACCTCGCCCCACCCGCCAGGCACCCGAGGTGGTGAACTTCACCGCTTGTGCAGTCATGAGGTTCTCTTAGAGCACAGAGAACAGAAATATTGATGTGGCAATTCTAGGAAAACACAATCTGCCACATTAACATAAGCCATTATTGTTTGAGCTTGGGCAGGTCCCATCCCAAAGATGGAATGTCTATCTCTGCACCTTGACACTTGTTTTCAAGGTCATCCATTCCAAGTCTAGGCCCCCTTGTGGAGCACGGGCTGAAGTAAGAGGACAGATGTCAGCCTTCCTCAGCTCCCCAATGAGCTGCCATGACCCTGCTTACATGCCAGTTGCCATCTTATTCCTGCCAAGGGATGGTGCCTATGGAGACACTGCTCCCTAATTTTTGTAAGCCATCTACACTGACCTTACCACGGTTCCACACCATGACCTAACGTCCCTCTTAAGTCTGACCTGATGTCCTCTGAGCTTGTGAGTAGTCTTTCCTAGGGACATTTCACAAGAATCCTATGAGCATACCTGACCATGGGATTTCTTTCTTATTCTCTTAATTAACTAATTAAACAACCGTCCAAGTATTCTGGATTGTGTACCAAACCCATTGTTTTAGATTTTTGGTTCAGCTCTATAGTAGGTAGCTGACTTGAACCTCTGTTCCAATCCTAAAGGATTGCCCTTCGTGTGGCTTCCTAATACCCCCACCTCCCTGTACTGCTTACATCAGAACCAGTTCTTAACCTGTCTTCTTCCTGCTCTCTGCCCCTGAACTACATACTACTCCTGTGCGCCCAGACCATACCAAAGCATGCAAATGAATTTTCCAGATAATCAAAATTTGCCTCTCTAAATGTACAATCTTTCTTGTCTTAACCAGCATGAGTGACAAATCATTCTGAAAAGTCTCTGTACTATATCCCTCCTCTTCAACATAGTATCCAGAAGATCCTTGATCAGCTTTTCAGCATGCTGAACCATCATTTCCAGTCTTTGAGCAAAGTGTCACCACAATGAGAAGGAAGTAAAAAGGAGAGGACTGCAGCATTTTTGCCTCTAGAAACCTAAATTTTAGAAAAGATTAGTATTCTCACCCATTTATGTATATTTCATAATAAACTAATTTTAAGATTAAGTACCAAGCCTATACTCTACCATTCAGATGTATAAAAGTAGGTCATGTTCTATTCTATAACTGAACTACTCTTCCTTATGAACCCCATTCCCACAAATTAGTGTGGGAATGGAGATGGACAAATGGACAAAAACTTATCTCAGTCTCCTCTAATTAAAATTAGCCTCCCTACTGGGTAGGTGGTACATGTCTGTAATCCCAGCAACTCTGGAGGCAAAGACAGGAGGATTGCAAGTTCAAGGCCAGCCTCAGCAACTTATTGAGACCTTAAGTAACTTAGTGAGACCCTGTCTCAAAATAAACATAAAAAAGTTTGGGGATGTGGCTAAGTGGTTAAATGCCCCTGGGTTCAATAATCCCCAGTACCAAAAAAAAAAAAAAAAAAAAAAAAATCAGTCTTCTTTTAGATTGCCTGTTAGGTTTGCAGAGTTCTTCTCCCTCCCCCTCTTCCCTCTCTCAGTAGAGAGGACAGCTGGGCATAAGAGGAAATAGAGACGACCTATTGGTGGTGGGACAAAGAGGTCTCTGATCCATGGTCTGTCCTTGGTTCCTCTCTACAGTGAGTTCCACCAAGGAGTGACGGTCTTAACTAATTATGTTCCCAGGACCCAGTCTGGTATATACCAAATATGGTTGGCCTCTTGTCACTGTGGTCAAATCTTGGTGATAGTCCCTTGCTGACTGTTGATGAAATGCTCTGAGTGCAGCTCCCTCTGGTCCCTGGTAAGACTCTCTGTCCTGAAGCCAGTGCTATGGGGTCACCTGTGTCCAGCCCCAGGGAGCTCCCCACACAGGCCCTCTGAGCGCAGGTAAAGGAGGCACTAGCCCTGGTGTTTGACATCGTTCAGCCCCTTCCAATCTGCCATTTAGATTTTTTAAAAAAAGCTACTCCAGGTTCATGAAGAAAGTGGGCTTTAAGAGGCTTGCAATTTTTGTGGACCACACCAAGTCTTCCAGCCCTGAGTCTTTTTTAAACCTCAGAGGTGTTTCTTACCCCCTAATATTCCTTGGCTCATAGAGTTGATCCCAAGGGGCACAAGGAGACCAGAACACACTCTACACCCCCACTCACACACACTTGCATCCCCAGGGCCCACCCGAGTTCTCCTCTCCAATCATACACTGGAAGATACCTTCAGTCACACATGCCCACCTCCCTTGACTATGTCTGGGAATAAAACTTTGTGGGTTTGAGTCCATTGTATATGTAAGAAGGAGCATTTAGTATTTAATAAAATCCCTTTTTCTCCCCTACAAGTCAGGTTTCAAAACTTTCATTTTTCCAAGACTCAAAAAACGTCACTATTGAGACTTAAAACTTGACATTGCTGTCCTCGTTCCAGGCTCCCACATCTGCCCTGGTATCAAGGCAGCGCTGTCTGATGGAACTTTCTGGGGTGATGGGCATGTTCTGTCACTGCAGCCCACTACTGTGGTCACCATTGCAAGCAGCGACTGAGCACCTGAGATAGGGGTAGTGTGGCTGAGGACTGAACTTTAGATTTTATTTCATTTTACTTAATTTGAATCACAAGGTGTGGCCAGTGCGTACTATAGTGGGCATGCAGAGGAACAATAAACTTCAGGACACAGGCCCAGGCGCAGAAGGGTACAGGGAAAGAAGCGGACTTGCAAGGTTCTTCACAAACATGCTCCCCATTGCCATAATGTGCCACTTCGTCAAAAAGTAGTGCTTTTTGGTGTCCAGAATGGCACGGCCTGTTTACTTCTTCTAGAACCTACATATTTTATTCAGAGCATACAGAACTCATTATTTTTTAAAATACATCAAAGTTAATAGAAGCAAATCGTTGGGGCTGGGTTGTGGCTCAGTGGTAGAGCACCTGCCTAACACGTGTGAGGCCCTGGGTTCAATCCTCAGCACCACAGGAAAATAAATAAGTAAAATAAAGGTATCGTGTCCATCTACAACCAATTTTTTTTTTAAAAAAAGCAAATAGTCAAAGAAAAAAATGATATTGTGGTTCTTTTTAGGAGAAGGATCGTGAACTTGAAATTAGAAACATCTATACTAATCGAATACTTAAAAATTTACATGAATTAGAAGATTACCCAAAAGGTATGTTTTAGCAACTTTGCTCAAAATTTGTTTTTAAGTACCTAGTCATATTTTTCTATTTACACACATAATGGATTTATGTGTTGTTGGGGGGCGCTGGGGATTGGACCTAGGCAGGTGCTCTACCACTGAACCCAACTCCAGTCCCCAAATGCCAGACATGTTTAAAAGCATTTCATTAGTTACTAAAAACCATTTTGTGATTTTAGAATAACGAAGCTGTGATGTTGAGCTCCAAAAAAATAGAAATGCTTTCCTGTTTTCTCATTTTCAGCTCAAATCTTTTTTGTCTTAAGGTGGAAGAAAAGGATAACTTTTCAGCTTGAAGAAAAATCTGCCCCAGACAGAACTTTCTACCTGTATCTGTTAGCCAGTGTATGGTCTCTGATGTATACTTTACCTCCATAAAAGGCGCCCGTTTTAGCTTCTCAGCTCAGTGGATCTGGGCAAATGCTATACCCAGGCAGCCGCACTCTGATGGAGGTCGCATCTCCCCAGGAAGCCGCCTCCTGCCCCTCCGCAGTCAGCATCCCCAGCCCTGGCCCAAGCCACCTTCCAACTCCCTCCGTCACAATAGCTAGTTTGACTGTTCTAGAATTTCACACCAGTGGAATCACAGAGCACGTGTGTTCCTGTACCTGGCTTACCTGAGATCCACCCATGTTGATGCTTCCATGAGCTTGGACCTTTTGTATTGCTGAGTAGCATTTTTCCATGAGCAAGTACCTCCATACCCCCATGATCTCCCAGCAGGTTCTGCTCAGAGGAGCTTCAACAGAACACTGGGCTCGAGTTTGGTAGAAACAGTAACTACACTTTTACCTTCAAAGGCAGCACACTACAATTTCCTTGCCTTCCTTTGTTATTTCTGGCTCATAATTCAGAATAACAGCTGCCAGAAAAGACAATGAACCACCATGGAGTTGAAATGAGAAAATGTCTAGATTGGGTGCTTCCTCAGACAGTCCACCACTGGTACCGAGTTCTGACACAGGATTCTGCAGGGCTCAGCCACTCGAGTGCACATCTGCAGTTCCAAATCCCCTCCAGAGGGACAGCATGCTGTCTTAGCCCAACGCCCACCTGTTTTCACTCCTAACCCTGATGACCATAACCTGTCACCCAAAAAGGACAAAATGAGGGAGATGGCAGGGGAAAAAGGAAAATAGTAAATGTTATAGTTGTATTGAATATTTAGAAAATATCTAGTATACTGTGTTTTATTATTATATTAATGGTATTTTATGTTTAAATCAATATTGCCTCCAAATGTAAAATATGTGTCTTGCCTATTCAGTAGTTTCTTCAACAAAATCAGTACAAGCAGACAGAAAAAGTGTGTCATTTACATGTGTGAGTCACCAAGAAACCCAAAAATCAGAAGATATTCCACCTTTGACAACTAAGGTACAGCAAATTTGAAATCATACAGTGTCTTTTTTTTTTTTTCTTTTCCTTTTTTTTAATTTTCTCACTTGGGCATTAGAACTTTTTTAAGGTTTTTTTATTTGTTCTTTTTAGTTATGCATGGCAGTAGAATGTGTTTTGATATATTATATATACATGGAGTATAGCCTCCCATTTTTGTGGAGTTATACCAGTTGTGGTTTCATATATGAATATAGGCAAGTGATGTCCCATTCATTCTACTGTCTTTCCTATTCTCATCCCTCTCCCTTCCCTTCACTCCCCTTTGTCTAATCTAATGAACATCTATTCTCCCCCCACACTCACTTATTCTGTGTTAGTATCCACATATCAGAGAGAACATTCCACCTTTTTTTTTTTTTTTTTTTTTTGGGTAATTGGCTTATTTCACTTAGCATGATAGTCTCCAGATTCATCCATTTACCAGCAAAAGTCATAAAGTTATTCCTTTTGATGGCTAATATTCCATTTTGTTTGTTTGTGTGTGTGTGTGTGTGTGTGTGTGTGTATGCCACATTTTCTTTATCCATTCATTTGTTGAAGGGCACCTGGATTGGTTCCATAGCTTAGCTATTGTGCATTGAGCTGCTATAAACATTGATGTGGCGGTGTCACTGTAGTATGCTGACTTTAACTCCTAGATATATACCTAAGAGTGGTATAACTAGGTCAAATGGTTCCATTTCAATTATCTGAGGAATCTCCATACTGCTTTCCATATTGGTTGCACCAATTTGCAGTCCCACCAGCAATGTATGAGTGTACCTTTTCTCCACATCCTCACCAACATTTATTGTTACTTATATTCTTGATTATTGCCATTCTGAATGGAGTGAAATAGAATCTCAGTGTAGTTTTAATTTGCATTTCACTAATTGCTACAGATGTTGAACATTTTTTCAGAAATCTGTTGACCATTCATATCTCTTCTGTGAAGGTTCAGTTCTTTATTAAATGGATTTTGTTTTTTTGGTGTTAAGTTTCTTGAGTTCTTTATACATCATGGAAATTAATGCTCTGTCTGAGGTGCAGGTGGCAAAGACTTTCTCCCGTTCTGTAGACTGTCTCTTTACACACTTGATTCTTTCCTTTGCAGTGAAGCTTTTTAGTTTGATACATCCCACTTATTGTTTCTTGATTTTTACTTCCTGCACTTTTGGAGTCTTGCTGAGGAAGTTGGTTCCTAAGCCAACCTGATGGAGAGTTGGGACTATATTTTCTTCTAGTAGGCGCAGGGTCTCCGGTCTAAAGCCTGGGTCTTTGATGAGTTTTGTGCAGGGGGAGAGATAGTGTGATGCCTCCTGCCTCACTTTTCTCACTAAGGATCGCTTTGGCTATTCTGGTCCTCTTATTTTTCCAAATTAATTTTGTGACTACCTTTCTATTTCTGTGAAGAACGTCATTGGAATTTTAGTAGGAGTTGCATTAAATCTGTATAGTGCTTTTGGTAGTATGGCCATTTTGACTATACCAATCCTACCTATCCAAGAATATGGGAGGTCTTTCCATCTTCTAAGATCTTTGACTTTAGTGTCCTGTAGTTTTCATTGCAGAGACCTTTCACCTCTTTTGTTAGATTGATTTCCAAGTATCCTATTTTTTTGAGGCTATCGTGAATGGGGTAGTTTCCTAACTTCTCTTTCAGCTGATTCATCATTGGTGTACAGGAATGCAATTGATTTATGGGTGTAAATTTTACATCCTGCTACTTTTACAGTGTTTTAATTAAATGTGTCTTAACAAAAATATGGGAAGCTACAAAACAGTCCCTTGTTCTATACAAAAGAACTTGAATCATTAGAATAAAACACATCTGCAATTATGTAGACTCCCCCCCAAAAATATTTTTTTGGTTGCTTTTCTAAATTATAGGGTAAAGCGGCAACAGGAAACATCAGTCATAAAGAAAAACCAACTGAAATAAACCATGAAATCATTCACTGTATCAATAAACTACCAAAACAAGAGGATTCTAAGAGGAAAAATGAAGGTAACTTTAACACCTTTAAAAAGCCCTGTTTAGGGGTGGGGTCTAGCTCAGTGGTAGAGTACTTGCTTGCCTAGTATACCTGAGGCCCTGGGTTTGATGACCCCGAGCACCGAAAATAAAAGTCTCCTTTCTTCTTATTTGCTTTACCTTGTGAATCGTACATGCGTGCAGAGGCGCGTGCGGTAAGAGCGCCTGTACTCAGGACGCTGGCTCAGCACAGAGGGGCAGGAGGACACAGCCTGGTGGGACAGCGGCTGCCAACAGGCCCTGGGTTCAAGCCACCGCACCAAAACAGAGGAAAGTAAGAGAGCGCTGGCGCTCCTCCAACACCCGGCCCTTCACAGCTGTCTCCTCGCTGTCCTGGGCTCCCGCCCGTCATTCCCCCGCCCCCCAGTCCCCTGCACTGATGTGTCTGTTCATCCCCTTGGGCTGCCGCAGAAAGCCACAGACCGGTGGCTTGAACCAGAAACACTTAGTTCTCACAGTACTCAAGGCTAGAAGTCCAAGCTGAAGGTTCTGGCCCCTTGGTGCCTGGCCTGCAGAGGTCACTTCCCACCGCGTCTGCACGCGGCCTCTGCGCAGTGGAGGCGGGCAGGAGAGGGCACGCCCCTCCCGCGGTGAGGAAGGACCCATAGGTCACTCCTCCTGCCCCACCCTTAGTACTTCACCTAAAGTCACCGTCCTTAGCAGGCCGCCCGGGGGCGGGGCTGTCCCTCAGCAGCGCTGTACTTGCCTCCTAGAGGCACTGCCTCAGACCCCAGGACCTGGCCGTGGGAGGGCAGAGCTCCAAGTCCAGTCCAGTCCCACCAGCGGTCCAGCTGCAACAGGACTCAGCAGAGAAGGGGACACAAACTCAGTCCGTGACAGTATGTTCCTTCCAGACAGTGTGTTCAGTTCTGAATCACTGCGTCCCGACCCGCTGATTAGAGGGAAATACTGCCATGTAAAAGACTTCAGGAATCGATTAGCTAAGCAGGGACACCAGCCCCAGCTCCCCTGCATGCACCGGGGCTCAGTCAGCCGCGAGGGCAAGAAGGTCCTTGCAGATAGAAGAGCCATCAGTGAACAGCCTCTGCCACGGCAGGCGAGGCCAAACAGTGGCTGGTAAGGGCAGAGGGAGGGCCGCGCAGGTCACCGAAGCCACCTCCAGCTTTCAGGAGGAGGCAAAGCAGGACGCTTCTGTGGGTGCAAGGAGGGGCCGCAGGCTGCAGGGACATGGCAAGGCAGCCATGGGTGAGGCAGGCCAAGGCCCGCGCACCTGGCCCTGGGCCTGGGGGCACAACGGAGCAGGGGTCCTCTCTGCCTCTGGTGCACGGTGGGATCCCCATGGTGTCCGGCAGGTTTCTGTCACCACCTTCTCCACCAGGTCTTCTGCTTCCCAAACCACGTCCTCTTCTTTCTCTTATGCGTTAAGCGCCAAGAAGGAGTGGTGTACGGTGAACCTGTGCCTTCCTCAGGAAGTGTCCCTGCCACCAGGCACTCGATGAATGATGGCTGAGGTAGAAAGACACCAGAATGGAGGTCGTTTTCCTTTTGAGTTCTGGAGACTCTACCTCCTTGTTTTTGCTTCACGTTACAGTCAACACGCCATCCGGGTGACATTCTGCAAGGCTGGGAAGAATGATTCCTGAGGAAAGCACAGTGCACCCTTTCCCGTTGGCTAGGGGCTGTGTTCACACGCGCTCCCTCAGGCAGAGAGGAGAGCCCTTGCTGAACACGCCTGCCCTCAGTAGAGACCCCGGCGGCCCACCTTGGTGTGAGGCCAGAGAAGGCTTAAATTACACAGTGTGGCGGACGCCGGTCACCAGCTGGCTTCCACTGAGGTCACTGGTCCATTTACGTCTTCCATCCATTTTTTGATCTATGTGTGTAATTCCTATTATCCTAGAAAGTTTATTCATTCATTTGACAGACTCTTTTTGGGCATATGGTATGTGTCGGGCACGGTTCCAGCCACGGGGAGGGGAGCGGTGAACAAATGTGACGACCCAGCCCCGGGCAAGCGGTAGAGCAGGTGCTCAGTATGCACGAGGCCCTGGGGTCAACGCCAGCACCCAAGGGAGAAAAAACAAACACCCTGCCTGCCGTGCTTGCCCGTAGTGTTCGAGTTAGCACCTCATTCTTCACGGCAACCTAGAGCTCCGCAGACTGCACACGACCAGCTTGATCCAAACAGCACTCCTCTGACAGACGGGTACCCTGTCCAGTCTCTAAACCAGGTTGCTGGTCCCGGCAGTGAGGCGGTCAGGCCTGTGAGTCTGTGCACTTGAAATGTTGCTGGCTCCTGCCAAGCTGCCCTGCAGTAAGGCTCTACCAGTCACCCGCCACCTGGAAATGACACGTCAATTGGACGCGTGAAAAACCCTCTCCTTGTTTTAATGGGCTGGACGCCCAGCTAGTATTGTCAAACGCCCACCAGTACCTTGTCAGCAAAGTCTGTGCATGAATGTCATTTTGACTGGCTGCACGATTCCCAGGGATTTGGGACCTCCTAGGAAGCGTAGCTGTCAAGCTGGTCGTTGAAGGCAGCCCTTTCTGTTCTTACCCGTGCTGCCATCCCAAGGTGCCTGTCAGGAAGCCACCTTGAGACAAATCCACGGATGTTAAAGGCACTGCGTTGTCTGCTTTCCCATACAGAGTCATCGAAGGACGAGGAGCATCGGGAGGTGCAGGCGCCTCTGGAGAATACCGGAAGACAGGCGGAGCAGAAGGAAGAGCAAGAAAGGAAAACCATCCTGCAAGAGCAAGAACTACCCACAAAAAGAGTTCAAGCGACTCATCCCGAGAGAGAAAGCGGCCAGGCGGGCGCCCCGGGCGACCCGGGGAAGGAAAGGGTCACCTGCAGCGGGCAGCCGCCCGGAGCCCAGGCGCCGCCGGAGAAGGGCCCCGCCGCCCCCGCCAGGCCGGCCGGCCGGCCGCGCAAGCTCTACTCCTTCACCGAGGCCACCGAAAACCTGCACCAGGGGCTGCCGGCCGCGGGCGGGCACGCCGACCCGGGCAGCGCGCGGGGCGGCCCCAGCTCCAGCAGGCGCCGCGGCAGCTCGGAAGGCGCGAGCCCCGGGCAGCCCGGGAGCAGGTACGAGCCCTCCTTCGGCAAGTCTTCCAGAACGAAGGCCAAGGACGCGAGCTTCCGAGAGAAGAAGAGCAGCCTCATGGACGAACTCTTCGGGTCGGGCTGTGTCTTAAAAAGTGACCAGCGCAACCCGGCTGCGGCGGACAGACCCGAGGAGACTCTGAGAAGCAAGGCCACACCCCTCGGGCCTCCCAGTCAGGCCTCCGCCAGCAACGCTTTTGGAGATTCTAACCTGACTGTGGTCAATTCCATTCAGTCATCGTCACCTACAGAAGGAAAAAGAAAAGTGATTATTTAAGCATTATCATACCCTAATACAAGCTGGTTTCAGATGCTGCTGCTCATGCGCCTTTAATCGGACCACGCCCAACGTGCCAGGTTGTGTATGTTAGTGCTTAGATTGACTGGGTAATTAGGCTGCTGCTTTGTTGCTAATTAATTTTTAAAATCTATTGTGTATTATTCAGTGGTGACATTTTAAATACAAATCTACATCTTTTTTCTAAATTATTTTTGAAGACTGGTTTATTTATTACACAGCTGTAGTATTCCATGGCTCCTGGCTGCTGCCCTCTAGTCACTGAGCATAGGGAAAGGTGTAAGGAAACAGTAGAATGCTACTTTTTATCTCTGAGAATAAAGTCCTGGCCAACTTTTAAATTTATTTTCAGTGTTTTCTAGTTTGACTTTCTTTTATATGTTTTCCATCATGAATGAAACTTTATAATCAAGTAAAAATGATTTTTAAAATAAAAACAGATTCATCACCTGAGGATGCATAGCTACCTTCTGATAGAGAAGGTACTTGAACACTTCTGCTGTAAAAAAGAAAGACAGGGGCTGGGAGATAGCTCAGCTGGTAGAGTGCTTGCCTCACAAGCACAAGGCCCTGAGTTTGATCCCCAGTACCGCAAAAAAAAAAAAAAAAAAAAAAAAAAGACAGAAAAAAGTCAGAAAAAGGGGGAAAAAGAGGCTAAAGATACAGCATCAACGCCACAGAACATGCTGTGGCGCTGGCCAGCTGGCAAACAGGGCAGTCAGGCAGGGAGGGGAGCAAGGCTCTGCAGCCAGCGTTGGCCACATCCAGACACCTGAGCATCAGGAAGACACAGGGCCAACCTGGGCAGCCAGGGGTCCCTTTCCCACCCAGTCCTGGCATCCCCCACCCCCAGGTCCTCAGCCTCAGGACACCACCTTGTACATATAAAGGCCAGACAGCCCTCATCTTCTCAGACAGCTTGCAGCTGGATGGCCCCAAGGGTCTACACCACCTAAAACTGAAAGAGGAGGTCCAGGCTGGCAGAACCCCAGGGCAGCAGAAGTGCAAGTCCTCTCTGGAGGAACCTACCCTACCCCAGGCCGTAAGAAATCCTAGGGGGCTGGGGCTCAGTGGTAGTGCTTGCCCAGCATGCCTGAAGCCCTGGGTTCCATCCCAGCACTACATAAAAAAACTAAATAGGGCTGGGGTGTAGTTCCATTGGTAGAGTACTTGCCTCGAATGCACAAGGCCATGGGTTCAATCCCCAGCACCACTAAAAAAGGAAATAAATAAACAAAATAAAGGTACATCTACAACTAAGTGTCCATCTACAACTAAAAATATTTTAAAAGAAAGAAAGAAAGAAATCCTAGAGTTCTGGTGCCTGCCAAGTGGGCACCTGTGTGGTGGGGTGAGGAGACATGGGAAGAAATGGTTCCCTAGCTTGACCACATGCAAAAATCAGTTCCAGGTTGATCAAAGGCTCAACTCTAGCCAAGTGTGGTGGCACACACCTGTAATCCCAGAGACCTGGGAGACTGAGGCAGGAGAATTTTGAGTTCAAAGTCAGCCTCAGCAACTAAACAAGACCCTGCCTCAAAACACACAAAAAAGGGGCTGAGGATGTGGCTCGGTGGTTAAGTGCCCCCAGGTCCATCCCTGGCACAAGAAAAAGGCTCCACTCTATCTGCCCAGCTTCCTCTTTTCTCCCTTTGCAATAAGCATTTTATGGAGAAGTCATGAAACAATGTGAATATCTTGCTCTTACATTCCTGCCCACAAATCTTAGCACACCTTAAAGATGCCCACAACAGTACTGTGGGGCTTGCCAACGCACCCACCATTCCTCCTACATTCATTATTTGAATTCTCTAGTCGGGGGGGAAATCCCTTTTTTCTCATTTATTTATACTAACATGGACTTGTGGGTACTTATTCTATTCTACAAATTATAATCCTTTTAATATAATTACTTATTTTGTTCTCAAGTTGTTCCAGACATCAGGAGCTTTTCAAGTGGGTTTCCATGTTTTTTCAGCAGGCCCCATCGTTAACCAAGTGACCAAAGCTAACACCACTACCACTAGGAGACACAGCAGCATGCTGCACCAGGAAGGTGGTATTTTTGTCAAAATGCCTTACTTGAATTCAATCGTGAATGTATCTCAAAGCACTTCAAATTAGGTTTTCCTACAGAATAACTAGCCAGCAGTCTTCGAAAGTGTCAAAATCTTTCTGGAAAAAAGACTGAAAACCTATCCCAGGTTGGAAGAGATTCAGGAGACATAACCAGCAAGTGCAGCGTGGGATCCTAGACTGGGTCCTGGATCACAAAAAAGATTTGTGGGCAATGCACACAGTCCCAGTAAGACCTAGCGGTTAGTTCTATTTTACCTTCTTTTTGAATAGCAGTTTCATGTTAAGGTGTTAAAACGTTTGTGGAAACTAAGTGAAGGCTGTGCAGGAGTTATTTGTGCTATTTTTGTAAACCTGAAATTATTTTAAAATGAAGTTTGCTTTGGATTTAACTATGGAAAGTGGAATAGGGCTGGGCTGTGGCTCAGTGGCAGAGGGCCTGCCCGGCACGTGTGACACCCTGGGTTCCATCCTCAGCACCACATATACCTAAATAAATGAGTAAAATTAAGGTCCATATATTTTTTAAAAAGTATAATAGTACTAATTTTACAAGACACAGGGAAATCTTTACGATCTTTGGTTAGGTCAAGACTCCTAAGACACAAAAGTAAATCACAAAGGAAAAGGGTAGATTATGACTGATATCTGTTCAACAAATGATCTACAAACAAAGAGAAAAGCCCCAATATGCAGAAAAGACTTGCTTCACACCTAGTGAATAAACCTTAGGATTCAGAATATAAAGGAATTAAATCGGTACGAAAGGTCAGTCTAAGAAACGGGCGAGCAGGATCAGGCATTTCAAGAACAGGATCAGATACAGTGTCTTGTTAGGAGTCAGCAAATACAATGAAACCATGGTACCACCCTCTCAACAAAAGCCAAAGAGGAGGCCCGGATCAAGCCTGGGCGTCGGTGTGGACCAAGTGAAGGTTTCTGCACACTGACAGGAGGGCACACGTTGGCTCACCCATGTTAGAACATTTTGGCATTACTTAGCAGAATGAAATAGGCCCACCGCCTGAGCCAGCGATTCGAGGCCTGGTACATGCCCTGGAGTCTAGCCCAGTGCCGGCCACCACAAGAGCTGGCCGAGAATGTCTGTCTCTAATGGCCAAAGGCTGCAAACAGGGGACTGGGGAAGTGACTCAGTGGCAGAGCACCCCTGGGTTCAATCCCCAAACCAAGAAAAAAAAAAGATCAGGAAGAAAATTTAGTGAACATGAAGGAACAATGATTATTCCACCTCTTAGAGCCCAATGTCCTTAACCACCATATTGTCAAAAATTTTGCACGATACCATTTGCGACTGAGCTCCCTAGAGAAGTCAGCACTCAAGGTGGAGAGGATGGGCTCCTGGTTTCCGGGTGGGCGCCAGCAGCCGGCACTGCGGCCCGCGGACTGGGCCATGGAGAAGCTGCGGCGGGTCCTGAGCAGCCAGGACGATGAGGAGCAGGGCCTGACCGCGCAGGTCCTGGATGCCTCATCTCTCAGTTTCAACACCAGATTGAAATGGTTTATCATATGCTTCGTGGCTGGCATTTTTTTTTCTATCCTTGGAACCGGATTGCTGTGGCTTCCTGGTGACATAAAGCTTTTTGCAGTATTTTACACCTTGGGAATCTTGCTGCATTAGCCAGTACGTGCTTTTTAATGGGACCTGTGAAGCAGCTGAAGAAAATGTTTGAAACAACAAGATTGCTTGCAACAGTCATTATGCTTCTCTGCTTCATATTCACCCTGTGTGCTGCCCTTGTGTGGCATAAGAAGGGATTGGCCTTACTATTCTGCATATTGCAGTTCTTGTCCATGACCTGGTACAGTCTGTCATACATCCCATATGCAAGGGATGCAGTACTTAAATGCTGCTCTTCTCTCCTAAGTTGAAAATCAGAAGCTGCTCCTGGAAAAGCACCTTGGGATGCTGACAGTCCCTTGCTAGTGAAGCACACTGTTCCTGGTGCAGTGGTCGCTACAGCACCAACCACAGGACTGCATAAGCTCTCCGTGCACTGGTCAGACCACACGCACAGCCAGACAGCTAAGTGTGCCTGGCTTTAACGTCGCTGTGTCATTAACATACTCTTCCAAAGATAGAGATTTTAATCATTGCCAATTTTAAGTAATTTTAGCCAGTTTTTTTAATCTTTTCAAAACAACTTTTGAATGTGAATATTTAAGGGAGATATCTGTGCTGTGAGAGATACTTAGCTTATTCGGCTTTTTAAAAATGTCCACGTTTTTAAGACATCTTTTTTTTAACTTTAAACATGTTAAACTTTTTACTATAAGCTTAAAATTGCTTATTACATGTAATAAAAATAATATATATCTTTATAATTTTGAAATAAACCCATCCTTGGAAAAAAGTTAAAAAAAAAAAAAAAAAGGTGGAGAGGATGTGCTGGACCCCAAATGTGCAAGCAGAAAAGCTGCCCCACAAACACCCACACACCCAGAGGCACACGAGCGGCCTGGCCTGGGAGCCGCCCCGAGGGGACAGCACCCCAGATTCTGACAGTTAACTAACATCACCTCAGCTACGAAGGAAACGCACTTTTACAGGCCTTACAGGGCTGGGTCGAGTGCAGTGGTGGAGGCTTGCCCAGCACGTGTGAGGCCCGGTGTGGCCAGCGAGACCCGGGACCCAGGGTTAACCCACATGCATCCAAGATGGCGACTGGCAGAGAGCCAAAGGCGTGCTGAATGCGCCTTGAGAAAAACAGGCAGCATTTACCATCGGCTGTATGATAATTAGCTCAGCTGCCTAGCGGTGGACAGATATACCTCACATGTGTGCTTGAGCTCGCCATCGCTTGACCTTTAATAGGATTGGATGGACAGATCTGGTTACAATTGCTTATGCAGGAGACTGCTTGTATATTGAGGGTGTGATCCGAATAAAGGGAAGCTGCTTCATGAACCTCTGAAGAGTACGTGTCGTTTGTCCCGCTGGTCGGTGGCAAGCAGCAAGTGGCAGCCCGGGTTTGATTCTCAGCACTACGTAGAGATAGAATAAAGGTCCACTGATGACTAAAAAAAAAAATTTATGTTTTGTGGTAGAAAATCACTGCATGATTTTTTTTTTTTTTCTTTCTGTTAAATACTCCTGACCCAGGACATGCTGGAAAGGTCAGCACAGTCTAAGTAACTTGTCTCTGGCCCTGAGGGCCCTGAGGGCCTCACTAGAAAGTAAGCTTTTTATTACAAAAGAACAGGACCGGAAACAAGCAACCGAAGTGCACAATGGCAGACGTCATCGCCACACAAGATGGCTGAGGAGTCGTGGCACACTCAGATGTCAGAGGAGGGGGAGAAGTCACTGTCTCGGGTGGTCAGAAGCTCCAAGGAGTCTCAAAGGCCAGGCTCAGGGGAGTGGGCTCCCAGCAGCCCAGGGAAGGGGAGTGCAGTTCCAGTAGCTCAGTGCCTCACGGTGGCCAGGGCGCAGGGGCCCACTCGGAAGTGACTGTGGATTTGTGCCTGCAAAGGTCTCCCAGCTGGGTAAGCCACACGTTTATGACAAAACTGGTAATAAGAGAGTCTGAGGTATGTTTTAAATTAAAGAGATGTTTGTTTTTATATGAAGCTATTTTAAAATATGTAAATTTAATAAATATTTTGTTCAAAATATTCTGAACAAAATAAAAACCCTGTTATCCATAAATAACATGCACCCCACACATAGGAAAAGCAAAGCCCGGCAATTCTCGTCCTGTGGAATCAGAGGTTGTGCTTCTCACTATTTTTCTATACTGTCCCAGTTAGATTTAAAAAAATAAAATACAATAAGAATTGCTTTCTTTTCAGGTTTTATTTTTATAACTTAAAAAAAAGTTATTTTATGAGCACATACATCAGTATTCATAAACACATGGGCAATCTTGGAAAAATCATAAGAAACTGGTAACATGAGAACTCTGGGAAACTGGGTCACAAGATGGTATCCCTTTCTCTTATCTTTTTAATTCAACACCCTGTTTATTATCAAATAAAACAAATACAATTTTTGAAAAACAAAACAATGATGTGCAACATTAAGGCCGTTTCTGTTTCCCTATTAATCTTTACAAACCAGTCGTGTGCACGGAAGGGCTCAAGAGCTCTGAGCGCTCGGTCCTTCCTCAGCCTCAGCAAGACTTGTCACGATTCCTGTGGTACCAACTGGAGACAGGGTCGTGTCAGGGGACCTGACACTGATCAGCGAACCGCGGAGGCCCCTGGGATGCTGTCCTGGCTGCCCGACTGATTCCCATATGACCCATCTGTAGGGCTGTGGCTCACTGGGACAGGGAGGCAGGCAGCCTCCCTGTGCCCCTCCATCTCCTCCTGCGGGCTTCTCACGCGTCCTGGAGACAAGACGCAGCGCTCCTCTCAGTCCTGACGCGACTGCCGTGAACACTGCCCGCTTCCTGGTCTGCACACATCGTAAACAGGTGGTGCTGGGAAGTCTGCAGCGTCTCGTGAGCTTATGTCAATGGGACTTCACACCTGCCCTGGTGGGCCTCAGCGTGACAATGGACTAAAGGACCAAAGCACTTGTCTTTCCAGTAGGATCAGCTGGAATAGTGAAGAGCTGCTACTAGATCTGAGGAAAACAAGAATCACCATGACCTCCTGGAAACAAGCGACAGAGCCCAGCTGCTGCGCTGTGGTCACAGAGTTAGCAGCCGAGCCTCTCGCCATCGTGAGTGAGCGGTGGCAGAAGTCACGCCAGCACTCGCGGATGTTATGATTACAAAAAGTGCATCGAAAAAATAATCAGCAGTCATACTCGAGAGGTCGAGCAAGTGTCAATCCAGATTGATTCAGTCAGACTCCCTGCTTTGTTTTTCTAACTTTGTTCCATTCGACTGAGCATAAATATTAAACGTTTATAAAACATACTTAATTTGAAATACTTTAAATACAAAACAATTCAATCACAAAACAATGCATTATGGTCTCATCAATATACTTATAAAACACTGTGATGAAAAACTAACAGCTCCAAATAAGTAGATGATACACACTCTACAAATGTTCATCCAAAAAACGACATTTAGACACACAAAAAGAACAAGAAATGTCAATTAGTGTTATCCTTTCAGTTGTACTCCATGAAACAAGAAACAAAGGTTCAAGTTCTAGTAGTGATAGTAGAATCTAGCTACTTTCTGAACTGGATTAAGTTGTTAGAAAGCTGTGACTTTCCAGCTGGCAATAGGACAGTGTGTCAGGAGAGCAAGTCAGTGTATCAAACCTGGTGTTGGGTGGTTGACGCACATGTCTCCAACTGGAGAACACTGAGATTCTTACAGGAATCTAAACAAAGCCCAAGAACATACTCAACAAAAAAACTACCATATCTACTTTGGGTTGCTGGTGGGGTTTTTGTTTTGTTTTGGGGTGGTTTTTTTGTTTTGTTTTGTCTTTTGTGTTTTCTTTTTAAGTGGCAATCAGACTTTTAACCTAATAAGAAAATCATTTTTAGAAGTCATATAGCTGGGCCAGGTATGGTGGGGCATACCTATAATCCCAGCAACTTGGGAGGTGGAGGCAGGAGGATGGCAAGTTTGAGGTCAGCCTGGGCGACTTAGCAAGACCCTGTCTCAAAATTAAAAACACAAAGGGCTGGAGCTGCAGCTCAGTGGTAGAGAGCCCTGGGTTTAATCCCCAGGACACGAAAGGTCCCACAGCAGTATTCATCCTCCTTTTCAGCTGAAAGGGTGAAGTACAATTGCCACAACTTTGTTACAGACTAAAATCCAACAGGTAATTCCAACGCCACCTGAAAATAAAGAAATTGAACATAAGAGCATGCCAATAACCTTGTCACCTTCAACTGAATTAGAGGAAATTACACGACTGCAATTCTTTCTGAGCAGTGCTGGGCTAAGAAAGAGTAAGTTCACAGGTCCAAATCTGTCCAACTACACAGATCCCGAGGGCTGCATGGTTTACTAAGCAGAAATGACAGTGAACAACAGACACTGGATTGAGTTCCCTCTGCTGCCAGAAAGATGCATTGCTGTGTATGATATTAACAGACTGTAAGAACATTCCTTAGTAAAGAAAATTCACTAGTCAAGAGTGAATTGATACAGTGCCACATTCTACATGTTTATACCCCCAAATCCACATGCTGAAACCCTACCCCACAGAGAGTGTTAGGAAGTGACCTGAGAGCTCATTCTGTCCTTCACTCCACCACCTGAAGACAGGCAAGGAGCCACCTATGGACCAGAACACGTGTCCTCATCAGCATGGGTCCTGCAGCACCTTGATCTTGGACTTCCAGCTCCAGGGAACAGAGTGGAAGAATGGTATGTACCAGAAGTTCTGAACTACATCAGATGAATGGAAAAAAAGACTGGGAAAAAATATACTACGAGAGGTATTAATCCATAACTAATGGGTTTTTTTGGTTGTTTTTGTTTGGTTGGTTTTTACGGAACCAACGACTGAACCTCAGTCGCTGGGATTACAGGCGTGTATCAAAATGCCCAACGTGGGTTTCTGACGATTTCTGTTTCTCATCATTCTTCACTGACATGTACTACTTTTAACATCCAAAAGAGGCTGTCTTTCCAAGGTAAAAGGAGGGCCGACAGCAGGTGTGCAGAAAGGCCAATCATGTTCCAGACAGAAAAGACGGAATTTGGAAACCTGAGGTGGTGTTTCAGTGACTGGGGCACCAGACTCCCCCTGCTGGGCCTCAGCTGATTCGAGTGTGCTCTTTGACACTGCAGTGACCTGGACAAGTTAAACAGCTTCTCTGGACTTCAGCTGCTCTACTGCAAGCTTGGTACACGCTGAGACAAGCCACGGCTCACCAGCAGATGGTGACAATGATGCCAGGCAGCTCAGCCTCCCTCCACCTCTGCGGAAGCCCACAGAGTCTTGCCCTGTGTTTTCCAAAGAGTCCTCACCTGCTACTCTGGTAGGGAAGGCTACCAGGCGGTCTAGTGGCGTTATCCATTTACTCGGCACAACAGCCACAGGGACAGAGTAATACTTCCAAATGAGCGAGATCATCAAGGCAGCCTGGAAAAGACACTTCTGGTGAGGACAGACCATCTGCCACCACACAAATAACCACGGGGAAAAGACGGCAAAGTATGGAACACTGGGGGACCGATGGCCCCAAGCCCTGTCAACCCAGCCCTTGCAGCCAACAGAACAGACACACCAGCCTCTGCTCTCCAGTGCTGCAGCCTCCAGAAGGAAGGCCTGGTTGAGGAGAAGTTCCTGAACGTGCCCAGAACACACTGCCAACAAGCGGCTGAGCCTCCTTAGATGAACTGGCAACTTAATATTTCATGACGAATCCGAACACACACTATGGAAGTTAGCTGATGAACCAACCAAGTCCCCGCAGAGGCAGGTGTTCTGGTCCCACTGCCTGTCTCTGCCTCGCTCAGGGACAGTCGAGTACACGGGTGAGAGAGAAGCATTCCCACGCCTCCAAGGTCCTTGCAAAGTGAGCCAATGCCCCCAAGAGCAGGGTCAGCGCGTGAATGCAGAGGCGAGCCCGTTCCAGAGGTGAGTGGAAAACTGTCCTGTCATAGCCTTGAATAGGCCACTAAAATGGGCAGAACTAAAGGAGGGGCTCCGGGGGACCCTGTGCCTCTGTGACACCGATCTGTTTCAGAAACAGAGCCTCGGGACCATCTCACTCCAGTGTACCCAGACTTAGACTCTGGGAGGCTGGTTTGAACCCTTCACCTCGGCAAAGACATACATAACGCCACACTCAAGGACAGCACAGCCACAGCCTCACAAGAGCAGCAGCAGAGGTGGCAGGTCCAAGGGAAGCCGTGTGGCAGGAACCTGCAGCCAAGAAGTCGGAGCCGAGTTTATGAGAAGAACCGGTCCCCGTCTGGAGGGTATGGAGTGCTCTTTATCACTAGGGAACATGGAATATGCAAAACAACTGCAGATCTTAGAAAACACAGGTCCTTGTGAACTTCCTACAACACTCCCACAGGCCTCAAAACCGTACTGGAACAGAGGCCGTGTGGGAACTCCCAAAAAGTCACTTCAGAGTTCATCTGCCAAAGTCCCAGTCTCTGACAACCCAGGCCCCGAGAAAGGCTTTCTTCCAGTGTAGTTAGAAATTCACGGGTGTCAGAGACACAGGCTGGCAGGACCCTGGGACACGGTTCCACAGGCCACAGCATCTGAAGGCCCATCCATCCCCAGTCACAACGGCCCTGGGGACAGCGCACTTACTTGCAGTATGTAGAAAGCGACACTTATGACCCACTTTATCTTGGCCAGCTGAGCTGTCCGTGCTTTCACTGAAAGGAAAAGAGAAGAGGATGAAAGTCCTGAAAAACCGAGAAAACACTTACACCCCCAGAAATGCTCAGCCTGACAGAGTACTTCCGATTACGGACAGAACAATATATCTAGAAATATAAAACAGAACTTTTTAAAAGTCACTCAACATCCTACCTACTCAGATTATGAGGTCAGGAGAGCTTCACTTTTGAAAACCCTTAAAATTATCCACCTAAACCAGAGGTTCTTTTTACAACGCCTCCACCCCGTGTCAACAGTACTAATTCTCTTCCTACTTCCTGTCCACATCACACTTCACCCTCCAGCAGGAGTCCAGTTTGTCCCCAGCCTGAGGATGTACCACAAAGACTGCTCTCCCACTGTGCAGACCAGCAGGGCCTCTCAGCACATGGCTGCCCTTCACTCAGACACAACACTTGTGGGCGTTTTCCAGAGAGGAACAGAGGCCCTGAGAACACTACAAGATCTTTTTCTAGATTTCCCTCGGAAAAGTGCTGAATTTGAACATGAAAACCTACACAGAAATGTTGGCTCCAAAGAAAATCTAAAAGGATTCCTAAATGCTTTTTTGTTTAGAATGCCAAGTTTCACCAGCAAATAAGGAGAAAGTAATATTTATTACTGGGTTTCTTGCAGAGAACATAGACATTTAGAACACCTAAGAAGCAAAGCCTACGTTCTGCAAACCCATGTATGAAGAATCCTCCAGGGGCTGCACGTGGGGCTCATGCACTTGCCTAGCATGTTTAAGGCACTGGGTTCAATTCTCGGCACCACATATAAATAAATGAATAAAGGTCCATCAACAATTTTTTAAAAATCTAAAAAAAGAATCTCTCAACAGCTCTTGTGACACTCTCCAGGTGCCACTCATTGCAGTACCATGAGTCTTAAGCTTGTCTGTCATTTTGTTGATCTTCCTTTCCAGCCTGGCGTATCTGGCAAACTCGTCCATCATGTTGACCGTGGAGAGCTCCTGCTTCATGTCCTGGATCTCGGCCCTCATCTGCGACTCCTGCTCTGCATCCTTCTGCAGCACTCTGGACATCTGGCAGGGCAGAGGAGAGATGAGCGTCTTTCCACGTGGGCAGAGGAGGGTTCCCCAGCTTCCCACCTTTCCCTCCATGTTCTGACTGAGAAACGCAGTGTGCTCTCTACTCTGTGACCAGCCAGCCGCCTGTTTTCCTTGCAGGCTTGAACCCACGATGTGGCTTTGAACATTCCTCAATATGGACATGGTTTAGGTAGGTGCTGGAAAACACTGGGCGATTAGCCTTGTTGCTCAACATGCAGAGACCAGCCACCTTCAGCAAATCCCTCAAACACCCACATAAACTTAGTGACCCAGTCCCCTGTGGAGGACGTACCTAGGAAAAACATCTTGTTTCTCACTGTCTGTCACGAGGATGACTGTGGTGTGCTGTAAGTTAGTTCCCCTGAGAAACGCTTTGCACAGATCACCCCAGCATTTAGAACTTCTTTCTTTGGAATTCCACCCAGCCCTGTCTCCAGGTGGTTTGGGACAGCCTCTTGAGGGAATCCCCCGCTACTGCTTTTGAGGTGACTGACCATGGTTTGGCTGGACAGGACAAACCAACATCATATTGCTATGCCTGTCAAGCTGCCCTTGACCTACATGGCTAGGCTATGTGGCCTTTTCCTAGTCTTTCCAACAACAAGAAGAAAATCCCCAAACTCCCTTGAACTTGAATGACTATACAAACTAATAGTTATAGGTGGACCAATACCTTTTTTCGTCATTTTTATGTGGTGCTGAGGATCGAACCCAGGGCATTCCATGTGGTAGGCAAGCGCACTACCACAGAACCACAACCCCAGCCCTACATTTTTCCTTTTTGGATTGCTACAGTAGAAATGTGTGTATTTTTCACTTAACCATCCAATTAGGATTATAAAATGAAAATCAATTTCATCATCAGAGCAGCCATTTGAGTGACAGGGAACGTGCGTACTGTTCCTGTCCTGAAGAGCCGAGTTCCAGATTAGACGGGGCTGAGCAAGGTGGGGGTGCAGGGTATCAGTGATGAGGCAGAGGCCCAGAGCAGGGTGTCGGGGCCCAGTGGGGAGGGCCTTCCCACCCGGGGCACCCAAGCAAGGTGGTTCAGAGAACCCCCAAGACAGGGCTGCCAGACAGGGAGTCAGAATCTGAACAGGTGAGGGGTACAGATGCACAAGTCGGAAAACAGAAACTCCCCCAAACATGGCATCAGAAGCCAAGCAAGGACGAAGCAGCCGTCCACACTGGGTACGGGTGGCAGAGGAGAGGGGAGATTATGTGCAAGGACACCACATAAGCATTAGGGGTAAGGGGAGTCAGTCTTCTGTCAGAGACAGAAATGGGCATTGGTCAAGAACTGCCACTCAGCGCAGGAAGTATGGATGTGAACTTGTGGCTTGAGGAAAATGTGCCCCTGGCAAGACCCAAAGGACCCCTGGGCAGAGGAGGCCTGTATGGAATTGTAGCCCACCTAGGCTGGCAGCCACCCAAAGGCCTCTGCCTTTCCCTGCGCCCCTGGGCCAAGAACACGGGGATGAGGTGACATCGCCGCCAGGTGGTGCCCACCAACTGCTCAAGATGGGGCTGGGTCACAGCACGGCGAGAGCAGGCACACGGAGGCAGGGAGGTCCAGGTGGGCGATGCTGGCCTCCAGCAACCTGCCCCAAATACCAAGCAAGCACCCCAAACGGAAGTCCTATGCCAGTAGACGAGAGGCAAGGAGAACACAGCAGCCCTCCTGAGGCGGCCAGGCCGACACTGAATAAAACCACCGGCACAGCCCTGACAGCACGACAGTCCCACCAGCCAGGACCAGAGCCCTCTGAAAACCCACCGGCGGGAGGACGACTCACCGCCCGGCTCGTCCCTGCAGACCTCCACAGCAAGCACGGGAACATCCCAGGACGGTCGCTCTTCCCTCCAGGGAAAGGACTGAGGCCGCTGCAGAGCTCCAGGCCTGCGCTGCCCCTCCTCAGGACACTGCAGGACTGCTCCCGTCACCCTCAGCAGCAGTCCCAGCAGGCCCTGAGAGGCGGGCCGTGTCCTGCCAACGCTTGGAGCCATCCTCCAGCCAGGTTCACAGCAGGGCCTCAAGCAGACCCCAGTGTCCACCTCTCCCTTTGTCCTCGAAGTGGGAAAGGGAAATGGCCACTTTTTCCAGCAAAAAGTGAAAGAGAGCCAGGCGTGGTGGCACACGCCTGCAATCCCAGCAGCTCAGAGGCTGAGGCAGGAGGACCGTGAGTTCACAGCCAGCCTCAGCAACACAGAGGTACTAAGCAACTCAGGGAGACCTGTCTCTAAACAAAACACACTACTGGGCTGGGGTGTAGCTCAGTGGTCCAGTGCCCCTGAGCTCTATCCCCAGTGCACAGGGGAAAGAAGCGAAGGACAACTGAAGATGCTGAAGCTGTGAAATAGTGGGAGGCCCTGCACACTGCACAGGCAGACTGCGCTGCACCTGACCGTCTGCAAAGCTGCGTCAGGGACAAACTGCTGCACCTACGCAGTGCACGTGGCGCGCCAGGACCCTCACCCCGGCCTCTGCCCACTGGTTCCCAGCACCTACCCTAGTATGACCCTCCTGTACCTATGCAGTCAATCAACCCACTGGACTAAAAGGGCAAAAGACCTGCCCAGCCAGCCTCCAAAACAACACAGAGGTGAGAGAGATGAAAACCGTTTCTCCTGCTGCACGCTCACAATGCAGACCGCCACTGTGACCCCAAAATGGGTGGCGACCTCTCCTTACCAGCAACCAAGCAATCAGTTCCACCGAGACACCAGCTAGGCTTCCTCTGATTCAGTTCCACTCTGACACAATCTACCAGGAGACTGCACTCAATCCCACGGGTAGAGGGCTCTGCCCACAGGACAATCCCCACCTCAAACGCTGATCACGAGTGCCAGCCTCTGTAATTTCTGACAGACCAGCTACAAATTGGAGTTCCCAAGAGCCCCGCTTTAGGTTCCATTAATTTGCTAGACCAGGGCCTGGCAATACAGCTCAATGGGAGAGCACCTGCCCAGCATGCAAGAGGCCCTGGGTTCAAGCTCCAGCACTGCAAAAAAAAATAAAAGAATTTGCTGGCCCAGCTCACAGAACTCAGGGAAACTCATGTCTACAAGGGTATTTTACAGGATGCAGACAAGCAGCAGACGAAGGGAATAAAAAGTGAGGTCAGGAAGGTCCTGAGCAGGGGAACCCGTCCCCGTTGAGGTGGTCACCCTGTCAACACACAGCCGAGTTCCTGTGCACGCTCCTGTGAGCTTCCACGTGGTAGGCTGGCTAGAAGCTGCCCACACCTTGTCCTTTGGGAGACTAAGGAGATTTCACTACACAGGCATGACGGAAGAATGGACAGTCATGTAGGAACGTAAGCAAGCAGAAAGAGCTAGAAGCTGAGAGAGGAGTACGCCTCAGCTCTAGACAGAAAGCGGGGAAGCTTCTGCTTCTGGGTCCTACGACCGCCCCAGGGAAGAGACATTCTGTTCCTAGGGCCTGCCTCGGGGAGAAAAGGCGGTGAAAGGAGGACGGGAGAAGGACGAGAAAGACGGAATCTGCTTCTGAGGCCCAAAGTGCCCCAAAATTATTTTAAAAAGGTCTTTAATCTTTATTGCTCTGAGGCCATTCCAAAATAACAAGAGCCATGGATATTATGAACCAGGAACCACAAACAAAAACCAAAATACATAAACCATCATGTCACTGACTGCCATAGGCACACGGAAAGAGGCTCGAGGTGATTACCAGGGAAACGCAAGTGGAAAACACCACGGTAGCCTCGCTGCACCTATCAGGACAGCAAGTGGTTTAAACCAGAAGCTAACCAGTGCTGGGAGGCGGGCGGCAACGCAACACTGAGCACTGCAGGGGAGCGTAAGATGGCCTGGCCCTCCCCGCCAGCAGCGCGCAGCGTCGCAGTGGAACTCAAAAGCATTCCCATTCCACCCAGCAAGTCCCCCTTTTTTGCAGTTTCGGGGTTTGAAATCAGGGGCACTCTACCACTGAGCTACACTCTCTCAGTCCTCTGATTTTTTTTTTATCTGGAGACATGATCTCAATAAGTTGCCAAGACTCACATGGAAACTGCAATCTCCCTGCCGCAGCCCGGCCGTAGCTGGGATTGTAAGTGTGCACTACCGCACCAGCTCCAGCAATTTCACTTGTGTACATGCCCAAAAGAATGGCAAGCAAGAACTCAAACGTATATTAGTACATCCATTTCTAGTAGCTTCACTTTGAGAACAGTCAATAGGGCTAGGGTTGTGGCTCAGTGGTAGAGTGCTTGCCTAGCACACGTGAGGGACTACATTCGATCCTCAGGACCACATTAAATTAATTAATTATTAATTAAGTAATTAAAGGCATTGTGTCCATCTACAATTAAAAAACAAATTAAAAAAAAAAAGGTAGAAATAACCCAAGCATCCATCAACAGATGAAAAGGATAAACAAGTAGGCACACATTTGTAATATCAGCAACTTGAGAGGTTCAACAACTTAGCAATACCCTAAGCAACTGAGTGAGACTCTCTCTCAAAATAAAAAATAAAAAGGACTGGGGATGTGGCTCAGTGGTAGAGCATCCCTGGGTTCAATCCCCAGTACCAAAAAAAATGATAAATGGATAAACAAAATGTGGTACATACATACAATGGAATATTATTCAGTCTTTAAAAAGGAAGGAAATCCTGACATGCTACAGCATGGATGAGGTAGTATGCTAAGTGAAGTAAGACATAAAAGGAAAAAAAAAACAGTGTGGTTCCACTGCATGAGGCTCCCAGAGTAGACAAACTGAGATAGTAGATGGCGACTGTCAGGGACTGGGGGAAGGTGACGAGAGCTACCGTGTAATGGGCAAGAGTCTCAGCCAAAGGCGATAAAAGACGCTGTGACAGAGAAGCCAGCACAACAATGAGAAGGTCCTCCTGTCACTGGACTGCACAGCTAACAACGATGATGATAAATTCTGTTAAGTGTACTTCACATAAAAAGAAAGTCAGCTTTTTCACTGCTGTGACCAAAGACCTGACAAGAACAATTCTAGATGAGGAAAAGTTGATTTGGGGCTCACAGTTTCATAGGTCTCAGTCCATAGATGGCCAACTCCACTGCTCTGGGCCTGAGGTGAGGCAGAACATCGGGGCAGAAGAAAGCAGCTCTACACGTGCAATCAGGAAACAGGAAGAGGGACAAAACATATACCCCAAAGGCACACCCCAGTGCCCTACTCCTCCAGTCACACCCTACCTGCCCAGACAAACCACACACTTAATCCCTTCCAGTGGATAAGGTACTGATGAGGTAAAGGTTCTCATAACCCAATCACTTTGCCTCCACATTTTCTTGCACCGTCTCACACGTGAGTTTTTGGGAGCCACCTCAGAGCTAAACCATAACAAAAAACAGAAGACAGCCCTTCAACAGTCTATTAGGCAACACGAGCACCTAGGATATTCTCTTAACCATCAGGGAGCATCAGGAAAGATTCTGAAAGGCGTGCAGGGGTTAAAGGAAAATCCTCTATACTTCGGGGAAAGGGGTTAAGGCCCTAGAATAGAGTTTTGCCCAAAACACACACTCAACCAACCCTGGTAGAATAAACAAAGAAGCAGAAGTCCTGCCTAGTTTAAAATATGCCGCCGCCACCAATTTATATTAGGAGAGAAAGAACGGTTTCTAGTTGAAGTCTCAGGCTTCTGCTGTGAGCAGAGAGGGTGCCCCTGCCCCACAATTTGCCACCAAATCCCTTACTCACGCTCCAACAGGCCAGAGGGCAGACGTGGACGGTGGCGACTCCCCGCACTGCAGCTGTGCACCTGGTCGCGAGGTAAGACGCTCACGGCGGGCGAGACTGCCCCCACGGCTTGCTGCCCCCTCGGACCCGGGAGCGCCACCCTGAGCTGGGATTCTCTACGCCAGCCTCCTGGCCCCGCTCGTCCCAAAATGCTGGGAGGCCCTGCACCCGGGCTCCGTGGCTCCGGGACCTGGCCCCGCCGACCATGCAGCGAGGCCCCGGGAAGCCCGGGCCCCTGCAGCCGAGGGCCGCTTGACGTCCAGGGACGGGGCCAACCGAACGCGCGAGGCTGGCCGCCCGGTGCCGGGCACCGGCCCGAGGCTCGCCGCGCCGCCCACCACGTGAGAGCGCGACCAGGCGAGGCCCGTGTCCTCCGCCGCTCCAGAACCTACGAAGCCGGCTCCGAGCAAACTCTGCAACTTCAGGTGCTCGGAACTGACAAGAAATGCCTAAAACACCAGCGGGCCAGCCCCGGCGCGCCGGCCGCGTCCGCACGGGCGGCGGGCTTGGGACCCCGCCACGCCACCGGCCCTGCGGCGGCATCCCCACCGGTCCTGGAGGGCAGGCAGCCACTTACGAAGGAGGACAAGGACGGAAGGAGGATCCGAAGGACATTGCACCCAAACACGAAGCAGAGCACCAGCAGCCACGCCCAGCGGTCGGCCTCGGCCGCGCTCATCCCGGACACTCCCGCGGCGCCAGCACAGCTACGGAAGCTCCATGGGGACCACGCGCAGGCGCCCCCGCGCCTGCGCAGTGGGTCCCCGGCCCAGCTGCGGCGTCTCGGTGCGCCTGCGCACTGCGCCGCAGTGGAGAGGAGGCGGGGCCGACTCTTCCTGATGGAATGAGCGATATACTGGGCTTCCTCTGGCTTTCCCGGTTTCCGTAGCCGTGTTCTACCCATTCCACTACCCGGGGGAACCCCAAAATTACTGTGAGGCCATCGTCGCAAGTGCTGTTTTGTCATATGTACAAATCATTTGTGTTAATGCTTTCTTTAAATTGACCCACTTTTGTTCCTAAGTAAACTTACTTTAAAATACAAATAAGCCTTTCCATAAATAAAAACTATCTTGTGGTGGCAAGTAAATAAATATGTTTTCCAAGAAGTTATATGCAAAATGTGTCTCAACTGTACATTTCATAAATTAAACACTAATTAATCTAAACAACCTAAAAAATTGCATGCTTGAAAAATAAGTTCATTAATCAGAAGACAATGTTTAGAGACTGGAGACTACTCAGTGGTAGGAGCTTCCCTAGCATGCACCAGGCCCTAGGTTCAATCTCCAGCACCCAAAAAAAACTACTTAAAATCAATCTAATATGAAAAAATCTAGATGAACCTTGGGCTTTACAGCAAAATAATCACAACTCTTATATGTGTAGTAAATAAAGTAAAAGATTTTTTTTATTAAAATCTTTTTTATTCTTACTGCATTTTGATTGTACACAAATGGGGTACAACTTTTCATTTCTATGGTTGTACACAAAATAGATTCACACCATTCATGTAATCATACATATACATAGGGTAATACTGTGTGTTTCATTCTACTAACTTTCTGTCCTCCACCCCCTTCCACCCCATCTTCCTCTACACCATCCAAAGTTCCTTCATTGTTCTCTTCACCCTGCCACCCCCATCGTTATATTTTGTCATGCACTTATCAGAGAAAACATTCAGCCTTTGGTTTTTTGGACTTGGCCTATTTCACTTAGCATGATATTTTCCAACTTCATCCATTTACAAGCATATGCCATAATTTTATTATTCTTTATGGCTAAGTAATATTCCATTGTGTATATACACCACAGTTTCTTTATCCATTCATCAATTGAAGGGCATCTTGGTTGGTTCCACAATCTACCTATTATGATTTGAGCTGCCATAAACATTGATGTGGCTGCATCAATGTAGTATGCTCATTTTAAGTCCTTTGGGTATACACTGAGGAGTGGGATAGCTGGGTCAAATGGTGGGTCCATTCCAAGTTTTCTGAGGAATCTCCATACTGCTTTCCAGAGTGGCTGCACCAATTTGCAACTCCACCAGCGATGTACGAGTGTGCCTTTTCCCCCACAACCACGCCAACACTTATTATTGCTTGTGTTCTTGATTATAGCCATTTAATTGGAGTTAGATGAAATCATGGGGTGGTTTTAATTTGCATTTCTCTAATTACTAGGGATGATAAGCACTTTTTCATATATTTGTTGATCACCTGTATATCTTCTTCTGTGTAGTGTCTGCCCATTTCTTTAGCCCATTTATTGATTGGGTTCTTTGTATTTGGGGTGTAAAGTTTTTTAAATTCTTTATAAACTTTGGATATGAGTGCTCTGTCTGAAATGTGTGTGGAAAAGATTTTCTCCCACTCTGTAGGCTCTCTTTTCACATTATTGATTGTTTCCTATGCTGAGAAAAAACTTTTCAGTTTGAATCTATCCCATTTATTGATTCTTGCTTTACTTCTTGTGCTATGGGGGTCTTGAGGTCTAGAAGTTTTCTGGAGGAGTTTTTTTGATTCTCTAAATAGATAATCATGTCATTAGCAAATAGTGACAGCTTGAGATCCTCTTTTCCTATTCATATCCCTTTAATCTCTTCGGTCTATCTAATTGCTCTGGGTAGTATTTCAAGGACGATGTTGAATAGAAGTGGTGAAAGAGGGTATCCCTGACTTGTTCCCATTTTTAAAGGGAATGCTTTCCGTTTTTCTGCATTAAGAATGATGTTGGCCATGGGCTTAGCATAAATAGCCTTTACAATGTTCAGCTATGTTCCTACTATTCCTATTTTTTCTAGTGTTTTGAGCATGAAGGAGTATTGTATTTTGTCGAACGCTTTTTCTGTGTCAATTTGAAATAACCATATGATACTTATCCTTAATTCTATTAACATGATGGATTACATTTATTGATTTACAGATGTTAAACCATCCTTGCATTCCAGGGATGAACCCCACTTGATCGTGGTGCACAATTTTCTTAATATGTTTTTGGGGGCTGGGGAGATAGCTCAGCTGGTAGAGTGCTTGCCTCGCAAGCACAAGGCCCTGAGTTCGATCCCCAGTACCGCAAAAAAAAAAAAAAAAAAAAAAAAAAATGTTTTTGGATATGGTCTCCTAGTATTTTGTTAAGGATCTTTGCATCTATATTCATCAAGGATATTGGTCTATAATTTTATTTCCTTGATGGGTCTTTGCCTGGTTTGGGTATGAGGGTGATATTAGCTTCATAGAATGAGTTTGGTAGGGTACCCTCCTTTTCTATTTCCTGGAATACTTTGAGAGGTATTGGAATGAGTTCTTCTTTGAAGGTCTCATAGAACTCGGCTGAGAATCCATCTGGTCCTGGGCTTTTCTTGGTTGGTAGGCTTTTGATGCCTTCTTCTATTTCATTGCTTGACATTGATCTGTTTAAATTGTGTATGTCCTCCTGGTTCAGTTTGGGAGTAGCATATGTCTCTAGAAATTTGTCAATGTCTTCGGTACTTTCTATTTTGTTAGAATATAGATCTTCAAAGTAGCTTCTCATTATGTATCTCAGTGGTGTCTGTCATGATATTTCTTTTTCATCACAAATTTTTGTAATTTGAGTTTTCTCTCTCCTTCTCTTTGTTAGCGTGGCTAAGGGTTTGTCTATTTTGTTTACTTTTTCAAAGAACCAACTTTTTGTTTTGTCAACTTTTTGAATTGTTTTCTTTTGTTTCAATTTCATTGATTTCAGCTCTGATTTTAATTATTTCCTGTCTTCTACTACTTTTGGTGTTGTTCTGGTCTTTTTCTAGGGCTTTGAGTTGTAAGGTTAGGTCATTTAGTTGTTGACTTTTTATTCTTTTCTTGAATGTGCTCCATGCAATGAATTTTTCTCTTAGTACTGCTTTCATAGTGTCCCAGAGATTTTGATATGTTGTATCGTCATTCTCATTGACCTCTAAGAATTTTTTTATCTCCTCCCTGATGTTTTCTGTTATCCATGCTTCATTCATTAGCATATTATTTAGTCTCCAGGTGTTGAAGTAATTTCTGTTTTTTATTTTGTCATTGATTTCTACTCTCATTCCATTATGGTCTGATAGAACACAAGGCAGTATCTCTACTTTTTTGCATTTACTAAGGGCTGTTTTGTGGCATAACATATGGTCTGTTTTCAAGAAGGTTTCATGTACTGCTGAGAAGAAAGTGAATTTGCTCACTAATGGAGGGAATATTCTATATATGTCTGTTTATTCTAGGTTATTGATTGTGTTATTGAGTTTTGTGGTTTCTTTTATTAGATTTTATTTGGAAGATCTATCCAATGGTGACAGCAATGTGTTAAAGTCACCCAGAATTATTGTGTTGTGGTCTATTTGATTCCTGAAATTGAGAAGGATTTGTTTGATGTACATGGATGCACCGTTGTTTGGGGCATAAATATTTACGATCGTTATGTCTTCCTGATTTATGGTTCCCTTAAGCAGTATGAAATGTCCTTCTTTATCCCTTCTGACTCACTTTGATTTGAAGTCCACTTTATGAAATAAGGATGGAAACACCTGCTTTTTTACTGAGTCTGTGTGCATGATGGATTTTTTTTCCCATCCTTTCACCTTTAATCTGTGAATGTCTTTTTCTATGAGATGAGTCTCTTGAAGGCAGCATATTGTTAGGTTTTTCTTTTTAATCCATTCTGCCAGTCTGTCTTTTTTTTTTTTTTTTTTTTTTTTTGCGGTGCTGGGGATTGAACCCAAGGCCTTGTGCTTGCGAGGCAGGCACTCTACCAACTGAGCCATATCCCCAGCCCCAGTCTATGTCTTTTGATTGATGAATTTAGGCCATTAACATTCAGGATTATTATTGATATATGATCTGTATTCCTAGTCATTTGGGCTTATTTTGGTTTTTAACTTGGCTTGATTTCTCCTTTGAATGGATTTTTCTTTGCTGACCTATATTGTTGCTTTTCATTTTCTCCTCATGGAATATTTTGTTGAGAATATTCTGTAGCACAGGCTTTCTATTTGTAAATTCTTTTAACTTTTGTTTATCATGGAAGGATTTTATATCATCTTCAAATCTGAAGGTTAGTTTTGCTGGGTATAGGATTCTTGGTTGGCTTGAAATATGTTGTTTCAGGCCCTTCTAGCTTTTAGAGTCTGGGCTGAGAAACTGCTGATATCCATATTGGTTTCCCTCATATGTAATCTGATGCTTTTCTCTCACAGCCTTCAAAATCCTATCCTTATTTTGTATGTTAGGCATTTTCATTATAATGTACCTTGGTGTGGACCTGTTGTGATTTTGTGCATTTGGTGTTCTGTAAGCCTCTTGTAGCTGATTTTCCATTTCATTCTTCAGGCTTGGGAAATTTTCTGCTATTATTTCATTGAATAGGTTGTTCATTCCTTTGGTTTGTATCTCTGTGTCTTCCTCAATCCCAATAATTCTTTCTTTCTTTCTTTATTTATTTTTTTGGGTGCTGGGGATCGAACCCAGGGCCTTGTGCTTATAAAGCAAGCACTCTACCGACTGAGCTATCTTCCCAGCCCCCCCAATAATTCTTAAATTTGAAAATTCTTTTCATGATGTCCCATAGTTCTTGGAGATTCTGTTCATTATTTCTTACCATCTTCTCTGCTTGGGCAACTTTATTTTCAAGATTAAATATTTTGTCTTCATTGTCTGGGGTTCTGTCTTCCAAGTGGTCTAGTCTGTTGGTGATGCTTTCCATTGAGTTTTTTATTTGGTTTATTGTTTTCTTCATTTAAAGGGTTTCCACTTGGTTTTTTTTTTTTTTTTTAGAATCCCTATCTCTTTGTTGAATGATCTTTTGCTTCCTGCAGTTGCTCTTTCAACTGCTTATTGGAGAGATCATTCATTGCCTGCATTTGCTCTCTTATCTCATCCTTTGCTTCATGAATCATTTTAATTATGTATAATATGAACTCCTTTTCTGACATTTCTTCTACCATACTGTTACTGGATTCTATTAATATAGAATCTAGGTTTGTTTGGATCATTTTCTTCCCTTGTTTTTTCATGTTGTTCATGTATCTTCCCCTCTCGCAGTGCAGATCTGGGGTATTGCAGTTTCCCCCCTATAGGTTTATAGTGACCCTATAGGTTTCCAAACCTTTCCTTTAAGGGGGAGATAAATATTAGCAGTGCCCAGTTCAGACAATATGCAACCCTAGACCAAATAGCCCCTATGAGTGTGATGGGCTGACAGATTTGACTCCATGAGAATGTTATAGGCCAGACTCTAAGGGAAATGACTATACAGACTCCATTTTGCTCTGAGACTCCATGTTATGTAGGAAATAAGCTTCTCCCATGGGAACACCCCACCTCTGTACCCATCACCAATTACTTGGTGTGACATGTTTAATAATATAAAATGGCAACTCCTATGTAGTAAAGAATTGCTCTCTTTTGATCCCTATTGCTCCTAAACAATGTACCATGTAAACAGTGATTGTGTGGATGTTAGTAACTATTCTTTAGTTTGTCCTAGGTAAGGGTCATTTTGACCCACTTCCCCCTCTGTCAATGATCTCATGATGTTAGTTTGAAATTTCAAATCATAGCAACAGACACTTATGATTAATGTGATTTTTGGCATAAAAACCCCTGCAACCCTGTGGTCATGGCTGTTCTCCCAATAGCCATTTTTTGGGGCATTGTGTGAGACAGTCAGCTGGCCAGCTTAATAAAGACTCTCAAATTTGGACTTCTCAGTGGTGATCCGTCTGTTCTTAAGTTGCGCCCCCTAACATGAGTATGTTAACAATATTGTCATAATAAACAGAATGAGTTCAATTATTATCTACCAGTATAACAGATAGATTTGCAATAAGGTCTGCAGTTTCTTTCTTTCTTTCTTTTTTTTTTTTTTTGCGGTGCTGGAGATTTGAACCCAGGGCCTTGTGCTTGGGTGGCAAGCACTCCACCAACTGAGCTATATCCCCAGTCCACGTCTGCAGTTTCTAATGGAGGACAAAGAAGATGCAGAGGGCTGTAGGATGTAGCTGTTAATGGGATAAGAAAAGAATATATAGAAGTTCTAGATCATAGAAGGAGTGAGTGTAATCAAAAGAAGTTGGTTGTTAGCATGCCAAAAGGGAGAAAGAGACTCTGAGGGAACAGGTAAACAAAAGGAAAAGAGAGCAAGAAAAGTAAAGAAATAAAAACTTAAAATTTTTCAATAAGGAGATAAAAGAAAATCTACAGTATAACAGTCATATAGTATTCAAACCTCCCAGTCTGCAGTAGCCTGATGCATGAGAGGTACCTGACAATGAGCTTCCAGTGCCCAGCAGGCGTCTCAGGATGAGATTTGTCCCACCTAAAGATGGGAGATAAATGGGGAACTGCAGCTCGGGGTGTGGATGTGGGATGGCTAGAGGTCCCGGAGGTGGGATGCGGTTTAAAGGGCAGGAGTCCTGGAGGTTGGGTGTGGTCGGTCTGGTTGTGGGATCCTGGAGGTGGGGTGCAATCAGTCGGTCTGGGGTCCCGGTGATAGGGTGCAGTCAGTTGGTCTGGGGGTCCTGGCAGCAGGGAGCAGTCAGTCGATGTGAGGGTCCCAGAGGGAGGGAGTGATCAGTCAGGCTGAGGGCTCCTGGAGACGGGGCTCAGTCAGTCCGACCAGGGGTCCTACAGGGCCTGGCTGTTATCTCAAAATGGCAGTAGCTACGTATAACCAAACCTGCAGGTACTGTGACAGTGAACTCCAGGCAACAGCAGGCAGCTGGTGCTCCACTGGCAGTGTGCGCTCAGTTTGCTGACTGCTGTTGGGATGATCGGTAGGTGAACCTCGGTTGATGGGTGATGGGTAGGGGTAAGGCCGGTGATGGACAGGCAAGAGACAGGAAAATGGCAGATGATAGGCGCCTGACAGTGAGCAATATGTACTCAAATATGTGTCGATATGCTGGCAGACTGCAGGTGATTGGGGTAAACAGCAGGGGATCAATGAGCAGCAAAAACTGCCTCACCAAGAAACAGATATCCTCTACTTGAAACCCGAGTTATGGAGCAACAAGGAACGCAGCCTCCCTCTAGTCTGCCACCTTGGATCTTCTCCTTTGCTTTGTTCTATATTTTCTGTAGCATTCTCACTGTTCAACAAATTATGTAATTTATGTATTGTGTTCACTCCACACTGCCTTAGACGTCCGGCTCAGGAGTGTTCAGGCACAGAGGGTGCTGGCACTCCCAGGCGCTCCCTCCACACCCTGTGACTCGCTGCCATGGGGGTCTTGTTAAGGAAGTCTGGTCCTAAGCCAACGATGGAGGTTCAGGTCTACTTTTTCTCCTATTTGGTTAAGGGTCTCAGGTCTAATTCCTAGACCCTTGATCCACTTTGAGTTGAGTTTTGTGCAGGGTGAGAGATGGGGTTTAATTTCATTTTACTGCATATGGATTTCCAGTTTTCCCAGCACCATTTGTTGAACAGGCTATCTTTTCTCCAGTGTAAGTTTTTGGCACCTTTGTCTAGTATGAGGTTACTGTACTTATGTGGGTATGTCTCCATATCTTCTATCCTGTACCATTGGTCTGCCTGTCTATTTTGGTGCCAATACCATCCGTTTTTGTTACTATTGCTCTATAGTAGAGTTTAAGGTCTGGTATTGTGATACCTCCTGTATCACTCTTCCTGCCCAGGATTGCTTTGGCTATTCTGGGTCTTTTGTTCTTCCAGATGAATTGCATGATTGCTTTTTCTGTTTCTGTGAGAAATGTCACAGGGATTTTAATTGGAAATGCAGTGAATCTGTATAGCACCTTTGGAAGTATGGCCATTTTGATAATATTAATTCTGCCTATCCAAGAACACGGGAGATCTTTCCATCTTCTAAGGTCTTCCTCAATTTCTTCCTTTAATGTTTTGTAGTTTTCACTGGAGAGATCTTTCACCTCTTTGGTTAGATTGATTCCCAAGTTTTGGGGTTTTTTGTTGTTGTTGTTGTTGTTGTTGTTTTTGAGGCTATTGTGAATGGAGTTATTTTCCTCATTTCCCTTTCAGATGTTTCATCACTTATGTGTAAAAATGCTTTAGACATATTCTTGTGGATTTTAAAACATGCTATTTTGCTGAATTCACTTATGAGGTCTAGAAGTTTTCTGGTGGAGTTTTTTGGAGCCTCTAAATAGAGAATCATGTCATTAGCAAATAGTGACAGCTTGAGTTTCTCTTTTCCTATTCAGATCCCTTTAATTTCTTTAGTCTGTCTAATTGCTCTAATTGGGTAGTATTTCAAGGACAATGTTGAATAGGAGTGGTGAAAGAGGACATCCCTCTCTTGTTCCAGTTTTTAAAGGGAATGCTTTCAGTTTTTCTCCATTAAGAATGATGTTGGCCATGGGCTTAGCATAAATAGCCTTTACAGTAAAAGATCTTTAGTCGTCTTTTCTGTCATGGTTTGATTCTGAGAACTAATTCCTATCCAAAATAATGGAAGGATCTGTGAGTCTACAAATGTATTTCTAGAAAACACCTGAAGCACAGCTATTCAATAGCAGTAGAGTAAATTATTTGCATGAAAGAGGACACTGACTTGTAGGTGACTACTGAAAACACAAGCAAAACAAGCTTGGAGCCTGCCTCTCCCCACAGCCTTCCCCTCCAGCTGGACAGGCCAAAGCTGCAGCCAGGCTTCAGGGTCCTCTGATCCCAGGAGATTTTGATAATGGAGAAGGGCAAGCTGCCTGCTGAACAGTATGGCAGTGCCTCCCCCTCCTTAAGTCACCCCCAACCTCTGCTTTTCATATTAAAGAGGAAAACCTCTGGTGTTTCCCACCTGCCAGCCATGAAGCCAGAATTGAGGACAGGCAGTCAGTGTAGATAGGGAATCTGGTCAAATCGAGGAATGGAGGCCATCTGTGTCTGGGGAGTTGGAGATCATGCTGGGAGAAATGGAATGTCATTGTCTCCAGAGCCCTTTTGATCACATCAGAAGTTTGCCCCTAGCATGTATGCAATATAATAGAAAGGTTTTTGTTGTTTCAGAGGTTTTCTTGTTTTGCCTTTCAATGAATAGACTTGGAAAAAAGATTTTGGGGGACACTGGATATTGAACCTATGGGTCCCTTACCACTGAACTACATCCCCAACCCTTTTTGGTTTTAAAATTTTTTTTTTTTTTTTTTTTTTGTTGTCAACGAATCTTTGTTTTATTTATTTATTTATTTATTTATTTGTATGTGCTGGTGAGGATTGAACCCAGTGCTTCACACGTGCCAGGCAAGCACTCTGCCACTGAGTCACAACCCCAGTCCCCTTTGTACTTTTCATTTTGAGACAGTGTCTTGCTAAATCATTGAGAGTCTTGCTAAGTCACTAAGGCTGGCCTTGAATATGGATCCATCTGTCTCAGGCTCCCAAGTCACTGGGATTACAGGGATGCACCACCAAACCCAGCAAAAGTAAGAATATTCTTAAATGGACAATGGACTGGCTCATAAGTTATTGGCAATCCTGTGTTTGTCATCTATGTAAACATATATGTCAGATAAATAAGTTTAATAAGATTTATAAATAATGAAATTAAAATTTCAATCTGGAAAAAATTATATGATAAATTTGCAAAAAAAAAAAAAAAATATATATATATATATTTTTTTTTTTTACCAGAAATTAAAAAAAAAATTGCAGGTGGGAGGCTCCTAGGAATTGAATCCAGAGCACAGCACAGGTGAGGCAAATATTCTACACTGACCTATGTTCCAAACCCTTTCTTAATTTATTTTGAGACAGGTTCTTGCTAAGTTGCTGAAGTTGGCCTCAAACTTGTGATCTTCCTGCCTCAGACTTCCAAGAGGCTGAAATTACAGGCAAATACCACCATTCCCAGCAAAAGAAAAAAACTTAAAGATATTAAATTCTTCTGTGTATCAGATATTTTACCAACTGCAGGTGAGATATGATGATGAACCGGGCACAGTGGTGCACATCTGTAATCCCAGTGGCTCAGGAGGCTGAGGCAGAAGGATCGAAGTTCAAAGCCTGCATCAGCAATTTAGCGAGGCCCTAAGCAACTCAGTAAGATCCTGTCTGTAAATAAAATATGAAAACGGGCTGGGGATGTGGCTCGGTGGTTAAGTGCCCCTGGATTCAATCCCTACTACCAAAAAATAAAAATTTTAAAAAAGTATAAAAATACATGTATGTGTACACACACACGCACACACACATGAATCAAATGTCTCCAGTCCTTGTTCACTGAGAACTTAACTAAACAAATAACTATAAGTCCTATAAATAATTACCAGCATGCAAAGTGTTCTGAAGGGACATATAGGTTTAACTAGAAAAGTGTCCATGTCCTGGTTCCAAGTTGTACGATGGGTTTGTAGGTGCTTATTACATCGCTAGTAAATAATATAAAAGAGGGTTGTGCATGAAATATGGGTGGCATTTGCATCATCTAAGACTTTTTCCAAAAAAGTAGTATGGGTCACTATAAAATATAGAGGGGCCTGATCTAAATTGAGAGTTAAGTGTGAGGGTCGACAGGATTTCCTATACTCCATTCTTTTCATCTCACTCCCATGGAAAAATACACTGCGCCAATTCAATGGATCTTTGTAAGAAAATTCCAAAAGAAAGTCAACTTTTTGATCTTCTTGCCTCCCACAGGGCCAGAGACTCACTAGTGACACAATGAAGAGGCAATTCTCTGTTCCCTTGAGGTTGGCTCAAGGAAATGAGAGAGAATGCTGGACCGTTTCACATCATTTCACCAAGAATCTGAAAGTACTCCAGATAAACAAGTAAAATAGACTAATCTACAAGTGTAAGATGTGTCATCCCACCTACAGCTTTCTTATTAGATAATAAGAAAGCCCGTTTTAACTCGAACCTAAATATATGATATTTAATACACAGTTGTATTAGTCAGGGATCTCTAGAGGAACAAAATCGATGGGAACTATGATATAAAAGGCAATTTATTAGATTGGCTTACAGGACCAGCAGCTGGATAGTCCACAATGGCCGTCTGCAGCTGGAGAGCTGGAAGAACTAGAAGCTGTGCAGTCCAAGAGGCGGAAGCCCCAGAACAAGAAGGATCAACAGTGCTACCCTAGTCTGAGACCAAGGCTTCTGGAAACTACCTGGAGAATCACTGGCAGAGTCTGCTTTGGAAGAGTGAAGGAGCGAGGGTGTTGTTTGAGTCTGCTCTTCCTTATTGATCATTTGTCCCTCTGATCTGTTCATTATTTTAAGTGGGTAATGAACATCCCGCCTATTGTTTTATCACTATGCCCTTCAGTTCTGTATTTACTTTTATATTTAGATCACTGATGTTGAATGCTACATCTATAGTTTTCACATCCTCTTAATCAGTCGACGCCTTTATCATTGTGAAAATTTCTCCTTTGTTTCTTGGGACCATTTTTGACTTAAAATCTATTTTGCTGGGGCTGGGGAGATAGCTCAGTTGGTAGAGTGCTTGCTTTGTAAGCATGAGGCTCCAGGTTCAATCCCCAACACCGCAAAAAAACAAAACACAAAACAAACTATTTTGCTAATATAAGTATACCCACCCATGCTCCCTTTTGATTAATTTTGCATGGAATATCATTTCTCCACCTCTTGGTTTAGAGCTTATCCACATCCTTGAATCTAAAGTACATCATCGGGAGCACATAGATATGTATTATTTTTAATCCAGCCACTCTGATTTAATTGCTGGTTTTTAAGGACTTGTCACCGCCTTGTTGTTGACTGCTTGTTTTGGTTTCTCTGCTCCTGTCGTCCTCGCTTGCTGTCACCCTCTGTGATGGCATGTTTTTGGCACATATTTTTTGGTAGGATGTTTTTATTCCTCTCTACGTTTATGTGCCTGCTACAGGGCTTTTTTGATATTTTCATATGTGCATATAAAGCCTCCTGTCGTCATGAGAGTCTGACGGCTTAGGTTCAGGTGTAAGTATTTCTCCCTCCCATTTGTGCCACTGCTATCGCAGTTTACATCTGCTGATATCATGATCATTAACAAATTCTTATAAATTATTTTCATACCTTTGTGTTTTAATGTTTATACTATAAAGTGATTTACATACCACCATTCCAGCATTATTCTGATTTTTACTGTATACTTAGCTTTACCAGTGAGTTTAATACCTTCATATGTCTTTCTTTGCTCGTGTCCTTTTATTCCAGCTCAAAGAACCCCCTCTAGCCTTTCCTGTAAAGCAGGTCTAATGGATAAACTCCCTCAGTTTTTGTTTTTCTGGAAGTCTTTCTCCTTCATTTCTGAAGAACAGTTTTGTTAAGTGTAGTATCCATAGTTTTTTTTTTTTTTCTTTCAGCACTTTGAATGTATCATCCCACTTGGTTGTGGCCTGCAAGTTTTCTACTGAGAAATGCATTCATACAGTAATAATAATGGCAGTTCTCCTGTGATTGAGTAGCTACTTTTTTCTTATTGCCTTCAAAATTCTCTATATTTTTTGGACAATTGATTAAACCTGTATCAGTGAAGATCTTTTCATAGTCAACTATTTTGAGTTCTTTAAGCATTATGGATCTCGGTATTTATTTCTCTTTCCATATTTGGGTAGGTTGTCATTTCTTTTTTTCCTTTTAGAACTCCCAAAATGCATGATGGTCCTATAAATTCCATAAGCTTCCTTTACTTTTTCATTCTTTCTTATGTACATTAAAGATGGTCAAGATGGCTAATGTAATATGTTTTACTACAAGTTTTAAACAATGGTACATTTCCACAGTGGAATACAATACAGTCAACAAAAAGGTCTTTTTTTTTTTTTTTTTTTTTGGTGCTGGGGATGGAACCCAGAGCCTTGTGCTTACAAGGTAAGCACTCTACCAACTGAGCTATCTCCCCAGCCCCAACAAAAAGGTTTTAAGGACTGATAGGAAGTACTCTCTTCTGTTAAGTGAAGAATGGAAATATTCTGAACAGTGTGAAAAATAAGGGGGAAGAAAAGAATACAATATTTAGGTCAAGACAGAGAACCTGACTTGCCCCCTGAAGTTCTCTATTGCTCTTGTTTAGTCACTAGCTCCCACCTCATGTCAGCCAGGAATCTCTATCCTGACTTTCAACAGCCTGGTGTGTCTGCTTTTGAATATTATATGAGTAGAATCACATGGTATACCCTCTTGGACCAGGACTTTCTGCTCACATTGCATGTGTGAGATTCATCTGTGTTGTTGAGTGTGGTTGCAGATGATTTATTCCCAATGCTGGTACTGTTCCATTGGTTTATCCATCCTTCTGTTGATGGGTATTTAGGCTGCTCTCAGTCAGGGTTCTAACAAACAGTTAAGCCCTGAATATGGTACTTCATATTGGTTTCGTTGAAAGGGTATGAGCATTTTTGTTGAGTACATTTCCAGGTGAATTAGAGTCACAGAGTCTATTTAGCTTTGAAAGGCACTGCCAAATGGCTTTGCAACTAAGTTCTAGTTGCTCCGTGAGCCTGTGTTGGCAATTAAAAAAACAACAACGACAAAAAAAATCTGGTCTAAAACCAACAACGTGGGCCACCAGTTTGTCATCTCTGGCCACGTGCATCTTCAGCTTATGGAGAAAGAGCTTCAAGAGGTGAGTTTAAATTTCAGCATGGCCTGACCTTAATGACTTCCCGAGTCCAGGATTCTATCGAATTCCTGACTCCTTCCACAGGCAGCCTTCCTCTGGTCTCCTTCCTCACCTTTTTGTGTTGTTTTTGTGGCAGTGGGGATTGAACACAGTCTCATACATGCTAGGCAAACACCTTAGCCCAGTTACATCCCCAGCCTTCTCCTGACCTTAATGTGGACATTTCCCACATCTTTCTCGCCACGTTCAAGGTCCTGGAAGGCTGCCAGGCTCTAGCTAATTTGCATGCAAATTACGAGCATGTAAATTACCAGCCCAAGTGCTTGGGATACAGGCCTGAAGTCTCTCTTGACCTCAGGACCTTCATAGTTCTTGACACATGGCATGTGGTTGGTTCAAATTTGTGCCACAAACTCAGGCACTCTTTGATGCTGAAAATTTAGCCACTAGACAAAAGGTAAATTCTACTCTCACCCTCCCCTGAGTAACTGAGATCACTTTCTTTGAACATATATTGTGTGCACGTGCATGTCCATCCCCAACTTACCCCTGCACCCTGGTGGATGCTACCTGCAAGAGGTACTCGTAGCAGCAAAGTCCTGACAAGTTGACATCCTGCAAAGATCTGGAAGTGTGGGGGTGTCTGAGGCAGTGCATCCCACGTACAGATAGGGGGAAGGCGACAATGCCCTTAGGCAGGGAGTGCCTGGCCTGTTGGAGAGGCAGAAGATGGAAGAGAGTGAGCAGGGATAAAAGTCGTGGAGAGAGGTTGGGTGAGACTGCGAGAACTTTATAAACCACTCAAAGAACTTAAGTCTCACGAAGAAGCAAGGGACGGAGTTTTGTTTTATTTTTTTAAATGTGTTTTTAGGTTGTTGATGGACCTTTATTTCTTTATATGCAGTGCTGAGAATCAAATCCAGTGCCCCACACGTGCTAGGCAAGCGCTCTACCACTGAGCCACAACCTCAGCCCAAGGCATAGTTTTTGATCAGGAGTCAAAAGTTCTAACTTGTGATTTTAAAATATCCACTTCAGAGCAGAACTACCTCCCCTTCTTTTTTGCAGTTGCTGAGGAGTAACATGCCATAGCTTACCTCATGACCTCCAAATGATGGACATTTAGCCTACTTCCAAAATTTTATTCATGGCGCTTCTAAGGTTCTTCCCTTCCAAAAATTCCCGCCATTTTTCAATTAAAAACTTTTTAACAGGGACACCAATTAACTTAGGCATCTTAAGCTTCTTCATTAAAAAAACAGTAACGTGCAATCCGGAGTTACCAGCTCAGACCCCAGGGCTGAAGCCATTTTCCTCCCTGACGGAGCTTAGACAAGCACCGGTTTAAGAGGGAGGTGCTCCTTCAGCACACACTTCCGCACGTAAGAACAGCTGGGACCAGCTCACAGAAGCAAGATGCCGGGAACTGCCCCGCTCCGCATCCAGACACCACGCTCTGGCAGCCTCAGGCCGGGGAAGGCCGGGGATTCAGCCACACAGAAAGGGCAGACCGCAGGACCCCGCAGGAGGGGAGGCGCGGAGCAGCGCGCCTGCGCAACCGCCCGCGCCCGCTGGTCTTCCCACGACTCCCCGCCGGCGCCTGCGCACTAGGCCCGACCCTAGGGGCCTACGAAGCCTCAGGAGCCTTTCGTGCCGACTAACGTGGGGGACATTTGCTCGTTCGTGAAACCGTTGTCCCTCTGCCTTCCCAGTCAAGGATACCACTTATGAAAGTCCAAACCGAGCCACCCCCAGAGCGAGGGTCCCACGCTCGCGGATTTCAGGACCTGCGGGCGCTCGGTGTCCTGGGGCATTGTGGGTGGGGACGCCCTCGACCACGTGATGAGCTCTCGCCAATCGGCGCGCAGACCGCACTTTGCGGCTGGGCTTCAAACAAACTACCGCGAGGCCCGCGGCCTACGGGCCCGCCCCCCTCCGTCTGGGTCTGGGGCCCCGCGAGACGCCGACCGGGGTGGGGGCGCCGGGGCGGGGGTGGGGGCGCCGGGGCGGGGGCGGGGCGCGGGGTCGAGTGACGGCCAGTCGCACCTATTCCGGGCGCGGGCCGAGGCGCGCGCACGGTGCGGTAGGCGCCGCAGCCAATGGGGGCGGGGGGCGGCCCGGCCGCCGGGGGCGCGGGGGGAGGAGGGGGCGGGCTCCCAATCCGGTTCCATCTGGTTCTCCCACCGCCCCCACCGCGGGTCGCAGCAGCCTGGGCGGCGGGAGCAGCGCGGCGGCCAGGCAGCGCAGCTTCGGAAGGCTCCCGCGCGCCGCGGCCCGCAGCGCCCGCAGGCGCCCCGCCAGGATGCCCAAGAGGAAGGTGAGTGCGGCCGCGGCGCGCGGGGCCCCTGGCGCCCCGCCGTCCGCGCCGGCCCGGCCCCGCCGCACCCACGGCGGCCGCGCCGGGCCGGGCCTGGGGGGCGTTCTGGAAGGTTCGGCGGCGGGGGGCTGACGTCACGCGGCCGGGCCTTGTTGGCGGCGCGGGGCGGCGCGGGCGGCGCCCACTCGGTGTGCTTCTCCGCAGGTCAGCTCAGCCGAAGGCGCGGCGAGGGAGGAGGTGAGCGCGGGCCGGCCGGGCGGGCGGGCGGCGGGCGGGCGGGAGGCGCGCCGCGCCGCTGACGGCCTTCTCTCTCCGCAGCCCAAGCGCAGGTCGGCGCGCCTGTCGGCTGTAAGTATGGCCAGCCCGAGGCCGGGGGTGGCGGGCGCGGGCCCCGCTGAGCGCCGCTTTTGCCTTTCAGAAGCCTGCTCCGGCCAAGGCGGACGCCAAGCCCAGGAAGGCGGCGGGCAAGGTGGGTTGTGGGCGCCGCGCGCGCCGCGCCGGGTGAGGGGATGTGGTGTGGCCCGGGAGAGCGCGGCTGGCCCGGCCCGACGGCAGGTGGCGGAGGAGAGCGTCCCGCTACGGTAGGTGCCTCACCTGCCTGGCACGGCCGCGCGGCGTCGGGCCCAGCCGGGGCCGGCCCTTCCCCCCGCCTGGTGGAGCAGGGTGTTCTCGGGGGCGTCGTGGGGCCGCTGCGGTTGCACCCCAGAGCTCACGCCGTCCGTCTGTCCTGACCGTTGGGTCGAGGTGGTGGTCGTTGCTCCCCCGCAGAGCTGCGATGCAGTTTTTCGGCAGGTGGCGCGCAGGCTTGTAGGGTAGGTGTGGTTCCGGGGGTGCGTGTCTGTAAAGCTCGAAAAGTACGGCGGGTGGAAGCCAGTCGTCAACTTTCTTATCGGATATGCCGTTGAAACCGTCCTCTGCAAGCTCTGCGTGGGGCTCGTGATGGGATCGGTTTCTTTAGAGTGGGAAGCATTTAAGTGATGCCTACGCTCCATTCCCAAAAGCCTAGATGCAAGGTTGGCACTGCTTAATGGTCAGAATAGGCCTGCTGTTCTGGGGGGTTTGAATTTTTTAAAACATTGTATAGAGATGAGTGTAAAAATCTTAACTATGTTTTCAATAAAAAGCATGTTTCTGGGATCCTTCAAAGATAAAGGTTCAAGGAAGTCATAAACGAGTACATCACCCCTGCAGACAACTAAGTAGTGCTCCATACACACAGAACCATAGAAACTTTTCATGAATGCCTGAAAAAAAAAAAAAAAATAGTGAATCTTGTTATAAAATGTTAGTATAAGCAATGTACCGTTATTACCCACCTTTCTGGTTATCTGCTATTTAAAATAAACAAGTTGGCTAAAATACTTGATTGCTTCACTCTTAATTTTTTCTTCTCCCCTTTATCTATATCTTGATCTACCTGTAAAAAAGTTTAGATGCAAGCAGTTCAGTTTTACCCCCAGTGGGTTTGGGACAGCAGATGTAAGCTTTCCCAAAGGAAAAATGGGAGAAGAGCTTGTTTTTGTATCTAGTTTCTATAATAAACTTTTGTCTTCATTGAATATAGTCAGGCTGAATACAGTCAGACTGTATTCAGTAACACAAAGTAAGCACTACTTGGTGTATTGATTACCAAACTGCCTAACATACACCTTTTCCAAATCATTTATAGTATGAGTTTCTGACTTGTATCATTTTTTTAAAAACTTTATTTTAGTTGTAGATGGACATAAAACTTTATTTTTATGTGGTGCTGAGGATTGAACCAGTGCCTCACGCATCCAGGCTAGTGGTTTACCCCAGCTCTGTATCATTTCTTTAGGAGTAAATATTTCAAAGACTGAAACATCGTACTTAGAAAAACTTGATTGATTTGTTTCGTTGTGGTGCTGGGGTTTGGACCCAGGGCCTTGTCATTGCTAGGCAGGCATGCTCTCTGGTGCTAAGGTACAGCCTTATTCCCCACTTACTAGCTATTGATGGTTACAAAGGTTATTATTTGAAGCTGATGCCATTGTGTATTTTACTTTTTTATTTTTTTTTAAGAGCTTTACATTGATATGTTATTGGGACAGTGATTAGGAAATTAATGACATCTGCAAAAATCAGATTGCAAAGAATAGTTTTTTGTTTGTTTGTTTGTTTGTTTTTTCTTTTGCGCTGCTGGGGATCAACCCAGGGCTTTGTGCTTGCAAGACAAGCACTCTACCGACTGAGCTATCTCCCCAGCCCCAAGAATAGTTTTTTAAGTTTAGAAGCAGTTATAACACTTCGTGGTAACAATGTATAGCCATGTTTGTTTATGAATATATATCTGTTGGGTATGGTGTTTACATATGAAAGGCCACCACCAGCACAGAATACCTTGCAGTGTTTTCCCCCCTCTTTGTATTGAAGATGTGAAATCTACATGCTTAATTTACAATATCATACTAATACCTGTGCTTTTCAGATTCTTGAAACACCTAAATGAAAAAGATAAAATTGATCCTTTTATAGCTACTCATTAAAAGATATCAAGGGATTAACTGTGGCAGAATAGTCAACATGACCATGCAACATGGGGCTTTTTTCAGGTGAATGGTCTTCATGTGAGGGGAACAGTCTTGACAGTGGTTATCTGGCAGTTGGATTATTATTCAGTCTTAAATTCGTGGGTTTGGTAGGGTTATAATGGGAAGATACTCTTCAAGCTCTTCTCCTTGTTTTGTCATGTGGAACTTAAAAGAGTAGTGGGTGATGGTGCCTGAGAAATGAAGCACAGGCTCTCATTTTAGTCCTTATGGCTAATGAGACTTGATGTGCAAGCCCTCTTGTAAATCTCCTCAGCATACTTTTTCTTCATTACGGGGTGAATTTTAAGTTATCCTGTGGAAAAGGCGGACAAGGTAAATCAGGCTGACCCACTGATAATGTGCATAGCATTGCTGTAGTAGTTACCATGGATATGATCCCTGTCAATAATGTAAGCGTGAAGTTATACTTAAGATATTCTCCTAATCTGTTTTAGGATAAATCTTCTGACAAAAAAGTTCAAACAAAAGGGAAAAGGGGAGCAAAGGGAAAACAGGCTGAAGTGACTAACCAAGAAACAAAAGAAGATTTACCTGCCGAAAATGGAGAAACTAAAAACGAGGAGGTCAGAAGTGTGTTGGGTTTGGCATTGATTTTGACTCTGAAAAATAGACTTTTCTTTATGGATTAGGTATTATTTGGAAGTATTTATGAAACAGGTGAACACAAAATTTTAATGCACTCAGTTTCCCCAGCACTTTCTATCCACCATCTAAATCATACAGAGGACTCATTCATGATTCTTGGTGTGAATTTTAGGAAAGAATTCATTAAATGCTGTGAAGCTTAATTTCTTTCCACATGAATGTGTACTTTATGTAGACATGTAGTTTCTTCTTATTTTCAAATTGTGTGTGCAGATCTGTCATAATTGACTAGGACATAATTGAATCTTAGGTATTTGTCTTGAGACAGTTTCAAGGCTGGCCTAGGTCTTGTGAGTTCTCCTGCCTCATCTTCCCAAGTAGCTGAAATGAGTGTATCATACCTCTGCCCCCAGCTTGGGTATGGTTTTCTTTTTGCAGTGCTGAGGATGGGACTCAAGCTATGCAAGTACTTCTATCCCTGAACTGCATTGCCAGGGCCTGTTCTTTTTTAATATTCTGAATGTTGCTTGAAGTTTTTAAAAAAATCCATTATTTGCATTGCACTTTAACATGTTTTTTTCATTTTCACTTTTCTTCAAAGTAGCCATGTACAGCCAATTGTGGTGTATGACTGTAATCCCAGTGATTTGGTAGGCTGAGGCAGGGGAATCACAAGTTTAGGCCAGACTGAGCAACTTATACCATGTCTCAGGTTAAAAAATAAAAAGGGCTGGGAATATATAGCTCAGTGATAGGAGTACCCCTGAGTGCAGTCCCTGGTGTACATACATACACAAAAGCCACTTATCTAGGATAATAACCAGATTAAACAAATAATATTTATATCATTAATCTTTATTCTTTTAAGGCTATGAGGGGAAAACCCTTTTTTAAAAAAGTGCGCTGTACAGTTTTAGAAAATACCTTTTTATTAAACCATTTTATTTTTGTATATCTTTATGTTATATTGGCTAATTAGAAAAGATAAGTTACTTAGTTGTTAGTTTTTACACTGATTTTTACAGATAAATTCTTAGTGATCATACATTTCTAAATTAGGTGGTTTTTAGTTTTTTGCTGTGCTGGGGATCTAACCCAGGGGCTTACGCATCTTGACAAGTACTAAATTAGAATATTTATGATCACAATGTTAATATTTTTAACTTCCTGATTCTTTTTTTGGGGGGGGGATTTAGTTCAGGGGCTCTTGACCGCTGAACCACATCCCCAGCCCTCTTTTGTATTTTATTTAAAGATAGGGTCTCATTGAGTTGCTTTAGTGCCTCAGTTTTGCTGAGGCTGGATTTGAACTGCAGATCATCTTGTCTCAGCCTCCCAAGCCACTGGGATTACGGGTGTGCACCACCCTGCCAGGCAACTTCCTGATTCTAATAACTACATGTCAAATATTGCATGATGTAAAATAAAGGAACAATTTGACCTTCTAGTATATGTTACCAAATTATAGTTGATTCTCATTTTCAGTATTCACGTTTTATGAAGTTGCCTCAAATGCCAGACCATTGCACCTGGGGGAAATACAGGGTTAGGTTCCTGCAATTGTAGGGTTACATATTCTGTTTTATGTATATTTCTGTTTTGAGGCACTTTATTTAAACATAAGTAAGTTATGCCTGGATGGTGAAGCTATCCACACATTTTCTCTGTAAGGCGCATCACAGCCTTCTTGGATTTAGCAACACTAGACATAACTTAGGCAACGTTTGGGTGCCAGTTTAAATAGCAAAATTGACAAGTATCCACATGTGAAGTACGTGGCACTGACTGGACTATAAAAGGGTTTTTCTTGACAAATTAAAACAAGACAGAGGTCTAAGCTAGGAATGTACATGTGGAGCAGTTAAATTGCAGGGGGTGGGCGGCTTTGGTTTTGGTTTTGGTTCCTGTGTCTACCATGAACATGCCTGCTGTGAGTAGGTAGATTTGCACATGTCAAGTTTACAGATGAGGATAAACTATTTTTACAAAATAGTGGTCATTTAAAACCTGTGTGTTGAATTCCAGAGATGATAACAGCGCTCCAGAAGTCAGGCGTATGATCGCTTTTCTTTGATTTACAGAGTCCCGCCTCTGATGAAGCAGAAGAGAAAGAAGCCAAGTCTGATTAATCACACACCATGTCATATCAGTGGTCCCGTTTCCCTTCTTGTACAATCCAGAGGAATATTTTTATCAACTATTTTGTAAATGCAAGTTTTTTAGTAGCTCTAGAAACATTTTTAAAAAGGAGGGAATCCCACCTCATCCCATTTTTTAAGTGTAAATGATTTTTTTTAGAAGCGAAATCATTTACTGGTTGTTTATTTTTGGGTACAACCAGAAAATAGTGGGATATTGAAATATGGGAGGCTTGGACTGTCTTGGGTGTCAGCTTAACATTCCATAGATGGGGGGTTAGTTTTATATCCTACAATACAAAGCCTATTAAATGGCAGTTTGGAGTCACAGTCTTGCATTTAATGTCTTGAATATTTTAAATTACTTCTATTCCTGTGTTTTTTAGTAGAATTGTTTCCTGAAGAAGACCACTCCTGGATCATTGCTGTCAGAATCGTGTGTACTCTGTAACATTTTTGGTCGTGGAAGTCTTAGTTTTCCTAATATTTTTAATGTGCTGTGAAAGATTGAAAGTATGTAGTGTGTGTGACAAAGTTTTGAATTAGTGGGACCTAAATAATAGCAGCATTCAAAGATACTGGTACTTGATACTCTATTAAGAAAAATTTGCCTCCAAATTCAAAGCTGGAAAGTCACTGGAATAACTGAAAAAGAATCACAGTATAAGGCTTTTTAGATTTCGGTACGTGTGTTAAGAATTGTGTACAAAGTGAAATGTCTGTGTACTGATTCTCAATACAGCCAATAAAATCTCAAATATGAAAGAATGTTTTGAATTTTATTGGAGAATTTCCATACTTGATCTTGCAGTGTTTTTTGTTTTTAAGAATGAATTTTTAAATTTCTCTGTAGTATTTGAACATCTGTTGACGATGCTTGACTTTTGATTTAATAATAGAAAATAGTCCACAGTTGATTCTTCATGTACAGCAAGATTATAAGTATAGAACAGGCTCCAACTAGGTATAATGAGGTTTCTGTTGTGCTTTTGGTGGGGTGAGGGGTTTACATGGGATTGAACTCAGGGGCACTCAACCACTGAACCACATCCCCAGCCCTATTCTGTATTTTATTTAGAGAGTTGCTTTTAGCCCCTCTCTGTTTCTGAGGCTGGCTTTGAATTTGTGATCCTCCTGCCTGAGCTGCTGGGTTTACAGGTGTGCACCATAGTGCCCAGCTGTTGCGTTTTTTTTGTTTGTTTGTTTGTTTTGCGTGATACTGGGGATTGAACTCGGGGCCTTGTGCTTGTGAGGCAGCTGAGCTATCTCCCCAGCTCTGTTGTGCATTTTTTAGAAACCAGTTCATTGTGTTCTGGCTGGGCTCAAGTGACCTTACTGCCTCAGCCTCCTGGTTAGCTGGGACTGTAGGCACACACTACTGTGCCTGACTTGCATGCTTTCAAGGTTTCATGTGTACTGAACTAACCAGTTTGCCTTCAAAACTTGGACGTGGTGTGGGGCTACTGCACTGACTTGGCAGAAACGGAAACCTGACCAGAGAACTTTGGAAAAGGACTCCTAGGGCATTGGAACTGTGGAAGGACCGTTGAGCAGAGTTACAGGCTATAGGAAAAAAGGAACTGCGAGGGTGGACTTGGTTGGGGCTAAACACACCCAGAGGGCTTTGGTAAACCCTTGAGTGGGAGAGTGAGGCAAGTTTCCCAGTTCTTAATGGTCACTATAGTAAAGACTAGAAACAGTGATGAACAAATTTACTTTGATTCCTAAATACAGGTAGGTTGGCTTTGAGGTGTAAAAATTTGAAACCTAAAACTTGGGTTTTTAAGGGGTTTTGTGTGTGTGTGTGTGTGTGTGTGTGCAGTGCTGGGGATTGAACCCAGGGCTTTGTGCATGCTAGGCAAGCACTCTACCTATAGCTATATCCCCAGCCCTAAAACTTGGTTTTTATTTTTTATTTTATTTATTTATTTTTGGGTGCTGGGGATCAAACTCAGGGCCTTGTGCTTGCAAGGCAAGCACTCTACCGACTGACCTATCTCCCCAGCCCTAAAACTTGGTTTTTAATACCAGGATTGGTGTGCACTGTAGTAATTAAAGGGATATCTAAGAAAGGGAAACAGGTGCATTGGCACCTGCCTGGAATCCCAGTGGCTCAGGAGGCTGAGGCAGGAGGATTGCAAGTTTAAGGCCGTCCTCAATTGAGCAAGGCCCTAAGCAATTAAATAAGACTTTCAGAAAGTGCTGGAGAAGTGGCTCAGTGGTTAAGCACCCCTGGGGTCAATCCCTGGTACCAGAAAGAAGGGGTATGGGGGGTGTGAGCCCTGCTTAGTTGTACTACCAATCCACCCCTACACTGAGTGCAAGGGGCTAGAGATGTAGCTTGGTGGTTAAGCACCCCTGTATTCAGTCCCCAGTACCAGTCATCTTCTGTCCTATTTCTTGGGATCAATACTTAGAAAAGGCACCTTACTTTCCAAAAACCAGTTCTAGACAGATGGGGATGAGAATGGTTTGAACATGGCACCATTGGATGTCCTAAAAGTATAGGGGACATTTCTCTTGGCATCTCAGGCTTATGTTTGACCTGTGTCAAATGTGGGTTAGTTGGGGATATAAGGCTCAGATGCTGGTTCCTGACACCCATGTGTTAGTCCATTTTTGTATTTATATGATCGCATTAAAATGATGTCATACATCTATTTTGTAATCTTTTTCTCATACTGTGAACTTTCCCATTGTCAATGAATACACTTCTGTAGCATTTGCCAGTGCTGGGTAGTATTTACTTCAAGAACATAGTATAACAGACATTTACATTCCCCGCCCCCCCCCCCCCCCCCCCGCACCCTACTCCACAAAAGCAAGTATTGTGGTTCAATCCCCAGCACCGCCCTCTGCTAATCCACAGCCAAGGATGTACCTGAGTATTAAAGTCCCCAGTTCATGAATGCAACGTAAAGGTAATGGAAGTTTTTAAACAACTATGATAGAAAGCAGCTCAGTAACAGCTGGTTTTATTACAATGAAAAATAGGTTTACATTTTTTTTAATACTGCTTAATCCCTGAGGCTAAAATTATTTTAGAAGCAATGGTGAATTTACATAAGTAGTTTTTTTTTTTTTTTTTCTTAAGTGGACTTCTTTCTTTTTTTTTTTCTTTTTTGCAGTGCTGGGGATTTGAACCCAGGGCCTTGTGCTTGCAAGGCAAGCACCCTACCAACTGAGCTACATCCCCAACCCTAGTAGTTTTTCTTTAATTGCAAAATGCTTTAATACTTGCCTAATAGTTTTTTGTGTGACTTCCCAGTCACTTGGGAGGTGAGGCAGGAGGATCACAAATTCAAGGCCAGACTGTGACTTTGCAAGACCCTAAGCAATTTAGCCAGACCCTCTCAAAATATAAAAAGGACTAGGGATGTTATCTCAGTGGTTAAGCACCCCTGGCTTCAATCCCCAGTTCTAAAGTTTATTGTGTGACTATGCCTTAATTTGGTCATTACAGCTTTTTTAAAAAATTACTCTTTATTAAGAATAATTTGGCCCATGCAGCACAGTGTAGTGAAGCCCATGTACCACATAACTGGTTCTGATAGCCTTTGACACATTGCCAGTCCTGCCACATCCTTATTATTTGAAATATCTAGAACCTGAAGAATGAGTGAAATGCATGGGAACCAAATATGTTAGGAGCAACTGTCCATTTATCTTCAAAGGTTTATGCATTTTGTCAATGTTGAACAGATTAAACAGGAAGTGTTTTTTTTGTTTTGTTTTTGGCACTGGGGATTGAACTTGGGGGCACTCAACCACTGAGCCACATTCCCAGTGCTTTTTGTATTTTATTTAGAGACAGTGTCTCAGTTGCTTAGCCCCTTGATTTTGCAGAGGCTGGCTTTGAACTCACGATCCTCCTGCCTCAGCCTCAGCCACTGGAATTACAGGCATGCACCACCGCACCAGGCTATTAAAAAAAAAAAAAAAAAATATATATATATATATATATATATATATATATATATATATATATATTATATAGTGGCTAGTGCCACCTTTAGATTTACACATTTCTGTCCAGGTGCAGCTTCCACAATAATGTGCAGTTCTTTAAAAAGTGAGGGCTGAGTTTGTGGCTCAGTGGTAGAGCACTGGCCTAGCATGTGTGAGGTACTGGGTTCGATTCTCAGCACCACATAAAAAAATAAAGGATATTGCTTCCATCTACAGATAAAAATATTTTTTAATAAAAGGTAAGCAAATTTGGAAATTTTTTGAGGGCGTGGAAATATAAAATGATGTAATGGTAAGAAATTGAGGGCTGGGGTTGTGGTTCTGGTAGATTACTTGTCTGGCATGTGTGAGGCCCTGGATTCCATCCTCAGCACCACATATAAAGTCCACTGACAACTAAAATATTTTTTAAAAAGTTGGCACAGAAACAACACAGTTCAAGATGCTCCCACTATGGGGCAAAGGCAGGTGTGCCTTAAGGATTTGGCATTATCCCATGCCCCGCTGCACCTCCTCTCAGTCCAAATAAAAGTGACCCCACAGTGCAAGGGGTGAGAATAGTCAGTGGATTTAAGTGAAGCAATGATGTCGTGCCTTTCTCAGGACCAGCGCGCAGAACACAGTACCTGACCTGCGGCGCACAGTATTTAAAACCTGGGGTTTTTAAAAGCCTGGCATATTCGACTCCTGGTGGATTTTTCCTCCTTTACAACAATACGTAATATTAAGGGAAACCTATGAAAATACACCCAGTTTAACTTAGAGTAAGCTGAATGTTACAATGGAAAACTCTTGCTCGTGAAGTCTGGCTGTTGTATCTTGTTAGAACGTGGTTTTTGTTTAAGCCCTAAAATGTTTCCCTACATCTAACTAGAGATGATTATTGTGGCTGGGCACTGTGCTGCACACATGTAGTCCCAATCGCCAGGGAGGCTGATGCAGAATTCCTTGAGCCCAGGAGTTCAAGGTCATCCTGGGCAACATAGCAGAACACATTCTCATTTCGAAAGAGAAAAAAAAGGGTTACTGTTGTGTTGTATCTTTGATATATAACTGCAAATTATGCTAGTATTAAATTTTACATCTGAAAACATTTACCTTTGGAATATTACAGTTAAGCCAGATGCAGTGGCACATGCCCATAATCCCACCAATCGGATGACTGAGGCAGGAGGATTGCCAAATTCAAAGGCAGCATCGGCAACTTGAAGACAGCCTATCTCAAAAGTAAAAAAAAAAAAAAGCCGGGGGGGTGGGCTGGGGGATGTGGCTCTGTGCTTAGGCATCCTTGGCTTCAGTCCCAGGTACCAAAAAACAAATGTGTTAAGACTAATGACAATAAGTTCAAGTTACTTATGAGAAATTTAAAATATACTAATCTGTTATGCATGATTCATAGAGAAGAAAGGTTGCAAGTCTTGCATGCTTGACTGCCTGTGAAAGGATGTGGCTGCATATTAAAATGTGCAAGACTGTCATTTCCACTAATGCATCAATTTGGGCTTTCAAAAGAAATACGTACAAAGACAGCCTAACCTTGCATGATTTCTCCCTTTCTCCTTCACTTCTCCTTATTTCATTTATCTTTGAAACCACTGAACTAGATGAATTCCATAGACTTAATAGAGCTGATATGACTGAAACAGTCCCATAGATTCCAGAAGGAGCCGGGTGCTCTGGTGAAGGAGTGTATGCTGCCCCCCCGCTGCAGATCTCAACATAGTTCTTGGTCACCATCAAAAATGAGCATTTTGGGGGCTGGGGAGATAGCTCAGTCAGTAGAGTGCTTGCCTTGTAAGCACAAGGCCCTGGGCTCGATCCCCAGCACCAAAAAAAAAAAAAAAAAAAAAAGCATTTTTCTTTACAAAGAAAAACAGGCCATGATTAGAATCTTTGTGTAAAAGGCGATCTGAGTAAATGAGATACAACATTTCTATGTAGAATCACTAAGGTGTCAGTTCTATCTAAAAATGTAATGCAGCCAGGTGCAGGGTTCACACCTGTAATCCCAGTGACGGGAGTCTGAGGCAGGAGGATCACAGGTTCCAGGGAAATCTGGGCAACTTGGTAAGACCCTGTCTCAGATAAAATATGAAAAGGGCTGAGGACGTAGGTCAGTGGTGTAGCATCCCTGGGTTCAATCTCCAATACAAAAAGAAAAAAGCCAAATATTCAACCTAATGTTACTTCCTCCTCACAAAATCCACTAAAGAATCCCTTGTCATAAATACATTTGAATGAGCATAACATGAACCTGTGTGTATATATGTAGCATTGGGAAGCTCAGTGAGGTCACTCTTGCACTGGTGACCATGACTGTTCCCAGGCTAGGAAGGGAATTTAAGCTTTTTTTTTTCCCCCTGTTGGGGTGCTGGGGATTGAACCCAGGACTTGATCTTGCGAGGCAAGCACTCTACCAACTGAGCTATCTCCCCAGCCTGAATTTGAGCTTTTTAATACACTTATGTCTGTATGCTTTTGAGATTTTTTTTAAAACAAGCATATAACTTTGTTCGAAATTTTGAAACCAGGTCTGGGAATGTGACTCTGGTGGAGTGTTTGCCTAGCATGCGGAAGGCCCTGAATTCAATCCCCTGGGCATCAAAACCATAGGGAGAAAAAAATCCAGTCTGGGATCCGCTTATGTCTATTTAGAGTTGAACCAGAGATTCTTGAAAAAAGTTAAGGGTCTTGGCAGGGAACATATCTCAGTATTTAGAGCGCTTGCCTGACAATCTCAAAGTCCTGGGTTCTATCCCCAGTACCGCAAGAGTTTAGAGACCCGTGTTCCCCTCTGAGGGCCACTTGGGCACACGCCTTAGTGCACGAGACCCAGAGCAAATCTGGAGTTTGGAGCTGCTCTGGGGTTATCTGAACCCTCCTGCAGTAATGTGAACCCCCCAGCTGGCCAAGAATCAGGTAGCAGGTTGAGGAGCAGGATCCCCAACCTGGAACTCTGCACGCAGGCAGAAGGTTCCAGGGGCGTGGCTCATCTGTTGTAGTTTCTGGAAAACATCCTGCAGTCTGCTCTTGATGATCTCTGCCATGCCGTGGCCAGCAAAGGAACAGCATGAAGAAGCAGTACGGGGGCAAAGGGCAAGTGGCCAGCAAAGTAGGGACAGCTCGCCCTCCGCACAGTCCCTCCCGCACCCACACCCTTGCAGGACTCAGGCGGGGCACTGGAGGAGCTGGCTTCTACCTTCTCAGGCCCTACACTCTCCCTCTTTCCCCTCCCACCATCCCTCTGGGAAGAGAGTTCCCACAGTGGACTTTGCTCCACCTGGGGTGGCCAAGTGGGGAAGGACTTAGCCTGACTGCAGAGGACACGAGGCATCTGGATCTTTTGTTTGTTGTTTGTTGTTGATTTTCTCAGTCTCCAACTGCGTTATGTAGGGAAGAGATTTTGGATGGGGGTCAATACTGACTTTGGGACTTGTACTGTTTTTTTTGCTTTTGTTTTGGTACTGGGGTTTGAACCGAGGCTGCTGTACCACTGAACTATACACCCAACCTTCTTTATTTTTTTGAGACCGAGTTTTGCCAGATCATCCAGACTGGCCTCAAACTTTTCAGTGGCTAGGATCATAGGTGTGTACTGCTGTGCCTGGCTTTGGCTTTGGGACTCCTTGCTGGTTTATCCCAAGGTTCTCCAGAAAGCACAGGAAATAAAATAAAAGCAACCTAATATGGCCTACTCTGCAGCTCCCGCTCACACTGCACGAACAAGGTTCACCATGGGGGTTCCGTGGACAGCAGGTGTGGGCATCCAGAATGGAGAGTCTGTTCATTCATTCACAGCAGGTGTAAGGACGGCCATGTGTCTGGCCAAGGGGTTAGGGTACACCAGTCAGCAGGCAGATTCCCTGCCCTCTTGGAGCTTACGTTCTGCTGAGGAGGCAAGCAAGCAGATTTTGGATGGGGGTCAAAAATGACATGGCACAGCTTCAGGAAGTGGTGTTACAAAGAAAACTAACAGAGGTTAAGGAGCTAGGAAACAGTAGTGTAGTGTCGTCTTGACTAGGATGCTTCAATGAATGCTGTTCAGGGACAATGTCATTTCAGAAAAGACAGAGGAAAGGAACCATGGGAAAGGCTGGGAGAAAAGCACTCTGATCTGAGGACACAGCATGTGCAAAGGCCCTGAGGAAGAGCTGAGTCAGTTTTAGTGAAGAAGTTGGGGTTGAGGAGAAAGAAGTGGGTAGGAACCACATCACAATGAGACTGGGTTTTATTCTGGGAGTGACAGGAGAGTATTTAAGGGTTTCAAATAGATAATTAATGTTCTCTAGTTTACTTTTTTTTTTGGGGGGGGGCTACTTGGGATTAAACCCAGGTTGCTGAACCACTGAGCTACATCCCCTAAGTTCAACTTAGCACCTCGCTAAGTTGCTGAGGCTGGTTTTGAATTCGGGATCCTCCTGCCTCAGCCTTCCCAGCCACTGGGATTACAGGTGTGCTCCATGATGCCAGGTTCCGGGCATCTTGTGAATAGTTCTGCTCCTCAATGCTGGGTTCCTCCTGAGCGTGGAGAGGTTTTGCGCTGATAGTGAAGTCCTCCAACAGGAAACCTCCTGCCAGTTCCACAGCACCAGCATGCCTCGTGACAAAGAATGAGGTCGTGAAGCATGAGACAGTGAAGCTCCACTCGACTACAGAGTGAACTAGTCCCCACCATAGGACTTAAGGACCTGCCCCTGAAAGGGCTTACTGGGGCATGTCGGAGCTGCAGGCCGGTCTCCCTGTGGGGTCCCAAGGCACAGATGTTCTAATTTCATCTTGAAAAAAAAAAAACGTTGAGGGCCCCTCCTTTCACCAAACCTACCCACACGTACTCACTCTTGTTTTGAGGCCTTTCCTCTGACCTTGTCTCCCACCAGGAACACTCTTGATTTGTTCTGTCTAAACTATATTTTAAAATGACACTGCTTGCTGGGCAGCGTGGAGCAGCCCATAATCCCAGTGGCTTGGGAGGCTGACGCAGGAGGATTGCAAGTTCAAGGTCAGCCTCAGCAACTTAGTGTGACCCTAAGTAACTCAGACCCTGTGTCTAAATAAAATACAGAAAAGGACTGGGGTTGTGGCTCACTGGTTAAGCACTCCTGGGTTCAGTCCCTAGTAACAAAATATATATATAAGATAAAATAACACCTCTTCCATGAAGCCTCCTTAGATTTTTCTGGTCCACACCTAGGTCTGCTGCTGAATTAATCTCACATTATTATAGTCCTAAGAGTATGAAAGCTCCTCTTCCTTGCTTACCTGTTATATTCCTGGTAGGACGCAGGTGCCTTAAGTAGATTACCTCATTTGAGGCTCAGACAATCCCATAAGAGAAGAAGCATCTTCATGTTGTATATGAAAAAAATAGCAAACTAGGACCAACCAGCAGAAAGCCACAGGCTAGCACTGGAACTTGATTTTATCAGGCCAAACTTTGTTTCCAATAAAAGGTTAGTTAAGTTTCTCCAATTTTTGGTACAGTTTCGTCTCAGTATCTTTGTAGCCAACTTTCACAATATGCAGAAAATTGAACATTTTTATAAACCCCCAGCTGGATTCTATCATGTCTTTACTAGACTGGTTTCATTTCGTGTCTCTTTTTGTTTCCCTGCTTTCGTGGGGATGGAACCCAGGTGCACTCTGTCATCAGGCCCCGGCCTTTTTTACATTTTATTTTGAGACAGGTCTCGCTAAATTGCTGAGACTGGCCTGGAACTTGTGATCCTCCTGCCTCGGCCTCCGCCCTGGGGCTGCAGGTATGTGGCACTGCAACCTGCTCTTTGCCTGTCCATCTGCCCCTTCCCTCTCCTGTCATCCATCCTAGTTTGTCTCTCCTTTATTTCAAGTTAAATGGCAAGCCTCTGTCCACGCCCCCTAAAACTTCAGCACGCCTATTATGGAAGTTCAGTATTTGTTTACGGTTCTATATTTTCCCTTTGGAGGTAGAATTCGTGAGCGATGAGATGTGCAAAGCTCAAGCTTCCTGTCTGATGAGGCACCTGCGTCCCCCAGGCCCCGTGCAGACAATGGAGAACCGCCATCACCCCAGAGGGTCCTGCTGCCCCCTTGCACGACCTTCCCTCCCCACCAGCTTTCCTTTCCCACCACAGATCAGTTTGCCTGCTTTAGAATATCATAGAAACAGGTCGTAGATCATGTTCTCTTCTTCCTTTCAGACTAGTGGTTTCGAGATTCATCCACACTGCTGCACCATGCTCCTTGTGCTTTCCTTTGTATTGTCCAGCAGGAATCCAGCGTATGGACATACTACGAGTCATCTGTTCTAGAGATGCACATCTGGGCCATTCCTTTTTATTATTTTTTTTTCTTGGCTACTAGAAATAAAGCCTATGAATATTCTGGTGCAAAAAAAAATTTTTTTGTAAACATGCTTTCATTTATCTCCAATAAATACGGTGTAATTTTGAGCTTCTGTGATTCTCTAGTTATGGACTATGTTGAAGACGACATTTTTAGAAAGTTAATACATTTGCTCCCACTGATAGGAAAACTGTTTATTTCAACCAGGAAACCAAGAAAGGCCGCGTGGTTCGAGTTCAGACCAGCATGACCACAGGCGCGTTGGCATCCTGTCATGGGCCAGGCCCTCGTGCGAGGGACTGCGTCCCCAACAGCAGGAGCACACCCTCCCTGTGGGGCTTGAGGGCTCCAGCGCGTCACAGTGTCCAGGGAAGACCTGCGAGTGGACACGGGGCAGGAGAGGGGCCTGGCGCTCAGCTCCGCGCACCCAGCCCAGTGCTCTGAGGCGCCTGGGGATGGCTCCTGCGCTCCTGCTGCGGCCATCTGGGAAGTTTTAGGAGCGGACAGAGGGACGTCCTTGAAGTGCCGCTTTTTAGCACCGGTCCTAAGGAAGTCCACAGGAGCGAAGGAGACAGAGACGAAAAGGCTAGGGGCAGAACTGCTGGCCATGGCGGAAACTGAAGATCAGCCGGCTCAGCAAATGAGAGATGAGATCAGTTTGCAATTAACATTGTCAAGTTTGTAGGCCTCAGACCTTCAGGTTCACTGTACCTTTGATGTTTTGGTGTACCGTTAGTGTTACTGACCATTCGGTTTGGGTCACATTTGGGGAAAAAACATGAACATGAGAACCTGTATCGTTCCGGGTGCGGTGGCCCACGCCTGTGATCCCAGTGGCTCAGGAGCCTGAGGCAGGAGGATCATGAGTTCAAAGCCAGCCTGGGAGGCTGGGGATGTAGCTCAGTTCTTGAGTAGAGGGCTTGCCTTACATACACAAGGCCCTGGGTTCAATCCCCAGCATCACAAAAACAAGCCTGCCTCAGCAAAAGTGAGGCACTAAGCTACTCCATGGGACCCTGTCTCTAAATAAAATATGAAACAGGGTTGGGGATGTGGCTCCGTGGTAGTGTGCCTGAGTTCCATCCCCTGTACCCCCACCAAAAAAAAAAAAAAAAAGAGTGGTAAAGAACTTGCATCCTCATTCTCAAGTAAATAAGATTTTTCTTCTTGTGGGGAGGACTTGGGGATTAAACCCTGAGATACATTGTAAGGAATCCCAGGGAAACCACGCTGGACACGGGAAATCACATAAGGGAGTTTATTAAGCAAACAGTGTCTCCCTGTAGGGTGAGAGAGAAAATGAGAGGAAAAGAAAGAGAATGAGAAAGGGTGTGCGCTAGAGAGAGTGTGAAAGCCAGGAGGATAGAGAAAGTGAGGAGGAGAGAGAGAGAGAAGGATGAGAGAACAGATAGCAGGGTAGCTACAGTAAAGCAATTGAATTCCGCGGGCTAACAGGGGACCAATATCATTGGAGAAGGGTACTTGCAAGCTGACTGATGAACCAATAGCTAGCTAGGATGTTCACAGATTGACAAGTGGTTGGGAGGCGGGGAAAATGGCTGCAACAGAAAGGGCAGGGGAGCAACTTTGTACATAACATTACCCTGTTTCTGTTTTTATAAAAAAATCTTTTGCTCTCCAGTTCTTTTTGAAGCCTTCTCTCTCCTTCCTGCCTAAGTGACTGGGGTTGGTTTTGCAGGTAAGATGTAAAAAGTCCATTCTCCTTCCAGACTTCCAAAGGCAGATGGTTTTCATGGACTTCATTTCCTCGATTTGACTTATTCCCTATTTCTACACTAACTGCCTGTCCCCAAGTCTGACTTCATTCACCCCTCTAATTTTAGGAACTCCTTCACTGCTATAGGAAAAGGGGGTGATGACCGATCTGGCTTCTTCAAGCTGGAAGGGGGCAGCATGGGGCAAGCAGTTTGAAGTTCCCTTTTTAGAAATCGGGTCAATTGAGGGGTCCATGGTAGAAGTCTGGTTGGGGAAGAGCAGGTTGTAAAGGCATCTGGGGATGGGTGCTACTATGAGAGAAGAACAAAAAGACATGAGTACTGAAATGAGATTGATACAATATAAATGTTGCAGAATCTGGAACATGCCAATGCATATCATAAAGATGACAGAAGTCAATAATTCCTCACCAGGGGGTGGAAGAACTGAGAAGTTGTTCCCATAACAAGGCCTAGCAAAGGCTTGAGAGGACAAGGCCTTTATTTGGGAACTTTAACATTGTCCAGGTTATCAGGAATGTAAACACAACATTTAGTAGAGATCTCTATACTTCTGTTACTAACAAACATAGATTAAGCCTACCTGTGTCTGTAGGCCTTAAACTGACTAAAACTTCTGACTGTAGCAGTTTCTCTTGATAGTTATCAGGCACATTTGCCTAAGAATCTCTCTTATAGCTTTTAGTCTTTATTCTAGTGGGCTAACCCAAGTGTACATCTTAAGTTACATTTAAGTATTATTTCTTTTAAATGCCCAAGAACAGCTATATTTTGGTTTTAACTGTTTTGCTAGGTGTTTAAGATCAAGTTGGTCAAAGTGATCTGTTCCTGTCTGTTAAAGAGTCAGCTGAGTTCCCACAGGGGTCACTCATAGAGAACTTAAGAGCAGCTTCTTAGCGCCATTAGTGCCATTGGTTAGGCAGGGTCTCCTCGATGAGGTGGCTTCCCTTGAAAGCACCAGGGATGCCTCCCTTTTTCCTTGACCCTCCTCTGCAGCAGGTGCACTGAGTGGCTTTTCCTCTAGTGGCCTCATCAATCTCCTTGATCAGGAGGTTGTGTGACCCAGAGTTGCAAACCTCCTTAGAGAAGTCCTCTTGTTCCCTGGGTTCAGGCTGACTTTGAGGGCAAGACCCAAATATGGACTTTTCTTGACCTCTGTATTTAATCTCGATCTCTAAGTTTGATCTTAACCATCCAGCAAGTCAGTCTCACCAGTCATAAAGTAAGAGTACTGGGCTTTAACTTCAATGTCTATAACTTTACAGTTATTTACCCCCTTTTATCTAATTGGGGTCTACATTATCTGTCCTATAGGTGATGGCTTTTCAAGTTACTCTATGGTGTACTTTTGCAAAATATCAGGCAACAGAGTTTACAAGGAAATAAAAAATGGAATCACCAACAGTAAAACATTGTTTGTGCAATAGCTATCTTGAATTTTGGCTGAGTTCCCGTTTGAGATCACAGTAATCTTTACAGCAAACATCAAACTTTTGAACACAACTTTAAAGGAGTTAAAGTCTGGCTTACTTTGGAGCCATTCTAACATGCAGCAGGGTTGTGAGGCAGAGCCTTATCTCAGGTAAGGCGGGGCTTCCTCTTGCCATGACCAGCATGACCAAATTCTCAAGTTCAGTGAGGGACAAAGGAGTATTAGAAAATAAAGGTTTATAAACACAGATTTTGAAGATTAAGCTGAGATCAGATGGAGCTGTTCTCTGATGGAAATGCAGATCTAAAGAGTTATGTCAGCAATCTTTATATATGTGCAATGTTAGGTTCCAAAGTTACTGTAAGGTGGGCAGGAACCAGAGAGGGAAGCTGATGAAACACTGGTTATCTCAAAAGAATTCCTTCCTGCCCAAGAGCTGTGTGCGGAGATCAATGTACTGCCACAGCAGTTAGGCATCTTGTGCCCCTGCACAGGAGCTCTCCCAGGCACCAGGCATGCCACAGCCATGAGGTCATCAGAGACCCCAATCTCAGTCACTGTTGTCCCATTTTTGCTACTGCGCATTACACTCTTTCTTAAATGTCATTTTAAGAAGTTTACATATATTGACTCCTGAGTCTATATGAACATTAGTTAACACAATTTAACATTATATCTAAAACATGAATTAAAGAAAGGCTGAGACAGCTTTTGTGTGGCAAAGTGGTAAAATGCTTTCATGCTTAACCTTTAAACAAATCAGGCTCTCAATAACTTTTAGAAATATTTAACAAATTTTATATATACCCTATTAGTGACAGATCCTATATAGAACCTTAAATGATGAGTTTAAAATTACTATTATAGACAAGTTTAATTTGGAGAATAGCAGCTTGATAAATTTTCTGCTTTAAAGGCTTGTATACCTGGAAAATATGAACACATTTAATATACAAAGAATAATGGTTTTAAGTATGTTACTCCATGGAATAACTTTGTAAATTAATTAGATGTCTCTAACAAACACATTTGAGTAATCCCATACTTGTCGACTCTAATTCACTCATCTTATTGTAAAAAAAACAGGATATCAGACAAGTGTACCAACAGTATTTGCCGTCTCTTTCCTGTTGAAGAAAAGTCCTAGAAAAATTGATGTTAGACATTTTATAAACATCAACATTTTATTAGTGTGACCACCTAGAGACTTGTGAGTTAATTTTAAAGACATACATCCCCAGCCCTTTTTAATTTTTATTACGAGACAGGGTCTCCCTAAGTTGCCAAAGACCTTGCCAAGTTGTTAAGGCTGGTTTCCAACTTGGGTTCCTCCGGCCTCAGCCTCCTGAGTCGCTGGGATTGCAGGCTCGCATCACCACATCCAGCTCCCGCGACGATGGGGCCCTTTCTCTTAAATGAATGAAGAAATTGTGACAAATAAAACATATTCTGTACATAAAATTTGCAGGAGAAATCTTGGGTTTACATATTCTGCCAGCTAAATTTTGCAATCCCACTGTGACAAGAACAGTGATAGACTGGAGTGCTACTGAATCGTGCTGAAAGTGGGTAGAACAGTAAATCCCACCCTCTCGCTAAACTTTACCGTCTCCAATGAGATTTTAAACACCCAGTAGAGTATCAGATCTTAAAACGAACAAAAATAAAATGGTAAGTTTTATGTCATGAAAAGGTTAGGACATCTCTGATACCGCCGTTTACCGGTGACGAGTTCTGCTCCTTCTAATGTTGAAGTCTGAACACTAGAGAAGCAGCCAAGGCACGCATATTAAGTAGGTTTCATTTATTTATTTATTTGTGGTGCAGGGATCGAACCCAGGGCCTTGTGCTTGCAAGGCAAGCACTCTACCAACTGAGCTATCTTCCCAGCCCCTAAGTAGGTTTTATTTAAAGGTAATAATACAGACTTCTCCCGGGATGAAGAAGGGGGCCATGGCTGATGTTCTAAAGTCCCAAGAAGTGAGCACACCCTACATCTTTTATAGGTTGAAGTCTCTTTTGTTCTCTAGTTCTCTCCCCCCTTATCTCTCTCTCCTTCCTGCCTACGTGACTAGGCCTGGTTTTGCATTAAGTGAGAAACCATGGGCAAGGGGAGGGCCAAGGTGATTCAGGCAGGTAAGGGCCCAGGGGGCATTAATTAGCAGCTCCATATACTGGCAGTCTTTGATAAAGGCAGGTAAATTTGGAAATCAATGGGCTCCGGAGATCCTTGACATTCCATTCTCCCAGGGGCGGTCTCCAACTTCCAGAGGCAGATGGCTTCATGGCTTCATTTCCTCCATTTGACCCATCCCCCATTTCTACACTAACTACCTGTCCTTAATTCTGGCTTCACCTCCCACCTTATGTGATGGCCAGGTGCAGGCCAGCCTGGGCAATGCAGTGAGGGCCTGTCCCTAAATAAATAAATGATAAAACAAAAAGGACTGGGAACGCAGCTTGATGGTAAAGAGCACCTGGGTTCAATCCTTGGAACTGTTTAAAAAAAAAAAAAAAGGAAGAAAAGCAATTAAGCAGCTTGTTATGCAGTTCAACATACTCAAGTGCAGGATGGGATGCTCAATGCCCCTATTCCCCAGGTCTGCAGGGCGGCCCTCGGCCCAGCTTCTGAGAGACCTTGGAGTGCGTGGCTGCTCTTCTGGGGGATGGTGCTGGGCTTGAACCCAGGGGCACTCCACCACTGTGCTCGGCATCTGAGAACTGCAGTCAGCCACAGGAATGCCACAGGCATCCCTGATGGACCCGCCACCCCAGTACAAATTGTGAGCAGCAGAACTAAGGCTGTGTTGAACTGCATACCTGCGTAACCTGGGTCGCCACACTAGGAGGACAGAGGGCCACTTGCCAGGCTCCCCTGGGAGGGGGTAGTTGGAAGTCTGAGCCTGGTGTCTCCCAGACTCCACCCAACAGAGTTTCCCTTCGCTGATTTTAATCTGTACCATTCACTATAATAAACCATATTCATGAGATTGACAGCTCTTCTGAATGCTGCAAATCACCAGGCCTGAGGAACCACCTCAGATGTCTTGGGAACCACCCAAACCCCATGGGACCACCTAGAGGAGTGGACCCATATTTCCTATATGAAATAGGATCCATGTTTCATGCCTAGGTGGAAAAATGCAAATATTTCTTCTTACCAAAAATATGTAAATATGCATAAGGATCTTTGTCATGAAATTATACAAATCTGGGAACATCCCAGTTGTCCTTCAACTTGGCAGTGGATAAAGAAATTGTGGTTCATCCCTATAACACAATACTGCTCCATAATAAAAAGGATATTTGCAACATGGATGAATCTCAAAAGTATTCTGCCAAGAGAAGAAAACCAGGCACAAGCGGCTACACACTTGATGTTTCTGTATCTGTTAGTTTTTACAAAGGCACAATTATAGGGACAGAGACCAGGTCAGGGCTGCCTTGGGCTGAGGGCAGAAGAGGTTGACCTCTGAGGGCTGACTGAAGAACTGTCTTCATTGTGATGACATGGCTGGTGTGTTTGTGAAGAGCCTTCAGCCAAGCCGGGCATGGTGGCGCACGCCTGTAATCCCAGGGGCTCTGGAGGCTGAGGCAGGAGGATCGCAAGTTGCCAGCCCCCCTAAGCAACTTAGCAAGACCCTGTCTCAAAATAAAACATAAAAAGAACTGGGGATGTAGTCCAGTGGTAGAGTGCCCTTGGGCTCAATCCCCATACCAGAAAAATAAATAAATAGGTAAATAAGTCATAAAAAGCCGAGGAGAAGGGCAAAGCCACACTGAAAGCTCCCTGGCTCCCCAAGACACCACCATGCCCGTGCTTCACTCTTGCTAAAATTGCTGTTTAATTTACGTGGAATCTTGAAATAAGTATTTAAAAATTGTTGATTCGTTTGCTGAGGTATCCAAATTTGGATTGCGGAGTAGCCATGGAGAAACATTTGCCCCTGGAATCAGACGTTGAAGAGGCAGAGCTTGTTTTGGCAGGGCCTGCCTTCCTTCCAGCTGGAAGAATGCGTTCCGGGCTGATCGTGTTTGGATTTCACAGAACAACTGCTCAGAGCGTTTGTTTGCCATTTACCTAAGGGAGTTAGGGCAGAGGTTGTCACTGCTCTGGAATGGAGGAGCACGGGGACCAAGGACACGGGATGAAGAGAATGAAGGACAGCGCGGGTGAGACACAGAGACAGGATGTGATGAAATATTTGTTCATCCTGCAGAGGAGTGGGATGGGGTCTGTGAATGGAGTCAAAGCGCAAGCTGGCTGGGTCGGGCGCGGCCGGGGTCCAGGGCCTGCCTGAGGTGTGAGCTTGCAGCCGGTCTCTTCACGCCCCGAACCTCTGAACGCAGCCCTGCTGCTCCGCCACTGAGACTGATGTTTAAGATGGACACCCTTCTTCTCTTCCTCTCTCCCTGCTCCTCCCTGGTCTCCCCTCCCTCATCTCAGGGGAAACAGGATCACCTTTCCTCCCATCCTGGGCAGAGCTGTCTGTCCCTGAGCACACACCCGCCACAGGAGAGTAATCCAGACTTTGGGGATGGCACCGGAAGGTCTCAGGAATGACTGTCTCCCAAATTAACAAGTGGATCACAACTCCAGCAGAGAACACGTGGAATGCAGCCCCGGAGTCACCTCTTTAAAAGCCCCTGCTCCTGCTGAGGGACAGAATCAGCCTGTGGGACAGGAGTCCCCTGAGTTTCTCCTTAGCCAGTAAAGCAATAAACCTTTTTTTTTCCCTTTTTCTCAAAACCGTGTCCTCTTTATTGGATTGGCACTGGGGACAAGGACTGAGCTTTCAGCAACAAAACCATGAGTCTAAGAAACCTTTCCTCCTTTGAAGTTGATTATTTTTTCACAGTGATGGAACGTGGAACAATGCAATGGAAAATGTTGAAGACACGGAACAGCACGGAAGAGCATAAACCCCCCGACCTCCCCCCACGCAGGACAGCCTTGTTTGTACATACTTCAAGGTTGTTTTTGACCCACTGTTAATAATAACAATGAGTAAACATTTCTTGTGTACTCACCACATGATAGGCTCCTTTTTTTTTGTAGGGGCGGGGGATGGCCTCCAGGGGCACTTTACTACTTAGAGACACCCCCAGCCCTTTTTTCCTATTTATTTTCAGACAGAGTCTAAGTTGCTTAGGGCCTCCCTAAATTGCCGAGGCTGGCCTGGAATTTGCAGTCCTCCTGCCCCAGCCTCCCAAGCAGCTGGGATTATAGGCATGCGCCATGGTGTCCAGCTGACAGGTTCTGTTTTAAAGTCACTCGTATTTTCTCAGTAGACACTCATGCCAAGTCCTGGAGGTAAGAACTGTTACTCTCCTCTTATTAAAATGGTCACTGTGTCCGTCTAACTTGCTCATATCACTGCCACAGGTGAAAAGCCCAGAGTGAAAGCCAGGTGTTTGATCAGAGGGCCATTTTGTGTACTTTTTACAAAAATAGAACCACATATTGAATTCCACTTTGTGACCTGCATTTTAACAAGCAGTTATGAGAAGATGCAATTTAAGAATGTGAACTTACAGACAGCAACAAGCTTTCTGATGTACAGAAATGGATAAAAGATTTATGATTTCATTACTTAATCTTAGATTTTCTTGTAACTGTTCTTAACCTGTAATTATAGCTTAAGCTAATGATCTTTGTTGAGTTTAAGCCAAAAGCACATTCTTGGTCATCTAATTTAGCAAAGGAATCAACTAACTCAATAAAATCAGAGTGTGAGGGTCTGGGGCTGTGGCCCAGTGGCAGAGCGCTTGCCTAGCATATGTGAGGCCCTGGGTTCCATCCTTAGCACCACATAAAAATAAACAAATAAAATAAAGGCTTGCTGTCCACCTACAGCTACAAAAAAAATTTTTTTTTAATTGGAGTGTGATATATTCTCGGCCAAAACGTATTATTTTATCTAATTCTTGTGAACTTTCACGGGTCACTGTCATTCACATTTTTCAGGTGACATGAAGGAAAGTGCCTAGCTAATAAGTCAGACAGGGGCTTTGTGACGTGTCAGCTTGTGAGCCAGATTACGGGACACATTCTGACCCAGACTGGGAAGGCAGAAGAGAAGCAAGAGGCATATCATTCTCCTGTGCTCTGCATCCCAGCACAGGAACCAGGCGCTGGTGGACACCAAGTGTGTGTTCGTCAGCTGGCCCACATCCGGCCTGAGCCAGCAGCTGGCCTGAAGCTTCCTGCAGTTCCTTCTAGATTCCCCTGAGGCTTCTCTGACTTCCGGGCCAGGTGTGACTTAGGTCTTTGACAGAGCGTATCAGCTTCTCCTGCAGCAGGACACCCACATCCTCAAAGGTGGAGGCAGCAAGTGGGAGTGGTGGGGCACACCTTTAATCCCAGTGACTGGGGAGGCTGAGGCAGGAGGATCACAAGTTTGAGGCCAGACTCAGTAATTCAGTAAGACACTATCTCAAAATAAAAATTAATAAGTGAAAAATTTAAAAGGGTTGGGGATAAAAATAAAGAATGCAAAGTGGCTGGGCAGTAGAGGACTCCTGGTTCAAATCCCCAGTACTGAATATCATTACTGAGTAATATATTATTTCATGTGCTATTAATATACGTGAGACAAAGAAGACAAAACAGCTTAACCAGAACTCCAGACACGTCCCTCCTAGGTCCCCAGCCGAAGGTCAAGCTCGGTCCTGGCTTCCAGTCCCGCCGCGCTTGCCTTGCCTCGGAGCCCCTGGTAAACTGCATGCTGTGGTGCGCACCCTTTGCATCTGGCGTTGCTCGCTCAATCCTCATGCTTGTGGGCGTTCCGCACCTTCCTCCCTGCGTGTCTTTAGCTCACCCTTATCATGAGGAGACTGCTATTTGTTTCCCTGCCACGGGCACTTGCTAAATTCCAGCTTGGGGCTCGCTGCGGTTTGGAAATGGTCGGCCACCCAGGACTTCATGTTGAGGTTTTTCTTTTCCCGGTCCTGAGGACTGACTTCAAGGCGCTCTTGCCACTGAACTACATCCCAGCACCTTTCTACTTTTTATGGACACAATACCTTCATCTATTTATTTTTTACGGTGCTGAGGACACAGTGCCTCACGCGTGCTCGGCCAGCGCTCTACCCCTGGGCCGCCCACCCGCCCGGGCCCTTTTAATTAGAGCCACGTTCATGATCATTGCCGGCTGGCCGGCTCCGACCCTCGCTGGCCTCTGCAGAGCGGGCCAGCCCCGCGCGCTCACGGGGAATCGCAGTTCCTGCAGGAGGCGCCGGAGGCTGGTTTGGGAGGTGCGCGCGGAAGAGGCAGGGAGGCCGGCCCGCGGCAGCGGCTCCGTTAGGCGCGGGGGAGCGGCGGCTTGCGGGGCGGCCGGCGACGCCCCGCGCCACCTGGGACTCCGCCGAGCCTCCGTCACCAAGAAGGCCCTCGCCAGATGGGGCCCCTCCACCCTGGACCCGGAACCTTCGGTCAGAAACCTCTTTGATAAGTATTTTACCTGGCTCTCGGGTCCTCGCTTCCAAGATGACCAAAAAAGAAGGCATCATGGTCGCTCCAAAACGCGCGCGGCCACCCGCAGCCCGTCGGCTGCAGGAACTGCGCCAGTGCGGGCCGAGGACAAGGCCAGGAAGAGGTCCGACGCCGCTGCAGAGGCCGTAGCCGCCCGGGGCATTTCCGAGGTGGTGCTCCGAAGGCTTCCGAGCCTCCCAAGCTCAGGCGAAGCCACCACAGCAGTTGAGCGCTCCCGGCACGGAGGTCAGGCCTCAATCCCCGGAGGCCAGTCAGGACCCAGCACCCCACCCCGTGCTGGGCCTGCTGGTGCTGCCCCACGACCCCCTCCAAAGCCCATGTAAGGAGCAGGGTCCTTAATGAGTGAAGAAAAATCATCTTCTGGAAAAAAAAATAAAAGGGGAATTGTGATTCAAAAAGTATGTACTTTGCCTGAGCCAGGAAGGAGGCGCACTCCTGTGATCCCAGCGACTCGGGAGGCTGAGCCGACTGCAGCAATTCGGCGAGGCCCCAAGCAACTCAGTGAGACCCTGTCTCTAAATAAAAAATTTAAAAAGGGCTGGGGAGGGGGCTCCGTGGTAAAGTGCTCCCGGGTTCGATCCCCAGGACTGCCAACGACAACAACATTTCTTTTTTTTTTTTTTTTTTTGGGTGCTGGGGATCGAACCCAGGGCCTTGTGCTTGCAAGGCAAGCACTCTACCGACTGAGCTATCTCCCCAGCCCCAACAACATTTCTTTTTAACCCAGTCTGTGGTATTCTGTTATTAGTAACAGAAAATGACCGAACGCAGGGCTACCGCAAGCCGCCAGCTGGGAAGTGAGCTGTGCACACCTCCTGGGGAACACAGGCAGTAGGTGCAAGGCGGCTGAGTGCGCCTGCTGGGCCTCAGAGGACGCACCTGGTCAGCTGCTGGCGGACTGCCCAGCAGCACTAGGCCCTGACTCCCCGAAAAGCAGGAACCCAAGCAAACAAAAAGGAAATTGGGAGAGGTAAAGCTCTTCTTTACAGTGGAAGCACAGGGGAGGTGACACCCTGAATGACTGCTAAAGCAAATATGTAGAACTTCTAAAAGTTGGGGACACAGGGTCCTTTCTGCTAGTCCCTGCTAGTCCCTGCCAACCCCATGCTGGGGAATGAACCAGGGCACGGTACCACTGAGCTCATCCCCAGTCCTTTTTATTTTATTTTGAGACGGTTTGAGGGTTAGGGTTAGCTTGCTAAGTTGCCAAGGCTGGCCTCAAAATTATAATCCTCTGGCCTTGGCCTCTCGAGTTGGTGGGACTAGAGACACTGGCCACCAGGCCTGGCCTCTCAGTGCTATTTTATTTTATTTTTTTTATTTGTTTGATACCAGAGGTTGAACCCAGGGGTGCTTAACCACTGAGTCATAATCCCAGCCCTTTTTTTAATGTTTTATTTAGAAACAGGGTTTCCTTGAGTTGCTCAGAGCCTCACTAAATTGCTGAGGCTAGCTCTGAACTCATGATCCTCCTGCCTCAGCCTCCTGAACTGCTGGGATTACAGGCGTGTGCCACTATGCCTGGCTTCTTCTTGCTATTCTTGAACTAACTCTTTTTTTAAGTTTAAAATTATTTCAAAATTCAAAGTTAAAAAAAACAAACAAACTGTATGCTGATTACCAATCAGCAGAGGGGCTGGGGCTGTAGCTCAGTGGTAGATGGCATGTTTAGAGTGTAAAGGCCACTTGTTCAATTCCCAGCACCCAAGGGAGGTGGGAAGAAAGGGGCGGGGGAGAGAACAGAGAGACAAAGAGGGAGGGAGGGAGAAGCAGAAGCTTGGTGAGGTAGGACATTCAAGGGACAAAGGGCTCCTCAGAAAAAGCCCAGTGGTAGAATGATGTACACCCTTTCTGTGTAAATTGACAAACACAGGTGTCCTTTTACAGGAGGTCAAGAAACAATGGTGACCAGGACTCTGCCATCCCACCCCCACCCAGGGTGCACTGCCCTGCTCCATTAGCCCGCCCCCATCCCCTTGTTAAGGACACCCCTGAGTGAGCGGTGTGTTCTACAGCCTGGGGGCCTGGGGGTCTTTCGAGGAATCCAGGAGGCTCTGGAAAATGGTTTGATTGGGAACAAGTGTGCGGACTGTACCTCTGCTTTATGTAGCTGTCGGTTCCCATCTGTGTTCTCGGTGGTTGAAGAGACTTCATGATTACCTCTCTATCCATCCCGCTTTTGTTGAGACAACCATGCAACCAGAATCTTTGAATTATAAGATTGTAGGTAACTCAGTGTAGCAGGCTGGTCATTACTCTTTGCTAGAGAGATAAAAAAGAATGTTGAAAAACTTGTATCTTAGTAATTCTGAAAATACTAATGAGAAAAACATGAGCCACGGGGTCCAGGATGTAATCCAGGGTGAGTATACTCCATTTCTTTCTGAGCATGAAACAGAGTTTCTGATTTGTTTATTTACTGCAAAGAACAAAATGTTCTATTGTAATCTGTTTTTTGCAAAGGCTTTTTAATTAAACTCTGTGGAATGTGTAACCTTCATGAGGTTAGATTTTGGCAAAGCTTGTCATGTAGGCCTGTTGTAGGAAATTGTATCATTTAGTTGTTATGGGAAAATTAATCTACTCAAAAAATTTAATGAACATACCCATTTTGTGGTAATTCTCACCTACCTATGATTGCATGAATTTTGTTCTCATCTCCTTTGTTTATCATGAATATATGGGATGGTCAATGTGCTGGACTCTGCAGTTTTGAAAACCAACGAACTCATATCTAACCACATGCAAAGTCTAGTGCTTCCGGAGCACAGGTGGGGTTCTGTGGGAAAAGAGGTTCATCAAGTGTTTTGCTTTTATGCATCTGAAAAGACATGTGGGGCCCGAGAGCCAGGCTCCCCAAGTCCCAGCCTTGACAGGTCTCGCAAGCCTCGGTGCACACACCAGCTGTTGAGATGCCCGAGTCCCTTGCTCAGCTTGCCATTTTTGGGTGGTTTTGGTCAGTCTTCAGAGACTGCATGGCCTGAACAAATAATTGTTCATGCATGGAGTCTAGGTCACCAGAAAATAGGCTCAGGGTTGGTGAAGAACTTTCTGCCACCAGTACCTTCTGTGCATGTATTGCCATTGGAGACCTTTGCTGGGAAGTGGGTAGTTAAGGACAATATTTGAGATTCTGGGTTCTCCAGTTAAAGATCATCTCAATCTCATTCCATTACTGATATCCATTTCTCAAACCCTGGGAGGTTCTGGTTCTTTAATACTGAGGCGACTGGGTTAGATGGTGGGCTTCTTTACCCAGCTCTAGGCCAGAACTATCCCACAAGAGAAAAAGAGGGACCAAGAAGCAGCTTTCTCTAGTTGCCAAGTGGAGAGCTCTTCCTGCAAATAAACACCATTAAAGGCTCAAACAAGTCGGGTGAAGTTGCTCACACCCACCATCCCAGCGTCTCTGGAGGCTGAGGCAGGAGAATCACAAGTTCAAAGCCAGCCTCAGCAATTTAGTGAGGCCCTAAACAACTTAGCAAGACCCTGTCTCTAAATAAAAAAATAAAAGGGCTGGGGATGTGGCTCAGTGGTTAAGCACCCCTGGGTTCAAACCTTGGTGCCAAAAATAAAAAAGACTCAAATAAACATCATCAAAGATTCTGCAGTATTCACTGGTCACCACAGCATAGGGACAAGGCCTGCCTGAGACACTGGGCTTGTGTCTGGCAACAGTCCAGCCCTACAAGGGGCATAGCTCCTCCTTCCCCAGCTCTGCACTTAGCTCTCGCCCTCACCTCTGTCCTTCCCTCTTCAGTCCTGCTTTGGGCCTGCTGAGATTCTCCCTTTCCTCACTGCAACTCTGAAGCTCAGATTCCTGTTTCCTAAGCTTCAGGATCAGTGGCCCTGGGGAAACCAGAGGGCACTAGGTCTGCTTAAGGGAGAGGCTGCGGGGAAGCCAGGGGCTCGGGAGATGGAACCTGGGAAGGAAGCTGCTGGCAGTGGAGGTGACGCAGGGTTGCCAGGACACAGGCGCTGGCAGGGGCCAGGCCAAGTCCCTGGGACAGCTTGCCTGTCCCTGTGGCGCTGGGATCCTCTCCCACAGGGAGTTTGTTACTGCTCCTGAGACTGTTCCGTTTTCATGGTAGACGTGGAAACCCCCGTGGGACAAGGTCGCATTTGAGGGCTGTCCAGAGGAGCGGTTTTTCATTAAATATCCAATATGTCTTCGCCACGTGCCCGCCGTGTGCCAGGCTCTGCAGTAGCTCTGGAGAGGTACCGGTGAGCATAACAGGCACGGACACCGGCCTGCCTTCATAGACTGGGAGGAGACAGGCAGTAAGCGAGAGGTGAGCTCGTTTACAGTGGTGAGGTCAAAGGTGCTGTGGAGGAAAGAAAGCAGAAGGAGAAACGGGAAGTGGGGGTGCAGAGTGAGAGCGCAGTTGCTCTGTTTAGGGTAAGGCAGGGACGATCTCGCTGAAAAGGTGGATTCTGGGCCAAGACTTGAAGCCAGGGAGGGACTGGACTGAACTATGTGGATTCCTAGGAGAAGAACATTCCTGTGAGGAGCAGCGAATGCAAAGGCCCTGAGGCAGCTGCAAGCCAGGCATGCCTGGGGACCTCACAGCCAGTGTGGCTGGAGTAAAGCATGTGGTGGGAGAGGGGTCAGGAAAGTGAGAGGCCAGACCACGTGGCCCCTTGTGGGACCTGGGCTCATTTGGAAGCCACTGGCAGATTATGAGAGAGGAGAGACTGAGCTGATCTAGGTTTCAACAGCTCCCTGCAGCTGCCCTTTCAGAATAGACAGTAACTGGATAAAGGCAGCCTGGTGAGAAGTTAAGACTCCAGACAGAACACACACACACACACACACACACACACACACCTTTAGTCTTGCAGTGCTGGGGATGGAACCCAGGGCCTTGCACGTGCTCGGAAGGGCTCTACCACTGAGCTATGGCTACAGCCTAGCCCCTCAGACACATTTTGAGGGTGGCCTCATCAGATGTGCTGCTGATGGCTTGCTTGTGAAATGCAGACAGCATTAAGATTTTCAAAGAGCTGGGCCTGGTGGCACATGCCTGTGATCCCGGCACTTGGGAGGCTGAGGCAGAGGAGCACCCGTTTGAGGCCAGCCTCAGCAATTTAGTGAGGCCCTAAGCAAATTAGAGGGACCCAGTCTCAAAAATTAAAAAGTACTCGGGGGATGTGGCTCAGTGGTAAAGTGCCCTGGGTTCAATCTTCAGTCCCCCCAACTCCCCAAAAAAAAGGAAAAAAAAAAAAAAAAAAGAAAGAAGTGGGGGAACTGGCTTTGAGCTTGCGGGCCTAAGCGGGCGGGAACGCCTAGAATAGCACCAGAGCAGCTGCGTGAGGCTGCCTGTCCAGTCAGGCACCGAGTCAGGCACCGGGGACAGCTTTACAGGCGTCCTCTGGGCGCTCCCAACCCACGCGCTCTAGCCATGGAGAGCACCGCACGGCTTAGCGGTGTCCACAACGCAGAAACATTCCGCAATCTTATCTGTCCGTCGTTATCCTCATTTTAAAGACCATTAAACAAACGAGACGATGGCCACAGAGGTTGCTCAACGCCATCAGAACACAGACGTCCTGCACCCAGCCCCGCTGTGCTTGTTTGAACGCTGCGAGCAGTTCAAAGTGAGAGCTGGTGAGACTTGGAGACAGACATGGGCCATGCCTGCCAGCCAGGAACAAACAGGGACAGAAGCCAGCGACGGGAGAGGCAGAATGTGGAGAGGGAGCAGATACATGTGCAGACAATTTGCCGAGGGAGGCAGGGACAAGCCATGTTAAGGGGACAGCTGGCGAGGTTAGACTTGAAGGGAAGAAAAGGTCTCAAGGGAAAGACACTCGCGGTGGGTGGAAAAGGGGCCTCAAGAATTAGAGGCAAGATCTCCAAGTGATGGAGGGGCCGGGCCAGAGATCGGATGTCCCTCATGGTGCCTGCACAGTTCTCTGAAAATCTGTCAGGAGGTCGACTCTTCCATGCCTCGGGGATGATCCCAGGGGAACCCGGGAGCCTGCCTTCAGTTCTGCCGGATGAATGCGATGGTGTGCACCTGACTTCTCCCCCTGTACTGATCCGCCTGTGGCACCACTGCTCCACAGGTAGGCTCCGCATCACATCTACTCCATGTCCCTCAAAGCTATGCCGATGTGATGCAGGAACACTGGTGCCTCCTGAAGGAACCTGAACCCAGCTGACAACCTGCACCGGCACACCCCTGGACTTCGAATCACATACCTCATTTTCTTCGTGAGGTCTCCGCTGCTGATTTCCTCATCTCTGCCGTTCTGCAGTGCTGGTGTTGGATCCCAGGCCCTCACACATGCTGGGCAGGCACTCTACCCCTGAGCTCCACCCTGGCCCTTTTTAATTTTGAGACAGGGTCTCCCCTTGCTCCTTTACCCAGGCTGGCCTTGAGCTTGTGATCCTGCCTCAGCCTCCTGAGTGGCTGGGATTACAGGCTTGTGCCACTTGGCCTGGACTTACTCCATTTTTCTATCTTTCAAAATTGTCCTAATCTGCATTTTTGCCTGAGTTCTCCGGTTTTCCCGTCCCTTATGTGAATCGCTGGAGCCAGACTGGTTTGTGTACTGCTTTCCACACTTCATCTTTGGGGCCTCCTATGTGATAACAGGGAAGGCCTCACTTCTCCCCCACTCCAAGTTTTCCATCCTTAGGCCAATTCTTAACCTTTCCAAACCTGTTTCTTCATCCTTAAAATGAGAAGAACCAGATCTAAGAGTTGTTTGTGATATGTGAGATCATGCACGTACTTACCACATGGATTTTCAAATTCCAGCTCTTTCAGGTACTGGCTGCACATCGTGGTGTCAATCTCCTACTTTCCCGACCTGGTTTCCCTCCTTTGTGAAACAGCAAGGGGAGAAAGAATTTTGCAGGCTTGTGTTCTGAGGCAGGGCTCTCACCTGAGGCAGCCTGGGGGCCATTTACTAGCTCTGTGCCCAGGCCTTTCTCAATCTCTCTGGTCCACTTTCTCACTGCAAAGGGAGCAAATTAAGAGGCTAAGAGCTGTTTCCAGGACCAGTATGTTTATTTAGGAGAGGGATTGCTGGCCAAAGGCTTAATCTGTTTTTTCCTTGAAGATGTATCCCAACAGTGGAGAGGGGTGACCATATTATAACTTAACATCACCAGTGGTTAAAGATATTTCCAACCCTGTTTACCAACCAATTTTCTGATAACTCAGTTCTCTATTTCAAAACTTATTTCCACTTATCCAAAAGTAAACCTTAGCTTGCACATTTGGAAGAGTTGCTACTCAATTGTGTGAGAGACACATATCCGAGTCCAACCTTGTTTGGAGGGCACTTCTGGCAGGCACCCGTTACCTAGCTGCTGGTGGAGTGTGTTCCCTTTTCCTCCTCCTGGGAGGCCTACGTGAGTCCTATCTGGGTCTCTGTTACTTGGGAGTTGAAAGGGGAGGTGTGCCTCTTTGAGCCTATTTTAAATCTGGATGAGCATTTGTGCTAGGTGTCAAAGCTGTAAAAGGACTACCCCAGCTCTTGGAAAGAAGATTCATGTCATGGTTTCTAATCTCATGTTAACACTTACCATGCTTGCCCACACCAGAATTATAACTCCAGACAATGACTGGCGTTTGGGATATAAATTCCTGTAATACCTTTTGTGGGCTTTTAAATTTCATGATATTGTTACAAAATGAAACACACAACTCCTGGTCAATCTTGGAAAGTTTTAAATTCTCCCCTTGTCTTAGTCATTTGCAAACTTTAGTAATTGTGCAGCATCAGACCATACTGTCCCACAGGAATACATGAGCTACAATTTCAAAAAAATCGTCTTCCCAAGAAGTTATACTTCTTAACAATTTAGCTGCAGCTTGAGTGCCCCATTGCAGTTGGTGGAACGACTTTAACCCTTAACGGGATGGGACTGAACCCAGGGCCTCATGCATGCTATACTCCACCACCGACTGCGCCCCCAGCCCTACGATTCTTCCTTTCCATTCTACCTCAACATTGCCATCTTCTCTGTTTCCTTATAACCACTGCTCGGATGCTTCTTCACTTCTTTTCCATTTCAGGAGTTTGATTTTCTTGCCACTTGGTTTCAACCCTCTCAAATCCATCCCTTCCTGACTTACAACCCTTCAGTTGTTTCCAATTTCAACTTCTGAGTTAAAGGTCCTGACCAATCCAAAGGCACCCTGAGGAGTCACATACTAAACTGGAGTTCTTTTTTTTTTTTTTTTGCAGTGCTGGGGATTGAACCCAGGGTCTTGTGCTTGCGAGGCAAGCACTCTACCATCTGAGCTATCTCCCCAGCCCCTAAACTGGAGTTCTTTAGACTTGAAATTTATTTTTTGGTACCGGGATTGAACCTAGAGGGGTTTAACTACTGAGTCACATCCTCAGCCCTTCTTCATATTTTATTGAGACAGGGTCTCCCTAAGTTGTTGAGGCTGGCTTTGAAGTTGGGATCCTCCTGCCTCAGTCTCCGAAGGAGCCTGTAATGAGGAGCCACTGGGATTACAGGCATGGGCCACCTGAACTGACTGAAATGCTATTTCATGTCTTGTCTCTTTGTTGGTCATATACCTATAATCTTTTTCCACGAATTGTAGTTGCATAACTCAATCTTCCCTATCATTTCCTCTCCCTCAGGCAAGCATATGTCTCTTCTACTTCTGCCCAAAACCTTGTCACTATTTGCTCATGTTTTTCCCTAAAATGCTCTAAAACCCTGGCAAAGCTGTGGAGTATTCCTTCATTTTTAAAAAAAATCTTTATTTTTATGTAGTGCTAAGGATCAAACCCAGTGCCTCACACATGCCAAGCAAGTGCTTTACCACTGAGCCACAACCCCAGACCTTTCCTTCATCTTTTTAACCCATCACTTGATAGTGTCTGCTGGATTAACTGAGCACCACTGCAAACCTGTTTGGATTGTTAGGAAAGAACTCTAGCTATTTGGTGTAAGTAATGCAAGTCAGCTGGGCATAGTTGCACTTGCCTGTAATCCCAGCTACTCAGGAGGCTGAGGCAGGAGGATTGAAAGTTCCAGGTTTGCTTAGGCAATTTAGTGAGAACCAGTCTCAAAATAAAAAAGGGTTGGGGATAGTGCACGCCTGGGCTCAATCCCCAGCGTGGGGCAGGTAGCTCCTATTCGGTGCTTACTATATGCTAGAAACACTATCAAGTCCTTACATGCTCATAGGCCTATGATATAAACAAAAATACTAGCTACTGTTCACAGTTGAGACCCAAAGGTTCAGCTTCCTGCTCAAGGCCCCCACATCTAAAAACCGGTGGGACCAGTGAAAGGTTCAGGTAAGTCCGGGGTCTGCTGGTAACCTCGCACCTAGCCTCCGGGTGCTGTGCAGGTTCTCCGTAACGCACGCTCCATGCGGGAGGAATGTTTCTTTCGCTCCCTGCTGTAGGGCTAACAGGGCACGAGCCTCGTAGGTCGGAAGCGCAGCACTGCAATGAAGGAAATTCCTGGCCCTTGTCCACCTCTCCGACCTCAAATCCTATCAGTGCCTTCCAAGAGGATCCAGATAACCCTCCGTCCCGCTTCCTACTCCTCCTCCAGGGAGCCGGCTGCAGTTTGCACTGCCCTTTCCCCTCCCCTCCGTCCTCAGAGGAATCCGGCTAAGTCATCGCCGCCGGGACGCGCTCTGCGGGACGCCGCGGAGCCGCGCGGGTCCCCTTGATTCCTCCTGCTGCAGCGCCGCAGGTGGTGACGCAGGCCGCGGAGCAGCTGGCCGCGGCTCCGGCCAGAGAGGCAGTGTCGGGGGCCCGCAGAGCCTCGCGTCCTTCGAGCGACCGCTCTCCGGTGGGGGGGCAGACGCGCTGGCCTCGGGTGACCGCCCGTGACCCGCCCCTCCCGAGCGGCGACCCGCGGGGTGGGCGGCCGCGTCTGCCGCGGGCCCCGCCCCCCGAGCCCCGCCCCCGCCCGCCCGCCGACGACCTCCGCCCCCGGCTCCCGCCCTCCCGCAGCCCGTTCGCGATCGCCGCCGCCGCCGCCGCCGCACAAAGGCCGGCGCCGCCTCACCGCGCAGGGATCCGGGGCCACGCGCGCGCCCCGCCCCGCCTGGCCCGCCGTCCCCGCCCGCTCCCCGCGCCCCCGAGCCGCAGGGAGCCGCGCGAGGCGGGCGCGCTCTGACGGCGCGGCCCCGAGGCTCGCTCGCGCGGCCCCCCGAGGGACTACTTTGCGTTCCCGCGGCGGGGCTACTTCCTCCCCCGCGGAGGCGTCGGGCGCTGGCGGCGCGCACGGCATGGCGGCGGCGGCGCGCGCCTGAGGAGAGGGGACGCCGGCTCGGTCAGGCCTCGGCGCGGCCTACACGCTTCGCTCGCCCGCTCGTCCCCCGCCCCGCGCCCGGCCATGGCGGAGCCCGCGCCCGCCCGACGCCCGGTGCCGCTCATCGAGTCGGGTAAGACGCGGCGCCGCGCCCCCCGGGCCCCGCGCCCCGCGCCGCGCTGACCGCCTCCCGTCTTCCCTCCACAGAGCTGTACTTCCTCATCGCCCGGTACCTATCGGCCGGCCCGTGCCGCAGAGCCGCCCAGGTGAGCGCGGGCGGCCGCGGGGGGCGGGGGGGGGCGGCGGCGGCGGCGCGCCGGGCCGGCCGCTGACCGCGCGTCTCTGCCGCAGGTGCTGGTGCAGGAGCTGGAGCAGTACCAGGTCGGTGCCGCCGTCCCCGCGCGTCCCGCCCGCCCCGGCCCCGGCCCCGCAGGGCCCCCGCCCGCGCCCCCGCGGCCCCGCGCCGGAGCGGTGGTCACGCGGGCGCGTTTCGTGTCTTTCCAGCTGCTGCCGAAGAGGTTGGACTGGGAGGGCAACGAGCACAGCAGGAGCTACGAGGAATTGGTGAGCACCGAGCTTTCCGCCCGCGTCCTCCGCGCCGGCCCTCGCCCCGGCTCCCCGCGGCGGGCGCGCGGGGCGGGCGACCGGGACGGAGGGCCTGCTCCTGGCCGGGGTTTGTTTTGCTTTGGAGGCGGCGGGGTTTGTTTTGGCAGGAAGCGGGCTCGGGGGGCGGTGGAGGGGGCGCTGCGGGCTCGCGGCCGGGTCGGGCCGGGCCTCACCTCCAGGTGCGGCTGCCTTCGGGGGCGGTGTGCGCCCGCCAGCCACTCAGCGGGGCGCTCTCATCTCCAGCTCCCTCGGCCCGGAGCGTAAGGCGAGCTCTGATTGGCCGCCGCTCCTCTGCCCCGCCCAGGTGTTCCGACCACTTGTTCCCTAGGAATAGTCTTCGGTCTCGGAAGGTGGGGAAAGGTTCCCATCGAGGTTTTCCTTTTTCTTTTCCTCTGCAGCATGGGGAAACTGTTGCTGCTGCTTGAATATGTCACTCCCTTACTTCTCTTCTGAACAGTACAATTTTTGTTGAATGCTTTAGGAGGTTGATTTACTGAGTTTTACGCTTGGTCTTGCTGTGTATAAAAACATGAGCTTTGAATTGATAAGTGTTTTACTTTTCTGAGCACTGTCAACGTAGATAGTTTATACCTTATGTCTTTAAACTCTTAAAATATAATTCGGTTTTCTCCACAGTTATAGTAATTGCAAGGATTCATTTGTCCTTACAGAAATAAACATTTTCTTGGAAAATATTTTCGACAATTTGTATGTTGGGAGAAAAGATTTTTTGGGGTTGCCAGGCCACATTCATTGTCCTGAATAAGGAAAATAATTGGGAAGAATCCTCTGAATTAACTTCAGTTACGATTCTAAGCAGGTGCGGTGGAATCTTAACATTGTTGTATTAAAAGTAAAAAGGTATTAGCCATAGGATTTGTTATATACATATATGAACAGTAAGTATTAAATGGATGTGGGACTGGGTTTTTAGCTCAGTGGTAGAGTGCTTGCCTAGCACGAGTGAGGCACTGGGTTCCTTCCTCAGCACTACATATGTATGAATAAATAAAGGTGTTGTGTCCATTTACAACTAAAAACATTTGGAAAAATAATGGCTGTTATATGCATATTTTAACAGTAAGTATATATTTTTGCAGTTGGGATTTAATCTAGGGCCTCCAGAACTCTAAGCTAGACTCTCTACTGCAGCCATGCCTGCAGCCCTCCCCCACACCACCAAGTAGTAACATTTGAATCCTGGTGAAAGTAACAAGTTTAAATATTTCTTAGATTTTTCTCTTGAAAAGTGAACATTTTCAAAAGAATGATTTAAAAAAATCCTGCTTGAGGGCCAAATTTGTTGACTTTGGCATTTCCAATTTTCTTTTTTCCTTTTTTTTGATTGCTGCCACTGGGGTCTGACGCATGCTAGTCAAGTGCTCTGTCACTGAACTACACTCCCAGCTGAAGATTTTTTAAGTCAAGGGAACAGTAAAAGGGTTTATGTTTTACTCCTGTTGATATATAAAATGACTTTTTCAGTGAAGCAGAAAAGCATTGTTGATATGACCCTAGGGTCATGCTTTTGGAAAGAAAATTACTTAATTTTTGAAACAGTACAATTATTGTTTGCTGTAATTATTGCAAAAATTACTTAAAAAATCAGTTTTAAGTTTAAACAAGTTTTTTGCAAAAAAAAAAAATTACTTAAAATCCTCCTTGAGATATTCTGTTTAAAATTATTTAAATTATGTAATACATAACCAATATCTGGTTATGCAGATTGCAGCTCATTATGTGGGTGATTTACTGATGGGTGGGTATCCTCCTTTTTCTTTATCTCCACCCCAACCCCAGCACTCAGTGGTGGACGGCATACCACCTGTATAATTACTTCTCTTTTTTTTTAAATCATGGACATATATGTACGTTCTAAATGAAGACTTTTTTTTAATTTTTTTTTTTTTATTTTTGCAATACTGGGGATTGAACCCAGGGCCTTATGCTTTCGAGACAAGCACTCTCCCAACTGAGCTATATCCCCAGCCCTATGTGTAGGTTCTAGATATCCAATGTCTCCAATCTTTATTATTTATTTATTTTTTTGGTAGTGGGGATTGAACCTCGGGGCACTTAACCACTGAGCCACATCCCCACCTTTTTTTGATTTCACTTAGACACAGGATCTGGCTTAGTTGCTTAGAGTGTTGCTGAGACTGACTTTGAACTATTGGTCCCTCCTTCCTCAGCCTCCTGAGCTGCTGGGATTATAGGCATGTGCCACTGCACATGGCTCTTTAATATTTTTAAAAATGAAGTATTCAAATGTATATAAATGAGAATGTAATGATTTTCTGTATGCCATTAACAGATTTGAATTTGTTGCCAATTTGCTATTTACTTTGTTTTCTATTTGAGGTATGTAATTTTTAATACAAACTGTTAATTAAATTTTCAAACAAAAATGGAATAATGGGGTGTGGTGGCACATGCCTATAATCTCCGTGACATGGGAGGCTGAGGCTGGAGGACTGAATGTTTGAGGACAGCCTGGTCAGGGATAGGGATGTCACTAGGTGGTAAAATGCCCCTGGGGTTCAATCCCTAGAACCAAAAAAAAAAAAAAAAAAAAAAAAAAAAAAAAAGAAACCACCACTAGGTACCCATTATCCAGTGACTAATCATCTGCTAATCTTTGTCCCACTGTTGTTTTTAAGCAGTTTCCAGATAACCATTCATTTTTTTTTTTTTTTTTTTTGTGGGGGGGGGGTATGGGGATAGAACCAGGACCTTCAGCATGATAGGCAAGCACTCTGTTACTGAGCTACATCCCTGGCCCTTTAAACGTTTTTATTTTGGCTGAGGGTCTTGCTAGCTCAGGCTGGCCTCAAACTTGTAATCCTTCTGCCTAAGTTTCCGGGGGAGGTGGGATTACAGGCTGTGCCACTGTGCCTGGCTTCAGGTAGCCATTCATTTCATTGGTTAATATGCTGGAGTATTTTAAAGCAAATACCAAGTGGTGAATTCATCTCTAAATTGTTCAGACTGCATCTCTATAAAGGCCTATTCAGTGGTAGAGTATGTACTTATCATGAAGACTGAATTGGATCTCTAGGACCACAATGAAAAAAGGATTTTTTTTTTTTTTTTGGAACTGCGACTTGAACCCAGGGGCACTTAATCAGTGAGCCACCTCCCCCTCCCCAGTTCTTTTTATTTTTTGAGAAAGCCTATCAGGCCCTATTGTTTAGGGCCTCGAATTTGAGATTCTCTTGCCTCAGCCTCCTGAGTTGCTGGGATTATAGGTGTACTCCACCATGTCTGGCTTCCCTGAATGTTTTTTTATGATTACTTCAAATTCAGGTCCATGGCAGGTGTATGGTACACCTGTAATCCCACTGGCTCTGGAGCCTGAGGTGAGGATTACAAGTTCAAGGCCACCTTCAGCAGTTCTGGGAGGCCCTAAGCAACTGAGTGAGACCCTGTCTCAAAAAATATAAAGGACTAGAATTGTGGCTCAATGGTTTAGTGTCCCTGTGTTCAGTCCCCAGTATGTGGCGGCGAGGTGGGAGGAGGCGAGGATTCAGGTCCACGCATTGCATTGATTATATAAAATTGAACCATTGTGTTCCTATGCTACTGATTTACTGAAGAGACAGACATCTGTCATATCCTGGATTTGTCATTGTTTCTTCATGAAGTTACTCCATTTTGTCAGTGGTTCTGATTTTTTTGATGAGAGTCATCTTGGAACTTCGTATGTTCTACATGTCCAGAGTGGGCCCCAAACTAGTTAAATCAGAATCTTTATGGTGGGACTGGGCATTCATTTTTTCCCCCCATGGTGAAATGCAAGAAAACCCCCCAAACCTTTAATGGCTATAGCTGTATTGGGAAGGCAATGTGAGCTCTAGCATTTTGGCCCTGTCTTCCAGAGAACTGGGGGCAGCTTTAGATTTAGTAGAGGAAGACCACACACCGGTAGCTCTTTTAAAGTATCATATTTTTTTGGTACTGGGGATTGAATCCAGGGGCACTTAACCACAGAGCCACATCCCCAGCCCTTTTCTGTATTATTTAGAGACAAGGTCTCTCTGAGTTGCTTAGTAACTCACTGAGTTGCTGAGACTGGCTTTGAACTCACAGTCCTCGTGCCTCAACCTCCCAAGCTGCTGGGATTACAGACTTGTGACACGACCAGCTTAAATTTGTTCTTCATTTCTAGCTTCTGGAGATACTGGGCATAATTATTATTTTTTTAAAAGGTGGTTCTAATGTCACTGTTTATAAATCTCCAGTTTATTTTAGATTTGTGATTGCTGTTAACTCCAACAATTGGGAGCAAGAATACTTTGGTACTTCTGCTTAAAAGAATTAAGATTGACTGTCTTAATACCTAACTCTGCTTTAACAATTGGGCCAGTTATAATTCATAGATCTCCTGAAAATTTCAGTTAAGTTCTGAAGTGGGAAAGAGGAAGAAGAAACTAGAGTTATATGATTGGGCATGAGAATTTCAAAGGACTAGGTTTGTAAAGGAGGGGCTTGTTTATTTTGTACCAGGACTTGAAAGCGGGGGCGTTTAACTACTGAGCCACACCCCTAGCCCTTTTTATTTTATTAATTTTTTTTAATAATTATTTTTATGCACTGTTAATTAAGGATTAAATCCAGTGTCCCACACATGCTAGGCAAGCACTCAACTACTGAGCTACAGCCCCAGCCCCCATTTAAAAATTTTGAGACAGGGTCTCACCAAATTGCTAAGGGCCTTACCAAGTTGCTGAGGCTTGCTTTGAGCTTGGGCTCTTCCTGTTTCAGCATCCAACGTTTTTGGGATTGTAGGTGTGCACCACCGCGTGTGGCTTTGACACTCTTTTTTGGTGGGGAGGAGGAGCACTCGACCATGGAGCCACATCTCCAGCCCTGTTTTGTATCTTATTTAGAGATGGGGTCTCACTAAGTTATTTAGCACCTTGATTTTGCTGAGGTTGGCTTTGGATGCTCCATCCTCTGCCTCAGGCTGCTGAGCCACTGGGATTACAGGCATGTGCTACTGTTCTTGGCTTGACTGACAGATTTTTAAGCCTGTATTTTTCTTGATATTGTTGAAATTATTTTCCTAGTTACATTCATCTCTGTACTTTTGCACTGAGCTGATTTCTTGCAGCATTGTGTGGAAGTTTATGTATTGACATTTGAAGTACAAAGTGCTAATTACTATTAGGGACTTCTGAGGACTACCCTGGTTTTGTTGCTTTTCAGTTTTTTTTTTTTTTTTTTTTTTTTTTTGCGGTGCTGGGGATTGAACCCAGGGCCTTTTGTTTGCAAGGCAAGCACTTTACCAACTGAGCTATATCCCCAGCCCGTTTTTCAGTTTTGTGTTGGCATATCTGCCAGGAGGTGGGGAGAATGAGTCAGATTGAGAAGTCAAAGGTATTTTATCGAGCTCTTGCTGCTGCCAGGGCTTATGAATAAAAACTTTACGTTGGGTCCAGGATTATTTTGTATTTGGGTTAATGATGAACAGCAAAAGGTGATTTTTATCAATAGTTTATTACAGGTTATAACTATGATACAGCTCTATAATTACAAGTTTGAGCTTTTCTTTAGAGCAGTGTTTCTCCGTTTGAATCATGGAGTATGTTGGCATCGCAGTGCCTTGGGGAGTGCTGCTGGCATTAGTGGTTGGGGGCCAAGGACACTGGGGTCGGCATGTGGGATTAGTCCTTCACAGTGATGTTTGTCATTCCTTGAATGCTGGCGATCTATGATTGTGATCCCTTAGGGATGCAGCTTTAAATTTTATGCTAGTTACATTAGTATCAGGTAACGTGCATACATGAATTAAAACTACACAGTAGTCTGTTTTTGTGTTTTATTTTTCTTAAAGTGTAACATCAAATACACATGAATATTTTATAGTATTCAAGTTGATAAATGCTGGCATATGTTACACCTGTGAACCCATCACCATATTGAAGATGGTGAATGTGTCTCTCTTCCAGAAATCTTTGGTTCCTTGGAAATTCCTCCCCATACCTATGCACTACCTTGTCACGTTTGTCATGTTTGATATGTCCTCTGTGACTATATTTAGTTTCTATTTCCTAGAGGTTAATATAAGTGAAATCATAGTTATGTACTTTGTTCTGGCTTTCAGCATAATTCAAAGATTCATGTATTCTGTCAGTTCATTTCTTTTATTGATAAATTGTATTTTGTTGTGCAGATACATCAGTGTATTCATTCACCTATTAGTGAACATTTTTGTTGTATCCTTTTTCTATTGCAAGGAAAGCTGCCAACATTAATATATAAACTTCTCTGTGGACATGTGCTTTTTTTCATGCTTAAATACCTAGGAATGGAATGGAGCATGGTATCACATGCCTGTAATCCCAGTGACACTGGAGGCTGAGGCAGGAGAATCTCAAAATCAAGGCCAGACTGAGCAATTTGGTGGGACCCTGAGCAACTTAGCAAGACCCTGTTTCAAAATAAAAAAGGACTGGAGACGTATCTCAGTGGTAAAGTGCCCTTGGGCTCGATGCCCAGGATAAAAAAAAAAAAAAAAAAAATCTAGGAGTGGAATAGCTGGATTATGTTAGGGGTATGTGTGTGCATATACTTTTTTTTTTTTTTTTTTTTTTTTTTTTGAGATAACTGAGGATTGAACCCAGGAGTATTCTACCTCTGAGCTAGATTCCCCAGTCCTTATTTTTGTTTTGAGACGGGGTCTCTCTCAGTTGCCTGCACTGGCCTCAAACTGGATATGCTCCCGCCTCAACCTCCTGAGTGACTGAGATTATGTCCTGAGGTGTATGTCCTGTGCTCAGCTTATGTATGATTTTTAAAGAAACTCTTGAACTGTTTTCAAAATTCCTGGTAGTGGTTTATTTTCCCATCAGCAGTTTTCTCCAAATTTTTGCCATGTGTGATCTGGTCAGTTCTTTTAATTGTAGCCATCCTCACAGGTGTGCAGTAGTATCTCCTTGCAGTTTCAGTGTTTATTTTACTACTTAATAATGTCGATCACCTTCACATGTTGATTTGCCACGTGTATTACCTTCTTTGGTGATGTGTCTGCTCAAATCTTTTACTCTGTAAAATGGATTGTCACTGTTGAATTTTGAATATTGAGTATTGTTGAGTTTGAATAATGTTGAGAACTCTGAGTTCTTTATTCTGGATATAGGTCCATCATGAGACATGTACTTGGCAAGTATCTTCCCTTGGCCTTTAGTAGTCTCTTCATTTGCTTAACAGTGTTTTTTTTTTTTTTTTTTTTTTTTTTTTTGCGGTGCTGGGGATTGAACCCAGGGCCTTGTGCTTGCGAGGCGAGCACTCTACCAACTGAGCTATTTCCCCAGCCTTTTAACAGTGCTTTTGAAGAAAGGAAGATGTTTTGATGAAGTCTGGTTTATCATTTTTGTTCTTTCATGATTTGTGCTTTGGTTGTCTTATTAGAATTCATTGCCTAACCCCAGGTCATAAAGGTTTTCTTTGATGTTTTGTTTTACGAATTTTTTTGACCTTAGGTTATTTGTGTTCCATTCTGAGATAATTTTTGTTGATGCTGGGAGGTGTGGATCCAAACTCATTACTTTTAAATTTTTGGCAAATGAATATCCAGTTATTCCAGCACCATTTGTTGAAAAGACTAATTTTTCCTCTACTGAATTACCTTTACACCTTAGTCAAAAATCAGTGGTCTGAGTATATGCAGGTTTCGTTTTGGACAATTTGTTCCATTGATCTCTTTATCTAAATACTGATAATAATATACTGTTTTAGTTTCTGTGGTTTTATAACCAGTCTTGAAAAACAATATTGTTAGCCTTGCCGCTATTGTTAGCCCTGCCGCTTTGTTCCCTTTCAAAGCTGCTTTGACTTTTTTGTTATATTTATAGAGATTTAAGAATAATATTGTCAGTTTTACCAAAAAAAAAAAAAAAAACCGGGCTGGGACTGTAGCTTAGTTGATAGAGTGCCTGCCTCCCAAGCACAAGGCCCTGGGTTCAATCCCCAGCACTGCAAAAAAGCAAAAAGCCCACTTGAATTTTGATTGGGATGGGTTTGTATCTGTAGTTCAGTTCACTGTTTCAGTTGTCATGATTTCTCCCAGCATGTTTTGTAGTTTTCAGTGTGTTTCACATGTGTTGTCAGATTTATCCCTAAGTATTTAATGGTTTTTTTTTTTTATATTATTTAGTGTGTTATTAAAACTTAACTCTCCAACCAGGTCTTGTCCAATAAGCATGTGGCTCCTGATCATCTGTTGCAAATCTGCCAGCGCATCGGTCCTATGTTGGATAAGGAAATTCCACCCAGTATTTCAAGAGTCACTTCTTTACTTGGTGCAGGAAGGCAGTCTTTGCTTCGTACAGCAAAAGGTACCTTAATTTGAAGAAGTGTTCTGCTTTGTATTAATAGCATAATAATTACTATAATTGTGACGTAATGTAAGCATTGTGGAAGAAAGGTGATATGTAACTTAAATCATGTGTGGACTATAAAATTCTCTGCATTTAGCATAGAACATTGAATCCTATTACATAAGTGTTTAATGGGTCTTCTGCATTTAAAAAATTGCTAAAGATACAGATGTTAAGCTAAAAAGCTTGAATTTATTCTGAGATGTGTTTGAGGTTTTATCAATGTGAGTTCTTAATTTTCCATTTTGTAGCTCACTCATAATTTATTGAATGTAATTGTATGTGTCTAATAAACTCTTTAAATGTTAGAAGTATTTCCTTTGCTATTTAGATTCCAAGAGCCCTTTGTTACAAGGGGAAGTGATTTCTAAGGTTGGTAGTGGTTTGAAAACAAGCACCAAAAATGTAAAGTTGCATGGTTCTTTTTCATTTTTTTTTTTTCCACTAATTTTTTGGCAAAGTTTGTGCTAGCAAAATGTTTGAAATTGCTATTTTTCTGTTAGCTTGGTATAAATGACTTAGACTAAGTACATGTATGTGATATGATCTATGTATATTGTGGCTAAACTGCTAATGGGCAAGATGGTTGGTTCCTCTGATCCCGAGGCTCCTCCCTTGACTCTCCAAGAGCAGTCGCTGGGATGCTCCCTCTTTAGAGGCACCATCAAGATACAAAGCTTGACTGAGGAAGAACAGCCTCCCCCTTGGTTCCCTGCCAGACTGGTTTGTCCAGTTAGCTGTTTCCTAGTGCTGCATAGCCATGCCACATGGTGGCTGTAATCAGGAAACGGTTGGTATTCCTCCTTTTCTGTGTCCCTATTCACCTGTAATTACTCTGTTGTAGGCTGTGACTTCATAGTTACTGGGGTAGCCTGTTTTCCTGTTTTCTCTTCTGTGTCAAGCTCAATGTTGTGTTGTGATGAGCACTGCTTTAGAACTGGCAGACCTTAGAAGAGACTTGGTCAAGTGTGTAGGACAGGGCCCTGTTTCTCCATTGTTTTGTATGGTGCCATGAGAGGATGCCTTGTAACTGCTCTGTGGTCATGATAGTGGTAATGGATCCATTCATGTAAAACTCTATATGCCTGTTAGTTTGGGGCACCCGAGGCTCATGGAGGTTAAGTGTGATGCTGTCCCTCCCTTGTCTTTTGAGTTGTGAGGTAGTAAACTCCAGCACAGCAGACCGCCATGACCTGTGTCCTGCTGTTGTCTCCTAGGAGGGAAGACATTTTTTCTTCAGTTCATTTGCTTGTAGGTCAGGGGGGGATGGAACTTTTTGAGTTAGTGTTCAGACTCACAGATCCTGCATATGTGCTCTTCTCTGAAGATCATCTGTGATCCTAAAATAAAGGGAAAGCTATTTGTCAGTACTTCCTAAAGAGACTAAAGTCATGACAGTATTGGCCAAATTAATTTTAAGACTAAACAAGTCAAGGATTTTTATATGTCAAAGACATTAAAATTTTTCTCAATCTTTGATTTTTGAAAAGTTGGATCAGTTGTGATTAAGATCTTTAATCTTTAATATTATGTAATTCTGCATTAAAAAATAAACACTTATTTGGCATTAAATGGGACTTGAAAAAAAAATTGATTTTATTGCTCATTATTTCTGATCAATGGATCTCTTTAAAGGTCCTGAAACCTTTGAGCCTCAGTTACCTCATTTGTAAATTGGCGAAAATACCTACCTCACAGGGTTGTTGTGAGGGTTTAATGAGATAATGTATGTGGAAAGCACTTTGTGGATTGTAAAGTGCTACACAAATGTTAGTTGTTGTTGCTGCTGTATCTGAGATGTCTTAAGTTTTTTTTTCCCCCTTCAGAAATAGTCTAATAAACCACCAGGGCTTTTCTGTTAAAGTATATTATAGTTGGTAAAACTCTGAATAAACAGTTTATTACAATATACGTAAGTATTCTATAAAATCTTTCTTGGGGTTAACTTTCAAGATTTTATGTGTATCTAAAATTCATTTTAAAGACTGCAGGCACACAGTCTGGAAGGGCTCTGCCTTTGCTGCTCTTCACAGAGGAAGACCTCCTGAAATGCCCGTGAATTACGGCTCCCCACCAAATCTTGGTAAGTGAGGTTGGCCTGTGTGATACCTGAAGTTCTTTTTAATCTCTTGACAAAATTTGTAAATGTTATATTAAACTTAAAAAGGAAATACCGTAAGTGTTGCTTTTAAGTAGTAATATGTTTCAAATTTCAAATATTTTCTTAAAATAATAAAATTAACGAATGCAATCATTATGTTAAGAAGTCTGAACTGGGTGTGGTGGCGCATGCCTATAATCCCAGTGAGGCTGAGGCAGGAGGAATGTGAGTTCAAAACCAGCCTCAGCAACTTAGCGAGGCCCTGTCTCTAAATAAAATATAAAAAAGGACTGGGGATATGGCTCAGTGGTTCAGTGCCCCTGGGTTCAATCCCTGGTACCAAAATAAAAATTAAAATAGTAGTCTGTATTAGTGATTATGATAGAATAGAATTGGAAAGAAACTTGTGTCCTTAGAATTCCTCAAACATTCTGTGACCCTCTAGAAATTTAGTTTTTCTTGGTTTTTTACAAAAATATTGGCCTTCCCCTTAACCATTTTCATTGTTTTTATTTCCTAGTGGAGATTCATCGAGGAAAACAGCTCACAGGGTGTTCCACTTTTAGCACAGCATTTCCAGGAGCTATGTATCAGCATATAAAAATGCACAGAAGGATTCTTGGACATCTATCTGCTGTTTACTGTGTAGCATTTGATAGAACAGGACATAGAATCTTTACAGTGAGTTAACATTTTAAACTAAATTGGGTAGTCCCTGGAGCACTTTAGTGTGTGCTTCAGCATCATTTAGGAAATCTTATAAAATTTGTAGATTGTTTCCCATCTTAAGAGATTTCAACCAAGTACGTCTGGTGTGGGGCCCATTAATTTGTTTTAAATAAGTACCTCAAAGTGATTTAGCAACAAATAGTCCTATGTGCTGTTTTGAGAGCTGTGACTTAGAGCTATTGTTCTTAAGCATGATCAAGGATGCTTAAAAATATGCCCATCTGGCTGGTGCTGTGGCTCCTTGCTACTTGGGAGCCTGAGGCAGGAGGAGTGCAAGTTTGAGGCCTGTTTGTGCAATTTAGCTAGACCTTGTACCAAAATGAAAAATGGAAAGGGCTAGGGATGAAGCTTAGTGGTAGAGTGCCCCTGGGTTAATCCCTAATACTTCCCCACCTTTAAAAATATACATACACCCCTGGGTGCCACTGCCTGTAATCCCAATAGCTTGGGAGGCTGAGGCAGGCAGATTGCAAGTTCAAAGTGAGCTTCAGCAACTTAGCAAGACTCTAAGCAACTTAGTGAGACCCTGTCTCAAAATTAAAAAAAAAAAAAAAAATAATAAAAATAAGGAAAAAACAGGCTGGGGTTGTGCCTGGGTAGTTAAGTGCCTCTCAGTTCAATCCCTGGAACCCCCCCTCCCAAACACACATACACACACACGATATTCATTTTTTGTTCATTTTGGACTTACTGAATTGTCACTTTGTAGTTAATCCAAGTTTGTATTAACCCAAAGTCCAAAAACAAGAAATTGCCAAGCCGTTAGAGAGATTCATACATTGATTGATCACCGATTCTGGAAAATGGATTGATCATAGAAGAGCATTTCTGTGTTCAAGTAGTTATTGGAAAGCTCTACAGAAATATTTGGAATTTAATATTTTTAATGTTTTTAAGGGAAACTTAGAATGTGTGAGAAGCTTAACTTTAATTCTGCAGGTGTATACTCTGATGAATGATGGGTGCTGGCTGGTACGGTAAATGTGAGACTTTGGTTATTTGAAATAAGAGTGCTTTTCCCTTTTTTTTTTTTTTTTTTTTTTTTTTTGGCGGTACTGGGGATCGAACCCAGGGCCTTATGCTTGCAGGGCAAGTACTCTACCAACTGAGCTATCTCCCCAGCCCACTTTTCCCACATTTTGAGGGGTGGTAGTTGGGAGGGATTGTCACTGAGTCATGTTTCTCAGGCTAAGAAATCTAGATCTGTCCTAACATTTATCATCTTATTTAACTTGATGAGCTGGACTAACATTTAGCCATTGTTAACCAATACAGTTGAGAAGGAATTTTTAGTTGAGTGTATCACTTGGTAGAGAATTTTGGGGAAAGTAGTATTTATAAGGTGATCTGACTCATAGATATGGTAACTTCACAGTATCTTTATGTAGACTTTTTTTTCCTTTGAAGAAAAATAGAACTCCTTACATGTTTTGACCGTAAGAATCATTTACAGAGTGTTGTACAATTGGAAGGAAGGGAGGAGTTAGATATTTGATTTGCCTAGTATGTAAAAAGTACTCTCTTCAGTGATTTAGAAGATTGGCTGTACTGACATTATGTTTGGTGTATTTTTTCTTAAGGGTTCAGATGATTGTTTGGTGAAGATTTGGTCAACACATAATGGCCGCCTGTTATCCACATTAAGAGGTCATTCTGCAGAAATTTCAGATATGGCAGTAAACTATGAGAACACTATGATTGCTGCAGGGAGCTGTGATAAAATTATCAGAGTGTGGTGCTTGAGAACTTGTGCCCCTGTTGCAGTGCTCCAAGGACACACAGGATCCATTACATCTCTACAGGTAAACTAGCTCAGTGGACACATGTGCTATCACCCTTGCCTTCAAAACTTTCTCTTTGGAATAGAAAAAGTATGAAGGGTGCTTAATAATTATATGATGTGTTTTAAAATTAGATATAATCAAGAGAAAATTGTCATTTTTCTTCCGAAAATCATGGAGGGGGTAATACAAAAATAAAATGTAGCAGAACCTTATTTAAAAACTTCGAGTGACTTATTGCCTCTTTGAAACTGAGTATTGAGCTGCATGAATGTCAATTACAAACTGGTGACAGATTTTCTCTGGTTTTGGTGGTATTGGGGATTGAACCCATGGCCTCAGTCATGCTGGGCACGTGCTCTACCACTGAGCTGCATCCCCAGTCCTCTTTATTTTTTATTTTATTTTCAGTACTGGAGATTGAATCCGGAGGATTTTTACTACTGAGCTACATCCCCAGCCCTTATTATTATTATTATTATTATTTTTTTTTTTGAGAGAGTCTTGCTAAGTTGTCTAGGTTGAACTCTTAACAAGTATGTGGGATTACAGGCATGTGCCACTGCACCCAACTATTTTTAAAACTTGTGAATTTTGATGAGTTGATTAAATTTGCTGAAATATTAGAAGAAAAATGTCTTTTCCATAATAAGTGGAGGATTATCTTGAACCTTTACAAAATGGAGTAGTGTGGCACACCCCTGTGGACCTATTAGCCTGTGGCTATTCTTTCCCAGCCATTTTGCCTTGTGCTTAAAGTCTAGATTTCCTATTTCTTTTGCAGACATTTTAGTATGTATTTCTAAAATACAAGGATCTGGTTTTTTTTTTTTTTTTTTTTTTTTTTTTTTTGTGCTGGGAATCGAACCCAGGGCCTTGTGCTTGCAGGGCAAGCACTCTACTGACTGAGCTATCTCCCCAGCCCAAGGATCTGTTTTTGAAATACAACCAGGAAATTATTATCACATGCTCTTTATGTTCACATTTACAGTTACTTTGTGAATGGCATGATTTTATTTAGTTTGAATCAGGAGCAAAATAAAGCCTGGACTTCACAGTTGGTTGCTATAGATTAAGAAAGGTAAACCATAAATTTTATCCCCCTTGCCAGTTTTTCTTTGTTGAAGGAACCTAGGTTGTTTGTTGTAGTTTACCCAGAGTTTGGATGTTAACAATTGAATTTGTGGGGTTTAATATGGTCCTCTATTTCTCTTAGTTTGGTGGTTGTATCCAGAACAGTAGTTACCTTTAATGTGCATGAAAATCACCTGGAGGGCTTGCTTAAAACAACTGTTAGGCACCAGTGTGAGGATTCTGAATTAAAATGTCTGGAATGGGACCTGAAAATTTGCATTTATATTGCATGTTTCCAGATGCCACTGTTCATTGAGAATGGGTCACATTGAGATGTAAATTTTTGTGTCAGAAGAAGCAAAATGTCTGGGGATATCTCTACAGTATATTCATTGATTGCTGCCTTAGATTCATTAGTTTACTTGGGACTGAAAATGGTGCTATTCTGCCATTTTTTTGAAAATTACATTTTGTTAGACTGAAGTCACTTGTTAGATGATTTGTAAGGCTTTTAGCAGCATGTTCGTGTCTGTGATTTGAAGTTGGTTAAAATTATGGGAGCGCTTCAATTTTTACATGTGGTTTTCTCTAGGCTATACATTATTGGTCTCTTTATGTGGTGTGAAGTTCTGTGCTAAAAGGTGACTTGACTGGGCGTGGGGGTGGTGCCTGTAGTCCCAGCTACTCTGGGGACTGAGGTGGATCACCTGAGCCCAGGAATTGGAGATAGCTTAGGCACCAAGAGAAATCCTGTTTTAAGAGAGGGAAAAAAGTGACTTTTCAACACTTCTGGTCAGTATTTTCAAAGACACAAGTTATTTATTTTTTATGAAAAGGTTATATTGAAATTGTGTTTTACTTTGAAAGTTTAAGGAAGAACTTTGGATGTACATTTAATTTTAGGCAAGAAGTAGTTCTGTGGAAGGTTTTATAGTTGGAAAGTTAAATCCTAGATAGGTTTCACAGTTTATATTTTATAATTTGATGTGAACTTGTAGGCAGTATAGCAGCAAATAAGAAAACCTATGCTACTTTGATAGGATGTGTGTTTTCAAGCCATTTTGTCATTCTTCAATGTGAAAATGGAACTCTGGTCTTTCCTGAAACCATTTGTTTGGTAGTGGGAGCCCACATATGTTCATTGTCACCCGGAGGGGTTCCAGGGAGATCCTAGAGAGGGGAATCTCAATTTAGGACCTCACCTGACTGAATGGAATTTTAGCATGTATGTTATATACTGAGGCATGAGATTGATTTAGGAAAGCTAGGACTACACAGTGAAGAGAGAATGCGGGCTATCATTTGAGAGAAGAGTATTTGGGTTCTTGGGTTCTTTTAAAGAAAACTTGGTGAGGTGGTCATTAAAGGTATTGTGGATGGTATTAGTATCAGGTGATCCCATGATGGTTTAGTGGACTGGCTACTCTGTCTTTGACATTTACATTATCTGATCAAAAGAAATAACAAGGGGAAAGTACCCTATTTTGATCTCCCTTTGTGTAGTCTGTTCTAAAAATGTATTAATGGGCTAATTAACGGTGCACAGGGCATTTTTTTTTTTTTTATATAAGTAAGTTAATTTTCAGTAACTTCAATTTTTTAGTGCAGATTTGTACATTTCCCAGAAATTTGGGAGTGACAGATCTGGAGAAAAACTGACTTGGAGAGTGACAAGCCTGACAGAGAACTGGCCTGGGAAGGAAGGCATGTGGAACTTTACCACAGGCTTAGATTATAGTTAGTCTTTTTTCCCCTTTTTGAAAGTTTCCTTTTTATCTTGACTTTCTTTATTCTATCCTACTTCATTTATCACTGAATTTACCTGAAAAATCTACTTAGATGGTAGTATTGTTTAAAATATATTTTTAGTTGTAAATGGACCTTCATTTTTATGTGTTGCTGAGAATTGAACCCAGTGCCTCATACATGCTAGGCAAGTGCTCTGCCACTGAGCCACAACCTGGACCTGTAGTATATTTTTATTTGCTCTCAGAAGTTTTACTTGCCACTGATTACTTGAAGCTTCCATACTTGGTATCTATAGTAGCCATTTTTTAATTTCAGTAAAGTTTTTTTTTCCAATTTATTAAAGTGCAAGTAATACTGTTTATAGAAAGATTAGACATTAAGAGCAAATAAAATAAAACTTCTTAATCTTAACATATAGGAATAATCACTGGTCGTATTTTAGAATGTACTTTTCTCAAGGAAAGCACAACAGATTTCATTTTAACCCACTATATATTCTTTGGTGTTTTGTTTTTTTGGGGGGGGTACTGGGGATTGAACCCAGGGGCGCTTAGCCACTGAATCATATCCCCAGCTCTTTTTTTTTTTTTTAAATAAAAAAAAAAATTTTTTTTTTTTGTAGTTGTAGATGAACAGAGAAAGCCTTTTATTTATTTATTTTTTTATGTGATGCTGAGGATCGAACCCAGTGCCTTACACATGCTAGGCAAGTGCTCTACCTCTGAGCTACAGTCCCAGCCTCCCAGCCCTTTTTTATTTCGTTTAGAGACAGGGTCTCACTAAATTGCTTAGGAGCTTGCTAAATTGCTGAGGCTGACTTTGAGCTCGTGATTCTCCTGCCTCAGTCTCCTGAGCTGCTGGGATTACATGCGTGTGCCACTGCACCTGGCTAAGCCAGTGTATATTCTGAAAGATGTTAGTAATAAGGCATAACCAGTTATAGCCAGAAGTAGAATCTCTGGTTAATCTGACAGTAGTTTGTGAACTTTCCCCAGGAATGAAACATCTTAATATATAGTTGACTCAAACTGGTTTTCTTTTTAAAGACAACTGAAAATTCTGGAAAGAGATGAACAAAACCCTGAAGTACCAATATAATGAGAAAATTAAGTTGTCAGTATGAGCATAATTACATTAGTGGTAAATGAACTAAATGGTCCAGATAAGACGCAGAGACTTCAAACTTAGTTAAAAAATAAAACCCAACTATATGCCTTACTTTCAATATAAGAATATACAATGGGGCTGGGAATATAACTCAGTTGTAGAGTGCTTGCCTCTCAAGCACCAGGCCCTTGATTCATTTCCCAGCACCACACACAACACACACACACACATACACACACACACACAATGTCAAAAGTAGAAGATGGGAGAAATTATTTTGCAGACATTAATCAGAAGGCTGGTGCAGTCATAATAATATCATAGATTTGAGGCAAATAACATCTTTAGCAAGAAAGGGATAATCGATAGTGATCAAACATTTCATTAAACAAGAGTTTTCAGTAGTATAGCCTCAAAATACGTAAAACAAAAGTAGATTCTTTGGCAAGAAATAGACTTTCATAATTGTAATGGGGAAATTTAGGTATCTCTGTCTCTTAGTGACTGAAATAATCTTATTAAGAATATAGGGGCTGGAGGGCTGGGGAGATAGCTCAGTTGGTAGAGTGCTTGCCTTGGGAGCACAAGGCCCTGGGTTCAATCCCCAGCACCGCAAAAAAAAAAAAAAAAAAAAAAAAAAAAAAAGAATATAGGGGCTGGGGAGATAGCTCAGTTGGTGGAGTGCTTGTCTTGTAAGCATAAGGCCCTGAGTTCGATCCCCACCACCCAAAAAAAAAAAAAAAAGAATGTAGATTCGAGGGGCGCAGTTGTAGTTTAGAGGCAGAACTCTTGCCTAGCGTGTGTGAGGCACTGGGTTCGATCCTCAGCACCACATAAAAATAAAATTATTGTGTCCATTTACAACTATAAAAAAAAGGAAGAAAAAATATAGATTTGAACTAAGAGTCTTGTTATACATTTAGAACCTTGCATTTAATATTTATATCACTTCTTTTTGGTCATTAAATAGGGTGTTTATTGTGTAAATATTGTCCCCATTTTCTGAGCATCAAAGTGTCAGTCTCAACAGATTTAAAAGTACTGTAATTATACTGTTGACAGAAGACATCTATAATGAAGACATATTACCAACAGCCAGAATTGTTAACAGAGCAGTCTTTAATTTTATAAGTTAAGTAATAAAATAACACAAACACCAATGAAGAAATAACAGTAGACATTTAAGAATATTTTAAACTGGTTAGGAATGAAACTATTACAAATAAAAATTAGCGAGAGGTACTGTTTGGGATTCAACCTCCAAAGTTTTGTTACTTTGTGATTCTTGCCTCTGGTTCTCAGACCTCTCTGTAGTTCCTCTATTGAATAGGATTGACCTGTGTCACTTAAAGGGTACAGGGAAAATAATGTAGTGTGACTCTTTCTTTTTTTTTTCTTTTTTCTTTTTTTTTTTGCAGTGCTGGGGATCCCAGGGCGTTGTGCTTGCAAGGCAAGCACCTTACCGACTGAGCTATCTCCCCAGCCCTGTAGTGTGACTCTTAATGCTAGGTAGTACAGACATGACAGCCTCTGCCCTATGGAGAATCACTCATTTTGAGGGAAGCAAGCTGTCAGATAAGGATAGGCAGTCTTATGGGAAGGTTTTTGTGGTAGTAACTGAAGTCTCCCACTCAGCCATGTGAGCAAGCCATTTTGCAAGCAGATCCTCTATCCTCAGTTAAGTCTTCATGTGACTGTAGCCAGGTCAGTGTGTTGACTACAGCCTCTTGAGTCAGACATAGCTAGCTGAACTCCTGATTCTTGACTCAATGGAGACTCTGAGATAATAGATAATGTTTTGGGCAGCTTAATTTTGGGATGATTTGCCATATAGTTATATATATTTAATATATAGTTGAAGTTTTGCTGAAAGGGAGATTTATAGCATTCAATGCATATGTTGAAAAGGAAGCAGAAAAGCAAGGCCCAGTGGTGCATGCCTGGTCCCAGCTACTCAGGAGGCTGAAGCAGGAGGATTGCTTGAGACCAGGAATTTGAGACCAGCCTGGCAGCAGAGAGACGCTCTCTCTTAAAAAAAAAAAAAAGAAAAAAAGAAAAAAGGTAAAAAGTTGAAATTCAGAGAGATCCAAGTGTATTTTTGAGAAATTAGAAGACAACCAATAGAGAAGGAAGGATTTATGAAGAGAAGTATAGATGGAAAAGAGATATGAGTAGAATGGTTTTTGAAAAACTATGCTGGTAAAATACTTAGATTAATCATGGAATAAAAATTTGTGACAGATAACCATCAGATTTGAAAAAGTCATCACTACATATCCTTCATATAATAAAAGAGAGGATATTGTAAATAGCTTGGTAAAAATGGAAGCTAAATACTAAAAAAAAAAAAATACTTATCAAGACTCACACAGCTAGGCATGGTGGTCCATGCCTGTAGTCCCAGTGACTCATGAAGCTCAGGCAAGAGGATCACAACTTCAAAGCCAGCCTTAGCTATTTAGCGAGACCCTAAACAGCTTAGTTGAGACCCTGTCTCAAAATAGGAAAGTCTGGGGATGTGGCTTAGTGGTTAAGTGCCCCTGGGCTCAATCCCTGGTACATCCCTCCTTACCCCCTCACCCCCACTCCATCAAAAAACAAAACAAAACTTAATAGACCTGTAACTGTTGAATGCACTGACTCAGTAGTTAAAGATCTTTTTCATCTCTGAATGTTTGTCAGAAATGTTTTATCTGATTCTCATCTGGAAGCAGTCAAACAAATTAATTGAGGAAAGTCTGTGGCCTGTGTAACAAATCTATATCCTTCAAAGTTTAGTTTAGAGAAATAACCACCCCCCCTAAAAAAAAAAAAAAAAGTTTATAAGAAGCCTCAGGAAAGTGACAAATGTAAATACAGTGTGTGAGCCTTGATTTGGGTCCTGGTCTTAGGAGAGAAATCCCATAAAGTACATTTTGAGAAATTGGGGGAAATTTGAATATGGATTATATATTAATATTAAATTTCTTGAGTGTTTATAGCTGTATTGTGTGGGACAATGTCATTGATCTTTGGAGATGGGATAAGGGTTTCAGTGAGGTGATAGGATTTGTGGCTAAGTGTTAAGCTTTGGTGAATCTTGGTGACTGTTATGGGTGCTCATTGTACTTTCTCATGACTTTATAGATTAAGAATATTGCAAAATTAAATGGAGAAAAGTAACACTGTATCACTGCAGCTGTTCACACAGCAGGGAAGAAAAAACAAATATGTAACTATTGGAAAGAGATAAAGTTCTAATTTTTCAAGTTTGATGGTTTACTTAAAAAGTCTAAGAGAATCCATTGAAAATGCCTCCTCAACAAGTAACATTTATTTTAGGAAATAAGAGCTGTGGACCTAGGTAGTGGTGATGGCCCAGTAGCTTTGTGAACATAGGTGAATACCTCTGAATTTCCTGATTTCCAAGTGATTAATGTGGTGAGATTTACATTAGGTGAATTTACCTCCTTCCCCCAACACACAGTACTAGCTCAGTCTAAAAGGCACATGTGAGAGCACACAGGAAGAATTGCATTTTAATAGTTTATAGGAAAACAAACTACCTTTGAACAATACAGTCTTTAATAGCAAAACAGGATTAGCATACATTCAAGACACCTTATTGTGCTAATAAAAAGTTATAAAAAATGTTATTATAAACTTATAGACTGAATTTACTATATGATAACAAATTATTAACATCCTCTTCAGGTATTAAGTACATGATGGCCACATCCCAAGCCCTTTTAATTTTATTATTTAAAAATTCTTTTTAGTTGTAGATGGACATAATCCTGTTTTATTTATTTATTTATTTTGTTTTATTTATTTTTATGCAGTGCTGAGGATCAAACCCAGGGCTTCACATGTGCTAGGCAAGCCCTCAACCATTGAGCTACAGCCCTAGTCCCAAACCCCCCCCCCTTTTTTTTTTTTTTTTTTTGGTGCTGGGGATCGAACTCAGGGCCTTGTGCTTACAAGGCAAGCACTCTACCAACAGAGCTATCTCCCCAGCCCCTGCAAACCCTTTTTGAGTTAGTCTCACCAAGTTGCTTAGGGCCTCACTCAGATGTTGAGATTGACATTGAACTTGTAATTCTCCTTCCTCAGCTTCCTGAGGCTCAGGGATCATAGCTATGTGCCACTGTGTCCACTCTTACTGATGCTTTTATTTAGGATTTAGTTAGCTAATTTTAGAAAAACAAGATGCTGCTTTTTGGAATTTCGGCAACCGACCAGGGCTGGGGATTCAAACCTGGGTCTTGAGTTTGAGAGGCAGGCACTCTACGTGTTGGGCTATATCTCCAGCACAAGATGCTGCTTTTTAATATCCAGAAGCATATATTACAGTCATTTAAGAATAGCTTGTAGGCAGTAAAACAAGGCAGTGTCAGTAATACTGACATTTGGAGCATTTGGAGCTGGGTACATTTAGGTTGATTGGAATGCTTATTGGCTCTTCATTATATTTTGGTTGTTTCTTTTTAGTCAGTATTTTGCTGTTAGATCTTTTATCTGCTTTTGGCATTTTCTGTTAAAGTTCATAGTTATTTTTTGCTGTTAAGTTCAAATTGGCTACCCACTTTACCCATTTTCTGCCTTTATGAGCACTTTGAATATAAACTTGGGTTCCTACAACTTACCATATTTTCTCTGACTTTTTTACTTGCGTTCATATTACTCTTTTGCTAAGTATGATTTTTCTTGTTTTCCCCCTTCATTTTCTAAATCTTCCTGAATGTCTGTGAACCAAATTGATCTTCCTTTCTGTATGGCCTTTGTTTAGCATACTTGGTAATTTATTAAATGCAAATGTAAAATTACAATGTGATCTTGCATTTTCTTCTGATATTTTGTGGTATTAAATTTTTTTAGTTATAGGTGGACACAATATCTTTATTTTTTTATGTGGTGCCGAGGATCGAAACCAGTGCCTCACAGGTGAGAGGCAAGTGCTCCACCATTGAGCTGCAGCCCCAGCCCTGTGATATTATTTTTTAAACCTGTATATCATTGATCTATTTGAAATGTGTCCTGATGGCACAGTGTGAAGCATGGATCTAGACTTATTCCCCATTACTGCTTGGGTGTTGGCATGACATTTAAGCAGTGAACTGTTTCCTTGCCAGATCCTGTGTGTGTCAGGGGGTAGGCACTCTACCAGGAGGAATCTACCAGTAAGCTGTACCCCAACTGTTTTAATTTTTTTAACTTGAGACTGTCTTGTTAAGTTGCCAGGCTGCCTTGAGCTTGTGACCCTTCTGTCTCAGCCTTCTGGGTGGCTCAGATGACAGGCCTGTGCTAGGCCCCCTCATTTTGTATTAGCAGCTGTTCTTTAACTTTAAAGCCTTTTTGTTGGTCATTCTGTCAAGGTGGTGATTGTGTCCAGTGGTTTTAATTACCAATACCCTGTGATGTGCTTTAATATCCTAGACTGAGAATTTATTGTGTAAAGATTTTCTGGTTTTTCCTCTTGTTTAGTTTTGAATATTGTCTTTATTGAGATCATATAACAAATTAACATACAGGTTAGATTTTTCACTATAATATGACCTGTATTTTGAATTTCTTGTGTTTTATATTTTTAAAAATGTCAATTGGGGTTAACTTTGGAAAACTTAAATGTAAGTTAAAACTACAGAAGCTCTCAAAACTAATTTATATATATTATTTCTTTTTAGTTTAGCCCTATGGCCAAAGGCTCTCAAAGGTATATGGTTTCCACTGGTGCTGATGGAACAGTTTGCTTTTGGCAGTGGGATTTGGAATCCCTGAAATTTAGGTAAGTGACTTTATTCTTCTTTAATGCAGTTAGTATTTAGTTCAATGAAATGAAGTTTGATTATGAAGATAAATTATGTATTATGGTTGCTTTTTTACTTTTGAACATAATTTTTATTACATACAGCAAGTATGTCATTTACTATTTACTGTATACAGTTTATTTTGTTGATGGTTGAATATGTTAAAGAACCATAGATTTTGTCTTCATGAGCACACTTTGTATAATTGAAATGAAGTAATATGTATGGGAAATATTTTTTTAAAATGTCAAATATACAGTTATATATGTAATCAAAAATTCAGGCAGGAACATTTGAGGATCATAAGAACTAGCTCATAATCTGGACCTGTGCTGTCCAGTCTACCATACGGACTTAAACACTTCAAATGTGGCTAGTATATAAAGTATCTATTTAAAATTATATTGATATCGATGATATGTTGTCATATTTGGGGTGTATTGAGTTCAATGCAATTTACAAAATTAATTTTCTTTTACTGTCTTTTTTTTTTTTTTTTGAGACGGAGTCTCGCTATGTTGCCCAGGCTGGCTTTGCATTCCTGGGTTCAGTGGATACTTCTGCCTCCCATGTTCAAACAGTAATCGTTCCTGAGCCTTAAGAGTCTGGGACTACAAGCCTGTGCCATTGTGCTTAGCTTTTTATTTTCTTAAAGTGTGGTTACATAGTAAAACGGTGGCTTGTGTTCCACTTCTGTTGTCCAGTGCTATAATATGGTGCTTCTATATACTTCTTTGTGGTGTTGATAATGGATTCACTCTGAGTTCTAGTCACCCCACGTAAAAAATATTTGGCCTATGTAAAGGTACTGTAGAGATAAGATTATGATACTTAGATATGCCAGATTGAAGCTAATATTTCAGATGTGTAATGTGTTGAACGAACGTATTTTAAAGCAACATCTTATTCTTTTTAAGTCCTCGCCCCTTGAAGTTCACTGAAAAGCCTCGGCCAGGCGTTCAAATGCTTTGTTCTTCTTTTAGTGTTGGTAAGGTAACTTGTTCGGTAATCTTTTTTTTAGTTTTACTTGAGCATTTATTAAATCTCTGCATTACTGCTAAGAATCTTTATTCAGATAGGTGGTAAATGACATCTGATGTCCTTTCATTAGGTTTAATTGGTGATGTTCATTTAATCACCCTTGTTTTTGGTGTGTCCCACTGTCTGATTCAGCATTTCTCTAATTGCTAACAGTAATGAGGGCCAGTGACAGAGAGAACGGAGGAGGGCTGAGGTGTTCATGTGATCTGTTCCTATCTTATGTGCTCTGTGTGTGATAAACCAGAATTTGTGATTTTCTTTGAATGGTTTTACTGTATGTTTTTGTTAGCTTAAATTTGATTTCCACACCTGTATCTTGGTGAAATTATTCACCTTTCTCTTATACTATGAACTTTTGTGGGTTTTTTTTTTTTTTTTTAAGAATAGGTCAAAGACTTTCCTCCCAAAAGTGTGAAAATTTCAAAAATGTCAAGAAGGAAACTTTTACATTCCCAAACTAGGTTGAGGTGTATGACGATTTGCAAAGCAGCCCCTCCTGTCCAGTAGTGTAGAGCACTGGTGCTGACGTGGCCCTGGCCTCGCCTCCACATCCAGGACAGAGGGACACTGGACATTCTAGACTGGGTTCATTTTGTATGTGAAAGTTGCAAATAAGAGTTTTATAAATTTATGCAATGAGTTAGAAAATAAATGTAGAGAGAGAACTTTAGTTTTGGAATAAGAGATCTTGCTTTTTTAAATTTTAATGTAGAAATTAGGTTTATTCAGATTTTTTTATAAACTGGATGTTTAAACCTTTACATTTTTATTTCAGGTGGCATGTTTTTAGCTACAGGTAGTACTGATCATGTAATCAGAATGTACTTTTTGGGTTTCGAAGCACCTGAAAAAATCGCAGAACTTGAAAGCCACACTGTAAGCATTCATCTTTTAAAATTATGTAGAATAATTAATATTCCTATTATTGATAAGGGAAATTGTTACTGTTCTACTTTTATTTTAGCTTTTTTCCCTGTTTAACGAATGAATTTTATTTTAAAACATTTTTTCTTCCTGGGAACTGGGATTGAACCATGGGTCTTGTGCATACTATGCAGGTACTCTGCCACTGAACTGCACTTTCAGCCCTGTTTCTTAAATTTGAGATATAGTTCAATTTGACCTTGAAATTGGGATCCTCATGCCTCAACTCCTGAATAGCTGGGATTACAGGCAGGTGACACTGTGCCCAACTATTTTAAAGAGTTTTGATTAGGTTATGTTGGATTTAAAATATGAAATCATGGCTGCATTTGAGATAAGTCATTGATGTGATATGCCTACGAAGATTTTGCTAAATTATACTGAACAGTGAAAATATTAAAATTTAGAGATTTTTTTGTTTAATTTATATATTGTAGTGCTAGGTATCAAACCTAGCACCTTAACACATGCCCCAGCTGCTCTTCCACTGAACTATAGAGTGTATAGAGTGTATCTTTGTAAAGAAGAAAATGTTCTTTGTAAAGAAGAAAAAAGAAAATCATCTTTGTATAAGATGATTTTTGTGAATTCTGTTCTAATCTTTAACACATAAGGATTGCATTTAAACAGAAGAAATTTCATTGGCAACTCATTTTAGCTCCTTGAGAGGGCTAATATTTTACAGTAGTTATTTTGGCTTTAGTCTAAAATCTAGTTTATGACAGTTGGTCTGGATGGGCTAGTTTTAGAGTGACTCGCTTGTCCTTGTCAAGTTCATGAAGTTGTGATTAAGTAGTAAGATAGATAACTCAGTTTTCTGGACAGGGGTAAGGTCATTTTTTCTTCTAAAGGAAATTTAGGGAGGGCAGTTACCATCCAGAGGTTATTTATCAAAGATAGATTTATTATTTTTATAGTTGTAAATGGACAGCATGCCTTTATTTTATTTATTTTTTTGTGACACTAAGGATCAAAACCAGTCCCTCACACATGCTAGGCAAGTGTTTATAACCCTGACGCATAAAGATAGATTTTTATCACTTTAAAATAAAAATTGGGACTGGGGTTGTGGCTCAGTGGTAGAGCTCTTGCCTAGCATGTGTGAGGCACTGGGTTCGATCCTCAGCACCACATCTAAATAAATAAATAAATGAATAAAATAAAGGTATAAAAAAAATAAATAAAATAAAAATTGTTTTTCTTTGCCTTAAGTGAAAATGCCTTGTTTTCAACTCTTTTAAAGTCTTAAAATTGTGATCACTTTCCATACATACCTTTTCATTTCCACATAAATCTTTTTATTTTGGAACCCAGGATCCCTTAACTACTGAACTTTATCTCTAGCCCTTTTAAAAAATATTTTATTTTGAGACAGTCTCACTAAGTTGCTTAGGGCTTCACTAAATTACTGAGGCTGGCTTTGAACTTTAAATCCTTCTGCCTCAGCCTCCTGAGTTACTGGGTTATGGACAATGTACCACCATGCCCACCCACATAAGTAGTTTTATATACAGGGCTGTCTTTCTACTGGATGTGCCTCTCTTGGAAATGCGAACTGTGTCTTAGTACTCCTGTTAGGATCCTCTTTAGTCTTTGCATATAAAAATGAAATAATTTTGAATGATTGGACTAAGCAACACAAGTGCAGAGCTCTTGCTTGGTGCTTCTGGCACTGAAACTTCTTAATTAGCAGGCTGTGTGGATAATAATTTGTGTATTTGTTTTTTTCCCCCTTTAGGATAAAGTAGATAGTATCCAATTTTGTAACAATGGTGATAGGTAAGTGTGTTTATATTTGTGTGTGTTTTAGGCAAATACGGTGTGCTACATAATAGTATAGAGATACATAACTTCATACTTTCCCTTTTATATTATCATTTTAAGTTTAATTTTAATTGACATAATTGTTTATATTTATGGGGTACAATATCATGTTTTGGTGTTTGCATCGCTGAGTGATTAACTCAAGCTAATAAACACCAGCCACCTCATATACTTTCTTTTTTTTTTCTGGTGATTAGATTTAAAATCTCAGCAATTTTGAGGTAATACATTATTAACTGTAGAACTGTCACTTTATGTATTACAGATACTCTTCTACAGTGACTATATTAACTGAATTAAGAGTGTTTGTGTTTACAGAAAACACACAACATTATAAGATTTTAGAATTGTGTTCATTGCTTTCTGTGACCAAGAATAGTTCTTTGGCTAGATGTCTGATGTGCTGGGGTGAAAAAAGACATTCAGTGATGATGAAATTCCTTGTTTGAGTAGTATAAAGTTTTTTTTCTTATTAGTCACTGCATCTGCATTGAAATTATTTTAATTTTTTTCGGTAGTGCTGGAGATTGAACTCAGGGCCTTGTGCATGCTAGGCAAGCTCTCTACCAACTGAGCTGTATCCCCAGCCTATTTTAATTTTTTAAATTTAAATTATTACCTAAATTATATCCTTACTGGTATCTGCTATGTGCCAGGTGCTTTTCCTAAATTGTAGTCTTTGCACCTTCATTTGTTAATTAATATATTTTTACAGTGGCCGGCATGAATTAGCGCTTAATATTAATATGCTTAAACTGGAGTTTTTGCTAACAATTTTCCCTTACCTTTAATTTTCTCCTTTGTCCCGCTACTACTTTTACATGATCAAACCTCAATCTGTTTGAAAAGCTATTAGTTGAGTTTTTAATGTTTTGTTTCCTAGGGCCAGGCAACTCATAGCAAATCAAATTCTTTTTTCTCACCCAGATATGCCCTAAATAACCTGTTTTTTGAATTAACACTTGTACATTGACCTTTCGTTAGGGCAGCTACATTGAAGTTTTCTTTGTTTGTTGATTTAGTTGTAGCAAGTATGTGTGTAGAAGTTCTTTTTCTGAATATTTTAAGGTTCCTAAGTGGTAGCAGAGATGGAACAGCACGAATTTGGAGATTCGAGCAGTTAGAGTGGAGAAGTATTTTACTGGATATGGCTACCAGAATCTCAGGGTAAGTATTTTATCATAAGGTGTGTCATGGGTACCTCCCTCCCTTTCTCCTTTCCTCTTCTTCGCCCATATATTGGTTATTTTGTTGAGATTTTAACCACTCATAAAGAGCTATAGTCTTAAGTGAATAGTATATCTGATAAACACTTAAATCCCATATGTCCAGATTAACATAAGGAACATGTGGTTTATTATTGCATTGACCACCTTAGGTTTTACATTTCAATTAACACCTCCTACTATTTTACAGAAAAATTACAAAATTAACTCAGAGTATGTCGAGTGTGGAAAATATAATTTTATATACGAATTTTAAAAAGCTAATTTGGAGCTATGCTTGAGACTTACGAAAACAAATATACTTGATTGTTAAAATAAAAATTAAAAAAGCTGAGTTCCAGTGGTGCATGCAACAAGCGGACCAGTAAAATGGTTCTGAAGGCACGTTCATTGGTCCTCGCCCCCACCCAAGTTTCAGACATGGTTTGAGCAACTTTGAGATAAGTAGCCCTTTTCGAGATGGATATTGCATATTCTAAAGTGTTTTTGTGTATATTTGGAGGAGGCAATATGGATGGTGAAGTGTGATACATATTTTGTAGTCAGACCTTGACTCAAATACCCCTTATACCTGTTTTGGCAAAGTCATTATCTGGGAAGGGAGGCCTCATCTTTTGAAGTATTATTGGGAAACTGAAGTGCTACCGCAAAAGTTTCTGTTACCCTGCCTGGCTTGCAGTGTGTATTTGTATATTCTTTTATCTTTTCTAAATACTGTTATTATTGTAGGTACACTGTAAGCAATAGAAGTCTAGTCATAAATATTGTTTTTAAGTCGTTTCTAAAGCTTATCTTTACAATTTTTCTTATACTATCACTACAAAATGTGGAAACTTGTGTCCCACATTTATCTTTTAGAAAATCCTGTTTAGTTAGGCGGTGGTGCATACCAGTAATCTCAGAGACTGAGGAGTCTAAAGCAGAAGGATCACAAGTTTGAGGCCAGCCTTGGTAACTCAGTGAGATCCCAGTATCAAAATAAAAACAGAAAGGGCTGGGGGTGTAGCTTAGTGGTAGTGTGCCCCTGAGTCCCGTCCCTGGTACTGGCAGGTGGTAGGGAGGCATCATGTCTTGCTTTATTTTCAATAGTAGAAATTGACTTATGTAGTCCAAAGATTTGTGTTGCGTGTTCAAAATAAATTTGATCTTGATATTGTTGTGGAGTGTGGAAAGACTCTTGCCCTTTAGTTTAAAAAATTTTACTTTCATGTTAAATATTTCATCTTGATATTTGAAAACAGTGTGAAAGTAAATACATTCAGTCCTTGGTTAATATAAATAATGAAGGAAAATGGGAGTGAAGATAATTTGAAATTATAGTCACTCCTGAGCAGTTATTTTATTAGGCAGAATAAGAGCATAAATGTTAAACTTGAATAAAACTATATTGAGAATGAAAATGCTTAATTTGCTTGCTGTCAGATTCCCATTTATGGAGTGAATTTTTCTTGTAAATCTCTTCATGATGACAGTATACTTTCCTCATATAAAGTTCTCCTACTTTTACATCTTAAAGAGCAGAATCTTCTGTAAGAATTAACTGGGTAATTATTTTAGTGTTCTAATCTTGGCTAATCAACGGGGTGAAATGGAATTTGTTAGTAAATTCATACTAGTTAATTGGGAAAACTTTTAGTTTAATGCCAAGAGTCTTAGCCTCCTTTTGTTTGACCTCTAATGTTATTTCTTCCCCTGTCTGATCTGCTGAGACTTACTCTTTTCTCTGTTCCATTATGCTTACATAGGTGGCGGTGATGTAGCACTTACTCCTTGATCTTACAGCTGTCTCTTAATTGAAAGGTTAGGTGATTATGATTTTTAGAATGTTAATGACTTCAGAACCGATTAGGCCTTTCTGCTCCCTCCTGTTTCTGATTCTAATTTACAGACTTCGTATATCACTTTAACAAAGACAGTAAAACGTGAATGTGTATTCAAGGCCACTCTTACCAAGGGCCACATACAAATAGGGAGATGGAAAGAGTGCGGTCTCATTCACAGTTGGAGCGTTTGGGAGTGTCTGCCTTTGATAGAGGCTAGAAATTAGGGATGTGAAGGCAGATTTTCTTCTTCGTAAACTCGTTTCTCTGGAGAAGCAGTTGAAAGCAAGAATGAACCATAGGCTTGGGAGTTAAGAGAAGGAAATGGAAAAAGCCAGGGAAAAGGGACTTTGCCTTGGATATAGCAGTGGTGTCCGACCATCTGCCTTTATTCACTCTGAACCGCCTCTGAGTTACTCTGTACCCCTCAGGTTTTGCCCCAGTCTGTTTCTAGACATTGTGGGTTAGATGTGACGATACTTCTTTAGGACTTAAAAAATAGTAACATTTAGTTACTGCTTTTGTTTTTTTGATACTGTGTGGGGGATTGAACCCAAGGGTGTTTTATCACATCTATATCCCCAGCCCTTTATATTTTTTATTTTGAGTGACAGTTTTGCTAATTTTGCCCAGGCTGGCCTTGAAGTTAGGATCTTTCTGCCTCAGCCTCTCCAGTAGCTGGAATTACAGGCTTGTAGCTGTGCATTTGTTTAGTTACCGTATTGATGAAGGATTGTGTAAATAGTATAGTCTGCCACCAGAATAGGCTTACACATTGTATATTTTTTTGTTAGAGACTTATCTTCAGAAGAGGAAAGGTTTATGAAACCCAAGGTAACAATGATAGCTTGGAATCAGAATGATAGCCTTGTTGTCACAGCTGTGAATGATCATGTCCTCAAAGTCTGGAATTCTTATACTGGACAACTGCTTCATAATTTGCTGGTAGGTGGTTTTTACTAATATGACAAATCAAAATACTTCAAGTCTTATTTTTTAAACTCTAAAAGTACTATACTGAATAAGTTCTGTTTGTCAAATGATTGGAAATTTTTTTATGCATAAGAATATATAAATTATTATCCTTAATACAGTTTTAAAATCCCATATATAGTATGACAGGATGTATTTAAAAAATTTTTTGTAGTTATAACTTGTAAACCTTCATTAATGTTATGATTTTGTTGAATAAAGGGACATGCTGATGAAGTATTTGTCTTGGAGACACACCCCTTTGATTCCAGAATCATGTTATCTGCAGGACATGATGGCAGCATATTTATATGGGATATTACAAAAGGAACCAAGATGAAGCATTATTTTAATATGGTAAGTGAAGTGAGGTATACCTTTATGCATGCTTTTGTTTGTTTAGAGTATTTGCATTATGAGAGTTAGCCAGAAATAGATTTTAGCATTTTGGTGGTTTATTTTTCTGTAAATCAGAGTATGTAAAACTGGTAAGTATCTGACAGCTGTATATGAATATACACATAAAATTCTCTTTATAATTGTTGTGTACAAGGGAAGAATTTTCAAAACGTATCTGTTAAGCTTTTTGTGTATGAATGTGTGTCAGTATGTCTAAATTGACAAATTCATGGTCATTATACAAACTTTTTCAGTAGTTAAAATATTGAAATATATGATAATAGAATTACATATAAAATTATAAATAACTGCCAGTAAAATAATCCTCAGTAACTGAATAATATTCAGAATGCCCCCTAGATGTTTCAGTTGTTCAAGCATCATTAGATTTTTTTCATCTTTTTTCTTTTTGCATATATGTTATATTCTAGAATCAAATGAGAATTCTTTAGGATACTTTAGAATTTCTCATATATACCCATATTGCAAGTTATTAATTAGTAAATATAACATTGCTAAAATAGCATTATATAATCCAGATCTATAATTTTGTCAGTTGGCCCAGCAGTGTCATTAAACAAGCTATATTTTGTTTCTTAGACCAGGATCCAACTCAAGATCATATATTGCCTTAAGTGGTTTTATATCTCTGGTTTTCTTTAATCATTAATGGCCCTCCAGTATTTTTATTTTCTCCTCCTTGCCCTTAAGTGTTTTATGAGTATATACAAGTAATGTTATAGAACATCTTTCAGTTTGACTGGTAATGTCTTCATGTTACACATTTTTTCTTTTTCTTTCTTTTTTTTTGTGATACTGAGGATTGAACGAACCCAGGGCCTCGTGTTTGCAAGGCAAGCACTCTACCAACTGAGCTAAATCCCTAGCCCATGTTACACATTTTTTCGATGCAATTGAACAATGATATTGTACCCTCTATGCATCCCTCAGAGTTACATGATATTTACTTGTCCCACTATTGATGGTGACAATTTTAAATATGAGGTTAAAGTGGCTTCTGTCAGATTTTTCCACTATAAAATAATTTTTTTCCTTTTTATAACTGTAAAACTAATGTAGTGGGCTGGGGATATAGCTCAGTTGGTAGAGTGCTTGAGGTTTCAATCCTCAGCACTGCAAAAAGAAAACTAATGTAGCTTTTTTTTTTTTTTGCTTCTGTTTTCCTCCTTCTAGTGCTGCAGATTGATACCAGGTGCTCATATATGCTAGGCAAGTGCTCTACCATTGTGAGCTTTTTTCCCAGCCCTCTTAATTTTTCACTGTGATTCAGGGTCTTGATAAGTTGCCCAGTCTGGCCTTGAGCTTGTGATCTTCCTGTCGCAGCTTTCAGAGTAGCTGGGTTTACAGCTGTATTCTGCTTAATGGAGCTTTTTTGAGACTCCACATGCCCGTTTCTCATCAGATTTCATATACAAACATTCACATTCATTGAGCTTTTTCAAATGGTGTCATTCGTCTATATCTTCTATCATTTTGTCTGTATTTTGGTATTCTTGCACATATTTCCTAAAAGAACTTTTAAAATTCATTTTATGTGAAAACCTTATTTGAAAGCCTTAAATGTTTTTGAGTATAAATTCAGTCTTTCTCAGAAGAAAGTAGCTTATTTGTTGAGAACTTAAGTGGTTTCTAAAATATATAACACAATACTTTGAATATCTTTGTACATGATTATTAGGATAAATTGAGTGACTTACTGGGTAAAAAGGTCTTAATTGAGGCTAAACTAAATATAATTTACGACGGAATGGAAGTTTAAAAATCTATTTAGCTGGGCATGCCTGTAATCCCAGCACCTCTACAGATGCTGTGGTAGGAGGATCACAAATTCAAGGCCAGCTTCTACAATTTAGTGAGATCCCATGTCAAAAAAAAAAAAAAAAAAAAAGGACTGGGGATGTAACTTGGTGGTAAAGCACCCCGGTCTTTAATCCCCAGTACTGCTTTAAAAAAAAAAAAAAAAGGTGAAACTGTTTGTTAATGTTTATGATACACTTCAGGCATCTTTCCTGACATCTCCTGGTTTCAAGTAGGAACGACAGGCCTTTTAACATGTCTTGAGACTTGGTAGCATTGCCCAGTTTTGCATGGTTGTCATCTTAGTAGTGAGGAGGTTAAGTTCTCCTTAAATTCCAGAAAAGTGTTGATTTTGGTTCACAAATGTGAAACTTTGTTAATCTGTAATCATTTACCTAACAGGTTATTTGCTTTTATTATATATTTTACTAAAAGTTTATTAAGTTTTCATTCACTGGTAGAAGTCTGGATTAGTTCAAATGCTCATTTGATCATTTGGAGAACTAATGCTTAGAAAATCTTTGAATTTTTTTTTCTAGGTTAGTGTTGTCTAAAAAGAATCTGATAATATATAAATTGATTTATGTGTTTAATAAAAAATACTATACATTTATTTTTCTAGGATACTGGGGATTATAGCTTAGTGGTAGTGTGCTTGTCCAGCATGTGGCAAGGCCTGAGTTCAATGTCCACCTCTCAGGCTTGGCGGGGTGTGGGGTGGAATTCCAGAAGGGATATATTGTAACAGGTTATTCACATTAAATAAGTTTATATAACAAAAGTGTTGGTATAGAATTGGTCTTAACTTTCCCCCCTCTGGGTTTTCTAGATCGAAGGCCAAGGACATGGAGCTGTGTTTGACTGCAAGTTTTCACAGGACGGACAGCATTTTGCCTGTACAGATTCTCATGGGCATCTACTGATATTTGGTTTTGGATGCAGCAAACCGTATGAAAAGGTCATTTTTAATGCTTTCTTGTAGCATATAGAAAGTTAAACGAGATTAGAAATAATTTAGCTGTATTTATTTGATCCTTGTGCTTTTAATTAACTGTTGAATATTTGTTTTCTTTAGTATACATATACTTGAAAATGTCATCCTGTGAACTTCACTTTTCTAGATTCCTGATCAGATGTTCTTTCATACTGACTACCGACCACTGATTAGAGATTCTAATAATTACGTCTTAGATGAGCAAACTCAGCAGGCTCCTCATCTTATGCCTCCACCATTCTTGGTAGATGTAGATGGAAATCCTCATCCAACGAAGTATCAGAGATTAGTACCAGGTCGAGAAAATTCTGCAGATGAACATTTGGTTCCACAACTAGGCTATGTGGCCACGAGTAAGTACAAAGTCTTTTTTTTTTTCCCTTCCTCTTGAAAAGTTTTTATTTGGAAAATTTAAAGAAGAATGAACTTCCATACCTTTAAGTTTAGTAGTCATTTATATATAGTTTGTAAAATTTTGTGTATTTTGACTTTGTATATAGATTACTTTGAACTGCTTGAATCTTGAGTTCTGGATATTTCATGCCCATTTACCCCCAAATATTTTAATATGTATTCTAGGGTGATAGTCTTCTATATAACCATAGACAACTGTCAAAATCAGGACATGTCACACTCAAAGTTGTTACCAAATTGATAGTCTGTGATTAAATCCGCTAGCTACTCTAATAATGCCTGTTGGAGCTTCTTTTGTTTTTCCCTGGTTTCACTTTGGGACTACACATGAAATCGTCTTATTTTCTAAATTTCCTTTAATCTGGAGTTGACTTTAGCTCTTTTTTTTTTTTTTTTTTTTTAAGATGGACACAGTACCTTTATTTTATTTATTTATTTTTATGTGGTGCTGCTGATTGAACCCACTGCCTCACATGTGCTAGGCAAGTGCTCTGCCACTGAGCCACAACCCCAGTCCCGGTCTTAGCTCTTGACTTGGATGGTACTGATATATTTGAAGTGTGTAGGCTGGGAATTCTGAATGCCTCAGTCTGGGCTTGCCACTTTGGTGTGGGTTGTGCCCTTTTGACAGTACAGCATGGATGCTGTCTTCCTGGAGCAGCATCACATGGCAGGCTGCTTATGATTGGTTTTCCCAGTGATTGGTAATGTTGCCTTTAACCTCTTATGGTGTTGCTTACCAAGTTTCTCAAAAGTTACCATTTTTCTCTTTGTAGTTAATAGGGGAGATGATATACAAAGACCCTATTCTTGCCAAACTTCACCCAAGCTTTAGGATCCATTGATGATTTTCCTGTTACCTGTTGTTATGACCCAAAGTTCTTTGGATCCATTTAGAAACAGTTTTTTCCCTTTTTCTAGTCCCTTATAACCACTGTTTTCTGTCACTTTAACTTTGTCTTTTTTTTTTTTTTTTTTTTTCCGGGGCTAGAGGTGGAATACTGGTGATTGAACCCAGGGGGCCACATCCCCCGTCCTTTTTAAATTTTTTATTTAGAGACAGGGTCTTGCTGAGTTGCAAAGTACCGTGCTGAGTTGCCGAGGCTGAATTTGAACTTGCAGTCCTCCTGCCTCAGCCTCCTGAACTGCTGGGATTAACTTTGTCTTTTAAGGGGATTTTATACATAGTAGTCATATCTGTGATTTCACATTCCATGGTCTCAATTATGTGCCACCTGTGATTGAAAAATATTTAATGGCAAATTCCAGAAATAAAAGATACATAAACTTTAAATTGCATGCCATTATGAGTAGTGTGGTGAATCTTTTGCTGTCCTCCCCAGGATATAAATTATCCCTTTGACTGTGTTGTATAAGCTGCCCGCCCCTTAGTACTAGCTCTCTTGATTGTCAGACCAGCTATCCCAATATTACAGTGGTTATGTTCAGTTAAACCCTACTTTACTTAAAATGGGCCCAAAGTGCCGAGTGTGATGCTGGCAGTTGAGGTGTTTCGAAAAGAAGCTGTAATGTGTTTTCTTGGAGTGAAAAGGAGAAAGTTCTGAATATAATAAGGAAAAAAAAAATGAATATCGAGATGCTAAGAGCTATGGTAAGAATATTCTGTCTGTAAAATTATTTTGAAGGGAAAATGAATTTGTGCTAGTTTTCCATTTGTATATCAAACTGCATGTTAATAACCACAGTGTGCAATATGATTTAGGTTAAGCGTGCAGTGCTTTAGGTTAAGATGGAAAAGGAATTAAATTTGTCTTTGTACAGTTCAGGAAATAGACATAGTTTATATGGAGTTCAGTGCTGTCCTTGCTTTCATACATCCATTGTGGGGATCTTGGAATGTATGTCTTGTAGATGGGGGGGGGGGCTATTGTAAAAGGAATCATACAATATGTAGAATCTTGTGCCTGGCTTCTTTTCACGTGGCGTGGTGCCAGTTCATTCATGTTCTCGCATGTATCTGTAGTTCTTGTTTATTGAGAGAGAGTACTTTGGGGAAGTGTGCATATACCATCATTTGTTTATCCATTCACTGATAGTCAAGGACATTTAGCTTGATTCCAGTTTGGGGCTATTAATGAGGATTGAAGTAGCTATTATGTGGATTTTCCTTATTTCTTTCAGTTAGTCAAAACTAACAGAAGAAGTCACATATTTCAGAGGAATTGAACATCAGAGAGCTCTACCATTAAGCTATATCCCCAACCCTTTTTGCTTTATTTTTTTTGGTACTGGGAAGTGAATATCTAGGGGGTTCTACCATTAAACTACATGCCCAGTCCTTTTTATTTTTTATTTTGATACAGGTGCTTGCTAAATTTCCCAGACTGGCCTTGAACTTGTGACCCTTCTGCTTCAGCACCCTGAGTTACTAGGATTACATGTGTGTGCAACCTCATCTTACTCGCTGTCCCTTTTTAATTTTTATTTTGTGACAGGGTCTTGCTAAGTTGTCCAGGCTGACCCTGAATTTGGGATCTTCCTGCCTCAGCCCGAGAAGTTTCTGGGATTACAAGCATGCCCACTGTGCCTACAGTTGTCTTCATAATATTAAAGTACTGGGAGATTATTTACCTTTTTTATAGTGCTGGCATTTGCACAGGTAGTGGAGAAGCACAGGTGATACAAATTCTGGCACCATAGTACAAATCATGGTCAAGGCACCAAATTCCTAGCAGTTATTATCTTCTTCATTGGCTTGCACTTGAGTCTTTTTAATATTCTGGGTGTTAAAAATCAGAAATATGCATGAAGGAGTTGTGCTGTGGATTATGAAGACTCTTCTGGCTGGTGGAAACTTCAGCCATTCCAGCCCTGTGAGAGCTGTGGGAATTTGGGAACACAGTGCTTTTTCACATGCCTCCCTCATGGTGGAGTTTGAGTCCATGCACACATGTCAGTATTTAGAGAATTGATTGAACTTTACTGCAGGTCTCTGGAGCTTTCTGTGTGCCTCACTTCTCTAGGGTTCAGCCTTGCATGTTTTAGCATTTCCTTTCTTCCTCCAGCACGACACTTTTGTCTCCTCAGCTCAAGAACTCGGTACTGTTCAGGTTCTCTGATTTGTTCTGCATGTGGAAACTACTTCCTCACAGAAACCTGGAGCAATCAGGTTTTTGTTCTCTTGGGGATCACAATCCCATGCTGCCTATTGTCCAGGGTCTGAAAACCCATGTTTTATTAATATTTTCCCCTAATTTACTGTTGTTTATGGTGAAGGGTCAGTTCCTGAAGCACTTCAGTCTTTATGCTCAAAACCACCCTCCCTTGATACTTCAGTACTGATCGTACCACGTTAGGTGGAAACATTTATTGTGATTCTTGAGAAGGTCAATATTTAAGTGATAAGTGCTACCAAAGAGAAGTTTTATAGACCTAAGAAACTTTTTTTTTGGGGGGGGGGTCAAGATTAAAAATCTTCTTGTTACTATTTTTCCTTTGATCTCATGGTGTTCTAATTATAATTTTTTTTAAATTTTTATTTTATTTTATTTTTTATAATTTTGTTTTGAGAGTGATAAAAAATTTAGTGATTTTTTTTTTCTTTTAAAGGCAAAGTCAAATCTGAGCTGATATGTAGCTCCTGTAAGTTCTTCGTTAGTTTCTGTAGTAAAAGATGTGTCATACATGAGTGTATGTATATGTGTGTGCATGCATGTGTGTATATACATATATATGTATATTTTTTTAGTTGTAGGTGGGCACAATGCCTTTATTTATATGTGGTGCTGAGAATTGAACCCAGTCCCTCACACATGCTAGGCAAGCACTCTACCACCGAGCCACAACCCCAGCATATTTCTATACATGTAAATAAAAATATATAAATAAAAGCTTGGGTAGTAGTGTGTGTTTTCCGCTCTTTAATGCTATGTGAGATTTTTCAGTTTCTGGATCTGTTACTATGGTGGCAAATTAATCTTTTCATTACTTTTAATATTACATTTTAGATGGGTGGGAAAAGGGGGGAGGTTTTGTGTTTATTGAGTTCATGTTTCAGAAAAAGATGCATCTGTGATAGGAAGATTTATAAGGGATTTTTGCATGACAATATTAATATCCAGACATATTTCTAAACCATTTTTGTAAACTCACAGCCATTTAATAATTATTTTCATTAATTCTAATCATGAACCTGTTAAATGTTTCTGAAAAGACTGTTTGAAATGTAAAGAAGCAAAGAAACTTAAAAATTTGATTCCATGTTTGAAGATTATGGGTACTGGTTCTGCTGAAAACATAGTAAAGAGATATGGTCATTTATGTTGAGTGGAACAGGCAGGTGTAACTGCCTCCTTCAACTGTATCTGTTCTCTGAGGACTCCTGGGGTGCTCAGAGAGCTATAGTTGTCTCTTGTTGAAGACCTTGAAAGTCATACCCCCACTGCCTTTTCCATAAGACAGTATATAAGTTAGAATCACTGTTTTCACCCACATTAGAATATCATGCATACCTGCTGTGATCAGTGAAGTTTCAGTAAACTTCCTACAGTGAGTGGAGCACGCTCGTGGTCCCAGCCAAGTGGGAGCCTGACGCTGGAAGGCATTCGTCTGTAGCCCCAGCTTAATGCTGGCAGAAGTGGGTTTCCATAGTCCTCCTCCTCCTGTCCTACTATGGTCCCAGAGGCTGTGTTGAGGTTTTTGTAGTACTCAGTACTCCAAAGAAGGGATTTGTTTTGGATCTTTTCTCTGAATGAATTAGTTGTGAATGTGTAGGGTATCTTTTCTAATTAGTTATTTTCTTTTTAAAACAGTTATTGTGGTCATCTTTTTTTCTTTTGCAGTGTTGGGGATTGGATCCCAAAAGAATTCTAGGCAAGCCCTTGACCACTGTGCCACATTCCCAAACCTGTTAATGTATTTTTAATTGTAGGCTACTGAAGTTCTCTTTTTTCCTACTCATATATATTATGATTCATAATTGAATTTGTAGGTGATGGAGAGGTAATTGAACAAATTATAAGTCTACAAACCAATGATAATGGCGAACGAAGCCCAGAATCCAGCATCCTTGATGGAATGATAAGGCAGTTGCAGCAGCAGCAAGATCAGAGAATGGGAGCAGATCAGGATATTGTTCCAAGTGGATTTCCGAATGGGCAAGAAACACCTCGAAGAGGTAACAAATATATGAGAAGTATTTTACCTAAATATGGCTGCATTGAAATTAAAGAGTAAACGAAGTCTTCTCTGTTACATGCATTGTGAAAAACTTGGAATAAGCAATATATTTTTGCAGCTTAATAGTCTAGAGGTAATTTAATTTGCTGTAACAACAATTGAGCATTTTATTTTCAAGTACTTGAAAGGGTTAATGAAGTTTTTCTCTAAAATCGGCATTTGCAAGTGGTATTAAATGGTATAATAAGAGTTTTTTTTTTTTTTGAAGGAAAACTATAGTTCTAGCTTTCCCTTGATTTTATATTTCTAATTTTTTTTTTTTTAAACCAAATTGGGTAGATACTATGTATGTGGTGCTGAGAATCAAACCCAGTGCCTCACACATGCCAGGCACCACTCCATCACCAGGCTACAACCTCAGCCCATGTAACATACTCTTAACATAAACATGGTGGAATGATTACACTCTGCAGATTTTGTTTTTACAGTGATGCTATCTATCTTCTACCAGCTGTTTCAGTGTTGTCATCCTTCATGGCTTTTTAAAAATTTAGAATTAGTTTAGCTTTGCTTGTCACATTTAATTATTATTATTTATTTATTTATTTCGAGGAAGTGCTGGGGATCTAGTCCAGGGCCTCACACATGCTAGGCCAGCAAGGTCCTACTGAGCTACACGTCCAGCCAATTATGTCTTTTTTAATCTAGAAAAGATTCCTCTTAGCTTGGTACTTTGGAAGGGTTCAGTCCTGTTGTTTCACAGGGTTTCTTGCAGTTTGGATTGTCTGATCATATCCTGGTAATTGTGTTATGGTTAAACCTTGTTCTTCAGTGCATCATAAGAGGCACCGATACACATGCATTCTTTGCACCTTTTCCCCTTAACAGTATGTTCTAGGAATCACCATGTACTGCTTCATCAGTTGACAGAGTTCATCCTCATCCTGTTTTATAGTTTCATATTACTCTGCTATGTGGAATAGTAAATCTTTGTAATGTGTTCATGGGCATTTAGATTATTTCTAATGCTTTGCTATTATAAGTAATGTTATAGTAAATAAACTTCTGCGTATTTGCAAATTGGAGAATAACTTTTGGAGAATAACACTCTTACTTAAGAGGTTAAATATAGAATTTATATTTCCCAATTCAAGAAATGTTTCTTCAACATCTAACTATATCTGTGTGTGTGTGTGCGTGTGTGTGTGTGTGTGTGTGTATTTTTTTTTTTTTTTTTTTTAAGATAAAAAGGTTTTTTGCTTTGCTGGCAAAGGAGAGACACAGGGGACTCCTGTTCGAAGGCTGTGATTTAGCAGGAACCCGGTGGGGGTGGGGGGTGGGGGGTTGTCGTTAAAAAGGTGGTTCAAAGGCTACACATTCCACATGTTCTCTGGAGTTGTAATTCACTTGTTAATTTGGGAGATGGTCATTCCAGGAAGGGGAGGAAAGGTAATCCTGTTTCCCCCCACCCCAGATTAGGGATGGGGAGAGATTAGGGCGGAGCAGGGTGAGAGGAAGAGAAAGAAACACGGGTCCATTTTAAACATAAGTTGCAGTGGCAGAGCTGCAGGGACTACATTCAGAGCATAAAGTGAACCACTGGTGGAGTTCCCCACTGTTAATCTACATGTGTGAAGCCTCCTGGCTCCTTTAGCTTTCTTGTATAAGTAGTGCCACTTGCCAGGATGGGTTGAGGTCTGGTTTGACCATATGTGGCTTCTCTTGGAAGCATCAGGGACATTTTCTTCTCCAGTGACCTTCCTCTTTGCAGAATGTGCACTGGTTGGCTTCCTGTTCTCTAGTGTCCTCAATCTCCCTGATCCACAGATGGGGTTTCATCAGAGTTGCAGGGCCCAGAGAGGGGTCCCATTTTTCTGTGGGTCCTCACTGACTGTAGAGGGCAAGTATCAAAATGTTGACTTTATTTAACTTTACATGTATTTATATATGTGTGTGTGTGTGTGTGTGTGTGTGTGTGTGTGTGTGTGTGTGTAGTTGTAGATTGACACAATACCTTTGTTTTTATGTGGTACTGAAGATTGAACCCAGTGCCTCACACATGCTAGGCACTGAGCCACAACCCTAGCCCCTTAACTTTTAATTGTTTTTTTTGAACAGTTGAGGATTGAACCCAAGGCCTTGCACATGCGAGGCAAGTGCTCTTCTATTGAGCTCCATCCCCAGCCCAGTATATTTTTTTCCTCTCTCTCTTTTTTTTTTTTTTTTTTTTTTTAAGAGTTGTAGATACATTTTTTTTGGGTACTGGGGATTGAACCCAGGGCCTTGTGCTTGCGAGGCAAGCACTCTACCAACTGAGCTATCTCCCCAGCCACATGGATACATTTTTATTTTAAAATCTGATCTGCCAATTTAGTGTTTTCTACCAGTTCAGAGAGCAGAAACCTTGACAGGCTTCAGTCGTTTGCTTAGGTACTCCCTCTGTGGGAGTCTTAGCAGTGGCCATTGCCATCTTTTTAGATGGCCTGCATAGCCTTTTTGCTTTCTTGGCGTCCTTGATAGCTTGGTCTTGTTGAGCCTTAACTTCTGATTTCTCTTTTCTGTTGGCCATTATATCTGCAAGAGATGCACCAGTGATGGCCCTCTGGGATTTGACTGCATGTCAGGTTTTCTTCTTTTGAATTTCTTCCAGCTGGCCCTCTGTGCTTTCTTCTGTAGAGGACAGTCAGTCTATCTGCCAAGGATCCCTCTTTGAAAGGATTGCTGACTTGCATTTTGTATTAAGAAATAGGAAAATCATTGTGTTGGTCCTGGCGCAGCATCTCCTATGTTGGGGTTTATCTTGTATCTGCTAAAACTGCACAGCCCGACCTTCATGGCGACAGCTGCTGGGAAAGAGGAAAAAGGGAGGGAAAAGGAAAAAAAAGTTTCATCCCAGTATATTTCATATAGGCATTTTATTGGTAGGTGAACTACAGTGTGTTCTGTAGTGCAGACTGTTCACGTGATTGGTGAATAGAATGTGGGACGCAGGAGAATGCAGAAGTGATGTTCACTTGTGGTTTTGCCAAGGCAGGAGGAGCTGGCGCATCTGGAGTACAATAGTGTAGCCTTTGAAGGAAAAGGAAATGGCCTACAGTTTGTATGCTGCGTTAGTATCAAGAACCCTCTCACCCTGTTTTAAGAAAATGATCACTTAGCTGGGTGTGGAGGCAAGAGATCCCAAGTTTGAGATCCACCTCAGCAACTTAGTGAAACCCCTCAAAAAAAAAAAAAAAAAAAAAAAAAAAAAAGACTGTAGATGTAGCTCAGTGATAAAGCACCCCTGAATTCAATTCTCAGCCTCCGTACACCCCCATCAAAATGCCTGGGACTTTGTCCTCAAGGGCAGCCTCTTTGGGTTCTGGCTCTTGGGATGTGGTCCTGTCCCCTGAGTTGGCTTCACTGAAGTCCACTGACTCAGACTGCACTGTCCTGTGTTGCTGCGTTAATCTCCACTGCCAGTGCAGTCAGCATGTCCCACAGTGTTCTGATAACAGGCTCATGCTCGCTGTGGCAGTCGCCTGCCTGGTGGTTCCCACTGTCCCCTGAGGATCTCAGTTGCTGGTGTGATTGGGCTTCTTATAAAGCCTCTTTGATTTGAGGAAGCAGTTTTCAATGTGGATTTTTCCAAAGATTGATTTTATTGTGGAGTTTTGCTGAAAGCAGAATTTTTAGAGAGGCAAACATGGAAAACATCAGCACATTTTAAAATTTCCGTCTCATAAAATTTTAAATTGAGGTTTAGCAGTGAATGTTCGCTCTGCATTCTACATTTTGATCTTAGTTACACAAGTGTTTTCAGTAGGTCCTTTCATCTCTGCTTTTGGTATCTCTTAGGGGAAGGAAGTACATGCTTGTTACCCTAGGCATTTTAATTTGAAATTATTTTGGAATCATTTTTTAATAATTTTTTCTAGGTTTTAGAAGATTAAGTTTAGATATCCAGTCTCCTCCAAATATTGGTCTGCGTCGTAGTGGACAAGTTGAAGGTGTTCGTCAGATGCATCAAAATGCTCCAAGGAGTCAGATTGCTACCGAGCGTGACCTGCAGGCTTGGAAACGAAGAGTGGTTGTACCAGAGGTACCACTAGGCATATTTAGGTTTGTTTTAGGAAATCTATTTATATTGCTTCTCTCTGTGAAAGTATATTCACACATCCTTAATTCCATTAGTTGTGTATATATGTAATCCCATAAATACATTTTAGTAATGGTTGGAAATCTGTTTTAATTGTGGGAGAAAAATGTCAAAATTACTTATCGTCAATTTTTTCATAGTCAGTGTTTCATCTATACAAACACCCACAGTTATCCTATCAGTGTTATTTTTTAAAAATTCCAGACAGGTTATTTTCTCTGTAAGTATTTCAGTATGTTTCTGAAAGATGAGGAATTTTCTTAAAATATAACCACAAGGCTTTTGCAGCCCATGCAACATTTCCTCAGTTTCCTGAACGAGGGCAGGTGAGAGGATTGGAAATAGACACACTCACTTATAAAAAGCGGGACCTGGTGGGCCACAGAGCTCCTGATAGGAGAGCGCTGACCGACCACGAGGGTGCTCCGCACGTTCATTATGTAGGTTAAACATCAAAGTGATTTACTGTGAGGAGGCTTCTTCAAGATAAAAGTGAGGTTGTGAGGAAAACAGCCCAACTGGGGCTTGTCAGCTTGTGCCAATGTTTCTTCCTCCTCTGGGCAGCTGGTCTCTATTTGAACCAGTAGATTCCGTGAGACTCAGAAGTCTTCGAGTGGGGCATCACCAGTGAATGAGCAGTTTCTTATCCGCAAGATACCACAGAGTTCTCAGAAGGGCATTGCCTCTGCCCTAGGACGGTTCAAACAAACCTGTAATTCATTCATCACTTTCAACACAATGCCACCACCGTAACTTCAAAAAAAGCAGTTTCTCATTGTAACCAGATACCCAGGGAGAGTTTAAATTTCCAATTGTGTCAGATGTCATAAATTATGTTTCGTTTTTTGCAAGTGTTTCAAAATGGTATGTAATTCTATCAAAATGCATGCATATCAAGGTTTTTTGGTGATATTAGCACATATTGATGCTAATGCCTAAATTTATTAATTCATTAGGTGATATTTCAATTCTTATTAATCAAGTGTTCCATTTATTATCTGATACTTCTTTTTTTGCAGTACTGGGAATTGAACCCAGGGGTGCTCTATTACTGAGCAATACCCCTATCCCTTTAAAATTTTTATTTTGGGACATGGTCTTACTAAACGACCCAGGCCATCCTTGAGCTTGTGATCTTCCTGCCTCAGCCTCCTTAGTTGCTGGGATTATAGGTGTGCACCATCATACCTGGCTGCTTTGATACTTCTGTAAGGAAGTTTACCCAAGGATACTTGATTATCCAGTTGTAAAGTTTAATATATAAAAGGCAGGAGAGATGGTTAGTTCTTCTTTATTTACACTTAAAATACGTATCCCATTTCATCCTTCATTTATAACCAATTTGAGTTGTCTTATGAGTTGAGTGTATTGGGTTTTAGCGTATAAATAACAGTCCTGGGTTCGGCTTATTTCTGATGTTCTTTACTGATTTTTCAACTGTTGCATCTCTGCCAAGAGGAGCCTGTTCCAGGCAGTCTCTCAGTCTTAAGTAACATAGTAGCCTTGCATAGCCTCTTTGCCATCAGGGATGGAACAAATGTTACAGTTCATCTTGAAAGTGATTTGATTTAGACCTACAATCAGTCTTTTCTCTTAAGCAGACCTGTTTCCTTTTACTATGTGATGATTGTTCATACTATCATCTGGGCAGTAGTCTTTCTGTTGATTTTTGAGTTGTCATTGAAATGGAGACAGCAAGTACTTTTTTATAGTAGTAAGTAAAATGTTTCCATATTCTTCTTATTTGTGTCTCATGATAACTAATGAATAGTTTTGTGAAAGTGTTTTCTTCATGTGTGTAGCCAGAAGAGTTTCACTGATGATAGAGTAATATTGGAGTACATGTAATAGGTACTTATTGTGCAGTGAGTACAAAAAAGTTTTAAAAGTACACAAAGTAGTGAAACAAAAAATCTCTGTGATGAGAAATACTGAAAATTACTGTATGCTCTAAGTTTTAAATTTGTGTCTTGAGGTTCATGGTCATCAGAACCAAAAATGTCATTTTGGGATAATTTTGCTTGTCAAAACCAAGGGAAACAAGCAGCTTTGGGAGTGAAAGACCAGAAGGCTAGTTCCTTAAACATATAAGCACTTATTCTTTTCTTTGAAGGAAGACTGGAAATAGTTTAAGGCCATAAGTGGGATTCCCCAGTAAGTCAGGGATTCAGGCTCTTGTTCTTGATCTCCTTTATGGGACTCTGCTTCCATTTTTAAGTTCACCTATCGTCAAGGTAACTGCCGAAGCTGTAGCCAACATATATTACTATCTGTGATGTAGTCTGAGATTTAAGTCAGAGGAAGGGAGAGGAGCAGAAAACTCAAAGGGCATTTTTAGTTGAGAACTTATTTAAATAGTTACATGACATTGCTGCTCTTAACTCATGGAGAAGATTGTCATTTGGCCATACTAAGCTAAAAGCAAGATGATGTAGTACAGTTTGTAATTGAGGCAGCCAAAAACCTAGGTCAAAATTGGGATTCTTTTTCTAAGGAAGAAAAGGAGAATGGATTTTGTGAGTTAGCTTACTCTTTGCCACAATACAATTTTTACAAAGAAGAGCTTATCTCTTTTTAGCATTGTATTCTTAAAAAGCACATGGGAGGGACTGGGGAGATAACTCAGTCAGTAGAGTGCTTGCCTTGTAAGCACAAGGCCCTGGGTTCGATCCCCAGCACCCAAAAAAAAAAAAAAAAAAAGCACATGGGATTTTATAAACAAGATACTAAATGAGGCAGCAGTGATTAATGTTGTTGGCAGCAATCCCTATACTGTAATCTATAGGTACTATGAATTTACTGATTTTGCATAACTTTGTTTTTTGGCACTAGGTTTGAACCCAGGGGCACTCAACCACTGAGCCACATCCCCAGCCCTAGTTTGTATTTTTTTTTTTTTTTTTTTTGGGTGCTGGGGATCAAACCCAGGGCCTTGTGCTTACAAGGCAAGCACTCTACTGACTGAGCTATCTCCCCAGCCCCTAGTTCGTGTTTTATTTAGAGACCGGGTCTCACTGAGTTGCTTAGGGCCTCACTTTGCTGAGACTGGCTTTGAATTTGAGATCCTCCTGCCTTAGCCTCCTGAGCTGCTGGGATTATAGGCATGTGTCACCGCCCTGGCCTGCATAACTTTTTTGTTAGGGTTTCCTTTGAGAAGGATTAAGAGAATTAAAATTGGTTTCTAAGTATTATGTACATTGTGGGAAATACAGGTAATAGATAAAAGTGTAAGAGAAAGGTTCCTACTATGCAGGGCTATTAGTAAATAATGTAGGTTCTAGTAGATAATTCTATTTGAGGCCTAGTGTTCAGGCATGTAGTTTGCTTAACCTCATAATAGTAAAAATTCTATTCATACTAAATGAACTATGGATTCTAGATGAATTCTAATGAACACCACTTTCTTAGCTGATCTTATTAAAAGTGGAATTATGCACAGTTGAAATGGATCCTGAGGAGTGCCTCCAAGGTTCCTTTGCTTCACTGAGAATGAATTATATATAGGAACAAATTATGCATATGTATTATTCCTTGTTAGAACAAAGGGAAGCTTACAGATATTAGTAGCAGTGTCATTGGTTGGGAAGGAAAGTCCGCACTGTATGTTCCTTAAACACATAAAAGTGGTGAAATTGTAAACTTGTTAAGGGCTGAATCTGATTGAGAGATCCCTTGTGATTATGTGAATGTTGCATTGAAATCTAAGTGTGGGCCACATGTACCTTGGGAAAAAGTTTCCTCAAGGTAAGATTTTGTCCTTGTACTTTGTTACATAGAGAGCATGGCCAGAGACGGTCTGGAAACTTCCCTACTGGAGTAGTAAACAGGAACATATAGACGTGTAGTTTGAGTATTGTGTAAACTGCAGGAAAGGGATTTTCAGTCTTTCCACGGAGGAGAGAGACAGTGTTTTGTGTCTTCCTCATGGTGGCAAGCCCCTCATTTTGAAATTGGTCGTGGTACAATTATCTCTTTTGTATCCTGTGAGTGAAATGAAAAAGCAAATGACACTTCTGTCTTGTTTACCATAAATTGTAGAATACATAGTTTGAGTAAAGGTGGAGGACTCATTTTTTCTTTATAGAGACAGGAATTGCAATCTTGGAAAATAGTGGGGACACTTGGGATGGGAGATTATGTTTGAATAGGTCCCAATAGGGCCGATCAGAAAACAAATATTTTAGTGTTAAATATGAAAAGTGAATCTCCTAGCTGCTTCTGACATTTTATTTATATTTGCATTAAAATTTTAGCATGTTTTTAAATTTGACTTTTGTTTATAAATTTAAAGATTACCTAAAAGTATGATTCTTAGAATTGAATGGTCTTTATATCAATTTAGTAACCAGTATAACTTGGTATTTTAATTTTGTAGGAAATTGGAAGACTTTCGAATAGAGAAAGGTGAGGAGGAAAGAAATCTTTATATAATAGGAAGAAAACGAAAGACTCTTCAACTCTCACAAAAGGTAACAAATTGTTTTCTTAGGAATAAGCACAATTGAAATTTAGTTTTCTTTTTGATTTAAAAATATTAGTAAATTTCTGTTGAAGTACTTTTTTTTTTTTTTTTTTTGCTTGGGGCCTTCTGTTTGAGATTTAAAATAGTGGAACTCAGATGGTACAGTTATTGGGAAGCAATGGTTTGAAATCCTGAGGAATGTTGCCTAGTGCCTGAGAGGGTTCAAATATTATAGAAAATTATTGTCTAGTCATGACTGTGGTTAAGAGCAGCATGAGCACATCAAGAGCAGTGTGTGAGTCAACTCTGTTTCTGTGACAGAGTACTTGTGCTAAAGAACTCTGGGTTCATGGTTTCAGAGGTTTCATTTTAGTTCAGAGGCTCTGTTATTTCTGGGCCTGTGGTGAGAGATTGCATAATGGCAAAAGGGCATAGCAGAGCAAAGCCACTCACCTCAGAGCAGCCAGGTCCCAGTGAATGGGGTCAGGGGCAAAACATAGCCTTCAAAGATCCTAGTCCAGTGACCCACCTCTTCTAGCTAGGCCTCTCTCTTCCCATTAGGCCCCAACTCCAGAAAATTCCATCACTGCCCAGTAACGACCCATCTGGGAACCAAGCCTTTATAAAACCAACATGTGAGCTTTTGGGAGACATTCAGATTCAAACAGTAATAAGAATTTTTTATGAATTCTCAGTCAACTACTGTGTCCTTTCTTCCATGGGTCACCAACTATCTTCTAAAATTGCCAATTAACTTTGACCTTCATTGAAGTTTATCTAAATCATGCATTTAAAAGAAACCAAGGGGCTGAAATTGCGGCTCAGTGGTGCAGCTCTGGCCTAGCATGCCTGAGGCACTGGGTTCAATTCTCAGCACATCATATAAATAAATAAAGGTCCATTGACAATTAAAAGAAAATTAAATAAACCAAAAAACCAAAAAAAAATTGTGTGCTACAATGACTTATGGGGTTCCAAAGCTCAGCTTTGCTGGAAAACATCTTACTTGATCAGTGTTCTACCTGTTTGGGTTTTCTTGGGAATCATATTACCAGCAATAACTTAATCTGTGAAGCTAAACAGTGTGAGCTGGGTGTGGTGGCACATACCTGTAATCCCAGTGGCTTAGAAGTTGAGTAGAAGAACACAGTTTGAGGCCAGCCTCAACACCTTAGAGACACCCTATTTCAAAATCAAATAGAAAGGGCAGGGGTTGTGACTCAATGGTGAAGTGCCCTTAGTTTAGTCCCTAGTTCAGAAGGATGAGGAGCAGAACGCAGTCATGATCACTGTTAAAACTGTACAATGCACAATCACAGGAGGTCCACACCAAGGCACATCATAGTGAAAGTGCCTGACATACATGATGAAGATGGAATTTGAAGACCGAGAGAGAAAAGCAGTAGATTACATAGAGGGGGGGGAGACCAGTACGGATAGCAGCCGACTTCTCAGCCCAGACTCTAAAAGCTAGAAGGGCCTGGAACAACGTATTTCAAGCTCTGAAAGAAAATGGTTGCCAACCAAGAATCCTATACCCAGCAAAACTAACCTTCAGATTTGAAGATGAAATAAAATCCTTCCAAGATAAACAAAAGTTAAAAGAATTTACAAATAGAAAGCCTGCACTACAGAATGTTCTCAAAAAAATATTCCATGGGGAAGAAATGAAAACAACAATAGAGGTCAGCAAAGGGAGGCACTACCTTAGAGAAAAACCACTCAAAGGAGAAACCAAGCCAAGTGAAAAAGCAAAAATAAGCCCAAATGACTGAAAATACAAATCATATCTCAATAATAACCCTGAACGTTAATGGCCTAAACTCATCAATCACAAGACATAGACTGGCAGAATGGATTAAAAAGAAAGACCCAACAATATGCTGCCTGCAAGAGACTCATCTCATAGAAAAAGACATTCACAGACTAAAGGTGAAAGGATGGGAAAAAACCTACCACGCACATGGACTCAGTAAAAAAGCAGGGGTTTCCATCCTTATATCAGATAAAGTGGACTTCAAGCCAAAGTTAGTCAGAAGGGATAAAGAAGGACATTTCATACTGCTTAAGGGAACCATAAATCAGGAAGACATAACGATCATAAATATTTATGCCCCAAACAATGGTGCATCCATGTATATCAAACAAATCCTCAATTCCAGGAATCAGATAGACCACAACACAATAATTCTGGGTGACTTTAACACACTGCTGTCACCATTGGATAGATCTTACAAACAAAAACTAAACAAAGAAACCATAGAATTCAATAACACAATCAGTAACTTAGACTTAACAGACAGGTATAGAATATTCCATCCATCAACGAGTGAATTCACTTTCTTCTCAGCAGCATGTGGAACCCTCTCGAAAATAGACCATATGTTATGCCACAAAGCAGCCCTTAGTAAATACAAAAAAGTAGAGATACTGCCTATTGTTTTATCAGATGATATGATAAATGGAATGAAATTCGAAATCAATGACAAAATAAAAAAGAGAAATTACTCCAATACCTGGAGACTAAATAATATGCTATTGAATGAAACGGATAACAGAAAACATCAGGGAGGAGATAAAAAAAATTCTTCGAGGTCAATGAGAATGATGATACAACGTATCAAAATCTCTGGGACACTATGAAAGCAGTACTAAGAGGAAAATTCATTGCATGGAGCACATTCAACAAAAGAATGAAAAGTCGACAACTAAATGACCTAACATTACAGCTCAAAGCCCTAGAAAAAGAAGAACAGAATAATAGTAAAAGTAGTAGAAGACAGGAAATAATTAAAATCAGAGCTGAAATCAATGAAATTGAAACAAAAGAAACAATTAAAAAAATTGACAAAACAAAAAGTTGGTTCTTTGAGAAAGTAAACAAAATAGACAAACCCTTAGCCACACTAACAGAGAGGAGAGAGAAAACTCAAATTACCAAAATTCGTGATGAAAAAGGAAATACCACGACAGACACCACTGAGATACAGAACATAAATGAGAAGCTACTTTGAAAATCTGTATTTCAACAAAATAGAAAATATTGAAGACGTCGACAAATTTGTAGAGACACATGCTCCTCTCAAACTGAACCAGGAGGACATACACAATTTAAACAGATCAGTAACAAGCAGTGAAATAGAAGAAGGCATCAAAAGCCTACCAACCAAGAAAAGCCCAGGACCAGATGGATTCTCAGCCGAGTTCTATGAGACCTTCAAAGAAGAACTCATTCCAATACTTCTCAAAGTATTCCAGGAAATAGAAAAGGAGGGAACCCTACCAGACTCATTCTGTGAAGCTAATATGACCCTCCTACCCAAACCAGGCAAAGACCCATCAAGGAAAGAAAATTTTAGACCAATATCCTTGATGAATATAGATGCCAGAACAAAATACTGGCAAGCCATATCCTAAAACACATTACGAAAATTGTGCACCATGATCAAGTGGGGTTCATCCCTGGAATGCAAAGATGGTTTAACATCTGTAAATCAATAAACGTAATCCATCATGTGAATAGACTTAAGGATAAGAATCATATGGTTATTTTAATTGACGCAGAAAAAGCGTTCAGCAAAATACAACACCCCTTCATGCTCAAAACACTAGAAAAAATAGGGAAAGTAGGAACATACCTGAACTTTGTAAAGGCTATTTTTGGTAGCCCATGGCCAACACCATTTTTTTTTTTTTTTTTTTTTTTTTTTTTTGTGGTGCTGAGGATTGAACCCAGGGCCTTATGCTTGCAAGGCAAGCATCCACCAGCTGAGCTATATCTCCAGCCCCAACACCAGTCTTAATGGAGAAAAACTGAAAGCATTCCCTTTAAAATGGGAACAAGACAGGGATGCCCTCTTTCACCACTTCTATTCAACATCGTCCTTGAAATACTATCCAGAGCAATTAGACAGACCAAAGAAATTAAAGGGATATGAATAGGAAAAGAGGAACTCAAGGTGTCACTATTTGCTGATATGATTATCTATTTAGAGGATCCAAAAAACTCCTCCAGAAAACTTTTAGACATCATAAATGAATTCAGTAAAATAGCAGGATATAAAATCAACACACATAAATCTAAAGCATTTTTATACATAAGTGATGAAAAATCTGAACGGGAAATGAGGAAAATATCTCCATTTGCAATAGCCTCAAAAACAAAACAAAACAAAACAAAACAAAACAAAACAAAACAAACTTGGGAATCAATCTAACCAAAGAGGTGAAAGATATCTTTAGTGAAAACTACAAAACATTGAAGAAAGAAATTGAGGAAGACCTTAGAATATGAAAAGATCTCCCGTGTTCTTGGATAGGCAGAATTAATATTATCAAAATGGCCGTACTTCCAAAGGCACTATACAGATTTAATGCAATTCCAATTAAAATCCCTATGACATTTCTCACAGAAACAGAAAAAGCAATCATGCAATTCATCTGGAAGAACAAATGATCCAGAATAGCCAGAGCAATCCTGGGCGGGAAGAGTGATGGAGGAGGTATTACAATACCAGACCTTAAACTCTACTATAGAGCAATAGTAACAAAAACGGATGGTATTGGCACCAAAATAGACAGGTAGATCAGTGGTACAGGGTAGAAGACACGGAGACATATCCACATATAAGTACAGTAACCACGTACTAGACAAGGGGCAAAAAACTAAGCCTGTTCAACAAATTTTGCTGGCAAAACTGGAGATGTATATGCAGTAAAATGAAATTAGACCCCTATCTCTTGCCCTGTACAAAACTCAGCTCAAATGGCTCAAGGATTTAGGAATTAGATCAGAGACCCTTCAACAAATAGGAGAAAAAGTAGGCCCGAATCTCCATCATGTTGACTTAGGACCAGACTTCATTAACAAGACCCCCATAGCACAAGAATTAAAAGCAAGAATCAATAAATGGGATAGATTCAAACTAAAAAGTTTTTTCTCAGCACAGGAAACAATAATGTGAAAAGAGAGCCTACAGAGAGGGAGAAAATCTTTTCCACACACACTTTAGACAGAGCACTCATCTCCAAAGTTTATAAAAAACTTAAAAAACTTTACACCCAAAGTACAAAGAACCCAATCAATAAATGGGCTAAGGAAATGGGCAGACACTACACAGAAGAGGATATACAGGTGATCAACAAATACATGAAAAAGTGCTCATCATCCCTAGTAATCAGAGAAATGCAAATTAAAACCACCCTAAGATTTCATCTAACTGCAGTTAGAATGGCTATTATCAGGAACACAAGCAATAGTAAGTGTTGGCGTGGATGTGGGGAAAGAGGCACACTCATACATTGCTGGTGGAGTTGCAAATTGGTGCAGCCACTCTGGAAAGCAGTATGGAGATGCCTCAGAAAACTTGGAATGGACCCAACATTTGACCCAGCTATCCCACTCCTCAGTGTATACCCAGAGGACTTAAAATCAGCATACTACAGTGATGTAGTCACTTCAGTGTTCATAGCAGCTCAATTCACAGTAGGTAGATTGTGGAACCAACCTAGATGCCTTCAATTGATGAATGGATAAAGAAACTGTAGTACACAATGGAATATTACTCAGATGTAAAGAAGAATAAAATTATGGCATTTGCTTATAATTGGATGAAGTTGGAAAATATGCTAAGTGAAATAGGCCAAGCCCAAAAAACCAAAGGCCAAATGTTTTCTCTGATAAGTGCATGACAATATATAACAAGAGGGGGTGATGGGGGGAGGAGAATAATGAAGGAACTTTGGATGGTATAGAGGCAAAAGGGGTGGGAGGGGGTGGGGATGGAAAAACAGTATAATGAGACAATATTAACCTATATTCATGTATGGTTACATGAATGGTGTGAATTTACAGTGTACAACCTTGGGGCAGGGGAGCTGTACTGATAGGTGGTTGTTATTTGAGGATTTTTTGAGTGCTCTGTCTTCAAGTCATGGGAGAAGCTTGTGTGTACATTTCTATTGAGGGTCCTGTTGAAGCACGACGGTCTGCACTTTTGTATTTAAGTTGAACTTTGAGAATTAAATAGAAATAGGGGCTGGGGGTGTAGCTTGTTAGTACATACACCACAGCATGCTAAAGGCACTGTGTGTACACAAAAAGGGCACGTGTGTATGCACACACATGTCTGTATTTGTATGTATCTGTACACATATATAGTTCAATTTTAAAGTGATGGAGCTCATTATGTGAAGTGCTGAAAAGAAAAAAGTTTACTGTCTGAATGAATACTTAATGCCTGTAATTAAGGACATTTTTGTACATCAAAAAAAAATTTTTTTTTTTTGTACCTGGGTTTGACCTAGGGTTGCGGAGGCACTGAGCCACATTCTCAGCCCTTTTTCTATGTTTCATTTTGAAACAGGGTCTTGCTAAGTCCTTAGGGCCTTGCTAACTTGCTGAGGTTGGTCTCGAACTTGTAGTTATCCTGCCTCAGCCTCCCTGGGATTACATGGGTGCATCTCTGCTCTTAACTCAATCATTTTTAACAGGTTCACTAAAATTATTTTTATGAAATTCATATTTTGAATATTTTGCCTTTTTTGGGAAAATAAATTTTGAAATATTTTAAAGTACTCTACTACCTTGCTGTTTAATATTTATAAATTTCTAATTTGCATATGTAAGTTGAACTAGCTGTTTCACTAATTTATTCAACAGCTGAGTATAAAGTAAAAAATGAATAGTTTCCACATTTTATTTTAAAAAATAATTTTTTTTTTTTTTTTTAATACAGATACTGGAAATTGAATCCACAGATACTCTACCACTGAGTTATACCCCCAGCCCTTTTTATTTTAAGTTTTGAGATAGGGTCTTGCTAAGTTGGTGAGGCTGACTTTAAACTTTCCATCCTCTTGTCTCAGCCTCCCAAGTCACTGAGATTTCAGTTGTGCAACATTGCACCTGGCTTCCATGTTTTAAATTTAACGTTTAATAAAAATTGTAGGTTTTTTTGTTTTGTTTTGTTTTGTTTTTTCTTTGTGGTGCTGAGGATTGAGGTCAGGGCCTCACACATGCTAGGCAAGTGCTTTACCACTGACCCACATCCCCAGCCCCAGAAATTTGGTTATTTTTAACCCTCTATTAAGCGAAGAGGCTTAAGTGTTATAGTCAAGTTTTTGTAGCACAGGTCTTTAAAGCATATACATTATATCTGTGAAATTAAAATTTCATGGGACAAGAAAAGTGTGAATTATTTTCTGTACTGTGGCAAAAAAATTAGGAAGCAGCGATGTAAATGGAATCAGAAAATATGTAATCTTTTGTGCGTGGCTTGGGTCGGTGAACCTTGTGAGATTTATTTGTGTTATGAGTAGTTGTGGGTCATTTGTTTTCATTGTTATATAGTAACTATGTTGATCCTTAGTCTATTGTGGAAGGACATTTAGCTTGTTTTCATATTTTCCCTGTTGAGAACAATACTATTTTCAATATTTTTGTACATGTCTGTCTCTTGGTATAGCATATGTATTTCTGTTTGAGGTAGGCCTTGAAATGAATTGTTGGATCATAAGGATCATATATATTTCATCTTACTAATTAATGCCATACATGATTTCAAAATGTTGTATTACTTCCCATAGTGATATATGTGATAAAAAAAATGTAGATATTTCTCTTGGTACTTATTGCTAGTTCTTTACATTTTTGCTTTATTTGATTCCAAGACATGTTATTTGGTGCAAATTAGGACTTTCCTTTTTCCTACTGTATTGAGCCTTTTATTTTTGTGAATTATTACTTTGTCTTTGATGTTTTTTCCTGTAATCCATTTAGGTGATACAGCTCTGCTAGCTTTCTTTGACTGTTGTGTATGTTGTATGTTTCCATCTTTACTTTCTCTCCCTTCTTTCCAGTTACTTGTATATCAGATGTTTCCTGTTCATTTCTTTTTTTATGCTATTTACTACTGTTAGATTATTTTATGACTCATAGGTGTGCACAATCCACTGTTAATCCTTTTGAGTTCTTAATTTTAGTTATTTTTTTGTTCTAAATTTTCATTTTAAGTTCTGAAAAGTCAGCCATAGTTATTTTAAAAGCTGAGATCTGATAATTTCATTATTCAATAATTTGCTTTCCTTTGGACCAGTTCCCATCGTATGTTAGTTTTTCTCAGTTTTTACAGTGACATTTTCTTGTGTGTGTGTTTTAATGGAATGTTAAGTGTCAGAGATTTGAAGCATAGGATGTCTTTCTGTCCCTAGAGAACATTTGATTTCTTTCTGGCATACATCTAGGGCCATTGCCAAGCCTGTGTTGCCTTTTCCAGAAAACAGTAGGCTTATGTTCCTTGGGGTTACTGTTTCACTGTGGGTCATCTGTAGACCTAGGTGTAGCCGTTGATTTCTTTCTGGCATACATCTAGGGCCATTGCCAAGCCTGTGTTGCCTTTTCCAGAAAACAGTAGGCTTATGTTCCTTGGGGTTACTGTTTCACTGTGGGTCATCTGTAGACCTAGGTGTAGCCGTAGGCCAACAGTCTAAACCTGGGAGATTCTCCTGCGTTTAGGAGGCTGTGAATTGCAATTTTGCTAGCCTAACTTAAGAGTTAGTCTGTCAGTTTTTTGTTTACTTGCTAAACTTTTCAGCTTCTTCTTTCAGAATGAAATTTTAGAGTATTAAAAATTTTTTTTTTCTTATCTCTGTAAATTTTCATAGCCTTTTTATAGATACATAGTGTCTTCATGGTTGATTATCTTTTAAAAAGTGTTTTGCAGATTTCCTTGTTTTTGTTAGTGAAAGTTCTGGTCCACATGTTACCTGTTATCAGTCATGGAACTCATTAGTAGTTTTTGCTTTAACAAAAATTTGGACTGACATATTAAGGAAAGCAGAGTTTAAGATCAGTTCCTGTTAATATTGAAATTCTAAAACCGACCAGGGCTCATCAGACAGACTGCCCCTGTGTGGAAATTGATTTTTGCATTATGTTCAACGAATAGGTGATTTCATTGAGTAATTTTTTCTGTATTTTTATGGCATCATAATATTTGTACATAATGATGGGACTCTTTGTTACATATTCATACATGCACACAGTATTAAAATTTAATTTGGCTAATATCATTCCTCACTATTTCCCCTTTCTCTCCTTCATTCCTCCCCTGGTCCCTTTCCTCTATTGGTGTCCCTTCAGTTTTCCTGATACTCCACCTTCCCTTCCTCCTCTAGAGAGAGAGCATGACCCTTGACCTTCTGAGTTTGGTTTATTTTGCTTAACATAATGTTTTCAGTTTCCATCCATTTTCCTGCAAATAAAAAAATTTCATTCTTTTTATGATTGAATAAAACTCTATTGTGTGTATATCTCTCTCTCTCTCTTTTTTTTTTTTTGGTGGTACTGGGGATTGAACCCAGGGCCTTGTGCTTGCGAGGCAGGTACTCTACCAACTGCACTATATCCCTAGCCCTATATCTCATTTTTTAAATCCATTCATCCATTGATGGGCTTGTAGGCTGGTTCCATAGTTTGGTATTGTGAATTTTGCTACTGAATTATGGCTCCATAGTTTGGATGTTGTGAATTTTGGGCATACGTGTATCACTGTCGTGTGATGACTTTAGTTCTTTGGGATAAATACCAAGAAGTGGTATAGTGCATTGACTTTGGTATAGTGTATTTGACTTTGGTGTTTGGGGAGTGGCATGTCTTTTTTTAAAAAAATTAAAATCAGTAATTTATTTTTTAAAGTAGACTCTTTTTAAACATTTTTACTGATTCTTTTTAGTTACAGATGATAGAATTCATTTTGATATAATTATACACACATGGAATATATCTTGTTCTAATTCAGATCCCAGTATCTCTCCTGCCCCTTCATCACTCCCTGCTCCCTTCCCTCTTGATCTTTCTGCCATTTACTCATATATACATATACATACATATATATATATATATATTTTTTTTTTTTTTTTTAAACGCAATGGTAAGATCTACTGTGGTGTATACATATATGTATGTAGGAAAGTTAAATTAAATTCATTCCACTCTTTCCTTTTCTTTCCTTCCTTTCATTCCCCTTTGTCTAATCCACTGAACTTCAGTTCTCTGCCCCCTTTATTGTGGGTTAGGTTCCACATATCCAGAGAAAACATTCAACCTTTATTTTTTATTTTTTAATTTTTTTGGGGAACTGGCTTACTTCACCTAGCATGAGTTTCCAGATTCATCCATTTACCGGCAAATATCATAAAGTCATTCCTCCTTATGACTGAGTAAAGTCCATTGTGTATAGTAGTTATTTTTATTTGACAGATTTTGAAAAAAATTTGGTTCGATAGAAATATGCTATTAAAAATTTTCATAAGAACTGAAAAGCACTAACAAAATTCATCTGAAAACTTAAAAATCTGTAAATAATTATAGCTAGTGCTTGAGAATTATTCCAAATACGTATCTATACCTAGGTATACAAATAGTAATGCATTCCTTAATTTTGATTATTGCATCATGTAAAGATTTTCATAACTTTTGAGATACATGTAAGCATCATCCTTTTTTAGTTATTGTTACTTTAACCCATTATAAATCAGTTAACTTAGAATGTAGTGTGAAAAATGATGATCTAAGGTGCTTTTCCTCATGTCTTCTAAGGCTCTTGAAAGTAAAAATGCCAAGCTTAAGGAAATCTATTATTCAAGAATATTTACTTTTTAAAATCTTTTATTTTTGCCTTAAGTAATTTTGGGAACTTGATAGGAGGACATTTTGCTGACACTGTCCTTATTTAGGTGTAGATTTTCATCTGCATATTTCTTTGTTTCAGCTGGATTCAATGGTTTTGGTGTCACAATCTAGACAGAGGACATGCAGGCGTAAATATCCAAATTATGGTAGAAGAAATGTTGGCCATTGTGAGTTATCCTCTGGAAATGAGTCTTCAGGTTCTGGAAGACAAGTGAGTGCAGTAAGTTTAAATACATAAGATAATTCTAAATGAATTTGCCTCAATTCTTTGAATCTATGCGAGATTTATGTGAAAATGCAATATCCTCCAGGAATTAAGATTAAATTTCATGCTTCGATGTTGGGGAGGAGGCAGTGGTATCTTGCTGTACCACCCAGGCTGACCTTGAGCTCCTGGACTCCAGTGATTTATTTATTTTTTTTCTTTTTTCTCCTTGAGTGTCTCTCCCAAGTAGCTTGGGTGGTGAACTCATGTCATCATATGTGGCTTGAATTTGAATTTTTCTTTTAAGTTGAAAGTTTCTAACAAGCTTTGTTGTTGTTCACACACCAAAGATGTATATGATCCAATGGTATTATTGTCACCATTATTTAATTTCTAAACATTTTCATCCCTTCTAATGAAACTGTATGCCCATTTGTAGTTACTTCCTCCTTACTCCCAAATCCTTGTCAACTCCTAATATTCTGTCTGTCATTTGCCTATTCTGGACATTTCATTTAAGTGGAATTGTACAGTTTGATTTTGTGTCATCTAGTGTGGTATCTTTCACATGGCTTAATGTTTTTAAGGCTAAGCTGTGTGGAGCATGTATCAGTTTTATTCTTTATTACCTAGTAATATTGAGTTGTACAGTTTTACGCCACTGTTTTTTAATTTATTCTCTAGCTGTGGTCATTTGTGTTTCTACTTTTTGACTTTTTGAACAGTGCTGCCTGTTAACATTCATTTGTGGGTCTGTATGCACATATGTATTCAGCCCTTAGGTATATACCCAAGAGTTGATTTGCGGGGTCATATGGGAAATCATTTTAACTTTTTGATAATTTGTCAGACTGTTTTCCAGAGCAGCTGTACTATTTTATATGTCCATCACTAATGTATGAGAGTTCCAGTTTTCTGTGTGCTGACACTCGTTAATTCTCTTTTTCATTTAAGCTACCTAGCTAAGTGGCATATTCTGGTTTCATTTGCATTTCTCCAATGACTAAGAATGTTGAACATTTTCATGTGCTTATTTCTACATGTTTGGATAACTATCTATTTAAGTTGGTAGCCCATTTTTCAATTTGGATTTGTGTCTCTTTATTGCTGTAGGAGTTCTATGTGTATTCTAGACATAAGTCCTTTCGCAGACGTATGACTTACAAATATTTTCTCCCATTCTGTGGGTTGTCTTCATTTTTTTTATAGTATCCTTTGAGTATAAAATTTTGACGACATTTTGTTTTTTTCTTTCATCATTTGTGTTTCTAACGTTGTATCTGAGAACTCTGTCTTAACCCCCTTTGCTTGACCTTTAATGTTTGTATATGTAAGTTATTGTTTGTTATTTTGGGGGGGAAATCAATTTTGGGGGAAGAGTGGTTAATGTCAGTGTCTTTTTTTTGTTTAATTTTTTTTTAGTGGTCAGTGGACCTTTATTTTTTATTTATATGTGGTGCTGAGGATCGAACCCAGAGTCTCATACGTGCTAGGCAAGTGCTCTATCTCTGTGTCACACCACCGCCCACTGTCAGTGTTTTCTGATTCAGTAACATTTTGGGGAATAACATGTTCCACATGGTCAAACAGTTCACTTACCTCCTTTTAGAAGGTAGTCATGCTTGGGGTTGGAGTTAAAATACAGATTCGTCTACCTAGGCAAGTTTCTTAGCCTTTCTGTGTCTGTGTCGCTGTAATAGGATGTCCTCAAAGGGATTATGAGGGTAAATGTAGGTCATAATGTCCCAGGATTAAAATAGTGCCTAATATACAGTGATGTCAGCTGCTCTTGTCATCAGAACTTCACTTTTTTTTTTTATCTTTTAAAAATATTTTTAGTTGTAGATGGATGCAGTGCCTTTATTTTATGTATTTATGTGGTGCTGAGGATTGAACCCAGTGCCTCACACCTGCTAGGCAAGTGCTCTACCACTGAGCTACAACTCCAGCCCCTAAACTTCATTTATAATGATTTTATTTTATGTTGTTTGTTTTTACAGTGTTTCTTACTTATAGTGTTTTGACATATTGTAACCATTTCTTAATGTTTGGGTAATTTATGATAAACCTTACCAGCATCTTGAAATAGCATGAGATACCTGTTCTTCACTGTCTCGGGTGGTGGATCAGTTAGACTGGGAGTCAGAATGCTGGTAGCTCACTGTCGTAGAGTTCAGTCTCATCCGTAGGTTTCTGCTCTCCGTCTCAGCCCCTGTGACTCAGATGGTTGTGGGTGCTGTGCAGGTGGATAGAAAGCCGAGTGACCCCTGAGCATTCTATAAAATTAGCACTCAGGCAGCTGCTGTGTCTCATGCCTTCCAGTTGCTTCCAGCAAATACCAGTGCCTGAGTTGTACTCTGTGGTAATGGCATCGTGTACTTCTCGAAACATTTCTTTAGATCTACTGAAGATATTTTCTGCAGTATACTTTGTGTTGGGATTTGAAGTAGAGCAGTTAAGATTTTGTCATGAATGAAATTCCTTGTGTGTGTTTCTAAAGCCCTAGTAGCCAGGACACAAGTTGCCTTTCCTTCTACACTGTGGCCGACTGCTGCCTTCAAGTCATTCTTTTCCTCACTTTCTGGTTTATTATAGGACATGTATGAATTTGCTTATCTGTATATTCTGTTTAAGGCACACTTTGATTTTAGAACTTTTATAATCTGAGCCTTAATGATTGATCTATTTAACCTTTGGCTACTAGGGTTCACTGGGAAAAGCATGAAATTAAGAGTAGAAACCAGGTCTTGGTTGACTCTGGATGCTGTAATCTGCTCTCACTGACTTTTAAAAAAACATCTCTGAACCTTTTCACAGTTTTGAAGAGGGGATAATATTATTTTCCTCACAGGGGCATTGTGTGTTTATTAAGAATTTATGTGAAACTCGTGAAACATTTTATAGGCCTATGAAACATTCATCATAGGGTGCAGAAATATCTTCATTTTATTTCATCCAGATTTATCTGATGTATGCAGCCCACTGTCTGGCTAGGTAACATTGCCTTATCTTGTACAGATGAGCAGAATGAGACCCATAAGGGCTTCTGTGGAGTTCCACAAGCAGGAAGTGCTGGAGGTGGAACCACAAGTTCAAGGCCCAGTTTTTCTAGTATAACATTACTTCCTCTGAGATCTGATTTGTCTTGCTGTGACATGGCTACATGTAATTTTCCTTTTTAAAAAATCATTTAGTTATTTTCTCTTCTCTTTATATTGGATGATTCTACCCCCTCTTTTCTTGCCTGTACACTAGCTAAAACTTTTATAAAGTCCAATGTATGATATGGAATTGAACCACCAGGTTACTCACATTGTTTCAAATGAAAGGTTTTAGATTTTGAGTTTGGTAGGAGGTGGTACCCTAATGAGTCAAGCACAAGTCTTGGAAACAGCTGTTTCACTGTGTGGCTGTGTCCCATTGCCTTCTACTCGGGTGCCTTGAGTTCACATGATAGGGTGGCTATTGTGGGAGGTTGCCTTTGGGAAGCGTGGGACGCGTACATAAAGGCTTATATGTAAGATCACTCTAGAGAGGCTCCTGTGGTGCAGTAGGATCACTGGGATTGGCATGGAAGTACAAGAATTACCACTATTAGGGTATAAAATTCATAGGGTAAATATAAGATGACAGTTGCTACAAAAAAGGAACAAACATTAATGCATTTTATTATGCTAGGCACACTGTTCTAAATATTTTAAATAATATATGATTTCATCCTTACAACAAGTAGGAAATAAAGTGCTCCAAAAATCTGGTTTTACAAATGAGAAAACAGGTATAGGCATGAAGTTTCTGTAACTTTCCCACACTGGTGTGAGAAGCACTGTGAGCCAGGGATGGTGGTACACGCTTGCCATCCCAGGGACTCAGGAGGCTGAGGCAGAAACATTGCAAGTTCCCTGGGCAGCCTCAGCAAAGTAGTGAGACCTTGTCTCAAGAGATTAGAAAGGACTGAGGATGCAGCGTAGTGCTAGAGCACCCCTGGACTCTGTCCCCAGTACGAAACAAACAAGCAGAGACACTATGACCTCAGAACATGGCCTCTGCCTTCCTGTAGCATCAATTTATTTGAGCATTTGGGGAAACTAAACTTTTCATTATAGCAAACACTCAGATATAAGGAAAGTTCTAACAATAATAAATTCTACTTTTCACCCTAAAAGTTGTCATTCTTCTGTGTGTATTTACTTTTTCCTCTAATCATTTTGACATTGAGTTGTGCGTATGATTTTCCACACTTGGATATTTCCTGGGTGTTTCCAAATAAGATATTGTTTAATAATACCATGATATAATTATTCAAATCAGGAAATGTTAATACATTATTGTTGGGTGTAGCTCTACAACTCTGTCACATTTTGCTAATGGTACCTGTAATATTGATAATAAAAGACTACCTTAGGTCCTGTGTTGGTGTTCAGTTCATCAGTTACCCTCACTCCAGTACAGTTCCTCAGTCTTAGTGCTCACATTTCTGAAGAATAGATTCTTTCTTTCTTTTTTTTTTTTTTTTTTTTTGCAGTGCTGGGGATTGAATCCAGGGCCTTACGCTTGCAAGGCAAAGCTGTCTACCAACTGAGCCATCTCCCCAGCCCCCAACAGTAGTTTAGATTGAAGCTGTACATTTTTTGTTCTAGTGCCACGGGTGGCAACGTGTTCTTCTCAGCACGTGGCATCAGAAGTGGTGTGATTTGTTTTGTCCCATTCTTGATCTCTTGGGTTAAGGTAGTATTTATTAGGTTTAGTTACGATAAAATTACTTTCTTTTCCTTTTTAATTAGGAAGTTTCTTGTGATATCCAGTGTGTGCTCAGGTTTAGCAGCCATTGGTGATTCTAGTTTGAATGTGTTGTTATTATGCCTGTAAATGGTGAATTTTTTCTTCCATAGTTCCTTTAACATTTATTATTTGACATTCTATGTGGAAGAAATTCCATCATTTTGGTGTTAATTAATTAATGTCTTGAGGTTCGTTGCTCATACTGGATCATCAGGTCGCTCTTGTCCGCTGCCTTTGGTGTTGAGTTATCTTACTTTTGGTCAGTGGGGATCCCCCCCTCCCTTTTTTTAAAGAAACATTTCTCCATTCTTTGCATAGTTAACTCTTTCAGAACAAAATTTTTGAGGCTCTGAAGAGTTGCTTTTTTCAGAATATAATGTAGTTGGAGTCTTAATACATGTAGCCTTTGCCAAAATTAATTTCTTTCATTTGTTAGTATGCTCTTAAGTATCCTGTATGTCTTTTCATGACTTGATAACTGTTTACTTTTTAGCACAATATAATATGCCATTGCCCCAGATGTTAGCAGCTTTTTAATTCACCTCCTGAGGTACACCTTGGTTGCTTCCAGGTTTTGTCAGTTATAAACGTAGTTGGTAAATATCTGTGTGATTTTTTTTTTTTTTTTTTTTTTTTTGGTACTGGGGATTGAAGCCAGGGTCATTTAACCACTGAGCCACATCCCCACCCCTTTTTTATATTTTATTTATAGACAGGGCCTCACTGAGTTGCTTAGGGCCTCACTAAGTTGCTGAGGCTGTCTTTGAACTTGAGATCATCCTGTCTCAGCCTCCTGAAGCACTGGGTTACAGACGAGAGCCACTGCAGCCGGCCTACGTGCAGATTTTTTTTTTTTTTTAAAGTTAACACAAGTCTTTTATTCTAAGGTAGAAATATATAATTTTTCAGAGGGAGGGATAACTTGAAATAAATCAGAAAACGTCTTCACATTAATCATTTTTTTCATATACTTCAAATTTGTACTTAATGCCTTTCTCCTCCTGGACCTCAGAAAGAACACCTGGGTATTCTGGAAGAAGTTTATATTTCTCCAAATCAATTTCTGGAAAAAATGTGTCACTTTCAAATTCCTGCGTGATTCTTGTCACAAACAGTTTAATATGACCTGGTTGATTCATGGCTTCCTTATAAACAGAACTGCCTCCTACTATCCAAACCATGTCTACTTTACTTGCTAATTCTGGCTGCTCAGTAAGTTTTAAGGCATCGTTCAGACTGTTGGCAAGAAAATGAGCTGCTTGTGGAAGTTCCTTGCGATCTCTACTGAGAACTATGTTAATTCTGTCCTTTAAAGGTCGATTCTTCTCAGGAATAGAGAACCAGGTTTTCTTACCCATAATCACCAGATTCTGTTTACCTTCTACTGAAGGGGTCGTGGTCATTCTTTGGAAATACTTGAATTCATTCCTGCAAGTTAGACAAACAGTGTTACTCAAAACATTATCTGGTGGGCTCAGACTCTAATGCGCACGACAGATATTGCACTTCGCGTTCTAGTGTTCTGCAGAGGAGGGACTTTGCTCTAGGCCAGGGCGCCGCAGAGCAAAGGCCTTGGCAGGGCAGCAGAATCTGGTGGGAAATCAAGTTTGGTTTTGTGCTGCTGCAGCGGAGGCCACCTAGGGCCTACATGCTCTTGTCCGTTGGACCTACGTGCAGGTTTTTATGTGCAGATTTTTTATGTGGATGTAATCTTTCAGCTCATTCGGGTATACCAAGGAGTGTGATTGCTGGATCATGTGTTAAACCTCTGTTCAGCTTTTTAAGAAATTGCCAAGTTGTTTCCCTAAGTAGCTGTATCATTTTACATTTCCATCACTGGTGAAGTGAGTTCCTGTTGACCCACACCCTTGTGAAGATGTTAGTTTTCTCTAGCATCATCTAATAGATTCAGTAGAATTCCAGTCAAAATCCCAGCGAGTTTTTTTCGTGGATATCGACAAACTGATTTTTCAAGTTTATGGGGTCAGGAAAAATACCCCCAGGATAGCTAACACACACTCTAAAGAACAAATCTAAGGACTGCCACTGTCTGCCATTAAGAGTTACTGTACACCTATGGTTTTCAAGATGATGGTATTGGTGCAAGAACAGACAAATACTAATTAACAATGTAGGGAGTTCAGTAAACACACCAACACAAGTATATACCGCTGATCTCTGGCAAAGAAGTAGAGACAACTCAGTAGACAAAGCATGGTCTTCAGTGAGTGGTGTTGGAATAACTGAAAAGTGAGTGTGCACACTGACTTTTCACAAAAATTAACTCAGGAAGGATCATAAATATAATGTAAATGTAAAACACAAGGTTATAATACTTCTAGTAGATAAACAGGAATAAAATCTAGGTGTTCTTGGATGTGGTAATGACTTCTTAAATACAACACCAAAATTGATCATTTGAATTACATTGAAATTAAAAAGTGCTCTGAGAAAGATACTATTAAGAGAAGGAAAAGACCATTAAGAGAAAAGACAAACCACAGACTGAGAGAAAATATTTGCAAAACTAAAATCTGATAAAAGACTTGTATTGAAGATAAACAAAGTCCTCTTAAAATCTTAGTAGCAAGGAAACAACCCAATTTCAAAATGGGCAAAAGATCTAAAGCATGTTATTCATGGTGGTGAATAACTGTATGAAACAGTGCCATCACATGTCCCAGGGGATTGAAAGGGAGCAGCAGTCAGATGCCACCGCACACCTGTGAGCACAGCTGCAGCCAGACCACTGAGAGGCCTTTGTGGACTGCAGACTCCCCCAGGCTGTCTGCTGCACCTCCTTCTGTCCTGATGGCAGCAGTGTGCAGCCTCCTGAGTATTCTTTTGGTGTATGCCTTGATGAGAACCAGGATTTAAAGTCTTTGTTTTAAGTTTATATAATTTTTCTTTTAAAACTAATTGTCATAGTCATTAGATAATTTAATCTTTTTGGGATGACTGTTCAGTTTTTAAAATGTGTTATTTAACTTAAAAGATTAAGACTTCTTCCCTCCCCTCTGAAATTAGGAGACTTCCTGTGATCAAAGTGAAGGTTCTTATTCTTCAGAAGAAGACGAATGGAAGAGTGATAGAAAAAGTGAAAGTTATTCTGAAAGTTCAAGGTATTGTTCTTAATTATTTTGATCTTTGAAGCATTTTAGTCACAGCCTTGGATGGAAGGCAATTTGAAGACATTCAAGGAACAACAGTGTTTTCACAACTGGAACAAATTAATATTGAGCTTTTAATAGGCTTCAAAGAATACTGGATTAAGAGCTATTCCTTTAGAAGTATTCTGAGCATATTTAATTGACAGTAACATTTGACCTAGTAGTTTATGTGTAGTATTTTTATTATTAATACATGTTATATTTTATTTAATTTTGGGATCACAATTTTATAGGACCAGATTGTCAACCTTGATTTCTCATCTTGGTAAATGTCACTTTTATCTTCTTAACTGATCAAGGCAGAAACCTGGACATTATTCTCCCCTTTTCTCTCTACACAACTTATCCATTACCATGTCTAGAAAATTTTCCCATCAGCGTATGACTTAGATCTTAATACTTTCGTTACCTGTTTTCATTGATATTTCCTTGGTCCAAACCATAGTCTTTTACCTCTCTTCCTCTCTTGGCTTACTTTATTTCATTGTGGTTAGGAGTTGGAGCAGTGTTTTAGTGTCCCCCCCCTCCCCCCGGGGGTGTGGTGGGTTCAGTACTGGGGATTGAACTTAGGGACACTTAAACCTGAGCCACATCCCCAGCCCTTTTTTGTATTTTATTTAGAGACAGAGTCTTGCGGAATTGCTTAGTGTCTCACTAAATTGCCGAGGCTGGTTTTGAACTCAAGATCTTGTGCCTCAGCCTCCCTAGCTGCTGAGATTATAGGTGTGTGCCACCATGCCTGGCCTGGAGCAGTGTTTTAGAACATAAATATCATTCTTATTAATTTTTTTCCTTTAATGTTGATGAATGTACAGAACATGAAGATGATATCTTGGGCTGTGATGGGGCTCAGCGGTAGATCTCTTGAGTGGCATGTTTGGGGCCCTGGTTCAATCCCCACAAAAAACTAAACTAAGCAAAATCCAACCGTATTAAACGTGCAGTTCAGTGGTGTTAACATTCACTTTGTTGTGCCACTAATCTCCAGAACCCTGTAATCTTGAAGCACTGAAACTGTACCTGGGAACTGCAATACTTCACTTTACCCTCTCCCCATCCCCAACCAACCACTGCTCTGTGTGTTCGTATTCATTGTTTTTTATTCCAACTTTACTTGATTTGTTATATATAAAGCAGATGGTCTTAAAATCTTTATAAACAAAATATCTTTTTTACACTATACCTTTAAGAACTGTGTTTTTGAATGTGTGTTTTTTAGAGATTGATAGGTGTATGGTTGAAGGGAGGCCAAGAGTGTCCCAGAGGAGGCTTTGTTCTTTTCTGTATTTGGTGAAGCTAATTGTGGGCCAAGGGCTAGTTTTTTTTTATTTCTAGTTTCCTCTTTGACTTGACTTGTCTTCCAGGGTATAAGGCTATGCTTCCCTTGGATTTCTCAGTGCATCCTTCAATAGCTTGCAATGCCCATTAAAATTGCTAGCCTTTATCTCATGCCTCTGCCTTCTCTAGCATGGGGCTGGGGCTTCTCTTGGGGTTTTTGTTTGTTTTAGTACTAGAGACTGAACCCAGGGGTGATTAATCCCTGAGCCATGTCCCCAGCACCCCCCCCGCCCTTCTTTTTTTTCTCCATTTCAAGACAGGGTCTTCCTATGTTGCTTAGGGCCTTGCTGAATTGTTGAGGGTGACCTCAAACGTATGTTTCTCCTGCCTCAGCTTCCTGAGTCACTGAGACTACAGGTGTGTATCATTTCACCCGGCTCATAGGTTTTTGTTGTACATTCTATTCTTCCCATAATTTTACCTTTTTCTTTTCTTTTCTTTTCTTTTTTGTGCTGTGCTGGGGATCGAATCCAGGGCCTTATGCTTGAGAGGCAAGCACTCTACCAACTGAGCTATATCCCCAGCCCAATTTTACCTTTTTCTTTCTTTGTTTTTCTTGGAAGGCAATTGTTGGCAATAGAAGTTGTCTTCCACTACCACTCTAATACAGAATACTTAAAAGGAAAAAAGTCCCTCAGACTTACCATTCTTTCCTGATTTCTAGTATCAGTGAAGATTTTTGTCTTTGTCATGACCTTTGGCCATTTCAGCTGTTGGTAGTGTGGGCAGGATGCTCAGTTAAATCTTACCGTGGTCTTCCTTTTCTCTTTACTGCTCTTTTCTCTTCATTGATACCTTGCTGTTAGTTTTTAGATTCTGATTCATGCAACTTAAAACATTCTCTTCTCCAGTGACTCTTCATCTAGATACTCTGATTGGACAGCTGATGCAGGAATCAATTTGCAACCTCCTTTGCGAACGTCATGCCGTCGTCGAATTACTCGATTTTGTAGTAGTTCAGAAGATGAAATATCTACTGAGAATTTATCTCCTCCAAAAAGAAGACGGAAGAGAAAGAAGGAAAGTAAGCCTAAAAAAGAGGTAAGAAAAGTATAGATTTTATTTTATTTATTTATTGTACTGGGGATTGAACCCAGGGGTGCTGAACAACTGAGCCACATTTATAGCCCTTTTTTAAATTTTATATAGAGACAGGGTCTTGCTGAGTTGCTAAGTGCCTTGCTAATCAGCTGAGACTGACTTCGAACTCTTGATTCTCCTGCCTCAGCCATCTGAGTTGCTGGGATCACAGGTGTTTGCCACCATGCCTGACTAGAAAAGCATATATTTAAAAATAATATGTATCTACATTTTTATAGAGGTGGTGGCATCCATATATAATAACCAAAATTTTTTGAGAAATTGAAGCTTTTCCTTTAATTTTATTTTTTTGCAGTGCTGGGGATGGAATCCATGGCCTTGTGAATGCTAGGCAAGCATTCTACAATTGAGCTACCTTACTAGCCCTTATTTAGTAAGAGTGTTAGGCCAGGAAGAGTGAAATGTAAAAAGTAAACTTATTTTAGGAAAAGCTACCTCAGTTATTAATACTTCTCCATCTTTACCGTTCGGAGAAGTAAATTGATTTTTATACCTTTCTAAAGCTAAAAGAAACTCAGGAGGTTATTTTAAGAAACTACTAGGAAGATCTCCCGTGGTTTCAGAAGTGATCCATTCTTATGTGTGTGTGGATGAAGCAGGTATCAGTGCTGTGATTGTTAGGCTGGGCACATGGCACATGCTTGTGATCCCAGCAGCTCAGGAGTTTGGGAATTTGAGGCAGGAGGATAGAAAGTTCAAAGCCAACCTCAGCAAGTTAGTGAGGCCCTAAGCAATTTAGTGATATCATGCCTCAAAATAAAAAAATAAAAAGGCTGGCATGTGATGTGGCTCAGTGGTTAAGTGCCCCTGGATTCGATCCCCATTACTCCTCTCTGCCCTGCAGAAGTAATCATGAGATGGTGATGCCAAGCAATGATTCTGAATGGTAACATTTCTTTGGTATCTCAGTGCACGTTTGCCCCTTCTTCTCCACCATGCTTTGTTCTCTTCCCCTTGGCAGAATTTGCGGAGGATGACTCCAGCAGAGCTTGCAAGCTTGGAACATTTATATGAATTTCATCCTCCAGTTTGGATAACTGACACCACACTTCGAAAGTCTCCCTTTGTTCCTCAGATGGGTGATGAGGTGAGAACAATAAAATTATAGAACATAAAACAAAATTTATGTTTCTCTTTAGTTCTGTTAATTTTTAAATGTATACTTCTCTCTTGTAGGTAATCTATTTTCGACAGGGTCATGAAGCTTATATTGAAGCTGTCAGAAGAAATAACATTTATGAACTGAATCCTAATAAGGAGCCATGGAGAAAAATGGATCTTAGAGTAGGTTGATGGTATTATTAAATCATTAAATTAACAGAGTTAAATTATTTATAAATCCATTTAAAAATTGGAAGCAATTTCATTACTTTCTCCTACTTTAAAACTTTTCTGTTCTTACCTGCCAAGTTTTAAGACCCAGTGAGCTGGACTTGGTGGTGCACGCCTGTAATCTCAGCTACTGGGGAGGTGAAGCAGGAGGATTCACATTAGCCAGCCAGGGTAACTTAGGCTGTGTCTCAAAATAAAAAGGACTGAGATTATAGTTTAGTGGTGGATGGTATCTCTCTCCCCCCTCCCCATATGTAAATACAGTGTTAAACACAACAATATAGTCTCTTAGGAAGTCAGGTGTGACATTAATAGTATTAAGAATACTTGGACAGATTTTCAAAAGAAGAAATAAATGCACGTTTCAAGGGAAGAAATAAAAATTGGAAATTTTAACTTCATGCATAAATAAGGAAGTAACTTTTCCCTTTTTGATACTTAGTTTTGTTATTTTTTATTGTTTTAAATAACAAAATGCTACATTTTAGCAAGTAGCAAAGATTTTGATTTAATAATTCATTCAAATTGCTGGTAGAGTGTGTGGAATGACATGGGTATTCTAGAGAGTATTTTGGCAATAGAAATTAAAGCTTAAAAATTCTAAGACCTTTTAAATCAATGATTTTACTTCTGGTAATTTAGAAAACAATCAGAAAGACTGATTTTTTTTTTTTTTTTTTTCATTTCATTTTATTGTTCATAAAAGCAAAAAATTTGGAAGAAAATCTAAATACACTACCATAATAAAGTTATGGTGCATTTGCACATCAACTTCTTATTATTGAGGCTCGTGAGATATTTGAATTTTCACAAGGTATTGATGAAGAGGAAAGTTGTAATGTTAGATGCTGTTTTGTGGCTAATTAAGCAAGATTTCATACATTTGTAACCAAAAGAGAAAACATCAGAATGTCAGTAATGAAGCTGGTTGTTCTTCACAGTTACACTCAGTGGCTCTATTCCTGTGCATTTGGCTTTTATATGCGTTTGGAGGTTATGTCTGTTTCACTGTGTACGTGAGTATAGTCAGTCCTCATTATTCATGGATTTATGTTCAGAGAGGCAAATAATTTGAATTGCCTGATGAACATGTTCCAGGCGGAGGTTGAACAAGGTAGCCCTCTGCCTTCTCCTGCTGCACGTATCCATGTCATGGTCTGTTTACTGCCACACATTTCCCATGTATTGTAATTTTTTTTTTTTTTTCTCCCTGGGCAAGGGCCAGTGATTTTACTGTTTATAAGGTCCCCTGAGCATGGTGTTTAAGTGCTGGCTAGTGTTACTGAGTGCAAGAAGACTGTGGTATAACTTAGGGCGAACATGTGTTAGCTAGGTGTCATTCTGATGATGTGAGTTGTAGTATCGTGCGATGTAGGTTTGGTGTTAAGGAATCAACCACACGTATTAAAGACCTGCCTTTAAATATAGACACATAAAAAGTTGCAGTGCGTTCATTAGCTCACTACAGTACGGTGGCCAAAGTTTCCTGGGAGTCTAATCTAGGTTTGCCCTTGGAATTTTGATCCAGTGTTCCATTTCAGTGTCGGGCACTTAATGGAATATGACTACTGCATGTGAGAATTCACTGGACTTAGTACTTCAGTGTGTTATAACAATCACATGAGTTTGTTTTCCCCCATTTAAAAAAAAATGCATCAAATTGTATCTATTTACAGGGTACCGTGTGGTGTTTCAATATATACATACAGTGAGTAACACTGAAATCAGGATAAACATGTGTCTTCTCATTTATTTCTTTCTGGTGTGAACATTCAAAATGCTTTCTTCTCGCTATCTATCCACCCTACTGTGTAATGCAACACCAAAACTCATTTCTCCTTCATAAGTGTAAGTTAATACCTACCCATTTGCCACTTTTCTCTTTCTACCTCCTATTGTCTTCTGCTTCTGGCAACAACTGTTTTACTCTGAACTTCTGTAAATTCTAGATTTCATGCAAGAATTCCATCATGTGGTATATCATCTGTGCCTGGCTTATTTCACTTAATGCAATGTCCTCCAGTTCTATACATACTATTGTAAATGACAGAATTTCATCCATTTTTATGGCTGAAGAGTATTCCATTGTGTATCTGTACTGCTTTTTCAAAAATCCACCCAGCAGTCAATGAACATAGATCATTTCTGTTTCTTGGCTACTGTGAATAAATAGTGCTATGATAAACATGGGAGTGCAGGTCTCTCTTCACCCTGATTTTTCTTGTTTGGGATTTGTATCCAGTAAAATTACTGGATCATATTGTAGCTCAGGCTTCAATTTTTTGGGAGAATGTCTATAATATTTTTCATAATGACTGCTTATGTACATTTTCACCAACTATGTGCTGTAAGAATTTCTTCACACTTACTGGCACTTGAGATACTGAACATTTTTTTGTACACATATTGACCATTGTGTGTTATCTTTTAGGAAAGGTCTGTTCAGGTCTATTGCCTGTCTTACTGCTGTTGAGTTCCCTATGTATTCTGATTATTAACTTATTGGCAGTTGGACAGTTTTCAGATATTTTCATCCATTCTGTAGGTTCTCATTGCTCTGTTGGTTTGTTTCCTTTGCTGTCAGAAGCTTTTTTTGTTTGTAATCTTATTTTTCTATTTATACTTCTTTTTCCCATGCTTTCAGGGTCGTCTCCTAGATATCTTTGCCCATTCTGTCGTCCTGAAGTGTTAACTGTTAGGAGTGTACAAGAATTACAAACCACCATGCATACTGAGCCAAATTGAAAGGGATTTTGGTTCTTTAATGAGCATGCCAGGCAAGAGTGGCGGCTCGGAGCAGGCTAATGCCTCAAAGAACTCCCAGCACCTGAATTTTGGAAGTACAGAGATTATAAAGGCAAAAATCACAAGAATAATTGAGGCACAAATAGGTCAGAAAGACCCTGTTGAGACATATTTTGATTACATGAGAGAATTGTTTTGATTACACATTTCGTTATATATCAGAGCCATAGGGACGTGGGAAGGTCCTACTGTACTGTCAGTATAGATACAGCTGTCAGGAGGCAAAAAAGAAAACATAAGTAAGCATACAGGGCTGGGGATGTTGCTCAGTTGATAGAGTGCTTGCTTTGCAAGCACAAGGCCCTGCGTTCAATCCCCAGCCCCAACCCCCCCCCCCAAAAAAAAAAGAGTAAGCAAGCATACAAAGGAGAGTCAGGTCAGAACAAAAATGGCATTACTTCTGTTATTTTCATTAGCTCCTTTGTCTTTCTAGTTGTTTCATACCTTGTATTTAAATCTTTAATTTATCTTTTTTGTTGTGAGAGAGATGGTCTATTTTCATTCTTCTGTATGTGAATAACCAGTTTTCCCAGCACCATTTATTGACATGACTGTTTTTTCTCTAGTACATGTTAACATATTTCTTGAAGATCAGTTGGCTGCAGATGGGTTTTAACTTCTAGATTCTCTGTTTCATAGGTCTGTGTATCTGTTTTTATAGTAATACCAAGATGTTTTGCTTATAATAGCTTTGAATTCAGGTAGTGTAATGATTTCTTTTTGCTCAAGAATGGTTTAGCTATTCAGATGTGTGCTTTTGCTTTTTGTTTTTTGGTACTGGGGATTGTACTGGGGGCCACTTAATCACTGAGCCACATCCTGGGCTCTTCTTGTATTTTGTTTAGAGACAGGATCTCACTGAGTTGCAAAGGGCCTCACTAAGTTGCTGAGGTTGGCTTTGAACTCGAGCTCCTCCTGCCTCAGCCTCCTGAGCTGCTGGGATTACAGGCATGTGCCACCATGCTCAGACAGGTGGTTTTTAAAAAGTAACTTATTTTTGTTGTTACATATGAATTTTAGTACTTTTTTTCTGGTTTGGTGGAAAATGCCTAATATAAAATTATATTAGAAAATCTGTGTATAAGGAGAAGAGAGCCAGAAGGAAGTAAGTCAGTTAACAGTGGTTGTCTTTAAATACTAAGCTGATAGATGATTTGTGCTTTCACTCTTATGCTTTCATAGTATATTTTCTTGGGTGAGTATAATGACTTTCTAAAGTTCTTATATTTGAAACTGTATAAAACATCTTTCATTATTGCTGTTAGGGACATTTAAATATGCCCATTTAAATATGACTAATTTATTAATTTATTATCTCCAGAGGCAGAGACAGGTTTATTTAGGAAAACAGGCACATTCAAGGGAGAATATAGGCCATTCCCAGAGGAAGAAAGAACTGCTTTAACAACTTTTTCTTTTAAATGTCTGCCGTAGGATCAAGAATTGGTTAAAATAGTTGGAATACGGTATGAGGTTGGGCCTCCTACACTCTGTTGCCTCAAACTAGCATTTATAGATCCAGCAACTGGAAGACTTATGGATAAATCCTTCTCTATAAGGTGTGTACTATTTTTAATGGAAATTTGAATTTAGGTTTCTCTGTCTTGCTAATGAGCATACCCTTCCCTTTTATTGCATGATCCCTAGTAGGGCCTGTGGACAGCCCAGATTGGAGGGGAAGGCGAGTTTTTTTGTTTTTTGTTACTGGGGATTGAATTCAGGGGCACTTGACCACTGAGCCACATCCCCAGCCCTTTTTTGTATTTTATTTTAGAGACAGGGTCTCACTGAGTTGCTTAGGGCCTCACTAAGTTGCTGAGGCTGGCTTTGAACTCATGATCCTCCTGCCTCAGCCTCCCAAGCCACTGGGATTACAGGTGTGTACCACCATGCCCAGCTAAGGCAAGCTTTTCATGGTAAAGCCTGCTGGTAGTCACATGGGTCTCTCAGGTAGCAGCAATCTGTTTTATATGGTTTTTATGCCATTTGCCTGGATGGAGAATTTGGATCTGTCCAGAAATTGCCTTTATGTTTTGAGAGAATATTAGGCTAAACCATGTGCTATACTGTGCCATTCATTTTGCTAACTAATCATGTGGATTTTGAACACTTAAAGTATGGCTGATTTGAATTGTTTTAAGTGTATACATTGCATTTTGAAGACTTGGAGTGAAAAGAAAAAAAAGAGAATGTAAAATATCTCTTTACATATTGTTTACAGTATTTTAGGTGTGTTGGGCACAATATAATATACTATTAAAAACTCATTGCTTTTTGTTTTTACTTTTATGGCTAGTGGAAAAATTTTAAGTCAAATATATAGCTTCTGTTATATTTCTTTTGCACATGTTGCTTTCAAACTGTAACCTGTGTAGACAATGTAATAATTTTTATTTCTGTTTAGATATCATGATATGCCAGATGTTATTGACTTTCTTGTATTGCGTCAGTTTTATGATGAAGCAAGGCAGAGAAACTGGCAGTCTTGTAAGTCTATTCTACTCAGTGCTCTATAGTCTGAAAAATGAATCTCGTTTCATTGCTCTACCTTTTAGTTGTAGCACTCTTAATTGTGGTATATACAAACATAAACTCTGGATAGAAACATAAATGATCTCTAAATATATTTTGCTGAGGGCTTAGTACTAATTTATAGCGATACTGTGCAGACTTTTTTAAATCCAAGCAAGTTTTTCTCCTTTTTAAGGTTTGTATTGTTGGGAGAAGATCATTTTTACCCATAGACAATAGATCAGAGCAATCTTATTATTCCCTTTCAGACTTTTCCATAATATATTGAATGTTATTATCTTTAATGGGACACTGATATAATTTACATTATTGTCCTAGGATCTCAAATGATCCAGAGATTGGGAAATACTGTCTTATTTCACAATGAAAATGTTCTGTGTATGAAAAAAATATTTTGGCTTTGATATAACAGCCTCGTCTTAAATGTAGGAAACCAGCTCTTTAAGAAACATTGATTTACCTTTATGCTTTAAAAACATTTGATATGTGAGTGAACAGAAAAAATAAGACCACTGCAGTGAGCACTGAGTTACTTTAATGGGACCTGTGACGGCCATTTGAGGAACGCCTAGCATACTTCTTCAGACGGGCGTAGCCAGTGTCTCAGGGTACAGTTGTGGAATGTAATTTAACCAGATGGCACTCTCACCACTCTGGTACCTATTTTACAGTGTACTCACATTACTGTTCAGTGTGGGGTCTTGTCTGGGAGCTAGAGTTTGACTTTTAATCATCTGTAAGAGCAGCTTATTCTGCATATATCAATTCTTGGTCTCTTATTAGAAATTCCAAGTTTTACCCAGGTTTTACTATCTGGTGTACACATTTATAAAGATGTTAAGACCTCTTTAATCTAGTTTCTGCTGCCTTTTGCTGCACGTCCTATAAGTGGATAAATCATAGATAAATTCTGTAAGGCTGCTAATAGACCCTTTGGTCTGTGTGTGTGTTTTCCTGAGTATTGAATCTAGGTGTGCTCTAGGGGTGCTTCACCATTCAGCTCTATCTACAGCCCTGTTTTTATTTTTTGTTTTGTGTCTACTTTTTACTATGTTGCTGAGGCTGTTCTTGAACTTGAGATCCTCCTGCCTCAACTTCCTGAGTTGCTGTGATTACAGGCTTATCCTGCTGTGCCCAACTTAATTGATTGTTGTTTTTTTTTTTGTTTTGTTTTGTTTTGGGTAGTGGGAATTTAACACGGTGTGCCTTACCACTGACTTACATCCCCAGCTCCTTTTATTTTTATTTTGAGACAGGGTCTTGCTTAGTTGCTGAGACTGGCCTCAAATTTGCAGTCCTCTTACTTTGGCTGCCTGAATTGCTGGGATTACAGGCCTGCTACACTGTGACCTATCTGTAGACTGTTCTTAGTGGTAATGCCTACACAAGTCATCAGGATTATTTTGGGATTAGAAGTAGAAGAATTTTTTCTTGAAGAAAAATATTTAGCCACCAAAGAGGAAGGGGGAAGTAAAAAGCATAACAAACCTACAACTCAACTGTAAAATGTGAGAATTACCAAGTCATAAAGTTAAGTCCCAAAGAATTTTAAAGCTTCTGTTAGTGTGATTTTTTTTTTTTTTTTTCTCAAATGAGATTTCAGAGACTCTGATTTTTACCAATATGCCTATTTAAAAATCTTTTAAAACTTCTTTTTTTGTGTGTGGGGGGTGTATTACTAGGAATTGAACCTATGGGTGCTTAACATGGAGCCACATTCTCAGTCTTTTCTGTTTTTTATTTTGAGACAGGGTCTTACTGAGTTGTTCAGAGCCTTGCCTAAGTTGCTGAGGCTGGTTTTGAACTTGGAAACCTGCCTAAGCCTCCCGGGTTGCTGGGATTGTAGGCATAGGCCACTATGCCTGCCTTAAACCTTAAATCTTTATTACCGAACTCTAGAGATGAATTCCCAATTGTCCTTTTTAATTAAGTGGTTTTCATTTTGTTTCTGTGGTTGGTAAATGATTATCTCAGATCTTTATATTAAACCTCAACTCATTTTTATTACCCCATAAAATCTTAACCTTTTTGCCTATAATCTGAGCAGTATGGCTAGAGAAAACCCCCACAACTTCTGACTTTTACATGTATTTTTGTCCTGACCTTGAAGTTTATTTGATTACCGGGGTGGTCAGCTATCTAAGTAACTTCCTTTGTTGTTTGTTTTTGAAAATGGTGAAATGAATGAGAAGAGGAGATATAGTTATTATAGCAGCCTGTGTTTCTTTTAAAACATATGTAAAGCCCACATAACAATACAATTTGTTTTACTACTAAAGTCAAAGTTTAGGTACAGTTGGAAGATACATTTAAAAGCCCATATAGACTGTAACTCATGAAGTCTGTTAATTTTTTTTGGTTTGTCTAGGAACCCTCCCAGGTCTGCTTTTGTATTATGCCAACAGTAGGATAAATGGATATTTAATTCTTTTAAATAATAATATTTTAAGTGTTTCTGAGAGTTCCTAGACCTGATTATTTCCCCCTGTACTGGGGATTAAACACAGGTGTTTGTACATGTTCATATTCCACCTTCAGCCTTTAAAAAAAAATTTTTTTTTTTTTTTAGAGAAAATGTCTTGCTAAGTTGTTCAGACTTGCATTGAACCTGTGAGCCTCCTGCCTCAGCCTCACCAGTAGCTTAGACTTTTTATCATATTATTTTAAGAGTTAGAACACTGTTTTAGGTGATGATGGTTTACATAGTACCAACTTTTAAAATAATAGTGTAACCATAGTTACTACAGTAATTTCGTTTTATTCTTCAGGAAATTTTATGTATTCCATAAGTGTATGTTTTTAATGCACTTACTAAGCAAGTATATACTGGTAACATAATTATGGTAAGAGATTTTTGAATTTTGTTAACCTTGTCCTTCACTTCATGTTGTAAAACATAAAATGACTTAGTTTGGAATAGACTTTTGAAAACCTTAAAATAATGAAACCCAGTGTTAATTCATTTTGTTGTGTTTTATTATGTTGTATGGCTATTTGTCTTTTCTGATGAGAGTGGTATATCTTTTTTTACAACTGTCCTATTGAAGATTGCTGGGGAGTGTGGGTGGCGGGCTCATTTCAAAATAAAAGTATATTTTGATTTCTGTTCTATCTATAAATATGGTATTTTATGGAGAAAAAGTGTTAATAAGTGTTATCAAATAGATGCCTCAGACTAGATCTTTTTCTTACAGGTGACAGATTCCGATCTATAATTGATGATGCTTGGTGGTTTGGAACAGTGTTAAGTCAAGAGCCATATCAACCACAGTATCCTGATAGTCATTTCCAGTGTTACATTGTTAGGTTTGTATACTGATGAAAACAGTCATCTAAATATTGAGTGTGGCAGGTTGTTGTATGACTAATGTATTTCTGGTTGATTATAATTTTGTCCTTGAGTCTTGTCAGTCTGACTTCTGAAATGTCTCTCAGACATGCACCTGTTTCTAATAAAATTCCTGTTGGTTTAGGTTCTGCTTGCTTCCCTGAGGGTTTCTGTAGCCTCCTAATATTTTCTTTATACCTAATATTGTCAGGTAGATATGTTCAGAAATACATATAATTAATCTTCTTAAAACATCTTTGCCTTTCCATTGGCTATGGCTTGAAGACTGTGGGGTTGTGGTACCAAGTTCGTCCTGTGATTCCTGACTCTTTAATTTATCCTTCACTTAACTCTGGGTATGGGCCACACAAGATTTCTTGTTTTCTTCTTAACCTGACATACTTTTTTGCTTTTTCTTTTCATAATGTGTACTAAAAAATTTAATGTTAGTATTTAAAATCTTAATGGTGCAGTGAGATTAATTTTTATATTTTGTATTCTTTTGGTTAATTATAACAGTTGCTGTTATGTACAGTTTGTTTTCAGGAAAGGCTAACCAAAGTTTTGTTGTTTTTTAAATAGGTGGGACAATACTGAAATTGAAAAACTTAGCCCATGGGACATGGAACCAATTCCTGATAATGGTATATATTTATTAAACAATGAAAGCATTTTATCTTTATATTGACTGCAGTTTATCTTGCTGATGCACACACTAGGTAGAGCATGTCTGTATTAATTTTCAGTATATTCAAATTATTGCTCAAGACTTTACTGAGACAATAGAATTAATGTGGATCTCTCTCATTCACCCTTGGTCCCAGGTTCCAGCTTGACACTGTCTTGGTAGCCTCCTGTCATTGCTCATGCAGCCCTGCTTTAAACCTCAGTGACTTCTTTCATGCAGCCTCCCCTTCCTTTTCCTGACCCTTACTCTGCCCAGTGAAAGATCGGATTTCATTTCCCTGTCTTCTGCTTTCCCTCAACCTTTATGGATCGAGTGTTCCTTTGTGAAAGCTAGCCTTCCTCCAGCTGTGCTGTCTCACTGCTGCCCCTTCTGAAAGACCTGGTACTTTTTCATAGCTCATTTCCTTCAGTCATTTTAATTTCCTCCTTCATTTCTCTGGTCTGGTTTGAATATGTCTCTTGTACTTTTCATTTGACTTTATTGAACATTTTAGCTAGCGAATTATTTCTCTCTTGCTTAACCTTTGGGAAGTGTGCTGTGTATCTCTTATCTAATGTTCTTACCTACCACGTTCTTTTTTTGGTGGTGGTGGTGCCCTCAACCACTGAGCCACATCCTCAGTGCTATTTTGTATTTTATTTAGAGACAGGGTCTCACTGAGTTGCTTAGTGCCTCGCTTTTCCTGAGGCTGACTTTGAACTTGTGATTCTCCTGCCTCAGCCTCCTGAGCCACTAGGATCACAGGTGTGTGCCTTTGCACCCACCCTCATTGATTCTTCTTCTTCTTCTTCTTCTTCTTCTTTTTTTTTTTAAGTATACATTTTTTAGTTGTAGATGGACACAGTATCTTTATTTTCATGTGGTGCTGAGGATGGAACCCAGGGCCTCACCTTGGGCCTCACTCATGCTAGGTGAGCGCTCTGTCACTGAGCCACAACCCCAGCCCCTCCATTATTGACATTATTGCCTGTTGTAATCATGATGGTGTTTCATTGTTTCTTTTACATAATAATAGTTGAAATTCTAAGGTACATCTTCTCCTTTCCCATTTGTTTATACTACTGTATAGTTTTTAAAATAAAATGAAGTTTATATTCAGTTGCTATCCTTATTTATTTTGTCACTACACTAAAAAATATTGACCATTGGGGATGTCTTCTACTTGACTCATGTCTTTTGGCCTTTGTTTCATCATTTTGAACATTTCTTTACTTTCTGACACAGTGATGTGTTTAAGACTCACCTTGTACTTTCCTTGTTCCAGCTGTGGAGTCAGTCATTATTGCATGTACTGTGGTTCATTTTATTGAAGAATGGTATGTAGAAACCAAGATACTACTTTTTATTGATGAATAATATTCCATTGTATGGACATACCACAATTTTATTTATCCATTCTTCAGTTCAAGAACATTTGGGTTGTTTCTACTTTGGGTTATAAATAATGCTGCTGTGAATATCATGTACAAGTTCTTACATCTCTTGGGAATGGCATTACCGAGTCATGTGCCAACTCTATTTAACCTGTATTTAACCTTTTGATGAACTGTCAAACTGTTTTCCAAAGCAGCTGTACCATTTTATATTCCTGAACAGCAGTGTATGTAGGTTCCAATTTCTCTACATCCTGGGCAGCTCTGTTTTTTTTCCTTCTTTAAATTATACCTGCCTAATGAGTATAAGGTATTAATGCAGTCTTGACTTGAATTTCTTGATGTCTCTTCATTTGCTTGTCATTTCTGTTATCTGTTGGTTACTTTTTAATTGGGTTATTCATTGCTTTTTTTCTTATCATGATTTCTTCTACATAGTCTGTGTCTATAGGATTTCTTTTTTTTTCTTGCTGTATTGTCTTTTTGCTGTTTATTTTGGATAGTTTCTATTGCTGTATCCTCAAGTTTACAAATGTTTTCTTCATTTTATTACCATCCAGTGTAGTTTGCATGTCACATATTGTTTTCATCTCTGGAAGTTAGACTTGGGTGGTTTTTTTGTTGTTCATACTTTCTATGATATGAAAAATATAAGAGTGTTCAAGTTTATTTTAACATTTTTGACAGTCCCTGTTGGTTAACTAGTATTTCTCCTCATACTGGATAATTCCTGTTTTTATTTTATTTATTTATTTTTTGTGCCTTATGATTTTTGAATTGATGCCACACATTTTGAATTTTACATTTTTGAGTTGTGTATTTTTTTGTATTCCTAAAATTATTGTCAAAAAATTTTTTTTTATCCTAAGTGGTTATACATGACAGTAGAATGCATTTTGACACATAGTACACAGAAGGAGAAAGATATATTTTGTTCTGTGACAGCTTAGTTGAAAACAATTTCATTCTTAAATTTGTTAGGTGAGAATGGAGCAGTGCTCTACCTAGAACTTACTATTTCCCACTACTGTCATGTAGTCAATCCATTGTTCTGAATCATGAAGTTTTTCAGTGTAGCTTTTAAGAACCAGGTGTGGTTTCTGGCCGTTTTGAGAGTCGTGCCTCATTATTTCTTATTCCTTCATTTGTTTCTTTTCCTGGTCTCCTGCCCTTTTTCCCCCTCTGTACATACATAGGCTGATCAGTATGAAAAAGAACACTTGCCAGGGAACCCTTTCATCTCTCCTCTCCTGGTTCTGTTCTGTGAACTCTCACTTCCTTGTTTTCTCTAGACTCCCAGTTCTGTCTGTTGGCTGCAGATAATCCTGCTGGCCATACCTTGGTTCTTGCTCTCAAGGCAAGATGGTGTAATTGTAGGGTTTACCTCCTTTGTTTTATTTTCCATGATATTCCTGTCCTTTGTCTAATGTTCTTTGTCTTGAAGACCATTGTTTTTAATACCTTGGGTTTTTGTTTTAGTGTGTATGATATATTCAGTCCTGTTATTCCATCTGTCCAGAAACAAACCACAAACATTGTAGCTAAGGGTCTGGTTTTAGCTCAGTGGTAGCATACTTGCCTAGCATGTGTGAGGCACTGGGTTCAATTCGCAGCACTGCATATAAATTAAAAAACAAAAACCAAACAAACCAAAAAACAAAACCAAAGCAACGCAGCTAACTCCTTAGCCCCTACTCCATGCTAGGCATCGTATTGAATAACACTGAGGTAGCAACTTTTTGCTGTCACTGTTTAGCAAGTGAGTAAATTGAGATAGAGGTTAAACACTTGCCTAGCATCATGGTTTTTGGGTAGTATAGATGTGTTTCAAATTCACATTCTGGCTTTGGTGAATCACTGTTTTTTAAGCACTTCATTAGATTTTCTGCTTATATAGCCTCTTTGGCTTTCCTTTTGCATAAATAAAATATTGAGGGATTATTCTGGAATTGATTGTAAAATACAAAAAATTTTGGTTTAGATCACTGAAATATTCATTCCAACCTGTTTCTTGTTCTTGAAGAAAACAATTTTTTTTTCATTGTAAGAACGTGAATTACAAGCTTACAGGAATCGTTTACCAATTTTATACATTTTAAATTTTCCTTCCTGTAGTTACTACTAGTAAGAATATATAAAAATTCTTAGAGATCAAAACTTTGAAGTGAAGAGTATTAACAAAGAAATGAAGCAGCTGGTGCTGTACAAAGTGTGTTTGTAGGAATTTTAACTGCTGCATTTCTAGAAAACAACTTGTAACATTCTGCTCACTGTGTGGTTTGAAACCTGCCGTGTTTTTCCAGAGTCCCCTGTCTGCCAGGAGAAGTGTTCTGAGTAAACCCAGTGGCTGCACCCAGTAGGAGAGGGACTCCTTAACTGAGGGGACGGGTTTAATGAGCCGACCAGGAGTTTAAAAAAACTCTCTCTGCTTCATTTGTACTCCTTTAAATTAAGGAAATTAGCCATTTGTCATGTTGAAATTGTTTACCCACTTTGCTCTTTCTTAATTCACAGTAAACTTTTTTGTTGAATGTTTAAGATGAACTAGAGGCATGTTTGTTTTGAACTTAAACCTGGTTTTGTCTTGATTGTTTTTAAAAATTAAATTTTGACTATATAAGTTTTAAGACTTTAATGTCGTCAGATTCATTTTCTGTTTTCAGTGGTCAGGTATCTGTCTTCGAAGAAAAGACTGAGACTGTGATAATAGCACTCTATTTTAAGTTTCATTAGGGTGGGTAGGTTGTATGTGTACCTGAATTTAAGTAGCTTTCTAGTCTCAATAAATTTTAAAAAGTTGTGAATTTGAACTTTAAAAAATTTTTTTACTGGTTCATAGTAGGTATAAATAATACTAGGATTTGTTTTGACATAATTATAAATGCAGGAGTATAATTTGCTGCAGTTACACCCCCCAGTATTTACCCTTTAACTCTTATTTTTGACTATGGAAGTAATCTAGTTTATGAACTTCGAAAATTGAATTCAACATGGAATGCATTCATTTTTTTGGGTGACTTCTACCCCCTTTTTGTTTTTCTCTCTCTTTTAATGGGTTTCATAGTTGATCCACCTGAAGAATTAGGAGCAAGTATTTCTGTCACAGCAGATGAGCTAGAGAGATTGCTGTATAAACCACAGGTTGGAGAATGGGGTCAGAAATCGAGAGATGAAGAATGTGATCGGATTATCAGTGGTATAGATCAGCTTTTGAATCTTGGTAAGTTTTTTGTAGGATGAAAAGTTTCATTTTCAAGTTGACCATGAAAGTGTTTCAGCCTAATTGAGGTTATGTTCTTAAACTAGTGTCTGTCTGTTACTTGTTGGTTTATAGAAAAATGTTACTTAGGGTAATGGACTTCATGATCAAACTCCTCTGCCTTTCCTCACAGATATAGCAGCAGCTTTTGCAGGCCCGGTTGATCTGTGTACATACCCAAAGTACTGCACTGTAATCGCTTATCCAACTGATCTTTACACAATTCGAATGAGACTTGTTAATCGATTTTACAGGTTAGTTGAAAACTACTTTAAAAGTTCTTTGGCCACACTGAGGTTAAGAAAAAGATAGTGGGTAGTTGACAGTGACTTTGGTTTTGAGAACTAATTAACATGATTTTGCTTCATTCTTCTCTTTGACTAAGAGGTTGCCTTTGGACAGCTGTGGGTATGGTCAGGCATAAGATTAAATACTATGTTTCCTTCAGTCGTTAGTTGTGTTTTTCTTAGAAATAGTTAAGTAGCTAGATACTGTGTTTTAAAATTCCTATTTAATTGCTTCATTTAAAAATGTGTTAATTAGACTTTGATCTTTGATGAAAGCTTATTCCATGGAAGCATTAACTTTTTATCTTTGACTTGTATATAATGTGATAATTATAAGATTTTCTCTTCATAACGACTTTTGTAGCAGTTGTATGATTTTTATTTTTGGGGAGTCCTCTTTTTGAGGAATTACCATTACATAAAAGTCATCTTGTGTCCACAGTTGGTGCAATTTATTTCTGTAGTCATATACTGTAATGTGTATCTGAGTAAGAAACCATGTTGCTAGTTACAGTGAAACCAACACTGTCAGTGTTCTCTAACACATTTTCTTCATTGATTTGTAACAGCTTCAAAAGGTAACTAGACATGGGGTTGGTTTTCTCTATGTGATTAAGTGGTCTTTTGATCCCTAAATTACTTTGAATTTGTTATCTAGTATATTTCCTTATCATTGTGGTCAAATTGGTAGTGTTAGAAGGTTACTCATTATAAATGTGCACTTAATGATTTCATTAATTTGTCATGCTAATTTAATTAACATGCAAAATATTTTATACTAGATTTCTGTCTTTTCATTTTCTAAGCCCTAAATTGCCTACTTTGTTTTGAAGGAGGCTATCTGCATTAATTTGGGAAGTTCGATATATAGAACATAATGCCAGAACATTTAATGAACCTGAAAGTGTGATTGCAAGATCAGCTAAGAAGATAACTGACCAGCTTTTAAAATTTATTAAGTAAGTGATCTCATATGTTGAGTAAAAATAACTGCAGATGGTGATCTAGTTTTTATAACACTGAATTTTTTCTTTAATGTTATAGATGACATTTCTTTATATATTCATTATAAATTCAGTAAAGGAAAGAGAAATGGAGCAATTTTTTTCTACGTTTTAAAAACATCTTGAGGTAATTTTATACCACAGAGAGATGCCATGTACCCCTTTGTTAACATTTTACTGAACTATGGTATACTTATAAAATGTTTAAGATGTTAACATTAGTATTGATGAAATGTAGAATTTATTTGGATTTTACTTACTATTACACCAATATCCTGTTGTTTCACAATCCAACTTGGACTCCCCTTTGCATTTAATGTTTTCTTAGTAGTCTTCAGCCTGCTCCCTTTTCTCTCATGACCTTGTCATTTTTATGAATGTTGGTTACTTACTTTATAGAGTATACTTAATTTGGGTTTGTGTGTGTGTGTATGGAAACCAGTATGACCAAACTCTCAGGTCTGGCGAGGGGCGAAGGGGAATTGGAAAATAAAGATTTTCAAACACAGATTTTGAAGATTAAGCTGGGATCAGATGGAGTTCTGTTCTCTGATGGCGATGCAGACCTGAAGAGTTATGCCTGCAATCTTCATTTATATAAGTCTCATTATCATGTTAAAGACTATGCAAGCATTATTCTTTGTATTCAGGAAAGTTACAGAAATTAGGACATCTGTATAGCTTTTCCACAGTTGTAAAGTGCAGTGTTAGGAGCTCTGTGTAGCTCTCAGAAAAGCCCATTGTTAAAAGTTTCTGTAAGGCAGGCAGGAAGCATAGAAGGGAGCTGGTGAAACACTGTGATTGTCTAGCAAGAGTTCCTTCCTTCTCAGGAGTTGTGTGCCTGAGATCAGGGTCAGAGCTGACTGGACTCTTGCACAGAACCTCATGCAGGGCATTGCCACAGCAGCTAGGCATCCTGAGCCCTTACATAGGAACATTTCCAGGCACTGGACACACCACAGCCATGAGCTCATCAGATAACTCCCAATCTCAGTCACTGCTCTCCGTGTGTGTGTGTGTGTGTGTGTGTGTGTGTGTGTGTGTGTGTGTGTAAATGATTAGGTTGAATGGGATTATGTTCTGTGAAAGTGTTTGTACTTGTGTACTTCCATACATTTTATTTCATTGGGAAATCAGTTTGGAATGAAAGAATGAAAACTGAAATAGAAATTGCAACCCAGGTTCTAATATATGTTTTCCTGTGCATTCTTTGGTACATTGGACAAATAAGTCAACTTCATTGTTCTTATGATCTTAATCTTCTTCATATAGCTATTAAAATACTTTGGAAGATTCAGATATTGGAGAAAATAATTTATAGACAGTGCCATCATTTTCAACATTGCTAAAAGCTAGAGGATAACAAACTGCTTTCAGTTTTCCAGGGTTAATTGTGTCCTGAGTCTTGGGTACCCAGACTCACTTAACTCTTCCTCAGGATCACTTTTACTGCTTAAGAAAAATAACATACCCATTTTTACCGTCTTCATACCTAGTCCTAACCATGCTTTAACAATGTATTCTTCTGTTTTTTTTTTTTTTTTTTTTTTTTTTTTTTTTTTTTTTTTTTTTTTTTTTTAGTGAGGTTTTGATATAGTTTTACTTTCTGCTTCCTTTTTCCTTAGCTTTTACCTCAAATCACCTACATTCCTGTACTAACTGTGTGAATACCTCTAGTGCTGATACCTAGAAAGACTTATCCATGCATTCTGCCAAATGAGGCCATACATATTGTTTCTGGATTACTAGCTTAATTTACATACACATTTAAATGGAAGGAGAAGCACTTTGACAATTCTAAATTAGGATTTTAAGATGACAAGTTTTTTTCCACAGAGGATTGGGTCAAAATCTGGTATTGTTCTTTTTGAAATTAGGTACACAAAGTTTGGGAGCTGTTTCTATTTAATGTGTAGTGTGAAACTTTGATACCAGTAACTAGATGTACATACTATTAATGTGATTTTTTTTTTTTTTCTTTAGGAATCAAGACTGTACAAATATCTCAGAACTGTCTAACACATCTGAAAATGATGAGCAAAATGCTGAGGATTTGGTATGAAGTTCTTTAATTTTATAATGGTTTTATTAATTTCAAATGATAATTTAAAAATGAGTGAAGTAGAATGTTAGTTACTAATTGTGATTTTTCCTGTATTCCAATACACTATGAAAATAGGGCATTTAATTTTAATTATCTAGAAGATCGGTTGGTATAATTTTGTTAGCCAGTGAGTAATATCAGTCAAAATACATGTAAATTGAGTCATTTTAGGTGTATATTTCTCTTTGCAAATTTTAGCTAGTGAAAGGTATGTTGTAAAAAATACCTTGGAAGTCTTTTTCAATAAGACCATTATTCGAGTATTGATTTTAATCATAATTAAAAATTAGTGGCCATGCTCGAGTGCCTGGACACCATTTCCTCAAGATGATGGGAAAGTAATTATGGGGACAAATAGCAACTCTGTATGTACTTTGACTTCATAGATATTTCAGTTTCGGAGTGGAGTTGCAGGAAGGATGCTCTTTTTTTTTTTTTTTTTTTGTCGGTGCTGGGGATCAAACCCAAGGCCTTGTGCTTGCGAGACACACGCTCTACCAACTGAGCTATATCCCCAGCCCAGGAAGGATGTTCTTTAATGATAATGTTAATTTCTACACGAACTCTCATTATGGTTTACTGTAACATAAGAATAAAAATGGGCCTACTAATAAGTGATTTAGGGAACAAGAAAACTCAAAACAAAATGCAGGAACTGTAAGAAGCTGTGTGTTTCTGGGTTTTATAGGTAGAGATTAAAAAAACGCAAGGGTGAAACTGCCTTGTCCATTTTGTGGTTAGGAAATGCACAGTGACTTTTTATAGCAGTGTTTTATTTGTATTTCATTAGAATCAAAACACTTAAGGGTGCTTTGATTTTGTTCCTAGGATGATAGTGATCTTCCTAAAACGTCTTCTGGACGAAGGAGAGTAAGTTACTCTGCGTGATTGACTTTTGTGGTTTGTTTGTTCTTTACTTTAAAATTGAATTTTCACCTTCAGATTTTAGGTTTTGTCTTTGAAAAGTTAGATTGATACAGAAATTGAATGTTTTGAGAAATGGGAAAAGTCACTGAACATCAGTTAGGAAATCTTAAATTTAAGAGCTGTGATTTGAACTGTTCTCAGAATGAGATAAGGATAGTCAAAGACACGGAGGATGCTAGAGCGAAGACAAAAACTGGGACATGTCTGTGTTCATGGGTACTGCCTAACTGGCATAGAGTTTGAATGTGGGCGTGAGTAACTTGACTGGATGCCCATTAGTTAGTAACAGATAAGGGCGATACTGAAACCAAAGGGTTTCATTTAAATTTAAAGCAGGGAATCGATTGCATAGCCCTAAATGGATGAATAGAATTTGAAGGTTAATAAGATAGGCATTAAAGGAGATGAGTTAGTTCATTTTGAGACTATAGCATGAAGCATAGGAACCTAGACACTTCTCAAAATTTTGATGTGACAGGTTAACTAAAAGTAACAGTCATTCATAAAAAATGATTAAAACATCTTAACCCACATCATTTAAAATTTCAAGTGCTCCTTAAATTGAAGCATCTTAAAATCAAATGTTATTTTGTTTTATAGTATGTTTGCTCCAAATAATTTTGAGATGTGAGACCTGTCAGTCTCTTCTGATTTGTCATTTTCATATAGTTTATAATTTCTCAATTGACTCCCAGATGTTTAGTAGCTAGTATTTTTTTAGTATTTTTTGCTTTTAAAATTTTATTATTGCTATTACTGAGGATTTAGCCTAGGGGCACTCTACCACTGCGCTACATCCCCAGCTCTTTCTATTTTTTTATTTTGAGACAGAGTCTTGCTAAATTGCTGAGACTGGCCTTGAACTTGGGATCTTCTTGCCTGAGCCTCCCAAGTCTCTGAGATCACAGGTGTGCATCTCTCTGCACCACAATTCTTGTGTACAATACAGAAAATAGTAAACAGCTCAGTTGGATTTTTATCACAGTCATATACCATAGTGTGATTATTATTTTCCTCAGACTAAAAAAAAAAATTCAATATCATAAAATGTATTTTTAGGCCCATGGTTGGAAAGTAAGGAGCAACACAGCTGCCAGTTATGTTGAAAGCAACTGGAAGAAACAGTGTAAGGAACTAGTGAACTTAATTTTTCAGTGTGAAGATTCTGAACCATTTAGACAACCTGTTGATTTGGTTGAGTATCCAGTAAGTTTCCATTTTTGAATGTTTGGGTTTTCTTGTTTTGGGGGAAAGGAGGTTTGGGTAGGGTATTTAAATTAAACCTTAAAGAGTAAGATGTCTAGGCTTCATGTTAACATTTTCTCTTACCACTAAGTTAGCTGTAGTAGTAGAGATACTCTTGTTACTCACTGAAGGATTTAGACTTAGTTAACCAGTATTATATAGTAACAGGAGATCCTTACATGGTTGTGTGTTATCTAAGAGTCACAGAAACCCCAGGAAAACTTGGGTAAAATTTCACTCCATGCATGGAGGATAGATGACCTAAAAAAAATAATAAAAGATTAAAACAACTGATTTACTGTAGAAAGCTTGGAAATTACAGAAGAGTGTAAAGTAGGACATAAAACCATCCCTTGACCCACTAGCAAGAAACATTTATGTTTTGATCTATTTCTATCTTGTCTTTGTGTTTGGACCTTTTAAAAAACATTAATAAAATTCTTAAGATCCTTCTAACATTCCCTCCCTCTTCATCATTTTGAATATTGTAGATATCTAATCCACTTTTCATTTTTAAAAGCAGAAAGTGCATCTGTGAACTTACTATTTTTAAAACCTAGGACTACCGAGATATTATAGATACTCCAATGGATTTTGGAACAGTAAGGGAAACTCTAGAAGCTGGAAATTATGACAGCCCTTTGGAATTTTGCAAAGACATCCGATTGATATTTAGCAATGCAAAAGCATATACACCAAACAAAAGATCAAAGGTAAATTTTAATGGGGTATTTTATAAAAATCATGCATGATCTGTGTTTCCCACTTGTTGGTAGAGGTTGGAGCATTACAGTAAGTGAATAGAGTAGGAATACTGTGAGGAACAGGACTGCTGCTGCTGCTGCCCAGAGCTTCAGTCTCCGCCCTTCTAACAGCTGCTGTTGGTCATAATTTCCTAAAGTTTACTGACCAGATGAAGACTGGCGAGAAGAAGATACCAGGAGAAAGTGAACAAACGTGTAGAATGAGAACAGTCTGCTTTGTCACTTTGTATAATCATCTAGAGCTTTTCAACATCCTTAGTCTATTACAGGTGATAAAAAGAAAACACCAAGTGGAGACTGGGACTACTTGCAATACTATGATTTTCAATCTAGAGAAGTGACATCTGTGCCATCTCATTATTTAAGAACATAGCACATTCCTCCATTCTTGTTAAATGTTGGATAATTTTTCAGTTCTTGGTGAGGTTTAATAAATATCAAAAGTTGACATATTCTCAGTAAATTTTCACAAATATCCACTTTTGCAGCCAATGTGCTATATAATAAAAAAATACTACAAAACAAAGCTTAAACACTTGTTTGATAATTTATTAAGTATTCCTGTGACTACAATCAGTGATAATCACTGGTAATGAACTGTTTTTTCCTTAACTCCACTTTGCCCTCATTACTTAACATCAGACTCTCTTTATTACTGCATCTAGTCTCAATTTGAGAACTTTGTTGTAGTTGATATCCATTTACTTGTTGGATCAACTTAAATATGCAAGTCTTATCTTTTTTTCAGGCTTGGGTTTTTGTCATATTCGTTGTATGTGGGACTATTCCTTTCCAGGAAGAAAAAAAACTTCATCCTTTTTCCTTTTTAAAGGAATGCATATTATAAAGTGTATAGTTTGGGAGTTTTTTGGTATATTAATCAAATTTTCAATATTGTGGTTAAATATTTATTGATAGTTTGACATTTTAATCATTTTTAGTCTACAGCTCAGTGGCATTAGTTACAGTCACAGTATTTCTAAAATGTTTTCATCACCTGAAGCAGAAATTCTGTCACCAGTCCTCTTCCTCCCCTTGGAATCCTCTGGTCTATGTTTTGTTTCTGTGGATTTAACTACTTTATTTCACCATGTAATTATAGCCACGCATTAGTGTGTTCCTTGCAACCTAATCTTGCAGCAGAAACAATTCAGTCATAAATGATTTGTAAGTAAAACTTGGTACAATGTTTTTTTAAGGTTCACATAAAGGTTGCACCCCACTTTTTTGTGGAAAAAGTTGGCATGAAAACTGTGATCATGTGGTGAAATGTGGTTGTCAAAATGGTCATATAAACCTCATTTCTTGTATCATATTTGTCCTTTTGCATCCAGCTAATTTCACTTACTATAATGTCTTAAAGACTTGTAGCATGTATTGAAACTTTATTCCTTTTTGTGGCCAAATAAAATTTAATTGTATGAGAATAACACATTTTATTTGTTCTTTCATCTATTAATGGGCAATTGGGCTCTTTCTGCTTTTTGGCCACTTTGAATAATGCCACAGTGAATTTGAAAGACAAATATCTGTTTTGAGTACCTGCTTTCAGTTCGCTTGAGTGTATATGTAAGAGTAACCTTAATAGGTTACAGGATGATTCTGTGACCTGTCAGTAACCACTAGACTGCCTTCCATAATGGCATTAGCACTTGTCTGTTCTGATTTTTCCAAATCCTTACCAACGCTTACTATTTAGGGAGTTCTTCTACCCCCCAATAGGCAGTTTCTTGGGTGTGCAAAGTGTAATCTGATTGTAGTTTTGATTTTCATATGATTTATTAAGTTAAAAAGTGCACCCAGGATTTGTTTTGTGAATAAGATGCAGATGCAGAATGATTGTCCTGAAGATGTTTATACTCTGAGATGCCTACAAACAGGAGGTGTGGCACACCATGCAGGATCTTGGAGGGAAGACCAGGGCTGTTCAGGAGGTAGGAGAGTCCTTGATGGGGAAGCAGAGTAGGGCAGGGCAGGGCAGATCAGACAGTTTAGAAATGACTAGTTGTAATCATTTCAGCAGGATTTGGAGCTTCAGAGATGATCTCTAATTTTTTGATAGCTGACTTTGAGGTGATTTAAGACAGGAGTAACAAAATTGACTTTAAAAAAAAATTTGTAGTTGTTGATGGACAAAATGCTTTATTTGTTTGTTTTTATGTAGTGCTAAGGATTGAACCTAGTGCTTCATACATGTTAGGCAAGCACTCTGCCACTGAGCTACAGCCCCAGCCCAACATATTGACTTCTTATGTGAAAGTTTGATAGAGGAAGGTGATGGTTGGGGGGCAAGGGTATGGGCTCTAATATGTATCAGGCAATATACTTGCAGAGGGATCATTTGTTCTCTCTAGAAATTATTTGGCTCTGGGAGGCAGGTAGTATCATTGTCCTAAGTGCCAGAGAATTAACAATCCAGAACATGAGAAAGTGTGTAATCAGTAAGCTAATAGTGTTCAGCATCTCTTCTCATTCTTATTGACTGTGTGTCATTGTTTGAGAACTGTCTATTCAAGTCCTTGCTCATGTTTAAATTGGATCATCCTTTTGATACATGATTTCCAAACCTTTTCTTCTATTTTGTAGGTTGTCTTTTCACTTAGTTTGATGTCTTTTGATTCACAAAAATTTTCATTTTCGGTGAAGTATAATTTTTCTTTATTTTCAAAATGTTTTTGCTTTCATATCTTAAGAAATCATTGCCAAATACAACACCCTAAAGATTTGTCCTGTGTGTTCTTAGAGTTTTACGTATCTTGGATTCTAGATCCTAGAGAGTTGCTTGATTTAAAACTTTATTATCTGAGAAGTATATGTTTGATATTTCCTGTTTCTTTTAGATGTCATGGAAGGAGCAAATTGGAAACATAAACCATTATCTATACTTAGTGATATTACAGATACTTTTAATAATTATATTTAAAGAAAAATACTTAAAAATAGTTTATAATTCTAGTTTTGCTTTTATATCCTTGCAGATTTATAGTATGACCTTGAGGCTGTCAGCCTTGTTTGAAGAAAAAATGAAGAAAATCTCTTCTGATTTTAAAATTGGTCAAAAGTTCAATGAAAAACTTAGACGAAGCCAGAGGTTCAAGCAAAGACAAAATGCTAATGGTGTCGTTCAAGCTAACAAAAGTATCAGGTGAATTAGTTATAGCAAACTTTGTATGCAGTTTATTTATTTTTTTTAATTAATTAATTTATTGGTACCAAGGATTGAACCCAGGGTCTCTTAACCACAGAGACACATCCCCAGCCTCCCCACCCCCCTTTAAAATTATTATTATTATAGGCATGTGTCACTCTGCCTGGCTGCAGGTGATTTTTAAGAGTTGTGATATTTCTTTGACTTTGCTAAAAATTTTTAATTTTTTAGAGTACTGTATATTCAGAAAAGACATAGATTTTTATAACTTGAAAGCATTTCTGTGAGTATTCAGTTGTCACACTGATTTGTAATTGGGTAAATTTTTAAGCATTTAATGAAAATGACAGATGTAAAAAAAATTTTATCAAGTGTTTAAAGTATGTCTTTTGCATAAGAAATGACTTTTTTTTTTTTTTTTTTGGGTGCTGGGAATCGAACCCATGGCCTTGTGCTTGCAAGGCAAGCACTTTACCGACTGAGCTATGTCCCCAGCAAGAAATGGCTTTTTAATATGAAGTGACTACTTATGGCCTTTGAGCATTGGATTGTGTAAGAGAAAATGTTATTGGATATATTGCACCTCATTATTGGGGAGGATTAGTTGTAAAGGAATGAAATGGGCGTGTTTTTCTTTTGTCGGTAATTTTATATTCTAGGTTATTGGACTACAGTGCCTGCATTAGGATCAAATTTCAGGTACTTTAGGGTGTTGCAGTATGAAAGTTGAGTCGTGCAGTGTTCAGTTTGCTTCCTTCCATTTTTTGAATGCAGTATATCCTCGATGGGATTTCTTTGAGAATTATACTGTACATCTCAATTCAGAATGTCCTATTTCAAATTAATACTGTTTTTTAATCCCGGTACTTAAAGTATCTTTGCTGTAGTACAGCTCCCATCCATCCTCCCTCCTTTGTGCTATTGTGGGCATATAGATGACATTTTTACGCCATGTTTTATGCAGTTTTCTCTTTAGTCAAGAATAAAAAATCATTTATACTGCCTTTTGTATTTACCTATGTCATTACCCTTCCCACATATGAAAATGTAGATCTAAGAACTTCCTTTAAAAATTTCTTAAGGTAGGTGTCCTAGCAGTGAATTATCTCGGCCTTGGCATATCTGGCAGTGTCTTCATTTTACCTTCATTATTGAAGAAAAGTTTTGATGCATATAGAATTCTTGACATTTTACTGTAAGCATTTCGAATGTTTCATTTTAATGCCTGCTGGCCTCTGTTGTTTCTGAAAAAGAAGTTAGGTAATAATCTTACTGAGGTTTTTCCTTCCTGTTCATATTGAAGTGTTTTTCTCTTGTCATTTTCAGTATTTTCTCCTTTTTCTTTTTGGCTTTGTTATTTATTTAATATGATAGCAGAATGTATTTTGACATATTGTGTCAGTATTTTCTCTTTGTCCTTTTCTTTCAGCTGACCATGATAGTGTAGGTTTGGATGTCTTTGAATATGTCCTACTTGGAATTTCTCCAGCTCTGTGAATGTATTTTTTTTTTTTTCCAGCCAATATTTCTTTTTCCTTTTTGGTACTGGAGATTGAACTCTCAGGCGTCCTTTACCACTGAGCTACATCTCCAGCCCTTTTAATTTATTTTGAGACGGTGTTACTAAATTGCTCATGTTGACTTCAGACTTGACATCCTCCTGTCTTAGCTTCCCAGGTTGGTGGGATTACAGGCGTGTGTCACAGCTCTAATCAGTATTGCTTTAAGTAGTTTTTTCTGCCTCTTTCTTTTTGCTCTTTTTGGGAGTCCCATTACACACATGTTGGTATCCCACAGGTCTCCAAGACTCTCTTCACCATGTGGGCGCCCCCCCCCCCCCCCACCCCCCAACGTCTTCGGACTGGATAATATGTAGTTACGTGTCTTCAAGTTCACTGATTGCTTCTGCCAGCTCTGAATGTTTATTTCATTTATTTATTATACTTTTCAACTCTGGGATTTCTGTTTGTTTTTTTTTTTTTTTTTTTGTTATCTCTAATTTGTGTTTGATGAGTCGTTACAATTTACTTCTGTAAACATGATTTAGTTCTTTGAATTTTTTTTTTTTTTTTTTTTTCTGTGCTGGGTATTGAACCCAGGGCGTTATGCGTGCCAGGCAGGCACTCCACCAACTGAGCTATATTCCCAGCCCCTTGAATATTTTTATAGTAATTGATTTAAATGTTAGTACTTGTGAATGGGCTGCCATTTCCTGTTTATTTGTATGTCTCACTTTTTTGTTAAACGGGGCATATCAAACGAGGTGATATGGCAGTTCTGGAAAACTGTGTTTTACTGTTGCTAAGAAATTATAGTGGTGATGGTTTTGTTCAGTGACTTCCTGGACTTGTCCTGTACAGTCTGTCCTCCCTGGAGGGCACAGTTGCTGAAGTTGTTGCCTGCCTCTACTCTCCCCATTGTAACTGCCACCACCCACCCTTCTTTGAAAGACTTGACTTTTCAAGTTTGCCTTCTTAGATGTCTTCCTTGGGTCAGTGAGCTTAGCTTAGTGGTCAGAAAATTTTCCATAAATATTCTGAGGTCCACGTGCATGATAGGGCCAACCTCACAGGTCAGCCAAGGTAGCCTTGGCTTTCACTTTCTGCTTCTGTTTTTCCAGACTCCAGGATTTCGAGAGCAGCCAACCTGAGTAAATAAACTGGGCTTATTGCATATGTGTGCATTCTTCTGGATCCTATTGGGGAATGAGGAAACTTTTCACAGACTCTTCTGGCATCTCATTCCCTAGCCCTTCTTTTCATTTTTACTTTTTTGCAGTGGCAGCTGTTCTTCAATCTCCGTTTTGCACTTGGTTGAATTCTTGCTGGCTTCGACAGCGTCGCAGCCTGAGGCAGAGTGCTGTGGTCCCTGCTGCCTTGCCGTAGGCCTGAGTGTTTTCAGTGCTCTCAGGCACAGGGCTTTTCTGTGGAGATGCCAGATCAGGCGTGGGCCTCCCTCACTGGTCCTCAGCCCTCATGCCCGGAGAATTGGGGTGTATGTGTGTGTGTGTCTTTTTGTTGGGGAGCGCTGCCCCAAGTTGGTGCTGTAGATCCCTGTGCTCTAATCTTAAGTTCAGAAGTTTTCATGAGTAAGTGCTTTGTTTTATGCCTTTGTTTAATTTCCGGAGCTCTGAATTGGTTGTTTTGATAATTCAACCCCTTTTTTTTTTTTTTTTTTTTTTTTGCGGTGTTGGGGATTTGAACCCAGGGCCTTGCACTTGCGAGGCAAGCACTCTACCAACTGAGCTATCTCCCCAGCCCCCTGATAATTTAGCCATTTAAAAAAAATTTTATTTTGTGAGAAGTGTTAAATATTCAAATCACACTAAAATGCCTTTCCATAAGGAAATACAGTGTTTTAGATACAGGGAATTCTAATTAAATTGCCATGGTTAGCAAAAATATAGACACTGCTTCCTGCAGCCATTGCCTCTAATGGGCTAATGAACACAAATTGAAACACATGTGAACCTTGCTTGGTTTTGAGATAGTGAAGGGATTTTCCTCATAAACGTATTCTTATAATAAGTTATATAAACCTAAACATAAAACCAATTTTGAGATGACATTCACCATTTTTGTGAAATATTAAACATTACTTACTAAGTCCAACCATAACTTTAAAAAGGGAAAACATTTATAGAACTTTATGAACTGGGATTATAATCAAAATATATATTTAACTATAAGTCAATTTTACTTAAATCAGGACTATCCAATAGAAATATTCTGTCAGTCATTCATGATCTGAATTCTGGTATATTACATCAATTAAATTATGGTGCACATAAAAAAGCCACAAGACATTTCTGTTTGGTAATAAGGCAGTGGCCACACCTCATTAGTAGCTATTTTAAGGCATGCTATTAGGTCTGGCCTTTTTCCCTTCTTAATGCCAGTGAAGATCATTTTTTGTGACAGGGATGTCCTTTTTGGGATTCTCCAAATACTCCATCAGCATATCCTCTCCCCAGGTTCTGCCTTTGTTCTTGTTGGCATCTGTGTAAGAGAGTCCAGCAGCCTGACCTGTCTTCTGCCCAAACACTCCCTGGAGATTCAGCCTAGTCTTGTGCTTGCAGTGCTGAGCATACTTCTAAACAAAACTCTTCTTGCCTTTCTCAAATTGCCCAATTTTAATTTCTTCTTTTTCATTATGCAGTGAAGGTTCCTGCTCAGAAGCTGGATGTCCTGCTCTCATCCTTTTTTTTTTTTTTTTTTTTTTTTTTTTTTTTTGGTGGTTTTGGGGTTTGAATCCCGGGCCTCGAGCATGCACGAGCAGGCATGCATTCTACTCTGTACCTCTCTATAACTGAGCTATACCCCAGCCCAGTTTTTGCTTTTTGAGTGAGATGATTTGGTGATATACATCCTTGGTTCTCCATGTGTAAAGTTACAGAGCACATTAGGACACATAAGCATACCCATTAGGTCAGCGACTCAGTTCTCGTTCAGCTAATTTGCAACTTGTAGTTTATATACACACATTCTATGTGGAGTACTGTGTAAATCTTCACTCACCTGTTTTTTTTTTTTTTTTAACTTTTCATTTTGAAATTCAGAATTACAGAAAAATGGCAAGAATAATTCAAAGAGCTTCTATATATTCTTAGACTCACCAGTTGTTCACATTATGCCACATTTGCTTTATTTTTGGTTTAATACAATTATGCTTTGCTTAACTGTAGGATCCATTGTGAGAAACGCATCATCGGATGATTTTTGTCATTTTACAGTGTGCTTACACAGACTAAGATGGTCGTGACATCACTTAGGTAATACGGGATCACCATTGTATATGTGACCCATCATTGACTGAAGTGTCATTGTGCAGTGCTGTATTTTCTTTATTATGTATGTGTATTTTTTCTTTTGAATCATTAAAAAATACTTTTTAACATATTCCTTTACCTGTCAGTACTTGCTGTGTATTTGCTAAGAATGACATTCAAGTTATAACCCAAATACTTTGTCTTTCTACTGTTGATTCAGTAATGTCGTTAGGGTAGCCACCTCTCTCTCCCATCCCACTCCAGGTCCAATCCAAGAGCACACATCACATTTAGGTGCTGTATCTGTTCAGTGTCTTTTAGTCTGGAATATTGTTTTCAGTCATTTCTTTATTTTCTTGATAGGTATTTGTGAAGAGTCATCCATTTATAAAGTGAATCTCAATTTGGATTTGACTGTTTTTGTACATAGTTTATATATATATATATATATGTTTTATTGAAAAAGCATGTTCTGATTATACTAAAGAAAGGTATAATAGTTCAGAAGGATGTAAGATCAAAAAGGGAAAGCAAGCTTTGACTCTTGTATTACCACTGTACCTCAGATATTTTGTTAAAAATCTTTAGTTGGGCATGGTGGCACTCACGTGTGACTTTGGGAGACTGAGGCAGTAGGATTGCATGTTTGAGGCCAGCCTCAGCAATTTAGCAAGGCCCTCAGCAAGATTGCCCTGTCTCACAGTAAAAAATAAAAGAGGGCGAGGCATAGCTCAGTGGTTAAACATCCCTGTGTTCAATCCTCAATACCAAACAACAAAACACAGGTTTATAATATGTCTTTATTATCATAGAAACATTGCTTTAAAGAAATGTGATTATAAGTTCACCTGTTTATTTAGATTCTTCCTTAAAATACTTTTATTTGAAAGAAAATAAGACTGTTTGAATGTGAATATTACCCAACTTTGAAACTTGTCTTAAACTTCACTTTTCCCCATAATCCATGGCTCAGGAGGCAACCTTGGTGAACAGGTGCTTAGGTTGCAAACAGTCTGGTCTTGGAAATAAAAACCTGTCTTGGTTTGATCTTTTAAAACAATTTCCCATCTATTTGTATTTTGTTAGCTTCTGCTCTTTCTTTATACTGTCCTTAGAACATGTAATAAGACTAGAGAGAAGGTTTTGTCTTGCTTTTAGGCTTTATATTCATAGTTATAGCCAGGCGCAATGGTGCACCCCTGTAATTCCAGAGTTTTGGGAGGCTGAGACAGGAGGAACTCAATTTAGCAAGACCCTGTTTCAAAATGAAAAATAAAAAGGGCTGGGGAAGTAACTTAGTGGGAGAGTGCCCCTGGGTTCAATCCCTAATCCTGCCAAAAATATAAACCAGAATTTATAGTATAAATGAATGCCTGTTGTTGCTATGTAAATATTGGTTCGTGTTATTATTTTATCCAGAGAACCTAAGGTATTCATTATATAACTATTACTTGGATTATTTGTTCACAGTTACTCATTTGAATACAACTTGTCAGAATTAGAGTAAGAAAATACTAATAATAATTCGTGACAGAATAAGATGTTAGTAGTAAATATTTTAATATTTTGATCATAAAATTATTCTCAGATTAAGAAATAATATACTATTATTTAGATATTTTTTGAACAGTTTCCTTTTTGATTTATTAGTATTGCTTCTTCTGTTTATATCTTTCACCAGAAATGTCAAGCAGAAGCAGTTAAAATCTCAGACAAAAGTAATTCCCGAGTTGGTAGGTTCTGCTCAGTCTACCTCAAGTAGGGCAGCTTACTCTGCGGCTCACAAGGCAAGTGCTGGTGTCTCTTCTGGTCTCACTTCAGGAGACTCTTCAGATTCAGCAGAATCATCGAAAAGAATGAGAAGAAGTAGACCTGTATCTCTAAGAAACAATTCTGTGCTATCGGGTAAGATGCAGAACATCATGTTGTTCAACTGCTGAGCACCTAGTGTAACATTGCCAGTTACTCTGGGTTTAGAGGAAAAAGTAATAAAAGCATGACCTTGAAACTGAAGGTACTTAACAGTTTAGTAGTCAAAACAGAAGTAATAAATGGAACAATTAGAATTTTTTTTTTTTTTTTTTTTTTTTTTTTTACTTTAGTTGTAGGAGGGCACAATACCTTTATTTTTTTAGAAATTTTTATGTGGTGCTAAGGATCATACCCAGGGCCTTACGCAGGCAAGGTGAGTGCTCCACCACTGAGCCACAACCCCAGCCCACAATTAGAATTTTTGATGAGAACTGTGCTTTGCAAATGGTGCAGCAACATTTTATGCAAATTTGAATCCTCCAAATTTTAAATATTGCAGTATAAATATTCACACTTCGTGTTCAAAATTTGACTTTACCACTGAGCCACATCTCCATCCCTTTTTGTTTTATTTAGAGACAGGGTCACACTAAGTTGCTGAGGCTAGCTTTGAACTCATGATCCTCCTGCCTCAGCCTCCCAAGCTGCTGGGATTACAGGTGTGACCCACCACACCCAGCCCCCAACTTGACATTTCTGTATCTTTAATTTAAAAAATAGTGTTAATAGTCATGTAGTTTCAAAGCTGACCTAGTAAATTCTAACCTTTATGCCATTGCCACTTGGTAGCAGTAACTGTAGCTGATGCCTGTGATTTAATAGCATTGTGTAAAGACAAACTCAGTCAAGGGTCAGATGTTTTCTCATATATGGGAACTAAAGAGAAAAAGGAAAAAGGTGTATGTGTGGGAATCTCATGAAAATCAAAGGGAGACCAATAGATGAGGAAAAGGAAAGGGGAAATACTGGGGAATGATATTTGCCAAATTGTATTGTTGTGTGCATGTATGAATGTGTAACAACAAATCCCACCTTTATACAATTATTATAATGTGCCAATTAAAAAATACAGGGGAAAAAGAACAGTGTGCGAATGAGACTGTGGTGTTCATGTACTTGTGTACTGTGGTGAGTGATTTTGGTGACTTATGATACTATTATAATTTAGTGCCTTCTGCATATCTTATATCATCCAGTATTTCATTAAGTGGTATTGATGGTATTGAAAAAATACAGCTACAGATGAAATTTTGGAATGGAATTGTGCTGGGGTAAAATGCTATGGATTAATCAATTTGGCAGTGATATTCAGGGAGAAGGTCAGGTAAACAAGCTGATGTATATACCATGTTGGCTCTACACAGTATCTTAAGGAATACATTTAGAATATAGTGTCCAATCAGAGTGTGCTGGGTTAACTGAGAATGGGACCAAGAATAAGGGAATACTTTTCAATCAGGGATCAATTAGGAGGAAAGCATCAAGGGAAAAGAGGAGGCAGTTGGAGCATATGAACAGACTACCTTTTGGGAAATGGAAGAAAGTAGAATTAAATACTGGGATTCATGCACATTCTAGAGACTGCCAGTCCGTACTTCATTGGGTCCCTTGTGAGTGAGGAGTCGCCTGATGAATTGTTTCAGGAAGATAACCAGTTTGGAGAAGGCAAGGGTCTGGACATAGGGAGGCAGGTGGTTTGTTGGTGGAGATGAGGAGAAACATTTGAGGTGGGCAAACAGCAGTTTCACAATTTAGTGTCTGATATCCTTCTGATACTCACTTTCTTCTCTGAAATAGAGTTGGGCTGACTGTGGACCAAAATACTGTTTTTTTAACTATGCTAATTGATGAAATTTTTATTTCATCAAAGAAATGAGTGGCAGAAGGAACAGGAAATTAGGAGTTCCTGTCTTGTGCTCACACTGGTGTGTGTACTTAATGAAGTAGACTGGTGGTGAGAATTGCCCATGCTGTTTAAGTTAGTTCTTTATCTTGACCTATACCTTGTGGCTAGCATGTAAAAACCAACTTTTTGGATCTGAGTTCATGTATGGTGCAGGCATGTTGTCAGGAAGGGTCGTTAGAACTTAAAATGATATTTTCTGAAATGAATTGGTTATACTAATGTACTAATTGAGTTTTTAAATTAAAGTTTGTAAATAGTGTTTCTGAAGAAATTTCTCAGTCTAGTACAAAAATAGTTTTATCTCTTTGAAATACAAACATAAACTTGATTTGGATACTGATTTTTAAGAACTATTTCAAAGAAAACCTTTTTAAAAAAATTTTTTTAGTTGTAGATGAACACAATACCTTTATTTTACTTATTTTTATGTGGTGTTGAGGATCAAACCCAGTGCCTCACATGTGCTAGGTAAGTGCTCCACTATTGAGCCACAACTCCAGCCCCTCAAAGAAAAGCTTTTGTTATCAAAATTGTATTAGGGTCTCTTTGAAATGTTCTTAAAATATATTCTGAGACTATTTTTAGTAAGTTAGGGAATAATGGCTTGCTTATGTGTGTACAGATAAAGAGAATATATGTAATTAATTATTTATACTTTATATTTCTTAGAAAGTGAAATGGAATATTCTTTAGCTACCTCTTCATCCTCTTCAGCTTCAAATAGTTCAGAGGAAAGCAAAGAGAGTTCAAGAGCTCATGAATCCTCCTTGCGTAGCGGACTGTCCAGAGGCAGCAATCTCAGGGTGACCAGAAATAGAGCTGCTCGAAGAAAATCTGGTAAGAGATTTAAGCAGATTTGCATAGTGGTTGCATTATTGATTTAATGAATCTACCTGTGAAATGTTCATTGGACTTTTGGAATTCAGAAAGATCAATTTTGGCACTAAAAAACAAGGAAAATCACGGAAATAATAGTCACTTAAAATGTTCAAATACGAAATCCTTTCTAATTTTATTGTTTTATTTCTAGGTCCTGTTTATTTAGAAAATGGATGTGGCAGAAAAGCCACTCGAAAGAGAGTTTATTTGAGTGATTCTGATAACAATTCATTAGAGACCAGTGAAATTCTAAAAGCCAGAGCTGGAAATAACCGAAAAGTCCTACGGAAGTGTGCTGCTGTGGCTGCCAATAAGATAAAGCTAATGAGTGATGTAGAAGAAAATTCTAGTTCTGAAAGCATGTGCTCTGGTCGGAAGCTGCCTCACCGCAATGCTTCTGCTGTAGCTAGAAAAAAGTTACTACATAATTCTGATGATGATCAGAGCCTCAAGTCAGAAATTGAGGAGGAGGAGCTAAAAGATCAAGGTCAGTCATTACCAGCGTCCAGTTCTCATGCTGCCAAGAATACTGTCAATGATTCTGAAAATGGAGATTCAGAGTCAGAAAGTGATTTGCGGGTAGCCCGGAAAAATTGGCACACTAATGGTTATAAGTCCCATATTCCAGCAACTTCTAAAACAAAATTTCTTAAAATAGAGTCTTCTGAGGAAGATTCTAAAAGTCATGATTCAGATGATGGACATAGAACTGCTGGCCCTTCAATATCTGGGCAGAAACTTCAGGCAGAGAGCATCTCAGAAGAAGCAGACTCTGAACCAGGAAACAATGCATTTCGCAAGAATGCGAATTTCTTTAAGAAAGCAAAGATCTTAAGTGATTCTGAAGACTCAGAATCTGAAGAAAAAGATAGAGAAGATGGCAGATGTCACAAAATGGAAATGAGTCCAGTTTCAGGAAACTTGAAGTGTGAATCTCTTGCTGTGCCTCAGTGTTTGTCTGATCATGTATCTGAAACTGATTTAGATTCTGATGATGACCAAACAGAGGGAAAGCCAAACACTGTCACAAATGGTAATTGAGAATGTTTGTTTTGGTTTACTGATTTATTAGTCTTCTTTCCCTGTTGCGCACCTTGCTTATTTTTCCTCTTGAAACCTCTCTGTGCTGTTTCTGCCTACCCCATGCATTCTGTTCATCTTTATAGTCTTTATGCATTTGCATAACAGTTTGTTGCATACCTGTTACGATATCACCATTTCTGTTGCTGATGAGATATTTTGGAGAAGACCTTGAGAATAGTAGGAGCTATCCTGTGTATAATCCATGGTAGGGACCGCCTCAGAGGAGGAAGAAAAGGGGTAGGACTGGTTGAACTGTAAATAGTAATGATAGTAGCTAAGAAAACAGTTACTAGATTTTCCTAAGAACTTCTCAATATTAAACTAAAAAATGTTTAGTACTAACATCTTCTATTAGGTAGGTTCTATTATCATTGTTCATTTTATGGATAATAACTGGTAGTAGTGAAATAACTGCTGAATAAAGATCATACCTGTAGAAAATGGGGATTGATAAAGTAAAAAAGCAGAAGACAGCTAAAGCTAAGATTAAGGTAGTATGATTGAAACTTGTACAGTGGTAACAAGAGTTAGTCTAGGACTGGGGCTATAGCTCAATTGGTAGAATGCTTGCCTTGCAAGCACAAGACCCTGGGTTCAACACCCAGTACTGCAAAGGAAAAAAAAAAAAAAGAGCCTGTATTCACGTTAATACTGCAAGTTCAAGGGCATGGGCTATGCTGTGCTTGTGAATGGGCTGAGCCTGAAAAAGTCACTTTAAAGTATTAAGATGTATGGGGCCATCCCTTTCACTGACATCCCCACATCCAAGTTATTAAGAATTCTGGATTTGTTTCAAACACTGAACACTTAATTCCTTTAGAATTGTTTACTCTTACTAAAGATGAAACAAATACTCTTTAATTTTTAGATTCTGCACCACAAGACAATGGGCAAAGCAGAAAAGTTTCCAGAAAAAGGGTCTGCTCCAGTGACTCGGAGAACAACTCAAAGGTGATTAAGAAGTCCTCCAAAGCCAGAACAGGTTCCCTAAGGATTACACGGAGCAGTATGTCTACGACTGCCAGTACGCTCAGGCTCAGGAGTGATGCAGAAGACGTCTGTTCAGGAAGTGTGTGCACCAGAAGCAAACGGGGAAGGAAACAGCCTCCCCGTCCAGCTTGTACCACAGCTAGGAAGGTACCGAGTGACTGTGAGGAAGAGGTACCCTGTGAAGTGCCAAATGAGCAGTATGCTTGTGGCGGTGAGCCACCTGAGCCTGACACAGAAGGGAGTGCAGGAAGTTGTAGTCGGTCTTTAAATGGGGACTCGGACTCTGAAGGTATTTGGAATTCAGAGCACAGCAGACATATCAACAATCACAACACAAGCGTACCTTCTAAGACAAAGAATTCCTCTGTAGGGTCTTCGGAAGGGGATTCAAAAAACCACGTTCCAGGGAGTGAGATTAGTAGAAACTTTTCTTCTGAGTCAACTTTTGCACAAAAAATGACCACAGAAAATAACTTTGAAGAGGAATTGAATTATGGGCTACGCAGGTGGAATGGCAGAAGACTCAGAACATATGGAAAGGCACCTTTCAGTAAGACAAAAGTGATTCATGATTCACATGCAACAGCAGAGACAGAAATAAAAAGAAAGAGACTGCATCCTGAATCGGAAAATGTGAAAACCGCTGAAGCAACTGGGAGTACAAAATGTGGACCTGACACCAGTCCCAAATCCTCAGATTTGGGATCTGTAACTGAATCAGATGTTGACTGTACTGGTAATACAAAAACCAAAAAGAGGAAAACGAAAGGAAAAGCAAAAGTAGTTAGAAAAGGTAAAGCTTTTACAACTAATGTATCTAAAACTGTGAGACGGCAAAGACAAAGCAAACGCCCTAGGTTAAATGTGGATGATAATGACTGGGAGGATTTGGACTATGCAAAATCTAAAAGAGTTCTTCGACGTTCAAAAATAAAAACGAGGAATCAGGGTAGAAGGACCGTGAGATACCATGATGGGGATGATGATAAAAGCTTAGAAAATGTGTTAGAGTTCAATGATCGCACCTTATGACCTTGAGGGAGAACCAGTTCATTTAAGGAGGAAATGGACTGGAATCGATGGTGAAAGCTGGCTGTTGAAATTATTTTTTTCTTACAATTCAGGGAATATATTTATATTTTTCTATGAAAAGTTATGAATGTGACTCAATCATGACTGTTATTTTCGTTTGCACTTGCTGGTCTTTGTAGCAGCATTCAGCACAGGTGCCAAGATATGCTTCATTCTGGGGGCAGATCTACTTTGACAGTATTTGACTACATATAGCAAGAGTCTGAAAGACGTTGAACACTAGACATCCTGGTCACCAAACCCGATGAGCATTACTTTCATGGTAGCAAGTGTCATGCAGTTAGATTCTGAAATTTGTCCAGAGGTGGTAGTTTCTATCCCATCCTATAGAACAATTTCACATGACCTATGTTTACAAATTCTTCATAATTATTATGTGCATACTGACGTTATAATCATGGAAAGTATAACCATGATTAGTAGGCAAGGTACCTACCACTTTCCCCCTCCCCGCTTTCTCTGGCTACTTGAGTAGAATGCATTATACCAGATTTGGTCCTTTTCATTGAAATGGTTTCCAGTTTTCTTTTTAAATGCTATTCTTTTTTTTTTTTTTTTTTTTCTTTTTAAGGAAAGCATAATCACTTTTATAAACTTGAACTTATAAAGTGCTGGTAAATTATTTTTTAATGTTTTGAGTGCATATTTTAAACCTCTAAGGCCAGAGCATAGTTGATGTATTTTTTTTTTTTTAATTGTGCACTAACAAAATTTATATAATTTGTCTTCTGTCCCAGATCTGTTGGTTTCCATTGTAAGGGATTTAACCAAAATCTTGCTCTTCCATAATCTTACTCTGAAATAGAGGAGTTTGTGTGCCTTAGAATTAGGGAAAGTATGTTCTTTAGCAGTGTACAGAGCTGAAAGAGTATTTAAGTTCTATGGAGATCTCCCCATCACATTAAAACTTCAGCGCTGAGTTTTGCCGAGTGCAGTTGCGGATGGTGTCTGTGTGAGAACAGAAGTGCCATTCTCCAGCTCTGTTGTCGCTGGCTGCTGCCAGGTGCCACCCTGTGGGTTCTTCTCTGGAGCAACTAAGTCTCTATTAGTGACCTCTAGTCTGAATATAAGAAACTGTCATGTTTTGCGAGGAAATGATCTTTGAATCCATTTAAAGTTGAAACTTTTATCACATCCCAAATACCACAGTATACTTATTTTTGAGCCAAATACTTTTTACTTGATAGGTTATACTGCTCCAAACAGTGTAGGCGGCCATTCCTAGAGCACTCGTGCCTGAAATGGTTTACATTTTTAGCAGTTAAAAGGTCTCTTACAGTATTGTACCTTTTAAGTTACTTATTGGCACTAATTGTGTTTGGTTTTAGACAAAATTAACCTCCTTCTCCTATGTTTCCTTGAGGTGGCAGACAGGAAAAGTATCTGACTCTGGTATCAGTGTTAGAGGATGTTCTTAAATGTTCCTACATCTTAGTTGGTCTATTCCATTTGACATGTTAGGAGGTACTTTTCCTTTCTACTCTGATGCAAGGGGAAGGATGATTTTGGACATGACATCTGAGACAGGTGGATACCTGCCTTTCATTTGGTTTAGAGAACTCTGTCACCACAAAGGATAATGCTTTTCTTCTTAGAGCTCCTGTTAAGTGTACAGGAGACAGGATAGTTGTCTTTGTTGACATGAAAGAATTATTGGGATGCCTTTTATATCCCCAACTTCAAGAACTGGGATAGTCCTTAGATCCATTTATTTATTTAAACTCTTCCAAAGCCTCTCCTGTTTTATATCTGTTCTCAGGGTTATAACTCCATGTTTACCATCATCTGCAAAAAGGTACCAAAAGATCCATAAATAAATATTAAATATTCATAAACACATAAATTCTTTTGGTAAAACAACACATTGACAGTTTCAGCTTCATTAATAGAACTGTTTTCGTTCTTCGAATTAACTGGTCATCACTGAGCGAGTGGCTGGTCAACTAATGTAATTTTTCTTTTTGTCCCAAATGGTTAGACCCATGGGTATAGATTTAGTATTTTGGTTTAATAGTATATTGTTTTAACAGAAAAGGCAAGAATGAACCTGGTGACTTTAAAAGGGAGGTTGACAATGGTGGCTTCTCAACTTCTGAAGTAAATCCAAGGGCTTATGGAGAAAAGTGTTCTTACGGGGTTTTGGGTTATGGTGCTATTCCTAAGGTTAACTTTAAATACATAACATACACACTCCTAAGTACCTTTAAGGAAAATTAATAAATAATAGTTAAAATGTTTACATTGAGCACTAGAATATGTTTGACTTTTTTCTACTTTATGCAGAATGCGCAGGGACTTAATGCACAGATGTACTTTAATGTTTAGGATCGGTCTGTATTTCTCTTGAGGAAGAGACAAAGGCACAGAGAGAATGTGAACTGGTCCAGGAAGAAGTGCTGTAGCTTTCCATTATTGCACTTGAAGTATCTTGATGGTATATGTGAAAAATAACTTAAAAAACCTGGTTGTGTATGTCCAAAGTCATATGATTTGATTCATTTATGGATTTTTTTTTAAAAAAAGGATTTTTAAGTATTGAGATTTGGTTTTTACTTCCGTTGAAAGATTAACTATACCAAGCATAATAAGAAAAAAAAGTTGCAAACATTTAAAGGTGAGGTTTAAAGGTGTTTTCCCCCATATTCTTACATTAAAAGGGTGTGTTGACAATGTGTAGTAACTTATGAATAAAAGGAAAATTTATCCCGTTTTCAGATAATTCCTAGGGTGGTCGTTCTATTTTTTTTTTTTAAGTGAAAAATCTGATTAAATCTTTTGTTTAATGTAGTAATCCTTGGAAAGAATGATATTAGTTATTTTCAGAAGCTGAAAAGTTATAACAAGTATATTTTCCAAATAATAGAGAGTTGTACCTAAAAAGGAAATGGTTTTTAATAAGAAAATGGAGGGAAAGACTTAGTTTTAGGAAAAAGCTTGAAAACCTACAAGCACAAATGGGAAAAGGGGTTATAAAACAAACCATTGAAAACACTGTCCTAGGGCAGCACTGTCCCGACGTTCAGAGGCGTGATGAAGCCCTCCGGACTTGCTGGTGACACTCCACACAGGACGACACTGGGTCCACACAACCTTCCTGCTCTCTTCCAACCTTTTATTGTCTCTTTAGAATAAGAACACAACTTAATTCTACTGACACTGGACAAAATTGGAAGAATTTTAATCTCTTCTGTCAGTACAAGTTGAATTTGTGTCAACTGAAAAAAATTAGGTTTATCAGGAGAATGCAAAAGCATTGTTAAAGGGACACAGAACTTTATTTTTCCTTTCTATTCCACTATTTTTTTCAAGTAACTTTTTAAAATGGCTAGAAAATGGTCTTTTTGCTTTGCCCTTTTATAACAAATAACAAGCTCCGTACTTCCCATTAATAGCTGGTATACTTGTCAAATCATTGTTTTGTATAGAAATTAGTTATTCTAGTATGATTGAGCACAGTAGCATTGTGGAAGGACATTTTCACTTGTTAATTATTATTTAAATTACACTGCTAAACTTCTGCTCTGGATACCAGGAAATAATAAAGCAGAAACCCTTTAAGTCTGTCTCTCATCCTCGTACTGGAGAATAAGGACCAAACCAAATAAACTGTCAAAGCTAGGGAGAAAATGGTACAATCGGGAACAAAGGTAGAATCCAACTAGATTAGTAAATATTAGTCCTACTAGTAGCTCAAACTATGTATTAATGGAAAGGACTGGATAAAGAATGTAATTCTGAGGGCTGTATTGGTTTTTCTTACATTTTAAGAAATTTAAAGCTTTTCCAAATGCTTAAGGATACATGGGTATTCTCAAAATGGAGAGTTTTTACCAGTCTTTCATAATCTGCAAGCTATTTTCTAATATGTTGTCAACCTGGTAGCAAAATATCAAGATTCATAATTGGTGTCTTCTCAAGAATTGTTTTTCTGGATTTGATGGTGGGGTGCGGGGAGTCAAAATATTTGGATCCTACAAATCTGCAGCCTTTGTCTTTAAGCATGTAAGTAACCACAGACTACTACTTTCTCAAGTATGGCAAGACTGATTCATAGTTCATTGAACTTATTTACCAGTGCTTCAATACTTCCTGGTCATACTTTAATTTTTAATTTTAAGGTAAGTTTTATCATTAAAACGTCTAAATGGAAATCCATACTGCCAAAGGAAGAGTTAATATCATGAATTATAGCAGTCTTTCCTTTGGTTTAGAAATTACCCTTTCTGATCAGTGGTTAAAAGCTGAAGGAATCTTTGATTTTTAATATGCCGATGTTAATTTTCTAAGTATGGATCAGTCTTGGACTGCATCAGCTCATTCAGTTTACCTGCAGAATCCTTTTCCCCAGCCCCCTGTACTGAGGATTGACCCAGGGGGGTTTACCAGAGCTGCATCTCCAGTGCACACCCCCTCAAACTTTTACTTATGTTTTTGAGACGGGGTCTTGCTAACTTGCTCCGGCTGACCTGGAACGTAGCTTCCTCCTGTCTGTGCCTCTCAAGGCTCTGGGATTACACGTGTGTGCCACTGTGCCTGGGTTCACCTGCAGAATCATAACCACATTGTTATAAAATCCTGTCAAAAAGCAAATCGTTCACTTTTCCACTCCGTCATAAGGTGGTATCATTCTAAAGTAATCCATCTAAAGCAATTCTTTCTAAAGTAATTGAAGCAGTTTTTAGTCAGTGACCAAAATGGTAAAGTAAAACAAATGTAGCTGTCATCCCTACAAGCAGTTTGGATTTTGAATCTTTTCCAAGCCAGACGGTTCTGTGGTAGTGTAGTCAGTGTCCCTTGAAGCTCATGTGTGCCTTTTGTCCTGAGTTGTTTCCCAGCCTTTGGCTGCTTTCTTGTTAATGCAGATTAAACACCTGCAAATTGTAGGTTTGAGCCCAGGGAACTTGAGGGGAGCCATGTTGAAAGAAATGTGGTGTGGGATTTTTTGCGACCCTGCTGCTCTTTAGGAAATCAGGTCAACTGAAAACATAGTACTTACTTTTTTTTTGGCGGGGGAGGGGGTATCAGGGATTGAATTTGGGGGTACTAGACCACTGAGCCACATCCCCAGCCCTATCTTGTATTTATTTAGAGACTGGGTCACTTTTTGCTTAGTGCATCACTTTTTCTGAGGCTGGCTTTGAACTTGGGATTCTCCTGCCTAGTCTCCTGAGCCACTGGGATTACAGGCATGTGTCACCATGACCAGCTCAGTATTTACTTTTGATAGTTTCTCCTATGTTTAGTTTGAAATACTGAGATATTCCAAAAAGGTAAGCTGATAGAAGGCACCTGAACTCATACTTCGTAAAGTTTTAAAGATTTTGATACAATTACAATAGCCACCATAAATCTTACAGGAATCATGACTAATGTTAACCAGCTGTTTTCTGAGGAATGAAGAGAAAACTGCGTTGTGATGAGCTATAATTATCTGGTGGTGGGGGGGGGAGGTAGAGATGAAGGTTGTGTGGTACCTACCCCTCGTTGAGTAAATTGTACCCTAACAGTGACTAAACTAGTAATGAACAATTCACGTTAACTGAATTATTTGAGTCTTGATCTGACACTGCCGCACTGTAGAAGTTAATACTGCAGTGTTAAAGCAGACCCCTCATTAACAAATTATTTGAAAACACTTGCTTTCATAGACTTGAATTTATGGGATCCTTTTGGAAACTTGGATTATGGAAAGGATGAAAGTCATTGGAAGT